>NC_037347.1:18750000-20000000 GCF_002263795.3 Bos taurus
CATTTAGCTCTTTAAACCATTTTGAGTTTATCTTTGTGTATGGTGCGAAAGAGTGTTCTAATCTCATTGTTTTACCTGTATCTGTTAATTTTTCCAGCAACATTGTTGAAGAGACTATCTTCTCTCCATCGTATGTTCTTGCCTCTTCTGTCATGTATTAATCAACCAAGGGTACATGGATTTATCTCTGGGCTCTCTATCCTGTTTCATTGACCTGTGTGTCTATTTTTATATCAGTGCATGTCTGCATGCTCAGTCACGTCTGACTCTTTGTGACCCCACGGACTGTAGCCTGCCAGGCCCTTCTGGTCATGAGATTATCCCAGCAAGAGTACTAGAGTGGGTTGCCATTTCCTTCTCCAGGGGATCTTCCCAACCTAGGGATCAAACCTGTGTCTCCTGCAACTCTAGCACTGGCAGGCAGATTCTTTACCACTGAACCATCTGGGAAGCCCTTTTGTGCCAGTACCATACTTAAAAATTTTTTTTTTTTAATATTGTAGCTTTATAGTATAGTCTGAAGTCAAGGAGCATGATATTTCTAATTGTGTTCTTTCTCAAGGTTGTTTTGGCTCTTTGAGATCTTCTGTTTTTACATACAAATTTTAAAGTTATTGTTCTAGTTCTGTGAGAAATGCCCTCAGTATTTTGATAGGGTTTGCACTGAATCTGCAGTTCGCCTTGGGTAGTATAGTCACTTTAATAATATTAATTCTTCCAAGCTATGAATATGGTATATATTTCCATCTGTTTGTGTTGTCTGCAACTTATTTCATCAGTGTCTTATAGTTTTCCAAGTATAGTCTTTTGCTACCTTTGGTAGGTTTATTCATAGGTATTTTATTCTTTTTGATGTGATGGTAAATGGGATTGCTTCCCTAATTTCTCTTTCTGATAGTTCATTGTTGGTGTATTGAAATGTAACATATTTTTGTGTATTAATTTTTAATCTATAATTTTATTAAATTCATTGATAAGCTTTAGTACTTTACTAGTTTTTTGATGGCATCTTTAGGATTTTCTATGTATAATGTTATGCCATAGTGATATGTGGTACTTCTTTCTTTCCAATTTAGATTTCTTTTTTCCCTTCTTAACTTGTTTCTGTGGCTAGGACTCCCAATACTATGTTGAATTAAAGTGCTGAGAGTGGGCATCCTTGTCTTGTTCCTGTCTTAGAGGCATGCTTTCAGCTCTTCATTGTTGAGGATGGTGGTGTTTATGGGCTTGTCATAGATGGCAATTTATTATGTTGTAGTATGTCCCCTATATAAGCACTTTCTGGAGAGATTTTATCACTGATGGATGCTAAATTTTATAAAAAAAACTTTTCTGCATCTACTAAGGTGATTGTAGTACATGTTGAAAACTGCCATCTGGAACCATTGTCATAACTTTCTTCTACCTTTAATGATTGGATAAGACTCTCTTCAGTAATTTAAAATTTTAATGAAAGACTGTTTTTAACTCCTGCCCCCAAGTTTATTGAGATACAGTTGACATATTACATTGTGTATATTTAAGGCATACAATGAGTTGATTTGATACATTTACATATAGTAGTCCTGTCTTGTCCAAGGTTTGACTTTCTGTAGTTTCAGTTACCTGAGATCGATTGAGGTCCCAAAATATTAAATGGAGAATTCCAGAAATAAACTATTTATAAATTTTAAATTACATGCCATTCTGAGTAGTGTGATGAAATGCCATTCTGCTGCATGTCACACCCTGGATGTGAATTATCACTTTTCCCAGCATATCCTACTGGTTAGTCACTTAGTAGATGATTATCAAATCAGCTGTACTGGTCATAGTGTTTGTGTTCAAGTAACCTTTATTTTACTTAATAATGGCTTCAAAGGTCATGTAGTGATGCTGGCAATTCAGATAAACTTTATTATAGGTAAGTATGTAATGAGAGAAGTAGTAGGTAGAGGGTTTGTTACTATCCATGGTTTCAAGCATCCCCGCTCTTGGAACTTATCTCTCAAGGATAAGGGGGGACTGCTGTATTACAAAAGGATTGCCACCAGTGTTAGGTAACATTTGCATCACGTCACCTAGTTGCCATTTTTCTTTTTTTGGTGAGAATATTTAAGACATACTTTCTTGGCAACATTCAAGTATATAATACAGTATTATTAACTATCATTTCTGTGCTATATGTTAGATCCCTAAACTTTTTCATGTTATAACTGGAAGTTTGCATTCTCTGACTAATATTTCCCTCTTTTTTCCACTCCCCAGTCCCTGGCAACCACTATTCTACTCTCTATTTCTATAAACTCAGCTTTTTAGGATTCCACAGATAAGTGAAGTCACACAATATTTGCCTTTCTGTACCTGACTTATTTTGCTTAGCATAGTGCCCTCAAGTTATAGACATATTGTTGCAAATGGCAGGATTTCCTTCTTTTTTATGGCTGAGTAATATTCTACTCCAAAATCACTGCAGATGGTGATTGCAGCCATGAAATTAAAAGACGCTTACTCCTTGGAAGGAAATTATGACCAACCTAGATAGCATATTGAAAAGCAGAGACATTACTTTGCCAACTAAGGTCCATCTAGTCCAGGCTATGGTTTTTCCAGTGGTCATGTATGGATGTGAGAGTTGGACTGTGAAGAAAGCTGAGCGCTGAAGAATTGATGCTTTTGAACTGTGGTGTTGGAGAAGACTCTTGAGAATCCCTTGGACTGCAAAGAGATCCAACCAGTCCATTCTAAAGGAGATCAGTCCTGGGTGTTCTTTGGAAGGACTGATGCTAAAGCTGAAACTCCAGTACTTTGGCCACCTCATGCGAAGAGTTGACTCACTGGAAAAGACTCTGATGCTGGGAGGGACTGGGGGCAGGAAGAGAAGGGACGACAGAGGATGAGATGGCTGGATGGCATCACCAACTCGATGGACGTGAGTCTGAGTGAACTCTGGGAGTTGATGATGGACAGGGAGGCCTGGCGTGCTGCGATTCATGGGGTCGCAAAAAGTCGGACACGACTGAACGACTGAACTGAACTGAATATTCTACTGTGTGTGTGTGTGTGTGTGTGTGTGTATCCCTGTTTAAAATCCATCCATCCACAGTTGGACACACGTTGTTTCTAGGCTGTTGTCAGTAGTGCTGCTATGGTACAGATCTCCCTTTGAGATAATGATTTCATTTCCTTCAGATGTATATCCAGAAGTGGGATTTATGGATCATATGGTGCTTCTATTTTTAGTTTCTTGAGGTACTTCCATTCTGTTTTCCATAGTGGTTATACCCATTTACCAAAATGGATATTCCTGATGGGCAAATTTCCCTCATTCAGGTGGTTTTCTTATGGCAGTTCTCTTATCACCTAATTATTTCCAGTTTCTAAGTGCTTGTGCTTTGGCAGAGGAAAAAATACACAGAGGATTGCTCACCTTTTTTACACCCGAGTTTGGTTATGTAAAGGTCCCACTTAATAGAAAGGAGGCTGGGGCATGAATCTTACTTGTCTCTGGGAAAAGTAGAAAGTTGGTTTGGTGATCAATTCCCCAATTTGTGTCATACATTTTGTTCTTTTTTCATCTGTTTTTTCTCTTCTTCTCCTCCCCTCCCTTCCCTTGCCTTTCCCTCTCTTCCTGTCCCCTCTCCTTTCTCCTCATTTCCTCTCCTCTTGCCGCCTGTCCTCTTCCTTCTGTCATCTAATATGTCTATGTAGGATCTAAGCTTTGAGTTTAGCCACTATGTACAAGTTAAATTAAAAAATTATAATCTAAATACCCAATCAAAAAATGGGCCAAAGAACTAAATAGACATTTCTCCAAAGAAGACATACAGATGGCTAACAAACACATGAAAAGATGCTCAACATCACTCATTATCAGAGAAATGCAAATCAAGACCACTATGAGGTACCATTTCACACCAGTCAGAATGGCTGCGATCCAAAAGTCTACAAATAATAAATGTTGGAGAGGGTGTGGAGAAAAGGGAACCCTCTTACACTGTTGGTGGGAATTCAAACTAGTACAGCCACTATGGAGAACAGTGTGGAGATTCCTTAAAAAACTGGAAATAGAACTGCCTTATGATCCAGCAATCCCACTGCTAGGCATACACACTGAGGAAACCAGAAGGGAAAGAGACACGTGTACCCCAATGTTCATTGCAGCACTGTTTATAATAGCCAGGACATGGAAGCAACCTAGATGTCCATCAGCAGATGAATGGATAAGAAAGCAGTGGTACATATACACAATGGAGTATTACTCAGCCATTAAAAAGAATTCATTTGAATCAGTTCTAATGAGGTGGATGAAACTGGAGCCTATTATACAGAGTGAAGTAAGCCAGAAGGAAAAACACTAATACAGTATACTAACGCATATATATGGAATTTAGAAAGATGATAACAATAACCCTGTGTACGAGACAGCAAAAGAGACACTGATGTATGGAACAGTCTTATGGACTCTGTGGGAGAGGGAGAGGGTGGGAAGATTTGGGAGAATGGCATTGAAACATGTAAAATATCATGTATGAAACGAGATGCCAGTCCAGGTTCGATGCACAATACTGGATGCTTGGGGCTAGTGCACTGGGACGACCCAGAGGGATGGTATGGGGAGGGAGGAGGGAGGAGGGTTCAGGATGGGGAGCACATGTATACCTGTGATGGATTCATTTTGATATTTGGCAAAACTAATACAATTATGTAAAGTTTAAAAATAAAATTAAAAAAAAAAAGAAAAAAAAATTATAATCTTTATCACCTAGAAAAAATTAAGAACTTTTCAAATCTTAGTCCCATATGGTAACAGTTTTCCAACGCTATTAATATATAACTGTAAATTATGATTATAGGAGTTACCATTGATTTAATATTTATGTCCAGTAGTGAAGAAAGTGGTAATGGGATGTTTTTCTCTTTCCACCTATCTCTTCCTCTTCTGTATCAATTGTTTGAATCTCTTGCTTTGTATTTTTAGAGAAGGGTAGGAAGAAAATGAAAAATGGGCAGCAAATATAAACTGTTCAAGCCTTCTCTACTCTTTTCCTGTTCCTTGAGTGTTGTATAAATTTTGCAGGGAATGCTAGCTTATTATTGAGAAAAACTGCTTATGAAGAGAATGTATAGCTTTTGGACAACTGTTTTTCTTGCCTGGAGTTGTGCAAATGATGGAATTAATATAAACTTGGTTTGCAGCTTCTCTATTTTCTAGAGGCTGCAGAGATTTCTCTCTACTCTGAACTTTTGGAGATTAGCAAAAATATTTATATCACAAATAAAAAGAACACAGATGCCTACTCAGTAACCAAAAATATTTTTTAGATCATTTCTATTTAAAAGAAATCTCCCCACAAACTTTTAATTTTCTCTTAATAAACATCATAAACCATTTTAGTCCTTTACTCTGGATATATTAGGATCAAATATTTTTGTTGGGTGATAAGTCAGTAGTAACCTCAGTTATTTTGACAACCAAATTACTTTCTTCCAATATAAGCCAAATTTACAATTAAGCTATTTAAGAAATAAAGACAGCAAATAAACATCTAATTTTCATGTCCTGACCTAAGAAATAGAAAGACTAATTTCATATCCTCATATTTATCTGATTGAAATAAAAGTGCCTAAAAATAATTTTCCCACAACTCCATTTACTTGTTTATCTTCCTGGCACATTCCAAAATCAATTTTAAAGGCAACACTGAAAAAGAATAAAATATCTTCAATCTAACATACAAGCAATCTTTTTATTTTGGTGGATCTGAACAAAAACACTTATAGTCGTTACCCTCAGGCATTGAAAAACAATGGCATTTCTCAATTGTTAAATTCTAAAGATTATATTCTATTTAGTAAAGATTTTACATATGTCGTATCACGTTCATGGTCTTTGAAATAAGGCAGCCTACATACAGCCAAAAGGTAATGGCTTGGCATTTTTTAGCAATTGAAGAAATGGTGCCTGGGGCCAGGTTCTATTCTGAGTGGCTGTGTTACTCTGAGAAAGTTATTCAGTCTTCCTGTACCTCAATTCATTGTCTGAAAAATGGGATTATAAGAGTACCTACCTGGTTAGATTGCTGTGTACCTTAGGTAAATTAGTATAGGTAAAACACTTGGAATGACGAATAATGCATAGTAAGTGCTTTATAAATGTTTGTCTATTATTTTTATCTGTGGAATTGGTTATTTCATAAAGTATTTATTCTAGACAGCTAAAATTTCTTCAGTTAGTTCTAAAACTTCTAGCCAGTGTTCATGGGTCTCTCCAAATAGATCTTATGTGTCTCTGTGTTTTTTCTGTGTTAAAGGGATTAAATGGAATCTTTCCTTTGTTGATTCAAAGTCAACATTCTCAGTGGTATCGAGTCATTTAATATAGAAATGATTAAGATGCTAAAGTGTTTAGGGAGAAAGTGTTTTGCCCCTAAACTAGCGGGTCCAGACTGCTCTGTTGTTTCAGTCCTTGGGCTGTGTTCTGAAGGCTTTTGGCCTTCACTGTACTAGCCTAAGTTAGAATCCTTGATTTGAAATACCTGCTTGAATTTTGTTATAGATTGTAAACAAGAAAATAGCCCAGTTTTTAAAAATTGTGTACCAAATGGAAGAACAGACATTGGCTCAGGAAGTCAGTCCTACACTGAGAGTAGATAAGAGCATAAATGTGTTTTATTCTTCTGGGTGATTGCTATGCTTTACTACAGGAATTGGCAAACTACTGTCTTTGAGCCAAATCTGTTTTTATAAATAAAGTTTTATTGAAACATTTCAATACTCATTCATCTGTACATTGTCTACTGCTGCTTTTGCACCAGGGCAGAGTTGAGTAGTTGCCACAGAGACCACATGGCCCACAAAGCCTAAAGTATTTACTATCTTTTACAGACCATTTACAGAAAAAGTTTGCCAAACCCTGATCTAGAGCTTTCAAGTTGTGCAGAGTCTGAAATAAACCAGCTGTTACTTTGTTTAGTAGTCTCCCACAGTCTGCAGATTCAATTATCTAGCACTGACTGTCCCAGATATAAATTTTTTCTAGATATACTTTTGATAAAAAAGAATTTATTGCAGTAGCCTATGTTGAATATATACAGCCCACAATAACACATTTAGAACATTAAGAGGTGAAAATACATGCAAAGTTGTGTGGAAATCCTGTCTTAGGTACTTGTTCAACTGCTGGCTCATAACATGATAGAAAATTACGTGGTTTTCCATTGTGTTCTTAGAATGTTCTAGAAATGTTAGCAGTTACTAGCTGCTTTTCTTACACAGTCGTCCAATGTAAAAGTAAATGCCTCTGTTGTCTCTTTTCTCACACGTCTATCTATCCTTTATCTTCTTACATATATTCCTGGTCTTCTTCTTTTCTGTGAAAAGCCTTTTCTTTTTTTTTTTTTTTGACTTCTAATAATGTATTACTCTGCAGTATAGTGTATAGAAAAGGACTCTGAGCTTGGGTTTGAATTTTGATTTAGTCACTTTATGGAACAGAAATGTCAAGAAAGTCACACTGTTACCCCCAGCTTCAGTGTCCATGCCTGTAAAAGGGAGATAGGAACCCAGGCTCTGATGACCACGTGCTGTGGGCTGAATGTTTATGTCCACCCCCAAATTCATGTGTTGAAATCCCAATAACCAATATACTGGTATTAAGAAGCGAGCCGTTTGGGAGGTCATCAGGTCATGAGGGCAGAGCCCTGATGAATGAGGTTAGTGTCCTTCTAAAGAGCCCCACAGAGCTCCCTAGCCTCTCTGCCATTTGAGGATGAAACAAGAAGTCTACAACTTGGAAGAGGGCCCTCACCCAGCCATGCTGGCTTCCTGATTTCAGACTTCCAGCCTCCAGAACTGTGAGAAGTAAATATCTGCTGTTTATGAGCCACCCAGCCTGTGGTATTTTGATGTGCCAGCCTGAATGAGCTAAGACACCATGTGAGGGGGAGCATGGGGCTGAGCATGTAGAGGGCTCTAACAGTGTGTTATTACTTGTAATTTTAATAGCATTTTCAATTTGGCCTGGTTTCTTTTTATAGAAGGATGTATATGTTTATGGAGTAGAATATAAAATGGATTCTGTGAGACTAAAATTGTGGCCTGTGTGAGGCTGTGAGCGTGAAGGAGGCTTGGATGAGAAGACCTCTTCAAACAGTGTATGCATTGTTCCATGTTTGTGACCTTATTCACTTGTCTAATGTGGAAGTTTATGCTTTCGTGCAGATCTCCTGGAAAACGTTTAAAGGAACAAAGAAGAAGGGTAACCTTGGAAGGGGAAAAAGATAATGCTTTTGTCAGTACAGAAGTCTGAACAGAAGCAAATTATGGTTGGTTTTATTTTAGCTACAGTTCCGTGAGTGAGTCTGGTAAGGTTGTTAATTTTTTTAAGATGAAAGAAAGAGTAGTTTACTTTAATAAAAATAGACTCTAGTGCTGTGGAAAACAGAAGTCCCCTGTGATGACTAGGGTAGAATGACTGAGGGGTGAGGAGAACGTATGTGGTCCTATTTTGTTTTTATTGGCATCTACACAGTATACTAGGTGTCTGATGTTTATATTTATAAAAGATTATCCCACTTTTATAATTTAAGGGGACACTAATAATTTAACTTTGACTTGCAACTATGTTGCACATATTCCTATTGTGCAATATATTGTGCGATATATTCCTATTGTTTTCAAATAGTTTAAAAATCTAATTAGAAAATTACACCCTCTATTGCTTAGGTAACTTGTCATTTCAGTTCTTTTGACTTCTACCTCTGTTTTTAACTCAGTTATTTGGAGGAAAGTTATCTAAGTTTTATCAGTTAGCTAGTTCTGGTTAACAAACTCCTCCAAAACATAGTATCTTGAAATGATAACCTTTTATTATTTTCTATGAGTCTACTGGTTAGCTGGGGGAGTTCTGTTTATCAAAGCCAGATTCTGATTATTTTAGCTGGCCTTTCTCATGCATTAGAGGTTAGCTGGGGGTCTGTGATACTCTTGATTGAGGAAGCTCAATACTCCCCATGTATTTCTTATCTCTGCTCTCATTTTTCTAGCAGTCTGCTCCAGACACGTCCTTATGGTGGTGGCCAGGCCACAGTCCAAAAGGGGAAAGCCCCATCATGCAAGAGGGTGGATGGTAAGGCACATGTGTTCTTCAAGGCTTGATTCCTATCACATTTGCTAATATCCCACTGGCCAAAGCAAGTCATTGGGGAACCTCACGGTCACACTGAATAAATACAAAGCTATGGGTCAAAGGATGTAGCTATAGGGAGGTCATGAACTGGGGCCTCGGGTTCCCAGGTATCATCTCACTCTCTTTCTCCATCTTAGCCGTCTTTGTTTCAGAAGTTTTACAGTTTGTTAACACTTCTATAGACTGGGTAGAAAAAAAAAAAAAAATCTGAATTCTACCTTGTTACTTATTTTCAAAGTTTGGAGAGGGAGCAGCTTCTCATTAAAGGCTAAAATAAAAAATTTGCTTTATTTACGTATATGCCTCTCTCCCCTCCTTTTTAAACTAAATTATGCACTACAAATTCTTGTATAATGAAGTGAGTTCTTTTTAATTTCTATCCATATCCATCCCTGAGCTCTATTCTGTCTCCAACTAATTTCTTTATTTTGGGGCCAACATTCCAGTAGCATTTGGAGGGCTTTGGTGGGTGGGTCTGTGCTTTTTTAGTCTTGCTTTCCGGTGTTCTTGCTTTTTGTTTTCTTTTCTCCTAAATTCTACATTTGCATTTCTTCCTGCCCACTCTATGAGTTTGGAGAAACCTCAAGCTGAACATATTTCAAAGAATACTCACTGTCCACACTTTGTGCATTCACTCATGCCCTCACCTGCAAATATTTGGTGAGTGGCTTCCATACTATTTCAGGCATTTGTAATGCAGTAATGTGCAGGCCTTCCTGGAGCTTATAGTCTAGAGGGGCTTGACAGACAGGAGACAAATGCCTGAATGCACCTCATTTGATGTTTAAAGGTGATAAGTGTTTTGGTCAAAACAAAATAGGGTGAGTAAGAATGATGATGATGATTGAGGAGTGAGCAGATATTCACGAAGGGCCTCTGAAGTCAGGGAGTGAGCTGTGACGACCGGGGAGGATGCTACAGGCAGAGGAAAAGCAGATGTGAAGGCTGTCTGAATAATGTTCAGGAAAACTGCAGTTTCCAGTGGGAAGAGTGGTGGGAAATGTGATGAGGAGACAAGCAGGGGCCAGATCACGTAGGGCTCGGTAGAGTGCAGTCAGGTCTTGGCATTTATTCTAAGGAGACAGGAATCTGTTGGTGGGTTTGGGGCAGGAGAGACATCATCTGGTTTCAGGGGTAGAAACTGGTAAACTATGACAGTCATGTTAAAGGGAGGCTGCCTTAGGGGAGCAGCAGTGGGAACTGTGAGAGGATGGCAGACTCTGGAGCTCTCCAAAATGTGTAATAAACCGAATTTAGACATAGAGATCAGCACTGCAAAGAGGAGCATATGGATAAGTGTTTCCCAGAGAAGACTCAGCATACTTCCAGTGATATCTGAGTGGTAATTAATTTTGGGTGCTGTGTCACATGAATAAACCTTTTAAATTGTAATAATTATTTATGAATTTATATTAGGAAAAATAGAAAACTTTTAATTCTACACTTATTTCTTGAAGTGAGTTTAAAGTATTGCGTATACTCTACAGTTGAGTATAGAAGTAAAAATAAAATTGTGAGAGATGTATCTGAATTACTAGATTTATGACACAGTGGCAGTATTATTTACAAGGTTTAGACCTGAGAGACAAGTGAATGATAACTCTGGTTTTAGGGTAGTGTGTAATCATAATCACATTGCCATTTATTGATTATCTACTGACTGTGAGGCCCTGTACTAAGCACCTTATAGATGCTTTTTTCCCCAATTCTCTTTGCAGTCCTATGTGATGTAGGTGGTAGAGTTTTGATGTTCCCATTTAACAGATGAGACAAGTGAAGATCATAGGGAATAAATCACTTATTCTAGGAAACGCCTGAGATTTCAAATATTACAGGATTATGAAAGTGATGTGTAGTTCTGGTAAATTCTCTGCAAGCAGGGACTTTGTTTGGTACACTAAGGTATACTCAGCATGTAGAATAGCTTCTGATATGCACCAGACATTCAGTCAATATTTGTTGAATGAATGAAAGAAAAAACAGTGGGTCTTTTTCTTTTTTTTTAGTTGAAGTGTAGTTGATTTACAATGTTATGTTAGATTCAAGTGTACAGCAAAGTGATTCAGTTATACATATAAATACCCATATATATTCTTTTTTCAGATTCTTTTCCATTATAGGTTATTATAAGATATTGAGTATAGTTCCCTATGCTATATAGTAGGTCCTTGTTGGCTATCTGTTTTATACAAAGCAGTGGGTCTTGCCTAAGTCTGATTCAAGAGTGGTGAATATTGGTGTTCCTCACAGCAGGATGGTCTTTAAAAAGTAATCACCTGAAGGTTTCATGGAAAGGTCAGATTTGGGGATGAAAGGGGGACTTACTGTGCTCTAAATGCAGGTTTTCCCATCATCCTAGTCTTGGTCTTTTATTTTTCTTCCTTTTCCCTTAAGCGTCTTACCTATTTCTTTGGGTGTAAGTGTGTCAACTCCCAAGTCTCAGACTTTGGTTCTAAACTCTCACCGAAGAACAAATAAACCCACTAACAAACTTGGAGCCACTGTAGGGTAACATAAGCTTTGGTAAGTCACTTAAGCCCGAATCTGTGTCAGTAAGAGGAAGAGGTGCACACTGGATCTGAGCCCTAACCTGAGTGGAACCCCTGTGCACCAGAAGAAGGTCGAGATGCTTAGGGAGCATGGCATTAGGGAAAAGATGACTTGAAAGGCAAAGGGCATTCGGTTTTCATTTTCCTTGAGCATGCTTGCTTTGCTTTTTACCTAGAACTTTCTATAAAGTTAACTACTCTTATTTTGGGTAAGTTTTCTTACAAAGCTTGGTTTTCCCCCCCCCCACTTAAATTGAAAAGGCAAAGTATTGAAAGCAAAGTCATTCAAGGACTTAGACTGGGTGAAGCTCACACACCAGCCAGGGAAGTTGCACACACACACACTTTCTGCTGGCAGCAGCCTCGAGGGTGGCCAGCACAGGGCAGAAACTCTGGGAGGTCTGTGTGGGGGGTGTGCGTGTTGGGGGGTGGACGACAGACTGAACTGACTGAGAGCAGGGTCATTCCTTTTCTTCCTTCCTTTCCTTGCAGAGGTAGAAGCTGCCAAGACTGGGGTGTGTGCCCTAATAAGAACTTCCCATCTTCCGTGCTCACTGCCAGAGCTGCTGCCTTCTCCTGTCCCTTCCCGTCTGTTGCCCTGGGTCCATGATCAGCCCTGGCAGCACGCAGTTTTTTTTTGTAATTATGAAATACATAATTTCTGCAAAATTATATAAGAGGAAGTGGGGGTGTAAGGAAAACCACATTATTACCATCTTCTGCAAACTCCTGATCTCCTAGATCAAAGACATGGAATTTCTAGCACAGAATTTCTAGCGCAAGGTTGAAGAATGAAGGTAAGTTCTACACAGAGCAAACACCTGCTTTAGGAGGCAGGGTAAGGTGAACAAATTCTAGCTGGGTGAACCTAGAAAGCCACTTGGGATGAAATAGGATTCCGATTAGGCTTTGAGGGAAGGATATGACCTCGATGTTTGTTTTTAGGAAGAAAGCGAGTCCTAGCCTAGGCAATGGAAGCAGCCTCTTCAAAGGCCTGGATGCAGGAAAATGCAGAGCCTGGGATGCAGTGGGGTCAGGGGACATGGGGAACCAGCCATGGGGAGGGAAGTTGTGGGAAGGATGTTGTTGGGAAGGATGCCAGGAGACTGGAATAGAAGTCAGGGGAGGTTGTGGATTGCTTTGCATGCCAGCTGGGTACTTCACACTTGATTGGTCTGTGTGGTGGGTGAGCCTTCTACATCCTGGTGCAGGGACTTGGGAAGTGGAGGGGCAGAAGGGCCATGGATACGCCCTGGTGGAGGGATGTGGGAAGTGGAGTGGCAGGAGGGCCATGGTCAGGGGCAGCTAGGAAACTGCTGGTGGTTTTGGTTTTCAGATTTGTACTTTCAAATAATTTTAAATTTAAAGAAAATTTGCAAGAATTCTTCAACTGGATTTACCAGTTAACATTTTGCCGCATTTGCTTTACTCTTCTCTCATTTTCTATCACATATGTATTACTAAGAGCTCTTTCTAAGCCGTATGAGAGTAAAGTTGCAGATATCATGCTTCTTTTACCCCTAAATATTTCAGTGTATGTTTCCTACAAATAAGAACTTTCATTTATATAACTTAGCACAATTATTTTAAATTGGGAAATTTGGTATTGATATACAACTGTTGTCTGTTGTACAAGTTTTACTAATTGTCCCAGTATGTAGGAGGTCTTATCTTTCCTTTTTTTTCATGTACCAATGAAATAGACTGGGCATGAAGCACTGGTGGTGGGAAGAATTCAACCATTTTGGAGGTGGACCAAATAAGATCTGGCAGCAAGAGGTTCTGAGGGTGAGAGAGGAAGTTAAGCTGATGAGGAGGTTGCAGTTTATAGGACTGGTGGTGTTAACCAACATGGAACTCATGAATGAAATTTGAATTGCAAGGGTGGTCTGATGTTTTGGATTTTTTATCTAATAATGATAATTTGATTTTTGCAGTGTGTTAAAAGGCAGATAGGCATTATAAAGAGAGGCAGCTTAGCGTAGCTTTTGGAGCTAAACTGCCTGGATTGGAATCAGGCTTTGTCACTTTTTAGTTGTGTGACCTGGGGAGGCTACCTAGGTTGGCTGTTTCTCGGAGTTTTCATCTGTGAAATGGGGATAATGGTACAACTTGCCTCCAAGGGTCCTTGTGAGGATTAAATGAGTTCTTATTTGTTAAGTGCTGTATTACAGGCCTTCCTGACAAATGAAGTGCTATATTTAAATCAATATAAATAAACCAAATTTCCTACTTTTATGTTACTGAATCCGCACTAGCAAATCTTTGAGGGAAGTACTACTATTTTTATTAACTGGGACTCATGTTCCATGATTTGCCCAAGGCTAAACCACTGTTCATATAGAACACTCATTCTGTTCCACATATCAGACTATTCTCAGGGTTTCTACTTGAGAATATCCCACAGGCGGTGGAAATGGGCTAGTGATTCAGTATTGGGCTAAGGGCTGAAGGCTCTGGAGTTGAGAGTCCTCTGCACTGGGGTGATTGTTGAAGACATGGGATGCATGCATTTGCCAAGTGAGGTGAGAGTTTGTGAAAGGAAAGACTGAATATTGGAACTGGTGATGAATGAGACAGGGTAGGAGTAGTCAGGTATGAGATAAAACGGGAGGGTGTGGAGTGAAGACAAGGAAAGAGAGTTAAGGATAACTCGCCCATTCTTTGGGAGTTGAAGCGGGACAAATTCAGAGCAGAGAGCTGGGATAGTAGTGAATGGGTCCCTTGTAGCCTTCGTGAGAATGGTCCGTTGGCTTGCTGAAGGCGGAAGTCTATTTGCAGGGGTTCAAGAGGACAATGGGAAGAGAAGAAATGAATTCCATGAACATTAACTATTCTCTCGAGAAGGTTGGCAGTGAAAGGAAGAGAACTTAGGGAGAAGCAGGATTAAGAAATGATCCCTTTTCAAAAGAAGCAGCAACAGTCCTTGTCATCTGAGAGGGAAAAGACAGAGGCCGAAGATACAAGAAATAGTGGGGAAGATGAAAAGAAGAGACTGGCAAAGGTAGGCCAGGAGCATGGGCTTGGTCTTAGAAAACAATAGGGACACTTCTTTAAGATTAGAGAGGAGAAAGAAGTGACATGCCATGTCCTGTGACATTTCATGGGGAGGGGAGTTCACTTAAAATCACTTCAGTCTCTATACAGTGGGCAATGAAGCTATTCTTTGGCAGAGTCAAGTACGTTTGAAAAAATGGAAGAACTGGAAAAAGTTTGAATGCATATCATAGATGAGCAAGGGGATTGTCTGGTGCTGGCCAGTGCCTAGGACTGGTTGAATGACATGGTTCTACAAACTATTGTAATGGGAATTTCTCTAGTGATACCCTGGAATTAACACTAAGAAATGGATTGGGTCAATCCAAGTAAGGTTTTAATGGGGAGCTAAGAGTACTTGGTGGAGAAGGAAATGGCAACCCACTCCAGTATTCTTGCCTGGAGAATCCCAGGGACGGCGGAGCCTGGTGGGCTGCCATCTATAGGGTTGCACCGAGTTGGACACAACTGAAGCGGCTTAGCAGCAACAGCAGCAGCAAGAGTACTTGGAAATCTCATAGGTCAGAGAGAATTTAGTTGGGAATGCTTAACCAGGGGCTGTGAAACCAAGAGGAGGCTGAATAGGCTAGGTTAACACTTCTCAGACTTTTCCTGTGAACTGTACATAATAACTAAGAAGAGAAGCTTAGCCCCAGGGCTTGGGGGCTTGACTCAAAGTAGGCTATCAGAGGCTTTGTAAGTTTTAAAGTCTTAAACTTTATTTTTAAAGTATTTAAAATTCCATGATGTGTCTGTATTTAAGTATTAAACTATTTATTATTGAGTAAAATAAATAGTTAAAAAATATATGCCACATTTTCCCATGACTAGGCCTTACACTGGGGTGAGGGTGGGGGTATATATATCCTAGTTTAAGAAGCCTGAAACTAAAACAAGAAGAAAAAAGCAGCATTAACTGGAGAGAACAGTGACGGGGAAAGATAAATTCAACAGGAGGCAAGGAGTGGGAAAGATGGAACCATTTGAGTTGGTAGCCAGAGTGAGGTTTGTCAAAATGTCAGCTCTTGAAGACAAGACAATTGTTGAGTGACAGTGGGTCTCAAGTGTGCTCCAGCAAGCCAGTGAGTGAGTGAGATGAAAAGATGGAGGCTGGGCTGCTTTGGGTGATTTCAGTCTCATTGAGTTGCTCTTGACTTAGAACCTGAATGCATAATTTCTTTCTTGTGGTGCACAGTCGAAAAATTAATATTTGAAAAAAGGTTTTGTAAAATGTTAAGCCAGGCATTTATTTTTAAACACTGTCTTGAAGTCAGAGAGAGATTAATAGAGCTAGTTGAAATTCCTTAGGGAAAATTTGATATCTGCCTCTTGCCTTATAGCCTCCATTAAAAGTGGAAGCAAAGAGTACAAGTGAAATGCCAGTTGTGACACTGAGTAATTTTTTAAATAAATGCATTTTCCAATTCACTGATAGGAGACATCCTTATTTATTTTATATCTGATGGTCTCTCTCTTGAACAACAAGCAGGTAATTTGTGGAATTAGTGGCTATTTCAGGAGAGTAAGTAAGCTGTCATTTGTGCCCATCCTGTTCTTACGTTTCAAAATCATATTTCCAGCAATTACAGTGGACTCTTGGACAACTGAAGGTTAGGGGTGCCGACTTCCTAGTCAGTCAGAAATCCACGTATAACTTTATGGAAGGCTCTCCATTATCTGTGGTTACCTATCTGCAGTTCCATTTCCACGAATTCAACCAATCCTGGATACCTTAGTACTGTAGTAAGTATTTATCGAAAAAGATCTATGTGTAAGTGGATTCCCACAGTTCAAACTCATGTTATTCAAGGGTCAACAGTACTTCCATCCAAACTAGTGGATGGACGTTTGGTAATGGTGTGATATTGCTGTAAACAAAGCAATGCTGTCAGAAGTCTAATGTTAGCCATTTGTTTCTAGAGTTTTGAAATAATTAATTATTATGTCTGATGTTGATCACTTCCATTGGCAACGGCTTTCAATACTTCCCACTTCCTTTTTTAAGTTCCCAAACCATGCGAGTAATAAATGTTTATGGTAGGAAAGATGTTACATGAATAGAAATCATGGACTATCCCAAACCAACCAATGGGAAGTCTCTGTGCATGTCTTTTCAAACTTAGTTTTTAAGCTATTTCGTGAAAAATTTGTGTTTACACAAATGAAATTATATATAGCTTCTTTCTTACAAGTTACAGAAGTCATGATTTATGATTCTTTGTACTTCTGTGTTGGGAAGTCATGATTTACGAAAGATAAGCATTTTAGCCTCCTTTATAATTACTTTAGGAAAAATTATCTGGAGTTTAGTGAGAACAATAATAAAGCAAGAGAAATGAGAAGGAAGTGAACCAAGTGATAGCATGTTAAGGACTAGAAAATCGTATATTTCTTCAGCTTAACATGTGTACAGCTGTAAAGTAAGGAGTCTCTTTTCCACATTTGAGTCAGGTCTTTCTGGTTTAACCATTTTAGCTGCATCCTCTCCAGAAGGATATCAGTGTGATGGAACTGGGACTCCATGCTTGGCATTGACTTAATCCTTAGTGCCATGTTGAGATTTTCCACTGTCAGCATCAGAGGGCTGTCTTACAAGGCTCCATTCCTGAGACCAGGGGGGGCATCCCTGGAGTCAGGCAGCAGCTTCTCCCAGGGGAAGTGACAAGCAGAGCCCTGTTTGCTTTACCGGGTGGGTAACGCTGAACCTTGGAACTGTGCTGGGAAGGGCTCATTGTATCTGCTCTGCTCCTGCAGCAGCTGACTTATCTGTGGGCTTGCCTGTGATGGTAAGACCCAGACTGATGCCTGAATTCCCATGGTCAGCCTTTTCATCAATAAGGAAAGATTTCTTCCTGATTATCATTTCTCTAATTTTACTTATAAATTTAGGTTTACTTCTGATTATGCTGGGCTATTTGTAAAACACAAAATTCAAGTCAAAGATTACTACACTTTCTTTCCATCCATATTCTGGGTGAACCAGAACAAATCCCACAGTGTTTCTTATCCTTCTAAAACATTGGGCTAATTTTCACAAATCAAAAAATCACGTGGTGGTTTTCTGGAAATGCTGGTGTGTTTTCTTAGAAGAATTAGGCCTCCATTCATTGAGAATTATTAATTTAACCAAAAAGATATTACAATATGGGTGTGTGGAAGATTGGGAGGGAAGGGAGAGGAAAGAAATAAGTTAAAATTTCATTCAAAGGAAAAGTTTTAGCATTGGATTAGGAAATAAAGACTGTCAGTAACAAATGGACCATTCTAAAGTTTGCATAAACTTGTTTCATGAGAGTACTTTTATTTCTGAATAAAGCTCAAATAGTTTCTCATGAGAAGGAACGGATATAGAAATCTTCCAGGATGTGTTGGAATTGGCAGTTGACTGCAGCTTGGCCACGGCAGGAAAGGGCAACTTTTCACTGCGGTGCTTTGTGCCAGAGTCTTGGGCAAAATATCTGCCCTTCTCTCTGGGAAGACACCCGTGGAGGAGCAGCCCGGGAAAAACTGAGCATGAGGGCAGTGGCATCCTGGTCAGACAGCATCCTGACCTGTGCTGCTCTAGCAAAGTTTCTCCAGTGGATAGAATGTTTTGCTTTCATAGTCATCTGGATTGTTTGCTAAGGGTAGAAATGTCCTGGCCTCACCTCCGACCTGCTGATTCAGTCTCAGGGGCAGGGGGAGGTTGCTGCTTGGGAATCTGTATGTTAGAGAAGCTCCCAGGGTAACTGTGATGTGTGGTCATGTTTAAGAACTGCTAGTGTAAATGATGACAGACAGTAAGACAGACTGACGGGAAGTACTGTAGGAACTGCGTGCGTGTGTGTGTGTGGGGGGGGGGTGGTGCGTGTAACAGCTGTGAGTGGAAATCAGGTTACTGGAATTTGCCAAGAGACAGCGAGAGAGACACAGCAGCCAGGTGCCAAGGACATGGCCTATGGTCTTACCAGAAACTCCCTCCTCTAGGGTATGAGCTTCTGGAAAACACTGACTGGTCCAGATTAAATCCTGCATTCCCAGGCCTAGTGCAGGGTTGGCTCCAGAAAAGGCCATCACGATATTTTCTTTATGGTTCTGTTTGCTGTTTATTTTTGATTTTCTGCCTTAGGCAAGAATTCTAGTATCCAGTTTTCTTTGGTGCATTTGCAGATTTCTGACACTTCTTTGGTTTATTAGGTTTTTAAATTTCATTTTATTAGGATGGCAATCTACAGATTTAACAAACTTTGCAGATGAATGACAGAAGCTGGAACTATGTCTGATGCTTTCTAATATGTACCCAGAGTCTGTGGTACATGACAAGAATGAAGTTTTATTTTACTTCTTGAGTGTACCAAGCATAAGCATTCTCCAATGAGGAGTTTAAAAAAAGCCTTATGGGAAAAAGCTACTGGATACCAATGGATGGCAATGATTTTGGAACTCTGGGTGTTAGTGAGGGTTAATGTTAAGGGAAGCTACTACCTGTAGTTTGGTGTAACTGGGATTCCTTTACATGCCAATTTGCAGCACAGTCTTGGCTTTGCCTATCACATTTGGCTAGAGCCCCTTTTATACTCAACAGTTCTCTTGTTCAGATGATAGTCATGTGGTGACTATGAGGATAAGAGAGAAAAAGACATTTCCTGAGGTCACTGAATAGCACATATTTCAGTCTGATTTATCCCATTCCAGGTCCACCCCTAACATTTGTAGGCCCAGGACCACAGTCCCTTCTGTCCCACAGCCTTCTCCTTTCATCCTTTATCTTCCTTCCCTGATTCCACTGTGGAACAGTAGGAATACGTGTGGACTGACCAATCTGCTCATTCCAGCTTTATCCATACCCACAGCCAATAGCTGCTCATGGTCACTCCTCAGGCCTAAGGGTATATACACTGGCTGTAAAGTAGTCTGCCCTTGGGAAGGTAAAGTCCCACATGGACACTGGAGGCTGGCTTTGGACCATTTGAGACAGATAATTCCAGCGGCGTTGGAATCCAGAGAATGGTCCAAAGGGAGGTTGTTGCTATACTGAGGTATAACCCTGCAGACTCCTGGCCCCATGGGAGGGGATGACGAGAAGAGGTCATCATGTGGGGAGCTCCAGATTAGGGTTACCTGGTCCTAGAATGGTCCTGTCCTTTTCACTTTTCTTTTGCAGTGATCCTGCCTCCAGCACATCTTTGAGCATCCCAGGAAAGAAGGCTCATGCCATTTGGGATAAGCATATTTCAGACATGAATGCTTGATTGAGATCAAGCATTGAGATCCATGGTATTGTTTATCTGGTCAGATAGAAATCCCTGGTCTATTTCAGGTGGGCTTGTCCTTAAATGCCCTATATTTAGGGTATCCACTCCATTTTTCAGATGAAACAAAAACTTAAATTATATGGCTTAAGGTTTTCAAAGTCAACCAAAGAGAAACCCTGGTATATTTCATCAGTGGAAATCGGTTAATGTTTTCTTTGCTTGCTGATATGTTCTATTGGGTGTGTGGGTGTGAGGATAGGAAAGCCATTTGCACAGCCATTTCCACTGTGGTTTTCTTTTTCTGAGGATCAGTCAAGCAGAAAGACTTTCCTCTCTTGTGATTGCAATCAAATTGTTTACAATTCTCAGATCCTTCTTCTGTTTCTGTTTGTGGAACTTCTTGAGTAATTTTAAAGTCAATAAACACTTTTTTTCTCCTTGCCTCATTAGGACTGAATGAGCTTACAGGGCAATGTGGTCTTTTCCTGGCCTAGGAGCGACTATCCCTTTTTGTGGATCCTTGCATACCTGTAGATAGGGTCATTGTATGTAGAACAGAGACTGTGCCTTGCACAACCCTGGAGATAGATGCCACAAAGAGTATGAATGGGATTGTGTAAAGTAGGTAGCAGCCCTGCCTAGGCAGGTTTTGGTCAGAAATTCCTCCTAGCCATGTACTCCCAACAGGCCTGTTTTTTTTTTTTTCCTCTTTCTCACTCATTATAAGCATATGAAGAAGATGAGTGTTTGAAGAGAGAAGTTGAAAATCATGCTGTTTTCTATATTTTTCTCCATTTTTGAGGGTACTCATTTTCCATTTAATGCTGCTGCCACTTAGGGAAACTTAGAAACCACTAAGGATGTATAGAACTAATTTTTATATAATCAGTGATTTTCTAACAATTGTACCAAAAACATGTTTTCTAACTCCTGTTCCATCCTGACAGTTAGCTTCTCTGGGGTCTGAACCACTATGACTTCTCCATTTTAATAGATGGTTCAGTATGTGATTTTCCTGGAATTAATAGCATAAAGTGATGCTTCAAATATCTATGCATTATTGTCCGTTTGTAAGCAGTGACACTTAACCCTAAGTCACACTGCTTTGGGAAATTGTCTAATAGGTGCTCCTTGTATCCAAGCTTTATAGGAATGGTCTATTCCATTGTGACTAAAGACTCAACTGAGCAGAAATTACTATTCATATGTTTTCTTGCTACATTTTTGCTTTTCAGTGGTGGTAGAATGAAGGACACATTGAATTGCAGAATAATTATCAGATGGCTCCTGATGTGCAGTGCATGCATGTCCCTATTATCTTTGTGTGCTGCTCATTACCATGTCTCTTCTTTGATTATTGGAAACTTCCATTCTTAATAGCTTAATTTATCCCTACCAACGCCAGCCTTCCCTGACAGCCTGAAAACCAGGCTTGATCAAATCCAGGTGTATTTTAATTCTTCTTTATCAAACCCAAGAGAGAACTTCTTAGAGACTGTGCTGATCTACATGTCTTGAAGAAAACACCGACTGTGAGAATTTTGATGTATAATGAAGCCCAGGGAGGGATGGGTTCCATTCTAAAATGTTGCCAGTAGATATAATTTGAGCAAGTAAACATGACATACATTCTTAACTATTTTCCAAAAGTGAACATGCTAGAAGAGAGGTAATTTGAAACTTTCCAGTAGCAACAGGATGGCTCATAGCTGGAGTAGTTCTCACAAGTGCCAGTGGAGAGGCAGGTGTGTATTAGGAGCTCAGCAAAGTATTTGTTAATTGAATAAATGGATGGATCTGATCTTTAAAAAAAAATCTTGTGCAACACTTTCTGGAGAAAGTTTGTGGCTTTCTTTTTTCTTAATTTTTTATTTTATATTGGAATATAGAATGTTGTGATAGTATCAGGTGGACAGCAAAGAGACTCAGCCGTACATATACATGTGTCCATTCTTCCCCAAACTCCCTCCCATGCAGGCTGCCACTTAACACTGATTAGGTTAATTCACGCCAGAGAACACCTGGCAGGAATGTCCACATCGACCACACGCACTGAGCCCTGCTGGGTTGTGTGCTCTCCCATGCAAGCTAGTTGATTTGCTCTTGGCTGAAACAAATCCCTGTTTTATAAATGACATTGAGGCTCAAAGAAGAGTTCAAATCTTCCTCAAGGCAACTGAGCATTAGAACTGAAATTGGAATGTTGGTTTTCTGACTCTAAGCGTAGGGTCCTGCAATTTCAGGAATGACCTGCCTTTTTGAAGTCATGGGCCAGAGCAGTGGCAAAACTGCCATTTTCTGGAAACTGCAGCTGAAAAAGATGACATGGACTCAGCACTCATCCTTATATAGAGGAGAATACAGCTAACTCTTGAGGATCTTGGTACATTAAAAACTTAAAAGGCACATGGAATGTATAGGGACATCCACCAAAAAACCCACATTTTGGGAATTAGGAAAATGTGAGATCAGAGAAGGGAGGAAAATGTGTCTAAGTTCTTCCAAGCAATTTCTTTTACTATTCAAGCCAAGTCTTCTGTCTGTTAATTACAATTTCAGGAGAAACTTACAGCAGATCAGATGTTTGGAAGCATATTAGAAATCAGGAGGGAAGAGGCTTTATACCTCATCCATTTGCATGTTTATGTTACTTTGTAATGTTATTAAAGCGTTTTCATTTTACATAGATTCTGTCTTTTCAGTTGCCCTACAAACCTATTAGAGCAAGTTTCTTCTCTTTTTTCATCTCTTCCATATATTCTGTCCACCTTGAGAGTCCTCTGAGCAGGACAGACCCCACATGACATATTCAAGGTGTTCCAAGACACTTGTGTGCTCCCATTGGCTTGTTCTTATTTCTGCAATACATACCTTCTACTGGGATCATTTTTACTTGTTAAGGAATGTTGTGTTTTCAAGGCCCTGTTTCAGTGTTAACTAACTTGCACAGATGACCTTTGTTGTTCATTCACTCAGTCATGTCTGACTCTTTGTGACCCTGTGGACAACAGCATGCCAGGCCTCCCTGCCCTTCACCATCTCCCAGAGCTTGCTCAAACTCATGTCCATTGAGTTGGTGATGCCATCCAACCATCTCATCCTCTGTCATCCCCTTCTCCTCCCACCTTCAATTTTTCCCAGCATCAAGGTCTTTTCTAATGAGTCGGATCCTCACATTAGGTGGTCAAATTACTGAAGCTTCAACTTCAGCATCAGTCCTTCCAATAACTATTCAGGATTGATTTCCTTTAGGATTGACTGATTCGATTTCTTTGCTGTTCAAGGGACTCTTAAGAGTCTTCTCCAACACTGTAGTTCAAAAGCATCAATTCTTCAGTGCTCAGCCTTTATGGTCCAACTCTCACATCCATGGTGGTGGTGATTGCTAAGTCACGTCTGACTCTTGTGACCCCATGGACTGTAGCCTGCCAGGCTTCTCTGTCCATGGGATTCTCCAGGCAAGAATACTGGAGCGAATTGTCATTTCCTTCTCCAGAGGATCTTCCCGACCAGGGAATGAAGCCAGGTCTCCTGCATTGCAGGCTGATTCTTTACCAGCTGAGCTGAGGGAAGTCCTTCATGTCCATACTCAACTGATAATACTCCCTAGCCCAACGGCACATGGTAGATAGTTTATTCTGTAAATTGATTGACCACTACCAGTGGATAAAGCCCTGAAAAGATGAGAAAAAGAATTGTTTGGTGGTAGAAAGGGAGAAATAGAGGTATAGAACACTTTCTTTGCAAAGTGGATGTTTTTGTGCTTCTGTGGAGAACAACTCAGGTATGTCAAGGTGAGGTATTAAAAGGAGGGAGAATGAAAGGGAAGGTTCATCATCCAGTTTGGCTCACAGCCTTGACTTGTGATGTTTTGTAGACTGAGTGTAAGAAAGTAGGGAGTGAGACAAAAGCTTTGCTTTCTGCTTGGTCACCAAACTTCTCTTCGTGCCAGCTTATTCTTCAGTTGCGTCTAGGGTTTTCTCACTAAAGAAATGCTTCCTCTTATGCTCACTGTGGGTTCCAAGGTATTAAAACTGAAATCATTTGACCGCCCAAGCTGAAGTAATGTTGGCAATTAGTTTGGTTATTTTCACTAAATAGTGTAACCAGTATTATTCATTCTGGCTGTAGTGAATATGAGATACAGCTAATTAGATTTTCTGGCTAGCCCAGATTAAGGCAGAAATGTCATATCAACAGTAACTCCCTTTGGCCTTGATGAAGAAAGATTCTTGGCATAGGTCCATGTTCTACAAAGAAAGGGTTCTACAGGGTCATGGGGACATCATCCCCTGCAAAACACCCTCACTCCCACTTCTAAACCACTCAGGACTCCACAATCCCCTGTTTAAGTGACCCCTGTGTTAACTGCAGAGCCTGCATGGACCTGTCTGGGGTCAGATCTCCCAAGGGTAAACTGTACCTCTTGTGTGTGAGCTCTCCGAAGACCAAAGCACGTGGGGCTGTGTGTGCATCTAGGGTGTGTGGGCAGAAGTGTTCTCCTGAGTGTGTGCAGGTCCCCTTGCATTGCAGAGCAGAGCTAAAGTTGAGAAAGGGAAGGGGAGTGGGGTTATTAGGTGGGGGCCTTTTGCTGCAGAAATTTAATGGATGGGCTGATGTTTTAAACTCTCTAGTGGGAAACCATTTAAAACATTCAGCTCATCCTGCCTTTGAAGCCTCATTACTTTGAATAACTGGGCTGCCCAGGTAGCTCAGTAGTCAAGAATCTGCCTGCCAATGCAGGAGATGCAGGAGACATGGGTTTGATCCCTGGGTCAGGAAGATCTCCTGGACAAGAAAGTGGCCACCCACTGCAGTATTCTTGACTGGAAAATCCCACGGACAGAGGAGCCTGGTGGACCATAGTTCATGAGGTCACAGAGAGTCAGACATGACTAAGTGATTGATCACACATGCACTTTGAATAGCTAGGTTTTCATTGACCACTGTGGTCCTTGAGTGGCTTCCTGGTCTTTGGTCTGCACGTGGAGCAACAGTGGTTATTGTTCTGTGGATTCGTGGGAACCAGGGATGACTGTTCTCCAGGGACTCCTAGGGAGTTGCTGCTGGTGCTAATCACTATTATTTCATGAACACTGAAATACCTTATGTTTTTGTCAACTTATTTTTTCTTGAATACTGGACAGTAAAGGTG
This sequence comes from Bos taurus, assembly GCF_002263795.3. Classification (NCBI taxonomy): domain Eukaryota; kingdom Metazoa; phylum Chordata; class Mammalia; order Artiodactyla; family Bovidae; genus Bos; species Bos taurus. The sequence goes on from NC_037347.1 coordinate 18,775,144, forward strand.
TGTGTACATGTTCTAGTAAATTCAGGATTCTGGTTGTTGAGTTCTGGTTACTTAACTTTTTATTACTGTAGGTTGTACTTGCAGCTTGTTCAGAGTCTTAAGCAATTTAACACGGGCATATTTTATCCTTTTGTTCTCTCTCCACTATAATGTATGGCCTTTGAGCTCAGGAAGATGATTTATATGTCACTGTAAAATATCCTCTTTATTCTTCTGTCTCTTTCCTTCCCCTTTTCTCTCCCTCTGAGGTATATTTATGCCTGCCATCTCCCAGGCCCTGTGCTAGAATTTCTCTCATGCTAATTTTTATTTTTATTATTTTATGTATGTATTTTTAATTGGAGGATAATTGCTTTACAATGTCGTGTTGGTTTCTCTCATATGATGACACGAATCAGTCACAAGTATATATTAATATATATTCCCTCTCTCTTGAGTCTTCTTCCTACCTCCCCACCCCGATCCCACTCCTCAAGTTCATCACAGAGCACTGGGTTTGGCTCCCTGTGTTAATAGCAGCTTTCCACTAGTTACCTATTTTATGTATCTCATGCAAATGTTTAAATAATATAATTGTTCCAAATGTTAACATCTAGTGTTTAGTAAACCCAGAGTAGAAAATAACTTTGTTCCTGAAGCACAAGTATTTATAGAGATTTAAAGTTAATATTTCAGTATCCAAGTGTTCGGCTTTTTTCTTTTCTGGAGAGAAACAAATAACTGTAGGTATTTGTCACCTTGTAAAAAATATGTGTGAGTATTTTCAGACTTTCTGCCCTGTAATTAGAGTTGTAGAGTTGTATCCTATAACTTGGATCTCTTCTTTAATTTTTTAACTGTGTATATCTTTGTAGTGTCTCTTTTTTTTTCTCTAAACACTTTATCCTGCTCCCCACTCTTACCACCCCAACCCCCCACCACATCTCTGGACTTTTGCCTTTTTCTCTGGGTCTTCCCTGGTGGTTCAGATGGTAAAGAATCTGCCTGCAATGTGGGAGACCCAGGTTTGGTCCCTGGGTTGGGAAGATCCCCCGGAGAAGGGAATGGATACCCATTCCAGTATTCTGACTTGGAGAATTCCATTGACAGAAGAGGCTGGTGGGCTACAGTCCATGGGGTTGCAAAGAGTTGGACATATTTAAGCGATTAACACTTTCACTTTAAGGGCTTCCTTGATGGTGGCTCAGATGTTAAAGAATCTACCTGCAATGCATGAGACCCAGGTTTGATCCCTGGGTCGGGAAGATTCCCTGGAAAAGGGAATGGCTACGCACTCCAATATTCTTGCCTGAAGAATTCCATGGATGGGGAGCCTGACAGGCTATAGTCCTTGGGGTTGCAGACACAACTGAGTGACTAACACTTTCACTTTCCACATTATTCTCTTTCTCCTTCTCTCCCTCTCCCTCTCTTTCCCCTTTTCCCTCTGTTCCCACACACCGCCATTCAGCTGTTTCTCTCTTGTTCACACTCGCTTCTCAGGCACATGCCCTTTGTTCTTGTCTGGATTTATAACACCTGGGAGAAGAGCCAACCATAGTTTTAATGTAACAAATGGCATTTAACTGTGAGGTCCCAAGTTCAAGAGCTGGAAAGTCCTCAAGTGTCAGGGTTGTCAGAACTTTTGAGATTGATCATCTAATAAGGTCCTCTTCATATTGTGCCAGAGAAGACAGGTCCAGTGAGTTATATACCTGGCCCAAGGCTGCACCATGACCAGGCTCCAAATCTCCTATTTACCAGTTCAGTCCTTTTCTAAAAAAATAGCTTTTGAATATATTCAAGTGAAAACAAATAAACCACCACTAGTTATAGACTTTTGTATGTGGACTTCTATGGTGCCAAGGAAGAAAAATAAAGTTGGAGGGGGGACAGTATGAACATAGAAGAACACATGAGATGCCCTGGAAAATCATTTCCTCAAAAAGATAACTTAGAAGTTGCCAATAAGAACTACAAACAAGTTCAGACAAGTTACTGCAGGGAGTGATGTACTTAAGGGAGCGGAAGTGGTACATTTGTTGACATATGCAGAGAGGGAGGAGCTATAGACCTTATAATTGGAAAATATTGGGAAAAAGGAAGGAGCTGATCCTTTTCCTTGACTTTTCCTATTTTGTGACAAAGCATGCAACAAAACTGTTTTAATGCATAAATTTAAATCCGTATAATGTAATTTACTTGGATTAATATAAATTAAAGCTCTTGAGGCTAGACCAGCTGTAATCATCTGCCCAAAGATCTCCATTTTATCATTATTTAGAGCTAACGAGACATTTATGATCTTTTTTTGGTTGTCTCTGGTGGAACATTGTTGGCAATAGTTTCCTGCCTTGAAATTCTCATGTGCATGGAAATCTAGTTAGGAGAACGAGTAAGTAAACAACTTCTCCTAAGAGTATAATCTCTCCTTTGTGACATAAATTAGATATCCATTCACATCTATGGAATAATTCCCGGTTTTGCAATTAAATAATTTGATATACTCAAGCAAACATGCCAATCTCTTTCTAGACTAGGAGAATTCAGAGAGCTTTCTACTTAAACAGACTCTGCTTTTAAATGGATGCATCGTCTTCTCAAAATTGAATTAAAAAGAGCTGATCTGAACTGCAATCAGGTAGATAATTAAACAGCAAGGTAAGAAGCTTCTGACTGTGCATGTTCACAGTGTTCATTGAAAAATAAAACGTGATTTTTTAATCCTAATGGTAATTTGACCAGTGTACATGTATAATGATGTGAAGTTTGCTCACTTCACATTTTAATCTCAAACTGACTGGTACCTTTGAAATTAGCTTTCTCGTAGAGACTAGATGAAATTGGAGAAATCTGATCTCATTTTATGTTTTTCTAGTATGTGTGTTGGAGAAGGAAATGGCAACCCACTCCAGTATTCTTGCCTGGAGAATCCCAGGGACAGGGGAGCCTGGTGGGCTGCTGTCTATGGGGTTGCACAGAGTCGGACACGACTGAAGTGACTTAGCAGTATGTGTGTAGTTGGATGGAAAAATGAAGATGCTACTTTTAAACAGTTTTTAAATTTTTCCCTGAGTTATGAGGCTTTGTTTTCTCAGGTCTGTTTAATTATCTGGAATTTTTTTGGAGTGATTTTTTAAATACTAGGAAATATTCTCACTTTTTCATCATAGCTGTGGCCTCTGAAATGTCACAGATGTTGGATTTTTATTTTTAAATTTTTTGATGGCAGTTTTTACATTTTACTTCATCTTCTAGTAATTTGGCATGTAAATATGTCTTCCATAGTAAATTTTAAGCTCTTCCGGGGCAGGGTCTGTATCTTGTTCTTTATTCCTGGGATCTTTCATTTGATTGGTGAAATGTTTATGAAGTCAGTGAATGAAGATAAGATATTCATTGCTCTCTGACAGTGTACAGACATATGGCTGACTGTTGCCTAAGAAAGCTGGCTGGCCAGTTAAATTTACCCTTAGATAAGGTTTAGGATTCAGAGACCACATACTCATCATGTTCTATAGATTCTGTTGTTCTTTGAACAAATTCAGTTCAGTTCAGTCGCTCAGTTGTGTCCGACTCTTTGCGACCCCATGAATCGCAGCACACCAGGCCTCCCTGTCCATCACCAACTCCCGGAGTTCACTCAGACTCACGTCCATCGAGTCAGTGATGCCATCCAGCCATCTCATCCTCTGTCGTCCCCTTCTCCTCCTGCCCCCAATCCCTCCCAGCATCAGAGTCTTTTCCAATGAGTCAACTCTTTGCATGAGGTGGCCAAAGTACTGGAGTTTCAGCTTTAGCATCATTCCTTCCAAAGAACACCCAGAATGAAGTGAAAATAAGGATCTCTGTTCTAGCCTTTTTTTCCCAGTGTGATTGAAAACATAAATCAATGTGATTAATTATGTTGAAAGCGAGTGGGAAATATGATGACATTTAGTTAAAGAAAATTCCAGATTTTGCCCTTGGTTCTTTGGGCAAGTGACCTTTTTCCTCAGATACTTAAATTCCAAGGGCTGAGTATTCTCCATGATAGAATGTCCAAGTCCTGAGGATCTGTTCTTACTATTTCTCGCTGAACTGTTTATTAATCTTTTCCAAGAGGAGGAATGAGACAGATGAAAGATGATTGTGTTTTTGCTGTTATTTAAACCTTCCCATGAAACTATTTAGACTCTTTCTGTATTAATGAGAAAAACTATGTAGACACTTTTCCTGGGCTGTTGAAAGTGGTAAGAAGAGTTCTTTATTATTGTCACCATGTATTTAATAATACTAGTTCCAATTTTATTTCACATTTATGTAAATAGCATTTATTTTGCAGCAAGCCTAGCAAGACACATCCTGGTCAGTAGAGCTTCTGTTACCAGTCATGCTGTTGAACATGACTGAGCTGAAAGTGGAGTCAGTCCAGCTTCCCTCTCTTTAACATCAACAAACTATGGGTCAAATTCAGTCTTTAATCCTTCTGGGGGTAGGGAAACAAAGGCAAGTCCTATGACTTCCTTAATGCCCACAGTTATTGGGAGAGCTGGGCAGACTATGTTTAGAACTTAGATAGCTCCTACTATGCATCCCTTACACTGTGAACTCTCTTGGAGCAACCTTGGGTTATGCTAGAGTTAGCAGAGAGACCTTTTCATACTGTTCATGGGGTTCTCAAGGCAAGAATACTGAAGTGGTTTGCCATTTCCTTCTCCAGTGGACCACGTTTTGTCAGAACTAAAGAGCCTCTTGGTGAAAGTGAAAGAGGAGAGTGAAAAAGTTGGCTTAAAACTCAACATTCAGAAAACTAAGATCATGGCATCTGGTCCCATCACTTCATGGCAAATATATGGTGAAACAATGGAAACAGTGAGAGGCTTTATTTTGGGGGGCTCCAAAATCACTGCAGACAGTGACTGCAGCCATGAAATTAAAAGACACTTGCTCCTTGGAAGAAAAGTTATGACCGACCTAGACAGCATACTAAAAAGCAGAGACCTTACTTTTCCAACAAAAGTCCATCTAGTCAAAGCTTTGGTTTTTCCAGTAGTCATGTATGGATGTATGAGTTGGACTATAAAGAAAGCTGAGTGCCAAAGAATTGATGCTTTTGAATTGTGGTGTTGGAGAAGACTCTTGAGAGTCCCTTGGACAGCAAGGAGATCCAACTAGTCCATCCTAAAGGAAATCGGTCCTGAATATTCATTGGAAGGACTGATGATGAAGCTGAAACTCCAATACTTTGGCCATCTGATGTGAAGAATTGACTCACTTGAAAAGACCCTGATGCTGGGAAAGATTGAAGGTGGGAGGAGAAGGGCATAACAGAGGATAAGATGGTTGGATAGCATCACCAACTCAATGGACATGAGTTTGAGTAAGCTCCAGGCATTGGTGATGCGCATGGAAGCCTGGTGTGCTGCAGTCCATGGGGTCACAAAGAGTCAGACACAACTGAGTGACTGAGGTGAACTGAACTGAACTGAGCAGAGACCAAAGACAGGTAGGGGCAAAAATATGTGCCTCCTGGAATTTTCATCTTATATGAACATCTAAAGGTCTTAGCAAGCACCACAGGATGTTTGGAATGCCTGATGATTCACTGAGCTGTGGAGTGTCAGTTCATTCATTGATTCCAGGAACATGTGTTCAGTGTTTACTGAATGCAGAGCACTATTTTCAATACTTTAACAATTCTAAGTTCCATTTAAAAATTTTTAATTGGAGGATAATTGCTTTACGATATTGTTAGTTTCTGCTGTACAACAGCGTGAATCAATTGTAAGTATACATATATCCCCTCTTGGACCTCCCTCAAAACCCCCATCCCATTCTTCTAGGTCATCATAGAGCACCAAGCTGAGCTCCATGTGGTATGCAGCAGCTTCCCTGCTGCTGCTGCTAAGTCACTTCAGTCGTGTCCGACTCTGTGTGACCCCATAGACGGCAGCCCACCAGGTCCTCCATCCATGGGATTTTCCAGGCAAGAGTACTGGAGTGGGGTGCCATCGCCTTCTCCAAGCAGCTTCCCACTGGACAGCTATTTTCAAACATGGTAGTGTATATATGCCAGTGCTTCCAAGTCCTGTTCTTAACCTCATCCTTTATATTGGACAGCTTGTTTCTATAATCTACATTCACTTTTTCATTTATAGGTTGGTGCTAGTAATGGTCTGGTACCCTCACAAGAAACTTAGGGTTGATTACTGGGTGAATGTCTTATTTCAATAAATCCATATAAAGATATAAGGACAGCATTTATATATTTGTGGTCAAGTCAATGGTGTCTTATTTTCTCCAACATAAAAATAGATATCACCATTTATATGACCAATTACCTTTATCCAGCTCAATTTGACCAGGTCAGTGAACCTTGTAAGTTTGTATTGTGAAAGATACAGAAAGCATACTAATGCTATTAACATTTGATTGAGTTGAATTTGTGATTCCCCCCAAATTTATTCTGGTATAAAGTAAATTATAGATAGATTTTTCAGTCCCTAACTTGGTGTTCTCATCTAACTGCTCTACAAAGAAATGGTGCATATTAAAACTACCATTTTAAATAACTCAATCTCCCTGCCCCCTCTCTCCTCAGGTGAAATAACCCACATTCTTCATTTTGTTATGATTTCAGTTTGTCCAAAATAGGTTGGGGATAGGTTACTTAAATAGTTATATATTATAATTAACTTGGGATTAGAACTTAAATTGGAGCAAAACCACTTTTGAAATAATTGGAAAATGATAGAATATATTCAAATGTTAGCATCTGAATATGAATCACAACATGAGAATCCTTTTCATAAATATGAGCCTGAATTTTAGGTTAAATCTCACCGATCATATCCTGACAGATGTTTCTAAAAATAAGTCTCTGAGCCAGCTTGTTTATGTTTCATGTGTCTCTCTTTCTCATGAAAGGTGACTTAATAAAATAATGATTATGTGAGCTGGTGATGGTTTATTTCCATTTAAACAGGAACTTGCTTTAGTTTCTTTTGTTATGATTAGGGAGAATAATGACTTCTTGCTTTTCAGCTCCATTTGTGAGGGATTTGTTTCCTTCAGAACACTTCCTGAAGCCTCCTCACTTGCCAGCTCATAATCTCAAAGGGTCTTTGCCCTGACCCTCTGCTTCTTTGAACCTGGGACATTTTACAAAAATCTACTAAGATTTTTCAGGTAATCTTTAAAAATGGGCTTCAGGGGGATTTTAACAATCAAATTAATGATTGTTAAATGTTTAATTTATGTTTAATTTAATGTTAAATTAATGTCTGTGTTAAAAATCTTTAAAGTCATGTTTTCATGATCCACTGTGTGAGGGTGGGGAGGGGAGGGCAGATAAGAACCAAAAAAAACTAAGTAGGATTACAAATTTTTTTCCCTACTTATTTACTCATGCCTATTCAGGCAATTTTATGTAGGCTTTTGGAAATTCTAGAAGCTTTTTCATTTCAGGCTTAATATATTGGGCTCATAAATAAATATCAGATACCTTTTGGAGGCATTATACACTGAACATTATACAAAGTCTACTCTGTGTTGCGTCAGGAGCTTGAATTGTTTTCATTAAAATATCTGCTACGAAAGCACTGAGATTAGATGGGATGTTAGCTCTCTTTTTTTCCCCCTGCTATCAAATGTCAGAGACTTGTATTGTTGGTAGGAACTGAGATTTCATTTCCCTTGGCCACGTTCTGATGCTGGCTCTACTTGCAGCATTGCTCCCGTTCCAGATTTGTATGCCCAAGGTAAGTCAGAAAAGAAATTTCAGGAGCGAAGCGTGGGTTTGTGGATGTAGTGTGGGGGAAACCAAGTGAGGTCTTCAGAATGAAACAGTACATCTTTTTAGCTAAATGTGTGAGAAATGGAAAACCCTTTACAACCTAAACATCCCACTGGTGTGATTATCAAGTATGTAGTGTTTATGGTCAAAATATGACCGAGGGTTTTTTTCAAGCAAAATGTTTTATGTTATGTGTGGGGCAGGCATCTGTGTGCCTGCCTTAAATTTATGAGCTAATAACATTCTGTTCCAAGAAATACTGGCAGGTCTTATAACACCACGGGTTTGTTCTGAGTTACTCTGGTAAATGGATGATTTTGCTTTTAAATAATCACTCCTGGAATTTTCAAATATAAAGAAGCTCACATAACATTTAGTTTATGAGGAAGATGCCTTTTTCATTAATGCAAACTGTCCAGATTGAATAATAATTGCATTTTCTCTCAACATAGTTTATTATTTTCTGCTATGTGGAATGACTGTAAATGTCAACAAAATAGGTTCAAGCAAGTTTTAGGAGTGAGATTACAAGCAAATGATAATAAGCACAATTATGAGATAAATCAACTGAGATAACTGAGCCAGAATAAACTATAAATAAAATGAATTTTAAAAAGTATGAGGAGCTAAAGAACCACTGATAGTAAAACAGATATTCTCCGAGATTACCACTCTAAGGTAGTGGTAATAATAATTCTGCTGAAACTGATCAGGACTGGTGAGAGTAACTGCTCACTTCTACTTCAGGAACTGGACCCTGTAACTTGGTGTCCTCACTGTGTACACATCTCTCCCCTGCTAATGCACCCTGGTCTTATATAAAACTGAGTGGCAAATATTTAGAGTCAGTTTTTTGTGTCTTTGGGATTTTTGCCTTCCCCGCCATTGGTAAATAGCATATCTCCTCTGCCAATCGCTGACCTTTGAGATAACTTCCTTTGTTAAACATCCACTCATTTATGTGAGTGTTAGTTTTCTTTCTTTCTTTTTTCCCCAGTTTCAAAAGCTACTCCTTTTTTCTGCCTTACATTCAACTGCTTTCAGTACTGAATAAGGTCCTCTGAGGAACCTGTTGTCTACATATTTGATAGGAAGGGAGTCAGAAGCAAAGGAACTAGCAATCATAAAGATAAGTTTGCACATGTGAACTGAAGAGAAACATGTTTTTTCTTCATTGCAAATTAGGCTTATATATTACTAGTTGTAACTTTCACGCTAGCATATATCAAAATGAAGTATAGGTTGGTTGAGATGCTGTTCTGAAGTGTATGATATGGTTTTAATACGTGGTTAAACTGACCTATATGATATTTGTAAATTTTCAGAGGCCCCATGTGGCCCTTTTGAAGTAAAAACGTATTGGAAATGGATGAAAACATGATACTTGCCTTGATCCATACAAGCTGGGATATTTAGAAATCAGCATGTGTTCATGAGCCGGAGGTCACAGGATGGTATCTAAAGACTCTTGTGTTAAGCTATACCGGGAGCACCACTGCAGAGCTGTCGGCCCATCAGTCTAGGGCAGTGCTTTCCAACTCGTGTCCATCAGCACCACTACTAGAGAAGTCGCTGAGGCCTCCGGGGAATGCACAGCGACCCCTCTATCTGTCCCTTCATAGTTTCCATGTCCAGCTGCGTGTAGTTTTCCTCTCTGTATTCTTGCTTTTGAAATTTCTGGGCCAAAATTCGGCAGGGAGAAGGGCAGGATAAGGATGAAGCGACCAGTATGAGGAGACGTAACATAAGGCCCAGTTGTGCTACACCAGCGGAATTACAGCAGACCGGCGAAGGAATTCTAGAAACCTTAATTCTGTGACTGACATGTTAACTGTGAGGCAAGGCTGTCATTTGCTCAAGATTGTGTTTTGTTTCTATTGTTACGTCAGCCATGACTGCTGCTGCTATTAGCTACCATCTGTTGTATCAATGTACTTCAAATTAATATCTCAACCAACCTGTATTCTCTTGTTTATGGATGGTAGCACGGAGTGGTAGCGGGGGTGTGCTAGGCCTCTATGTGATAATACAGTTTTATAACCTGCTTTTGTTTTTATTTTTCCATTTAACAAACTGGTGTGCACATCAGTTTGCTCCTCTAAATGTTTTTCTACAGCATACTTTTTTTATAGTTAGTTTTTAATGATTAGATGACATTCACCTATCCAATCAAATCTAAATTATTTGCTACAGTAAAAATTGGTATGTATTTCCTTGTAGCTAAAACAAAATATTTTCTTAGGATATATTTCTAGAAGTAGAGCTGGTAGACTAAATAGTGTATTTGCTTATAAAAGTTTGATTTTTTTTGTCAAATTGCCATCCAGAAGGTTTTTTCCCCCTTCTATTTATTTTCCTACCAGTGGTGCATAAGAAGGCATATTTTCCAGTATCTTAAATAGTATTGTTTTAAATAAAAACCTTGCCAATCTGATATGAGGGAAATGGTACCTCACTGTGGTTTTATTGCATTTCTTAAAATACTAATGAAGTTAGACATTTTTTCCTTTATAAATTGCCCATTAGTATCTTTGCTTTTCTTTCTTTTGGGATGCTTAGTTTTCAATTAATTTTATTGAAATTCTTTATATAGCACAAATAATATTCATTTGGCTATGAGTCTTCTATAATGTAAATATTTTCCCCATTTTATTAGTCATCTTTTGACTTTTTTCCCTTGGTAAGTTTTTACATGAGAAAATTTTGTGCATGTAGTTGAATCTTTGCCTGTTTTCCTTTTAAGGTTTCTGCCTTTGTGTTTAGAAAGGACTTTCTGTTGTGTTTAGAAAGGACTTCCCCACCTCAGGATTATATACACTTTTCTTACATTTTCTTCCAGTACTTTTTTGGTTTCTTTATTTCATATTTAGATCATTATCCATCTGGAATTTATTTTGTTGTGTAGCAATGTGGGGATTTAAGTTTATATCTTTTCCAGATAATTTTCCGCTTGTCCTGACAACGATTTACTGAATAATCTATCCTTTTCAAGTTTTACCTTGAAAAAAATACAAAATTCTGATTTTAGATTTTCTATATTTTTCATTGATTTCTCTACCTCTTTTTTGGTCATCATATTATCTTGACTGTTGTAATGCATTTAAATATTTGATAGCTTGAATCACTCATCTTTCCAAAAATTTCTTGGCTATTTCTCTCATCATCTCCTAACCACATGGTTGTCATTGTGTCTTATTGCATCTCCACCATTTATCTCACTTGCTCATAATCTGTTCACAAGAGAACTGGCTATTGTTCTAAAACATAAATTGGATAATGTTACTCTCCTGATTGTTGTATATGTGCCGTGCTGTGCTAAGTTACCTCAGTCATGTTTGACTCTTTGCAACCCTATGGACTGTAGCCCACCAGGCTTCTCTGTCCATGGGATTTTCCAAGCAAGTATACTGGAGTGGGTTGCCATTTCCTTCTCCAGGGGATCTTTCTGACCCAGGGATTGAATCTGTGCCTCTTATGTCTCCTGCATTGACAGATGGGTTCTTTACCATTAGCACCACCTGGGAAGCCCATTGTTATATATACTTCCAACCATTAAAAAAAAAAAAAAAACTGAAAATGGGTACATTGCCTATACCAGGATTTTAAGCCTAAACTAAGCTGTTTCTGGGCTTCAGAGTGTTTGTGGACACTGTATACATTATTTTGGTGAATGTGCTTTTTGTCCCTCTTTTTCTGGAGAATATGGTTCATGGTTTCACTAGACTTTAAAGATTTATGACCCCAAAGCATTGAAAACCACTGGGCTCCATGAAGGAGCTCAGATTCCTTAAAATGGCCCTTCAGGACTAGGCTCACCGTGGGTGAAATTTGCTTACCTTCCTTACCTGCCTCCTACATCCTTTCAGCTCTCCTCGCATCCTGAAATACTTGTGATTTACTAAACAGTCTGCTGATTCACGCCCCAGTGCCTTTGAACATGCTATTCCTTCTGCCCAAGTGCTCTCCCCTACGCACGTCATCCATGTGGAAAATTGCTGTTTGTCCTTCAAGAAATGATCAAAGGATCTTCTGCTCTGTGAAACCTTCCCTGAGCTCCTTAGGCAGAGCTGATTACCCTCTCTCTCTGTTTTTTTAAACCATTGTACTTAGTCTGTATTTTATTATTGCTCTTGTGTTACTAGTGGATTCTTGAGTAAAAGTCAAAGAAATTTGGGGTACAAAGCAGTGGGAGAGTGAATGAAAAGAAAGAGAATAATTAGGGAGCCCTGGCATCTTGTATGTAGGTAATGGAGATGGAGGAAGGGAGTGGAGATTTATTTTGAAACTAGAGTAGACAAGATTTCTTTTTGCTTTTATTTATTTATTTTAAGTTGACATGTTTTGTTTTTACTTTATGAGGTTATGAAGATAGCAGTAGGAGTGGTGATGGAGCTACAAGTAGAGACACCCAATAGCTAGAGGTAATCCCCTCCTTCCCCGACCCAGACTGGAGTCATAGGCACAGTCTCTTAAATCTATCTGTGCCCATATAGGCAGGAAGCAAAATGAGTCTGGAGCAGGGGCTATGTATGAGCAGAATAATTTGTAAGATCCTTGGTTCTCTTTGAAATAGGCATTCAGTGGGGGATCATATGAGGTATTTCTCTGCTTGTCTGGGATATTTAGTCATTCTGAATCACTTTTTAATGTTCCCACAAATTCCATATGTCTCCGGTTGCCGGTTTCTTGCTTATTGTCCCTTTGGCTAAGATCAAATGTAGTATCTGTTTTATTATCAGTTTAATAGGTTTTGTTGATGAAGAAAGAACAATCTGGTATGACCCTTAGGTTTCTGACTCAAACAGCTGAGTGGATGGTGTGGGCATCATTTTTCACATTTAGCTGGTGGGCTTCATAAGATTTCATGATCAATCCCTACATCCTTAGACACCACTTTTCCTGACTCACTGCAAAAGTCCATTGTGGGTAGGATGACTAGTTCCTTTACTGCCTCCTGAGACTAAGGCTCTGGGGGGTGCTGGTCATGCAGTATGCACAAGAGGCCCAGGAAGAAGCCTTCATGGAAATGTATCTTGGAATGGATCTGGAATGAATAAAACACACTAAATTTAAAATTACTGGAAATGAAGTTGAGTTCATGTCCACCATCTGCAGTTGATTTGTGTTAGTTTTCTGAGATGCCTCTGGCTCTGCTGTGAGCGTACTCAGTCATGCCCTGACTCTTTGCGACCCCATGGACTGTAGCCTGCCAGGCTCCTCTGTCCATGGGATTTCTCAGGCAAGAATACTGGAGTGGGTTGCCATTTCCTACTCCAGGGGATCTTTCTGACCCAGGGATGAAACCCGCGTCTCCTGTGTCTTCTGCACTGGCATGCGAATTCTTTATCACTGCATCACCAGGTAGTTTCACAGTTATAAAAGCTTTGCTACTTGAGTAAAAACAGTGTTGCCTAGTTAAAACTACTATAGGGCAGTCTGCAAATTCAAAAATGTGTTTGGCAGTTGCCAGCTGTGAGCTTCTGGAGAGGTGGAATATATTGGGCTACCTTATTTTTTTTTAAAGACCATATGGTGTTCCCTTGCTTATATGTCGTATCATACAGCCAGTTCCCTCCTAGTGGACATTTAGGTTTTTTAAGATGTTTCCCTGTTTCCAACAGTGCACACATGTGCAAGTATATCTGTAGGATAAAGTCTTAAGAATAGAATTATTAGATGAAAGCAATTTTTTGCCATAAAAGTTGCACCAATCTCCCTTTATAGCAGTGTCCAGTGTTCCTGCTTCTCCTATCTGCACCACCCGCCCACTGCCCCCTGCCCAGCAACACTGAGTGCTAATCTGATAGGAAAAAAATACTGCCTCATGGTTATTTTAGTTGTTTTATCATGAGTACAATCAAGCATCTTTCCTGACATGTCATTTCCCTTTTTGTACCATTACCTACTTTTGAACCTCTGAAACTGAGAAAGTGGTGGTTGTCAAGAGGAAGCTTTTCCTGTTTTTCCCTAACACCTCTCTGGGAACTGTCAATTTTCAGTCTTGTGAAGGCCAACTCAGGTTACTCAGCTAATGGTCCCTATTCCTTCCACACACATATTTGTTGAATGCACACTCTGTCAGATTCTGACCTAGGAGGTACAGTCAATGAACAAAATAGGCATGAAATCTTGCCCTTATGGAGCTTGCCTTCTTAAGGGGACAGCATACTATAAATAAAGCTATGGTTTTTCCAGTAGTCATGTATGGTTGTGAGAGTTGGACTATAAAGTAAGCTTAGCGCCAAAGAATTGAACTGTGGTGTTGGAGAAGACTCTTGAGAGTCCCTTGGACTGCAAGGAGATCCAACCAGTCCATCCTAAAGGAAATCAGTCCTGAATATTCATTGGAAGGACTGATGCTGAAGCTGAAACTCCAGTACTTTGGCTACCTGATGGAAAGAACTCACTGGAAAAGACTGTGATGCTGGGCAAGATTGAAGACAGGAGGAGAAGGGAACAACAGAAGATGAGATGGTTGGATGGCATCACGGACTCAATAGACATGAGTTTGAGCAAGCTCCAGGAGTTGGTGATGGACAGGGAAGCCTGGTGTGCTGCAGTCCATGGGATCGCAAAGAGTTGGAGACGAATGAGCGACTGAACTGAACGGAACTGATACTATAAATAAATTAGCTAAAAAATTACAAATGTCAGGTGGAGTAATACCATGAAGGACAATAAAACAGAGAAGGGTTTAGATGCTGTGGGTAAGGGGTGGTGCTGTTTTACATAAGGTTGACAGGAAAGGCATTTCTAAACACTTTTCTCAGCTTCTTGCTCATTTTTTTGTGTCCTAATTATACTCCTTTTCCTTGTTTCGTTCTTATTATTTTTTTCGAGTGTGAATTCTCTGATGCAGAATATGGATAAAGCTTTGTTTTGTGACTTTTCTATAATGATTGCATTAAAATGATTTTAGTGTGAATTGTCTGGTGTATTGGAACAAATCAAGTGATACCAGAAGGCCTTTTAAAATTTGTTACATTTATAGGGTGAAAGGAGCACTAACATCTTATATAGAACAGGTGTTAAATATTCTAGTAGTTGGTGAGGGCCATTTCATTTCATTCTTGGATAGTGCCCGCGCTCTCTCACAGTTGCCTGATGTCAATCACAAAAGAGGTAGCTAGCTTCTTGATGAGACTAGTTCATGGCTTTTATCCCCATAACAAAGGCAGTCTTCATTTGGAAGAAGTAGAAATGGCAAAGTAGAAGTGCAAATTTATCATAGCTTCCATGCCTCCTGAGCATAAAATATCTATAACAGGGTTTGTAAGGGAACAAAAGTTTTTTTATGAACTGGAAAGAAATGCTCTAAGATTTCTATCCTGGAAGCAGAGGTAACTGGATTTCCATAATGGATACTAAAGATATGAGGAATATTCTCAGTTTACATATTCTCTCTGAATTTATGCTAAAAGAAAAGGTATTAATATAAGTGAAAATTAACGTAAAACCCCAAATGTATTAAGTATATTCAAGATCTACATGCAAGTCACAGTGGGAAAGGCAGTTTCTTAACAAAAGTCAGAAAAATTGGGGGAACAGAGTTAGGGAATCTATCCACCATCAGTTTTCAGTGACATCACAAACTGACTGCTTAGCTTTCCTTATTGTCTGGATTCAGTGTAAAATAATAAAAATATCCTTTGCTAAATGCTTTATGAAAGGCATTATGCCAAACATCTTATACATTACCTATTTCATTCTCACATTAAGCCTAAAAGGCTTATAGATGAAGAAACTTAGACAGGTAAGTGACCTGCCAACACCAGACAGTTACTAAACATTAGAATTGGGACTTGAGTCTCATTTGTCTGATTCAAATTTGTACTCAACCAGTGTTTACCGAGCATCTCCAATGGGCCAAACTACAGTTTAAGATGGGTTCACATATGTTCAGCCATTGCAAAAACCAGATAAAGTAGATTCTCTGTGAATGGGAAGCAGAGAGGTGAAGTGATTGTGTTGAGGTCACACATACTAGAGCGGTTAAATCAGAATATGAATCAAGTCCCCTGTCTCTAAACCTGACTTTTTCTCTCTCTCTTCTCTGTCCCTCTTTCTTTACTATATTATAGCATATTCTTTGCACAATGATCATGATATTATTCTTCCAGTTGCCTGTTTCTTTTAGGTAAAGTGATAATTAGCAGAGATTCCTGGGGGAAAGGTGTGAAATATCTGCACTTTAAAAACCCATGCTGGATTTTTCCTCATCATTTAGCCTGTTACCTTGTTGAATCTAATTTGGTACTTCTAGAAACAGTATGAGTTCTGTGGGTAGTGTTCAGTATGCTTCAGTGAGCTAAATGACATCCTGGTGGTCTGGGAAGACTCTTACTGCTCCTAAACATGTATGAATAATAGTTACCACCTAAGCAAGTAGCTTAGGCAGTAAGCAAACAGACTTCAGTACTGAAGGACTTGAAATGGATGGGTATTTTCCAATTTCCTTTTCTCCCCCTGCTTTTTTTTTTTGAGGTATAATTGATAAGTGAAGTATCAGATATTTAGAGTTTACAATGTGATGATTTGATATACATTATGAAAGGGTTCTTCTCCATTGAGTTTTAATTGGTATATCCATCACTTCACATCTTTACCTCTTTTCTTCCTTTTCTATTTTTTGATGACAATGTTTAAGTTCTATCCTCAGCAAATTGTAATTATACAATACAGGGTTGTCAACTATAGTCACCATGTTAAATACTGAATCCTCAGAACCTATTCATTTTATAACTGAAAGTTGATGCTCTTTTACCAGCCCCTTCCTATTTCCCCCTCCACAGCCTCTGAAACCAACTTTATACTTTGTTTCTATGAGTTCAACTTAAAAAAATATTCCATTATAAATGACACCATACAATATTTGTCTTTCTCTGGCTTATTTTACTTAGCATGGTATTCTCCAAGTTGATCCATGTTGTTGCAAATGACAAGGTTTCCTTCTTGTCTTAAGGCTAAGTCATATTTTATCATTATTATCACGTTTCCTTTGTCCATATATCTGCTGACAGATACTTGGGTTGTTTTATACTATTGTAAATAACGCGGGCATGCACATGGGAGTATAGGTATTTCTTTGAGATACTAATTTCATTTCCTTTGGGTATTTACTCAGAAGTGGGATTGCTGGATCAAAAAATAGTTCTATTTTGATTTTTTGAGGAATCTTCAAAAAGTGGATATATCACTTTACATTCCTACCAACAGTGTACAAGTGTTCCCTCCTCTCCACATTCTTGTCAACATTATTTCTTGTCTTTTTGATAATAGACATTCTAACATATGTGAAATTATATCTCATTTTGGCTTGAATTTACATTAGCCTGATGACAAGTGATGTTGAAACCTTTTCATGTACATATTGGCCATTTGTAAGTCTTCTTTTGAAAGATGTTTCTTTAGGCCTTAGGGTTTTTTTTTTTTTGACTGTGCTGCCCATGACATGTGGAATCTTAGTTCCCTGACCAGGAATTGAACCTATGCCCCCTTATATTGGAAGTGTGGAGTCTTAACCACTGACCTGCCAGAGAAGTCCCTCCTTTCCTCATTTTTAATTTAGATTATTTGCTTTTTTGCTATTGAGTTGTATGAGTTCCTTGTATATTTCGGATATTAACCCTTTATTGGATATGTGGTTTGCAAATACTTTCTCCCTTTTCATAGGCTGCCTTTTCCTTTTGTTGGTGATTTCTTTTGCTCTGCAGAAGACTTTCACATACTTCTTATTTTTTTTTTTTTTTGTTTACTTTGATGCCTTTGCTTTTGATATCAAATTTAAAAAGCCATCACTAGGATCAGTATCAGGGACTTAGCTCTCATGTTTTGTTTCAGGTGTTTTATGGTTTCAGGTCTTATGTTTAGGTCTTTAATCCATTTTGAGTTGATTTTTGTGTAAGATATTGTGTACTGTGTAATATAAGAGTCTAGTTTCATTCTTCTTCAGGCGGCTGTACAGTTTTCTCAATGCCATTTATGAAAGAAACTGTCTTTTGACCTTTGTATATTTTTGACTCCTTTGGTGAAAATTAATTGACTTTATATGTATGAGTTTATTTCTGGTCTTGCAACTCTGTTCCATTGGTCTAAATGTCTGTTTTTATACCAGTATCATACAGCTCTGATTTCCATAACTTTGTTAATATAGTTTGAAATCAGGAATTATGATGCCTCCAGTTTTGTTCTTCTTTCTGTGGCTATTCAGGGTCTTTATGGTTTCAGATAAATTTTAAAACTCAATTTTAGTATTTTCTGTGAAAATTTTGATAGGAATTTTGATAGGGATTTTACTAAATCTGTAGATAGATGCTTTGATTAATACAGGCATTTTAACAATATTAATTCTTCTAATCTGTGAACATAGAATGTCTTTCTATTTATTTGTGTCCTCTTTACTATCTTCTGTCAATGTCTTAGTTTTAGGTGTACAACTCTTTCACTCTTTTTGTTACATTTAGTCCGAAGTATTTTATTCCTTTTTAATGCTATTATAAGTGGGGTTGTTTTCTTAATTCATCTTTCTGACAGTTGATGTTTAGAAATACAACTGATTTTTGTGTGTTGATTTTGTATTCACAACTTTACTGAAATTACTTATTAATTCTAATGGGTTTTTTTTTTTGGTGGAGTCTTTATGGATTTTCTATATATAATATCATGTTTCTTTAAATAAGGGCAATTTTGCTGCTTTCTTTCTGATTTGATTTCCTTTTATTTCTTTTTCTTGCTTAACTGCTCTGGCTAGGACTTCTGGTACCATGTGGAATAAAAGCAGTAAAGGTGGGCATCCTTGTCTTGGTCCTGATCTTATAGAAAAAGCTTTAGTGTTTCACCATTAAGTATAATATTAATTGTGGGCTTGTCATATATATCTTTCATTATGTTGAGGCACATTCCATCTATATGCAGTTTGTTGAGGGTTTTTATTATGTAAAGCTGTTGACTTTTGTCAAATGCTTTTTTGCAACTGTTGAGATGATCATTATTTTTTACATTGACTTGCAGATGTTGAGCCATTCTTACACTACTGAAATATTTTCCACTTGATCATAGTATATGATACTTTTAATATATTGTTAAATTTGATGATACTCTAATTAGTACTTTGTTATGGATTTTTTTGCATCTATATTCTTCAAGGATCTTGAACTTTAATTTTTTTTCTTATAATATCCTTGTCTGGCTTTTGTATCAGAGTTATGTTGGCCAGGTAGATTGAGTTTGAATGTGTTCTTTTCCATTTTTCAGAAGAGTTTGAGAAGGATTGATACTAGTACTTCCTTAAATGTTTGATGGAATTCACCAGTGAAGCCATCTGGCCTTGGACTTTTGTTTGTTGTGAGGTTTTTAATATTACTGATTCAATCTCCTTACAAGAAATCAATCTGTTCTGATTTTCTGTTCATCACATTCACTTTTTTTTAAATTAATTTATTTTAATTAGAAGATAATTTCTTTATAATAATGTAATGGTTTTTGCCATACATCAGCATGATTTGGCCACAGGTATACATGTGTCCCCCCAGTCCTGAACCTGTCTCCCATGATTCAGTCTTGATAGATTGTATGTGTCTAGGAATTTATCCATTTCTTATAAGTTGTCCAGTTTGCTAGCATTTAATTATTCATGTAGTCTTTTATGATCTGCTGTATTTCTGTAGTATCAATGCACTATACTTACTCTTTAGTTTCTGATTTTATTTGTTTGAGTCCTCTTTCTTTTTTTAGAGAGTCTTGCTAAAGGTTTGTCAATTTTGCTTATCTTTTAAAAGAATCAGCTCTTAGTTTCATTGATCTTCTCTATTGTCTTTTAGTGTCTATGTATTTCTGGCCTGATCTTTGTTATTTCCTTTCTTCTGCTGTTTTTGGACTTATTTTGTTATTTTTCCCAGTTCCTTTAAATGTAAAGTTAGGTTGCTTATTTGAGCTCTTTATTCTCCCTAATTATAATCATTTATTGGTATAAACTTCCCTCTTGGAGAGTCATTGCTGCATCCCCAATGTTTTGGTACGTTGGCATTTACATTTTCATTTGTTTCAAGATGCATTTTGATTTCTCTTTTGACTTTTTCTTTGCTACATTGGTGGTTCTTCATGATCATGCTGTTTAATCTCTACTGTGAATTTTCCAGTTTTCTTCTTGTAATTGATTTCTAGTTTCATACCTTTGTGGTAGGAAAAGAGATTTGGTATGATTTCAGTCTTCTTAATTTTATTAAAACTTATTTTGTGGCCTAACATATTATTTATCCTGGAGAATGTTCCATGTGTACTTGAGAAGAATATGCACTCTACTTCTGTTGGATGAAATGCTCTGTATATGTCTGTTTATCTGATCTTATGTGTGGTTTAAGTTCAATGTTTCCTTATGATTTTCTGTCTGGATGATCTATCTAGTGTTGAAAGTGGGGTATTGAAGTCCTTTGCTATTATTGGACTGCTGTCTATTTTCCCGTTTGGGTCTGCTAATATTTACTTTATATGTTTAGGTGTCCCTATGTTGGGTTCATAAATATTTATAGTTGTTATATCCTTTTAATTAATTAACCCATTTATCATTATATAATGGCCTTCTTTGTCTTTTGTTACAGTCTTTGGCTTAAAGTCTATTTCATTTAAATAAATATAGCTATCCTTGTTTTCTTTTGGTTTCAGTTGGCATAGAATATCTTTTTCTATCCCTTTGCTTTTAGTTCATATGTATCCTTAAATTTTTTGAAGGCAGCTTATAGCTGGGTCTTATATTTTGTTTTTTAAATTCATTCAGGAATTCTGCATCTTTTGATTGGAGAATTTAATCCATTTACTCTTAAAGTTATTATTGATCGTTGTGACTTTCTACTGTCCTTCGGTTTATATTTTCTGGTCCTTTTGCAATTCTTTTGTTCATTCCTCCTTCTCCTGCTGCTTTTGTAGTTTGATGCTTTTCTGTAGTGGTATACTGAGATTCCCTTCTCTTTTTTTGTGTACCTTCTATGGGCTTTTGCTTTGTGGTTACATGTGACTTACATAAAGCATTTTATTTTTATGACTGTCTATTTGTAGCTGATAACTTCAAATGCAAACCAAAGCTCTTCTTCGTCCACACTTTATGTTTTTATGTCACAATTTGCATCTTTTATCCATTTTAAAATACTTTTGTGTCCAGTTTTTAATACTTTTGTCTTTAAACCTTCATCCTAGAACTATGTTATTTACCCACTACAAGTATATCATGAAAACATTCTGAATTTAGTGAGATATTTACTTGTACCAGTGAATTTTATGCTTTTATCTAGTTTCCTGTTACTAATTAGTATTCTTTGCTTAGCTTGAAGAATTCGCTTTAACATCTCTTTTAATTCTGGTCCAGTGGTGAGAAACTTCTTCATCTTTGTTTGTCTGGAAAACTCTCTGTCTCTTCTTCAGTTCTGAAAGACAGCTTTGCTGTATAGAATATTTTTGGTTGGTAGTTCTTTCTTTTCAGCACTTTGAATGTATTATGCCACTCCCTTCTGGTCTGCAAGGTTTCTGTTGAAAAATCCGTTCAAAGTCTTATGGGAGTACTCTTGTATCTATTAAGTTTTTTTTTTTTAATTTTTAATTGAAGGATAATTGCTTTACAGAATTTTGTGGTTTTCTGTCATATATCAATAAGAATCAGGCCATGTCCCCTCACTCCCAGATACTCCTCCCATCTCCCTCCCCAGCCACCCTTCAACCTGTTGCAGAGCCCCTGTTTGAGTTTCCTGAGTCATACAGCAAATCCCCATGGCTATCTGTTTTACACATGGTATTGTAAATTTCTATGTTACTCTCTCCATACATCTCCCCTTCTCTCTCCTCTCTTCTCACCTTGTCCATAGGTCTGTTCTCTATGTCTGTTTCTCCATTGCCGCCCTGAAAATAAATTCATCAATGCCATCTCTTCAGATTCCATATATATGTGTCAGTATAGGAGAAGGCAATGGCATCCCACTCCAGTACTCTTGCCTGGAAAATCCCATGGACGGAGGAGCCTGGTAGGCTGCAGTCCATGGGGTTATGAAGAGTCGGACATGACTGAGCGACTTCCCTTTCACTTTTCACTTTCATGCATTGGAGAAGGAAATGGCAACCCACTCCAGTGTTCTTGCCTGGAGAATCCCAGGGATGGGGGAACCTGGTGGGCTGCCGTCCATGGGGTTGCACAGAGTCAGACACGAATGAAGCGACTTAGCAGCAGCAGTAGCATATGATATTTATATGTCTCTTTCTGACTTACTTCACTCTGTACAATGGGCTCTAGTTTCATCCACCTCATTAGATCAGATTCAAATGTGTTCCTTTTTATGGCTGAGTAGTATTCCATTGTATATCTATACCACAGCTTCTTTATCCATTCATCTGTTGATGGACATCTAGGTTGCCTCCATGTTCTAGCTATTGTAAATAGTACTGCAGTGAACAATGGGGTACATATGTCTTTTTCAGTTTTGATTTCCTCAGGGTATGTGCCTAGAAGTGGGATTTCTGGGTCATAAGGTAGTTTTATTCCTAGCTTTTTAAGGAGTCTCCATACTGACTTCCATAATGGCTGTATCAGTTCACATTCCCACCAGCAAAGAAAGAGTGTTCCCTTTTATCCATACCCTCTCTGGCATTTATTGTTGTAGACCTTTTTGTTGATGGCCATTCTGACTGGTGTGAGGTGGTATCTCATTGTAGTTTTGATTTTAATTTCTCTGATAATGAACGATGTTGAGCATCTTTTCATGTGCTTGTTAGCCACCTGTATGTCTTCTTTGGAGAAATGTCTCTTCAGGTCCCTTTCCCACTTTTTGATTGGGTTGTTTGCTTTTCTGGTATTGAGTGGTATAAGCTGCTTGTGTATTTTGGAAATTAATTTTTTATAAGAAAAGAAAAGATATATCCATCTGAATGCAGGGTTCCAAAGAATAGCAAGGAGAGATAAGAAAGCCTTCCTCAATGATCAATGCAAAGAAACAGAGGAAACAATAGAATGGGAAAGACTGGATATCTCTTCAAGAAAATTAGAGATACCAAGGGAACCTTTCATGCAAAGATGGGCACAATAAAGGACAGAAATGGTATAGACCTAACAGAAGCAGAAGATATTAAGAAGAGGTGGCAAGAATACACAGAAGAACTATACAGAAAATATCTTCATGACCCAGATAACCATGATAGTGTGATCCCTCACCTAGAACCAGACATCCTGGAGTGCAAAGTCAAGTGGGCCTTTGGAAGTATCACTACAAAGAAAGCTAGTGGAGGTGATGGAATTCCAGTTGAGCTATTTCAAATCCTAAAAGATGATGCTGTGAATGTGATGTACTTAATATGCTAGAAAATCTGGAAAACTCAGCAGTGGTCACAAAACTGGAAAAGGTCAGTTTTCATTCCAATCCAAAAGAAAGGCAATGCCAGAGAACGTTCAAACTACTCCACAGTTGCACTCATCTCACACACTAGCAAAGTAATGCTCAAAATTCTCCAAGTTAGGCTTCAACAGTACATGAAACAAGAATTTCCAGATGTTCAAATTAGATTTAGAAAAGGCAGAGGAACCAGAGATCAAATTGCCAACATCCACTGGATCATAGAAAAACTGAGAGAATTCTAGAAAAACATCGACTTCTGCTTTACTGACTGCACCAAATCCTTTGACTGTGTGGATCACAACAAGCTGTGGAAAATTCTTCAAGAGATGGGAATACCAGACCTCCTGACCTGCCTCCTGAGAAATCTGTATGCAGGTCAAGAAGCAACAGTTAGAACTGGACATGGAACAACAGACTGGTTGCAAATCAGGAAAGGAGTACATCCAGGCTGTATATTGTCATCCTGCTTATTTAACTTATATGCAGAGTACATCATGTGAAATGCTGGGTTGGATGAAGCACAAGTTGGAATCAAGTTTTCTGGGACAAATATCAATAACCTCAGATACACAGATGACACTGCCTTATGGCTGAAAGTGAAGAGGAACTAAAGAGCCTCTTGGTGAAAGTAAAAGAGGAGAGTGAAAAAGCTGACTTAAAACTCAGCATTCAGAAAACTAAGATCATGGCATCCAATCCCGTCATTTCATTGCAAATAGATAGGGAACAAATGGAAACAGTGACAGACATTTTTTCTTGGGTTCAAAAATCACTGTAGATGGTGACTGCAGCCATGAAATTAACAGATACTTGCTCCTTGGAAGAAAAACTTTGACAAACCTAGACACCATATTAAAAAGCAGTGACATTACTTTGCCAACAAAGGTCCATGTAGTCAAAGCTATGGTTTTTTCAGTAGTTATGTATGGATGTGAGAGTTGGACCATGAAGAAAGCCGAGTGCTGAAGAATTGATGCTTTTTAACTGTGGTGTTGAAGACTCTTTAGAGTCCATTGGACTGCAAGGAGATCAAACCAGTCAATCCTAAAGGAAATCAGTCCTCAATATTCATTGGAAGGACTGATGCTGAAGCTGAAGCTCCAATACTTTGGCCCCTTGATGCCAAGAACTGACTCCTTGGAAGAGACCCCGATGCTGGGAAAGATTGGAGGCAGGAGGAGATGGGGATGACAGAGGATGAAATGGTTGGGTGGCATCACTGATTTGATGGACATGAGTTTGTGCAAGCTCTGGGAGTTGATGATGGACAGGGAAGCCTGGCATTCTTTAGTCCATGGGGTTGCAAAGAGTCAGACATGAGCTGAACTGAACTTTTTGTTTGGGGCCTGGGTTTATAGCTGTGGGGGTGAAGGATAACTCCAATGTCTATTAAATTTTTTTTCTTTGTTTGCTATAATCCTGTAGAACTTGTGAATGAAAGATTCATTGATATTAGAGCCAGGCAACCCAAGGGCTCATTCCTAGGGTAATTATTGGAAAAGCTGATGTGCCAGATACGTGCAAGATACTGGTGATTCATTTTCGTTATTGGAGTGAAGTGAAAGGAGAAGGTGTAAGAGGTGTCCACCAGCTCCTCTGTCTCTGAAGAAGATTGTAGCCAACCACTATATGCTTTCTAAATTAGAAACCTGGACTTCATGCAACAGATTTTAAAGTATGCATATAAACTCCTTTCAGAGAAAGACTAGGAGAAAGGCAGTTTTGCCTTCTCCCTTTGTGTTGAGCACTGGATGGGTGGTGAGTGAGGGGATAGTCAGTTAAGAATTAATTCTTTGCTATATTTCTGTCAGATTGGTGAGTGGAAGCCTCTTTGCTATCAGATCTCAGCAACCTAAGTCCTATCTCTTAAGTGGCAGGTGTAAAAACTAGAGCGCACACATGTGTACAAGCTGGAGCACACACATGTGTATAAGCTCTTTCTAGAGAGATACTGGTTGCTTGGAGTGGGCTGGAGAGGGAAGATGGGGATTGGTGTTGCCTGACTTCTCTGATTTCTGGGGAGGATTACAGCTAGTTCCCAGTGCCTACTAAATTAGAATCCTGGCCCTCAGGCAGCAGCTTTTAAAATATTGGGATAAACTTTGGGGAAAAACCCGGAGATGGGAGATTTTGCCTGTTCCCTCTACACTGACCTCTGAGGGGACAGCCATGACGAGTACTGGGTACCAGTTAGGGATTTGTTCTTTGTTTGCCATAGTCTTGTGAGTCTCATGGATGCAAACCTCATTTGCTTTCAGAGCTGGGTGTTTTGGGAGCCCCAAGATACTCTGGTGGGTATTTTAAAAGCTAGGATACTAGTTGTGTGGTTCAAACCCTTCACTCCTCAGGGAGAAGCTAGGAGTTGGGGGGTTTCCTCCCAATTGTATGGTAATATATCAAGGGAGTTTATAGTGAGACCATGTCTCAGCCTTTCCTACCTTTTTATTTTAATGTGGGTATTTTCTCATTCATCTGATGTATAGGAGTTACTCAACTAGTTTCCGGATTTCTTTCGGAGGGAATTGCTCCATGTGCAGCTGTATATTCAGTGTATCTGTGGGAGGAGAGGAACTCAGGAGACTTCCTTATTACCTCATGGTCAACTCTCTTATTTCCTTTGGAAGCTAGAGCTGGATTAAATGAATTCTTGACCTTGATCTAAATATTCTTTGAAGTCTACTTGAAAAGCATCATGAATTTTAGCTTATCATTATTTTAAAATAAAAGTATGGTGTTCTAAGTATTCAAAGCATAAGACTTTGTGTATGAGAAAGTTTATTAGTTTCTTAAAGACATTCAAGAGAAAGAGCAGGGAAATAAATGAAAACCAATAGATTTTTAGAATGTAAGACATTGTTAGTAATTTCAGAACAAATATAGCTATGTTTTTGGTTCCTAATAAATGGATCCTATTTAAGTTCAATGGATTATAGCTGTTATTCTCAAGAAGCTTTTTTACATTAGCATTCTCCTGGAAGAGCTTTAGAACAATTAGAAAACTTTAATTCATAAATTATCAATATTCAGTATATTGATAGATTCAGATGACTTTGCCTGCAAAAAAGAAAAAAAGCTACCATGGCAGGCTTCTTTAAAATTTTATTGTCTATGTATCTATCTATACTATTTTTTTTATGTAACGCTTTTGCTATGTTCCATTTTGCTGTGTTCCCTACTGGCTTTGGTAAGTTTCTTAGCATTATATTCTGAAAGCTACAAAGTATACCTGGCGGCTTTTAAAAATTAGAAATTGGTCTTTTCATTTTCGTATAACTGTAAAAAGGTCTACTATGGAAAAAACACTCAACTTGTCCTAAATAGTTCTTTAATTTATTCGAGTAGAAATGAAATAGAAGGAAGTATTCTCAAATTTGACGTAATATATTGGACTTCAGTTTTTTCAAAATTTATGTTTAACTGAAGGATAATTGCTTTATAAATTGTTTTGGTTTCTGCCATATATCAACATAAATCAGCCGTAGGTATACATATGACCCCTCGCTCTTGAACCTCCCTCTCCCCTCCCACCCCATCCCACCTCTCTAGGTTGTCACAGAGCTCTGGTTTGAGTTCCCTGAGTCATACAGCAAATTCCCACTGCCTATCTATTTTACATATGGTAATGTGCATATTTCCATGTTACTCTTTCCATTCATCCTACCTTCTCCTCCCCCTGGCACCACCACTGCCCCGCCCCCGCCGCCCATACCACCCTCCATCCCTGGCCCCAGTCCATAAGAGACTCTCTTGGCTTAGAAGTCTATAAGGGCACATTATCCTCAAGATTTTTTCTTTTGGTAAAAGTTGAAGTCCGTAAGTTTGACTTATGGACTTCAGTTTTTATGAGAAAATCCTGAGAGTAATGTGCCCTCACAGACTTCTAAGACAAGAGAGTCGAGACATTTCACATTCTTGGTTGAAGACTTAACTGATATACATTATCATGAAACATCTAAACATAAACCTAAACTTCTACTTAGGATAAGAAAAATAACGTGAGAGGTGTAAGCTTTCTAAAATTTCTTAACAAATATTCTCTTAAAATTTAAATGTGTATGTCTATAAATCAGGTATTTTAGGAAAACGGAAGATTTAAGCAACTTAAGCTGTAATAGATTTAAAATGCCTCTTATCTCAAGGAAATTCAAGATAGATTTAGTAATTAGAGTTGAGAAACACATAAGGTGTTACTCCCACAATCCCTACCATTTGGAAGGAACCATCTACACTGGTGGATTTTCTTAGCTAGGTTTTCAAGTTCCGCTTTACATCCCATAGGCAAAGGAACCACTTTTGCATCTCTTAGAAAATGATTCTGGTTTAGAAGTTTATCATCTAATAGCAAACACACCTCACAATTCTCTTCCAGTGTTCTCAACCATGTTCACTTCCTTTTAATTACTCTGTAGTCTGTGCCTTGAGCAAAGTGTTACACTCTCTTCATATTTGTAAACCATTATTTTCTCCAAGCATGAATCCTTTCTTGGTGAGTAAGACTTATTTAACTGGTTTTTTGGCTCTATTTCTGTATTTCCTTCAGCATTTTCTTTGCAAGTGCTGAGGCCATTTAGAAGACTCTTGAGAGTCAGTCCCTTGGACTTCAAGGAGATCCAACCAGTCCATTCTAAAGGAGATCAGTCCTGGGTGTTCTTTGGAAGGAAGGAATGATGCTAAAGCTGAAACTCCAGTACTTTGGCCACCTCATGCAAAGAGTTGACTGCATTAGAAAAGACTGTGATGCTGGGAGGGATTGGGGGCAGGAGGACAAGGGGACGACAGAGGATGAGATGGCTGGATGGCATCACCAACTTGATGGACGTGAGTTTGAGTGAACTCCGGGAGTTGATGATGGACAGGGAGGCCTGGTGTGCTGCAATTCATGGGGTCACAAAGAGTCGGACACGACTGAGTGACTGAACTGAACTGAATGCCATTTATTTGATATACAGATCTATCTCCCAGAGCTAGCAAGACAGAGGAAAGTACTTTCTTCCATACCTTGATTTTTCACCTTCAGTATTTGTGGTATCATTGTTAATGCAATGAGACCTGGAGGCAAGAGAGAGACACCTGCTTGGAATCAGGGAGATCTAAGAATAGATTCAGGTTCTACCATTAAAAATCATTAGCATTTTTATGAGCTTTTGCATCTGTATAATAGAGAGGGTTACAGCACTTTATGAATTGTTGTGAGTATTAAATGAGTTATGCAGGATGGTACCTGGTGTATAGCCAATGCTCAGCAGATACAGTTTGTAATAATAGCAATCACACTGATAGTAATTGATCTAGTTGTTGAACATTCTTCTTTAAATGCATACCTCGGCATCTCCTTCCTTTTTGCTTGGAAATTTTCTGCTTGTGAAGTATCTCAATTACAGGATTTTTTTTTTTTTTTAAATAAAACTTCAGTTGTTTTACCAAGTTGAAAATTACTTGGGTTTACTTTATCTCTTTTTGTACTCATTTAAATTCATTCAGTCTCTTTTTACCTTTACTTTCAAGATTAGGGTGATCTAGAAAATTAATGTTATTAGATATGCCTTTCAAGACTCTTACATAAAGATTGAATAAGAAAACTATGCTCTTGATTTTCCACTCAGCCCAGTGACATGTTTTTATTTGTCATTGCCCTTTGTTTTCCAGTCATTAGAGAAGCGTTCAATATCCATTGCTTATGAACATCTGTGAAAAATATTTTTATATAAAGAATTTCTTGGAGTGCCAAATTTCACAACTGTTTATACATTCATATGTTGTGTTTTCTTTAAGTCATAGAATCCTTTTTACCTTTTAGGTCTTATTCTCTTCTCTGTCTAGCAAATCCCATTCATCTGTTAAAAAACATAAATTTCAAATGCCATCTCTTGAATGAAGATTTCCTGATTATTCCAACCAGAGATTTCTTCTCTGAAATTTTAGCATAACCATATATTTTATTATTCAGATTTGCTTTTTTGGGAGAAGTGAATGAGTGTCCTATTAGTAATGATTAGTGGGACAATAGTCATAAACTAGAACTGTTGTGGGCCAGCTGGAATCTTGTCACTCAGGTTATTGTCTGAGGACTTTGGACTTTGAGCTCAAGTCTGTCTGGCTTCCAATTATGGTTCTCTGCATGGTGTAGGGAAAATTATTGTGTCCTTCAAAATTCAGTCATTCTTTTTGACAGCTGTTTATTGAGCACCTATTAGATGCTCTGCAAAGAGTGAGTCATGGTAGCACAAAGATAAATAATACTTATGGTCATTGCCCACATAAAGCTTACATCCAGGTTTTATCTACAAGATGGGGCTATATGACACCTTCAATATGAATTGTGAGAAATACATGAGTTAATATTTATAAAGAATTTAGTAGAAGCTCTAGTATATAGGAAGTATTTGGTGGTAACTATAATATCCTTTATATTTGTCATATGATAATTATTGTATATCTCTGTACAATTGTAAAATTTTTAATATGAGGAGGGATATTTATTAACACTTGTATTTCTTAAGGCATGAATGTTGTGGTATCTCTCAGTTCATTGTCTGAATGAATTTGTTAAGTGAATCCCACTAAACATCAGATATTTAACAGTTCCCCCCCTCATTTGTCTTTTAATTTTTGTTTCTCTGTTGCTTATTTCCTGCCCCCTTTGAGTTAAATATTTTTAAGAGTGCCATTTTTAGCTTTTAGTTATACTCTATCATTATGAATAAATGTCTGTCTATATGTAATTTTTTGATTTTCCTAAGGTAAAAATATGCACTTTTAACTCATTAGACTCTAATTAGAGTCAATGTTGTACCTTTCACAGTTTGAAAATAGCACCTTACAAATGTAATAACCTTATAACAATAAATTCAGTTTACTCATCCCCTTTTCTTTGTGTGATTATTGCCATATTTTTTATTTAAACGTGTATAAACCACAGCAGAGAAGGCAATGGCACCCCACTCTAGTACTTTTGCCTGGAAAATCCCATGGATGGAGGAGCCTGGTAGGCTGTAGTGCATGGGGTTGCAGAGAGTCAGACACGACTGAGCGACTTCACTTTCACTTTTCACTTTCATGCATTGGAGAAGGAAATGGCAACCCACTCCGGTGTTCTTGTCTGGAGAATCCCAGGGACGGGGGAGCCTGGTGGGCTGCCATCTATGGGGTCGCACAGAGTCGGACACGACTGAAGCGACTTAGCAGCAGCAGCAGCAGCATAAACCACACCTCAGAGTGATACTGTTCTTGGTTTTAATAGTTAGTGATATTTCAGTGGTATATTAAGAGACATTGTGTTCTGTTCTGTTCAGTTGCTAAGTCGTGTCTGACTCTGTGACCTCATGGAAGACAGCCTGCCAGGGTCCTCTGTCTTCTACTATCTCACAGAATTTGTTCAAATTCATTTCCATTGAATCAGTGATGTTATCTACCCATCTCATTCTCTGCTATCCCCTTCTCCTTTTGCCTTCAATCTTTCCCAGCATCAGGGTCTTTTCCAACAAGTAGGCTCTTTGCATCAGGTACTCATTTACATTTACTGGTTGATTTAATGTTTCTAATGCTCTGTATACTTTACTGTAGATATGAATTACCATCTAGCATCATATGCCTTCAGTCTTCTGATTTTCTTACAGTGTAGAGCTGCTGTTGATAAATATTCTTAGTTTTTGTTGATCTGAAAGTGCCTTTATTTCATTTTCAGTTTGAAGACTATTTTTGCTAGATACAGAATTCCAAGATAATAGATTTTTTTTCCCTTTTAGCAATTTAAAGATGCCATTTCATCAGTTTTTTTTTTTTCAGTCTCCATTGTTTTTGATAAGACTTTGATCATTCTTATCCTTGTCCCCTTATGTATCAGCATAGTATATACCTTTTCTCTGGATCCTCTTAAATATTTTCTTTTAAATTTTCGTTTTTTGAAGTTTGACCGCAAAGTGCCTGGTTGTGGTTTTCTATTATACTTTTGGGAATTTGCTAAACTTCTTGGATATGGAAGCTAGTGTTTTTCATAAAATTTGAGAAGTTTTCAGCAGTTATCCTGATAAGTATTTTGTCTGACCCATCTCATTATCTTTTCCTGCTAGGATTACAGTTATATTTATGTAAGACTACTTGAAATTGCCCTACCTATTCCTAAGGTTCAGTTCATTTTCTTAATCTTTTTCCATCTTCATTTTCCAGGTTGAATGACTCCTACGACATATTTTAAGTTCTTTTTTTTTTTTGTTTAACCATCTCCAGTCAGCTATTTAGGCTCATCCACTAAATTTTTCATTTCAGTTCTAGGATTTTCATTTGGTTCTTTTTCTGTCTAATCATTATATTTCCTTTATTTCATTGAGTAATTTTTCTTTAATCCTTTGAAAATATCTATAATACCTACTATAAAGTTTTTGTCAGGCCAACTATCTGGGCCATTTGGATTTTGTTTATATTTACTACTTCTTTGGTTATCTGTGTATCACATTTTCCTATTTATTTGTCTAGTGATATTTGATTGACTATGGGATATTTGATTGAATATGGGCTTCCCTGGTGGCTCAGATGGTAAAGAATCTGCCTGTAGTGCAGGAGACCCAGGTTCAATTCCTGGGTCAGGAAGATCCCCTGGAGAAGGAAATGTCAACCCACTCCAGTATCCTTGCCTGGAGAATTCCATGGCCAGAGGAGCCTGGTGGGCTACAGTCCATGGGGTTGTAAAGAGTTGGACATGACTGAGTGATTAACACTACTACTATGGGAAATTTATGGTGATGTGTTATAGAACCTCTGAATTCTGTTGTCTTCTTTGGAAAAATGTTTATTCTTATGTGAATTCATTTTGTCAGATTATTGGTTGATCACATGGTTTTATGCTTTTTTAGTGCAAATCTCTTGGAAGTCAAAGTGTTTCCTGATCCCCTTCAATCTGGCAATATTCAACATGCAAGAGAGACATGCAAGGAGACGTTTTGTTTTAGGCCTTTTGGAAGTCCTAGGACTTACTTTAGAATAGGTCCTCATTATGGAGTGTACAAACTTCGGGTGTCTTAGGTAGCTGAAGGTGTTAATGGAATGTTGATGGAATCTCCCACTCTTAGACCACCTGAGCTCCAGTGATGTCTGGCATTATTCTTTCTCCAGCATTACTTGACCTCTAGTATCTCTATTCTTACCACGCCATAACATTTGTTAGCTGGTAAGCCTCAGGTGTTTTCATCCTGCAAATTATGGCCCAGATATCAGCCACAGACTTATGGAGTACTCCCACTTAGGATTTTAAGAATTTCTCTCTGCATAACTATAACTCTCTAGGACCCTCCCTGATAGTTTGAGCCACTTTAGCACCCTGAAGCCTAGTCTCTACCTTCTCAGCTCAATATGACTTCTCTGCCTGTCTTTGATTAGCAGTTGTTTGCAACTTAGAACACATGCTGCCTACCTTAATTTTTTTTGTAATTTAAATTAACTTTTGATCAAAGACTAATATATTCACATGGAAAAAATTCAAAAATTGCAGAATATATATATGGAAAAATCTCCCTTCTAACCTAGTAGCATAATTCCTCTCTCCAGAAATGAGAGATATTACTAGTTTCTTTCTGTACTCCTTTAGAGATACTATATATCTTGAGAAAAAATAAGATGGACTATATATATATAGTATATATATAATATGTATTTGTTATATCCTCTTATTAGTGCATATACTAATATATATCTTGTTAATATATAGTATATATATATAATATCTTCTTTTTCTTACATAAGTGGTTTTCTGTACCTTATATTTTTTCCACTTAATTTGTAAATCTTGGAAGCTATATATATTAATTCTTAATTTATCCATTTTCTTAGAGCCTCCATGATATTTATTGGCATAAATGCACCATAAATTATCTCACTAAATTCTATTTATTATTATTTTCTTTGGTTATTATAAAGAGTAGTCCATGAACTACTTTGAATACACCACTTGATACAAGCCAGTATATCTGTAGGATAAACTCATAAATGAGCAAGATATGCACATGTGTTATTTAGGTAAATTGCCAAATTTTCCTCCATAGTGTGTGTACTCCCACCAACACCATGTCAGAGGGATGCTGATATTTATATTGTGCCTCCAGTGTTCATTTTCTCTATGATAATCTGCAAATTGGCTTCTGCTCTTTATTCTTGTGTTTTATTCTGAATAAATCAGTTAATAATCTTTTGGTGATTAACTTACCTGTTTTTCATTATGAGATGAGCAGCAGTGATTTATGCAAATTAGAGGGGTTATTATTATTATTATTATTAATATTTTTATTATTACTGCTGTGGTTCATCTCCTTAATATCCTAGGGCACATACTAGCTGATCATTTCCATTTTGATAGTGTAATTTACTTTCCATTTTGGTCAGTGATTTGCAGAGAATTCTCCTTTTTTTGTGCTTTAAAAATATGGATAGAGCATATGCTAGCTTGTTCCCCATTCTGAACTGGATTGTGTCTTACAAATGCACAGTCCAAATTTATTAATACTTTATGGAATCATGTCCTTTGAGCTTTCTAGTTTGTTTTTTTCTTTGCTAGACTTGCTTCTTTGAATTTGAGAAATGAAGGGTGTCTGGTACAAAGTTTAGCTATTCATTGAACATTCCACATCATTTCCTTTTTGTGGAAAAAGTAACTGTCTTAGAATTTCTCTACTTTCTGGGATATAAAATTGTCTTAGATATTTCAGATGTCTGAGTTTTCAGATTCCTTGTCTCTTTGCAGTCTACTAGAAGAGCAAATTGTAAATTCATTGCTGTGAAATATGACAAAAACCTATCTCTAATCTTAGCATCTATTCTTACTTTCTATCCACTAAATTTTAATATTGGAACCCCCCCCCCACTCCAATCCCAGCATTCACCTTAAACCCCATCTATGTAAATATCATAGACAAAAAAATTTCTCATTTGTGTTTTCCTATATCTGTTAGAATTTCAGTGCTGCATGGTCTCATTACTGGGTTGTAAAGTAATATACCTAAGGAATGAACATTGAAAATACCCCAGTAAATTTTTTTTTCTTCTTGGTAACTGCTTTCTAAAAAATTTTCTTTGTATTACAAAGCTTGTTCCCTCTGCTGCATTGGAGATTCCTGTTGCTAACTGTTTTGACTCCATATTTTTCTGTCAAATAGCCTTACTGACCTATTGTACAAAGTTATTATGCAAGTCTGTAACCGAATGACTTAAGATCTGCAAATAAATATAGTTGATTTTTCCACTGAGAAACAAGTATGTTACCTACTTTGGAGAACGCATTAACGCACACTACTGGCATTCATTAGGCTTTAGGCTTAG
The DNA here is from genome assembly GCF_002263795.3 of Bos taurus. Classification (NCBI taxonomy): domain Eukaryota; kingdom Metazoa; phylum Chordata; class Mammalia; order Artiodactyla; family Bovidae; genus Bos; species Bos taurus. Next base: position 18,809,572 of record NC_037347.1, read on the forward strand.
ATTTTTAGAGGAAATACATAAAATGAGGAGTCTGGTTTTCGCCCTCAAGGAGTGTAATGGTTTAGAACACAGGATTTGAAATCAAGCAGACAGATGTAGTCTGGACAATCTTGGATGACACATAGGCATCTTACATTTGGATTTGTGGGGGTCAGTTATCTTGGTTTGGGGATATGATCTCAGGTAGGTGAGTGTAGGCTATTGCATGGGATAACTCCCTACCTGGATTTAGTGTAATTTGTTTACAACTATGTTCTGATAAGAGGCACTCACTTTGTTTCTTTGTTATTCATTATTGTCAGTATTTACAACACTTAAAACAGAGCATTCAGAAAATTGTTAGGATTGGTTTACATGAGCATCCCAGTGTTGAGTGATCCATGAACTGCCTCATGGTCTTGTTTGTACCAACAGAAATAGATTCCAGATTATTTTTCTTTCTCCCTGAAAGCAATGCCTTCACTGATCTTTAACTTAAATATAATCATGACCATTCCAGGGAAAATTTTTGTTATAGGCCCAGTTTATATTCACTTGTATTTATATATGTTTATGTATGTATATATATGTATATTTAAAGTGGCTTTATTTCTGAGGGACAATGTATATTTCAATAATGTGTAAATTTGAACCCATAAAAATACTCAGTGAAACAAAATTTCATGATTATTATTTCCATTCTTTATCTAGGGAGACAGATTGACATGCAAGATCTACCGAAACAATATAAAAGCAACTGATAGACAAAATGCTGTGACATATAATTGATAACATGTGGAAAACCAGGGACTGCTCAGGATACAGAAGTTTGGTTTGGAATGTTTCTTTGAGGAGGTTAGTCTTATAGTGGCTCCTAGCACATGTGATCAGAGAAAGCGATGGCACCCCACTCTAGTACTCTTGCCTGGAAAATCCCATGGACGGAGGAGCCTGGTAGGCTGCAGTCCATGGGGTCACGAAGAGTTGGACACAACTGAGCGACTTCACTTTCACTTTTCACTTTCATGCATTGGAGAAGGAAATGGCAACCCACTCCAGTGTTCTTGCCTGGAGAATCCCAGGGACAGGGGAGCCTGGTGAGCTGCCGTCTATGGGTCACACAGAGTCGGACACGACTGAAGTGACTTAGCAGCAGCAGCAGCACATGTGATAGACAAGGACTGCCAACAGGGCCTGTGCTGTGAACTATGACCCCTTCTCCTTAATTTCCAGAGGGGAGAAATTATAACTCCCCTTAGAAAATTAGAAAAAAACAAAAGTACATGAAATTAGTTAATTGTAAAACATAGGTTAGAGTACCCTTTTTCTCTAGAGCTGCATAAAAGAAGATTGACACAGTAAACTCTTAACTCCAATAAAGCAGCTGGAAAAATCTAGAATTTCCCTCTGAGTTAGGAGATGCCTACACTGGATGGTGTGTTTCATTCTTCTGAGGGATGGTTATATTAGGATCATTTTTTATTGTGGGATTTAATGCAGGGCTAAGACGATCCAACCTAAGACCTCATGATACTTGTACCAAATTGAAGTTCTTCAGCTGTTTTCTCCAAATAATTTTTTTTAATTAAAATAAACCATCCTGAAATCCTCTTATATTCTTGGCTTTCTGAATTTATGAGAATAGGCTCTTACTTTGATTTCTTTGGAATCTGATTTTATGCAGGTGAGAAAAATGATTAGGCTTCATGCATAGTATAAAAGGCACATTGCATCCTTTTTACTAAAAATGTACTGCTGTGTGACTGAGTCTGTGTAGTTATCCTAAGTCTGTCCTTCCTTCCCTTTTCTCATGTAATTACCCTCATCTTCAAAAAATGAAAGTCTCTGGAAGCCCCTTTATGTGTCAATATTTTCGGGACCAATATAAAACGCAGAGCAATATCAATGCAAAAGATGTTTTCCTTTCAAGATTGGAAAGAAGATTGACTTACGTGAAAGCAGATGTCATGTTCAAACTTTTTCTGCCTGTAGGTCTGTTGAGATAATATTGTAGCATATTGCTCTCTAAAAATCCTGAGGGTTTTCGAATCTGTGATATAATAAAACAAGGCTGTAGGAGTCATCAGGAATATAGTCTGGGAAGAATGTCCAGGAGTAAATAAAACTGGTCATAGTATGAAAATGAAGCTTGCAAGCTCGGCTGGCAAGGGGAAGAAGTTGCTTGCATTTGTTAAATAAACTAGGTTAACGAAGTGCACATGCATTCCATACTTGGCGCTTCATAGTGTGGTTTAAAGCATGGTTTCAGATGCACACTGAGGTGGGCTTTAATTCTGGTGTCATGACTTAATGACTGCATAGGCTTAAGCAACTCCATCTGTAGCCCTGCCTCAGTTTCCTCAGCTTTGAAAAGTATTGGATTCCCACCTCATGTAGTTGGTGTAAGGTTTATATGAAATAATACTATAGCCTTTGGCAAACAGATAAATATATCGGAATAGCTAGCTGTTGTTATTAGAGAGTGGATTACCTATTTATTCTAAACAGGATAATTAACATGAAATTAACATACAACCAATTTTTTTAGAAAATGATTCAGTGTGTACTTAAGACCTTGGAGTGCCTCACAGTCATCATTGGATATATAATGATTTTTGTACTTTGCTAAGACCAGTAATGGAATTGTGGATGACAGATTTCTTCTGCTGTAAGCATCTATGACAGTATTTAAAACAGGTAGAGCTTGAATTAGGCATGAAGTAGTCAGGATGCTTTGGAAAATATTTCTCTCTTCTAGAAAATAGTACAAATCACTCGTCATCCTAGACAGTGATGCAGAAATGCAGAAAAAAGGACAAAAATGAGATGAGGTGAAACACAGGCACTGCATGAAAATATTTGAGACTGCCCAAATGTATCCAGATGGAGTAAGGCTCTCCGGAAAGGCCTTGGCTGATTTTCCATGTCTTCTGGACTGTAGTTTCCAGCTGTGTACCAATAGGTCTATAAAGGAGATGCATTTTGAGGTAAAGATGAGCAACAAAATTGATTGAGGTGAGTCTTTCATGGCTGCATTCCTCCTAAGGTCTTTGTGTTTTCGTTGCTCCACTTGTAAGGTGGAAATAGGAGATATCACTTTTCTAGTGTTATTGGGCGGAGAAGGCGATGGCACCCCACTCCAGTACTCTTGCCTGGAAAACCCCATGGACGGAGGAGCCTGGTGGGCTGCAGTCCATGGGGTCACTAAGAGTCAGACATGACTGAGTGACTTCACTTTCACTTTTCACTTTCATGCATTGGAGAAGGAAATGGCAACCCACTCCAGTGTTTTTGCCTGGAGAATGCCAGGGACGGGGGAGCCTTGTAGGATGCTGTCTATGGGGTTGCACAGAGTCGGACACGACTGAAGCGACTTAGCAGCAGCAGTGTTATTGGGAGGCCTGTTGGTATCTTACCAATTGTGCAAGTGGATCTAGCCAAGCAGGTGAAAACCTCAAGGAAGACAAAAGAAACAAAAGCAAGCCAGGACTTACCCTGGCTCCTTCACTGGAGTAAAAATACTCAGCTAAAAAGAAATAGTTTCTGTTTCATTGTCAGCCAGTTAATTCTAATATAATTTGCCTCACAGAATCTTTAAGCAGACAGTGAATATGGACAGAGTTATATGCTTACTGATTACATGTAACCAGTGTTACATGGTTACATGAACCAACTTCCTCCTGGTGGTTGACTGAATGATATCTTTGTAGAGACTTTTCTATAGGAAAGGTGGAAAATGTCTAGGTAATCACTTACCGCTCTTGCAGGGGGGAGAAAACTTTCTAATTAATTTCAGTCATGTTTTTCTTCATTTAGATCTGATTTTTAATTCCTTGATTTGCTGCTGATCTTTAATATCATTTTACTCTTTCTGAACTAAGTGGTTTGAACTGAACTAAAATTTTCAGAAATAATGTTAAAATTTGAAATTCCTTGCATTTGGTATGAAATGAATGTCTCCACTGAATTTCGTTTTATGTAAGTATCACTTTCCTATGTTGTGACTTTTTGGTTTTATATAATAACTGCAATAATGATGCTAATGTTGATGATAATGAAATTCAGTCAGTTCAGTCACTCAGTCATATCTGACTCTTTGTGACCCCATGGACTGTATTCTGCCAGGCTCCTCTGTCCATGGATTTCTCCAGGCAAGAATACTGGAGAGGGTAGCCATTTCCTTCTCCAGAGGATCTTCCTGACCCAGACTCATGCTCAGAAAAACTACACTCCAAGCTGTCTCCCTGCCTAACTGCTTCCACATGGACTTTGGAATGGGGCAACCTGACAGGTGATGTTTTTCTAGAGCCCCAAGCAGGAACAGGGTTAGAACCCCCATTCCTCTGACTTTCCCAGATCTACATAACACATTCCAGCCACTTCACTCCTTCCGCTGCTTTTCCTCCTCTCAAATCCCCTGGGATGAGGATGAGGCTGGGATTTCCTCACTCTCTCCTGTGTCACATGTTTTCTTCACTGTGGGGAGAATTCTTCAAGTCTTTCTATGTGGAAGGTGATACAGACATTTACAAATTCTTTCTCAAGACAATGTACTAGTAAGCCTTGCATAAGACCTGCTTTGACTGCCAGATTCTCCTTCTTTCTGTCTCATGCTCACGCTCAGTCATGTCTGACTCTCCGCGACCCCATGGACTGTAGCTCACCAGTCTCCTCTGTCCATGGAATTTTTCAGGCAAGAATACTGGAGTGGGTTGGCATTTCCTACTCCAGGGGATCTTCCTTTCCCAGGGATCAAACCCGCGTCTCCTGTGTCTCCTGCATTGGCAGGTGGATTCTTTTATCACTGAGCCACCTGGAAAGCCCTCTTTCTGTCCTAAGGATACTTTTTATTTGAAAGGCAAGAGAAGAACACAGCAATATTTTCCAAAATATTAATCCAGGGTAAGCACGTAGTCAATATAAACTTTATTCTGATCATGATGATGATTAAGTAACTATTAGCACAGTAGTTGCTCTTTACATTGCTTTTACCTTGGCTGACTTACAGTTTTGGAGACCACACGCTTGGCATAGTGCCTGACACACAAGCTCCACCTCTTACGGCTTTTAGCTCTTCCTGCTTTCTCCTCCATCTCTCTGGACACATAAGCCTTTCTGTTCTTGGACCATGCAGTGATTTTTCTTTCCTTGGGGCTTTTGTAAGTGCTGTTTCTTCGCTCAAAACCCTGTTCTTGTCGTTTTCCCCAGCATCTCCTTATCTTTAGGATCTACCTCAACTGCTACCTGTTGCTAGTTTTCCTGGGTCTTCCCTGGCCACCCTCACCAGAGTGCACCCTACTTCGACTTAGTGTCTGTTGTACCCTCCTCCTCATTTCCTTTCCTGTATATGTCATATTTTTAAATGTTTACACATTTGTTATCTGTCTCCTTCACTAGAACGTAAGCTTTGAAATGACGTGGACTGTATCTCTTACTCTGGGTTACAGCCAGAGCTTAGCAGAGGGCCAGGCACATACAAGTATGAAATGTTAGTTGCTCAGTCATGCCCAGCACTTTAAAACCCCATGGACTGTAGCCCTCCAGGCTCCTCTGTCCAAGGAAGTCTCCAGGCAAGAATACTAGAGTGGGTTGCCACTCCCTTCTCCAGGGGATCTTCCCAACCTAGGGATTTAACTCAGGTCTCCCACATTGCAGGCAGCTTCTTTACCATTTCAGCCACCAGGGAAGTTCCATACAAAGAGAGAAGTAAATGGTTATTGAATGTGTGAATAGGTGATTGAATAGTAACCAATTTTAGATATAAGGAATCATTATTATTGTTAACACTGGTGATGTGGATGTGCATGAAAGAAGCATGCCTTATAAATACAGAAATAAGATAAATAAGATTTCTGTATTTTTTAATGTGGAATGTCATTGTGACAGTGGGTCCCTCTATCTTTATTATTTTGCTTTATAAGCCTGGTAAGAGGAGGGGGTGGTTAGCACTGCCTTCCAAACAAGATTAGAAATCTTTTGAAGGGAGATGGCATGACTCATATTTCTTGTACATCTTTTAGATGTTTAGTTGCTCAATACATGCATGCCCAAGGCTATATGTGGTGTTAGTGGGAGATGGGTGACAGAGGAAATTACGTGCCCTCATCTTCTGTGTGATTAAACTGGGAAGGCTTCAAAGAGAAGGCAGTGTTCTAGAAATCACATGATTGCTAAAAGGAAAGCCACATATTTATTTTCTGGATGAAGGGTGACTGTCAAATTGTGAGCTGATGAGTCCAGAGTTTCTGTTAGCCATTGATTTCTTAGGCAGAAATGTTCACTTAAACAGAGAGTTTTAGGGTACAAACAAGTGGAGTGTGTGTGTTAGTCACTCAGTTGTGTCCAACTCTTTGTGACCCCATGGACTGTAGCCCACCAGGCTCCTCTGTCCATGGAATTCTCCATGGCAAGAATACTGGAGTGGGTTGCCATTTCCTTCTCCAGGGGATCTTCCCAACCCAGGGATTGAACCTGGGTCTTCTGTATTGCAGGCAGACTCTTTACCGACTGAGCTACAGGGAAAGGGAAGTCGCTCAGTCGTGTCCAACTTCTTGCGACCCCGTGGACTGCAGCCCACCAGGCTCCTCCGTCCATGGGATTTTCCAGGCAAAAGTACTGGAGTGGGGTGCCATCGCCTTCTCTGAGCTACAGGGAAGACCTCCACAAACAAGGGGAAATGACTCATTTAGGGATTTAAATATGTAAGCCTCCACAGAGAAAGATCAGAGGTGGGAATGGAGCAGAAGGATTGTTCCAGAGACCGCTGCTGTGTAACCAATTACCTCAAAACCTAGCTGCTGAAAATAACCGTTTTCTTACACCCACCTGAAGGCTACGGGCCAAGAAGTCAGGGCACAGTGGGGCCAGGTTGGCTCTGTTTCAGCTGTGAAGACTTGAAGGTCCAGGGCCATGGTTTGCTGGCATGTCTGGTGACCAGAATGGCCCCACGGAACCCCTCTGTGTGGGTTTCCTACAGCCTGGCGGTGGCAGGGGTGTCAGGCACCGTCGTGGAACTCAGGCCCTCACATACATGCATTCCCATAGAGGAGGCACATGACCTTTCCTGGCTGACCACGGAGACCACACAGCCTCACTTCCCTGTCCTCTCTGGCTCACACAGTCACAAAGCCTACCCAGACTCAAGGGAAGGGGACATAGACCCCACTTATTGATGGGAAGGGTATCTAAAAATTTTGGAACCACGTTTGAAGCTACTCCAAGAATACAGGACTTCCCCATAGCTCAAATGGTAAAGAATCTGCCTGCAGTGCAGGAGACCAGGGTTTGATCCCTGGGTTGGGAAGATCCTCTGGAAAAGGGTATGGCAGTCCACTCCAGTATTCTTGCCTGGAGAATCCTGTGGACAAAGGAGCCTGGTGGGCTACAGTCCATGGGGTTGCAAAGATTCAGACACAACTGAGCAGTTAATACATACACACATGAATAATCAGGATTTTGTACTTGGGATGAGAAGATAGGCCTGTGACTGTGCTCTGGATCCGAGTTATGTTTGCTGTGCACACACTCTGGTCTTTGATGGCCTCTTGGGTTTAGTTAGAGTTCTTTTTGAGGATCTTCCAAGAGGAAAATTTCCTTCATTAACTCTGACGTGCTCAGGGGCTGTGAACTGGATGACAATTGCGTGAAATCTTGGCGGTTGTGATAAAGCAGGTGGAGGAACTCGTACATATTATACAAGCCCTTGCCACGGAGGGAGCAGCTGCTCATGAGATCCTTCCCAAACACTGACTCTCCTTCTCCACTCTAGCCCATACTGCTTAGCCTCCTCTCTTTCCATCACATCTCTCCCCCAGGCCTTTTTCATTCCTTACTTCCAGTTCCAGCTGGCATCTCATTTTGCCTACTGCTCTTGGTTCTTAGAGTGAGAAGGCCTTAGCAGGCTGAGTTTAGGGTACTTTTTTTAAACCAGCCACTGGGAAGCAGATTGAAATCTCTGAACTCACTTTTACTGCTATTCATTTCAACATAATTTATGAGAAGTAGAAGGAATGGGTATTAGCTAATTGTGCCACGTAGTCCTATTTTCCCAAGAATGCTTATTTTTATTAACACAGCAGATAGAAAGAAAATGAGATTAATCTTCATCAAACAGCCTGCCAAAGTAAAGCTGAGAGTACTAAGCAGCCAGGAATGAAGTAAAGAACTGCAATCACATTATTGCTATTTGGGGATTTTACATTAAGCTCCTACACAATAATCAAATAGTGGAGCACAGTCATCAATTTTGCCCAGAATTTAGGAATGTGGCAGCTATGTTGGGGTGCATTTACAGGAAAATCATGAGCTCAAATGGAATTTGCGGCAGACTATGTATCAATTTATGATCAGGGTAGACAGTATTAGAATCCTAGACTATACCCATTAATCACTGGAGATGTGGCATCTCAAACAGAGAAGAGTTATGACTGATATAAATAGCACATCGAGAGTTTTTGTTTTAGATAGAGAAAACAGTTGAAGGAGCATGGGATAGCGCCTTCATTGTGTCCAGTCCCTCTTCTTTTTCCTTTTAGTTTTAAAATTAATTTTCCATGTAAGAGTCCTGTACTTGAAACGTTTAGACATGGACATTTTAAAAGGAAGATACATACATAGACACTTCGGACCCACTGTTGACAGGTGGTAGGAATGGGGTAAATGTGTTTATTTATTTGATTGATTTGTTTCTTTAGTTTATTAATTTATTTTACTTATGCCTGTGCTGGGTTTCATTGCTGTGTGCAGGCTTTCTCCAGTTGTGGCGAGCAGGGACTGTCTGTAGTTGCGATATGCAGGCTTCTCTTGTGGTGGCTTCTCATTGTAGAGCATGGGCTTTAGGGCTCATGGGCTCAGTAACTGTGGCACATGGGCTCAGTTGCTCCACAGCCTGTGAGATCTTCCTGGACCAGGGATTGAACCCATGTCACCTGCATTGGCAGGTGAATTCTTAACCACTGGACCACCAGGGAAGCCCTAGGAATGGAGTAAATTTGGATGGGGATGCTTACCAATTATTTTGGCACCAATATTAAATTTCATTTTGTTGGTATTTTGATTCAGGAAGAAATATCTTGATTCTTTTCCTCACTGATGGTAATTGCATTTTTTGGTCATTTGTTAACAATGAAATTATAGAAAAGAAAGTAAAATGTGCAAGATGATCTATTGCATGAAGAGCCACTTCAAGCCCATCTGTTGGAAAGAATAAGGAACCTCAATAGGTGGAGCTGGTGCTGTGAGAAGAAAGTGGGATGTGGTGGAAAGCACCTAGGCTTTAAAGCCCAATTTGCTTTTGAATTCATATTGTACTACCTGTTTCTTGAGCTAGATACTTAATCAGTAATCTGTAACCTCTATGTTGAGAATAATAATCACTAACTGGTGAGGATGTTCTAGAGATGAGGATGGGGAGAAGACAGGTTAAGCCAGAGGTTAAAAAGGCTATTTCTTCCTTTTTTTGGGACAGTTGGACAATCAAGTTAAATATTCTTCAGTCAGTTCAGTTCAGGTCAGTTGCTCAGTTGTGTCCGACTCTTTGTGACCCCATGAATCACAGCATGCCAGGCCTCCCTGTCCATCACCAACTCCCAGAGTTCACCCAGACTCACGTCCATTGAGTCAGTGATGCCATCCAGCCATCTAGTCCTCTGTCGTCCCCTTCTCCTCCTGCCCCCAATCCCTCCCAGCATCAGAGTCTTTTCCAATGAGTCAACTCTTTGCATGAGGTGGCCAAAGTACTGGAGTTTCAGCTTTAGCATCATTCCTTCCAAAGAAATCCCAGGGCTGATCTCCTTCACAATGGACTGGTTGGATCTCCTTGCAGTCCAGGGGACTCTCAAGAGTCTTCTCCAACACCACAGTTCAAAAGCATCAATTCTTCAGCGCTCAGCCTTCTTCACAGTCCAACTCTCATATCCATACATGACTACTGGAAAAACCATAGCTTTGAGTAGATGGACCTTTGTTGGAAAAGTAATGTCTCTGCTTTTGAATATGCTATCTAGGTTGGTCATAACTGGTTAGCTAAGTTTACTTGAAAGAGCATGAACTTTGTGTCAGGAGACTTACTGTTCTTCCATCATGTGACCTGGGAAAGTGGGCTTCCTCTTTGACCTCTAGTTTCCTCCTTTGTAAAAAGATGATTCAGAGGTTCCAAAGTCCCTTTACTTTCTCTTGTTCTGATGGTGGTCCAGGTCCTACCTGAAGAAATCCCAGAATTGGAGAGAAGAGGAACATTATAGACAACCTGGTCTCTTTCCAGCATGATCCAGGCCCTCTTGTGGTCATGCTTCTGGGTAGTTAAAGATCTGTCAAGAAACGAAAACATAAAGTGACCGAGCCTTGCTCTGTCCTCCATAGATCAACTTTCCTGCCATCAGTTCCTCTAGAACTGTATTGTCTTACATGGTTGCCACCAGCTGCATGTGGCTTTGTACAGTACTTAAAATGAACTAAATTTAAAAATCCAGTTCCTCAGCCACTCAACCCCATTTCAAGTGCTTAGTAGCCGTGGGTGGCGAGTGGCTGCTGTACTTGGCTGAGTAGACACAGAAAGAATATTTCTGTCATCACAGAAGGTTCTGTTGGTTCTGGAGCAGAAAGCTCCGCTAGAAGCCCCATGCCCCTGAAATTGCATTCAGCGACCTGCCATCAGAGAGTTTTGATTGTCACTCAGGGAGAGGTAATGCAAGCCCAGGGGAAGTCCTCTAATTTTAATTACGCTCAAGTTAACAAACTCATTGTTCCCAGTAAAAGGATCATTACTCAACATTCATAACTCTCAGCCAGGGACTCAACAGGCTTTCTTTGAACTCCACCCACTCCCTGTGGACTATTTAAGTGAGGAATGAAAGTGGCCCTGTCTTCACATAAATAAGTATGTAGACAGACAAAAGAGAATGGAATGACAGGGGGTATTTGCACACAAAATATTGCTGTTCAGACTGTAGGAACCAGAAAATCTCTAGAATTTTTTTTTTAATATCCATGTGAAATTGCAGACAGATTAAACAGAATGACCAGGTCACAGCAAAATTCTCTGCCATTTATATATTAATATTGTCATTGCAAACCTAAGTGTCTTTGAGTTCCAAGCTAAATAAAAGTTTTATGAAATGGCTTGTCTCATCCAACTTTAAAAAGATAAAACATTTACTGTCAGCTAAGTACTGTGCTCACTGCTTCATGTGCTTTTTCTTATTTGAGTTTCCTGATATTCCCCTAAACCAACCAAGGTCACCCATGAACCTGTGGGGAGAGGGCACTAGGAAGCGGATGAAGGCACAGGCTGTGGGGGAGGGCAGACTGGATTCTAGTCCCACTCTCACCACTTACTAAACTTGGGACTCAGGTGCTTACTAAACTACTATTCTCTCTAGTTTCCCTGTCTGCAACATGGGGGATACAGACATCTATTTCATATGATTATTGTGAAGGTTGAATCAGAGAACGTCAGGCTTAGTGTAATACTTGGCACACAGAGTGTGAATAAAGGGGGCAGGAGTCATCTTTTCAATCCCTATAACAATACACTGTGTACACATTCAACATTCAGCAACAGTTCATGGAATAGATAGATGGATGGGAAACAGAGGCCCCATTTTCCTTCATCTGCAGAACACTTCCTGGAAGGATAGGTGGTCATCTAAGTGGAATGACTTGAGGGAGTCATTTTATTTAACCCCAAATATCTTCCCACTGGCCTTGGCAGCTGTCTTGAAGTTTAAGCTCATCCCATTTATCACTCATCCTATTTAGGCTTCCCTGGTGGCTCAGCGATAAAGAACCCGCCTGCAGTGCAGGTAGCTGAAGGAGACATGGATTCAATATCTGGGTTGCGATGATCCCCTGGAGAAGGGCATGGCAATCCACTCCAGTATTCTTGCCTGGAGAAGCCCATGGACAGAGGAGCCTGGCGGGCTACAGGTCATGGAGTTGCAAAGAGTTGGACATGACTGAAGTGACTTAGCACGTTTCCCATTTGTCTAACAGTTTCTGTTAAAAGCAATGGTCACTTCAGAGCCGGTGTCCATTAAGTTGTGGTGTGCCTTGGTTAGAGGCTTCCATCTAAGGCAGTGCTGTGTATTCGAAAGAGCTCTGGCCTGGGAGTCAGAGGGTCTGGCCTCCAAACCTGGCACCAGTGTTACCTGGCATCTGGCATCACATCCCTGGGCCTCAGGGCCATGGTTTCTCATTGATTAAATGGAGAGTAGATTTCCTGTCAATGGTTTGATTTGTAATTCTATAAGTGTGACAATAAGCTGGTAAGTTTTTGTGGTGAGGCATGAGCAGAGTTCTGGGTTGGTGGGTCTCAGAGGGTGGCACCACAGGGATAGCGCCAGAAGGACAGGGAACAGGGAAAGTGAAAGTCATTCAGTCGTGTCCGACTCTTTGTGACCCCATGGACTCTACAGTCCATGGAATTCTCCAGGCCAGAATACTGGAGTGGGTAGCCTTTCCCTTCTCCAGGGGATCTTCCCAACCCAGGGATTGAACCCAGGTCTCCTACATTGCAGGTGGATTCTTTACCAGCTGAGTCCCCAGGGAAGCCCAAGAATACTGGAGTGGGTAGCCTATCCCTTCTCCAGCACATCTTCCTGACTCAGGAATCAAACCAGGGTCTCCTGCATTGCAGGCATATTCTTTACCAACTGAGCTATCAGGGAAGGAACAGGGAGCAGTTATCAAATATGGTCATGGAGTGCCTGCTTATGAGGGCACTAGGGATACACCAAGAAGGTGAAGAGGGATTAACAGTGATAGTTTTAAGATGATAACTTTGTCTGAGTTCAATCTGATTTGTAAATACCACTTAGGAGTTTGACTAGATGTAGAACATCAACAAAAGATCACCCACCCTGTGGGCCTGGAGTGAAGCCCATTTACTCCTCTAACTGTGATCATCAGCCCTGGGTACTCTTATGCCACGAGGGCTTGTGTATTATATTATGGAGAATTGCTGCAGGACCCAAGGCATGACTGTCAACAGGGTTGCAGCCATAGACTGCCAGAAGCTCTGGGCCTGGAGAGACTGGCTTGGCCCGTGGTAGTTAAGGATGAAGCAGCACTTTGTGGCTGTAGGTGTTCCAGGGAGCAGGAGTGGAGTGATCCGTTTTTGAGTACCTTGCACGTGCCAGGCCCCACAGTAGATGTTTCCATACGTTGTCTCATGTAAACCTCATAGCAGCTCCATGCGGTGGAGATTATTGCCTTTATGACACTAGTGAGAAAGAGACTCAGGGGAAAGTTGTAGAACTGAGATTTGACCATAAGATCTCCAGACAATCAAATCTATACTTTTTCCCCCAAGTTTGGCACACAACCTCCAGGGTGTTCTGTAGATATTACTTGCTTGTTAGAGTTTAGTGTTCTTTGCCTATGGGTATCATGGATGAAATTATTGTTCTCACATTATTGCTATTTCCAGGCTTTTGTGGTACAAAAGACCAGTTACCACTGTGGCCTCCTCAGCGTTCACTAAGGATCTGAAGTCATTATGTAGTTGTATTTTCCAGCTGTCTGGGTTCCAGTGTAAGCTTTTTTCCTTTTTTTTTTTTTTTTTTATACTTGGTTGATGAGGAGTTAGAGTTTTGTGCTTTCCCCTACCACTCTGAGAACTCATGTTTAGATTTTATTGAGACTCATTTCTAGTGTTTTGAAAGGTTAACGAAAACTCTGGCAGTTCTCTGGGTTTCTTATAAGGTGTGGCTGGGGTGAGGGCAGAGTATGTCAGTTTATTGAGCCAGACGTGTCTGCTGATTGAGGCAGACACTACAAACAGGGTCTGTAACAAGCGGCACCTTCCTGGAGGCTGGGCAGCCTGGTGGGGTCTCTGCAGGGTTGGAGTTTCCCAGGAAATGCCTGTTAAGAGGAAGAATTAGCCAGTGCTCACGTTTAGCATATGGATCCCTAGGCTGGGGAGGGAGAGGCTACTGAGAACCCTGCATTGCCCTTGATCGATGCTGAGCAGTACCTTCCCCTGCAACTGATTATCAACACAGGCCTCTAGCTGCCCAGTGGTCTTGATGCAAAAAACATGTAGCCTCTGTTTTTCATCTTAAGGGAAGGACTGTGTGCTTGCTCCAGAGGCTCTATTATTAAGAGTTTGGTGCTTCAACAATTAAGTAAACTGAAGGAAGATGTTCTTGAAACCCGGTCTTTTTTAGTTTTCTCATGATTTGTCCTTTGTGTCTTTAGATTTTTCATTATGAACTATGTCACACATTCAAGAGTTTGTATCATGTAGCTTAAAGCTTAATAATGAAATAAGCCTCTCTGAATCCACTACTGACTCCTGGAATATAAGCCCTTCCCCTTTTGCATTCTCCTCCTCAGAACCACTTTTTTGGAAATTTGTGTTTATCATGTCCTTGCTTTTCTTGACAGTTTTACTGCATATGATAGTTTTTAAAGTAATTTTCATCTATTTAAAGTACAGCTTTTGTATAATAAAGCCCTGTGAACTCCATAGCAGTTATCCTGTTTACAAAGACTGGTTCTATTTTAAAATAGCATAGAATGCCTTTGTCCCACATGCTGTGTTGTGATGTTGCCATGAAGAAATTTGTGCATTCAATAGTCTTCACCCCTCTACCCACAATATTACATAACTCTCACTTTTAGTTCCATGAATGAGTACATTTTACATTAGGATATTACAACAAGGAATTTATATGTCATTAAATACACGGGGTTTGATAAGAATTTACATTTAAGAATAGTGAGAAACTAATAAAAGACTTTTGAACCATATTCTCATCTAGTTCTGCTTTCCCATTCTGCATTCTTCTGTAATGAGTGAGATTCTGAGGAAGTGGTCCCTGCATGATGTAATAATAATAATGATAAAAATATGAGCCTGCTCATTCTTGTGATTTTCCAGGTCCAAAGGTAGGATAAGGCTCACATGCTGAGATGGATTCAGTGGCAGCTCCTAATGTGGCTTGATGCTATTGCTCTGATTTAGCACAAATATTTAGGTCCTATTACATAATGTATCCCTTAGGAATCTTCAAGGCAAGCAATTGAAATGGACTTTGGCTGGCTTAGGGATAAAAGGAATTTCCTAAAAGATATCAGGCATCTGGTAGAGTTGTGACATACCAGGCACAAGACTTAGAGTATGGGTGGGAACTGAGAAGCCAGATTCACAGTCAAAGTCTTACCACAGAACCAGCAGCCTGGTGAGCCATGGCTGCTGCCCTCACTGAACACGACATGCTGGCTTGTGTGCCCACTGCTGGTGTTGGCCCTGGGTGCTGCTGCTCAGAGCTGTTGACGCTGCTGGTCTGGCAACTGACTGCTACCCACTCAGCCAGCGGAACAAAGGCTCCCTTTTTGCCGAATCACCAAGCCCATGATTTGAAGCTCCAGGGTGTCTTGTTGCTCATGGCTAGCTCATCGCCTGTGCCATAGTTACCAGAGGGGATAGAAAAGCAAGTATTTGGCTATTCTGACTGCTTTACTGAAGTGGCTTTGTTTCCCAGAGAGACCTAGAGGGCAGGAAATTTACCAAATGTAGGCAGGGGCTCAGATGCTGGGAAGCCAGTATTTAGTCACACATCATCATCATCTCATTTTATCCAGAGGCATGGGAAGGATCCCCTGTAGGAGGGAATGGCAAACCACTCCAGTATTCTTACGTAGAAAATTCCCTAGACAGAGGAGCCTGACGAGCTACAGTCCATGGGGTCCCAACAGGTCATACATGATTGAGCGCACACACACATACACACACACTCACACTCACACACACACACATATTCCTTTGAGCCTTTCATTTTCCCTTTTGCTGACATCTTTTTTATTTTAAAACATTTTTTATTATTCTATATTTCAAGTAGGAAAAAGATAAAGAGTTGACATTTAAAATTATTTTACTTTATGACTTTCTTGAAGTTTCTGTAAGCAACACCCAGATGTTCTGTAAGCAACACCTACCCTCATCCCTTGAGCTCTCACATCCCCACCCCTAGAAGTTGGAAATGGAGGCATGAACCTACTTTCTGAGAGTGTAGCTATAAAATAGGCCTAGACTGGATCAGATGGAAGGAAATGAAAAGTAGTTATTTAAGTGAGATAATAATTGCATAAATTTCACCTCTTCCTCCCTCATTGAGTGCATGTATGCTCAGTCCTGTCCGACTCTGTGCGACCCCATGGACGGTAGCCCGCCAGGCTCCTCCATCCCTGGGATTCTTCAGGCAAGAATCCTGGAATGGGTTGCCATTTCCTATTCCAGGGGATCTTCCCAACCCAGGGATCGAACTTGTGTCTTTTACATCTACCTGCATTGACAGGTGGGTTCTTTACCACTGGCACCACCTGGGAACCCTCCCTCATTAGTGTAAGTAATCAAATCGTGGAATTTTAGTGTCCTGAAATTTCCATTTTGGTATCTATGTCTCATTGTAATTTGGAGATAGATACATGGTTAGACACTCAGAGGTAGAGCTTCATGATTACCAACAGGGTGCTAGAGTCAGGCAGGTCCAAGTGCAAATCCTCATTCAGCAATGTGGCCTTGAGTGAGTTATTTTGTTCACCCATAAAAGGGCACTGATAATCCCTCCCTCTCAGTGTTGGTGTGGGGGTTAAATTAATTCATATAATTTCACTTTCCCTGAAAGTGAAATTGCTTTTGGACAAATGCCCCCTCATGGGATGTGTTCAAGTGAGGTCGGTTGACTTGATCTGGGAGGTGTTATAGAGGGAGTTTCTGCAATGCGGAGTAGGCTTTCAGGGCACCCTTTAGAAGCTGGTTCTTTGGTGTAATAGTTCTGTCAAGAACTCAGACAAGGTTTGATCCTCTGAGCTGGGCACCTCCTGCTCTAAACAGCAAACATACCAGCCATTCAGGAAATGGCAACCAAAGTCACCACCTGACTGGAGATGAACTGATTAGGACATGATGGAAATGGGTTGGTCTGTCCAGATGGTATCAGGTGCATAAATTTGGCAGCCACTTTTACCACTGTCATTGCAACTCTGACCACTTTCCCTGACTCGATTTAGCCAATGCATTGAGTAACTTCCCCAGCAACAATGACAGAGGTGAGATGCCTCTGTCATTTGCAAAGCAGTCCACAAAAAGAAGGCCTTCCATGTGGGGACTAGTAGCTGATTCTCTTCGTAACTGTGGACTAGGTTTTAGCTCTCACTTGCGCCTTTCAGCTGTGGATCTTGGGGCAGGAGACAACCTGTGTGTCTCTACATGGTGGTCATGGTGGTAGTGATAAGCAAGCCCAGGGAGTATGATACTGGGAAGGGGCTCAAATAACTTGTGAAAGAGGCAGCCAAGTAGAGTAGAAGAATGCTGAAGCAGAAGGTGAAAAGTTTTCATTTGCTTGTGTTTTATTTCCTTCTTAATCTTGATACCATATATGAACAGGACACAAAATGGATCATGTACTGTGTTCTGGGCTTTCCTGGTGGCTCAGATGGTATAGAATCTGCCTGCAATGCAGGAGACCTGGGTTTGATCCCTGGGTTGGGAAGATCCCCTGGAGAAGTGAACAGTTACCCACTCCAGTATTCTGGCCTGGAGAATTCCATGGACAGAGGAGCCTGGCAGGCTACAGTCCAGGGGGTCGCAAAGACCTGGACACGACTGAACAATCTTCACTTTCAGTTTTCACTGTGCTTTGTAGACATGAAGAAAAAGAAAAGGCACACTCTTTGCTCTTGAGATGTTTGCAGTCTGACTCAGCAGTTCCACCCCCCCACCCCCCATCCTTTATACCTCAGTACTTATTACATTTACTTCTAGTTCTTCCTCTTTAAATTGAGAAAGCAGAGTCAAAACCAGACACCGTGATAATGGAATTTTATGTTGTGATCTTTGATTATACTTCTCTTTCAAGCCTCAATATTTCACGTTGTGAATAATAATGTTCTTTGTAGGAAAAATCCTTAATTTGAAATGTTGCAGATGGCCTTTTATCAGGAGGTAGGGACTGTCAAAATAAATAGATCTAATTATGAACCATTGTTGTGGAATGGACCGTCTTAAAGAAAAGAAGCCAAGATTCCCCAAATTAAAAAAGACCTTACATTTTAAAAGTACCTTAGAATAATCACCTGTCTGTGGTTGATTGGCTTTCAACAAGTTATTCAGCTGATGAAGGCAGTCTGCTTTCTACTGGTACAGCTATTCTCAGAACTAAGGTTGGGGAACTTGCTGGGACCTCACCATCGTCTCTTTACTTGAACAGGATTTGGTTTAGGAGAATCCTACTGCACTAGTACTTTGAAATGGAACACAAGTAAAAGTCTTGGGATTGAGCTGTTTGTAAAAATGTCTGGGTTCTTATGGATCATTTTGGGAGCATTTTGTTGTTCAGTCACCAAGTCATCTCTGACTCTGAGACCCCGTGGACTACAGCATTCTAGGCTTCCCTGCCCCTTACCGTCTCCAGTCTCCCCTATCCTTCACTATCTCCTGGAGTTTGCCCAAGTTCACGTCCATTGAATCGATGATGCCATCCAACCATCTCATCCTCTGTCATGCTCTTATTCTGCCTTCAAACTTTCCCAGTATCAGGGTCTTTTCCAAAGAGTAAGCTGTTTGCATCTGGTGGCCAAAGTACTGGAGCTTCAGCTTCAGCATTAGCCCTTCCAAAGAGTGTTCAGGGTTGATTTCCTTTAAGATTGACTGGTTTGATGTCCTTGCTTTGCATGGGACGCTCAAGAGTCAACCCTGGGTTTTGGGTTCCCCCTGAGGATAAGAATGTGAGAGAGTTGATACTTTTCAGCAGAAGTTCCTTGGTTTGGTGAACTGGTTTTGCTTTTGACAAAATATTTGACTCAAAGCAGACCATAGAATCCCCCAGATCCGTGGATATTCATGCACCCTGCCAAAGTCAAGACCTTGCTGCTGCTCCGTCCTCAAAGAAAGAACTTAAACATTTGTAAATAGACAATTTAGGAACTGTGACCTTGTAACTAGTGACTGGAAGTATTTACTTCATTTGTAGTTAGAGGTTACTTGAGTTTGCCAAGGAAAGTTTAGAGGATACCAGATTTGAATTGATATAAAGATGACAGAATAAAAATCTAGATGATGAAAATTATCTTATCTTTTATTCAATTTTGCTCCTAAAACTGCAATAAATAAGAGATTATATTAGTTGAAAACATACATAAATTTAGAAAATTCAGACATATCTGTAGATAATAACCCTCTCAGGGAAACATTTAATGAATTTTCTTTTTAAACATATGAATTAATTCCCTAATAGAGTTAAATTAATATTTTACTGTGAAGCTTTTTTTCACTACCAGAATCTGTGGTAAATTGGTAAAGAAAAATGGACTAGCCATTTATTACTACAAGAGCTTATTGGTTGCTTTGGCCATCTGAGTATTTAGTGAGTGACTAAAGTGGAAACGGCTTCCCAGGTAGCGCTAGTGGTAAAGAATCCACCTGCCAAAGCAGGTTAGATGTAACAGATTCAGGTTCTATCCCTGGGTCAGGAAGATCCCCTGGAGGAGGGCACAGCGACCCACTCCAGTATTGTTGCCTGGAGAATCCAATGGACGGAGGAGCCTGGCAGGCCTCAGTTCATCAGGTCACAGAGAGTTGGACATGATTGAAGTGACTTAGCATACAAAGTGGAAGCAATTTGAAATACTACCCTTACCATATTCGATTTGGGTACATCCAGAGATATTTGCTGTATTTGGCAAAAATAATTATTCTGAAACAATTGTTGAGCTGAAATTTTCTGTTGCCAGCAAAAATTCACATTGCTAAGTCCTCTTTGCCTTTATCTTCTAAATCCAAGAGTATTTCAAGGGAAATTCAATATAAACATGTCATATACCTTCAACTTCTTGATCCAATTAGCAGTTCTTTCTAGTTGCAGTGGGTTATCCATGGGGTCTTTTTAAAAAATCTTACAGCTTGAAGGGGAGAATAAATGGAACTGATCCCCCCTAAGTACTGAGGACAGATGTGCATTGCTCAAAGACTCTCAGCTTAGAAAAGACTTTCTCCCCTCTTGGCAAATCAGGCAGCATGGAATCACCAATGGCCCAGCTCCCATGGTATTTTTATGAAGTTGTTTCAATGTGTGAAACATCCACCCCGTGGAGGTTTAAGTTGGTTGTAGCTTGAGCCCCACAAAAGCAGGTTCTGGGATTTATATAAGCCCTTGATTTATTGGAACACATCTAATGGTGTGAAATTCATTGACTCCTGTGATATGAGCTTGCATCTGGGCAAGACCCACCAGAGGCCAGGAAGTTCACAGTCAGATTTTTGTCCCTGAGAACATTTATCAGCTTCTATGAAATCCTCACCTGGCTCCATAAAAGCAATAGTTGCAACTACCTTAGGGGAAGTACCCAGTTAAATATGTTTCAGGTTGGCAATTCTTTTCTGTGAATATGAAGTTCAGAGTCTTCCCTGTAGTATCCTTCTAAGGTGAAATTGAAGAAGGAACCATGAGAGTTGTACTTGGAAACACAATTGGGAAGCTGGTGCTCCCCATTTAAAGAAGTGGCTTAAAACTTCTTTCAGTGACTTTCTAGGGGACAGGCAAAGTCATTTCCCCTTGATGTTGGGAAGCTGTAGGTGGGGTTAATTTCTTGATCAGTCACTCAGTCCTGTCTCACTCTTGGTGACCCCATGGATGGCAGTGTACCAGGCTTCCCTGTCCTTCACCATCTCCCAGACTTTGCTCAAACTCATGTCCATGGAGTCAGTGATGCCATCCAACCATCTCATCCTCTGTTGTCCCCTTCTCCTCCTGCCTTCAATCTTTCCCAGCATCAGGGTCTTTTCTAATGAGTCAGCTATTCCCATCAGGTGGCCAAAGTATTGGAGTTTCAGCTTCAGCATCAATCCTTCCAATGAATATTCAGGATTGATTTCTTTAGGATTGACTGGTTTGATCTCTTTGCAGTTCAAAGGACTCTCAAGAGTCTTTTCCAACACCACAGTTCAAAAGCATCAATTCTTGGATGCTCAGCCTTCTTTATGGTCTAACTTTCACATCTTTACATGACGACTGGAAAAACCATAGCTTTGACTAGATGGACATTTGCAGCAAACTAATGTCTCTGCTTTTTAATATGCTCTTTGGGTTTGTCATAACTTTTCTTCCAAGGAGCAAGCGTCTTTTACTTTCATGGCTTCAGTCACCATCTGCAGAAGATTTTGGAGCCCAAGAAAATGAAGTCTGTCACTGTTTCCATTGTTTCCCCATCTATTTGCCATGAAGTGATGGGACTGGATGCCATGCTCTTCATGTTTTGAATGTTGAGTTTTAAGCTAACTTTTTCACTCTCCTCTTTCACTTTCATCAAGAGGCTCTTTAGTTCCTCTTCACTTTCTGCCATAAAGGTGGTGTCATCTGCATATCTAAGGTTATTGATATTTTCCCCAGCAATCTTGATTCTGGCTTGTGCTTCATCTAATCCAGCATTTTGCATAATGTACTCTGCATACAGGTTAAATAAGCAGGGTGACAATATACAGCCTTGACGTATTCCTTTCCCAATTTGGAGACAGTCTGTTGTTTCATGTCTGGTTCTAACTGTTGCTTCCTGACCTGCATACAGGTTTCTCAGGAGGCAGGTCGGGTGGTCTGGTATTCCCATTTCTTGAAGAATTTTCCATAGTATTTTTGTGACCCACACAGTCTAAGGCTTTAGCATAGTCAATGAAGCAGAAGTAGATGTTTTTCTGGAATTCTCTTGCTTTTTCTATGATCTAGTGGATGTTGGTAATTTGATCTCTGGTTCCTCTACCTTTTCTAAATCTAGCTTGAATATCTGAAATTTCTTGGTTCACATACTGTTGAAGCCTAGCTTGGAGAATTTTGAGCATGTCTTTGCTAGTGTGTGAAATGAGTGCAACTGTGCAGTAGTTTGAACATTCTTTGACATTGTCCTTCTTTGGGATTGGAATGAAAACTGACCTTTTCCAGTCCTGTGGCCACTGCTGAGTTTACCAAATTTGCTGGCATATCGAGTGCAGGAGTTTCACAGCGTCATCTTTTAGGATTTGGAATAGCTCAGCTGTAATTCCATCACCTCCTCTAGCTTTGTTCATAGTGATGCTTCCTAAGGCCCACTTGACTTCACACTGCAGGATGTCTGGCTCTAGGTGAGTGATCACACCATTGTGGTTATCTGTGTCATTAAGCTCTTTTTTGTATAGTTCTTTTGTGTATTATTACCACCTCTTTTTTTTTTTTAAATAGTTTAATGTATTTTAATAGCAAACTTACAGGAACAGCACAGAAGTCAGACAACATTAAAA
Organism: Bos taurus; assembly: GCF_002263795.3. Taxonomy (NCBI): domain Eukaryota; kingdom Metazoa; phylum Chordata; class Mammalia; order Artiodactyla; family Bovidae; genus Bos; species Bos taurus. The sequence goes on from NC_037347.1 coordinate 18,831,818, forward strand.
ACATGTACTTGCACGTAGGACAACTCACTTAGCAAAGTATATGAGTGGACAGAATCTACTGTATGAGAAAAATGCTGCAAACACCGTTTAGTTGCAGTCAATAAGAAATTTACTTGTTTTTAAAAAATCCAAATGCTGGCATTTTCCAGAAAAATTTAACAGGTTTATTTATAATCGTTATAAAATTGAACTGCTGAAAAACTTGTTCACTGAAACATTTTGACTTGCATTAATGCTTTATGTCCCTGCATTTATATTAAAAATTCACACACAAATGAAAATGGAAGAACTGCCAATACTGGGTTTCTGTCCCCTATTTTTCCACATGCAATCATATACTTAGGTACCTTTTGACCCCATGGGGGGAAAATATCTAACATTCAGAACTACCAATAACAGGAAAAAGAGATTTTTTTTTTTAAAGGATGAAATGTTCCCATCATAGTCAATTTGTAAGCATGTTCTCCACGTATGCAGCATGCTAGCTAGATGTCTGTTGGCTTAATTGTTACATGTTTGGCATGGATAGCACACAGGTTGGTGGGTGTCTTCAAAAAGCCAACCAGATAGGCCTCACTTGCCTCCTGCAAAGCACCAGTAGCTGCAGTCTGGAAGCGCAGATCTGTTTTGAAGTCCTGAGCAATGTCTCGCACCGGACGCTGGAAGGAAGTTTGAGAATCAGTTCAGTGGACTTCGGATAGCGTCTGCTTTCACAGAGTGCCGCAGTACCAGGCCTGTGATGAGGAGGTTTCTTCACCCCTCCAGTAGAAGGTGCCATCTTGCCAGTGGCTTTTGTAGCGAGTTGCTTCTTTGGGGCTTTATCACCAGTTGATTTGCTGGCAGTCTGCTTTGTATGTACCATGGTATGGAGACCTCCTTACTTACCTGCCTTCTCCTTCTGCTGGAGCTTGGTGAGCTAGAGGTGGCCACCTTGCCACCTCTTCTTAATATCTTCTGCTTCTGTTAGGTCCATGCCATTTCTGTCCTTTATTATACCCAAATTTGAATGAAATATTCCCTTGGTATCTCTGATTTTCTTGAAGAGATCTCTAGTCTTGCCCATTCTATTGTTTTCCCCTATTTCTTTGCATTGTTCACTTAGGAAGGGTTTCTTACCTCTCCTTGAAATTGTTTGGAATGCTGCATTCAGCTGGGTATATGTTTCCTTTTGTCCTTTGCCTTTTACTTCTCCTTTTCTCAGCTATTTGTAAGGCCTCCTCAGATAAGCATTTTGCCTTTTTTCATTTCTTTGTTTGGGGGATGGTTTTGATCACCGCCTCCTGTACAATATTATAAACCTCCATCCATAGTTCTTTAGGCATTCTGTCTATCAGATCTAATCCCTTGAATCTGTTTGTCACTGCCACTGTATAATTGTAAGTGATTTGATTTAGGTTATACATGAGTCTGAGTGAACTCCGGGAGTTGGTGATGGACAGGGAGGCCTGGCATGCTGCAATTCATGGGGTCGCAAAGAGTTGGACACGACTGAGTGACTGAACTGAACTGATACCTGAATGGTCTAGTGGTTTTCCCTACTTTCTTCAATTTAAGTCTGAATTTGGCAATAAGGAGTTCATGATCTGAGCCACAGTCAGCTCCCAGTCATGTTTTTGCTGACTGTATAGTTTCTCCATCTTCACCTGCAAAGAATATAATCAATCTGATTTTGATATTGACAATCGGGTGGTATCATGTGTAAAGTCATCTCTTGTCCTGTTGGAAGAGGGTGTTTGCTATGACCAGTGCATCCTCTTGGCAAAACTCTGTTAGCCTTTGCCCTGCTTCAGTTTGTACTCAGAACCTTCAAATAGGAAAAACCAAATTTCTTGTTCACATTTGGATTGTCTGTGCAATATTGTCATCATAATCCAGGAAGAGGTAATGTAGGACTTGTACTGTGAGTAGCACTATTTCCTTTCTGATTTGTCCAAAGTATGTAAGTGATAATTCATATCATTCCTTTCAGGGAGCAAGACAATGGAAACCACCCTCAGCACAGACTCGGGGTATCCTTGGTGCTAGACGTGTCTATCATAATAATGACCCCTTACATCGAGTGGAGTTTGCCATTTATAGAGCTTTTATAAACATTACCACATTTCATCTTCATAATAGCCCTGTCAGGAGGTTTTGTTATTTCCGTTTTTCTGTTGAGAAAAGGGAGTCTCAGTGATAGTAACTGAGTTGGTCAGTTTCAGAAAGGATCTTCAGTGAATGTCTTCCGCCTCTAAGTCTAGGGAAGTTTGTACTGTACCTCAATAAGGATTTATGACAGGAGCAAATGTAAGGGCTCAGTGTGGATCTGGATAAGAAACATCACAGCTATGAAAGTGATGGGAGAGGTCTTGTCATTTCTTAGATTATTCCAGAGAATGATGTGATGGGAAGAGAGAATGGCCATCAAAGAGTTCCCCATCCTCATCTCAGAGGTCTAGGAATATGTTAAGTTGCCGGACAAAGGGAAATTAATGTTGTAGATGGATTTAAGGTTGCTAACCAGATGAACTTAAAATACGGAAATTGTTTTGGATTATCTGCATGGGTCTCACATAAGGAGGGAGGCAGAAAAAGAGAGTCAGAGGAAGATGTAACCAAGGAAGAAGGGCCAGAGCCGGGTGACATTGCCAGCTCTGAAAATGCAGGAAGGGGCCACACACCTTCCTGGGGTTGGGGATGACCTAGAGAATCTGAAAAATACATGGAAACAAATCTTGCCCTAAAACTTCCTGAAAGGGACAGAGCCAGGCCACGCCTTATATTAGCCCACTGAGTCCCGTGTTGGACATCTGACCTACAAAACCGTAAGACAATGACGTTTTGCTGCCTTGTGCCACAAAGTTTGTGGTAATTTGTTACGGCAGGAATAGAAAAGTAAGCCAGTTGGAAGGCTGTTAGAGCCAGATCGGTAACTCTTTTCAAATCAGGCAGTGCAACTAGGAACCTGTGTTATCACCATGTGAGGACAGTTACAGGTTGGATCGATAGTTCATTCAATTATTTATTAATAAATATGTCTGGCACATCTACTTGATGCCAGGTACTATTCCAGCACCAGCAATAAACAAGACATAAAAAAAATCCTGTGTTCATGAAGGTATCATTGTATTATACAAGGGGAGACAGGCAGTAAATAAGTAAAATACATCATATACTCTATAGTGAGAAGAAACTTATAAGGAGAGGATGAGAGGAAGTGGTGTGTGTACAGTGGTTTGCAAATTTTAGATGGGGCTTCCAAGGGCAGGTTCACTAAGAAAGTGAAATATAAATGAAGACCTGAAGAGGAAGAGAAGACAAGCCACAGAACTTTCTGGAGAAGAGAGACTGGAACAAAGAAAATGATTGCAAAGGCTCCGAAGACAGGAGGGGTCCTGACATGCTGATGGATCAGAGAGAGTGGGTTGGTGAAAGTGTGGGTAAAACTTCTGGTGTTTCATCCAGCGTCTCCTTAACAGTGGGTTTACAAGCTGCTTGCTTTTGCATGGGGTAGGAGCATGTTGGTTTTACATATCAGTTTATTCAAAAGCAAACGTTGTTTTAAAAATAAGATGAATATTGAATTGGTTTATAAATGAGACTGTTAATTAAACCCCAGGTGCTGCACATAATTTCACATTCCGTGACCAATAAAAGTTGCTGGAGAATGAAAAAAAAAAAAAAAAAGACTAATAAAAGACTTCTGGAGTGCTTGGTTGATTTGAATAGTGGCTTATAGCCTCATCAAGCCTGGAGTTGGAACTTTTTCTCCTCAGCTGGTGGCCCTTTTTTATCACCTCTACTGCAGAGCGAAAGCAGACCATTTCCAAAAGTCTGCCTGAGGCAGCCTAAAGCAGATAGTATCAGAGAATTTTTCAGTGCTGATAACCAATTTTATGGATCAGTCATTTGACTTAATGAAGAGAATGGGGGAAAGTGATGCAAGAAATGTAAGTACTGGTTGGCATTTCCTTGAAAATCTTAATAACTCTTGCTTTTCAAAGAGTTATGTGGTTGGGTAGTGCCTGTGAACAGGCTGACTTGGGAATGCTTTCAACCCAGTCAATGGTTCACGGATTTATGCTGGGAAAGGTCAGTCTCTTTTTTTTTCTCATTGCATTGCTCATATCTAATAGAAATCTCTCAGAGGAACTTTTATCCCTCTGTCTAGAGACAGAACCCACAGTCATTATCCCCCTAAAGCCATTGGGTAGCATTTCTTTAAAGGAATAGGCTAGACAGAGTACTTCGAGTGATCCTTGCAATGGAGGGGTGAGCACCTGCAGCTAAGAAGGAGCCAAGGGTGACCAGAGAGGAGCAGATCAACTGGGGTAGTAGGTTGCGTTGCCTACAGACTCATCCTGGCAAGAGGGACATGTAAGAAGTGTCAGAGCTTGGTCTCTCACACAGCAAAGATCTGTGGTGGAGCAAACTAAAGGAAGAGAAAAGATGACCCTAGACATATGTGGCAGTCTAAAATCATGGCCTCAAAATTCTTTGGTGATCTTCCTGTCAAGAAGTAAGGTCTACACGTCCTCCCCATGAACCTTCTTATGATGGCTTGACCAATAGGCTGGAGCAGAGGGACACTGTGTCTGACTCTGAGTACAGGCCTTAAGAAGTGGTATAGTTTCTGCTTACAGTCTATTGAGGCAGTTGCCAGGCTGTGGGGAAGCTAAGCCTCCCCCATGCAGGCCCACGTGGAGAGGAACCAGTAGCCAGCAGATCCCCCAGTGCCGGTTGGGTCACCCCAGTTGGCATTTCATGGAACGGAGGGCTGTGCCTGCTGAGCCCTGCTCAGATTGGGAGAAAATGAAATACATATTGTTATTTTAACCCACTTACTTCTGGGGTAGCTTGTTGTATGTGTAAAATTGCAACAAGGCACATTTTAGGAGATGGGACAGAGAAATGTCAGGTCTCATATAGGATTGTTTTGCTATTTCAAATATATTTAATACAAAGCATATGATTAAAATCATTGTTAGCCATTCTGGAATTATTGATTCTTTCCTCATAAAAATGCACATATATCAACCATTTGGGTACAGTTTCAGGAGTCTCAGGCCCTCCTGTGTTTTTCCACAGGCATATAGACCTCAGCTAGAGCATCTCTCCACCGCTGTTTGTTATAAAGTGGAATTTGGCATAAGCATAGGGGAGGATGAGGGAAAGGACACCGAACTTTGTTATTAGGCTTGTGCTTTGTTCTGGCCCTTTCACTGACTTGCTCCTTGTTGGAGGATAAAGTGCAAAACCTCTGTATTGCAATTTCTTGGATGGTAAATTGTTGGTTCAAGTCATTCATTTCTTCAAAGGAATGCTGAGATTGAGAAAAAAAAAAGGAAGTGAATGCTTTGAAAAGTTGTAATTTGCCCCTCAGAGGTACTTAAGGAGTATTGAGTTAATTGCTAGCTTCTGTTATCCATTGGGGATTGCTTGATTGGGTAGCCCAAACCTTTAAGGGCAAGATATTGGTCATAAAACAACTCTGAGACATGGACACCAGGCAAAGAAAATCAAGGAGTATAGGAATGAAAAGGGGAATTAAGTACAGCATGACCTTTCACTCTGTTCTCCTTGGTTCTGTAGTTATTGGAGAGAAACTAGGAGAAACAGTAGGCTGCAAAAATTGGTATCAGTTTACACCAAAGCAAAACTCTGCTCACCAACACAAGGACTTGGAAGCAGTATACACAGAGATCTCACAAAATATAAAAACACAGAAACTGCCTTCAGCATTGGCGTCATTGTGTAGAAAGTCTATTTACATTGGTTCTTGTGAGGTCAGCAAAACATTTTGAATAGCAACTCTTTGGCTGCCTACACTGAATCTGGAAATATGAAATAAAATATAAACAGCTGACCTGACTTCTGAGCAGGGTGTTCCAAAATTTCTTCTTTGCTTTCTCCTGCAACAGATTGCATTGTTACTTTATGTGTAGATTTCTGTCACCTCAGAAGAAAGGATCCTGACGTTGGTTAGGGTAAAACCCAAAACACAGGTGATGGAAGGGAACACCCAATGTTATAGCCTCCAACAAGGAAGATCCACTGTGGTTGTTTTCCTTTCCATTGTGTAACCATAAGGATGGGGAGGGGCAGGGGGAGAAAAGCTGAAATCACGTCTATATGGATGGAAGGCAATTTAGTTTCCATCAGACGTGGTGGCATTGATCAGTGAATAGCAAAATCTTGAACAACAGTTGCCCAGTACAAACTGTGTCACAGGATCCAGTTCAAAGATATCTGCAGTTTGTTTAGTTTTCACATCAATGCAGGCAGAGTCAATTTGGGCTGAACTAAAATGACCTTTGGAAATAGTTTATCACCTCTTCTTTTTAGCAACTAATATGTTAAAAAAACCCTACCCCAAAATATGAATTTAATCCTTATTCAGGCCAGTGAAAGTTGAGGGGAAGACTACCCCTACCCCACACTGCATTGGTTTTCTGCCCATCAGCATTGAAGAGGGCAGAAGTCTTCTGCAGGGACAGTTCAGCTGGGGCACAGAGGCAGGTGACCTTGAGGGGCCAGTAAAGTAGGTCTTAGGAGGTGATTATATCACTTATTTCTTCCTTCTGTGTGTGTGCATGCTAAATTGCTTCAGTCATGTCCAACTCTGTGCTACCCTATGGACTGCAGCATGTTAGGCTCCTCTGTCTATGGGATTCTCCAGGCAAGAATACTGGAGTGGGTTGCCATGCCCTCCTCTAGGGGATCTTCCTGACTCAGGGATTGAACCCATGTCTTTTACATCTACCTGTATTGGCAGGTGGGTTCTTTACCACCAGTTCCACCTGGGAAGCCCTTCTTCCTTCTAGGGGTATCTAACTATAAAGATAGGCTCAGTGTAAAGCCCACTTACAGTAAGACACTTGAAAGTGCCTGAGTGTGAAAAGTTGAAATGTGCTCACAAAATACCCATGAGTGAACACGTAGAAGATTTTTTCTCAGGGGTTCCCTGTCAGAGTCTCTTAAGCACCCAGTTTCCCTACTGGGGAGACACTTAAAGAAGCTGAGGCAGAGTAAACCATATTGATTTATAGCCCATATATAAGGAAAAGTTAGAAGGTGATTGCTTCTTGGCAGGAAAGCTATGACAGACCTAGGCAGTATGTTAAGAAGCAAGGACGTTACCTTGCTGATAAAAGTCTGTATAGTCAAGGCTATGGTCTTTCCAGTAGTCAGGTACAGATGTGAGAATGGTACCATAAAAGAAGGCAGAGCACCAAAGAATTGATGCTTTCACTCTGGTGTTGGAGAAGACTCTTGAGAGTTCTTGGACAGCAAGGAGATCAAACCAGTCAATCCTAAAGGAAAGCAACCCTAAATACTCATTGGAAGGACGGATGGTGAAGTTGAAGCTCCAATACTTTGGCCACCTGATGCGAAGAGCTGACTCATTGGAAAAGACCCTGATGCTGGGAAAGATTGAGGGCAGGAGGAGAAGAGGGTGACAGAGGATGAGATGGTTGGATGGCATCACCAATTCAATGGACATGAACTTAGACAAACTCCAGGAGATAGTGAGGGACAGGGAAGGCTGGCATGCTACAGTCCATGGGGTCAGCAACAACAAAGGAAAAATCTCCCTACCTAGCAATTTTTTAAGAAAACCATGCACTAAAGGGAAAATTGCTATATCCCCTCCCCCGTCTTTCTTATGCTTTGTTTTGTTTGCTGTGTTAATTGGAGATTTACATTACTTATTCTGTATGATATCCAGACCTTTCAGGAATTATTTGGTATTTTTCCAGTTGTTCCTCCTTCCTGGCCTTGGGCGTGGTGCTGGAGCAGCAGAGAGAAATCGAGCGTAGTCCCTACTCGTCAGGAGTTCACACTCCAGCTGGCTGGCCCAACCACAACCAGCAACTACCATGCGGTTTGATGAGGGAGACAGTTTGACAAGGCATGGCAGTGGCATGGATGCAAGTGTTCGACTTAGGGGCAGGAAATTGAGGGGAAGCTTGAGATCTTGAGATGGGGTGGGATATGTGAGCTGTATCCTGTCAAAAAGTGGTGGTATTTCAGATGGAGGGGAAGAGGCTTGGGAGGTAGAGGTGGTCTGGGAAGAGGGACTAGTAAGTCCAAAACACAGAGGTGACAATGGCCTTGTGTGTTTTGGGAACCTTTGGGAGGTTGGTAAGGCTAGAGCACGTGGGAAATGACGAAAGAAGAAAGAAGGAGACGAGCATGGAATGTCTGGTAGGCTGTGCAGAGGCACCTGGAGTCTTTCTAAAGCCTCTGGGAGCCTCCCAGGATTTCTCAGAGTCCCTCGGCAGCCATGGTTCCCACGCAAGCCAACAGTGACTGGAAGTTTGCTAGACTCCAAGGAGGCAGGCCCAATGAGGGGGAGTTAACCCCCTTGGTAGCAGCCCTGAGACAATGATGGATAAATGTCCCAGCTTCCTGGCCCCTGAGTGGGGCAAAACTGCAGTTCATCCTTGGGTGTCCTGGAGGCCCCCACTGGATGGAGCCCCACTGCTCACAGCAGTGATCTGGTCATTTTCACATCAGTATTTCTTCTCGCCCCTGCCGTTCTTCCACGCCCCTTACACTTGCTCCCTGGGGTCTCTTCTTCAATAATATTTGCACTTAAATTCTTCGCTTAGAGTCTGTTTCTTATGGAACCCAACCTAAGCCAGTGTTTTGGGAGATGGGAGAGATACGGTCATGCAGATAGACTCTACATGGTTTTCATGAACACGAAGGTAAGAGGGGAGGATTCAAGAGCAATTTAGAAAGTACAATTTGTAGAAATTACAGCTTTGCTGGATGTATCGTGAGAAGAAGGGAGGGAGTCTCAGGTGACTCATGGTTTGGGCTTGTGAACTGGGGAACTCTATTAAGCAAGATAAGGACCACAGGCTGGAAAATAGAATTTTTGGTGACATATAAGGAATTTGGATTTGATTATGTCGAGTTTGAAGAATTGCCACAGACAGTGTGAAGCTTAGAGGAAAGAAGCAGCTTGGAAACCCCAGCATTGAAAACAGGCATCATTTCCTAAGTAGCAGGGGAAGCTATGGTATGAGTGTGGGCAGGGGCTGTGGGGAAAACCCAGCAAGGACAGAACCCTGGGAATACATGCCAAGCCTTACCAAGCATATGGGTGAGGAGGACCTGCTAAAGAGGAGTAAAAGACCAGGCAAGGGCCAAGAGAGCGATATTGCAGAAACTGAGAGAGGGAGAAAACAATGAAGAGCTTCCATGAGGTAAGCCTGCACATTTCCATTGGATGCAGACACTGGGTGGTCAGTGGTATCTTTAGGAAGTTGGTATTAATTTGGATCAGTTAGAGAAGCAGGAGGGGTTTCCCCCCTTAAGAAATCTAATTTTATCACTTGGAAAATAGGTTCAACAAGAAATGCCTCAGTTCAGTTCAGTTCAGTTCAGTCGCTCACTTGTGTCCGACTCTTTGTGACCCCATGAATCTCAGCACACCAGGCCTCCCTGTCCATCACCAACTCCCGGAGTTCACTCAGACTCACGTCCATTGAGTCAGTGATGCCATCCAGCCATCTCATCGTCTGTTGTCCCCTTCTCCTCCTGCCCCCAATCCCTCCCAGCATCAGAGTCTTTTCCAATGAGTCAAGTCTTCGCATGCGGTGGCCAAAGTACTGGAGTTTCAGTTAGAAATGCCTAGAAGAGTATAAATAGATGAGCATAATTTCTAATTCTAGGTAAACATGATTTCAGTTAGCATGCCAAAGGATACAACCCTCTATTTAGATGATTTGTATAAAATCGGAGACTTACAAAGCTTCACGTTTATTGTTCTAATTGGGCAAGATTTTTCCTTCTAAGCTAGCTGTTATTATTATTTTTTTTAAGTTGGTCCTACTCCTGTTCAAGGAGCTTCCCAGGTGACTCAGTGGTAAAGAGCCCACCTGCCAATGCAGGAGCTGCAGGGGATGTGGGTTCCATCCCTAGGTTGGGAAGAGCTCCTGGAGTAGGAAATGAAAACCCTCCCCAGTCTTCTTGATGGGATAATCACATGAACAGAGGAGCCTGTCAGGCTACAGGCCATGGGGTCACAAAAGAGTCAGACACAACTGAGCGACTGAGCATGCATGCACTCCTGTTTAAAAAACAAAGCAAAACGAAGTTTAATTTTATAGCTGGTGCCCTGTTGAATTTTGAATAACAGTGATACTTTCTGTGTCTTATTTAGTTACTTGTGATTAAGGATTTAATCTCTATGGTTAGACTGGGTAAGTATTAGAACGATTCCCCTATGACTTTCTAAGATCCCTGGGGAGGTACTTCTCTGTGCCTCAGTTTCCCCATCTGTAAAGTGGAGGTGACATTCTGAGGTAATATAACCTCAGAATGTTTCTCTCAGGACAATTGAGTTAATTCTAGTAGTGTACTTAAAACCATGTGTGGCACAGACTAAGTGCTTAGTACCTTTTAGTATTGAAATACTATTTATTAGTGTTTTTCCTACGTATTATCCATTTCTGTTGTTAAAAATCGGGAGACAGCATGATGTAAAGGAATAATGGTTGGACTAGAAAACAAAAGAGTAAGGGTCTATTCTCAGTTTTTTCTGTCAACTCCACTCATTTCTCTGAGCTCACTTTTCTTCATTTGTAAAAGACGGAGGTTGGAAGACAAAACCTTTGCCAGTCTTGGCTTTAATATTCTGGAAGCCTGCCATTTGCTTGGGGGTGGAGGGAGGAGGTTGCTGATTTACATTAGTGGTCTTAGCTATACCCTGTTTTTCCCTGAGGGAAAGATAAACGGGCAAAAAGGGAAATCTGAAAACCTTGCCACTAGGCTTTATGAAAAGTGTGCTAATGTTTTGGTTTACTTTCACACAATTCCTTTCTTGGGCTGAAACGCTCAGATCAATTGCTTGTGTTCTCTTTGGATGGCTTATCTTTTCTTTTTGTGTATATCCAGTGATTTTTCATTTTTGGCATTTTAAAATCCCTTTTATAGAAAAATCAAAACATTTTCATGCATCCATTTTATTTGTTAATGCTATAATCTATATAAAACCAGCCCACTTAAAGTAATTATTCTTTTACATCATAAATACGACATGAAAATAAAGTAATAATTATATGATGTGCTGTTTTCTTGTATCTTAACACATTTTTGAGGTCTGAAAATTGGTCCCTTTTCTAGTTTTGCCCTTAATCCAGTGCATTTTTCCTTTGATGAGTTATTTTTCATATGCACACACGGGGGAGCTTTTGAGACACTGGTTTGGATGTTATACGTCAATGGCTTTCCCAACTTGAGTCTGAGGTGATGGAACAGAGTTGTCCATCACGGGCAGCATAAGAGGCTGAGATTTCCTTAGCGTTTGTTGTCTGTTATGAGGTCCTAGGAACAATTTGTTATTCTCTCCTAAAAGTAGCTGTGTATGTGCATTCTCAAGCAAAAAAAAAAAAAAGGGTAAAAATAAAAAAAGGAAGATTTTAGCAGATTTGTTTTCTGATGCCTCAATAAGAAGATTATGGGACCTAAAAGCATGGTGGAATAGAAGAAAAAATCCTACCTGAAAGGAGAAGAAGAAAAAGTGAAAGGTCAGAGTTGAGCCTGATGCTCTTGGCCTCTTGCTCTGTTTGCTGTTGGAGGGAAATGCAGAAAAATAGAGTGCTGTGTTAAGTGAAAAGAAGCCTCCGTTTCACAGGCCCTGAACTGGCTTTATCATTTTCTTTTTTTTGGACCCAATTAAAAAAAATAATTTTTAAAGTAAATTAACACATAAAAATAGCCCTGGTGGCAGCTGCACAGATACATGATGGAGTATCATGGATGGCTGGGGCTTCCCTTTGCCCCAGTTTATTTGGATTATCAACAGCATCATAGTCACGCCCAGATGCTTTGCTCATGAAGCAGGGTTTTAAATGCCTTTGAAAATGAAGATACTATGAGAAAATCAATACTGCTGATTTTTTTTTTACTGCTATTTATATATCAACAAAACCCTGGATTAATATAAATTTATTTAAAATTAAACAGACCATTCTTTGTGATGAATGGGAAATAGGTAAAAGTAGCTTCTCCTTCTCACTGGTTTTGGCTCCCAAGGCAGCCAAATTATATTCTCTGCAGTTTATGTTTGACTCCTTGCCACTCCTTTTCTCTAATCTTTTCCTCTGGACTCTCTCTCACTCTTGTGGTTTCAATCACCAACTGTATTACCATCCTGGACTTCCATCACAGACTCCAACTGTACATTTTCTACCACTCACTGCACATTCCTACCTGGATATGGGAGTCAGATGTAGTAAATCAGGTGCCAAACTTACCTTCCTTCCTCCACTTGTCTGCTCAGCCTCCTCCTTTACTCCCCACCTCAGCTCACCAATCCCTCCTGGCTTTTCCACTTCTACTCTTTTTTTAATAACTTTATTTTATATTGGCGTATCCTGTTGGCAATGTTGCGATAGTTTCAGGTGCATAGCAAAGAAACTCAGACATACATATGCATGTAGCCATTTTCCCCCAGACCCTCTCCCATCCAGGCTGCCATATAACATTGAGCAGAGTTCCCTGTGCTATGCAGTAGGACCTTGTTGGTTATTCAGTTTTTAAACATAGCAGCGTGTACATGTCAATCCCAAACTCCCTCATTATCTCTTCCCCCCACCCTTCCCCGCCATGTGTCCATAAGTTCATTTTCTAAGTCTGTGAGTGTTTCTGTTTCATAAACATTTATGTATTTGTATCATTTCTTTTTAGAATTCACATATGAGGGATGTCATACAGTATTTCTCTCTCTCTGACTTAATTTACTCAGTATGAAAATCTCTAGATCCGTCTATGTTGCTGCAGATGGCATTCTTTCATTTTTTATGGCCGAGTAATATTCCACTGCACACATATACCACGACTTCTTTATCCATTCCTCTGTCAATAGACACTTATGTTGCTTCCATACCTTGGCTATTGTAAACAGTGCTGCAATGAACACTGGGGTGCGTGTATCCTTTTGGACCACGTTTTCCTCTGGATGTTTGCCCAGAAGTCCCACTTCTGCTCTTGAATTTTTTGAGCCACCTAGGCTTGAAAATTTGGGGTCACTTTTGACACTTGCCTGTCTCATGTTCTGTGCTGTGTCATGACACCCCAAGACCACCCTTAGGCTTGATGACCTGCTGAAAGAATACATCGACTCAGAAAAGCTAGTACACTCATGGCTATGGTTTACTGAAGTAAAAGGACAGAGATTAAGAGAAAAGGGAAAGATGCATTGGGCATGATTTCTAGGAGAAAACAGGCACAGGCTTCCAAAACTTTTTTCCCAGGGGAGTCGCATGGCTGTGCTTAATTCTCTGAGCAATGATGTGTGATGTGATGTGCAACCAGGGAACCAGCAGAGCTCACCTGAGCCCTGGTGTCCAGGGTTTTTATTAGGAATCAGTCATGTAGACATGCAGTGCCAATGTGATTTATTTCAGTTGTTCAGACTCCAGATCCCCAGGAAAAGACAGGAATTCACTGTGAATCATACTGTTAGGATAAACTATTTGACCAGACTGATACTGCTTGGCTCAAGGCTTCAGGCATATAACACTTTTACCCGGCAGACTATTCTAAGGACTCAGAGCTCAGCTCCTAAGAGCTGGCCAAGTCCTGGAGACAGGACATTTTTGAGAACATGCAGGATTTGAGGAACCCAGCTCTGTTGAGTTAACCTTACAATCACCAGGCTTTATTGGTTACTGGCAAAAATGGGTAAGAGCACATACTTTGGTGTTAAACAGGTATGTGTTTCTAGCTCTATGAGGATTAAATGAGATGTAGTTAAGAGAAGAGTGGACATATAAATACTAAATGAATGTTAGATGATGGTTTGTTGTTGTTATAATTAGTATTGTGTCTGCCCTTTCCTCTCCCATGCTGCATCTGTCCATCTAGTCTAAGACCTTATTGCCTTTGCTTTCATGGTACATTAGCTTCCCACATCAGTGAACCTAGGAAGTTCTACGGCAATAATGGTCCCCAAATCTGAGCAGCTTGCAGACACAGGAGGGTCTCTCACTCCGTACTTACTCATTCTGAGTCAGCTGCAGCTCTGCTCCATGTGGTTGTCATCCTGGGACCCAGACTGAAGGAACAGCTCTGTTTTGGGATATTATAAAAGAGCATGTGATAGAACCATTTACAGGCTCTTAAAGTTTTTCTTGAAAATGGCATGTTTTCTATGCATTCCCATATAATTGTCTAAAGAATGCCATGTAGGCAGACCTAAGGCTAATGGATTAGGAGTATATAATGTTCCCTTGGCAGGTGGTGGTGAGTGAGTGGATAATAATATAATGTCACCTTTCCTAGCTGGCCGCTCTGCCTCCAGGCTCCTCCTACTCTTGTCACACTCCAGTCTATTCTGTTGACTATCACCAAGTCTATATCTGCAAAGCTGAGTGTTGGTGAGTTATTTCCCTTCTCTAAAATTGCCTTAATTCACCATCTTCTACTGACTAGTCAAGTAAGCTCCTTTTTAAGTTCAACCACTCATGGCTCTCCTGTGCTCCAGTTAAACCTGAATATTCACCAACCCTGGGCCTATTTTATCTTAGCACCTCGGCACTATTGCTCACGACAGCCATTTACTGAGAAGGATGACAAGTGCCTTACTCATAGTCATGCCTGAAACATGTGATGAATGAATGGAAAAATAAATGTTGCTCCGGTGTTACAAAGAAACCCAACTGCTATTCAATGACAGAGAGGCCAGGCAGGGGAGTGTGGGGAGGTAGAGATCCAACTCATGCTTTTCTCACAAGCCAAGTCCTGAGGTGGGATATGCAGGAAGGGTGTCTTCTTCTAATTAACACATAAGCAGTGAATAGTATAGCAGTGGCCTTCCTTCTAGGGTCTTTGTATATTAAAAGGAAACCTCCTGTAGAGGATCTTTGTGCACCCAAAGGACCATACAATGTGGAAGTCATCACAGAGCAGCGGGAAAAAAAACTGTTGTTTAGGGTCTGCTTTTTTTGTAAGTTTCATGTCCTGGGCCACCAAGTCACCGACCTACTCAGCCTCCTTTGAATATCTGTGTCTCAGGGACCCTTCATGAGATGGAGCTCTCATGCCACTTTGGGTTTCATGAGAAGGGACCCATGGGCTTGGCTGAATTTGCCCATTTAAGTTTTAGTTATCCTGAGGGCAGCACCCCTCTTACTGGAGAAAATAGCTCTTGAGGCCAAAAATAGAAGACTGAGAGTAAAGGATGAATAAAAGTAACTGGATCTATTTCACTTGGTAAAAGAGATAAAGCCTGGCTTCATGAAAACGTTCCTAAAAATAAAAACCAATCCCTGGCAGTGCAGCAAATAAGCCAAAACGGCTTCTTGGGTGAGTGATTTTTAAGTTTTTTTTTTTTTTTCCTGGTTACAATTTAAAAAAGCTTCTCTAAAAGAAATCTGTTCCAAATTCAGTTACTAAAAGGGAGTGATGCCGATTAGTGGGAAGGAGAGCCAGAGGACTTCGGTGGCCCCAGGCGGTGACTGTGAACGTGGGGGAGGCTTCCTTGCTCCCTGGGAGTCTGCTCTCAGCCGGGCCGTGCCTAACAGCTGTAGAGCTGATGAAACCATTGTGAGTGCTGTCAGCATCGAGTTGGTTTTAACTTTTTAAGCAATATTTTACTTAGGCTTCTACTTTGTGTCAAGGGGGCTAAGTTTTTAGATGACTAAGGTAATAAACCAAGCAAAGTAAACTCAGTGTCATCTGTGTTAAGGTATTATTAATACTCCAGCACTAATGAGATGCTGAGTAGCAAGACAGAGATGATTAGTGGTCACAGAATAAAGGAATTGAGGAGGCAAATTTTTACATCCTTACAGATTAGGATTAAGAGTAGTGTGCCTGCGTACTCAATCATGTCTGACTCTTTGCGACCTCATGGACTGTAGCCTGCCAGGCTCCTGTGTCCATGGGATTTCTCAGAAAAGAATAAATACCGGGGTGGGTTGCAATGCCCTCCTCTAGGGGATCTTTCTGACCCAGGGGCTGAACCTGTGTCTACTGTGTCAGCTGCATTGGCAGGCAGATTCTTTACCACTTAGCTACCTGAGAAGCTCATTAGAGTGTGGAGCTAATTAGTGGAGTCTGGAAAGAGAGACCTAGCCCTGACTTAGAGAGAAGATGAAGTTTGATCAACTCAACATATGTCCCCCTCACTACTGGGAAAACTCCAGGGCCATTTGTGTTGTCATTAAATAGTCTTACTAATAATAATTAATTTAATGAAATACCAATGTGTCTGTGGCATTTTGCCATTCACACTTCATATTTTTGGGCTCCAAGTCTGCTCTGAAATTCCTTCACACACAACTTTAGCCATCATGACTTGCCAGTGGACAAAACAATAGAATCTTCTTATAGAACCCTAAGGATCTTGTCAGTGTTCCCAAGCGTGAGGAGACTTTTTGGAACAAAGTGAAAGTGAGACCAAATGTTGCCTCCATTGTATGTATATTCTGTATATAGAAAAGATTTTTATATTTCCCTTTGAAGAAACATTCTTTTCAGGAATGGCTTTTCTTCTGTAGTCTTATAAAATGCTATTAAGTAATTTTTTTTAATTTGCTTTTTCTTCTTTTTATTTGAATGAACCTTCTCCTCCTTTCAGATGGATGGGTAGTCATTTAATTATCAATTGAGAAGGATTTGGGTCTTTTAGATCTTCCTTTAATGGGGAGTGATATGTCTATTGATAACCATGGTAGTTCCCCTCTGGGAGAATCCTTTGTAGTTCTGTGGCTTTGGTCTCTATAGGACTTGAAAGTGGATGCTGAGCTTTCTGTGTGAGTGGTCACTCCTGAGATCTTTGACTAAGCTGACAGGTCATTTTTCATCAAGGCCTGAGTTGGCTTCCCTGTCTGCTGTGGCTGGGGAACATGCTGGGTCAGATTTTGAAGCTGGAAACTTTCACGTTAAGTCACTTCAGTCATGGCTGACTCTTTGTGACCCTATGGACTGTAACCCGCCAGGTTCCTCTGTCTGCAGGATTCTCCAGGCAAGAATACTGGAGTGGGTTGCCGTGTGCCCTCCTCCAGGGGATCTCCCTGACCCAGGGATCAAACCCACGTCTCTTGAGTCTCCTGCATTGCAGGCAGATTCCTTACCACTGAGCCACCTGGGAAGCCCACCAAAACTTTTGCAGTGCTCCATCCAGATTCTGTTTCTTTAGAATGGTTAGAGTAGAACTGTTCTCCAGCTCATTCATGTCATTTATGGCAGTGATAATACAGTGATGATACAGCGAAGAACTTCTGCTCCTTTGCTCGTTTACTCTGGAATGTTTGAGTGCTTGCAGTGTGCTGAGCAACGTGCTAGATCCTGGAGGTTCAGTAGTAGGGTCTAAGTCAAATTGAGTCTTGTCCTCCTAGTGTCTAACATAGTTATAGTTGATGGGAGAAGATAGACAGTCAGGCTGCTCCAGTATATTGTGACGAGGGCGGTGATGAGCAAGCACGGTGAGCCCAGCAGGGATATTCAAAAGGATTTGGTTGTCTGTGTGAACCAGGAAGTGTGTCAGATGCTGAGTTTACAGTTAACTAGCAAAACAGACATTGCCTCTGCTGTCTTGATACTTAGGATTTTGGAAAACTGGTTTTGATTGAATGATCACATAAACACATATATGTGACATTGCTGTAAAGAAAACATGTGGTATGATAAAAGAATCTCCTAGGGAATCTAATTTAGACTGAGGGTTCTGGGAACATGAATTGGGGAAGACATTTAGGCTGAGACGTGAGTTATGAGTAGGAGCTGATCAACTGCAATGAGGGGAGGAAAGGGCTCCAGGTGGAAAGACAATCCTCTGCTAAGGCGGGTGGCAGCATAAGTGTGAAGGTTCACAGGGCAGGATGTTTGCAGGGTGGGGGCAGAGAGAGAGTTAGGGGTTCCACTAGGTTGTGGCCAGGGTCAGATCACAAGGAGCCTTCTTAGCCATAGGAAGGAGTCTTGACTTTTCTTGGGGGGTGGGGTGGGGTATGGGAGCTTTTGAAGTGTTTGAGCAGGAAGGAGACACGATCAGGTTTGTGCCTTTAAGAAGGTCATGTGGTTTCAGGAGTAGATTAAGTTGTGGGACAAGTCAGGGGGCATGGAGACTAAATAGGAGGGTGCTGCAAGAACCAGGAGTAAGAATTTCAGCAGGGAGTATTGGTGGGTGTGTGGGCCCTTGCACCACAATGCCTGGCTCGGGTCCTAGTGGGGTCACTCAATAGCTGGACAGCTCCGAGCAGTCACTGTGCTTCTGTGGGCCGCTGGTCTTGTTTCTGTAAAATAGGGATGATAATACTAATGCCTGTTTCTTGGGTTGCTATGAGATAATCACCATTTAGTGCTCAGAGCAGCTTGTGGGTGAGGTGTTTGTGCACTGTGTTTTATGCTGGCTGGGCCCTGCTGAAAGGCTCAGGATTGGAGGGCCAGTACAGGTGGGAGCCTGCTCTCGATTTTCAACCCCCGTGCCCTGGAGGGAGTTTAACCATCCTGGAGGAGCAGATGCCTATTTAAATTCATAAATTCATTTGTCCTAAAGGAGCATTGTTTTTGTAGTTTGGACAAAGTTACCTTGGGTTGCAAAGCCCTGCTGGCACATATAAGTACTCAATCAATGTTATCTGTTATTAGTGGCTGTGTGTGACTTTGTACAAATCAGTGAACCTTTCTATGCCCATTTTCTTATCTGTAAAATGAGAAAATAATGGCCCCTGTGTAATAGAATTGGTTATAAGAATTAATGAATTAATATACGCACAAGACATAAAATAGTGCCTGGCATGAATAAATATGTGTACTAAAAAGATACACAAGAGCTTTATTCATTCAGCGGCATTTGTGAGTCCACTGTATGCTGGGCGCAGAGCTGAAACTTGGAAGAAAGAAGAAATGTCTCTGTCCTCATGAGGTAAACAAAAACTTAGCTTGATAATTAATTAAAACTCTCATAAGTGTTATGAAAATAAAGTCTAAGAGAGAAAGAAGCAATTAGGAATATTTGAAAATGTTTAGCTAGAAATAGGAAGAGCAAGAATCTGATTATATATAGGATATGATCCTCATGGCAGGATCCTGTCTCCCAACTTCATAGCTGGACCCCTAAGGATGAGTCTGATTACCTAGCTAACTTTGTGTGTGATTTGGGAAATGAATTCAGATAGAAATCAAAATGCACTATATTTAAAAATTATTTGGTGCACTGAAAAATTCCCCAAAGTTTATGTAGAGAAAATGCATATATAGTCAACTGATTTTAAGCTTGTTATATAATCTATAAGATTTGAAATAGCAAATGAGTTTTGTAAACTGGAAGCAATGTCCTTATTATCTATGTGGAGAAGAGATACATGAAAGTATCCCATGTGATTTTGCTTGCTTTGTCTTATTTGTTTTCCTGTTTAAATCTGACAGTGTCATGGGTGAATCAGATGACCTTCTCTGGGCAATATCTGAAACACTGTGGAGAGGGAACATGGTGGAATATTCATGGGCACCTTTAGCAGTTTAGGATTGCTCTCAGACTGAATTCTTATTCAGAGCTGTGCTGAGGGCTTGGGTACCCTAGGCAACACAGAAGTTTCTTTGATATGCTTCTTCGTGTTTCCTCTGTTTTAAATCCCCAAGTGAAATTGCACCTGGATCTGTAGCTCATGTCATTCCTCTTTACTCTGCCCTATCTGCTTCATTCTTCCTAACAGACCAAAAAGGTGATCATGTTTTGGGGGAGCAAGAAAAAGTGCCAGTTGGAATTTATAGGCATGCAGGAGAAAACTGCTTTGCTTTGCCATGGGAATGTTACAATGTTGGCTATGAGTTGTTTGGATTTTGAAGGCTTGTTTTTTTCCAAAGATTTTTTTTTTTAATTTAGACCATTTTAAAAGTCTTTATGAATTTGTTATTATATTGCTTCTGTATTATGTTTTGGTCTTTTGGCTGGCAGGCATGGGTGATCTTAGCTCCCTGACCAGGGATCAAACCTGTACCCCTGCACTGAGGTGAAGTCTTAACCTCTAGATTATCAGACAAATCCCTTTGTTTGGTTTTTGAACTGAAGAAACTGTAGCAACATTATTAGGTAAATTAACAATTGTAGCTCAACCATTTTTTCAAGAAAAGAAAGGCTTATTAGGAGTATTGAGGGCTGTGCAAGGTAGAATAATGCCCATCTGCCTTCCTCCTTCCCCCACTTTCAAGATGTTCACATCCTAACCCCTGGAACCTGTGAATGTGCTGTGTTACCTGGCAAAGGGGAATTAAGGTTGGAGACGGAATTAAGGTTGATAATTAGATGACTTTGAGATGCAGAGGTTGTCCTAGATTATCTGGAAGGCTTCCCTGGTGACTCAGATGGTAAAGAACCTGCTTGCAACGCAGGAGACCCGGGTTTGATCCCGGGGTAGGGAAGAGCCCCTGGAAAAGGGAATGGCAGCCCACTCCAATATTCTTGCCTGAAGATTTGCATGGACAGAGAAAAGATTTCCATGTTCATTTCCATGGAGAGATTTCCATGACAGGCTACAGTCCATGGTATTGCGAAGAGTCAGATGTGGTTGAGCGACTCACACACATAATGTAATCACATGGGGGCTCAAGAGTAGAAAAGGGAGGCAGTGGTGTAACAGGAAGTGTCAGTATGACGCAGCATGAGACAGTCTCCACCAGTCCTTTCTTGGTTTTAAAGATGGAGAAAGAGGGCCATAAGCCAAAGAATAAGAGCAGCTTCCACAAGCTAGAAAAGGAAAGAAAGCGAGTTCTCTTCTGAGCCCCCAGAAAGGGATGCAGCTCTTTGAACTCCAATTTAGGCCATCGAGACCCATTCTGGACCTCTGATGTCCATAGCTGAAAGACAGTACATTTGTATTGTTTTAAGTCACTAAGTTTGTGATAATCTGTTCCAGTGGTTAACCAACCAGACCTGACAATTTTAAGTTGTTAAGAATCTGGAGAACTGTGGAGTCTATACTTGTAAGAGAAACAATGTTAAATGCAAGTATCTGGTAGATCTTAGACAGCTGTCATTTTGTTCTTTAAGAATCTAGAGAAGAGGTAGAAAACTGAAACACTGTCAGTCTAGTGAGGTGGTATAAATGCATGAGACCAGCCTGATGGAAAAGAGGGAAGGGAGAGGAGTGTGGCTAACCAGAGAGTTCATGGCCAGGCTCGGGGAGCAAGGAGGGGCAGTGGCTGCTCATTTCCAGGTGATCTGTTGCTGTGAGGAAACGTGAGCAGTGTTGCCAGATCTTCCAAGTTCTTTCAGAGCAGCACCAAAGTTTGAAATTTTAGTGTAAATTATTCTAATATTTAACTCAAGACTGTTTAAATAAAAACCAACAACTAACCAACCAACCAGATCCCTTTTAGAGTGTACGGTGACTTAGCTGCTAAGCTGCTAAGTCGCTTCAGTCGTGTCCGACTCTGTGCGACCCCATAGATGGCAGCCCACCAGGCTCCCCCATCCCTGGGATTCTCTAGGCAAGAACACTGGAGTGGGCTGCCATTTCCTTCTCCAATGCATGAAAGTGAAAAGTGAAAGTGAAGTCGCTCAGTCGTATCCGACTCTTTGCAACCCCATGGACAGCAGCCTACCAGGCTCCTCTGTCCATGGGATTTTCCAGGCAAGAGTACTGGAGTACGGTGATACAGGGAAATTAATAACTGAGCTAGTCAAGAATCAGCATCAGGCTTGATTGCAGAAGCCAAAGGTTTTTTCCCTTCTCCTCCTTAATAAAGTAAAAGAAGGAGGTTAATAATGGTGGAGAGATAAAAGGATATGGAAAAAAATAATATTTACCAAGTGCAAAATACCTACTAGACATTGAAGAAGGGATTTAAAGCTCACAATCCTTTAATTCTTGTAACAATTTTGTGAGGTAAGCAATGCTCTCACTTTCACGTAAGAAACCTGAGTCCAGAAGAGGTCAAATGACTTGCACTTGGCCATATAGATACTAAGTGTCAAAGAGAACTCGGCACACTTTCTTTACTGCGAAGTAAGATTATGTGGGGAGCTCACAGGTAGGTTTGTAATGAAGCGTGTGTCTGACTGGATTACTTCAGGAGAGAAGAGGCTGGCCTCCACTAGGTGGTTGAGTCTTGATGTGGGAATGTTTGGTGGACAGTGACAAAGGCCAACAAGCAGGATGGCTTTGAGTGGAATGTGTGTACACCCCCTTGGTTCTTATGGCAGCATCCTTCGTAAGTTTAACCAAGAGGAGCTGAATGACTGAGATTGACCATTGGCTAAGTAAAAGCTCAAATGTGAAGAAATATGGGTGGGGGCTTCCCTGGTGGCTCAGTGGTAAAGAATCCACCCATGCAGGAGACATGGGTTTGATTCCTGATCCAGAAGGATCCCACATGCCTAGGGTTAACTAAGACCATCCATCACCGCTACCGAGCCTGTGTTCTAGAGCCTGGGAGCCACAACAATTGAGCCCATGTGCTGCAACTGAAGCCTGTGAGCCCAGAGCCCATGCTCCGCAACAAGGGCGGTCACAGCAATGAGAAGCTCGTGCACTGCAACCAGAGAGTAGCCCCTGTTCACTGCAACTAGAGGAAAGCCTGCACAGCAGTGCAGACCCAGCATAGACAAAAACAAACAAACAAACAAGGAAATCTGAGTAGTTCAACCTCACCAGTCTCTAGGAAATTTAAATTACATCCACAGTACCACATTGATGCTATACTACTACATCCATCAGATTGGCTAAAATGGAAATGACTGACAGCTTCCCAGGTGGCGCTAGTGGTAAAGAACCTGCCTGCCAATGTAGAAGACATAAGAGATGTGGGTTCGATCCCTGAGTGGGGAAGATCCCCTAGAGAAAGGCATGGCTACCCACTACAGTATTCTTGCCTGGAGAATCCCATGGACAGAGGAGACTGGTGGGCTACAGTCCACAGGATTGCAAAAAAGTCAGACACAACTGAAATGACTTAGCATGCACCACTGAGAATGAGAGGCAATAGAAACCCTGCTGGTATGAGTATAAATTAGTAGATTCACTTTGGGAAGCTTTTCAATATCTGTGAAAGAGCATATATAATAACCTAGAGTCTAAGATTTCAATTCCTAGGTGCATATCTAGCAAAACTCTGTACATTAGACCACCAAAAGACATGTGCAAGAATGCTCATAGTAACATTATTTGTAATAGCAAAAAAGGAAAGCAGCTCACTAATTTGTGGTATAGTCAAAACATAACTTACCATACAGCAATACAGAGGAATGAGAGACAGTCACACACAATATGGATGAATCTCAAGAACACGGTGTGGAGAAAAGAAGCCCACCCAAAGCGTGTATGCTACATGATTTTGTTCATATGACGCTTAGGAACAGACCTTTGGCCTCAGGATTCAGGATTGTGATTAACTTTAAGGGGAAAAGATAACTGAGATGCAACGTAAGAGGGGGCTTCTAGATGCTGCAGTGTTCTAATTTTAAAAATGTTGTGAAAATCCATTGTCCTTCTCTGTGCTTATATTTTATTTCAATACAGAAAAAAAAAGAACATATGGCCTGGAGGGAAGGCAGGAATCACGACAGGGCAGTATTGAAATTGTTGACAAGTGCATTCAGCAGAAAAGATCGAATTATTGAATGTGTCCTCAGTTATATTGGATGCGGGGGACTGGGAGAAATTCGGGACATGATGGTTGTGATGGAAGAGGAAGAATTACTCCCTTTCTAGATAATGGATGTAGAGAGCATCTTGATATGATGAATCTGCTGTGTAGCTGTTATGGGACTGAAGATAGAATATTCATCATCTGTGTGACTATGTCCTGTCCTGTTTCATGAGTCAAGCCATTTTCATAGTGCAACATGGGGAGGAGTCAGTAGTTTAATTCAAAGTGGATATAGTGGAGACCCTGACAGCTCATATTTTGACCTTATCTCATTTTTGCTTGTTAACTAGGCTCTAGACCTCTGTATAGGGAAACTGATAGCTGCATTACCATATTAAGCAACTTATAGGTGATGTAAAAGATTTTGCTCTAGTTGTGAGCTTGAACCTGGCTTTTTCTGGTCTGTGGTCTCCTAGCAAGAGAAATGTAACAGTTAAGTTCCCCATGTGGCTTTAAAAGGGGGACAATTCTTTCTTATGTATATGCTGAAAGTACCTTTTTTTCTTTTCCTCAGAAAACTAGGTTTAAGATCTTTGTGTTAGTAATATCTATTTGCTACTTAGGTATTTTGGTTAAAATAGAAAGACCATTTGTCTCTTGAATCAAAGGTTAAAAAAATTTTCTTAATGGATTATATTCATTTCTAAGATTGCTTTCCAGTTATCATGGGTAACCAACTCTAAGACAGAGGATGAGGAAATTAAGGGCAGTGTTGCATTTTCTTTCCTCATATTGCTTCTTACTTTTTTGGGTTGATTTGTATTCTATCTTTCCTTATATTTTATCTCTAATGGTTGATGAAGATAATTTCTAAATAAGTTTCATTTACATTTTCTTCCTCAGCTCCAGAGGTTCTGTTGAATGCAATCAGTGACATATATTAGGACAGCTGTGAAGTGAAGTGAAAGTCACTCAGTCATGTCCGACTCTTTGCAACTATACAGTCCATGGAATTCTCCAGGCCAGAATACTGGAGTGGGTAGCCTTTTCCTTCTCCAGGAGATCTTCCCAACCCAGGGATTGAGCCCAGGTCTCCCTCATTGTAGGTGGATTCTTTACCAACTGAGCTATCAGGGAAGCCCTGGACACCTGTAATGGAATACAAATAATCCATTACATAGCACATACCTAAAGGGACCTTCCCTTCTGTGTCAGTGGTAAAGAACCTGCCTGCCAATGCAGGAGACATGGGTTTGATTCCTGGGTTGGGAAGATCCCTTGGAGAAGGAAATTGGCAACCCACTCCAGTATTCTTGCATGGAAATCCCATGAAAGAGGATCCTGGCAGGCTACAGTCTATGGGGTTGCAGAAGAGTTGGACGTGACTTATTGACTAAACAACAACAACAAAGGGACCTTTAATTGATCATGAAAATTGAGATCTTTTGAGAATAAAAAGATGTGCTATTAATCATTATGCTGAACAACAGATGTGACGCAGCACTGTCCTGTGTAAATGGGGATGTGCGGTTGCCCCACCCAGAGCCCTTCTGGCGGGAATAAGCCTTGTGAAGTCTCCGTTCTGTTAGGGATGCTGCTTACCTGGCCCACTCGCTCTTGGCAGGATGACTCACAGATATTAACTCAGTTCTCTCCAGTGATACAATACTGGATACGTACAAATACTACATGACAGGTTTTGGATTTTATCTTCTAATTCCTCCCAGTTGAAATCCTGGCAAAAGCCTGTAACTGAATATTACCAACAGAATGGCCTCTATTCATGTCTGACCTGATTTTTCCTCCTTATTTTCTTGACTTTCGTTTTTCAGGATCTCATGACTGTAAGCAGACAATTCTCAGCCTTGTTAAACATAGAATTTTTTTTTTCAATGATGAGGTTGGGAAGTCAGTATGGCATGCAGTGTGTTTGCTACTCATTGCTTCTCACTGGGCCCAGCTTCCCTGTGATGGGCTGCCATGCAGGTCTCACTTTCTTCCTCCTTGGTCCTTGAATCAGCTGACTCACTCTTCTGTCTGTGCACTCTATTCTTAACAGTGGGAGTTGTTAGGAATCTGAGGGCTTAATTACACTCCATCCTTTCTCTGTGTCCTAGACCAATAGAGAAATAAAGACATAGAAGTCAGGGAATGATATATTTTTTAAGTTTTTGACTTATTTATGCTAGTGAATTAAAATTACACTATTATAAAGTGGAAGTGAAAAGTGAAGTGAAAGTGTTAGTCGCATAGTCGTGTCCAACTTTTTGTGATCTCATAGACTGTAGCCCGCCAGGCTCCTCTGTCCATGGAATACTGGAGTGGGTTACCATGCCCTTCTCCAGGGGATCTTCCTGACCCAAGTATTGAATCTGGGTCTTCTGCACTGCGGGCAGATTCTTACCAACTGAACCGCGAGGAATAGCAATGTATGTGCGAAGGGATTTAATGCATCATAGTATGTACAGTTATCATGAAAAAGTCAGGACGTAAGTCACAGTGACTATAAACATAAAATCCATATTAGAACATTCTCCAGGGACTTCTCTGGTGGTCCAGTGTTTAAGACTTTGTGCTTTCACTGCAGGAAGTGCAGATTTGATCACTGGTCAGGAAATTAAAACCTCACATGCTGTTGTGGCATGGCCAACATTACAGCCAAACCAAATTTAAAAAAAAAACAAGAAAACATCCTCCATAAGTAATACATTGGACTGTTTTAGTTCACAGTTGTCATTTGAGAATCTGATGATCACTGCCCCTCATTTTAGGATCCCTCAAAATCACCTGGACAGATACATATAAATAGGAGAGGAAATTTCATTGTGTATAATTTCCCTTTGGTCTATCTTGTTAAAACCCATTTATTTACTTCTATTGAGTTGCCCAAAAAGTTTGAGAGCTTTGAAGAGCCCATTTAAATATCATAAAGAATCTCTTCTTTAATCCTGACACATCTTCGTTATGGAGCTGGGCCCAATGGGCTTCCCACCATTTTTCCTCACAGTGGACTTACTTTCTCTGTCCCCAAGCAGCTAGTTCTGCCCCTGTGGATTTAAATAAGGAGAACAGAAGACCATCTGTGATTTCAGGATGGTAGTTCATGGTGAAAGGGAGGGTGAAAAGTAGAGGGGAGAAGAGTTACAGATAGCTAGAAGGAGGAAGAAAGAGGCATGGAAAGAGGAGGAGGAGAGAGGAAGAAGACAGAGAGAGGGTGATGGAGAGGGTGGGATGGTGTGGTCCAGATATTGAGAAGGAGGGAGCGAGGGAAGGAGAGAGAAAGAGAGATTGAGGAAGAGGGGGACCCAACAAGCAGATAATCCTTTTCTCTACCCATAATGGAAAATGGAGGAATGGCAGAGCTAGGGAAGGATACCTCCTCCCGAGTACCAGTAGGTGGCTGTGGGAATTCCTAGTTAATGTATTAAAGTGAGATTTTGGGAGAAGGAAAAAAGGGACCCCCCGCCGCCAACATGTCCTGCTACCCGCCCCCACCACCAGCCAACATAGGTCATGATGTTCCCTGTGAAACTCCTCTAAGTACCTCTCAAGATGGCAATGCCCAGAACCTTACTATTCAACCATCTCATGTACTGTGTCCTAGGGGCTACAGTGAGAACCCCGGACAACTACAATGCCTTTCCAACATTGTCGCATATGAAGGAATATGAAGTCGCATCTTTGTCCCTGTAAATTGAAACAGAACACCAGCTCTCTTTAGGAGAAGGGTATAACACTTTTATGTTAGATGAAGACAACTTTATTATTACTGTTGTTATTTTATGAAAGGGAAAATTACATGACTACATTTTGAAATGTTTGCAAATGTTTTGTCCTTGGGTAAAACCAGGGAATGGGAGAAGATCAAAGATATTTCAGAGATGCAAAATGAATTTCTTTCTACATAATGCTTCTTTCATTTCCACTATCTATAAGATCTGAAAAAGAACATTCAGTGATGACATACATTATTCAAAAGTATTTTCTCTGGAGAGGGCAGGGCTTTTCTTAACCTCCTTCTAGGTCAGGGCAGCTATGTCAGGTCAAGTGGAAGCACGAGGTCATCTTGGGGCTGGAGGCTTAGCCCTGATGATTCCTCTAGGAGAGTCGAAGGGATACTTGACATTTGTTACTTCCACTGGACTGGGAAAATATCCCTTCTGTGTTAAGTGCTTATTCTTCAGATTCAAAAAGTACAGAAGACTGTACTGACAAACTTGATGAGCAAGGCCGTCAGGACTCCCACTGAAAGCTCAGAGTATCATGGTCTCAGCAGGCACCAGAAACACAAAATCGAACAGTGAGTTAGGACAGGGGAAATTGCAGGGAAGTAAGACTGGCACAAAGTGTTGAAATTCATGTTCCAATAAGGAGTAGGAAAAAATTACCTTGAATGGGCTACTTAAGATGGAAAAAAAAAAAAGAAATTGTATTTTCAAAGTTTTCATTTGATATAGACTTCTTATTGATACAAAATTCTTATAAAAGCCCAAAATGAGCAGAAGACCTAAATAGGCATTTCTCTAAAGAAGACATAAGATGGCCAAAATTGCTAATTATTAGAGCAATGCAAATCAAGACTGTAAAGAAGTACCCACTCATACCAGGCAGAATGGCCATCATCAAAAAGTCTACAAACAATAAATGCTGGAGAGGATGTGGAGAAAAGGGAACCCTCATGCACTGCTGGTGGGAATGCAAATTGGTGCAGCCCCCACTATGAACAACAGTATGGAGGTTCCTTAAAAAACTAAAACTAGAGCTACCACATGACCCTGCAATCCTATGCCTGGGCGTATATCTGGAGAAGGCAAAGACTCTAATCTGAAAAGATACATGCTCTCAAGCACTATGTACAATAGCCAAGACATGGAAGCAACCTTAAATGTTCATCAACAGATGAATTGATAAAGGTGATGTCATGTATATGTGTGTCTATATATATACACATACACACATGATGGAATATTACTTGGCCATAAAAGGAGTGAAATGACATTTGAAACAACATGGATGGACCTAGAGATTATCACACTAAGTGAAGTAAGTGAGAAAAAGAAAAACAGATATCATCTGGTATTATTTATTTGTGGAATCTGAAAAAATGATACAAATAAACTTATTTACAAGACATAAATAGACTCATAAGACATAGAAAACAAATTTATGATACCAAAGGGGAAAAAGGGGGAGGTAAATTAGGAATTTGGGATTAACATAAATATACTACTATATATAAAATAGATAAACAGCAAGAACCTACTGTATAGCACAGGGAACTATATCTTATAATAACCTATAGTGGGAAAGAATCTGAATATACATATAAATATGTGTGTATAATAGCAGAATCACTTTGCTGTACACCTGCAACATTGTAAATTTGACTATACTTCAAAAATAGTAAAGTGAAAAAATTCTTGTAAATTATTTTTACCTCCAATAAATAAAAACTGGTTTTCTGAATAGACTGTGTGTATCTACCCATGTAGGAGACCTGTTCATCAGGACAGAATGATCTTGGAGATTAGGTAGAGTGCTTTGATCTTCAGCTCTCTTGGCCTGGGGTAGTGTTCATTTATTTCCCTTTTTCAAAAGTTTTAAGATCTGTTTCATCTGAGAGATTAAACATCCAGCTTACCAGTGAAAGCACACACAGATCTTCATGTCCCTTTAATCTCTTGATTTATCAGGTGCATCTCTCTGGTTGAACTTCATTTGCATGTTGATTTCATTTGTGGTTTGTGTAAAGTTCATTTCCAGGGCTGTGGTGCTGCCTATATCTGTGCAGATTAATCACCGTACAGTTGGGCTGGTGTGGGAGTTGAGTGCAGTGAAAAGGAAGTCCTACTCTGCTTGCCAAGCCATTGACGCGTCAACCCACAGGAAGGGGAACTTTTTCCACAAAGGTGCCATGTGGGCTAGCGAATGGCCGTGATCACCCCCAAGGTCTCCTGTTTTGAAAAGCAGGCAGAAACGGTCTGGTCTAGATCCAGAAGTAGTTAGAGTCTTAGTCTCAACTATTTAAGTCTATTATTCAGTTGGGTTAGCCCGAGGAATTCAAAATTCTAATTTTGGGGAAGTCTTGGAACCTTGGTGTATTTGGTTCAAAACAGTGCTTGCTATAAAAATTTACTGTTCAGCAAGCTGCATAATTTGGGGCTTAATTGCATTCTGTCCACCCGCCCATCCATCCATCCATCCATATATGCATCCAATCCGTCTCTTCATTACGAAAGACAGTTTGCACTGGTCAGATAGGTGTTGTAAGTGAATGGTTCAGGGAGGGATTACAATGTAATAGGACATGGTAGAGTCCTAGCAAATCAAATATTTCTCCACCCATGGAGAGTGTCCATTACTCACCATCTGGGGATTGTTGTCTTGCTGAAGAGCAAGCATGTGTACCTGTAGAAGTTTCAGATCTTTTGACTTTTTTTTCAAATGAGCTGAAAATAAAGTCGTAAAATCTCCTGAGTTTTAAATATTGACAGCCAATTAATTCAACTGTTTAAAAATACTATGCTAACATTGTGAGACTTGTTGCTACCCGTTGACATGGGGAAAATAGGTTGATCACATTAGGTGTTTGGTTGTCAGTTTGTGATCTCTGCCTCTAAGGGATGTACGTGTGTCCTTAGAAGGGTGTCCAGTATCATCTTGTAGTTGAATGGGAAACTTCTCTACTTTTAGTGAATTTTGAAGTAGAGATATCATCTAATCATCCCTCTGCATTTTGGAGGATAGGCATTTTTCATGATCGTGCTTGGTTAAGTCCGACTCTGTGTGACCCCATGGACTGTATGTAGCCTGCCAAACTCCTCTCTCCAGGGGATTTCCCAGGCAAGGATACTGGAGTGGGTTGCTATTTCCTACTCTAGGGGATCTTCCCGACCCAGGGATAAAACCCATGTCTCCTGCATCTCCTGCATCTCCTGCATTGGCAGGTAGATTCTTTACCACTGTGCCACATGGGAAGTAGGCATTATTGGTGGCTATTAAAAAAATAATTATTAGCCTACTGCTTCCTGATTAAAGCAAGTCTCTCAAGACTTTTCAATGAGGTCCTCGTGGGCTTACAAAAGAGTTTAGGATTGGCAGTAAAAAGAGAGGGATGGGAATAAAACTTTCTTGTTTTTGAGAATAGACCTGATCTGTATATATTGATTTCAAGAGTGGGGATTTTAAAGTAACTCAATTTAATCTGCATTTCTAAAAAGAAATACAAAACTTCTTGACAGAAATGCCAGCTGTTTTAATGTCTAAGCACCCATGGAGCTCTGCCAAGTTGAAAGCAAATTTAAGCACATTTTAATCAAGATGGCATCTCACAGAACTGGCATATGCATGGTTCATAAATTTTATCTTTTTGCTTAAGAAAAAAAGTGACATTTCACTTGATCCCATGGCAGAAAATCTTTTAAGGTTTTATGAAAGACTATTAGGATCAGAATGAAACATGTTATAAAATTCAGTAATATTTAATAATATATTTAATGCTTTATATTTTATTATATATTTTAATACAAATTAAATTTAATATTTTACAGCAAGCTGATTATTTTTCCAGTGCCATCTAAGGAAGTTTCATACAAGCCCATGTAATGCTGGACCAGAGTTGGTAAGATACCCTGTGCCCCTAGCTTCCAGTTTTCCCCGCCTGACCATCCTCCACATAGCAGCTGACGTTTGTCTTCTGATTGATCCTGGCTCGAGTAACACATCACATTGGTATAGTAAGAATTTAGGAAGTAGCTCAATAGGACATCCCAATAGGGTGGGCTTTCCGAAAAGACAGGTGCATATTCCTCCTGAGCCTGTTGGTTGGTGGCAAGTGTGAGCTTTGGAGCACTAATGAAAGGTGGAAACTCAGGAGTTTTCCCCCTGGACTTGGGGGATATCCCCATACTTTCTTTGTAGAATTGGTAGATCTAGCATCGTGTTTGAAAGTGGAAAGATCTGACTGATTTTGTCAGATGATTGGACTGATATTTGCATATCTACATTTAATGTCACTCTTCTATTAAAGTCTTCCAATAACTTTTCACTGGATTTGAAACAAAATCCAAGGGCTTTACCTTGAACTCTGTGGCTCATCTTGAGCTGGCCTCTGCCTTCCCTTTCTCCCTTGTCTCCGTCTAGTAAGGTCTGCTTTCTCTTCTTTGAATGGGCTAAGCTCTTTCACACTCCAAGCTCCTTGTTGAACCTCCTGGTCCTTCTTTCTAGATGTCTCTTTCCTCAACTCTTTGGCTTCTTTTCACTTGGAATTTGATGCAAACTTGACCTTTCTAGAGAAGTGTTCTTTGGTAAGCCCAGCTCTCCCATCACTCTATCCTGTAACTCTATTTCATTTTCTTCACAGCATTTATTTGAACTGATATTATTGATTATTGTCTCTCCATTGACATGTGAGAGTATGGCCTCCTCTACTGGACTTTATTGCTCTATTTTCAGAATCTATACCAGCATCTAGTATGAAGTCAGGACTCAAAGGTATTTGTTAGATGAACCAGTTTGTTCCCATTCAGTGGCTATACCTGTGACTATTTCACTCTTGACTGGGATATAATTTTATTATTTGTCAGAATTGGAGAAGAATAAGGACAGAGGACAGTGAGGAAATGAGAAAATATGGGAATGGTGAAATTAGCTACATGATTTGAGCAGTTAATCACTAGCATTGCCTTAAAACAATAAAGAAGTAAATGTATAATACTTGAAAGTCAGACCCTAATATTACCTTACAGTGAATGTCATTTTTTCAAATCATGCACATCAAAGCTTTATCTTCATAATTCTGACAAGAATAGGAAGCTGATGAGATTTTTTTTCAGAGCAAAAAATAAACATAGTGGGCTTCCAGTTTGCTTTGAGCCTGTCTGCATGGCTGATAAATGCTTTTCTGATAGTAGAAGGGGAAAGCATACACTTAAGATGATAAGCGACCAGAGATAAAGCCCATAGCTAGTGTCAGATTTTTAAAAGGAATCATCTTCCTACCATCCTGAGACTCTATGACGATCCATGTATTTGTTTATGAATGGTGATCAGGGACCAAGGTCAACAGACTTAATCTTTTAAAATCAAACAGAAGTAAAATAATATTTCTTATCTTTCCCCTGAGACGTGTTGAACAGGGGATGTTCCAAGATGCTGATGAAATTTTAACTAAAGTGAATAGTCCATAGGGATTTAACTCTCGTCAGTCACCATCCTTGTTGTTACTATGTGGCAGAAAATATACAGTTCTGTTGAATACTGCCTCTTGACAGAAAAATATGAAAGATGAAAGTACAACTGACGATTCTTAGATTGCCAAACAATGACTCATCTGACCCACCAGGCATCTTGTCAAGACCTGAAAGAAAAGAAAGCAAAAAGGGCTTCTGTGGTTAAGAGATTTCTGACACCAGTCCATAGAAACAGATCAAACACAAGGAAGGAGAGGCTCAGGACAATTTTTGGGTCTGTTTCACATCTGTCGAGCTGAGCTCTAAATGTAATCTCATTTAGAACATGCATTACTTTTCTTTGGGACATAAATTGCCTTCTCTCCCTTTTATTCCCAGCGCTGATCACAGCCTGTTGCAGAGAGCAGAATTTTTAAAATTCTTGTGCAATTAATAAACCAATTAGAGTAAGGGTAATAATAAAGGAAGATTAGAAGATGGTCTGGGATGGAGGTGAGCAAAATTCAGAAATTGTGAGTTTGAGCTTTGATGTGATCATGGCTCATTGTTGTTTTGTGGAAACTAGCATCCTGGAATTGTATTCCTTTTATCAATTGGTCTGGAATAAGATGTGCTACCATAACAGTGTCAGGAGTTAAAGAACAAAGATTCATTTCTTATTCACACTGTGTGTCCATTATGGGTTGACCAGGCACTCTGCCGACCATCCTCACTCAGGGATACAGGTTGATGGAGTAGCCAGCATCTCAGATGTTGCCCACTGCCATGCTTGAGGGGAAAGCAAGCTCAGAGGGATCAAGTGCTTTTGTGCAGAGCCAGTCCACTCTAAGGGGTTAAGTGCTTTTGTGCAGAACCAGCATGAGGCACCTCAACTCAAAAACTCACTGAAGTCATTGTGCCTGGCTCCACCTAACCACAAGAGGGACACAAAGTATAGTCATGAACAAAATAAAGGACATTCATCTATTATTTGTCTCCTTGGTTTTGGCGCAGATTGATTTATTCGAATAGAAAGGGTAGGCTGGTTATCAAAGAATGTCTCATTTTCTTATTCAAAATCACTACTTAAATTTTTTTAAAGAGTTTATTTGAGCAAAAATTGTTTTGAATGGGGCAGTGCCAAACCAGAAGTGTTTAGGAATCCTGGCTCACAGGTGCCAGGATCTAGACTTAAACAGAGAAAATGCAGAAGCAAAAAAAAGGAGACTATTTGATTATAGCTTAAAGCACATTTGGGTGTTTGAGAGTGGTTGTCATTAGCCTCTTGATCAAAATTACCATTGATTCATTTAATCATGTTGTTCAGTTGCTCAGTCATGTCCGACTCTTTATGACCCCATGGACTACAGCGTGCCAGGCTTCCATGTCCTACACCATCTTCTGGAGCTTGCTCAAATTCATGTCCATTGAGTTGGTGATGCCATCCAACCATCTCATCCTCTGTCGTCCCCTTCTCCTCCTGCCTTCAATCTTTCCCAGCATCAGGGTCTTTCCTAATGAGTCGGCTCTTCGCGTGAGGTGGCCAAAGTATTGGAGTTTCAGCTTCAGCATCAGTCCTTCCAATGATTATTCAGGGTTGATTTCCTTTAGGATTGACTGGTTTGATCTCCTTGTAGTCCAATCATGACTCCCCCCCTTAATGTATTTTATGTGACTGATTAATTTTCACAGACGTATCAGGTAACCAATTATTAATTTGTAATCAATGCATTGATTCTTAAATTCAGCCAACATTTATGGAGCTCCTACTATGTGCTTGATCACTATGCTACATACTACATTGGATGGCTTTGCTGAATTATCACTCACTCTATCATCACTCACTCAGCTAACCCTAGAAATGGATACAATGTTCAGTGCAGGTAGGGAAGGTTCTTGTGACGCTTACCTACTTTGTAGAATTCTGGCAAGCACTCAAGATCATATTTTCAAGGTCCCTAGTACTTCCAGTAGTGATGTTAATAATGATGTTACAACTTGACCTGGATTTTATAGTTCATTTCCTAAAGTAATTTTTATTCAACTGGTAATTCAATTAAATAGTGCTCACTTGACTGTGAGTCATGGGGTCAGGACTGCCTCCCGAAATTCTCCATTCATTTTCCAATTGTGGCCCATTGAATTGGAATGCTGAAATAGGATTCATTCCTGATGATAATAAGAGCACAAATGCCAACTGCATGTGCAGTAGCTCCTGGGAGAAGGCTTGATGACTCAGCACTGTCCCTATGCGATGACTCAGCACTGTCCCTATGAGATGACTCGGCACTGTCCCTATGCGATGACTCCTGTAGAGCCACGTACAATGTTAGATACAGAGGGAGGCACTTAGAATGTAAGGGGTTGTGTACCATTACACTTAAATGTAGTTTTCCCGATGGCTCAGATAGTAAAGAATCTGCCTGCAATGCAAGAGACCCAGGTTCAATCACTGGGTCAGGAAGAGAGCCCCTGGAGAAGGGAATGGCTACGTACTCCAGTATTCTTGCCTAGAGAATTCCATGGACAGAGGAGCCTGGTGGGCTACAGTCCACAGGGTTGCAAAGAGTCAGACACGACTGAGTGATTAACACAAGTTTAAATGTACCTTTTGCTCTCTGGCCTTTGGTCACTGAGGTTGGTCCCTTAACTGTGTCCTCCTCCAGCCATGGAATTCCGTTCTTCTGATCACAATTCCCCATATTTTCCCCTTAGTACGTAGCAGCTGTGTACTTGGTGACAAGTTTGTTTTGAGCCATTGCATGTTGACAGGCAGATCTTTTGTGTGAAGGTTGTGGATTACTTCTTGAAAGGATGGGGACCCTCCTTTAGCTATTTCCAACAGCAGCTACATTTCAGCTGAGTGTGAATATTCTCTCTGTGGTTTCCTCAGATTAACGATGTTAAATAAGGCTGACTAGGTGAGGTTTCCATCCATAATAAATCTGAATTTGGGGCTTTTGACGATTGTTTTACTGCTTTGTCTGAGACAAAAAGGAATAAGAGTATGTTGTTGGTATGTGGCTTCAAAAACCAAGTTTGCTTTGCCTGTTTTCATGTATCAGTCACACCTGTTCCTTGGATTCTGTTCTCCCTCCAGCTCCCAGGTCACAGACAGAAGCTATTGCTGGAGGAGACCTTCCTCTAGTGATAAGCCACATGCACTTCTGCCCCTACAGGGACATTCCATTTACCCTCTGCCCTTCCAGTTAACAAAAGGTGTTTACAGAAGTGCAGAGGTTGAATATGCGGAAGAAGCATATCTTGTTTGGTAGAAAATAGTGTGACTAGAAACATGGGAGAAGTAATGTGTGCGTGTGTACGTGTGTGCATGCATTTGTGTTCAGATGGCTAGATAAGGGTGACTGTTTACCAAATGATTCTGTAATGTTGGCATGTAGATAATAAGCATAGGAATGGCTTTGGGAAATGTAAGCTGGCTTTTTATAAAGGCCAGCAGAGATTTTATTAGATGTGTTTAGAAGCCATTTGCCATATACTAAAAGAGTTGTCCACACCAAAAGGCCTCTAGGGAACAGGTAGTTTTCTGTTTTATTGCCCCAAGAATGAAATAGGGCTTCCCTGGTGGCTCAGCAGTGAAGAATCCATGTGCAACGAAGGAGACTCGACTTCGATCCCTGGATCGGTAGGATTCCCCTGGAGAAGGAAATGGCTACCCATTCCAGTATTCTTGCCTGGAGAATCACATGGACAGAGGAGCCTGGCAGGCTCCAGCCATGGGGTCATAAGTTGGACACAATTTCTTGACTAAATTACTTTAAAGAATGAAATAGAAATAGGCACTTCTAGCCTTTTATTTGTTTTAGCCAAATCTTTGTGGGGGAAAATCAGCTACTACTTTCTTATAAGACCCACCTTTAGGAACTCATTTTTTTCCAACATGTTTTTAGCATAATATTCTGTTCAGGCTGTGTTCTCCAAAATCTTAGTATGCTGCTAAGTCGCTTCAGTCGTGTCCGACTCTGTGCGACCCCATAGACGGCAGCCCACCAGGCTCTCCCGTCCCTGGGACTCTCCAGGCAAGAACACTGGAGTGGGTTGCTATATAGAGAAGTATTTTTCCTTACAAATCTTTTATAATTCAGACTTCCTTAATTGAAGATCGCATATGTCCTTATTTTAACACTTAGCATAGAAGCCACCTGAAGACAGAGGTGCCTGTCTTATCTTCGTTATCTTGCACTCCTCACATAGCGTGCACCCAGTTGATAGCTTTTTATTGATTGAATGACTGAAGACAGACCCAAGATTCTCAATAGAAAGAGAATAAAAGCCTATTTCTGTTTACTCTTCTGCAGTGGGGAGATGACCTAAACATGATATATGATACCATTATATACATTTTGTTTGCATGATTTGACTTTATCCGTTTGTTGTTTACTTATATTCAGGACATAAATACAGGCAGTTCTTTCATGTAATATTATCATACTGAACTTGAATGAAACAGTATACTAAATAATGTGCAAAACTAACTCTGCGTTTAGCTACCAAGGGGCTTTGGCATTTTGCTTGGGTAAATTTGAGGATGGTCTGGAAGGTTCAGGCCCTGGAATGGCAGGTCTGTAGTCACCATGGTGATGTGGGTTGGAGGAGATGGATGGCTATTATGTAAAATGTCTGTTGGGTGCACTGTGCCAGCAGCAACGCTTGGTACCACCAAGGAACCCTACCAGCATAAGATACTTTCTTGGCTCAATATAGTATACCATAATATATCTGACACGGTTAGCCAAAACACGATCATTTATCATTGCCTCTGCCAGTTACCCAGGCTAACAGAATCAAAAGCCAAATGCGGTGATCAAAAGGACAACTAGACAAGCAAAAGGCAAAAGGGTGAGGAAAAAAGCCAGCCAGGGATATATGTTTTGCTTAATTGTGTCTACTATTCTCTGGGATTCAGCAGTGTGGAAGCCTCTGCTACCTGTGTGTATAATCCATCTCCTCCATGGGTATAGAACCAATCGTTCCTGAATCCTCCTACGTATGTCCACATCACTCACTGGGAAGCAGACAAAGGACCATCACAATATACCAGAGTGTTAAAGTATGTAGGCTCCATTGGCAGACTGCCTGGGTTCAGATCCCTTGTTCCTACTAGTCAAGAAATTACTAAAGCCTCAGTGCCCTAGTTTCTACTCAAAAATTGTAGAAAGTAATAAAAATATGGATTTATAGGGTTATTGTGAGGATTACATAAGCTAATACATAATTATCACTTGGCATACTGCTATTATTGATAGTGATAGGGTCAGGGAGACTCAGTGTAAGTGGGAAACAGAGATGTGAAATGTATATGATTGGCACCTCAGTTCAGTACACAAGGGTGGATCAGGAACACAAGTTGAAAAATATATAGTGTTATTATTACTTATACCATTACTATCACTACTGATGTTTTTACCCAGGAGATCTAAAAACTATTTCTATATTCACCATGCATCCTACTTCACATAACTGAATATTCAAAGCTCTCAATTCCCAGTGTTTAAGTTTTTTAAATGTTCTCTTCTCATTTCAATTCTACTGAGAGGTGGCAATAGTCAAAAGACAGGAATCTGGTAAAAATTCCAAGTGGAAAGCACATAAAATTTTACTCTTTGAAATGCAATTGCTTTGGCATAAAAAACAAGAATCAAGCTTTAGTCCCAGGATGATATCATTTTTTAATGAATTGAAATTGCAGCTAATAGAAAGCTGAATATATAAAGATTAGTGAATATGAAAAGAAATTGTGGCATGGATTATTCATTATAGGTGTTTAGAGAGCAATAGGGACTTTTTTTTTAAACAAAGACAACTCAGAAAAATAAGTCAGGCAGTTTAAAAATGAATTCACTGCACAGCTTGATTCTGCATTCATCAATATAATGAAGTTTAAAAAAATATTTAATAGCAGAGGTATGTGGGAAGAGCCTTACCAATATAAACTGTAGTCTGTGGAGCAGGCCCTGTGGGAAATGAATTGTTGAGATCTTATCTAACCCATGGGACAGTTCCCCTGACTCTGATTTCAACTGTTTTTTTCTTGTATTGACTAAATACACCTGTCTCTGGTGCCCCGTTCTTGCCCCTTCTGCCTGTTTTCCACTGGGACTGAAACTCTTTTCTTTCCTTTATTTCTACCTCTAATCGCTGTAATTTCTTTATCAAACTCACTTTTCCTCCTGACCTATAACAACATGACCGGTGGATTTCTGACATGGGTGCTTGTAGCTGTGTTGATGGATGAGAGTGGTCAGTTCTATAGCTTCAAGCTAACTGAATAGTACGTAGTAGAGCTCACAGAGGTACCACCAGCATGGCTGGAATCAGACACCAACATACTAGTTTCCTTGTTTCTCATCTTTTCAAGCCATGGAGTCCCTGGTAATGTATACTTCTAATCAAGCAAGTCTAGTAAATGCAAAATCAAATAAATTTAGCGTGAGCTATCAACAACATCAACATCATTTATAACTGTCACTTATCAATATTCATTCTTCTCTTCAACAATATTCCTATAGTAAGTGATGGGAGATTAAAGATTAGCTTCCTAGGTGGCAGAGATTAAAACAGGCAGGGGATGGGGGAAGATAGAAAACTAGAAATTTCTCAAAAGGAAGGTAGAAGTTAGAAGAAGATAGAGGCCATTGCAAATGGCTTCAAGAGGATTTTTCTAGTCATAAATAGATATCGGAATATCCAGAGTCAACTAAAATGTTTAGGAAAGATATTATTCAAGAATGCACAAATATAATATCACTATTTGGGTTTCTCAAAATTTATAAAATATGTAAAAATAAAAACTGCAGCTAAAGTCCATTTAAATATATAAGGTGTAAGGAAAATAGCAAGTGAAGAAAAGCACCAATAATCTTTGCTAGGTTAAGGCTAAATGTTCATCTTGATAACAAAATATTCACGGCAATTACTTGGCCTGTTCGAGAAGCAGAGCCAGAGAGAACCCAGTAATTCCTCTGTATTGTTGGTGAGAACACTGTTAATATTAATGGGAATGCAGTGGTCAAGTTCTTGGGGATTGATAATAGGGCAACTCTAGATCTTTGAGACATGTGGCTCTCAGGTCTGCTGACAAGTTAATTATGGCGCCCTGGGGTTTCTCCACTTCTTGGGGACATTCCCAGAACCCCTCCTGAGGCTTCTCAGTACTGACGAGTTGGGGAAATGAGGAGATGGGAAGACAGACTTTGTTTTTGAATTCCTCTGAGTTGAGAATCAGGCTAGAAGTAGGGATAAATGGAAGGGGAAGTAGTGGAGTAGAAGGTGTCTCTTGGTCTGGGATAATTCACAGTCTCTGCACTAGTTCCAGCTGCTGAGGAGCCAACATGAATTCCGAGGAGTCTGGGTACTGCACTGATGCTCTTTTGGCTTCTAGGGGAACATGGCCCTCTGCCAGGAGGCTCTGGGGAAATTGATTATCACTGCCTAGCTAGTCCAGCTGTGCAGCCAGACATCCTTGCTGGTAGCATAGGGATTTGCCCACAAATACCATAGAGTCTAATGTGCAATGAGATACATTTAACAGGCACAGGGAAGCCCAGGAGCCTTCCTTAGATTTGTCTCCTGACTATAGTCCCTTGGGCTTATTTTAATTTTTTTACAGTATTTTCAAACTACAGTTATAGCATTGTAATTCGTTGCCTGTGTGTTCTTCAGTTGTGGTAAAAATAAAACCAGAAATAAATAATAACATAGCAATTGCTTCCAGGAAATGTATGAATTATGCTTATTATATCTTATGGCATTTCCCTAATTGGATTCTGTGTTAATAAGAGTTGGCTGAGGGAATAGCAATCAAGTGTACAGCCTTATCACTGACACTGCCTTTTCTGCATGATTTATTGCAAAAATGGTTACACAGGAAAGTGGATTCTGCCCAATGGGCAGCCTTATCAGTGGTCAAACTGTAGTTTTCCCCAGTGATTGTAAGAGGATGGATTTAGTACCAGGAATATTTATTTCAGTGTCCAACAGAAAGAGATGAATGTCTCAGACCATTCTTTTCAAAGACATCTTAGCAATGGTCTAAAAACCAATTCACAGTATTTAATCGAGTGCCTTGGTGTTTTCTGTGATACACTTTGATCCCAGCATGAACTTCTGTTCCCTTTGCAGTACTTGTGGGTTTGCTATTTTGGAAGAAAAGTGGTGAATGCTACTAAACAGTGTTTCTTAAACAGTCAAGTGGGGATGCTGATTCAGGCAAACCTACTCCACCCCATTTCCCTTGTAGACTATTTACATCGAAAGCAATTATAACTAAATTTTAGGATTGGTTTGGAACGTTTTTTCTATATCAGTCACCTCATTCATGGGTGTCTGTACTATATTCTCTTATTAGATGTTAAGATTCTTAGGAAAGTGTGTATCTTTTTATAGCACTTTGCAGAACACTTCCCATGATCATCCTTCTCATTCATAAGCATTCATGCAGTGACTGTTTATCTACGGTGTGGTAAATGGAGGTATAAAAAATGAGATAGTTTAGATACTATGTTGATGAAAATTGAAGTTGCTAAAAATCCAACACCTTGGCCAGACTTTCTCAGCAAATGCTGTTGACTGCCTGGGCTACGTATACGATTGTGTGTGAATCAGGTATTTGATATATACTTAGTAATATGATACATTAAGAGTAAATTTATTCTATGGTAGAAATGGTGGAGTCTCTCAACATCTGTTCCAAGCCCTTATTAGTGTATCCTTTCAACTGGCAGGAGGTAGAAAGTTACAAAGCCATTTCTCAGAATTTCCTGGATATAAGGTGGTAAGGGGCCATGGAGAAGTTTTGCTTTGCTCTCAGCTTTGGCACAAGTCCCAGGGCTCAGTCGCTAGCTGCATGAGTGTGAAGAGGCAGAGTGTGGGGTATCAGTTGTGCCCGTGAAGGACACAGTAGGTAGTGTATGATGCGGAAACAGACCGCAGCAGCAGCTGAGCCAGCAGCTTCCTGGTCCGGTGGCTCCTGGATCCTCGTGATTTCATGCCTTCCTGTTAATGTTTGATTCCTAATTGTGGTGTGGTCCTGTGGTTATGGAACTGGAGGTGGTAGGCAGCTAATCACAGAAGAGGCAGTTGTTCTTCTGATGGCCCAGCTCTGTAGTGTGGCTTGGGAATTATTTCTGAAGGCTCAGCTGAGATATATTTCTTCCCCCTTCCTTGGGGATGTTATAAGTCACTTAATTATCTGTCAATTAAAATAGCTGGGGAGATGCTGTTCTCTTGAAATTTATCATGACCAGTATGCTATTGGACCATCTCTTATCTCTAAAAAGTTCCAGAGTTAATTCACTAGCCATTATATTATTTCATGTAAAATAATGGAAGAACCACTAGAAACAGTCCTAGACATAATTGTAATTGGGTCTTTTCAAACCTGCTGCAGAATGTTTACACATACCTCATATTTTTCCTGTCATCGATGAGTCACACCGGTATTATCCCCAGGGCCATTAACTTGACTTATAAAATATGTCCCTTGAACTGTACTTTGAAGCCCAACAAAATCGAGTTGTTTGAGCTAGAAAAGCAAGAGCAGGCAGAAGTACAGAATCTCCACAGGAAATGTTTTGCCTCCAGGGTCCTGTCATTCAAACTAGAGATTGAAAATACCAATATTCTAGCGGATGTCTAAGGCTGCTTATTTCTATGGGGTAAGGCATAATGTTAATCAGAGGTCAAAGCAGTGAGTTCTTTTGGCAGGTGAGCCATTTAGCTTTACTCTCTCTTATGGCCTCAGCCTTTGCTCTATTGCCCTGCCTGTTCATGCTGCCCATCTTTGAGAAGAGAAAGGGAGAGATGGAAAGGTGGCAAAAAATACTTTCTCAAGATGCTTTAGGGATGATGGGTCAACAGCATAATTTTCATACCCGAGGGAGTGTACATTTCAGTTTGTCTCCAGAGAGAGGAGAGAAATGCCATTTGTTAAGTAACTGTGAGCCTTGCTAAGCTGAAAAGACAGGCAAAAGAGAAAGTCTTTGCCTTGGAAGAGAAGTTTTATCATCAGGAAAATGGCAAGTATTGATTAGGGTGGAAGAGTGACAGAAAAACTTTGAGTATATAGGAGGATTTAGTTCACAAGAGAACAGCAGTTTAAAAAGGATCAAAGAATTGGATGGAGCAAAGATGGCCAAGGGAAAGGGGGATACCATGCTGCTTAAGGATGACATTCAGCTATGAATAATCCTTTCAAAAAGTGGCTTAAATGGACAAAGGTTTGATCTCTCGTGTTAAAAAAAAGTCTGGAAGTAGACAGATGGAATGGCATGGCAATTCTAGAATGTTGTCATGAGCCCAGTTTCCTTCTGTTTCTGTAATCCATTTTCTAAACACATGGCTTCCATTCTCAAACTCCAGATAGCTGCTGGAGTTCTAGATATTACCTCTGCATTCCAGCCAGCAGGAAAGGCAGGGGAACCTTCCTTCCCGGAAGCCCATACAGTACTTCCTCTTATATTTCATTGGTCAGAATTTAGTCACATGACCTTAATTACTTGAAAGGGAGGCTGGGAAATTCAGATTGTTTCGTCAAGCAGCGATATGCCTAGCTATTGGTGGAGTTCTGTTACTAAGGAAGAAGGAGAAAGTGACTATTTGGAAGGCAGTTCATGATCTCCACCACAGAGGCTGAACCAGACAGA
The DNA here is from genome assembly GCF_002263795.3 of Bos taurus. Lineage (NCBI taxonomy): Eukaryota > Metazoa > Chordata > Mammalia > Artiodactyla > Bovidae > Bos > Bos taurus. Next base: position 18,875,181 of record NC_037347.1, read on the forward strand.
TCTTAGAGACTGTGCTGTTGTTGATTGTGGCTGTTTGGCTTCAAGCAAAGGCCCTTTTCTCTACTACCACAAATGGAGTTTCTTATCTTTACTTCTGGGTCATCCAAGAAGCTGAGGCAGTTTCTAGAGAAAACTGCCAAGAATGGTTGAGCCTCTTTTATCTGTCTGTTATAGAGTTGAATTGATCGAAACAATAGCAGGTGGGATGGGAATTCTTTGGTGAAGTGCCTGTGAAGCTTGTCTGATTCATGCCCTGCACTATCTGAAGCTCTGGAGAGATTCTAAGAAGAGGGAACAGAGCAGGAAGCTTTTGAGGTCACAGTCATGGGTGACTGTATCAAGGTGTTTTTAGAATTCCAAACCTGACTAAAATCAGCTATAGAAACCCCACATTATGATGTTTTGTTTGTCCCAAACAGTTTAAGAAAAAAAGACCAACATTTGAAAATCAGTTTAATATGTGTATATTTGAAGATTCAGGCCATTTGGCAATATCCTTCCTGCATCCTGCATGTTGACAACCTCCTGGGGCTGAGTGGGGTGGCCTTCTATAGACGGGGCCCACATCTGCTACCTCCCAACCATTCACACAGGTCTGGCCACACTTCACCCATTTTTGTGACCTACTGGGCACCAGTGGCATCTATGCTTGTACCCCTTGTTAAGGATGGCTCAGGAGGTAGCCAGTGCATAGGGGTAAGGTAAGGGTGCATGGTGATGCTATCTGAGTGGGAAGCATGAGTGGAGGGCTCCTAACCTGGAGACTTGGGACAGGATATAAGTGGGAGCTGGGGTCCTACAAGGAGGACCTGAGGCTCGGGCCCTAGCAGGACTCCAGGGGCCATCTGTGGGAAGACACATCTTTGCACCTCCGAGTATCTGGTACCTCAGGACTCTGATTGAATGGGGTTGAGTTGAAGCCATGGCTTACAAAGCGAGAGCCAGATGTGACCATGGATTGTCGCCATGCTGTTCCAGCACAGGTGCGGTGAACGCCCATGGTGTTTTAAGTGATAGCCAGCTAGTGTAGTTTTTTCAGGGTAGTAGTTCTAACAGATGGTGCTGTTTGAAATTCTTCCTTATAATCTCCAGGAATGACTCTGTAACCTACTTAGGAGGCTTATTTGAGTGGCTCTCCACCTGGGTCCACATTCCAACTGGTTGGCAATCTGTTTGTCGACATTACTGTCTGTACTGGACATTAAATATTGTTTTTAAAAAGATAATGTACAACTGCTTCCCAAGCCATCAACCATTGTCCCAACACAGTACTCTATAGGCCTGTGTATTTTTGCACCCCCCCAATTTACTTGAAAACCACTTTGATTTTAATGTGCAAAAGATAAAGAAGAAAGAACCCTCAAAAAGCTATAGGATTCAGATACTTCTTATTTATTAAAAGAGATGTCATGATCCTTCAAATAATACTGGACTGAATAAGGGAATATCATTTTCATCATTTGAAGCTTTTGTTTAGAAACCATGTTTATAAGTTTTATAAGGCACTTACTCACCTTCTCCTAGCCCAGTAAGTCATTCGATTGGTATTTGCATCCTTGGACTTTTACTTGAATTGAAACCCTTGAGCTCTACCTTAGACAGTAAATGTCAGTCATTGAAAGTGGCATGATTCTGATCTCTTAATCTGCTCTACTGCTGAATGCTGCAAATAGGAAAAAAGGAAAAGAAAAGCTATTTGCTACCTTGAGAAACATATGTGATTTCAGTTTGATTTTCCTTAGATGTGAGATGTGTGAGTTCTAATTTTAGTCATTTTAACTGGGAAAGCCTCAACATTTTAATTAGCAATAGTGACATAAATTACATCAGTTTTATTTCAGCTTTTTGTGTTTTAATTCTCCTTAGCTGGATTCAATTGATATAAAAACACAAGTGCAGTAATTCCCTCAGCTTAATTAATGTTAATTTTTCTAGCACTTGAAATCAGGTGCATTCAGTGTTTGAGTCACAGAGTATCGAGCTACTACCTGCATATGAGAAAAATAGCGATTTGCTTTTTACTTTGTATTCAGTTCAGTTCAGTTCAGTCACTCAGTCGTGTCCGACTCTTTGCAACCCCATGAATCGCAGCACACCAGGCCTCCCTGTCCTTCACCAACTCCTGGAGTTCACTCAGACTCATGTCCATTGAGTTGGTGATGCCATCCAGCCATCTCATCCTCTGTCATCCCCTTCTCCTCCTGCCCCCAATCCCTCCCAGCATCAGAGTCTTTTCCAGTGAGTCAACTCTTTGCATGAGGTGGCCAAAGTACTGGAGTTTTAGCTTTAGCATCATTCCTTCCAAAGAAGTCCCAGGGCTAATCTCCTTCAGAATGGACTGGTTAGATCTTGCAATCCAAGGGACTCTCAAGAGTCTTCTCCAACACCACAGTTCAAAAGCATCAATTCTTCGGTGCTCAGCTTTCTTCATAGTCCAACTCTCACATCCATACATGACCACTGGAAAAATCATAGCCTTGACTAGACAGACCTTAGTTGGCAAAGTAATGTCTCTGCTATTGAATAGGCTATCTAGGTTGGTCATAACTTTTGTATTAAAAAGCAGTTTACTTTTCACTTTTTCCTATTGTGCTGTGCTCCTCTCTACAACTTTCTTTGCCGTTGTTCTAAATTATGTCTGACTCTTTGTGACCCCATGGATTACAGCATGCCGGGCTTCCCTATCCTTCACTCTCTCCCCAGAATTTTGCTCAAACTCATGTCCACTGATTCAGTGATGCCATCCAACCATCTTGTCCTCTGTTGCCCCCTTCTCCTCCTGTCCTCTTTCTTTCTCAGCATCAGAGTCTTTTCCAATGAGTCAGTTCTTCACATTAGGTAGTCAAATATTGGAACTTCAGCTTCAGTCCTTCTAAGGAACATTCAGGGTTGATTTGCTTTAGGATTGACTGGTTTGATCTCCTTGCAGTCCAAAGGACTCTCAAGAGTCTTCTCTAGTACCATAGTTCAAAAGCATCAATTCTTTGGCACTCAGTGTTCTTTATGGTCCAACTCTCACATCCATACATGACTACTGGAAAAACCATAGCTTTGACTATATGGACCTTTGTTGGCAACATGATGTCTCTGCTTTTTAATATACTGTCTAGGTTGGTCATAGCTTTTCTTTCTAGGAGTAAATGTTTTTTTAATTTCATGGCTGCAGTCACCATCCACAGTGAGGAGTACAAGAAAATAAATTCTGAGCTATTTGATTTTAAACTTGCTTTGTAGTATTAGATTTTAGTTTAGTATTTTCTATATAGTTTGGATAAGTGCTTCCATGAAGATACCCTTTCATATCTACTTTGCAACTAATACCACTTGGAACATTTCTTCTAATGATTTCTAAATTTGAATCCTCAGTTCAGTTCAGTTCAGTCACTCAGTCGTGTCCGACTCTTTGCGACCCCATGAATCGCAGCACACCAGGCCTCCCTGTCCATCATCAACTCCCAGAGTTCACTGAGACTCACGTCCATCGAGTCAGTGATGTCATCTAGCCATCTCATCCTCTGTCGTCCCCTTCTCCTCCTGCCCCCAATCCTTCCCAGCATCAGAGTCTTTTCCAGTGAGTCAGCTCTTCGCGTGAGGTGGCCAAAGTATTGGAGTTTCAGCTTCAGCATTAGTCCTTCCAATGAACACCCAGGACTGATCTCCTTTAGAATGGACTGGTTGGAACTTCATGCAGTCCAGGGGACTCTCAAGAGTCTTTTCCAACACCACAGTTCAAAAGCATCAATTCTTCAGCGCTCAGCTTTCTTCACAGTCCAACTCTCACGTTCATACATGACCACTGGAAAAACCATAGCCTTGACTAGACAGACCTTTGTTGGCAAAGTGATGTCTCTGCTTTTGAATATGCTATCTAGGTTGGTCATAACTTTCCTTTCAAGGAGTAAGCGTCTTTTAATTTCATGGTTGCAATCACCACCTGCAGTGATTTTGGAGCCCCCCAAAATAAAGTCTGACACTTTCCACTGTTTCCCCATCTATTTGCCATGAAGTGATGGGACCAGATGCCATGATCTTAGTTTTCTGAATGTTGAGCTTTAAGTCAACTTTTTCACTCTCTTCTTTCACTTTCATTTGATTTCTAGCAAAATAGAATTAGAGATTCTGTTTTCAGAGAATGTTTGTGTATGGGATTTCTTTCCATTCCTGTTTATGTTAGGGTGCTGAGGCTAAGATCAACATTGTCTATTTCCTGTACATTTTGCCTTTCAAATGTATATTGAGTTGTTAAAGTAACACAAGTTCCTGAAAGCTCTCCCGTCCCTCTTCCCTCCCTCCCTCTCTCGTAAAATAGACACAAGCTGGAGAAAAAATAAAGAACAAATACCCTAAAGTTCCACGAAGGTCATTGCATTGGAAATTGAATTTGAGAAGTTGAGCTTACCATTGTCTCATGAGAATTCTCATCTCTAATATGTATATAACTGTTTCATCAAGGAATGTGTCACAGATCAGTTAGGCTGTTTCTAATTTTCTTGCTGTTGAGACTAATGCTATGTGGAATGCCGTTGTGTAGAAACCATTTCCATATTTAAGTTTTTTTAAAAATTGGAATTCCAGAGGTAGATTTACTCATTCAAGGAGTATATTTCATTTAGTTTTACAATGCAGGAAGCACATACATTTTTTTTTAAATACTCTACTTTGCTTTTCTTTTGTGTTTGGTGCATCAGATGAGAAGCTGGGAGGAGAAACATTTGGAAAGGAGGAAAGAATGATAAGAATTTGCAGCTTTGCTACCTAGGTCTTGTTTGCTAACTGAAAAGGATTTGTCAGCAGAAGGGGACAACAAATTCAAACCAGCCTGCCCCCCATCTGTGTTTTTTCCTATTGGTCCTGATGGCCAAGAGACACTACCAAGCCTTCTGAGGTTTTACTGAGACGAGGCAAATTAACAAACACTTGAGCGCTTACTATATACTTTGAAGAACACTTGGGTATTTTGCTCAGCAAAATAGATGGACAGTGGTCTGAAACCTGCCCACCTAATTTGAAAGGCAGTTCTTAATCTTGTGAGCTGATTGTGATTACTCTAATCAGGAGGGGACACTGGGTCTAGATGACAGTTCTTTGGAGTCTTGAGTCATGGTGAGTTTTCACTCTATGATCTGGCACCTTGGTGGCTTTTGGTCTTCTCTCCTCTGTTCCACTTGTTCCTATATGGAGGCTGAACTACAGAGTGTGCACAGACTTATTCCCTGGGGTTTATCAATTCTTGAGTTCCTTAGGAAATGATACTGGATTAAATAAGTGAAAATACAACTTCTTTGTGCGTGTATATGTGTGTATGAAGGAGAATTAAAGAAGATTTCTGATGTTAAAAAGCAGCTTTCATACTTAAGATTGAGAACCATCTCTCCACACTGTGGACAGAAGAGGTGGAGGAGGTGGAGAAAGAAATGATAGTCTGTGGACCTCACAGCTCTTGGGGAGGTGAGACCACGCAGCTGTGTTAATTCTGCTCCACACTGTGCAGTTGGCTTGTCTTCAGTGGGTTTCATTTTAGGTCATCAAGGTGGGTGGATGCTACCAGGCGAGTGGCTAGCTTCAGGAGGACACCTAGCTCTCTAGATTTGTGCTTTCTATTGATTTTGGTGTCTGAACATTTCCATTTATTTCTAGATAATGTCTGCATTTAAACATTTAAAAATATTTTATCCAGCATATTTTGCTTTTTTTCACCAAAAGAAGTACTATCAATACTGTTGTAAGAGAACAGTAGTCCTTTCCAATATGGCTGGCAATAAAATATACAATCTGTTCTCTGTACAGCAGTCATGGTGAGGTGATCTTTTAAGATATAAATCAGATCTCATCAGTCCCCTGCTTTAAACCTCCATGGCCTGTCATTGCTCTTAGATTAAAAGCAAAACTCCTTATCATCATCTGCAAATGTCTGCATGATCTAGCTCCTACTGATTGCATCTCCTAGTCTCTCCTCCTGCTCACTGACTTCCAACCACATTAGCCTTCTCTGTTTCTTCAGCTAGCCAGCCTCATTCCCGCTGGGGGCCTTTGAGCTAGGCCCCCAGTTCATTTCCTCTACTTGGCTACCTTGGACATGCTGGCTCTTGGCATCATTCAGGTCAGCTCAACTGTCCTCTGAAGAGATAACTTTGCAGACTCCCCTGCTGAGAATGGCATGTTTGCCCTCACCCAGCCACTGCTACATCACTCTGTCTGCCTGAAATAATTTTGTCTATTTGTTCGCATGCTTACAGTCTAGAATGTAAGCTCTATGGGCGCAGGGGCCTCCTTTTAGATCATTGTTTCAAGCCCAGGGCTACAACAGTGCCAAAAAAATGCATGTTTGTGGGATGAATTAATGAATTAAATAGTCTACATCATGTGATTCCTGAAGTTGGTAGAATACTATTATTTAAACGTTATCGTTACACTGGGATATAGAAAAAATGAAGGAATATTTAGCATTAAAAAATAAGCAATGCTTTATAAGGACTCATTAAAATTATGGAATGTTAGAACACAGAAGGGTGTTTGTCTCCTTTAACTCAGACTCTTTTATTTTACAGATAAAACTAAGACTCTGAGATTCGGGAGTGGCTCAGATATCAGTGGGGGTGCGGTCAGGTGATACATCTCCTGTCCCATACTTCGTGAGTGTAGCCGAATATCTCACCATGAGTCATGGTTACTATCTGGTGGAGTGGGCACAGCAATGAATATTAGGAGAGCAATTTGGCCTAGATTTTGTGAAACCATGGGAAATGGATTGAACAAATTTTCCTGTCATTTCCTGAACAGGTAGTAAATCATGATACTTTAAAAACTTAGGAAACAGTGTCTGACTGCTGTTCTGAAATTCTGCAAGGTGAATATAGAGAGAAAATTGTAGCTTTCCTTTCTGCCTGTAGCTTTCTGAATGTCAACAGATTACTTTCTTCAGCTTGTGTTAGAATGTCAGGAGCAGGATCCACGCCTTCTCACATACTCTGTACTGTCAGAGTCACTCAGCACAAGGAGGGGGTCTTAGGTGAAATTTCCCTTTGCAAGACTAGGAATGAGACAAATGAAAAAGATGATTCATCGTTTCTATGACCTTGACAAAAAGGAAAAAAAAATCATCCTGGCAAATTCGGAAGTCTATTATAAACATGCATGTTGCATATGTGTTCTTTACTTCTTTGTACTCGTAAGATTTTAGAACCTGGAAGAAAAGGAAAAGTGAGAAAACAGTAGTCATAAATTTAAAGTTCTTAATTAAACTAATAGGTTTTATATTTTACTCAGTGAATATAAGCTTGTCTCTTTTGGTAAAGAAAACAGGTTTGTTAGGAGACAATGAATCTATTTCAGAATTATTTCAGTGGTTTTATTCATATAGAAATTTGGATTATCCTGGAAACCAATTTGTTAGTATGTTTCAAGATTTTGAGCCTGTATATTCCCTTGGCTCAATAATTGAACTTTTAGAAATTTATCCTGTCTTAAGAATCTCGCCTAGAGAAAAATCTAAAATGCAGTCATTTTTACAAAAAGATGTTCATAACAATAATACTTATAATAAAAAAACTGGACATTACCTAGTACTCAAATATAAGTGCAGTTTGTGGCAGGCCTATTTGATATATTTTATGCAACTGTTTAATAAATTAAATATTTAAAAATTTTAAAGTGATGATGGCATTGTACACAAAACTATATATATATATAAACACCTTTACAGAAGAATATATATATCCTTTTATATAATATATATGTATATATAATTTTTTCTTACCTAAATAGCTCCTCTTAAAGAGAAAATCTTTAGCCAGAAATTATGGCAAATTAAAATTTAATAAATTAATTTTTGTGTGTGTTTAGACTATCTCTTGTGTTGCTTTTGCTATAAACCTGAATTAGTTGATGGAAGGTGGAAGGACTCTTGCATAAAGACTTCACTGGGCAGATTAGAGGATAGAGTGCCCAAGAATTGTTTTATAGAAAGAGTTATTGCTGGAAAATCAGAAGAACTCTGTTCTTAGAGTGGTTCTTTCGTGTGGTCACATCTTTTCCTAATTTTCCTCTGTAAGAAATTGGTGCCTGGTTCAGGAAGGGCATGATATGGATGGGGTTGGCCAAAACTTTGCTTGAGTTTTTCCATAACAACTTATGGTATATTTACTTTGTAACAGTAAATTTACGATGACCAGGAAAAGTCAAGAACCAAAACTAGTGAGTGGAGATCTCTATTGTTACTGACTTAAGTATAAACTAAGATGCCCCAAGCAAAGCTCACAGTCCAAAGCAACCCCCTCACTATATCCTTCTGGGGAAGACTGGCAGCAAGACAGTGGGTATGGGGAGGATCATTGTTAATGAAGTAGAGTTAGATAAGAGTCTCTTTATATACTTCTAACCCTGTGGCTCAGTGGATAAAGAATCCTCCTGCCAATGCAGGAGACACTGGAGACTCAGGTTCAGTCCCTGAGTTGCAAAGATCACCTGGAGGAGGAAATAGCAACCCGCTCCAGTATTCTTGCCTGGAAAATCCCATGGACAGAGGAGCCTGGTGGGCTATAGTTCATAGGGTTGCAAAGAGTTGGACACAACTGAGCACGCATGCAATAGAATAACCTTCACACTTTTATACTATTCATTAAGGAATGACAATATAATGAATCAGTCAGAAGCATTGGCTTCAGAATCACTGGACTCAGTGATTGCCAGTTTCTAACATGTGATCTTGGGCAAGTCACCTCTTAATTTTTTTCATCTGTAAGACGAGAATAATAATGGTTCAAAAAAGAAAAATACCATCTTAAGTGTTTGAATCAGAGGGAATTTAATTGATTAGATGAAGGAGGAGCTGAGAAGCCAAGTGGGGTCACTAAACAACTCACCGGGTATCCTGCACTGCAGGCAGATTCTTTACTTCAGAGCCACCAGGGAAGCCCCAGTATTAGCAACAGCAGGGAGCATCTATGAACCCTAACCTGGAGGGCAACCTACTGGAGACTGTGTTACTGAAGTCCAGGGGTTGAGGTCACCTTTGCTGCTAAGTCTGCTGCTAAGTCGCTTCAGTCATGTCCGACTCTGTGCGGCCCCATGGACTGCAGCCCACCAGGCTTCTCCGTCCATGGGATTCGCCAGGCAAGAACACTGGGGTGGGTTGCCATTTCCTTCTCCAATGCATGAAAGTGGAAAGTGAAAGTGAAGTCGCTCAGTCATGTCCGACTCCCAGCGACCCCATGGACTGCAGCCTACCAGGCTCCTCCATCCATGGGATTCTCCAGGCAATAGTACTGGAGTGGGGTGCCATTGCCTTCTCCAGAGGTCACCTTTAGGAAGTTGTAATTATGGTGGAGTTGGAGACATGGAGGAAATCTCGGGTGACTCTGCATAAAGCACAGAGAGAGATAAGAAATACACTGGCTTTCCTCTCTTCCACTCCTGTAGCCAAGCACAGCTAGATGGTGTACAGGGGAACCTGCATCACTTGCTCTGTAATACAGAGCTGAGTGGGGGAAGGGCAAGGAATAGCCCTAAAAGGGGCACAAATTCCTCTTTCAGAAATACAGGAGGTATGGTGTCTGCAGCTTTTAGAACTGCACCAGGCATACATGTGCCCAATAAACACTGCATTATCATCATCCCCAGTGAATATATTTTATACATTGGAGCCAGGCAGTTATTTCTGGGATAGTGTCCTCTTTTCTAGGCTCTTCCACAGACAGATTGCTAGTTATTTCAGCATTTTCAGTGTCTGGTTAGGCAGAAGCACTCCATGTGCCTCTGTCAGTCTCCTGTTTCAATCTACCCTGTGCTGAGTTCAGGCAAAGTGATCAAACCATACTCACAGACAACCAGAACTGAGCCATAGTCAGTTTCAAAGAATCTGAGCAATCCTGAGAACTTGCTATGCATTCATTCATAATAACCCTATGGAGAGATCTTTGCAAATTAACTTTAAAAATGAATGATTTTCTCATATATTCTATCTAATCCCTTTGGCTTGAGTTTAGCTGTATTCTGCAAAATTGAAATAAGACATATTTATTTCTTTTTGGTGTTTGCCATACTTTGACTTTAAATTTAATGAATTTAAGGGAGCCAGAAGTCTGACAAATGCCTTAACAGGCCCACCAGGAAGACTCATATAGCTGCTTCCTTGAAGCATAGACATAAAATTAAAAAAAAAACCAAAAAACATCAGGATAAATCTCCAGGCTTTGTCAAAGTGCCCTCTTGAGTTGCTCTCTGTTTGAATACACAGTATTTATTGTAACACTTTGCTAAGTCCTGGGAACTTCTCTCCTAAAAGATTTTTATCAGTATGAAGAACAGCAGCTTTTCTAGGTTTTAAAGTATTGTTAGTCTTTTTCACATTGGCTTCCCAATTATGCTAATTCTCAGAAAGAACGTTTATTGATCTCAAGGAGTTAAGGGTTGTCTGTTTTTCTCCAGTGCTGTATCCTTCATGTTTAAGACCAGGTCTCAAGTAAATGATGATAAAGTCTAATGACAGCTATCAGCTTTTGAGTGCTTTCTCCATGTCACTTACTGTTCGCTTTGGGCTCACTCTGTCATTTTAATGTGATGTTAGGACTTGAAATGTCCCCATGAGACAGGTATTCATTTTAAAGACTGAGAAACTGAGGCTTAGAAATCAAATCTTCCACACATTCACGTTGCTGCACTGCCAGATTCACACTCTGAAGCACTATGTGGTAGTGTTAGCACATTAGTGTGAATGTGAAACAATAAAGCGGAAATAGACAGGAAAAGGAATTAGCATGAAACAAAATGCTTGAGGGCCTCCGAAGTATGGATTACTAAAATCTCAAAGCAGGAAATGAACTTAAAGAACAACTAGTTTAGTTTCTCCTTTTTACCGCTTAAGAAAACTAATCTCCAGAAAAACAAAGGAGCCTTTTGATAGCGAAGAAAACTAATCCTTGAGTATCAAGTCTCACCTATTTCCTCTGTCTTCCAGGAACAACAGAGTTATGGCCATAACCATGCTGTTCACAAGCAGAAGTGAACATGATCCTGATCCTTTACTATGTTCCAAAGAAGCAAACATCTTCTTGTGGCTTGAAGATGTATTGATTGCATTTGCTTTGTGTGCTAGACTTAGGAAAACAGGTCTCTAAAGGAGAAATTAAGGTCTGTGGGATCCATGAGTGGTTGCTTGCTGCTCTTCTCTGCCTCTAAATTCACATTGATCAAACTTCGTGTGAGGTACAAGGCTGATGGGTCTGTGTTTGCTTGGAGAATTTATTACCTCCATACTGTATATTCCCAGCATTTTTCAAGCTGGTGCCTAGTTCTGAGTTGCACACGTCTTCGTTGGTACTACCCTTTTAAGCTTAGCTTTGGCCTTGGCTGTCTTCACTTTCTTTCTTTAAAAGAGATGGTGCTCTTTTAGAGACAAGGCATTTGCAGATCACTGATTTTGCTTCGTCAAGTCTCTGTGTATGTGAATCTTCTTTCCGTTTTAAGTATTAACATGGTAACAAGGATGGAAGTTGCTGTATTCTGAATCTTTAAATGTCTTTGACTTTTGGTTCTCCTAAGGATCTCTCCTAAGGACTTCCCTCGTGGCTCAGACGGTAAAGCGTCTGCCTACCATGTGGGAGACCCAGGTTCGATCCCTGGGTTGGGAAGATCCCCTGGAGAAGGAAACGGCAACCCACTCCAATACTCTTGCCTGGAAAATCCCGTGGACGGAGGAGCTTGGTAGGCTATAGTCCATAGGGTCGCAAAGAGTTGGACACGACTAAGCGTCTTCACTTGCTCACTCAAGGATCTTTCAGGAATTGTAACCCTGATGCCCATGGTGGTGAGTTACTGATAGAGGTGAGGCAGAGGGTAGAAGAAGTATGTGTATGCGTGTGTGGTGAGCACCCTGCACCTGAAGGGAATCACAGCTGCAGGAGCTCTTCCTTACTCTTTGAGCTCTATCTCAGTCACAGAGCATCTTTCAGAATCCAGCAGCAGTCACTTCTGGGACATGGAATGACCCCTGTCACTGTGGTGTGGATGGGAACCAGAAAGGCAGCAGGAGAGGCCCCGTGCTAGAGACAGGAGACCAGACACCTGCCAGCTTGGGAATACGTGCTGGGCCAGAGCACTTGACTACTTTAAGCCCAGGTTACTCTCTGGTAAAGTGATAGGAATTCAATGGTCTTTGTGGCTCTAGAATTTTATTTTTAGTGTTCTTTAGAGCATGGTCATGAGTTCAGCAGGAAAAAAAAAACTTATTTCCATTCAGAACAGTTTCACAATGGTGCTCTGACTCACTAGATGGTCAATCATAATGAAATGGGAGCCCGACTTCCCCTCAGTTTTGCATTTCTCGTGCTTTCCAGTGTACTTGTGAGGCTGAAACAGCCTTCTAGAGAGTACTCCCACATCTATTTACTAACTGGCTGATAACAGAAGTATAGAATAAGAACTCAGAGACATGTATAAGACTGGAAAATAATTCTTTCTTCTTTCTGCTGCTGCTGCTAAGTTGCTTCAGTCGTGTCCGACTCTGTACAACCCCATATACGGGAGCCCACTAGGCTCCTCTGTCCCTGGGATTCTCCAGGCAAGAATACTGGAGTGGGTTGCCATTTCCTTCTCCAATGCAGGAAAGTGAAAAGTGAAAGTAAAGTCGCTTAGTCGTGTCCGACTCTTAGCAACCCCATGGACTGCAGCCTACCAGGCTCCTCTGTCCATGGGATTTTCCAGGCAAGAGTACTGGAGTGGGTTGCCATTGCCTTCTCCGTTCTTCTTTCTATTATACAGAAAAACAAAGGATGGTATTTGTGCATCTGTGGCCCTTTCTGTGGGCAAATACTTGTCCATATTATTATCATTTGTTTTTTGTACATAATTGGGTATTCCACCTCTTCTCTGAACTTTGTAACTTTTCATTATACTTCTTATCTAGAATAATCAGAAAACCTCACTTAAATGCAAAACCTTACTTCATCTGCAAAATTTATTTGGTCAGAACCTGGACTTGGCTGCCTATGAGGCTATCTTTGAGTTACATGTTTGCTTTTTTATTTTCTTACATGATGTAACTGCTTTATGGAAGCACATAATGGGCCTGTGTTCTGTTCTCTTTCTCCTCAATAACTCAGGAAAGATGGCTATTATGATTTCCTAGAGAGGTGGGAGGATTAAAGCCTCCCCACGTGCTAGTCGTGGCTGGAAGGAGAAACCATTGTGCAAGGGAACCGTCTGAGTCTGGAGATAAAATTCCCATTATAACCTCTTTAAGTATTTCTTCGTTTAAATGGGGTGGAGGAGATTATCCTCTTCACAAATGTAATATCTTTCTTTCTGAGCCAAGTGAAATGTGCTGTTTCTTTCCTCTAGATTAGAAAAAATAATAGGATGCTCTTTACCTTCTTTCATTTTGTTAGACAACTAATAATTCAGACTCCTTTTTGTTTAGCTTATGCAGTGTATGGAAAGGCACAATAAGCAGGGATTCCCAGAGCACAGTACTGAGGGCATGCACTCCTCTCTGGCTTTCTTCAGGAGCTCACTGGCAGCCTCAGCAAGGCTCTGTGCCAGCTCTTCGCTCATTCCAAAGCCACATGCACATTGATAAAATCTTTGGTGGTTTGGGCTGGTTTATAATCTGTTTTACTGAGGTTTAGTTCAAGGCCTTTAGGGCAGAGATCTCCTGTGAGCTGAAATAAAAAGGTCTGATTTGGAAGAGGTTCGATCCTGACAAATGGAAGTGGCACATTTCCAAGTGTACATGCTAAGTTGCCTTAGAACACATCCACCCAGAACACAGACATGCATTAAGCAGCTCTTTGTAGAAGGCCTGTGCTGAGCACAAGTGGGGATTGAAGGCAGATGACTACCATGAGATACTGGCCTTCAAAAAGCACTTCTCAAGTTAGAAAGAAATAAGCCAAAGAAGCACAAAGAATATCATTCAGTCTAAACGCAACGTCTTGTATGTGAGATGGTACAAGACCCACAGAAATGTAGAAGAGATTTTTTTTCCCAGATGGAGGACTCAGGTTTAGAAATATCAGACAAGCCAAATTATAGACATCCTGGATACTAGTGATGCTAAAGAGAGCAGACTTACTTGACAGATGTCATTTTTTTTGACCACTCAGACTCAACCCCCTTCCAGGGTAGGTTGTCTTCCAGTTGTCTGTCATGTACAACCTTGGCAGAAGGCTGTTCTTACCTCTCTGCCTCTGACAACCAGATGCTAAGTTGTCACCTTGGCTCGGGGAGTTAGGTTCTCCTTCTGGGAGTCACTCTGGAGCAAGTGGATCAATATTAGGGGACTATTAGAATTGACTCATTGTGTCTGTGGGGATGCTCATTGATTTTCAGTGGCAGCATTGTGCTTGTCATTATTTCTGCTCTGATATACCCAACTAAATACAGAGTTCCAAAGAACAGCACGGAGAGATAAGAAAGCCTTCATAAGTGAACAATGAAAAGAAATAGAGGAAAACAATATAATGGAAAGACTAGAGATCGCTTCAAGAAAATTAGAGATACCAAGGGAATGTTTCATGCAAAGAAGGGCACAATAAAGGACAGAAATGGCAAGGACCTAACAAAAGCAGAAGAGATTAAGAAGAGGTGGCGAGAATATACAGAAGAACTATACAAAGAATGTCTTAATGACCCAGATAACCACAAAGGTGTGGTCACTCACCTAGAGCCAGACATCCTGGAATGTGAAGTCAAGTGGACCTTAGGAAGCATTACTACAAGCAAAGCTACTGGAGGTGATGTCATTCCAGATGAGCTATTTAAAATCCTAAAAGATGGTGCTGTTAAAGTGCTGTACTGAGTATGCCAGCAAATTTGGAAAACTCAGCAGTGGACTGGAATAGGTCAGTTTTCACTCCAATCCCACAGAAGGGTAATATCAAAGAATGTTCAAACTATCACACAATTATTTTCATTCCAGTTGCTAGTAAGGTAATGCTCAAAATTCTCCAGGCTAGGCTTCAACAGTACATTAACTGAGAACTTCCAGATGTTCAAGCTGGATTTAGAAAAGGCAGAGGAACCAGAGATCAAATTACCAATATCTTTTGGATCATAGAAAAAGCAAGGGAATTTCAGAAAAACATCTGCTTCATTGACTATACTAAAGCGTTTGACTGTGTGGATCACAACAAACTGTGGAAGATGGGAATACCAGACCACCTTACATGCCTCCTGAGAAACCTGTATACAGGTCAAGAAGCAACAGTTAGAACTGGACATGGAACAATGGACTGGTTCAAAATTGAGAAAAGAGTACATCAAGGCTGTATATTGTCACCCTGATTATTTAACTTATATGCAGAATACATCATGCAAAATGCTGGGCTGGAAGAATCACAAGCTGGAATCAAGATTGCCAGGAGAAATAGCAATAACCTCAGATATGCAGGTGACACCACCCTTATGGCAGAAAGTGAAGAGAAACTAAAGAACTTCTTGATGAAGGTGAAAGGGGAGAGTGGAAAAGCTGGCTTAAGACTCAACATTCAAAAGACTAAGATCGTGGCATCTGGCCCCATCATGGCAAATAGATGGGGAAAAATGGCAACAGTGACAGACTGTATTTTTTGGGGCTCCAAAATCACTGCAGATGTTGACTGTAGCCATGAAACTAAAAGACACTTGCTCCTTAGAAGAAAAGCTTTGACAAACCTAAATAACATATTAAAAAGCAGAGACATTACTTTGCCAACAAAGTTCCGTGTAGTCAAAGCTATGTTTTCTCCAATAGTCTTGTGTGGATGTGAGAGTTGGGCCATAAAGAAGGCTGAGTGCTGAAGAATTGATGCTTTGTGAACTACGGTGTTGGAGAAGACTCTTGAGAGTCCCTTGGACTGCAAGGAGATCAAGCCAGTCAATCCTAAAGGAAATCAACCCTGAATGTTCATTGGAAGGACTGATGCTGAAGTTGAAACTCCAGTATTTTGGTCATCTAATGTGAACAGCTGACTGATTGGAAAAGTCTCTGATGCTGGGAGAGATTGAGGGCAGAAGGAGAGGAGAGCATCAGAGAATGGGATGGCTGGATAATCCCATGTACAGAGGACTGGCGGGCTACAGTCCATGGGATCACAAAGAGTCCAATATGACTGAGCAACTGAGCACACACCTTGACAAAGACATGCATATGTTTGTAGAAGTGGGGGAGGCTTGTGAGTTACGGTGAGGTGGGGTCATTGTGACTCCCACTTTGTCACACTGGTGCGATGGGTGCACCTGAGAGCTCTCCGGGGGCACTGAGGAAGCTGGGGACCGTCTGGGGCTTCTGTGTACTCTGAGGCCTCAGGCTCAGTGAGAGCCGGTTTTGAACTAGCCTGGTGTTTCTTGTGGAGGAAATGGTGCATAAACAAACATGAATCTGTGCTATGCCCAGACTGCTCCCTAACATATCATTGTACTGGAACAAACTCATGTTTTCCAAACAAGCAGTATAGCAAAAATGGCTATTATTGATTTCCTCTGTGATCCAAGTATTTTATTTCAAATATTTTGAAATATGATGAGGTCTTAGATTCCAGGCTTACAAAGTGTCCATTGCACAAAAAAGGTCAGGAATTCCCTGCTCCAGCAGCCCATTTTCCTTCACCAGCTCAAATGCCTGTAATTCCTCTATGGAGCCCAGTCTGTCGCCCGTTTTGCTGCCCTTCCCCCCACCCCCTTGCCTATCTATAATGATTTCTGTCACCTTAGTGCTTATTCGAACTTTTTAAATCACTCATATCAAAATTTAATTACAGTCTGTTTTTTATATTGTTTTGTGTCCTTTCCCTCTGTAACTGTATTCTAAGCTTCTTAGAGACCATATGCTTTCTGTTCTTTTCATTCCTTTTAGTATTATAGAAATTTATTATATAATTTTTCATTGAATGAATTACCAAAATAATATTATTCAGCCTAGGAAAGTAAAGGAAAGCAGGAACTGTAGTAGTTAGTGGTTCACTAGTGTTAATTGTTCAGAGAAGGCAATGGCACCCACTCCAGTACTCTTTCCTGGGAAATCCCATGGACAGTGGAGCCTGGTGGGCTGCAGTCCATGGGGTCGTAAAGAGTTGAACACGACTGAGTGACTTCACTTTCACTTTTCACTTTCATGCATTGGAGAAGGAAATGGCAACCCACTCCAGTGTTTTTGCCTGGAGAATCCCAGGGACGGAGGAGTCTGGTGGGCTGCTGTCTATGGGGTCTCACAGTCAGACATTACTGACGCAACTTAGCAGCTGCAGCAGCATTGTTAATTGTTAATGAAACCAGAGTGGGTGGGGCAGAGTGCTCTTGCATTCTAAGTGCTCAGAAGAGAAGCTAACAGGTGGGAAAGGACAGCATTCATTGTGCTAAGAATATAGAGAATTCCTTGCAAGAATTTCAACTCCTTAGAGGTTCTACTGGGAGAGACTGTGGGACACTTGCCCTGAAGCCCTTTTTATCTAGAGTAGAATCTTCCTTTGTTTGGTTGAAAACACTGCCATGTTTAAAAGTAGCAGAGAGAGAGTTAGATGCTTTTGGCATTTTAGGTCTTTAAATAATCCTTTGCTCAAGCCACACTTTAGTAAGTCACCCACAGAGCGGAACCCGTATTTGGAAGTTTCTGAGCCTCCGTATGGGCTTGTTCGGCGTCCTTATGTTAGGGTGACAAGGTTTGAAGCTAAAACTGAGAAGGAGCCAACGCTGCCGCAGAAGCCTCTTCCAGACCCACTGTGCTAGTTTTGAACCGAGGCATTTTCTGTCCGCAGCCATATGCAGTGTGAATGGGCCACAGATGTACATGGAGTGAGTGGGTGAAACAGCGTTTGGTGGGAAATGACAGTTTCATGGCATTAGTCCTTGGAACCCCAGGTGCACTTATTCATCCCTCATGTATTTTAAGCTTTCAGCCTTGGGGTTATTTCAGTGGGTTAGCATCTGTATTGTCAAGATGAGCCTTGATGAATCAGAGAGGAGAGAACAAGTCATCCGTGGAACTGGGAGAGGAGATGAGAGGACCCTTATTGAGAGATCAGTGTGATGATGCAACCAAGGGGAAGGTCATGGCTTTCTGTCTTTCCATTTGACCGTCCAGCTTGCTGATATTACTGCTCTGGCCCAGAGCCTACCTTGGTTTGGGCAGATTGAACCTCGCTTTGTGTACATCCCTGGAACATCCGGAGCCTGTAGCTGGAGTACCCTGACACAGACCATGAGTTATAATTTCTGAGCTCAGTGTATCCTGCCCCTTGACTTTTGATCAGGGATTGTACTCTTCTCTTTCTGACTAGTTAATGAATCATATGAAGGATCCTTTTTGTTAAAGTGAGTCAGAGCTGTATCTATATATGGCCACTGAACTGACTGTTCAAAAGAATTTCTGTCATTATTAATTTGAATAAATATATTTTGGACAATTATTTGGCTATAAAGAGCCTTTGGATGATATTGATATTTTCTTGTAATTTTCTTGGTATCATTTCTCAGACTTATTTAGTCGTAGATTTCTGACACTTTTACCACCTTTAAAATTATACAAAGTCTTTATACAAAATGGCTCAGACAGTAAAGAATCTGCCTGCAATGCAGGAGACCTTGGTTAATCCCTGAGTTGGGAAGATCCCATGGAGAAGGGAATGGCTGCACACTTTAATATTCTTGCCTGGGAATCCCATGGACAGAGGATTTTGGTGGGCTGCAGTCCACGGGGTCACAAGGAATCGGACACGAGTGACTAACACACACAAAGTTATACAAAGTCATTATACAAAATATGATTAGCAGTAGCTGAAATATTTATTGAAGTCCACACACTGACCAATAGCATTCATAGTGAACACAGTTTAGGTAACAGCACACTTTTTTTTTTTTTAATCCAAAGAATGTTATGGAATGTACAGATCAACGAGCAAGCATATCAAGACCTTGGATTTGTTAGAGATTCAGAGTAAATTTCAAACCAGAAAAGGAAAGAACATGAGCAGCATTCCTATAAAATAGCTATAGGAGTAGAGTAGCTCAGGGAGAAAGATTGTTTTTAAAATATACCTGGTGAAATAGTCTGGTGGAAAGACTGTCTCTTAAAAATTCTTATGTTCCTATAGCATTTATTTCCAGATTGTCCTGGGCTTAAACTTGGACAGGAGGGTCCCCTGCCTGAACCAGCTTGTTAGACGACTCCAGTGTAGTCTTTTTCTGGTCACACCATTCCACACTGAGTAAAAGTTCCAGGGCAGCGGGGTAGTGCAAGAAATCACAGCCTTTGCCTTTATAGACCATCGTCAAGGCATCTGACGGCTGAAATTTCCTGCTCAAAAGGACCTAAGCTAAGAGTCAGGTCTATCCTTCAGTGTGCAGGTTGAATTTCATACAAAGGATGGCCAAAGACAGCTGTTTGTAGGGGCAGGGTATGTGAATGGCAGCCAAACCACAGTGTGTGTACCTGTGCTTGTAAATTCCAGTGAGGAGGCGAGTTGATGCAGAGAGAAGGAAGATGGGCTTGAGCCCAAGGGATCCAGCTCTTTCTGAACCACTACCTTCTGGTGCAGAACTTTCCAGGGATGCTTCGCACATACTGTCTCATTCAATCCTGCACAATGCTTCAGGGTAATATTTTTATCCTCACATTATGGGAATGACGTTGTGGGGAGTGTGGTGCCTAACCTGAGAAGTCAAATCACAGTTTAAACCTCATGTGATCAGGTTCCAAAGTGCATGTTTCTTTCCACTGTGTTAGGTGACCTGTTAATAACATCCTTGCTTTTACACTTTCCTAATTCTCCCCTGACCGTGGCACATAATGATATGCAATAAATGTTTGCTGAGCAACTAAGATAGTAGAACAAAATATTTGTTCACCTTTGCTATTAATTGGATGCAGAGTAGAATTATGGTGTTGATGAGAAATTCCAGGTAAAATGTGCTGAGAGGGACATTTCACTCCTGATCTATCTCTGCTGTCGAGTTTGTTGACCTTACCTAGATACTGTGGCTGTTCTAGATTACTGGGCTACCCTTTCCAGTAGTCAGCCCAGTAAATAACTGCAAATTTTCTGGTTAGCATGGACTCAAATGTCCAGAAAGAACGTTTAGTCTTGGGAAATAGTAACACCATGTTTGTTGTAGTCCTTTTCTTTCTTGCCTTAAAATGACACAAAACTCTGAGTGTTAAGGTGATGCAAGAGGGGTTGTCAGAATGCCTGCCTCTCACGGATTCACTGGTGTGGTCCCTCTGTTGATAAATTCTTGTTCTTGGCTCTCCTGTGCTGTGGTTATTCCCTTGTGTAGCTGCTTTTGCTCTCCCTCCTGGAACATTCACCTATGCCGGCTCTCAGCTTTGTCTTTTCTGATGCTCCCTCTCACTTATCTGAGCTGCCAAGACCATTCTTTGCTGTTGGCAGAAAGCTCTGGAACACTATCCTAACTTCTGCTCTAGACTACTTTTGGTATTTTCCCCATTTGTTCCCATCTGTACACTTAATTGTTTGGCTGATGTATCTGTCTGCCTTGCTGGACTATAGCCCCATTTGAGGGCAGATTTTGTCTCTCTCTTATTTATCATTGAATCACCACATCTTACATGATACTAGGCACATGGAAAGCATTACGTTTTTATAGAATGATTGAATGAACTGCCATCATAACTGAGTCATTAAATATTTTTTTCCAAGAAGTTCTAGCATTAGGTGTCAGATCAGGGATTTTTTCATGGAAAGCTTGTAGTCTCCTCTAGAGCATAATTGCATCTGCTTGCTTGGAATACTCACCTGGAGTGTGCTCACCAAGTACCCTTCCAGAGTGATATGCTACATCTAGGACACTCCCTTTTTCTTCTGAAGAGAAAGCCAAACTAACTCTTCTCAGAAAAAGTGATTCGACCTCATCAGACTTCAGAAAAGTTCTATTTACTTATCCAGGTGACAGCAGAGTCCCCATTGTGTCCCTTCAGACTCCCTTTACTCAGTCACTGTGCAGAAAAGGGTCCAATTGCCTATGGCTCTCGGTAACTTGGGTGAGACAGCCTTCCAGGTAAACTGTTTTCTAAAACCATAACTCTGAATCCTAAGGCTCACTCAGCAAAATTGAACTTTTGCAACAAGGCTAGTGACCATTTGGAGAAAGAATTCTTTCATTATGCTGCTCATAGTAATCATTATTTTATCTTTGCTTTCATTCTTTTCAAACTTAAATAGATTATTCTGTTTGACAAAAATTTAGAAAAATATGAAAATCATGTGTTAAACATCATTGTATGAATTTTCATACAATGATCACATTCATGTAACTTCCATCCAGATCAAGAAATTGAATATTACCAACATCCCAGTTATCTACCTCAAACTTCCTTCCATTTCTATCCCCCAATGGTAATATTGTTTGACCAGTTTTCAAACTTTCATAAATTAAATTATTCATTATACATTCTCTTAAGATTGACAAGTCAGCATCGTATGTATGATGTTCATTTATATTGTTATATGTAACAGTAATTTGCTCCTTTTCATTGCTGTATGCATGCTAAGTCGCTTCAGCCATGTCCGACTCTTTGAGACCCTATGGACTGTAGCCCATGAGGTTCCTCTGTCCATGGGATTCTCCAGGCAAGAATACTGGAGTGGGTTGCCATGCCTTCCTCCAGGGGATCTTCCTGACCCAGGAATTGAAACAGTGTCTCTTATACCTGCATTGGCAGGTGGGTACTTTACCACTAGCGCCACCTGGGAAACCCCATTCATTGCTGTATAGTATTCCACGATATCAATCTAAGTATCCATTATCCATTCTTCTGTTGATGGACATCTGGGTTATTTATAGTTCAGAACTATTACAAATAATGCTACTATGTACTTTTATTATGGCCACATGAATGCATTTTTGTTGGGTATATACCAGGGAGTGAAATAGATGGTACAAAGATATACATATATTCAGCTTCAGTGGATTCTATCTAGTCGGTTTTTTTTTTTTTTTTTTGGTGTAGGAATCTAAGCAGGGGATAAAAAAGACATGATAACTCTCAAGATCCCCTGGGAGTTAGGAAACTTCTGGAAAAGATCCAAGAAACAGTTGTTTGGGCTACACATTTTTGATTTAATGTTAATGCAATCTAAGCTTCAACAACTTTAAAATGACTTAAGCCTGTAATGGACTTCCTCAGTGACTAAGTGGTAAAGAATCCACCTGCAATGCAGCAGTTGCAGGAAACACAGGTTCAATCCCTGAGTCAGGAAGATCCCCTGGAGAAGGGAATGGCAACCCACTCCAGTATTCTTGCCTGGTGAATCCCATGGCCAGAGGAACCTGGCGGGCTACAGTCCATAGGGTCGCAAAGAGTCAGACATGACTGAAGCGACTTAACATGCACCAACACAAGCCTGTAATGTAAATATAGAAGCAAAAGTTATAAAGATACAGTGTATACCTGATGGCAAAGTAACCTAAATAGCTATCAATGGGTCAGAAATACCCATCCCTTTTGCTGTCTTGCATATAGGGTCATCGTTACCATCTTTCTAAACTCCATATATATGCGTTAATATACTGTATTGGTGTTTTTCTTTCTGACTTAGTTCACTCTGTATAATAGGCTCCAGTTTCATACACCTCATTAGGACTGATTAAAATGCATTCTTTCTAATAGCTGAGTAATTGGAAGGAAAGTTACGACCAACCTAGATAGCATATTCAAAAGCAGAGACATTACTTTGCCAACAATGATCCGTCTGGTCAAGGCTATGGTTTTTCCAGTAGTCATGTATGGATGTGAGAGTTGGACTGCGAAGAAAACTGAGTGCCAAAGAATTGATGCTTTTGAACTGTGGTGTTGGAGAGGATGCTTGAGAGTCCCTTGGACTGCAAGGAGATCCAACCAGTCCATCCTAAAGGAGATCAGTCCTGGGTGTTCATTGGAAGGACTGATGCTGAAGCTGAAACTCCAGTATTTTGGCCACCTCGTGCAAAGAGTTGACTCATTGGAAAAGACTCTGATGCTGGGAGGGATTGGGGGCAGGAGAAGAAGGGGGCAACAGAGGATGAGATGGCTGGATGGCATCACTGACTCGATGGACGTGAGTCTGGGTGAACTCCGGGAGTTGGTGATGGACAGGGAGGCCTGGCGTGCTGCGATTCATGGGGTTGCAAAGAGTCGGACACGACTGAGCGACTGAACTGAACTGAACTGAAGGAGAGATAGGGTAGGAAAGAGCTGGCTGTGGCTATGAAAGAATAACATGGGACATCTTTGTGGTGATGAACTGTTTTGTATCTTGACTATTAGTGTCAGTATTCTGGTAGTGAACTTGTTACCACTGGGAAAAATTGGATAAAGGATCAACTGCATCTGTCTACAATTGTTCCTTATAAATATCTATGAATTTACAATTACTTCAAAAAATTAAAAAGAGAGTAAGTGCTTCGTAGAGTTTCTCTTAGGTCAATTCTTTTCATATTTACCCACTCATGTCTTAAATCTTACAGATTGTTACCAGCAAAAAGCCACTGCTCCCTGCTTCCCATCAAAGACAATACTAACCATTGAAAAAGTCATTTCCCAAAGGTTCTGGTATTCTTTGTTCATGCAAAAATTCAAGGAGCCATTAGTTCATGTTGTTTGAGCTGCAGAGATGCTTATGTATCAGGTGGAATCTTAGGTTTTAGAAGCAGTATATTTGAACTGCAGCTAAATGAATGGACAGATGGCTGTGGTTATTTTCTTCCCTAGAATTACTTTTCTTGTGTCCCCAATAAATCTTTCTGACCAGTCATTAAAGTCTGAGCAGTCTACCCATTGTTCAGTTCCCGTCTGATTTAGATGGTCTAAGGATCAGCCTAGGGAACAGTAGAGGTGATATAATGAATCTTAGTGTGAATAAAATGACTGGGACTTTTTGTATGTTTGTTTTTAAGGTTTAGAGTCTAATATTCACTCCCTAGTTACATTTTGTTATATTGTTACTGTTATATCCTGGGGAGCCTCTCTGTGCTTATCCAGTTTTCTTATTCCCCTCCATACCATTCTGCCTGGCTTCTTCTGGCCAATGGGCTATCATTTCTGTGGGTTTTCTAGTCTAAGCAGTCTCTTTAGGTATCATTTTCCAGGTATCATATTTGAATGTACTTAGTTGAATGACTTAGTTCTACTTTTTTTTGGTGTACATTATTTTGATCTTCCAGTAGACATCAACTTTATTGTTGTCTTTGCTGATCTTTGCAGTTGCCAGCTCCTTGGGGACTTTGAAACTTCACTATTACAGCTGCCAGTATTGAGAGGTAGCCTGGCATTAACATGTCTCTTTAGAGAGCAGGGTTCTTTGCTTGGCATATAAGTCAAGTCTCTTTGTTATTTTACTCTAAAACCTTTTTGGGGAAGGTGTGAAGTAAAAGAATTAACTATTGACATCTTTGATATATGAGTAAAATGGGCTGGGTTTTGTGACATTCTGCTTTAATGATTTAATCAGTTGTTAGTTTATAGAAAGTTGTTCTTCTGAATGTTGAGTTCCTTCATTTTCACATGGGGAGGTGAGAGGTGAGAGGGAAGAAACATGGTGGCCCTAAAGCCTGTCCTGTAGAGAAAGCATCATAAGGAAATGTGATCAGGCAAGGGAAGTACGCACTGCGTGAAGGCAGTATGGCTGGTGGCAAACTTTACACCCTTGAGCGTTTTATATTTCTGTGCATTGTCAGAACAGATTCTGTTCTCCCCAGCTCACAATGTTCAGGTTCCCAGTTTCTTGGGAGTTTGATCTTGGGAGCATGGATTTACCCTTGATTACATCTGTAATACTGGGGCAATAGAATTTTTATTGAGAAATTGTCATGCCAAGACTATTTTGAAGTAATGAGAAAGTGTAGTTTTGTGCAGATGAAGCAAATAGGAATTGCATTTCATGTTTTAGTATGGTGAAAATTCACATGGCCCCAACACACAAATCCCTTATATGTGGAATCTAAAAAGAAATGATACAAATGAATTCTTTACAAAAAAGAAATAGACTCAGAGACTTAGAGAAACAACTTATGATTGTCAGGGGGAAGGAAGTTAGGGAGTTTGGGATGGACATGTGCACACTGCTAAATTCCATGGACTGAGGAGCCTGGTGGGTTGCAGTCCATGGGGTTGCAAAGAGTCAAACACTATAGAATGACTGTGCGTGCACACACGCACACAAAACAAGGAACTACTGTATAGAACATGAAACTCTGTTCAATGCTCTATGGCAGGCTGGTTGGAGGGGAGTTTGGGGGAGAATGGATACATGTGTATGCATGGCGGAGTCCCTTTGGTGTCCACCTGAGACCATCACAACATTGCTAATTGGGTATACCTTGTCATAGTTCCTGCAGATTTGCTTTAATGGCAGTTTTTGAATCTGAAGTTGTTTTTAAATGATATCTAATCCTTATACTTTATTTTGGAATCAAGTAGGAAAGACTTGGAATTGTTGAATTTGAGTGCTGGGAATACTCATGGAAAGTATATAATCCTTTTTTTCTATTTTTAAAAATTTATTGGAATATAATTGCTTTACAATGTTTGCTGTGGGTTTATCATATATGGCTTTTATTATGTTGAGGTATGTTCCTTCTATTCCTGTTTTCTGGAGGGTTTTTATCATAAATGGATGTTGAATTTTGTCAAAGGCTTTCTCTGCATCTATTGAGATAATCATATGGTTTTTATCTTTCAATTTGTTAATGTGGTGTATCACATTGATTGATTTGTGAATATTGAAGAATCCTTGCATCCCTGGGATAAAGCCCACTTGGTCATGATGTGTGATCTCTTTAAGATGTTGTTGGATTCTGTTTTCTAGAATTTTGTTAAGGATTTTTTCATATATGTTCATCAGTGATATTGGCCTGTAATTTTCTTTTTTTGTGGCATCTTTGTCAGGTTTTGGTATTAGGGTGATGGTGGCCTCATAGAATGAGTTTGGAAGTTTACCTTCCTCTGCAATTTTCTGTAAGAGTTTAAGTAGGATAGGTGTTAGCTCTTCTTTAAATTTTTGGTATAATTTAGCTGTGTAGCCATCTTGTCCTGGGCTTTTGTTTGCTGGAAGATTTCTGATTACAGTTTCAATTTCCATGCTTGTGATGGGTCTGTTAAAATTTTCTATTTCTTCCTGGTTCAGTTTGGGAAAGTTATACTTTTCTAAGAATTTGTCCATTTCTTCCAAGTTGTCCATATTATTGGGATATAGTTGCTGGTAGTAGTCTCTTATGGTCCTTTGTATTTCTGTATTGTCTGTTGTGATTTCTCCATTTTCATTTCTAATTCTGTTGATTTGATTCTTCTCCCTTTTTTCTTGATGAGTCTGGCTATGGTTTATCTATTTTATTTATCTTCTCAAAGAACCAGCTTTTAGCTTTATTGATTTTTGCTGTGGTCTCCTTTGTTTCTTTTTCATTTATTTCTGCCCTAATTTTTATGATTTCTTTCCTTCTACTAACCCTGGGGTTCTTCATTTCTTCCTTTTCTAGTTGCTTTAGGTGTAGAGTTAGGTTATTTATTTGACTTTTCTCTTGTTTCTTGAGGTAAGCTTGTATTGCTATGAACCATCCCCTTAGCACTGCTTTTACTGAGTCCCATAGGTTTTGGGTTGTTGTGTTTTGCATTGGGTTGTTGCATTCATTTCTATGCATATTTTGACTTTTTCTGTGATTTGTTGGTTATTCAGAAGTGTGTTGTTTAGCCTCCATATGTTGGAATTTTTAATAGTTTTTTCCTGTAATTGACATCTAATCTTACTGCACTGTGATCAGAAAAGATGCTTGGGATGATTTCAGTGTTTTTTTTTTTTTTAATTTACCAAGGCTAGATTTATGGCCCAGGATGTGATCTATCCTGGAGAAAGTTCCGTGTGCACTTGAGAAAAAGGTGAATTAATTGTTTTGGGGTGAAATGTCCTACAGAAATCAATTAGGTCTAACTGGTCCATTGTGTCATTTAAAGTTTGTATTTCCTTGCTAATTTTCTGTTTAGTTTATCTATCCATAGGTGTGAAAGGGGTATTAAACTGTCCCACTATTATTGTGTTACTGTTCATTTCCCCTTTCATACTTGTTAGCATTTTCCTTACATATTGGGGTGCTCCTATGTTGGATGCATATATATATTTATAATTGTTACATCTTCTTCTTGGATTGACCCTTTGATCATTATGTAGTGTCCTTTCTTGTCTCTTTACATGGCCTTTATTTCAAAGTCTATTTTATCTGATATGAGTATTGCTACTCCTGCTTCCTTTTGGTCTACTTTTGCATGAAATATCTTATTCCAGCCCTTCACTTTCAGTCTGTATGTGTCCTTTGTTTTGAGGTTGGTCTCTTGTAGACAGCATATATAGGGGTCTTGTTTTTGTATCCATTCAGCCAGTCTTTGTCTTTTGGTTGGGGCATTCAACCCATTTACATTTAAAGTAATTATTGACAAGTATGATCCCGTTGCCATTTATTTTGTTGTTTTGGGTTCAAGTTTATAAACCTTTTCTGTGTTTCCTGTCTAGAGAAGATCCTTTAGCATTTGTTGAAGAGCTGGTTTGGTGGTGCTGAATTCTCTCAGCTTTTGCTTGTCTGTAAAGCTTTTGATTTCTCCTTCATATTTGAATGATATCCTTGCTGGGTACAGTAATCTGGGTTGTAGGTTTTTCTCTTTCATCACTTTAAGTATGTCCTGCCATTCCCTCCTGGCCTGAAGAGTTTCTATTGAAAGATCAGCTGTTATCCTTATGGGAATCCCCTTGTGTGTTATTTGTTGTTTTTCTCTTGCTGCTTTTATTTGTTCTTTGTGTTTGATCTTCATTAATTTGATTAATATGTGTCTTGGGGTGTTTTGCCTTGGGTTTATCCTGTTTGAGACTCTTGGGTTTCTTGGACTTGGGTGGCTATTTCCTTCCCCATTTTAGGGAAGCTTTCAACTATTATCTCCTCAAGTATTTTCTCATGGTCTTTCTTTTTGTCTTCTTCTTCTGGGACTCCTATGATTCGAATGTTAGGTGTTTGACATTGTCCCAGAGGTCTCTGAGGTTGTCCTCATTTCTTTTAATTCTTTTTTCTTTTTTCCTCTCTGCTTCATTTATTTCCACCATTCTATCTTCCACCTCACTTATCCTATCTTCTGCCTCAGTTATTCTACTGTTGATTCTCTCTAGAGTGTTTTTGATCTCAGTTATTGCATTATTTATTATTGATTGACTCTTTTATTTCTTATAGGCCCTTGTTAAACATTTCTTGCATCTTCTCAATCCTTGTCTCCAGACTATTTATCTGTAACTCCATTTTGTTTTCAAGATTTTGGATCATTTTTACTATCACTATTCTGAATTCTTTTTTAGGTAGACTCCCTATCTCCTCCTCTTTTGTTTGGTTTGGTGGGCATTTATCATGTTCCTTTACCTGCTGAATATTTCTCTGCCTTTTCATCTTGTTTAGATTGTTGTGTTTGGGGTGGCCTTTCTGTAGGCTGGAAGTTTGTGGTTCCTCTTTATTGTGGAGGTTGCTGCCTGTGGGTGGGATTGGATGGGTGACTTGTCAAGGTTTCCTGATTTGGGAAGCTTGTATCAGTGTTCTGGTGGGTGTAGCAGGATATCTTCTCTCTGGAGTGCAATGAAGCGTCCAGTAGTGAGTTTTGACGTGTCTATGGGTTTGGTGTGACTTTGGGCTGCCTGTATATTAATCCTCAGGGCTATGTTCCTGTGTTGCTGGAGAATTAGCATGGTATGTCTTTCTCTGGAACTTGTTGGCTCCATGATATTTTCTCTTTCTGACTTTCTTCACTCTGTATGACAGTCACTAGATCTATCCACGACTCTCCAAATGGCACAGTTTTATTCCTTTTTATGGCTGAGTAATATTCCATTGTATATATGTACCACATCCTCTTTATCCATTCCTCATTGATGGACATTTAGGTTGCTTCCATGTCTTCAGGTGGCACTAGTGGTAAAGAACCTGCCCACCAATGAAAAAGATGTAGGAGAGGTGGATTCAATCCCTGAGTCTGAAAGATACCATGGAGGAGGGCATCGCAACCCACTCCAGTATTCTTGCCTGGAGAATCCCATGGACAGAGGAGCCTGGCAGGCTACAGTCCATAGAGTCACAAGAGTTGAACACAACTGAAGCTACTTAGTTCACATGCACACACATGTCCTTGCAAATAGTGCTGCTATGAACATTGGGGTGCGTGTATCTTTTTGAATTATGATTTCCCCTGGCTTTATGCCCAGGAATGAGACTGCTAAGTCATATGGTATTTCTTCTTCTATGTTTTAAAATATTCAACAATTTAGTAGCATTCTAAGAGGGCATTGAATTGTTTTTCTCTGGGTATATGCCCAAGAGTAGGATTGCTGGATCATATGGTAGTTCTAGTTTTTGCTTTTTAAGGAATCTCCAAACTGTTCTCCATAGTGGCTTTATCAATTTACATTCTCACCAGCAGTGCAAAAGGGTTCCCTTTTTTCCATACCCTCTCCAGTGTTTTTTATTTTATTGATGGCCATTCTGATTGGTGTGAACTGACACTTAATTGTAGTTTTGATTTGCACTTCTTTAATACTTAGTGATGTTGAGCATCTTCTCATGTGTTTGTGAGGCATCTGTATGTCTTCTTTGGAGAAATTTCTATTTAGGTCTTCCGCCCATTTTTTTTTTTTTTTTGATTGGGTTGCTTGTCTTTTTGATATGGAGCTGCATGAGCTGTTTGTATGTTTTGGAGATTAATCCCTTGTCAGTTGCTTCATTTGCAAATATTTTCTCTGATTCTGAGGGTTGTCTTTTCATCTTGTTTATGGTTTCCTTCGCTGGGCAAAGGCTTTTAAGTTTAGTTAGGTCCCATTTGTTTATTTTTGTTTGTATTTTAATTACTGCAGGAGGTGGGTCAAAAAAGATCTTGCTGTGATTTATGTCAAAGAGTGTTCTGCCCATGTTTTCCTCTAAGAGTTTTATGTCTCTTAAGTGTCTAGCCTTACATTTAGGTCTTTGGTCCATTTTGAGTTTATTTTTGTGTATGGTATTATGGAGTGTTCTAATTTCATTCTTTTACATATAGCTTTTCAGTTTTCCCCAGCACCATTTATTGAAAAGACTGGGAAACTTTGAGAGTTGACTGTTAGGGCAATTGGTATGAATGTCTCTTGGCAGCTGGTTGTTAAATCAAATAGTGGATTAAGCTAGATTGGATGTTAGTTTCACTTAACTTCCTCAGGAGAAGGTCACTTACCTGATAACATCCCAGGTTGTCTCAGGGAGTCCTGCTGGTTGTCTTGTTGTGGAGCATGAGTCCTATCATTCATGCTGTAGGTCACATTGTTCCCTGACAGGGATATTGGCAGGTAGAGCTATGTGAAAGGACCATGATATACTCTTGTCTTTGTGTACAGAGTCTCAGAGCAGTGTAAATTGTTTATTTGTTTGAAAATAATAATCTCCATGAATATACCTTAGGTGCACCCTAAGGTATTAGAATTGCAAAACTCTAATTGAAATTGATCATAAAAATAATTTTACCTTATGAGGTTGGGTATTATCTCATTCTCATTAGTGAAACTAGTTTTTCCATGATCACACAATTAGTAAGCCAGAATTTGAGCTTATGCATCTAATTCCATAACCTACACATTGGTTCTTTCTTTATGTAATATAGCATTTTTGAGCCTGGGTTAATATTTCTTCTATTCTTTCAATAGACATTTTTGAGTACCTGCCATCTCTTAGGTACTGTGCTGGATCCTGCAGATAAAAATTAATGAACATGATTCCTATAGTGGAGATGCTCCCATTTAATTGTGATAGAAATTAGGAATACTGTAAAAAATGATTAAATGTGAGGCTAACCATCCATTGTGATAGAAAATTGGAAGATGCACCATGAAATCAGGTACATGATATTCCTGGAGAGAATAATTGTTGTTGTTAAGTTGCTAAGTTGTGTCTGACTCTTTGCGAGCCCATGGACTGCACCATGCCACGCCTCCCTGTCCCTCACCGTCTCCTGGAGTTTGTCCAAGTTCATGTCCATTGCATCAGTGATGCCATCCAACCCGCTCATCCTCTGCTATCCTCTTCTCCTTTTGCCTTCAGTCTTTGCCAGCACTAGGGTCGGTGAATAGCTGACTCATTGGAAAAGACCCTGATGTTGGAGAGAATAATAGGAGAGTTTGTTTTTATCAGGGATGTGGTCCCTTAGAGAGGAGAGCTGAAGAGTACCTAGGCATTAATCGGGTAAATGTTGGGGTGGTTGAGGCAAAACCCTGGCATCAGATCAGGTCATTGAAATTCCAGGAACTGAAGGGAAGGCCAGAGTGATCTCAAGGGAGAAGAGGAGGGAAGCCCATGGAAGTAAGATTCTAGATGAGGCCTGAGAAACAGTAAGAGGCCAGACAAGCAAAGTCTTTGGGTCCTAAAAAGTATCTTTAAATCCTTCCTAGAGGCAAAGGAAAGTCACTGAAAATATATGAATGACAAAGTCAGATTTGTGATCTAAACAGCTCTTTTCATCTCAATGCAGACAGGATTGGCAGACAGCCAAGGTGTGTTTGGGGAAGACCAGCAGGAAACTGTAGAGCTTTCAAGGCCAGATAGGACAGAGTGTGGATTAAGTGATGATGTGAAGATGGAGTGTGGAGGAGGGGTTTCAGAAGTGGTTATGAGGTAAAAATCAGCGATGGACTGAATATGGGGTCAGGAGAAGAAAAGGAAGTTGGATAACTGATGGCAGCATTCACTGTGATAGAGACCCTGCAAGCAGATCCGATTTGGGAGGCAGATTTCAAGTTTAATTTTGAACATGTTGGGTTTGGGGTTGCTTTGAGAGAGATAAGCAGAAACAACAAATTGACATTTAAGCCTATTATTTTGAAGCCTAGAGGAGAGGCCAGGGCTGAAAATATATCTTTGTGTATTATAAGTATGGAAATGGTAATGACATCATGACCATGGGTGCCATTGTTTAGGGAATTACTAAAGAGTGATAAGAAAGCAGAGCCTTGAACCATGCCTTGAAGAACTTAATTTCACAGCTGTTTGAAGGAAGATCAACTTACAGAGGATGTAAGAGTATCACAAAAGATGGGAGTGAAACCACTAGCATCATGAAAACAAAAGGAAGATATACTTTGCTGAAGATAGAGTGACCAGCAATGTAAATGGATTTTAATATGGATTTTAAAAAGTCCTTTGGAGTTATTGACATGATATTCATTGGTAATCTTAGCAAGAGTTATTTTTTTTGTGAAGGATATGGAAAAAGATAAGAGCAGGCTGAAGAGTGAGTTAGGGCTGTGAAACTGGCCTCAATCAAAATAGACAAGTCTTATAGAAAGAGAATAGCAAATAAAATATGTAGTTTTGGGGAAAGGTTTTTTGTATGAGATGAGAGAGACTTGAATATGTTTAAAAGTCATTGGTGAATATTTAATTGATAGGGAGTGGCAGCCATTTAGATGAGAAAAAGGATCATGGGAGAAGGGAAGTAGGCAGGAAAGTATTTTCAGAGATGCCTGTGTTTGCATGCTTGGTATGAAGAGGATAAAGGAGTTCCCCATTTAGGATTTTTGTTTTCCTGTAAAGCACAGCACAGTAACTTTGTCTATGAGGGAACAGGGAGGTTGAGGAGGGCTGCTGCTGCTGCTAAGTCACTTGTCATGTCTGACTCTGTGCGACCCCATAGACGGCAGCCCACCAGGCTCCCCTGTCCCTGGGATTCTCCAGGCAAGAACACTGGAGTGAGTTGCCATTTCCTTCTCCAGTGCATGAAAGTGAAAAGTAAAAGTGAAGTCTCTCAGTCGTGTCTGACTCTTCACGACCCCATAGACTGAAGCCTACCAGGCTCCTTTGTCCATGGGATTTTCGAGGCAAGAGTACTGGAGTGGGTTGAGAGAACTTGAAATATGGTAGTTGTGGTGAAGAGTGTGTGGGAGTTGTTTTGAGTAAGTAATGGGATTCCTGGTCAATATCAAGGGTTCATTCTCCAGAAACTTAGGAATATTCATCTTATGCTGTTAAGTAAAAACTCCATGCTATATCCATGTTTTGTGAAAAATCCAAAAAAAAAAAAAAAAAAAGAAAAGAAAAATCCATGCTAACAACATCTATATAAGTAAGAGGAAAGTATTTGAGAAAGGTGGGAAGGATTTTTTAAAAGTGATTGATTTTCAGACTGTTTTGGGAGACTGGAAGGAAAATACTCATTTGAACATAAAAATCTAAATTTTAAAGGATCTCTGAATGTGTGTATACTTATTAAATGAATCAGATGAAGGGAAAAAGTTTCTTTTTCACATGAGAAAAATTGACCAATTTATCTTATTTAAGCATTGAGGCCTTGGTTGAATTAAACATGAGATTATTTTAAAAGGATATCAGGGTTTGCATAAAACTGTGCACTAAGGTGGCTGGATTTTTATTTTTGCTGTTGATCAAGGATGCTGCTGCTGCTGCTGCTAAGTCGCTTCAGTCGTGTCTGACTCTGTGCGACCCCATAGATGGCAGCCCACCAGGCTCCGCTGTCCCTGGTATTCTCCAGTCAAGAACACTGGAGTGGGTTGCCATTTCCTTCTCCAATGCATGAAAGTGAAAAGTGAAAGTGAGGTCACTCAGTTGTGTCCGACTCTTCGCTACCCTATGGACTGTAGCCTACCAGGCTTTTCTGTCCATGAGATTTTCCAGGCAAGAGTACTGGAGTGGGATGCCATCGCCTTCTCCAGATCAAGGATGTTAGGTCTTTGCAATTTCCCTATCCTTTCAAGAAGATGAACAGATGTTTCTATGAATGTGAAACTAAGCAAATAGAGCCTCCTTTTCTACATAGTTTTTGGCTGAGGAATACAAGGGACAAACACCTGGAGATTAGAAATGTGTCCCTAATCACTAGAAATGCTCCTTTTTAATGAGTTGGCC
The DNA here is from genome assembly GCF_002263795.3 of Bos taurus. NCBI lineage: Eukaryota > Metazoa > Chordata > Mammalia > Artiodactyla > Bovidae > Bos > Bos taurus. The sequence goes on from NC_037347.1 coordinate 18,909,039, forward strand.
TCAGTTGGCTAAGAGAAATTGCCTAAGTGTGAAACTTTTCACTTCTTGTGTGTAGAGTACATGACCACATATGTTGGTGGGAGCACAGGAGCATATACAAAAGGAATTTTTTCCCCTCTTGAACAATTCTTGTTTGGCTGGGGAGGGAAAGTATTCATACAAAAGTTACAAAAGAGACCTTCAGTAACTTCATTAATTCAGGTGTTTTAGGAGATGGGTAAGAGCTCAGAGTAAGAGAAGGATGAGATAGCAGAAAGATCTCATAAAGGAAGATTTGGGAATAAGGATATCAGAGATTTAGCTAGAGTAAGGCCCAGATCTATTAACTGCTTGTGAAGAGTTGACTCATTGGAAAAAACTCTGATGCTGGGAGGGATTGGGGGGCAGGAGGAGAAGGGGACGACAGAGGATGAGATGGCTGGATGGCATCACCGACTCGATGGACAAGAGTTTGGGTGAACTCCGGGAGTTGGTGATGGACAGGGAGGCCTGGTGTGCTGCGATTCATGGGGTCACAAAGAGTCGGACACAACTGAGCGACTGAACTGAACTGAACTGAACTGAATGCACAAGCACTCTCAGGAGATTCCCATGGAGAATCACGTGGGAGATTTTAAGGGCCATCCTGAGAGTGACATGTATCCCTTCTGTCCTGTAGCACTGATCAGAAGTCAATCACACTGCCCAGTGTAACTGCAGTAGTAGCTGGGAAGTGTACAGGCATCCCAGGAGATATTGTGGGTTTGGTTCCAGACCATGACAATAAAGCAAGTATTGCAATAAAGTGAGTCACATACGTTTTTTGTTTCTCAATGCATATTATGATTTTATTTATATTATCTATTAACTGTGTCAACCCCTAATGTATACATCTTAATTTAAAAAATACATGCGTGTGTGCTAAGTCACTTCAGTCATGTCCAACTCTTCACGACCCCAACTCTATAGCCCGCCAGGCTTGTCTGTTCTTGGTATTTCCCAGGCACAAATACTGGAGCAGGTTGCCATTTCCTTCCCCAGGGGATCTTCCTGACCCAGGGATTGAACCTGTGTCTCTCAAGTCTCCTGCATTTGTAGGCAGATTCTTTACCACTACTGCCACCTGAGAAGTCCCAATGAAAAAAATACCTTTTTGTCGACATCTGAGCCTTCAGTGAATCATAATCTTTTTGCTGATGGAGGGTCTTGCCTCAGTGTTGATGGCTACTGATTGATGAGGGTGGTGGTTGCTCAAGGTTGAGGTGGCTGTGCCAATTCTTTAAAATAAGACAACAAAGTTTTCACAATGATTGACACTTCCCTTCACAAAAGTTTTCTATGTAGCATGTAATACTGTTTGATAGCATTTCACCTTTTGGTGTGAATCCTCTCAAACCCTGCTGCGGCTTTATCAACCAAATGTATTTAACATCCTAAATCCTTTGTTGTAATTTCAACAATCTCTACCAGTAGTAGATTATATCTCAAGGAACCAGTTTCTTTGCTGATTGATAAGAAGCAGTTCCTCATCTGTTAAAGTTCTATCATGAGATTGTGAAATTTAGTCACATCTTTAGGGTCCACTTCTAACTCTAGTTCTTTTGATGTTTTCACCACATCTGTAGTTACCTCCTTCACTGAAGTCTTGAACCCTCCTAAGTCATCACATAAGGTTGAGATCAGCTTCTTCCAAACTCCTGTTAATATTGATATTTTACCTCTTCCCATGAATGATGAAATGTTTTTACTGGCATCTAGAATGGTGAATCCTTTCCAGGAGGTTTTGTATTTAATTTGTCCACATACATCAAAGGAATCACTATCTGTGGCAGTTATGGCCTCACAAAAAGGTTATCTTAAATAAGACCTGAAATGAAAATTTCTCCTTGATCCATGGGCCGCAGAATGAATGTTGTATTTGCAGGCAAAAAAACAACATTAATCTTGTTATACATCTCCATCAGAGCTCTTGGGTGACAAGGAGCTCTGTGAGTGAGCAGTAATATTTTGAGAGAAGTCTTTTTTTTTTTTTCCTGAGCAGTGAGTCTCAGCAGTAGGCTTATAATATTCAGTAAATCACTTTTTCAACAGATAGGCTGTCATCCAGGCTTTGTAGTTCCATTTATAGAGCAAAGAGTAGATTTAGCATAATTCTAAAGAGGCCTAGGATTTGCAGAATGGTAAATGAGTATTGACTTCAACTTAAAGTCACCAGCTGTATTAACCCCTAACAAGAGAGTCAACTTATCCTTTGTAGCTTTGTAGCCAGGCATTGATTTCTCCTCTCTAGCTACGAAAGGCCTAGATGGCATCTTCTAATAAAATCTGTTCTTTAGTGTAGCCACCTGCATCCATTATCTTAGCTAGATCTGGACTACTTGCTGCTGCTTCTACATCACTTGCTGCTTCACCTGGCACTTTTCTGTTATGTAGATAGCTTCTTTCTGAAACGCTGTGAACCAGCCTCTGCCAGCTTGAAAATTTTCTTCTTCAGCTTCGTCACCTCTCTCAGCCTTCATGGAATTAAAGAGAGTTAGGGCCTTGCTCTAGATTGGACTTCAGTTTGAGGGAATGTTTTGGCTGATTTTGTTTTCTGCCCAAGCCACTAAAACTTTCTCCATATCACCAATAAGTCTGTTTTACTTTCTTATTATTGGTGTGTTCACTGGAGTAGCAGTTTTAATTTCCTTCCAGAACTTTTCCTTTGTATTCATAGCTTATGTTTGCCTCAAAACCTCTAGCCTTCAGCCTGTTTCAGCTTTCCACACAGCTTCCTCCCTGAACTCAGTCATTTCTAAGCTTTTGATTTAAAGAGAAAGATGTGCAACTCTTCCTTTCACTTGAACACTTAGACCACTGTAGGGTTATTAACTGGCCCAATTTCAATATTGTGTCTCTCAATAGGGAGGCCTGGGAAGAAGGAGAGATCCAGGGGTGCGGCCAGTCATTGGAGTTGGAATGCATGCAACATTTATAGATTAAGTTCACTGTCTTATGTGGGTGAAGTTCAAGGGACCTCAAAATAATTACAAGAGTAATATCAAAAGTCATTGATCAGAAATCACTATAACAAATATAATAGTAATGAAAAAGTTTGAAATATTGTGAGAATTGCCAAAAGGTGACATAGAGACTGGAAGTGAGTCAATTATCTTGGAAAAATGGCACCAATAGACTTGTTTGACACAGCATTGACAAAAGCCTTCTATTTGAAAAAATACAGTACCTGAGAAACACAATAAAATGAGGTGTGCCCATAGTTGAGCTGTGTGCCTGAGAAGATGTAGGTTTGTTTAGCATCTAACCAGACTCTGCTATGTGCCCATTGGAGCATCATAGAAGAAATTTCACTCCCTCTTCCTCAGTCATAGACTCTTTAGACTTTCTCCCTCAGGGGAGATACCTGATCAGTTCTACCAGGAATCAGTCATATGTGATTGTTCCCAAATCTTCTACCACCTGGCCATTATTTTTTAGCAAACATTCTTGGTTTTTATTTTTCTTCTCAAAATGAGATGTTCACAGTAAAATGGAATTCTCTGGATGTTCAGTTCAGTTCAGTTGCTCAGTCATATCCAACTCTTTGCGACCGCATGGAGAGCAGCACGCCAGGCCTCCCTGTCCATAACCAACTCCCAGAGTTTACTCAAACTCATGTCCATTGAGTCGGTGAAGTCATCCAGCCATCTCATCCTGTGTCATCCCCTTCTCCTGCCCTCAATCTTTCCCAGCATCAGGGTCTTTTCCAATGAGTCAGCTCTTCGCATAAGGTGGCCAAAGTATTGCAGTTTCAGCTTCAACATCAGTCCTTCCAATAAACACTCAGGATTAATCTCCTTTAGGATGGACTTGGTGGATCTCCTTGCAGTCCAAGGGACTCTCAAGAGTCTTCTCCAACACCACAGTTCAAAAGCATCAATTCTTTGGCATTCAACTTTCTTTATAGTCCAACTCTCACACCCATACATGACCAGTGGAAAAACCATAGCCTTGACTAGACGGACCTTTGTTGGCAAAGTAATGTCTCTGCTTTTGAATATGCTGTCTAGGTTGGTCATAACTTACCTTCCAAGGAGTAAGCATTTTTTAATTTCATGTCTGCAGTCACCATCTGAAGTGATTTTGGAGCCCCCCAAAATAAAGTCAGCTACTGTTAACTACTGTTTCCCCATCTATTTGCCATGAAGTGATGGGACCAGATGCCATGATCTTACTTTTCTGAATGTTGAGCTTTAAGCCAACTTTTTCACTCTCTCTTTCATTTTCATCAAGAGGCTCTTTAGTTCTTCTTCACTTTCTGCCATAAGGGTGGTGTCATCTGCATATCTGAGGTTATTGATATTTCTCTCAGCAATCTTGATTCCAGCTTGTGCTTCATCCAGCCCAGCATTTCTCATGATATACTTTGTATATAAGTTAAATAAGCAGGATGACAATATACAACCTTGATGTACCCCTTTTCCTATTTGGAACCAGTCTGTTGTTCCATGTCCAGTTCTAACTGTTGCTTCCTGACCTGCATACAGATTTCTCAAGAGGCAGGTCAGGTGGTCTGGTATTCCCATCTCTATGAGAATTTTCCACAGTTTATTGTGATCCACACAGTCAAAGGCTTTGGCATAGTCAATAAGGCAGAAACAGATGTTTTTCTGGAACTCTCTTGCTTTTTCAGTGATCCAGCGGATGTTGGCAATCTGATCTCTGGTTCCTCTACCTTTTCTAAATCCAGCTTGAACATCTGGAAGTTTGCGGTTCACATATTGCTGAAGCCTGGCTCGGAGAATTTTGAGCATTACCTTACTAGTGTGTGAGGTGAGTGCCATTGTGCAGTAGTTGAGCAATCTTTGGCATTGCCTTTCTTTGGGATTGGAATGAAAATTCTCTGGATGGGATCCCCCCAAATGCTGGTAAAGTGGGATTATTTTATTTGATTTCATAACTATAAGGCCAAAGAGATGGCCAGTATTGGGAAGCCTTCCCATTGAGAGGCAGATAATGGAATCCCACAAAGAAGATCATTTGAAGGATGAAAGGGGTTGCTAGGATGCCATTTCTATCAGGCAGCTGTATCAAGCATTTGTGGTTATAGATTATTCTTACCTACTTCTCAATGAAGAAAAAAAGTACGTGTACACACAAATTAACCAGTTCATTTCTATAAAGTTTAAACTCATGGAGAAGAAAGAAATGTTTTCAAATATTATTACATTTGTGTTAGACTTTGAATTTAAATGAGGAAAATACACCAAGAGTTTCTGTATTTAAAATCTTTTTATTGCAATGCTACCCATTCCACTGGTCTTATGTAGTGATTAAAGTGTTGCATTCAATAATCTAGCCAGTAATGAACACGCTTAAATGATATGTAAGTGAGTTAGCATTGCTTTGTGGAACTAAAAGTTGTTGCCTTACATTGTCACATCAATTAGATAAGAAACTATTGATGTCTTGCCATTTCAACATATCCCAGTGGCGTGAGTCCCAGATGTCTACATTAGTGACCCTTGAAGAGAGAAATAATGTATCTTTTCTTTCTTTTTCTTTTCTTTTGCAGTAGTTGTGCTTTCACTATTCTCTACTGAGAAATATTATGACCGAAGGCAACTGCTCATTCTTATCGGAGGAAAGAATTTATTAAAAACAATCTATGTCTAAATTCCAAGAAGAGAGAAAACCTATGGATCTCTCTGTATAGTCTACCAATGTGCTTACCTATTTCAAATATTTTTTTTCCTAAATTGAGTTTGTAATGTCAAGGTTTCAGGGTACAGGATTTTTTTTTGTTCAGTGGTTTATGGCTAGACTCATGAACAGTGACTACCACACTTCCATTTTTCTACAAATGTGGTTGCCCTTGGATGTTGACATTGTAGAAAACAGAATTCATTAAAATTATAATTCAAATTTAGTTTCCTGTTACGATTCCTGTTTCTTCTTGTCACTAGGTTGTCTCTAAGGAGAAAGATGCCAGAGGATGGGCAAAAACATTTGTGCATAAACATAGACACTAATACACAAACACTGATTTATGTCTTAGTGTCTTTTTTTCTTGGTTCTCCCCAATAAGATTTAAGTGATACTAACAGATTTTCAAGAGGCACTTTAAAATAAACAGAACAGTGAGTATCTAGGCAGAAAGCCATATACTTTCAGATCTCAACATGTTTATAATATATATGAAGACAGAAACACAGAAACAACATAAATAACTATATCCTACTTGGTTATTATCTGCAAGTTATTATTTTTCAGGGAAGAGTTTAACCATAGATACATCATTGAGAGGAAGAACAGTAGAATATTGAGGGCAAATGGTGATGGTGGTGGGGTATCTTTGTTACCTAGGAAGAACATTGAGAATCTAGGGGAATTTTCAATTTTGAACCCCTGTGCTCTGCAACAGGGCATTTGTTTTGCTGACTGAATGCTCTTTTGGTATCCGGGAGAAAAATGATTGTAAAGACTACAGATGAAATTTTCTTCTTTGGCTTTTTTCCATAATACCATAAATATGAACCGTGCTGAGTTAGGGGGTAACATTCATTGGAGAATATCCTAAACTGCACTTTGAACACGTCTTGGCCTCTATGGCATCATTTAGAAACTCAAGCCTTTGTGGGGTTTCTGACTTTTCTCTTTATATGGTGGGTTGGCAATCTTATAATGACATTAGTTTTGTGACCAGTTACCAAAGAGTTGTTATTATTTTTAGAAAATTAGGCTATCGTTAAATGTCTACAGCAAAGTTAAAAACAGCCCAGAAAAGTGTGTGATAGGATAGTTTAGAAACCTCCTCACCTGGATATTTGGTACCATGGAATTCAACAAGGAATGTTGGACACTTCTCAAAATAAAAGTAATTTAAATTCAGTCTTACAAAAGGTTATGTTATAGAATATATTGAAAAAAAGAAGGTTAGTTGGAAAGTCAAACATGTTAGAATTTGGCATTTACCAGGCTTTTGGATATAAAAGTGCTTCTCATATGTCAAGGCAAAATTTATATTCTCTTTTCCTCAATAGCATTTTATGAGATTAAATATTCCTGTTCTACATAAATAGAATAGAAACATCTCTCTTTTTAAGTGTCATGAAAATAAGAAATGGCCTCTGTACAAAAAGGTTTTTAAAATTTCTCCTTGCTATATCATTTTGGTTAATTTAGGGGGCATAATTTGTGGGGACATTGTGATTGTTTTTTCTTTTTAAAAATTTTTCATTGTTATTTTAATTGGAGAATAATTGCGTCACAATGTTGTATTGGTTTCTGCAGTGCAAATCAGCCATTATTATATGTATATCATGTTCCTATTGAGCCCCCTTCCAGCCCCTCATCCCACCCCTCTAGCTTGTCAGAGAACACCAAGCTGAGCTCCCCCCATGCAACATAGCAGCTTCCCACTAGCTAGCTATTTTACCCATGATAGTGTATATATGTCAATGCTACTTTCTGAATTCATCCCACCCTCTGACTCATTGGAAAAGACCCTGATACTAGGCAAGATTGAAGGCAGGAGAAGAAGGGGGCGATAGAGCAGGAGATAGTTGGATGGCATCACCAACTCTATGGACATGAGTTTGAGCAAGCTCTGGTAATTGGTGATGGACAGGGAGGCCTGGCATGCTGCAGTCCGTGGGGTCTCAGAGAGTTGGACACGACTGAGCGACTGAACTGAACCAAAGCTCGTGTGATCCTGAAAATAGTGAAAGTGTTAGTTGTTCAGTTGTGTCCAACTCTGTGTGACCCCGTGGATTGTAGCCTGCTGGGCTCCTCTGTCCATGGAATTTTCCAGGCAAGAATACTGGAGTGGGTAGCCATTCCTTTCTTTGGGGGATCTTACTGACCCAGGGATTGAACCCAGGTCTCCTGCATTGCAATCAGATTCTTTTACCATCTGAGCCATCGAGGAAGCCCAGTGTGATGCTGAGACAGTGGCAAATGAAGGATGAGGAGGAAGGAAAATGATGGACTAGTAAATGCAGACAAAGCTGATGCACATCCATAGTTCCAGTAGCATGATTGATGAGCTGCTTAATTTCAAATGGTTTGTCTTGCTGAATTTGGAGTTTAGCCTCTGGCCCTTAGCCTCTCCCTTTGTGACTTGAGTATTTTCTGGGCATGTACATGCCAGTTTTCTTCATAGCTTGTTGTGATTTATTTATCTTCACATTCTTCAGTGATTTGAAATGTCGCATTTTCTTATATTGAAATTTTGTACCATACATATTTAGCATATGAATCTTTGGCAGCTAATCTTTTTCTTGCAATCATTTGTCTTTCTTGTCTGAAGCTGGTATCGTGTTTTAATTGTTATGGTTTCTAATAGTCTATATTATCTAGAATGGCGTAACTCCCGTTATCTGTTTTTCCTTTGATATTTTAAGAAAAAGAGTGACTATGAAAAATAATTCTGGCTTTGTCTTATTGTTTTAAGAATTTGTATCTCTTACTTAGTTGTAAACTTGTCAGTTTCTTTTAATTTCATTTTATGTAAATATTTTACTTATGTGAAAGTGTTAGTCACTCAGTTGTGTCCGACTCTTTGCAACCCCATGAACTGTCGCCTGCCAGGCTCCTCTGTCCATGGAATTCTCCAGGCAAGAATACTGCAGTGGGTTGCCATTCCCCTCTCCAGGGGATCTTCCCAACCCAGGACTTGAATCTGGGTCTCCTGCATTACAGGCAGATTCTTTACCATCTGAGCTACCAGTGTGCTTAGTTGCTCAGTCGTGTCCAACTTTTTGCTACCCCATGGACTGTAGCCCACCGGGCTCCTCTGTCTGTAGGGATTCTCCAGGCAGAAATACTGGAGTGGGTTACCATGCCCTCCTCCAAGGGATATTACCAACCCAGGGATCGAACCCAGGTCTCTCACATTGCAGGTGAATTCCTTACCATCTGAGCCACCAGGGAAGCCCTATCAGCTACCAGGAAAGCCCCCAAATACTTTACTTGTATCTTCATTTTAATACAAGTAAGATAAGTATGTCTTTTAAAAAACTATCATTGTCAGATTTGCTTTCAGGTTTAAAATATACAGGTAAAATGGATATGGCCACCTTCCATGTTTGTTTTGAGATGTAGTATAATTTTAAAATAATTTGGCTCTTAAATAGCCTATACCCTTTTCCTTTTTTAAAGATAGATTTCCTAAAAACTTTTTATGTGTATGTATATATTATGGGCTTCCCTGATAGCTCAGTTGGTAAAGAATCTGCCTGCAATGCAGGAGACCCCAGTTCAATTCCTGGGTCAGGAAGATGCGCTGGAGAAGGGATAGGCTACCCACTCCAGTATTCTTGGGCTTCCCTTGTGGCTCAGCTGGTAAAAAATCCACCCACAATGTGGGAAACCTGGGTTTGATCCCTGGGTTAGGAAGATCCCCTGGAGAAGAGAAAGTTGACCTACTCCTGTATTCTGGCCTGGAGAATTCCATGGACTGTATAGTCTATGGGGTCGTAGAGTCAGACACGACTGAGCGACTTTCACTTTCATATATATATATATATATATATATATATATATATATGTATATATATGTATATATATGTATATATATATTTCACACACACACACACACACACACACACACACACACACACCCCACATCTTCTTTATGCATTTATTTGTTGATGGACACTTAGGTTGCTTCTCTATCTTGGCTATTGTAAATAAAGCTTCAATGAACATAGCAGTGTATATGTCTTTTCGAATTAGTGTTTTCAAATTTTTTGAATAAATACCCAGAAGTAGAATTCCTGGATCATATGATAGTTCTCTTATTAATTTTTTGAGGACTCTCCATACTGTTTTCCATAGTGGCTGCACATCAACTTACATTCCCACCAACAGCACTTGAGGATTTCTTTTTCTCCAAGTCTTAGCCAATACTTGTTATTTCTTGCCTTTTGGATAATAGCCACTCTAATAGGTGTGAAGTGATAGCTCATTGAGATTTTGATTTGCATTTACATAATAATTAGTAATGTTGAAATCTTTTCATATACCAGTTAGCTATCTGTATGTCTTCTTTGGAAAAATGTCTTTTCAACTCCTCTGCCCATTTTTAAATGAGGTTGGGTTTTTTTTTTTCTTCTTGTTGTTTGTTTGTTTGTTGTTATTGAGTTCTGTGAATTCTTTATATATTGGATATTAATCTGTATCAGATAACTATTTGTAGATATCTTCTACCATTTTGTAGGTTGTTTGTTTTGTGGGTGGTTTCCTTTGTTGTGCAAAAGCTCTTTAGTTTGATATAATCCCATTTGTTTATTTTTCTTTTGTTTCTCTTTTCTAAGAAGACATACTTAGTAAGATATTGCTAACACTCATGTCAAAGAGCATATGGCCTATGTGTTTTCCTAGGATTATGGTTTCAGATCTTACATTCAAGTCTTTAATCCATTTTAAATTGATTTTTGTGATGGTGAAAGATAGTTGTGTAGTTTCCTTTTCTTGCATGTGGCTGTTAAATTTTTCCAACATCATTTATTTAAGAGACTATCACTTCTCCATTGTATGCTCTTTGTTCCTTTGTCATAAATTGTTTATAATGTGTGAATTTATATTGGACTTTCAATTCTGTTGCACTGATCTATGTATCTGCTTTTTTCTTTTTACCAGTCCCATGCTGTGTTGATTGCTGTGGCTTTGTGAAATAGTTTGAAATGAGAGTACATGCTACCTCCAGGTTTTTTTTTCCCCACAGGATTGCTTTTGCTATTTGGGATCTTTTATGGTTCCAAATAAATTTTAGAATATTTTGTTCTATTTCTGTGAAAAGAGTTCTTGGGATTTTAATGAAAACTGCATTGAATCTATAGATTTTTAAAGGAAATATGGACGTTTTAGCAAAGTTAATTCTTCCAATCCATGAGCACGGAATATCTTTCCATTTATTTGTGTCTTCTTCAGTTCTTCCAACAATGTCTTACAGATTTCAAAATACAGGTCTACCACCTCCTTAATTAAATTTATTTCTAGGTAGTTTATTCTTTTCATTGTGATTATAAATGGGATTATTTTCTTAATATCTATTTCTCTACCTCATTGTTAGTGTATAGAAATGCAACAGATTTTTGTATGTTCATTTTGTATCCTACAACTTTACTGTGTTTGTTATTTTTAATATTATTTTGGTGGCATCTTTATAGTCTTCTCTATATAAAATTAAGTCATTCACAAATAGTGACATTTTCACTTCTTGCTTTTCAATTTGGATGCCTTTTATTTCTTTTTCTTACCTAATTGCTCTGGCAAGGACTTCCAATACTATGCTATTAAGAATGGCAATAGTGGATATTCTTGTCTTATTCCTGACTTTAGTGGAATAGCTTTTTGTTTTTTCACCACTGAGTATAATGTTAGCTGTCATATGAGTTTGTCATATAAGGCCTTTATTATCTTGAGACATGTTTCTGCTATACCAATTTTTTGAGAGTTTATCATAAATGGGTGTTGAATTTTTACAAATACTTTTCTGCATATATTGAGATGATCTTATGGTTTTTTATCTCATTGCCCCTTTTTCTTTTATTTTTATTAATTCATTTTTCTGATTTTCCTTAGCTTTATTTTATTGATCTTTTTCTAGCTTATTAAATGAATATCTGCTTCTGTGTTTATTTTTAATGATTCATTATTGCTACTTTTCTTATGGTTATTTTATTGAAATCTAACAGTTTATCAAATTGAATACATTGTTCATTTATTTTAATTCATTTTTTAAAAAGACCCTAAATATCATGCTTTTTTCCCCTTTGAGTCCATCTTTTGCCACAATCATTAGGTTTTATGTTCTTAATGTTAAAATAGTTTGTAATTGGAATTTTGATTTCTTCTTTAGTCTGTGCCATTTTGGAATATTTTATTTTAAATTTACCTTCTATGTTTTTATTTTAAGATTATCTTCTGATATTAATTTCTGTTGTGTTTTTGTGTATGTGATCCACATACTTGTGCATTGTGTGAGCAAATAGATGGCCTGAAGTGAAGTGAAGTGAAGTGAAGTGAAGTGAAAGTCGTTCAGTCACGTCCGACTCTTTGCAACCCCATGGACTTTACAGCCCATGGATTTCTCTAGGCCAGAATACTGGAGTGGGTAGCCTTTCCCTTATCCAGGGGATCTTCCCAATCCAGGGATTTAACCCAGGTCTCGAACCCAGGTCTCTCACATTGCAGGCGGATTCTTTACCAGCTGAGCCACAAGGGAAGCCCATAGACGGCCTGCTTGATTTTTATGCTTTATAGCTCTGATATTTTTATCTGTCCGTAATATATGATCTTTGTTGTTGTTGTTGTTTTGGCTATATTGAAATACAATTTAAAAATCCTAGTATAGTTAAAGTGTACCTTGTGATGATCTTATATGTATATGTTATAAAGGATTCTCATAATTCAGGTTAATTAGCACAATTATTATATAAATAAATAATAAAACCTTGCAATATATAGGATGGTCATTTGCTTTTAGCTTGTTGAAACTATTTTTTGTTGGTATTTCAATGAATTTGACCTCTTGTCTAATAACATTTTGAAAATTAAATTATAGAATTGTTGTGGAAATGATTTTATTTTCCTTTATTTTCAGATCTATGTGAAACTTCTCAGAGGTAAAGGGAAAGGAATCTTACAGAAATATTATTGCAGTGGGGAGTCATCTTTAAAATGGATATGTGTGTTACTCGTTGGGAGAGGAATTGGACCTTAAATTATCTGATAAAACCTAATTGGCTTCTTAAATTTTGGGAGAAAGTTCCCCCTTTAGATGTAATTATGGGAAAGTATATTGAGATTTGCATTTCAGATCCTAGAGGGACGCACACACTGTTTTTGTTTCTAAATTCATGAAAAACATAGTAACCAAATATTGGACAATCTTGTAAATCTTGTTCGCAATAAGACTATTATTCCTAGGCAGCAAAGAGTTATGACTCTTTGAGAAAATCTAGATCCTGTTGAGAAATCTAGATCCTGTGTTGTGACAATTATTGTATAACTTCTTAGGAAATGTATCTTGTGAGCCATGATAATAAATCACAACTGAGACCCCAGGAAGAAAAGAGAAGAATGTGCATTCTGCTGCTTTTGGATGGAATGTTTCGTATATGTCTGCTGGGTCCATTTGGCCTATAGTGTTTTTCCAGTCTGCTGTTTCCTCATTGATTTTCTGTCTGGATGATCGATCCATTGTTGAAAGTGGGATATTGAAGCCCTGGGCTGTCTCTGTGTTGTTGTCTATTTCTTCTTTCAGTTCTGTTAGATTTGCTTAATGCATTTGGATGTTCCAATTTTGGGTGCATATAGATTTACAATTGTTATATTCTCTTGATGAATCAACCCCTTTATCATTATGTAATGACCTTTGTCTCTTGTTACAGTTTTGGCCATAAAGTTTCTTTTGTCTGATACAAATATAGTTACCTCTGCTGATTTTTTTTGTTTGTTTGTTTTCCTTTTTGTGGAATAACTTTTTCCATCCTTTCACTTTGAGCCTTACTGTCGTTTCACTTTTGTCTTTGAAACTGAAATTAGTCTCTAATAGGCAGCATATAGTTAAGTCTTTTTTAAAAAAAATCTAATCATCTATTCCGTGCCTTTTGATAAGAGAATTTAATCCATTTACTTTTGAACTAATTATTGTTTGACAAAGATTTACTAATGCCATTATTAATAGTTTTCTGGTTGTTTTATAGTTTCCTGTCTTTTTCTTTTTCTCTTGCTGTCTTCCTTTGTGAAAAGTTGATTTTCTGTAGTTGTATGATTGATTCCCTTCTCTTTTAATTTTGTGTATTTACTGTAGGTAATTACCTTGTGCTTTATGAGGCTTAAATAAAACCTAGATATAATAGTCTGTTTTAAAATGATAACTACTTACCTTTGATTGAATATGAAAACTCAACACATTTATTCCTCACACGTAATTTTGTTTTTGATGTCAAAGTTTACCTCATTTTATTCTGTGTATCCATTGACAAGTTATTTTAGCAATACTTATTTTTAATACTTATGTCATAAACTTTTATACTAGAGTTAAGTAATTAATACAGCCCTATATTACAGTATTATAGTTTCTGATTTTGACTAGACACTGTTGACTCTTTAACAACACAATTTGAACTGCATGGGTTCATTTACACATGGCTATTTTTCAGTAGTAGATACTACAGCCCTATACGATTCCTGGTTCATTGAATCTGCCAAACAAGAAACATCATTTAGAGGCCAGATTATAAATTATACATGGTTATCCCCTCAACATTGTTCGAGGGTCAACTGTACTTACTTTTATTATTGTGTCATACATTTTCAGAAGATTTATTGTTACTTAATAACATTTTAAAGTTTCAGCTTAAAGAACTCATTTAAGCACTTCTTACTCTTTTTTGTAAGGCAGATCTAGCAGTGAGGAACTCCTTCAACTTCAGTTTGTTTGGGTAAGTTTTTATCTCTCTTTCATGTCTGAAGGGCAACTTTTCTGGGTAAAGTACCCTTGGTTGGTAGTTTTATCTTTCAACAATTTGAATATATTATCCCACTTTTTCCTGGTTTGCTGAGAAATCTGCTGGTAGCCTTATAGAAATCTCCCTTGTATGTGAATACTTTTTTTTCTCTCAGTGCTTTAAATTTGTTTTTCTTTGTCTTTGATTTTAGGCAATTTATTATAATATGTCGTGAAAAAGATTGTTTTGAATTAAAAATTTAGGAACACTTATGAGCTTCAAGAACTTGTATGTCCAAATAGCTTCTCAGTTTTGAAAAGTTCTCAACCTTTGATTCTTTAAATAAACACTGTGCTGTTTTTGTTCTGCTGGGACTCTCATAACCTATAGATTGTTTCTCAATAGTATTCTGTGCCTCATATAGCCTTTATTTACTTTTTTCATATTTTTTCTTCTTTTTTTTTTTTGACTCTGGTGGTGGTAGTTTATGCTAAGTCATATCTGACTCTTGTGACCCCGTGGACTGTAGCCTGCCAGACTCCTCTGTCCATGGGATTCTCCTGGCGAGAATACTGGAATGGGTTGCCATTTCCTTATTCAGGGGATCCTCCCAACCCAGGGATTGAACCCAGGTCTCCTGCTTTGCAGGCAGATTCTCTACCAGCTAAGCTATAAGGATATTTAAATGATCTGTCTCTACTTCACAGATTCTGCTTGATCCAGTCTACTGTTGTTACTGTCTGTTGTGGGTTTGTTTTTTTTTTTTCCATTTCACTTTTTGTATTATTCATCTCCAGAATTTATTTGGTTCTTTTTGTGATTTACATATCTCTGTTGAACTTCTCATTTTGTGTATTATTTTCCTGATTCCACCAAACTCCTGGATTTCCACAAGAGCTCTCTCATTCCTGGGTTATTGTCAAAAGTGGTGTTCTTTTAAGGGAGGATGTTATTAATAGAAAACTCTTATTCAGCCTTATTGGTGATGTCACCAGAACTAGCATATTTTAAATTTCTTTTGTAGGTGAAGATTTTTAATCTTATTTGAAATCTTACAGATTTTTTCTTTATTCACTAGTTAAAAAAATGATGATTTAAGTCTTTACTCAATTATTTTAAAGTTAGATAGGAAAAAAGAAAAGGATATTAAAACAGAAAGATTACAAATCAATTCAAAATAGATAATTGATACTGAAGATGGTGATTTTAAGGCCTGTATAACTGTTCTATAAGATCTGATAACCAGTGAAATTGGTCAGTCGTGTCCAACTCTTTGCAATCCCATGGATTGTAGCCTACTAGGCTCCTCCATCCATAGAATTTTCCAGGCAAGAGTATTAGATTGGGTTGCCATTTCTTTCTCCAGGGGATCTTCCTGACCCAGGGATAGAACCCAGGTCTCCCACATTGCAGGCAGACACTTTACCATCTGAGCTACCAGGAAAGCCCATAAGATCTGATAAGGAGAAAGTAAAAGATAATTGAGAAGTGGAAAAACAAAGACTGTATTTCAAAGTAGGTCTTTACTCATTTGTCTTTTTTTCTGGATCCATGAGTCTCCCTTCTGTGAGGATGCTAATTTCTTTCTGAAATTTTCTTTTGGCTTCTCCAGTAAGAAAACTTTTAGAAGTTTGTTCTGAAGTTTTGGAGCATTGTTCTCTCCTTTGTTATATGCTTTTTTTTTTTTTTCTGTATCATTGAAGAATGCACAGATTGAGCATATTTTCCTTGTTTTAGCTTCTTTTCTACCTTTTCTACAGTGATGGTCATGAAAATTTCAATGTTCAGTTTATAGTTTAACAGGCATTGTTTTCATTTCATTAGCATTCTCTGACAGTTTTTAAGGTACTTCAGTTGCAATTTGATCTTCTTTCAACTCCCATAGTCTGATGTGTTTGATACTCTAAGGAGAAATTATACATGGTATCTGTAATTCCCCCCAAGTCAGGGTTATTCCTCTGTGCCTTATTCACCTGTTCTTTCCACTTCATCCACCAAAGTTTTTACCTATTTAGGCTCATATTTCTAGAATGTATACTACCAGCCTCTTCCCCCTACTGTATGGGTTTTTTTTTTTTGTTGTTGTTGTTCTCTTAAGGATAATAGGATGATGAGAGAAAGAGTATTTGCCTCAAAGAATAATTCCTAAAGCCAAGAACTCTGGACAACTCTCTTATAAAGAAAAGAAGGATGTATTCTTAATTTTCTATGTCTTTGAGCCTGCTGACTTGAAGTGAAAATTGAATATTGCATGGTATCATTAAATTCCCTTTTGGGTTTTCAAAGTTAGCATCTATCTATTCCTTATAGATTATGGAATTGGTTTTCTGTTAGTTTGCTTTTAAAATTTGTCTTCAGTGGTTTTAGTGATAAGCATTGAAGGGTGCTAGCCAGAAACTATTTGAACTTGAACCTCCTATCAGAAAGCTGAGGAAAAAAACAGTATTTTACTTTTGTTTAGAGATTGAACACTAATAATTTAATTTTTGAACCTTTATCTCTGCTTGGAATTAAGACACAATTCTATGTGTAATATTAAAATATGAATTCAAAATAGGATCTATTCTTTCCATTTTTGAAGTAAGAATAGCTCAAATGGTAAGAGAGAACCCTAAAAGCTCAAAAATTACTGTTAAAATGTAACAGAATTTCACAGGGTTTGAATCCACTGTGTTATATTCCAAATGCCTTTCATCTGTTTGTTGTATTTTCCAAATTGTGATAGATGATATAACTGGAAAACAAGAATTTCCTTTATGCTGCAGATTTGCAAGGGTCACACAAGTAGAAAATGAAAGGTCAAATAATCTGCAGAAATCAGCCTCACTGTTATATACATTAATAAGAAAACATAATTGAGTTGCATGTGTTAAAGAAATTAAACCATTCAACAAATTGTTCTTAATAGAGGAAAAAATGATATAGGAATTAAAATTGACATGAAAAACACAGGAATATGTTGAAAGGTTGGAGTGGGAGGAAAAGTGATAGAAGTTAGTGAATGTTTATTTGAGTGTGCAATTGCATTTTCAAAATAGTGATCTAATTATGTATCTAGATATAGTCATTGTTCTTCCATAGTTATGATGTATGTATTCTCTATGTGTAATTTTCAGTTGTGTATTTTTCAAAATCAAGTTTCAGAGGAATAAATTTATTTACAATTACTTTAGGAATGTGTTTATACCGTATTTTGAAACAAGTAGAAAGATTTTTCCTGTTCTGAATGGTTATAAAGGTAAATAACTTCTCTGATCTTTTAGGTAAACACATTTACATTAATTGAATGCCAGGAAGTTAGCTGTAAACAGGAGATATTAGGGAAAAATAACATACTTGATGCAAGTGAATTTTCTGTACCTGATCAGTTATTTGAGATTCTACCTATAATTTGCTTTTATTTTACTGATAGATGTTAGTTGAGCTGAAGAGAGATGAAAAGAATTGTCAGACTACATATAAACCATGGCCAAATAAAGAATTCACAGTTTTTATTCAAGTAGAGGGATTATCCAGAATTCAAGTACAAAAATAACTAGAAACTCTAGGAATACATTATTTTGAATGTACATTTGAACTAGCTGAAAATCCTACTCTAGGGTTGAATGTGCTAGAAGCATGTTAATCACATCCATAAAAATGAGTAATTTATAACCGGGGTGGGCTTCACACTTGGAACATCTTGAAGTTGTTTCCTCTTTGTATATGCCAAATTAAGCTTGCATTGAAGCTATATTGTGTTAAAATTTTCACAATATTTTAACATTGGCATCTCCTTAAATAGATATTTAAAGTGGCTTAAATATTCTCTCCTATAAATAAAAATGCTTTGACTTATAAGAAGGTGAACCTACTGACCTTTGTTTATAGAATAATACCAAAAATTTTATTATAAGGAGTATTTCAGTAATTGGAACCCTATTTTTATTACACAATTGGGTGTACAATCTCATGGAAAGTAATTTCCCCAGAAGACTGAGTAGTTAAAACCATCATTTTAGTGATGAAGTTGAGAGAATGACCTGATTTAAATATAAATGGACACTATAATATGCTTCTAGACTTATTTATTTCCATCTAACTGCTTATTTTTCTCACATTTAAAGTTCCATAATACATTTTTACCATCTATGTTAACAAGTTCTATTCATAGTGAATCTTAGAAAACTCTCCAATGATTCTTATTTCTCCATGCTTGTAGCTTTTATTACTTTATTTTAAAAAATTTAATTTTTATTGAAGGATAGGTGATTTATAATATTATATTATTTTCAGATGTATAGCACAGTGATTTAGTATTTTTGTAGATTATACTCCATTATAAGTTATTATAAGATAATGGTTATAATTCTCTGTACTATATGATATATCCTTGTTGCTTATCTGTTTCATACACAGCAGTTTGTATCTCAATCCCATACCCCTAACTTGTCCCTGCCCCTCTTCCCTCACCCCTTTGGAAACCACAATTTGTTTTCTGTATCTGTGAGTCTGTTTCTTTTTTGCCAGACATTCACTCTTGCTATGTCCTTATATGGCAGAAAGGGAGAATTCTGGTCTCTTCAGTCCCTTAGAAGGGCTCCAACCTCGTGACCTAATTACTTCCCAAAAGCTCCATCTCCTAATATCATCACATTGGGAGTTATATTTTAATATATGAATTTTGGGAGGACTCAAACTTCTAGTCCATCACAACCATGAACTTGAAAAATATTATCTTATGTTTTCTTCTAGTAGTGTTGTAGTTTTAATCTTGTCTGTGATCCATTATGGATTAATTTTTGTTTATCATCTGAAGTTAAAGTAGAGAATTATTTTTTTCCCCATGGAAATCAAGTTTCCATAAGGATATTGCTAGAGATGGCTGTTTATGAAACAGGAAGCAGAACCTTACCAGACACTGACTCTTCTGATACCTTGATTTTGGACCGCTCAGATTATGAAACTGTGAGAAATACATTATATTGTTTAAAAGCCACCCAATCTGTGATATTTTGTTACAGCAGCCTGAACTAAGACAGTAGTTGGCCAATATTTCTTTATAAGATGAAAAATAAAAGTTGATAAGTTAGACTGCTCATCAGAAGACATGATTAAGTAAATGTTATGGGATGCAAATATTTGTAAAACTTATCTAACAAAGGACTTTAGTAAGTATTATATAAACACCTCCCATACTCAGTAAGAAAAATACAAATCAATAAACATGGACAAAGTACTTCAGTGGATGCTTTGCAAAGATACATGCATGAATACTTGTAAAGAATGTTTGATATTTTTAGTCTTCAGGGAAATGCATTTACAACCGCAGTGTGATATTATTATGTACCCACTAGAATGGCTAAATTGAAATCTATTGACATCACCAAATATTGCTGAGAATTGGAGTCACTGAACGTTTATAGATTGCTGATAGGAATATTAAATGTTATAAATACCTTTGAAAAGGGATTTTGCAATTAAAAAAAGCTAAATACACCTACCCTTTAGCCCAGTAATTCTACTGTGGTTATTTACCCATAAGAAATACAAATTTATATACACATGAAGACTTGTTTAGAATGTTTATAGCAGCTCTATTCACAGTATCTCCAAACCAGAGACACCTCACATGTTTATAAATATGAGAATGAATAAACAAATGTTGGTATAGTTATACAATGGAATTCTGTTCCTTAATAAAAATGAGTGAACTACTGATCCATGCAACAACATGAATGACTGTCACAAAAGAAAAGAACCAAAATAAAAAGAATACATCATATATAATTCCATTTATAGAAAGTTCTAGAACAAAATTGGTGGCATTAATGGTAAAGAACCTGCCTGCCAGTTCAGAAGACATAACAACAGTGGGTTCAATCCCTGGGCAGGGAAGATCCCGTGGAGAAGGGCATGGCAACCCACTCCAGTATTCTTGCCTGGAGAATCCCATGGACAGAAGAGCCTGGCAGGTTATAATCCATAGGGTCACAAAGAGTCAGACACGACTGAAGCAACTTAGCATGTGTGCACAGAACAAAACTAATGCAAGTTTACAAAAAAAAGAAAATTGCCTCTGTGAAGAAAAACTGACCAGAAAGAGACACGAGAGAACTTTCCAGGTGATGGAAATGCTTTATATCTTCATAAGGGTATGTGTTGCCTGGGAGTCTCTATTTACCAAAATTGTACTATTAGCGTTTATGCATTTTCCTGAATTAAACTTACCTGAACATTTAGAAATGTCAATAACAGTAGTTGCAAAAGTTAGAAAATACTTCTAATTTTATAAAGTATATTCTTGTTTCCTTTGTTTCAAATTTCCCTTATAAATATATTTATGAGTGAGTAAATTTCAGCTTTTGAGAACTTGAATTAACCTTTAAACAATGATGAAAATGTTGACAGCATTAAAAAATTCCTGTTTGCCTAAGAAACAAAATTATGTAATATTTTTGACAGTGCACTGCATATTTATTAATGTGCCTATTTACTTATAGATCAAGTTTTTTTTTATTATTTTAAATCAAGTGGAAACAGCCATCTGGCTCTGAGTTTACCTTTCAAATGCTTTAAACAGTTGTCCAGGGCAGCATATAAAAATAAAGAAATGCAGGTAGCATCAAAGAATGAAAAATAACTTGTGAATGTGATAAAGTTCTATGGATTACAGTATTTCTGAACTACCAAGGATTTGGGGTAGATATTATTTTAACAGACTAAAAAATCTTTCTGTAGATCATTTTGATAGTACTACTCAGAGTTATTTTTCCAAAGTTGGAAATTGCCTTAGAAAAGAGGTAGGATCAAATGTTATTTAATTAAAGTAATAATTTTAATCTTAATAACCCTCCAACATGTTGACATCATAATTTTTTCCTTTATTTTGGAGAATTCTTTTGTCATCTTGTATTTGAATTTAATTGTTATTACCTTTTATAAAGGTAATAAACCTTTTGTCATACAATTGCACAATAAAAATGAGTATGGCTATTCTGTTTCTGTTTGCATAATATTTTAAGTAAACTGGTAGTCAGTGTTCAGGAATCTTTTTAACCTCTCTTCAACAGAAATAGCTTAGAAAATAGTTCATCAGTTTTCCTGATAGGAAAAAAAGAGAAATGTATACACTTATAAATGAGCATAATCAAGAGAAAGACACAATAACCAGCAAAATGATCTCCAGTAAAAGACACAATAACCAGCAAAATGATTACCCCAAATAATCAAGAAACTTTAGACTTCCATGGTATACATCATCAAACAAAGGCTGAAATAAAGCTTCTTAATCAGTAACGCTTATGGCATCTTTTATTAAGTGAATCCCAAAGGGATGAATCTGACGAATCTCTGCATTTTGGAACCAGAAGTGCAGTCTAGACCACAGCACAGCAAGTTTTAAAGCTCAAAGTATAGGAGCAGAGTTACTGCAGAAGTCATTAGAGTTGAACAAGTCACAGAGTGTTGAGTGAGGAAGGAGCCAGTCTGGCGCTGTCATGGCTGGTGTGAAGGGTTCTCCACTATGGCTCAAGGCAAAGGCTCCTGGTGATGCACGGTTCATGTCAAGTCTATGTTTTATTTATTTTGGCTTCACTACATGATTCTGAGCCACAAGCTTTTGTTTCCTGGGGATTAGGCTAGGTAAAAATCTCAGCATTAGAGCCTGTATTCAGCATTCTGTACATTTGGTGAAACTTATCTGAGCTGGGATGAGAACAGAGTGACTGTCTCTAGCATCTGTGGACACATTCTAGTTGGGGCATAGCTTATAGGCTGTATCATGGCTCATAAGATGGTGGGAGGGGTGGTGGAAGCAGGTTGCTCTTACTGTCAGCTGCTTCCTTTGTTAATGTTTGAGCTGCCCATTTGAGTTTTCAGTATTTCCTCATCTCCAGCTCTAGTCTTGACAGTTAGTCGAGTAACCAACAGTGACAGCAATCAGGTTGGGTTTCTACCCCATTAGAAAACTGGTACAGAGGGAGAAGGTGAGGAAATCGGTGGGTTCTGCTGTTAGCACTAAACGCAAGTGGTCTAGAGACGCTTTCACTCACATTAAGGTCAAAAACAGATGAACATCAAATGCCCAAGAAATAGCAACATTGAGAAGAAACAAGGACATTGAGTGATTTTGCTGAAGAGTGTAGATTATCAGGTTTGTAAGAAGCCCAGCAAAACAAACTTATGGCCAGAAGAAGTTTTCCTACCACTGCACTGTACTTGGTAAAATTGCGAAATGTGGGGAATAAAAAAAAGCACAAGCACAGTATTGAAGATTGGGGCAAATCCTGAAGATGTTCACCAAGGAAAGGAATCTTGGCAAGATCCAGAGTGAGAAGGCAAGGGGAAGAGAAGGAGATGGTTAGAGCAGGGCTTCTAGGGCCCTGAGACCAACCGTGCCAAAACATTCTCTTCCCCAACAGATGAGCTGAATCAGAAGCTGAAGGTGAGGCCCAGCAGTCTATTACAAGCCCTCCAGGTGACTGCATGCTGACGGTTAAGAGCTGCAGGCTTTGCCATAGTTGAAAAGAAGTGTTTTAATATACAAATATCCCCCTAAGCTTTGAGATGCTCTTTTACCATCCTCCGTAAGTATAGAGATGTTTTGTATATGGTTTTTTGCAGGAACTGTTAAATGTCTGTATTTCCCATACTTTTCCCCTCAAGTTCCTAAAAGATCTGAAAATACTGAGAAAGGATGATGTGGAGAAAAATGCGGTTGAGGCCACTTTTAGATGGAAGGAAACAACCTTTTACAAGTAGATTAAAATTTAACAGTGGATTTTTAGTATGTGAGTGATAGTTGTTTTTCACAATTGACTGTAAAACATTTGTATGATATAATGCCATCAAAAAAAATGATACTTAGGTGTTGATGCACAGCATTATTGGAAAACAGTGAAAATTTTATTCCATTAATTATGTTTTTCTCATTAAAAAATAATGTGTCTTTTTAGAGTTAGTTTTCTCATCATGTAGTTTTCTACGTATATATGTGGGAACGGACATAAATTCAGACATATACACACACACACACAAACATACAACTCATAGAGTTTGATATCATAACTAATGTAAAATGTTGAATTCTGCAATTTATTATAGACATTTTCCTGTGTAACTAAAAGCTTTATAATATGGATATATCATAATTTACATAACTGCTGTTTCATTGTTGCACATTTCTTTGTATAATATAGAATTCTTTTAGAGAGCATTTGTGTGCATACTTTCCAGGTCAAAAACTCTTCCTAAGCTGCTTTCTAAAAAGACAGTTTCACTGTATTCTATCATAGATATACAATTATTCTTGTCTCGTTGTTCACTTGCCAGGCTTACATGTTGCAATTTTTATTTTTGCTATTTACAGATGGAATGTCATTGTGTTGGTTTGCATGTCTTAGATGGCTAATGAGACTGAAATGTAAAATTCTGTCTTCCCTACTTTTGTTTTTTAGGATTTTCTTCATGATTAACATTATATCTTTCATAAGGATTTTACTCTTATCCATCATATTGTAACAGATATTTTGATGTTTAGGCATTTACCTCCTAATTATATTGTTGATTTTTAATTCAGAGGAGTAAATTCTTTTGTTGTGATCAAACAATATCCTTTGATATTGATGATTTTGTGCAAAGAATGCTATGGGAAAATGGAATCTTATACTTACATTACCTGAATAGTAGATATCATTAGTAGTTTGATATTTAATCTGTGGCATATAGTTAGCTTTTATTTTTGGAATTTCACAGCTTTAAAGCTACAGCTAAAGAAAGGCAGATGGTTAACTTGTTTTCCACTTCCCTGCAAATATCCAAGACAGAAACCAATATTATCAGTCTCTAATGGAGGCTGGCAATGTCAAGATGGTTTGTGGCCATGTCAAGATGTTAAGTTTGTGTCCAGGTCATTGCTCATTAAAGATGCTGCTCTTTGGACCAACAGGAGACCCAGCAACAGGATCCTAATAATTTCTGATGCTACCTCACGTCCCTTCAGGACAGTGCAGAACATTTTGTTCTTTAGAAAATACTCAGGCCTCTTTCCTTGTTTCACTACTTACCATTTGTTGTTTGTACTAGTGGACTGTAACTTTCGTTTTGTGATGATGAACACATAGAGGAAAGATTTAAAAATCATTGTGCAGTTGCTTCATCTGTGTCCCCATACTCCTCCGTTACTTATTTAATATGAACATATTGCTTTTCTCAGATATAAATTCTATTAATTCTGCTGCTGCTGCTGCTGCTAAATTGCTTCAGTCGTGTCCAACTCTGTGCGACCCCAAAGATGGCAGCCCACCAGGCTCCCCCGTCCCTGGGATTCTCCAGGCAAAACACTGGAGTGGGTTGCCATTTCCTTCTCCAATGCATGAAAGTGAAAAGTGAAAGTGAAGTCACTCAGTTGTGTCCGACTCTGTGCGACCCCATGGACTGTAGCCCACCAGGCTCCTCCATCCATGGGATTTTCTACTAATTTTCTATTAATTCTACTGATTAATTAATATTAATAAACAAATTGTTAATAATTGACTCTTCCACAGTCATTTATTATTTTTGTGTCATTCCTTAATTTTCACCAATCATTAACTTCTTTTTTTCCTTCCTCATATTTTTTGTCTCCCTGAGATCTTCAGAATGTGAATCAGTCTCCATTCTGTTATGATGTTAATCATCTGCTTCTCATAAGATTCCTCTTTGGTGCCTTGTGCTTTCTGTTATGCTCTCATTGCTGTTGGTCTTCTATTATTTTAATTTCATTTTCTTCTACCCACCTCCACCATTTGCTACTGTCAGATAAAAAAGCTTGCCACATGAAATAAGCCTATGCTTCATATGCATGTATACATTTTACCAAAGCTGCTTGTAGACATCACTCCTACTCACACATATGAGATTGCAAATACCAGTCTCTTTGTAACTCAGCAATCATTTCTAAACATCTGGAGATATATTTCTTCCACATTAGTAAATGACTGTGCCAACTAATCCTCATCATTTGCCAAAGAACTCAGAGTTTTGCTACATTAATCTACCCAGTCGAACAATTCAGGAAAAATCAATTTTGTGACATGAAATTAAAAGATGTACTGCCCAAATTGTGGTGTCTCCAAAGTGGCATTTTTCTTTTTTGGCCAGACTGGAAACCCTTATCTGGCACAGTTTTAGCTGGGGTTTCCTGACTCCTTTACAAGCCATAAAAAGTTTTGTCAAATCAAAATAACTATGCATTTAATTACTATTTCCCAAATTTCCATTTTTGGGTGAAACAGATTTTTTCCCTTGTCAGACTATAGCCATAATTGCTTCATTGTCTAGTGTTAATTTGCATTTTAATTGAGCTTTAAACATTTAACCAGAGTATAGTCCAAAGGAGATTCTATAACCATCTCAAGAGTTATTTTTTATTGCTATTTTAGGAGCAGGGAAGTCTGCTTCCACCTTTGGGTGGGGAAAGAGCTGTAACCTTCAAAGCAGGCTCTTCAGGGCTGCGTTGAGAAAAATGGAACAGAAGTTAGGAATGGAGAAATTAGAAGAGACAGATGGTGAGAGATTATAATGATTTCTAGGATCACTCAAATTGTCTGAGTTTTATGCCAGAATTTTTTTATTAGTTAGGGCAGCATGTCATGCTTATTTTGAGTTCCCACCGACACATTTAATGCAGTTACACTGGACCTTCCATTCTGTTGTTTCTTTGAGTTTTTAAGGAATTTGAAGCAGCCTACATTGGACTTTGTCAGAGTTTCCAGCATCTGACAAATTTGAATGTTGTAAATGTTTCCTGAAGCATTTCTTTTAAACCACTCTGGGGAAAGACATGAAAGTAAGATGACTAGTTTTAGATTATCTGCGTTTAGAACTTTTAGTTGCAAAAATATAGTGATGGTGTCTTCAATGTGAAACAAGGGGAAGATTTTAGTAGGCATAGTAGCTGTTGATTCAAATACAATTATACATGTTCCTTCGCTGTTTTCTCTTAGGTGAATAAGCAGCTTTAGTTTATTATGAAAATTAGAAATCTCTAAGATGCATTTATAGAATGAATTCTCAAATATAAGGTACATCCATGGCATAATCTGGTGAGTATGAAATGCTCTGGTGAAATACTCATATCCCATTGCGATCCTCAGTGTTCCTGTTGCAATTATGGTTGGAGTGTCAAGAATAAAACCAATTAGACGTGTGACCGAAAGTAACGAAAATTCTGTATGTTCTTTGGAGAAAATATGAATGCTTCCTTGTAAATGAGAAACTTCAAAATGAAAGCACATAAAATACCAGCTGTAGTCTGCTCAGCATGACTCAAACTTTTTATTTTATTTTATTTACTTATTTTTGGCCGTGCCGTATCTTTGTTGCTGGGCAGGCTTTGTTGTTGCGGTGAATGGGGCTGCTCTCTAGTTGCAGTGGGCAGGCTTCTCACTGCAGTGGCTTCTCTTGTGGAGCGCAGGCTCTAAGACACGTGGGCTTCCATGACTGTGGCACGTGGGCTCGTTAGTTGTGGCTCCCAGTCTCTAGAGCACAGGCTCAGTAGTTGTGGTGCGTGGGCTTAGTTGCTCCACAGCATGTGGAATCTTCCCGAAGCAGGGATCAAACTTGTGTCCCTTGCATTGGCAGGTGGATTGTTTACCGTTGAGCCACCAGGGAAGCCCCAAACTTTTAAAAATAAACTTTTCTGAGTGCTAAGTTTTGAATTCCCTAACTACTTGAAACAAAGTACCCAGTTACATACAGGATTCCTTATAGTTAGGAAACTTCCTTTGTATATGTTTTACCAGTTGACAATTTGTAGCATAGTCTGTCCTATGTCAGTCAGTCAGTCAGTTCAGTCGCTCAGTCGTGTCTGACTCTTTGCAACCCCATGAATCGCAGCACGCCAGGCCTCCCTGTCCATCACCAACTCCTGGAGTTCACACAAACTCTTGTCCATTGAGTCGGTGATGCCATCCAGCCATCTCATCCTCTGTCGTCTTTCTCCTCCTGCCCCCAATCCCTCCCAGCATCAGAGTCTTTTCTGTGCTGTGCATTTAGTGCACTCCTCATTTTATTTTTGCTTTGTTTTGCTATGTATAGAGACATGAAGGGCCAAATAAAGGGTCTTGAAACTTTGCGGGGAGGGACAGCACAATTTGCACTTTAACAGGAATCCTTTACCCAAGGGTGAGGAAAATTCATACTTATGTAGAAGTTTGGGAGGTCAAAGTTAGAAGCTTCTTTCTGTTTGATGGTAAATGATCATTTAACCTCTTACTCTGTTTCATATAAGATAAAACAAATGAAAGGTCATCAGTATATGTCATCAGTGATATAATCCAAGAGGAAGATGAATTAGAGGGAAACTGGTTGGAAGTTTGAAATAAAGAAAAAAAAAAATACATGGCCCTCTAGAACACAGGTTGGTGTCCTCTTCTAGAGCCCAGGTTGAGTATCTCAGGATAAGAGATGAGAGATCTCTAGGAATTAAAGTTCAGATCCAGGCTCACTGTAGGTAACCTGGGTGTGCAGGAGGAGCTGTATCATTTATTTAGTTTCTCAAATTGTATGTTCCTCAACTTCAAGTTAGTATGAAAGATCCTTGAAGAGTCTTCTTAGCAGGGATCCAAGATATAATATTAACATTGTAAGTTGGTTTTGAAATCACCCTTGAATGAAAGGACCCACCTATATAAGATCTTTCTCCTATTAAGTGGTAAAGGCAGGACTGAAATGGCCCCTCTTAAAAGTTGAGTGTTTATTCTGATTTTGTGAAATTTGTAAGTAGGTACTGTTGACTTAACCATTTATACTTTTAAGTTAGAGAAGTTTTCTACTACCTATGTTTTTTTAATATTATATCTGTAGTTTATACTTTGAAATAATTACCCAGTATTATTTTCCAGTTCATAATTGAGTAGTAAACCATTCAGTGCAATGACTTCTAGGATTTGCTTAAACCTTAGCATCATCTGCTGGATTCTTAAACTGCAGTAGAAAGCTAGTGTTATGTGAATAATTAATACATGTTCCACTCAAATATTAACTTTATTGGTATATTTAATAGGTTTGAGTCAATCTGCCTTTTTATTCCTTCCTCCCTCCAAAAAAGGCAAGATGTAACATGGAAAGAAATAAGTGATGCCCGTCAATCTTGTGGCTGTTTGTTAACACATTGTGTTGCGTGTTGGCTGACCACTGCCCCCCGCATTGTCAGTTTTCTTCATTGTATAAATGGTAAAATAGTCGATTTAAAATTTTCTGTAATATGGGATCCTTCTCTATTTTTTAAATTATTGTTGTGAAGTTAGTCCAGCTTATATGGTCCTTAAACTTAGGCAACACAAAAATAGACGCTTTAGCTGGCATGGTCAGGTACGGGTGGAAGTTGGAAGCAAATTTTAGGATTCTACCTCCCCTTAGCTGTGTGATACAAGCATTAACTTCCACCAACTAGGATCCGGTTTCTTCATCCATTTAAAGGGAAACAGATTTTTGTCTAAAACGTCTCAAAATCCGGATATTAAGTACTGCACAAGTGTTCAGTGATTTCAATAAAACTGTTCTTGTGTCAAAAAAAAAAAAAAAAAAATACATGGAGTAGTTTTTGTCAGCAGCCCTTGAGCAAACACAGCAGTGTTTTATCAGACCAAAGGTTGCAGAGGTTTAAAAAGACCCCTTCCCACTGGAATCTCTCAGTCACATCTAGAAATGTAGTTTCACTTAATCAAAATTTTATATAGCTTCGGGCCTAACATTGATGCTAAACAAGTTCTTATGAATCCGATTAATGGATGCACTCTTAGGGTGCTTAAGGCATCAGAAATGAGGTATTAAGAGTCAGAATCCTCCCTCTAGGAGCTTACACAGAAAAGCAGCACACAAATAGCAATGATATCAGAAATTATTGAGAGGGGTTGGTGGATGAGGGGAATAGAGAATCACTGATTTAAGAATGCAGTCATTTAAAGCCATTTTAGAACTTTGAAGGATATCAGTGATAGAAAAGCCCGGGGAGAGGACAAAAAGCTTCTGCTTAGGGTGGGAGAAGGAGGGAAGATTAGAAATTGCTATAAGAAGGAAGTAACATTTGAGCTGAGTAGGAATTTTATATTCAGAAATGTGAATGTGTGTGTATAGAGAAAAGGAACAGTAGTCCATTCCAGATTGAGGGAATGTAGGTTATTAAATTTTCCATTCTACATTTATTGATCGCCTCCTATGTAACAGACCTTAAACTAAGTGTTGGGAACACAGGATACATAAAGAAATGTAGTTCTTATCTTTGAAGAGCTGCCCACAGTTGGAGAAGCACTCATTTGCAGAAGCAGTATAGTCAGGTG
Organism: Bos taurus; assembly: GCF_002263795.3. NCBI lineage: Eukaryota > Metazoa > Chordata > Mammalia > Artiodactyla > Bovidae > Bos > Bos taurus. The sequence goes on from NC_037347.1 coordinate 18,938,761, forward strand.
TGTGCTAGAGGCGGATCCTGGCGCCCTAAGACCTGCAGGAGTGCCTCCCCTCCACAGTAGCAGCGGCGTGTTGTTGATGTTGTTCAGTAGCTCAGTCATGTCTGACTCTTTATGACCCCCTGGACTACAGCACACCAGGCTTCCCTGTCCTTCATCATCTCCTGAACTTTGCTCAAACTCATGTCCTTTGAGTCAGGGATGCCATCCAACCATCTTGTCCTCTGTCATCCCCTTCTTCTCCTGCCTTCAGTGTTTCCCAGCATCAGAGTCTTTTCCAATGAGTCGGCTCTTTGCATCAGGTGGCCAAAGTGTTGGAACTTCAGCTTCAGCATCAGTCCTTCCACTTAACATTCAGGATTGATTTTCTTTAGGATTGACTGGTTTGATCTCCTTGCTGTCCAAGGGACTCTCAAGAGTCTTCTCCAACACCACCGTTCAAAAGCATCAGTTCTTTGGCACTCAGCCTTCTTATGGTCCAACTCTCACATCCATACATGACTACTGGAAAAACTATTGCTTTGAGTAGACGGAACTTTGTCGGCAAAGTAATGTCTCTGCTTTTGAATATGCTATCTAGGTTTGTCATAACTTTTCTTCCAAGGAGCAAGCGTCTTAATTTCATGGCTGCAGTCACCATCTGCAGTGATTTTGAAGCGCAGGAAAATCAACTCTGTCACTGTTTCCATGTTTCTCCATTTATTTGCTATGAAGTGACCACAATTGCAGAAAACTAACCAAACTGATTACATGCATCACAACCTTGTCTAACTCAATGAAACTATGAGCCATGCTGTGTAGGGCCACCCAAGATGGACGGGTCATGGTGGAGAGTTCTGATAAAACGTGCTCCACTGGAGAAAGCAATGGCAAACCATTTCAGTTTTCTTGCCTTGAGGATACTGCATGAACAGTGTGTAAGGCAGCAGAGTGGGCGGGGCTCATTCTCCAGGCTCCTCAGCCCGGCTGAAGCTGGGTGAACTCCACCATCCAGCAGAGGGCGCGTTTTGTCTTTTTCTTAGACAAGTTGTTGACTATTTCTCTTCCCTCTAGACCACTTTGGTGGCTTAGATGGTAAAGTGTCTGCCTACAATGCAAGAGACCCGGGTTCAATCCCCGAGTCAGGAAGATCCCCTGGAGAAGGAAATGGCAATCCACTTCAGTACTATTGCCTGGAAAATCCCATGGACAGAGGAGCCTGGTAGGCTACATATAGTCCATGGGGTCGCAAAGAGTCGGACACGATGGAGCGACTTCACTTCACTGTTTGTGGAGGCCACAAAGTTAGGTTCTATCATCTTTTGTAGTATCTAGAAAATGCCTTGCACACACAGCTGGCATTAAAGAGTTTCAGTTCAGTTCAGTCGCTCAGTTGTGTCCGACTCTTTGCGACCCCATGAATCGCAGCACGCCAGGCCTCCCTGTCCATCACCAACTCCCGGAGTTCACTCAGACTCATGTCCATCAAGTCAGTGATGCCATCCAGCCATCTCATCCTCTGTTGTCCCCTGCTCCTCCTGCCCCAATCCCTCCCCATGTGAGAGTCTTTTCCAATGAGTCAACTCTTCGCATGAGGTGGCCAAAGTACTGGAGTTTCAGCTTTAGCATCATTCCTTCCAAAGAACACCCAGGACTGATCTCCTTCAGAATGGACTGGTTGGATCTCCTTGCAGTCCAAGACTGCAAGTCCAAGACTCTCAAGAGTCTTCTCCAACACCACAGTTCAAAAGCATCAATTCTTCGGCGCTCAGCGTTCTTCACAGTCCGACTCTCACATCCATACATGACCACTGGAAAAACCATAGCCTTGACTAGACGGACCATTGTTGGCAAAGTAATGTCTCTGCTTTTCAATATGCTGTCTAGGTTGGTCATAACTTTTCTTCCAAGGAGTAAGCGTCTTTTAATTTCATGGTTTGGGGATGTAATTAAGTTTTGTATTTATTGGAAAATAAAACATACTGGGTGAAAGGTATGCCTATGAGAAAAAGCATCCTATTTCTATAAGTTGTCAGCCTTACTAACCCAGCCTTTTACAATTTTTACGGCTCAGGTTAGTGTTGTGTTGAACACAGCTTAGACCCTTGATACTATTTTTTGAACTATGAGGACTTTTCAGGCCATTTAATGTTCTCTTCTCTTTATGACTAAGCTTTTTCTTATTGAGGGTGAGAAACTTGAACATCAACAAGCCATTCTGCTCATTTGTTTTAAAAAATGTTCTTGTTTAAAAAGTCACCTTTTACCCTGATTTCACATTCAATTTACATTCATCCTTACCTATAAGACACAAAGTCAATATTCCCAGATTGTTTAGGAGGCTTCTTATTTTTCTCAGCTGTAAACTCAATTACCTTTCAAATGATTTTATAGCTGACAGTAAATGGTCCATGAAGTTTTTGAATAAAAACGAGGGCAAACATTTCATGCTTAAATAGCTGTAATGGTAGTTGCTGTAATAGACTGCAGTTTCAGAAATAACCAGTGTTGAATCACTTAGTGGCTGTATGATATTACCGTATAGTTTCCACTAAGATATCGTTTGCAGGGGTTTGGACGCACTTCTTACTATAGTTGGTAATTTATGATGTTTTATTTTATGTAAACAAGTTTCTGTATATCTTTTGATTATGAATGTTATGGAGATGATGTATCAGAAAAAAAGAGCTGTGGCAGCTTCATCATTGTCATAAGTGGTCTTTGAACATATTGTTTTTTCCTTTAGAAAACTATTACTTAAATATTTATAATGGCTTGTCACATTTCATGGGAATAGCATATCCCTATAAGTTCCTTTCAGGGTGTGTATAAATCTCCTCTGTCTCTTTGGAAACAGACTATTTCTACAAGTTCTTAAATAGTTCCTTATGGCACTTATGAAAATTATCATGTGTTGAGGGTTGTTGTGACAGATTGACTACAGTCACATCCCAACTCCTGGTGAAGGGAATGGGCTAGTATCAAATGGTGTCTTCTTTATCTGAAGTTGTCTGACCAAAATGCTTTCAATGTCGTTATGGTTGTTCAGTTACTCAGTTGTGTCCAGTTCTTTGCGACCCCACGGACTGCAGCACGCCAGGCTTCCCTGTCCATCACCAACTCCCAGAGCTTGCTCAAACTCATGTCCATTGAGTTGGTGATGCCATCCAACCATCTTGTCCTCTGTTGCCCCCTTCTCCACCAGCCCCCAATCTTTCCCAGCATCAGTGTTTTCTAATAAGTTGATTCTTTGCATCAAGTGGCCAAGTAGTGGAGTTTCAGCTGAAGCATCAGTCCTTCCAATGAATATTCAGGGTTGATTTCCTACAATGGGCTCTAAGAATCTTCTCCAGCACCACAATTCGAAAGCATCACTTCTTCAGCACTCAGCCTTCTTTATGGTTCAGCTCTCACATCCATACGTGACTACTGGAAAAACCATAGCTTTGACTACATGAACATTTGTCAGCAAAGTGATATCTTTGCTTGTTAATGCAGTGTCTAGGTTTGTCATAACTGTTGTCAAGCTATGACAAATGTCTTCATTGGCACCATCTATTTCTTCAAAGTTCTGTATTTGATCAGAGACCCTGAAATCACTCTGTGCCTTTTACATGTGCACTATGAGATGTTTCAAAATGCTTTTCAAACCTGGGAATCTGCTTATTGCATTGATATGGCTCTATAAGCATGCAAAGCCAGTCGTGTGTGCTGCTGGACTTTATTTATGAGCACCACTCACGTGTGAAATTTTGTACAAATAGACCTGAAAGGAATGCTCAAGGTCATTTTTGCTGCAACTAGTAGTGATGACATTGAGGTGCTGTGGGCACCACGTCACTCTGCAAACTTGTGTGAAGTGCGCTGGGCCTGGTCAGGTAGCATCTCTTTGTTTTCACGTCATTAGAGTTGCATCACATAAGCTCTTGCTGCAAGAGAAGCAATGAAGTTGAGGTCTTCCTCGACTACTCCTTTGCTGTCTTGATTTTCTGAAATTTGCTTTTCTTGTTCTTAAATACCAGATGAAATTCGTTATTTCCTTCTCTGTAATCTTTGGTTATATATGTCTATTTTGATTAAGATGGTTTTCTAGGTGTAGAGAGGAACTTGAGTCATTGGTCTTATTTTTTTTTTCTTTTCTAAATAGCATAGCACAGTGCATGTGCTCAGTCATGTCCAACTCTTCACGACCCCATGGACTTTAGCCTGCCAGGCTCCTCTGTTCATGGGATTTTCCAGACAAGAATACTGGAGTGGGTTGCCATTTCCTCCTCCAGGGGATCTTCCCAACCCAGGGATTGAACCCACATCCCCAGTGTCTCCTGTGTTGTAGGTGAATTCTTTATCGCTGATTCACTGGGGAAGCTCTTTTCTAAATAAATAGGTCTTTACAAAAAGTCACAAGCTTAACTTTAGTAACAATAGAGTCCCTTTTATCCCATCTTCCTTTAATAAGCTAGATGGATTAACTGACACTATGTCCTCCATAAAGCTTAAACACCACCTGTGACATTCTAGAAGGCTGTTCACTGTTTCTTGTGGTGCCCCTTATAGTGGTGTATGTCACCAAGAGTCCCAGATCTGTATGTGACAGTTTTACTTGCGATTTTATTATATAATGTTATTAATTAGTCTGTAAATGAGCATATCATCTACAAGTAAAGAGAAATATTTATATGAAAACTAAAATAGACTGCTAGTCAATTTGCTAAAGCAAAAGGGGGGAAAGGTAAGTGGCTAAGAACCCTAGAATGATTCTTAACTCAGATTGCTTCTCAAGTGTTTTTGATTTTCTCACTTTAAAGAAATAAAACTTGAAAGCATAGATGATGCATATGAAAGTGCTTTGAATAGAGGTAGAAATAATGATAAAGTTCCCAAATTGGAATATTTTGTACTTTTGCATGATCATTTTAATGGAAATTTGTCTCCTGTGACAAATTGCAGGTTTACCATGTTGATTTGCTGTACCTTAACTCATCTTCCCATCCGTTGCTCTAGCCCTTATAGATGGTACTATGCATTTTAACGTTCAGATGGGCCTACATCGTATTTATTCAGCTGATTTCTTAGAATTGGCTGAACATGGGACAGATTTTTCTTTTCCAGTAGTGAGCTTGGTTCTGTGCATGTGCAATTCATGTAGTCCTGGCCTGCCTTTTCATCTTCTGCAGATGGTCACTCATAGAACTTCTAGTATTTCTCTCAAATATAACAGTCAGGGATGGAATATTCAGACAGTGTGGCCACCCTGGGAGACATGGCACATTTTGCAGATCCTGGTGTGATATACAACCATCAACCCGTCTTTTATGTATTTTTTTATATATTGTAACTCCCATGAGGTAACGCATTAAGCTACATTAAGCCTCATAAAGAGAAATCTGAGTTCATGATGTGTAACTTCTCAGTAATGGTAATTAGTATAATCTGCTTCTTGAATTTGCTGATATTTGAAAAAAATGTTACCAGTTCTCTAATTTCCACTTAAATATTTAAGACCAAGAAGTTTTTAGCAGAACACTTAGTACCTCTCACAAAACTTCGTAAGTGGCTTTGATTGTATTCTGAATTATATCATGTGTTCAGGAGCAGACAGCTCATGAAACCAAGAGTATAAACATAATTTACAACACTTTATAAGATGAAAGTATATTCAGAATTTCAAAGTAGGAGTAAAAACAAGTTGAAATTTTTGCAGAGTTAAATATCTCATATATATTAACCAAATTTTGTGGGAAAATATCTATACATAAAATAGGAAAAAAGATGAATAGGACTCCTAATACAAGAGAGGGAGAATATATTAGGAAGTAACCCCTGCCCCCCACCCCACCACATGTTGGTATCAGCGAACATATGGGTGTGAGATGTAGATAATGTTAGAAAATATGGTGATCTAGTACATATTACTCATAATTATAGTCAGAAATATCACTGTCCTCATCACTAATTGATAAAATAAATAGACAAGTTCAGTAGATAGAAGATTTGAAAAACACCATTAACTTGACCTATTTTCATTTTTAGAGCACTCCACCCAACAACAGCAGAACATACATTCTTTTCAGATGTACGAAAAATATTTGCCAAGATAAATTATATTTTGGGTCATAGAAGTAAGTTTCAATATGTTTAAAGTTATTACAGAGTATGTTCTCTAACCACAGTGAAATTAAATGAAAATCAATCACAAAAAAATGTCTGGAAGTCCCCAAATATCTGGACACCAAATAGCATACTTCTGAATAATGTCTGTGTAGTGGGTTGCTCTGTGGTTCCCAAAATGATATGTCCATGTGTTAATCTCTGGAGGCTGTGAATATGATCTTCTTTGGGGAAAGGATATTTGCATATGTAATTAAGTTAAGGATTTTGAGATGAGATAATCTTGGATTATCTATGTGGGTCCTAAGCCAATGAAAGATATCCTTATAAAAGAAAGGAAAGAAGAACACACAGGCATAGAGGAGAAGACCATGTGAAGATAGAGGCAGAGATTGGAGTTAAAGAGCAATAAGCCACATAACACTTGGAGCCAACAGAAGCTGGAAGAGGCAAGAGATGGAAGTGCTAGCCCTCTAATGTTGGACTCCTACACTCTGGAACTGTGAGAAAATAGGGTTTTTTGGTTTGTTTTAAGATACATGGTTTGTGATAATTAATTGAGGTAGCTATAGGAAAGTAATACACTATGGATCAAAACAAATGTAAAGGGAGAGTAGAAAGATTTTAAAATGAAATGAAAGTGTATACACAATATATCAAAATTTGTTGTATGTTCTTGGAGCAGTACTTAGGGAAAAATCTATAGCACTAGATGCTGCTAGAAGAAAGGTCTGAAAACAATGACTTCAATTTCTATCTTAAACTAAAAAAGGGTAAATTAAAACCAAAATAAAGAAAAAAAAGGAATGATAAATATCAAAACAGAAACCAAGAGTATAGAAAACAGAAAAACAATGGGAAATCAATGAAAACAAAAATTTATTCTTTGAGGAGATCAATAGTGTGGCTCAGGGGGAAAAAGAGAAGACACAAATTACTAGTATCAGGAATGGGAAAAGTGACATAATGACAGATTCAACAGCTATTAGCAGAGAATAAGGAGATGTAAAGGATAATAAAGAAGTCAGTTGTTTCTCTGCTGTCTTTTCCTAGCCTCAGCCTTCAGATAGCTCCTGCCTTTCTCTCAGGGAAGGCCTGTGTGCCTCTGGGTCAGGGCTGCAGCCTCCCTCTGTGATGAAGTTTTGTGGGATCTAATCCATCCCTCCAGCTCACAGGTAGTGTTTAACAGTTTTACAAGTTAAGCTGCTTTCTCCATACTCCTACTGATAGCGTATTTGCTCTTCTTCCCTTTAAACCAGAAGTAAAAGAAGTAATGGGTCTCTTAAACCAGGGGTAAAAGAAGTAATGGGTCTCTTCTTTGCTAGGAGGAATGCCTTCCTTTCTGGAATTTAATTCATTTAGCTTTCTTTGTATTCTTAGTTCTCTGAGGATTAAAACAGACAAAGAAACATGGTTTTGGAACTTTTTTGACTTGTTCTTGATGTGAAGTTAGGAGGGATGGGCTGTCATAAAAAAATAACACAGACTGTAGCTTAAACCACAGAAATTCTAGAAGCTAGAAGTTCAAGATCAAGGTATGTTTGTTTCGAGGCCTCTCTCCTGGGCCTGCAGATGGCCACCTTCTCACTGTGTCCTCACATGTTGTCACCTTGTTTCCTAATTCCCTCTTCTTTTAAGAAAACCAGTCATATTATAGTAGGACACACACTAGCAACCCTTTGAATTAGATCTACAAAGGCAGTCTCCAAATTCAGTCACATTCTGAGGGACTGGAGATTAGGGAAAGCATCAGCATATGAATTTTATGGGGCACAATTTCAGTCAGTTCAGTCCCTCAGTTGTGTCCGACTCTTTCCTACCACATGGAATGCAGCACCCCAGGCTTCCCTGTCCATCACAAAATCCCAGAGCTTGCTTAAACTCACGTCCATCGAATCGGTGATGCCATCTAACCATCTCACCCTCTGTCATCCCCTTCTCTTCCTGCCTTCAATCTTTCCCAGCATCAGGGTCTTTTCCAGTGAGTCAGTTCTTCGCATCAAGTGGTCAGAATATTGGAGCTTCAACTTCAGCATCAGTCCTTCCAATGAATATTCAGGACTGATTTCCTTTAGGATTGACAGGTTTCATCTGCTTGCAGACCAAGGGACTCTCAAGAGTCTTCTCCAACACCACAGTTTAAAAGCATCAATTTTTCAGTGCTCAACTTTCTTTATAGTCCAACTCTCACATCCATACATGACTACTGGAAAAACCATAGCTTTGACCAGACAAACCTTTGTCAGCAATATCTCTGCTTTTTAATATGCTGTCTAGGTTCCTCCTTTTCTTCCAAGGAGCAAGCATCTTTTAATTTCATGGCTGCAGTCATCATCTGCAGTGATTTTGGAGCCCAAAGAAATAAAATCTGTCACTGTTTCCATTGTTTCCTCCATCTATTTGCCATGAAATGCTGGGACCAGATGCCATGATCTTAGTTTTTTGAATGTTGAGTTTTAAGCCAGCTTTTTCACTCTCCTCTTTCACTTTCATCAAGAGGCTTTTTAGTTCTTTGCTTTCTGCCATAAGGGTGGTGTCATCTGCATATTTGAAGTTACTGATATTTCTCCCAGCATTCTTGATTCCACCTTGTGCTTCATCCAGCTTGGTATTTCGCATCATGTACTCTGCATATAAGTTAATAAGCAGGGTGACAATATACAGTCTTAACATCCTCCTTTCCCAATTAGAAACCAGTCTGCTGTTCCATGCCCAGTTCTGACTGTTGCTTCTTGACCTGCATATATATTTCTCAGGAGGCAGGTAAGGTATAAGTTCTGACAAAATATGGTCCACTGCAGAAGGGAATGGCAAACCATTTCAGTATTCTTACCTTGAGAATCCCATGAACAGTATGAAAAGGCAAAATGATAGGATACTGAAAGAGGAACTCCCCAGGTCAGTAGGTGCCCAATATGCTACTGGAGATCAGTGGAGAAATAATTCCAGAAAGAATGAAGGGATGGAGCCAATACCCATTTGTGGATGTGACTGGTGATAGAAGCAAGGTCTGATGCTATAAAGAGCAATATTGCATAGGAACCTGGAATGTTAGGTCTATGAATCAGGCAAATTGGAAGTGGTCAAACAGGAGATGGCAAGAGTAAACATCAACATTCTAGGAATCAGTGAACTAAAATGGACTAGAATGGGTGCATTTAACTCAGATGACCATTATATCTACTATTGTGGGCAGGAATCCCTTAGAAGAAATGAAGCAGCCATCATAGTCAACAAAAGAGTCCAAAATGCAGTACTTTGATGTAATCTCAAAAACGACAGAATGATCTCTGTTCATTTCCCAGGCAAACCATTCAATATCACAGTAATCCAAGTCTATGCCCCAACCAGTAACGCTGAAGAAACTGAAGTTGAATGGTTCTATGAAGACCTACGATACCTTTTAGAACTAACACTCAAAAAAGATGTCCTTTTCATTTTGGGGGACTGGAATGCAAAAGTAGGAAGTCAAGAAACACCTGGAGTGGCAGGCAAATTTGGCCTTGGAGTACAGAATGAAGCAGGGCAAAGACTAATAGAGTTTTGCCAAGAGAACACACTGGTCATAGCAAACACCTTCTTCCAACAACACAAGAGAAGACTCTACACATGGACATCACCAGAAAGCCAGCACTGAAATCAGATTGATTATATTCTTTGCAGCCAAAGATGGAGAAGCTCTATACAGTTAGCAAAAACAAGACCAGGAGCTGGCTATGGCTCAGATGATGACTACTTATTGCCAAATTCAGACTTGAAGAAAGTAGGAAAACCACTAGACCATTCATGTATGACCTAAATCAAATCCCTTATGATTATACAGTGGGAGTGAGAAATAGATTTAAGGAACTAGATCTATAGAGTGCCTGATGAACTATGGGTGGAGGTTCATGACATTGTACAGGAGACAGGGATCAAGACTATCCCCAAGAAAAACAATTGCAAAAAACAAAATGGCTATCTAAAGAGGCCTTACAAATAGCTGTGAAAAGAAGAGAAGCGAAAAGCAAAGGAGAAAAGAAAAGATATACCCATTTAAATGTAGAATTCCAAAGAATAGCAAGGATATATAAAGAATAGCAAAGCCTTCCTCAGTGATCAGTGCAAAGAAATAGAGAAAAAAAATAGAATGGGAAAGACTAGAGATCTCTTCAACAAAATTAGAGGTATCAAGGGAACATTTCATGCAAAGATGGGCTCAATAAAGGACAGAAATCGTATGGACCTAACAGAAGCAGAAGATTTTAAGAAAAGATGGCAAGAATACACAGAAGAACTGTATAAAAAAGATCTTCATGACCCAGATAATCACAATTCTGTAATCACTCACCTAGAGCGAAACAACCTGGAATGTGAAATCAAGTGGGCCTTAGGAAACATCACTACAAACAAAGATAGTGGAGGTGATGGAATCCCAGTTGAGCTATTCCAAATCCTGAAAGATGATGCTGTGAAAGTGCTGCATTCAATATGCCAGCAAATTTGGAAAACTCAGCAGTGGCCACAGGACTGGAAAAGGTCAGTTTTCATTCCAATCCCAAAGAAAGGCAATGCCAAAGAATGCTCAAACTACCGCACAATTGCACTCATCTCACATGCTAGCAACTGCTACTGCTAAGTCACTTCAGTCATGTCCGACTCTGTGCAACCCCATAGATGGAAGCCCACCAGGCTCTCCCATCCCTGGGATTCTCCAGGCAAGAACACTGGAGTGGGTTGCCATTTCCTCCTCCAATGCATGAAAGTGAAAAGTGAAAGTGAAGATGCTCAGTCGTGTCTGACTCTTAGCGACCCCATGGACTGCAGCCCACCAGGCTCCTCCATCCATGGGATTTTCCAGGCAAGAGTGCTGGAGTGGGGTGTGATGCTCAAAATTCTGTAAGTCAGGCTTCAGCAAAATGTGAACCATGAACTTCCAGATGTTCAAGCTGGATTTAGAAAAGGCAGAGGAACCAGAGATCAAATTGCCAATATCTGCTGGATCATAGTAAAAGCAAGAGAATTCCAGAAAAACATCTACTTCTGCTTTATTGACTATGCCAAAGCCTTTGACTGTGTGGATCACAACAATCTTTGGAAAATTCTGAGATGGGAATAATAGACCACCTTACCTTCAGTTCTGGTGGCTCAGGAAAGCATCTGCCTGCAGTGCGGGAGACCCAGGTTCGATCCCTGGGTTGGGAAGAGCCCCTGGAGAAGGAAATGGCAACCCATTCCAGTACTCTTGCCTGGAAAATTCCATGGACTGAGGAGTCTGGCGGGCTACAGTCCATGGGGTGGTAAAGAGTCGGACACGACTGAGCGACTTCACTTTACCTTCAGTTCAGTTCAGTTCGGTCGCTCAAGTCAAGTCTAACTTTGCAACCCCATGGACTGCAGCATACCGGTCCTCCCTGTCCATCACCAACTACAGGAGTCCACTCAAAATCATGTACATTGAGTCGGTGATGCCATCCAACCATCTCATCCTCTGTCATCCCCTTCTCTTCTGGCCTTCAATCTTACCCAGCATCAGGGTATTTTCCAATGAGTCGGTTCCTCACATCAGGGGGCCAAAGTATTGGAGTTTCAGCTTCAGAATCAGTTCTTCCAATGAATATGCAGGACTGATTTCCTTTAGGATTGACTGGTTGGATCTCCTTGCTGTCCAAGGGACTCTCAAGAGTCTTCTCCAACACCACAGCTCAAAAGCATCAATTCTTTGGCATTCAGTTTTGTTTATAGTCCAACTCTCACATCCATACATGACCACTGGAAAAACCATTGCTTTGACTAGATGGACCTTGGTTGGCAAAGTAATGTCTCTGCTTTTTAACGTGCTGCCTAGGTTGGTCATAACTTTTCTTCCAAAGAGCAAGCGTCTGTTAATTTCATGGCTGCAATCGCCATCTGCAGTGATTTTGAAGCCCCCCAAAATAAAGTCAGCCACTGTTTCCACTGTTTCCCCATCTATTTGCCATGAAGTGATGGGACCAGATGCCATGATCTTACTTTTCTGAATGTTGAGCTTTAAACAACTTTTTCACTCTCCACTTTCACTTTCATCAAGAGGCTCTTTACTTCTTCTTCACTTTCTGCCATAAGGGTGGTGTCATCTGCATATCTGAGGTTATTGATATTTCTCCCAGCAATCTTGATTCCAGGTTGTGCTTCATCCAGCCCAGCATTTCTCATGGTGTGCTCTGCATATAAGTTAAATAAGCAGGGTGACAATATACAGCCTTGACGGACTCCTTTTCCTATTTGGAACCAGTCTGTTGTTCCATGTCCAGTTCTAACTGTGGCTTCCTGACCTGCATACAGATTTCTCAAGAGGCAGGTCAGCTGGTCTGTTATTCCCATCTCTTTCAGAATTTTCCACCATTTATTATGATCCAAACAGTCAAAGGCTTTGGCATTGTCAATAAAGCAGAAATAGATGTTTTTCTGGAACTCTCTTGCATTTTCAATAATCCAGCAGATGTTGGCAATCTGATCTCTGGTTCCTCTACCTTTTCTAAATCCAGCTTGAACATCTGGAAGTTCACAGTTCACGTATTGCTGAAGCCTGGCTTGGAGACTTTTAAGCATCACTTTGCTAGCATGTGAGATGAGTGCAATTGTGCAGTAGTTTGAGCATTCTTTGGCATTGGCTTTCTTTGGGATTGGAATGAAAACTGACCTTTTCCAGTCCTGTGGCCACTGCTGAGTTTTCCAAATTTGCTGGCATATTGAATGCAGCACTTTCACAGCATCATCTTTTAGAATTTGAAATAGCTCAACTGGAATTCCATCACTCCGACTAGCTTTATTCGTAGTGATTCTTACTAAGGCCCACTTGACTTTGCATTCCAGGATATCTTGCTCTAGGTGAGTGATCACACCATCACGGTTATCTGAGTCATGAATTTCTTTTTTGTGGATACAATTTAGCCCATAACATTCTGCATGATCTGCCCTTTCATTACTTCTCTGACCTCAGATCCTTCTAGTCTAGCCCCTGGAATCTGTTGAGCCATATCTGCCTTGCTGCGAATCTTAGAACATGTCAGGCATGTTTTCATTCAAGGGCATTTTCTCTGGCAGTAAGTCCACCTGGGGTAGATTTCCTCTCAAGATTTTCCACTTGGTTCATTATGTCATCTCCCTGAAGTCTTTGCACAAATGTTATTTTCTCTTTGAGATGTTTCCCAACTCTCTTATTTAAAATTGTAGTCCTGATTTCACTGCACCATGTATTCTTCATAGTACTTGCTACCCTCTAGCCTAATAGGCAATTTAGTGATTTATTAAGTATATTATCTTACCCTAGCCAACTAGCATATGAGCTCCATGAGGGCAGGGATTTTTGTTCTATTCATTGATGTAATAATATCCCAGTGTCTGTCACATATCAGGTATTCTATAGTGATTCAGCAGTGAATAAATCATGATTATCTGCATGTGGTTTCTAGACCAGAGCTTTGCATTATTTCTTTGAGATACTGCTTTTTATTTTATTGTATTCATTTTCTCTTTTCCCTAGCACCATGTTATGAGAACTGGCAAGCATATAGCAAAGTTGAAGGAATTTTACACTGCACATCTGTGTACCTACCACCAATCATATCAGTCACATTTTACTAGATTTTATCACATGTAGCTCACCCTCCACCCACTGCTGCTAAGTCACTTCAGTCGTGTCCAACTCTGTGTGACCCCATAGATGGCAGCCCACCAGGCTGCCCCGTCCCTGGGATTCTCCAGGCAAGAACACTGGAGTGGGTTGCCATTTCCTTCTCCAATGCATGAAAGTGAAAAGTGAAAGTGAAGTCATTCAGTCGTGTCTGACTCTTAGTCCAGGGGTCCCATGGACTGCAGCCCACCAGGCTCCTCCATCCATGGGATTTTCCAGGCAAGAGTACTGGAGTGGGGTGCCATTGCCTTCTTCACTCCACCCACTAATCCATTATTTTTCATGCATTCAGAGTAAATTTTAGACTTAAGTATGCTTTCCCCTACATACGTGAGCATGTACATCATTAACTAGAACTCATTATTCAGTCTTTTTCTTTTTATAAAAAAACTTATAGTGAAATGACATACTTGTAAGTGAACATTTGCTGAGATTTGACAAATGTATACATTTTTGTAACTCAAGCCTTTATCTAGATACTGAACATATCCATCACTCCAGGATGTTCTCTTATGCTCCTTCCCAATCAACCCTAACTCCCACGCAGAGGCAACTGCTGAGACCCTCCCTAGGGATACTGGGGGCTAAAGCAAAAGGAAAAAAATTTAACAGTTGATTTTTCTCCCAGAACTTTAAAGCAGGTGAAAACCATTGTAAAAAAAAACGAAAAGTAGGTATATTAAAACTCAAAATATTTTGTTTAAAATTTTATTTATACAAAAAACAATCTATAATTTTTACTTTCCTGGTTCTAATGGAAACAAACCCATCAATAAGATTTCTAATGTTACTACTTGTATGAGATGCTACTTTAAAGCAAAAGAATAATTCCACTGCTGTTGAAAACTTGGAAACTCCATATTGGACCAAATTAAACTGGTTACCACAGGATTTCAACCTTATAACATGCTAATACAATTTCCAATCTCTATTGGCAAAGTGCATATCAAGTGCAACAAATCTGACCTTTTTTTTTTGCCATGTAATTCTTTTTTTTCTTGAATCATCTTGGATGACTAATGTTTTTGAGCGCTCATTTTGGGAAATATATATTTTTAGATCTCTTTCTCTCCTTTCCTTTTGGGAGATTCATTTCTTTGTCAGATGAATTTCAATTAATTTAAATTCTTCAGTCCAAGAATGATAATGATTTCTTTGTTTCATGTGCTGAAGAATATTGTTTGAAACAATATTATTTCTGTTATAATATTGAGACAGTCTCTATTATTTTCCCCTTTCTTTGGCTTATCTTTTCTAGATTCTGGTTATGTTAAAACTGTCCTAAATGAGTTCTATTCTCTTTGAAAATTAATTCTTTCTTGCACTTATATATTTTTATTATGTGGAATAATTCTTGCTAAAGCTTTCTCAACATTCAGAGTTGGCATTTTGGGGGTGATGGTGCAGTGTTTGTAGGCATGCATAGTGAGAGGAGGAAAGCCTTGTGAAATGTGTGTTCTTGAGTTCAAATGCGGATAGAACCAGGATGTAAGAGAAGACTGGGCTGGAGTTAAGAAAAGTAAAAGAAATAGAAAACAGAGGAAATAAAAGAAGTGTTGAAGTGATTGAAAAATATTTTTTAAAAAATTAGAGCAGAAAGAAAACAGAAAAGTGGAGAAAGGACTTTAAAGAGAAAAAAATAAAAAGGAAATAAATAAAACAAACATTTGTTGAGTACCAACCATGTCCCAGACTTTGTGTTAGTTAGACTCTGAATTAGACATTGTGTGTATGTGTGTGTGTGTGTGTGTGCACGCGCGTTCAGTGGCAGACATATTCTTTCCCACTGTACCACCTGGGAAGCCCTGAATCAGGCATTGCCATCAGTAATTTATATATGAACCAACTGGTCATTTAAGTAATCGTATGCTTCCCAAACTTTTCTGGTTTTGTTACATACAGAATATTTGAATGGCACTTGAAATTAATCATAGACCACTAACGAGGCATTTTGTGGCTCTGTATCCCCATCTATTTTGATGGTTCACAGAATCAACATTTCTGCAAACTGCATTCTCAGTCCAATTAGTTGACAGGATGTAAAGTAACCTATCCAAGGTCACACACTTTGGAAGTGACAAAACTAGAGTTTGAATTCAAACTCTTAAAGCCCATAGCCTGTCTTTTTTCAACAGCCCTAAGACTGTAAAGATGAAAAATGCATGATCCTTGCTTGAGGAACTTATAGCCTAGTAGGATAAAATAGATATAGTAGAAAAAGAACTATGTCTAGATCTCAAGTTATTAGGAAAAGTGAAGAGAAAAGCAATATTCAATGTGGTTTTCAGGAATGAATAGGAGTTTGCAGACAGGATATAAATGCAAGAGAGAGAAGGAATTTTAGGCAGAGGGAAACTGATATGCAAAGTCATTGAGCTACAGGAGATGGAGATGTTGGCATGTTAGCAGAGTAGCAAATCGCTGACATGAGTTTGAGTAAACTCCGGGAGTTGGTGATGGACAGGGAGACCTGGCGTGCTGCAGTTCATGGGGTCGCAAAGAGTCGGACGTGACTGAGTGACTAAACTGAACTGAACTGAACTGAACTGAGATCTGGCTGCATTCCTGAGCCAGGAAGGGAAGCGAAGGGAGACGTTGGGGCTGAGTCAGCTGGGAGTGAGGGTGGGAAGGTGGTGGATTTACTACAGAAATGACAGTGGGGAGAAGCAAGAGTGACAGAGTCAAAGTATTTTGTGATACAGAATCGGCCAATTTAGTGACTTTCTAAGAATCGTGAATAAAGGACGACTGTGGTTTATGTCTTGGTTTCCTTGGAGGATAATGTTTCATCATGGAATTGCTGAAACAGGGAAATCTGGAGGAAGAGCAGGTTTCAACAAGAAGGACAAGAAGTTTGATACTGGCCTTGGTGATTCTGAGGTACTTTTATTTCATTTGAGGAAGATTTGTATCTTGCCGACATGTGGAAGTCTAAGAGATCAGTTTAGGGTAAGTGGGGGTAGAATTAGTTATTCTCTCCTTGGTTTGTATCTCTTTTTAAAAATATTTCTTTCTAAACTACACTAACAGTGCTGCCTGTGAACTTAAGCAGATACTTTGAGACAGGTAAAAAAAATCCTCCAACTGGTAGAGTGTGTTCTCCACAATAAGTTTAGTAGTGATGATCACAGTTTCCTCTTCAACACTGACCTTCAAGCCTTGGAGAACTGCAGCCTAAGAATTATCCAGATAGACTTCTGTTATCTCAGGAAGAGATATAAGTTAATTAAAAGTAATTTTAAGTTAATATACATATTTTTTAGTTAACATTAATAATTAATATTTATAGAGCCCTAAGATGAGCCAGGCACTTATTTTATTAATAAATTATTTGAATTTATTAAGTCATTCAATTCTCACAGAAATGCTGTTTAATGAGGAGTTATGTAGCTTCCCCAGACCCATGATGCATTCAGTTCTTGGGAATTGGGTGCTAAGTTTCCAGCAGTTTCTGACATTTGATCCAGTGAACCTGAGGCCATGAGGTGTTGCTCTCCCTCCCTCAGATTACATCTAGAATTTTATTTTGCACTTGTTCCCGATTTGCTTTTCAAAAATTTCATTATCCTTTTATTATAGTTTAGCCATTGTTAGTGACTTAGTAATGTTTCAGGTCATTCCTGTTCTCCAAGGGATACATTTTCTTCACATTCCTTAGTTCAGTCATCATGTTAAAGATTGGAGAGTTCTGCTTCCAGGAAGCTGGAGTACACGTATTTTCCCCTATTCCTCCTATTAAGTACAAATAAAAATCGTGTATATGTATATATAATAAGAATACTCTGAGTGGTAGAGATAAGAAGATAGAAGGTAGGCCGATTAGGGACCTTGGGACCCAATGAACAACATGGTAATAAGTTGCTATTTTCCCTGGGGTTTTCTTTTTGCTTCATGTATCTTAGAACTGAAGAAGCAGGCAACCCAGAGATGACAGTGGGTACAAATTAAAAAAAAAAAAATCCTCAACAGAATTCTGTTCTCTTTTGCCAACATACCAGGAAAAGGATACCCTAGCATGACATAAAACTTTTCAAAAATAGCTGCTTTAACTCTAGGCAGACAACAGAGAAAATCTATGGACCTATCCACAGTCATGCCAACGAAGTCCAGATTTTTGTCTTGCTGAGGCTTTAGTGAGATACTGCAAAACCCCACTGGGATAATATCAGAAAGGACCAAATAAGTGATAAGAACTTTTAGCTTCACTTTGGTTCCCTTGCCCTCTCTACTGTGTCAGTGGAGACCACACAGGAAGTGTGGCCTTCCAAATTCATCTGGCAATAATAAGGTCCTCCTCCCTCTTCCCACTGGGCTGGTGTGACATTCTTAAAACCAAGGAATTTTTTACCAGCAGATCTACCCTAAAAGAATAGCTAAAGAAAGTTCTCTAGACATAAAGGAAATAATGAAAACTTGGAACATCAGGAAGGAAAAATGAACATGATAAACAAAAATATAAATAAAATAGACTTCCTTTCTTCATCTGAGTTTTCTAAATCATGTATGATCATTTGACAAAATTTATAATTCCTTCTGATGGGGTTCTAGACATATGTAGAAGAAATATTTAAGACAATTATAAATTCAGGAGGGTAAAAAGATGTTAAGGGAGATGAGATTCCTATAATTCACTTGAACTGGTTAAATGACACTGCCATGAGTATGTGATAAGTTATGTATATATAATGGAATACCTAACATAACCACTTAAAAAGTTGTATAAAATATACATTCAACAGCACTATAGATAAAATGAAATTCTAAAACATGTTTAAGTAACCCACAAGAAGACATGATTAAGAAAACAGAGAAATTAAAACCAAACATAAACAAACCAAACAGAAAATAAAAAATAAAATGACAATCTTAAGCCCTAGCATATTTTTTGTTCAGTTCAGTTGCTCAGTCGTGTCCAACTCTTTGCGACCTCATGAATTGCAGCATGCCAGGCCTCCCTGTCCATCACCAACTCCCGGAGTTCACTCAGACTCACGTCCATCAAGTCAGTGATACCATCCAGCCATCTCATCCTCTGTTGTCCCCTTCTCCTCCTGCCCCCAATCCCTCCCAGCATCAGAGTCTTTTCCAAAGAGTCAACTCTTCGCATGAGGTGGCCAAAGTACTGGAGTTTCAGCTTTAGCATCATTCCTTCCAAAGAGATCCCAGGGCTGATCTCCTTCAGAATGGACTGGTTGGATCTCCTTGCAGTCCAAGGGACTCTCAAGAGTCTTCTCCAACACCACAGTTCAAAAGCATTAATTCTTCAGTGCTCAGCCTTCTTCACAGTCCAACTCTCACATCCATACATGACCACAGGAAAAACCATAGCCTTGACTAGATGGACCTTTGTTGGCAAAGTAATGTCTCTGCTTTTGAATATGCTATCTAGGTTGGTCATAACTTTCCTTCCAAGGAGTGAGTCTTTTAATTTCATGGCTGCAGTCACCATCTGCAGTGATTTTGGAGCCCCCAAAAATAAAGTCTGGCACTGTTTCCACTGTTTCCCCATCTATTTCCCATGAAGTGATGGGACCGGATGCCATGATCTTCATTTTCTGAATATTGAGCTTTAAGCCAACTTTTTCACTCTCCTCTTTCACTTTCATCAAGAGGCTTTTGAGTTCCTCTTCACTTTCTGCCATAAGGGTGGTGTCATCTGCATATCTGAGGTTATTGATATTTCTCCCGGCAATCTTGATTCCAGCTTGTGTTTCTTCCAGTCCAGCATTTCTCATTATGTACTCTGCATGTAAATGTTCCAAATGCATTAACCAAAAGACAGAGATAAGCATTATAGAATATGACCTAGTTATATGCTAGCTATAAGAAACTCACTTCAAATATAGTGATATGTTGGTGGTGGTGTTCAGTTGCCCAGTCACTTCTGACTTTGCAACCCCATGAACTGCAGCACACCAGGCCTCCCTGTACCTCACCATCTCCTGAAGTTTGCCCAAGTTCATGTCCACTGCATCAGTGATACCATCCAGCCAGCTCATCCTCTGACAGCTTCTTCTCTTCCTGCCCTCAATCTTTCCCAGCATCAGGGACTTTTCCAGTCAGTCAGCTGTTCACATCAGATGACCAAATACTGGAGTTTCAGTTTCAACATCAGTCCTTCTGTCGAGTATTCAGGGTTGATCTCCCTTAAGATCGACTGGTTTGCTCTCCTTGCTGTCCAAGGGACACTCAGGAGCCTTCTCCAGCACCACAGTTAAAAGGCATCAATTCTTTGGTGCTTTACCTTCTTTATGGTACAGTTCTCACAACCATACTTGACCACTGGGAAGACCATAGCCTTGACTATATGGATCTTTGTCAGCAGAGTAAATGTCTCTGTTTTTCAACACACTGTCTAGGTTTGTCAAAGCTTTCCTGCCAAGAAGCAAATGTCTTCTGATTTCATGGCTACAGCACCATGCACAGTGATTTTAGAGCCTAAGGAGAGGAAATCTGTCACTATTTCCATCTTTTCCCCCTCTATTTGCCATGAAGTAATGGGGCTGGATGCCATGATCTTATTTTCTTTTTTTTAATATTTAATTTTAAGCAAGCTCTTTCATTCTCCTCCTTCATCCTCATCAACAGGCTCTGCCGGGGTCCAGCCCTGGTGGATCCAGGGAATTCGAAGCGGGGACGGCATCGGCGAGGATCAGGAAACAACTGCTTAATTAAACTTTAATTAAGGATATAAAGAGTAATGGAATAAGGATAGCTCAGTGAGGAAATTCAGTGGAGAAAAGAGGCTGAATAATTCACCCAGAAGGTAAGAGAAAGAACGACATGGTGAGACCAAGTTTCGGTGAACAAAGCCCGCACTTTATTTTCCAAAGTAGTTTTTATACCTTAAGTTATGCATAGAGGATAATGGGGGAAGGGGTAGAGTCATGCAGCAAGCCAGGCTTTCTTCCTGCAAACTTATCATATGCAAAAGCTTAGGTGATTTGCATCATCTTCTGACCCGGAGGCCTGTTAACATTTTAAGACCCTTTCTTCAGAAAACTTATTTTTCTCTAAAGGTGATTGGTCAGGAGCCACCCTCCAAAAGCATTAGATAAAGTTGCATTCCTACAGAGCAAAGGTGTGGTGGGCTATAACAAGTAAAAGAATTAACTCAAGGGTCCCAGGTTACAAACATTAAAGCTACTATTTACACCAATTATATTAATCAATACACTGCCAGGGGCACAGCAGGTAAGGGATATGGAAACTTAGCAGCAAACATTGGCCCAACAAGTGAAAATCCCTTCACCAATACAATTTCTAATCAATCTTTTAACTACTCAAAAGAATCTGTGTTTAGACAGTTTAGAACATCTCCTCCCTCTCACAGTTGGGAGGCTCTGAGCAATCACATGTGGCCGGAAAAACCTATTCAGGCAGGCTAGAGGACTTCCAAGGGAGTTTGTAGGTTGAACACTGTCACACCCAGGAATTATTAACTGGAGCTGTAAGCTAACTCTTTTTTCAGAGAGAGGTAGTGGGGGACAGCCCCCCGTAAAGTCAGAGGTGTAGGTGAAAGCACAAGCAGAAAGTAGGCAGACTCTGGTTTTGGGTGTAAATGCTCGAGAATTTCCAGGGGGACTCTTGAGGCTTGATCCCGCCTTTGCGTGTGCCGAGCCTCCTTCCTCATGACCTTTGGCTCCCGGCAGTGATAGAATTCCAGTTGAGCTATTCCAGATCCTGAAAGATGATGCTGTGGAAAGTGCTGCACTCAATATGCAATATGCACTCAATATGCAATATGCTGGCTCCCGGCAAGGCTCTTTAGTTCCTCTTTGCTTTCTGCCATTAGAGTGGTATTATTTGTATATTTAAGGTTGTTGCTGTTTCTCCCACCTATCTTGATTCCAGCTTGTAACTCATCCTTCCTGGCATTTCTCATGATGTGCTCAGCATATAGATTAAACAAACAGGGTGACAGCAGACAGCCCCGTCTTAGTCCTTTCTCAATCTTGAACCAATCAGTTGTTCCATACAGGGTTCTACTGTTGCTTCTTGACCCGCATAGTGATATAAGCAGGTTGAAATTAACAGGATATAATGTTTACCATATACTTACATATAAGGTAAACATTAACGAAAGAAATATATATATTTATATATATATTTATGTATATGGTAAACATTAATCAAAGAAAACTTGGGTGGTTATATTAATATCAGATAAACTGGGCTTCAGAGCAGAGAAAATTACTAGAGACAGAGAGGGTCATTATGTAGAGTAAAAGGGTCATTTCACCAAGAAGATATTCATTTAAATATGTATGAAGCAAATGATAGAGCTGAAAATATGGAAGCAAAACATGATAGAACTAAAGCAAGAAATAGATAAATCTACAATTATAGTTAAAGGCTCCAATACCTTTCTCTCACTAATTGATAGAACTAGTTAGAAAATCATCAAAGATATAGAACTCAACAATCCAATCAACCAACAGGATCTTAATATTTAGAGAACATTCCACCCTAAAACAGTAAAAAATAAAATTTTCAGGTGTCTATAGAACTTATATCAATATAGATCATATCTGAATATATAATAAAAGCTTCAACCAATTTAAAAATAATAGAAATTATACAGATGTAGTTCTGATCAAAACAGAATTAAACTAGAAATGGATAACAGAAGGAAAATAGGAATCTCTAAATAGTTGAAAAAAATACACTTTTGATCCAGGGGTCAAAGAGGAAATCACAAGGAAAATTAAAAAAAATACACTGAACTGAATAAAAGTGAAAATGCAATGTATTTGTGGGACACAGCTAAAGTAGTTCTGAGAGGGAAATATATAGCACTAAATGTATACATTAGAAAAGAGAAAATGTCTTAAATCAATACTCTTAACTCCCACTTCAAGAACCTAGAGAAAGAAAATAAAAATAAACCCAGAGTAAACAGCTGAACAGAAACAATTGATTTTGTAGGCTGACTAAAAAACAATGTTTTATTCAGAATTGTTCCTATTAAAGAATATGTTGAAAAGAAACATATTTCTGGTCTTCAAAATGCCATTTCCCAATTAAATGATAATCATAAGAAAATTAATTTAAAATGAATTTTAAAATGATTGTTACTATGATGATTAAGATAATGATTACTTACGATGACATTTTTTTCAGCAATAAGCAAACATCTGTGGAACTAAGTCAGTAAGGATGAATCAGCATTTTTCTTTCTCCTTTGATTAATCCAAATTCATCTTATATTAAAGAATATTTTAGTAATGAGCTTGAGCTAGTATTTAGAGGATAACTAAGTTGTTCTCATGTTCATTTCCTTGTTTGTGTAATCAGGAGCAGAAAATTATCTTTACCAGTGGTTCTCAACATTGATTGCAAATTAGAATCATTTAGAGAGCTTTAAAATATACTGATGCCAGGATTCCACCCAGGGAGATTCTGATTTAATTGGGCTGTAACAAGAGTTCTCAAAATTTGGTTTCAGACCTGCAACAGCATCAGCAACACTTGGGAACTTGTTAGAAATGTAGGTTCACAGACCTCACCCTAAATTTAGCAGTCTGTGTTTTCTAACAAGCACTTCCGCTGATTCAGAGGCAGTGTTTCTTAAACAAGTTCACAAACATCTCCTGGGAACTCTTCCATAAATACAGATTTTGACTCATGTTCTGATATGGGGGTTGAGATTATTATTAACAAACTCCCATGGGAACTGTAGGATGCTAGTAGTTTACTGCAATTTGAATAACGAAGGTCTATAGGACATCTGGACATTTGCATTTCTAAACATTTCCCAAGTGGGATTGCAGCTGAAGTTGAGAACAACTAGTCTAGATAGCTCTACCTGAAACTTCCAATAACCCATGAAACTTGAATAATCTTCCCTGGTTTTTTTGTCCCTGGGTTTGTGGAGTCATTGAAGAGTGCATAACTCTTATTCTCCTTAAAGTATTGGTCACTGAGTTTAAGTTTCTACTTAGTTGCCTAAGAAGACAGTTTGTGATGATTTTATCTCTGATTTTCTACAACCAATGTTGAACACCCTGATTTCTATTTCTATCTTATACCACTACACCCCCACCATCAACATTTGCCTGACACACCATCTTTCTAGGTTCTCCTCTTCATTCAGTTCAGTTCAGTTGCTCAGTCATGTCTGACTCTTTGCAACCCCATGGACTGCAGCACGCCAGGCCTCCCTGTCCATCACCAACTACTGGAGTCCACCCAAAATCATGTCCATTGAGTCAGTGATGCCATCCAACCATTTCATCCTCTGTTGTCCCCTTCTCCTCTGGCCTTCAATCTTTCCCAGCATCAGGGTATTTTCCAGTGAGTCAGTTCTTCGCATCAGGTGGCCAAAGTATTGGAGTTTCAGCTTCAGCATCAGTTCTTCCAATGAATATTCAGGGCTGATTTCCTTTACAATTGACTAGTTGGATCTCCTTGCTGTCCAAGGGACTCTCAAGAGTTTTCTCCAACACCACAGCTCAAAAGCATCAATTCTTTGGCGCTCAGCTTTCTTTATAGTCCAACTCTCATATCCATACATGACTACTGGAAAAACCATTGCTTTGACTAGATGGACCTTTGTTGGCAAAGTATGTCTCTGCTTTTTAACATGCTGTCTAGGTTGGTCATAACTTTTCTTCCAAGGAGCAAGCGTCTTTTAATTTCATGGCTGCACTCACCATCTGCAGTGATTTTGGAGCCCCCCAGTCTGTCACTGTTTCCATTGTTTCCCCATCTATTTGCCATGACGTGATGGACCAGATGCCATGATCTTAGTTTTCTGAATGTTGAGCTTTAAGCCAACTTTTTCACTCTCCTCTTTCACTTTCATCAAGAGGCTCTTTAGTTCTTCTTCACTTTCTTCCATAAGGGTGGTGTCATCTGTGTATCTGAGATTATTGATATTTCTCCCAGAAATCTTGATTCCAGCTTGTGCTTCATCTAGTCCAGCATTTCTCATGATGTACCCTGCATATAAGTTAAATAAGCAGGGTGACAGTATATAGCCCTGACATCCTCCTTTCCCAATTTGGAACCAGTCTGTTGTTTCATGTCCAATTCTAACTGTTGCTTCCTGACCTGTATACCGATTTCTCAGGAGGCAGGTCAGGTGGTCTGGTATTCCCATCTCTTTAAGAATTTTCCACAGTTTGTTGTGATCCACACAGTCAAAGGCTTTGGCATAGTCAATAAAGCAAAAGTAGATATTTTTCTGGAACTCCCTTGCTTTTTCAGTGATCCAACAGATGTTGGCAATTTGATCTCTGGTTCTTCTGCCTCTTCTAAATCCAGCTTGAACATCTGGAAGTTCACAGTTCATGTACTGTTGAAGCCTGGCTTGAAGAATTTTTGAGCATTACTTTGCTAGTGTGTGAGATGAGTGCAATTGTGCCATAGTTTGAGCATTCTTTGGCATTGCCTTTCTTTGGGATTGGAATGAAAACTGAACTTTTCCAGTCCTGTGGCCACTGCTGAGTTTTCCAAATTTGCTGGCATATTGAGTGCAGCACTTTCATAGCATCATCTTTTAGGATTTGAAATAGCTCAACTGGAATTCCATCACCTCCACTAGCTTTGTTCATAGTGATGCTTCCTAAGGCCCAGTTGACTTCACATTGCAGTATGTCTGGCTCTAGAGGAGTGATCACTATACAAAAAAGATCTCTTCATTACCAGTTAAAAATTAGCTAATGAGATAAACCAATGATTCCAATATATTGTGAGAGGGTTAAACCTCTCCCCTATAAGGTAACATTCATTGGAATATTCCTTGAAAGGACTAATGCTGAAGTTGAAGCTCCAATACTTTGGCCATCTGATGTGAAGAACTGACTCACTGGAAAAGTCCCTGGTGCTGGGAAAGATTGAAGGCGTGAGGAGAAAGGGACAACAGAGGATGGGATAGTTGGATGGCATCACTGACTCGATGGACATGAGTTTGAGCAAGCAAGGTGTTGATGATGGACAGGGAACCCTGGTGTGCTACAGTCCATGGGGTCACAAAGAGTTATACATGACTGAATGACTGAACTGACTGAAGTTAAGGTAACATGGATCTTAAAACCATCTTATGAGTTAGTACCTTGAGAATAATGTCTTTAGAGCATCTCTTCTCAATTCTCACGTTCTAATGAATATGCTTACCTCGTATTCTGATTTTATCAAAAATACCCATGCAATGATAACTGCAACCCTACACGCCAAGTCAGATATTTCCTTGGATTTCTCAAAGTTGCCTCAAACTCAGCATACCCAATATAGAGCTCATCTTCTCAACTACATCTCCATCTCTCTCTGCATCCCCTATCACAGTGATAAGTAACAAACTGGGGAGTCATCTTGAACCCTTTCCCCTTTGTTCCACTCCAAGTGGAACAGTTCCATTTGTCAGAGTCTGTGGATCCTGTCATTCTTAAATCCATGTGCTTTCACCCATTATCACTGTCACTACTCTGGTTCAGGTCTTCTTCATCTTTTCAATTGCAGTGTCCTGCCTTATTTCTTTGCCTTCAGCCTGGCCTTCTCATATCTATTTTCTATGTAGCATCCAGAGTGTTATTGCTCTTGCCACTTCTCATCTCCAAAATGCTTCAGTGATCGTACATTAGTCTCAGAATTAAGTCTAAACTATTTAATATGACTTAAAAATCATTACGGAGAAGGCAATGGCACCCCACTCCAGTACTTTTGCCTAGAAAATCCCATGGACGGAGGAGCCTGGTAGGCTGCAGTCCATGGGGTCACTAGAGTCGGACATGACTGAGCGACTTCACTTTCACTTTTCACTTTCACGCATTGGAGAAGGAAATGGCAACCACTCCAGTGTTCTTGCCTAGAGAATCCCAGGGACGGGGAAGCCTGGTGGGCTGCTGTCTGTGGGGTCGCACAGAGTCGGACATGACTGAAGCGACTTAGCAGCAGCAAAAATCATTAATGACTCAGTGCTTTGCATACTTCTTTTGGAATTCTCTCCATTTTGAACTTGATGCATTTTTCCATAAGAACCATTTTCTCTGTAGGTTTCAAGCCTTTGCATAGGTGATGCCTTTACTTAGAGTGTCTTTTCATTCTTCCATGTACCTAAGTCTCCGTTTTGCTAAGTTACCACCTCTAAACAGTTGCTTTCCTTGATCCCACCTCTTTTAAGGCTGAGATTCAACCCTTTTATTATCCTTGGTGTTACAGTTATCATGACTGAATTCTAATCCCCTCTTTACTGGTTTATTTTCCTGAATACTTCCTTAAAAAGTAAGGCTTATTTCATTCACCACTGTTACTTTAGCCTTAAGCCCAGTGTCTATTTTAGAGTCTAGCTCAATAAATGTTAATAAATAAAATTCCCAGTAGTATGAAGAAAGGAGCTTGCCATGGAAAATCAGTGAAAGAAAGGTAGGTGGAACTCTTAGGAAGACACAAGCCACATTAGAGGTGACAGTTTGTGTTCATTACAGTTCTCAGCTTCTTATAACAGAGTACAGGGGGGAAATGTACCTAAAGTAAGTGGAGAAGGAGTATTCTAGTTAGGCTGAATGGCATATTTTCTTCTTCCAAGATATCATTATTATATTTTTTAAAGACCTTACAATTGAATTGTTTATTTACTTGTAGCAGTTTTTTTTTTTTTTTTTCTAGGTTCTATTTCCTTCTAGAATCAGATGGGGGATTCTGGTTAACTGACACAATTCCACGTTCTGAGTTCTCATTCTTTTTTCCTACTTCAGTTCCAAGGTTGCTTATAGTGAATTGCCCAATATACATCTTATAAGCAGTAGGTCAGAAAAGAATGCAGTTCCTTCAGGTTATGGAGCTCTTCTTTGGTGAAGAGTGACCCTAAGGTATTCTAAAAGATCTGAATGTCTATGGGACCCCTTTTTCCAGGAATCTATGCTTCTAAAGTTTGAAGGAGATAATAGGTTTAAAAGAATGCAGTGCAGTTCCTACATACATATTTACCAAGGGAAATTTTGTGACATAAACCAAAGTTTAGGAGATAAACAGTGAATGAAGATGCATATAGATTGGCAACAGACACTCTAGCTCTGCATCTCCAGGGTTCTTCAGAATTCTGCATTCAAGAGGCCATCTGGGTTTCACAGCATCTCCTGACTTCTGTTTCAGAAGGTCAACTGCTTTAGCAATCTGCAGCACAGTTTTGATGCTGATGCATGTGGAGGGTCGATGGTCCCTTTCTAGACCACATTGTAGTGCAAATTAATGCTAACTTGGGAAGTAGATGTACTCATTCCTGCTCCTGTGCCTTTCCTCATGCACTTTCACCCAGGAATTGAACTCAAATCCATCTCTTCATTCTACATCTCCTTTGCTTATCTCAATATTATTTTTCAGGATTCAGCTCATTTCATTTTCCCCTGCAGTTAGGACATAGATCGTGGTCTCTGGGAGCTTTGCCATACTTTGTGCCAGTCTCTTAAATTAGTTTATGTTGTTTTACTTTATACATAAAAGTATGACCTCTTGCAGCTTATAACTCAGTCTGAGGCCACTCAAGTACCATGCTTCATTTGCAGTGACATGTCAAGCTGTTTGGATCATATTTCTCAGTGTCTTACCGAATACCAGCTTAGCACAGGCAAGACTTGAGGCTATCAGAACATAGAACATTCTACTGGTATTTTCTGGCCTTTATAATTATTGTATAGGGCTTTTTTTGGGGGGGAGGGTGGGGATTAGGCAACTCTGCTGTCATGTAACTCATCAATTTTCCTTTCACCCAGTTTGGGAATGTGAAAGAAAGATTTAGAAGGTGAAATTAGAGGACTAAAAGTTAGGAGAAACTGGTTAATTTCTTTGTCCCTTTAATTCCCAGTTATAAGAAAGAAATTTGATCAATTATATTTCTCCTGTCTTGATCTCAGTGTTCGGTAGCTTAAAAACCATCAGCACCTAATTCCCGTGCCTGGCACATGAGAAAGGCTTTCAATAAATACCTGCTGAAAAGGTGTATCACTCTAGGGAGAGTGGCTTATAAAAAATAAGTTACCACATACTAAAATGGAAATAACATTAATAGTCTCCCTGCCAACTGGTCACTATTACATCTTTGATTCTCTTTGGTATCCTGCAATCAGTAAAAATAAGTGTTTTTGAAGAATCTTATGAGAAATGCGTCTATGTTCTTGTTTGGCAAGCTAAAGTTTTGGGTAGGAATATATTCCAATAATAAAGAATGATGTAGAAATCTTTATGTGGTAAGCATTTAAATAGAAGATGGCATTTTAAACCTAAGTCCAGAGTTACTATTTCAGACCTGTGCATGGGGACCTTAATGATAATGATAAGCAGAGACCCCACTGAAAAAATCTTGACCTGTCATTCCTTACCATGTCATGAAAAAGCCAAAAAACTCTTCACTGAATTAGCCTCCTAGGTGACCTTCTCCTCGAAATAGAGCTCTGAGCCCATGAGATGTAGTGGCATTTTATATGCTAGTGGCATTAATTTCTGGACTTCTCCCCACCACCCCCAGCACATAGCTCATTTAACAGAAACATTGATTAAAAGAATCTGCAAAATGAAAAAGTAAAATAATAAAGTTGAAAAATATATTATAGTTTTAAAAATATGTTATTATAGTCATGACTATGAAATATTATTCTGATCTGAATGATGCAAACTGTTCAGTTTTTATGCTTTAAATGATATTTATTACCAATACTTTGTTACTTGAATTTGAACATTCAAGAATGAGATGATATATCAGTGAGTTCTCTAGGCTCATACTTCCCAGTTTATGCTATTGTGCATTGGTATCCTAAAGTATATCACTTTTAAAAGTTTTTTTCTTATGATTAAAAAAGTAACTCAATTGCAGTGACCTTCTGGAGATATGACTCCTTATTTTCCTATCTCCAAACCAGCTTCTCAGCCTTGCTTCCTTGTCTTGGTTAATGGTGTATTTTACCTTCCAGTCACCAATGGCTAGAAAACTCAGCTTGAGCTAGGATTCTCCTCTCTCCTTGTGGACCACTAACTCAAAGGTGATTTCCCTTTGGCGTGTGTTCTACATCTGAACCTTGTGTCCAGTTTCACTGTTCCCGCTTCAGTTCAGCTCCTCAGATAACCACCTTTTGCCTTCTGAATAAGCCTTTATTCTCTCCTACTTCAACTCATCTCCTAGAATGTCATAGGACAAATGTTGACTTTGCTATTTTTTTGCTCAAAAACTCTTAGTAGTTCCTCATTCCCTCCAAAACGTATGATAAGCAAAATTTGACTCAGGAATGTCCACAGTGGGATTGTTAATAAAGGCAAAACCTTAGAATCAGCATAGATTATTTGGCCTAAAGGTGTTGTTTTTGAGGAATTTTTGAAAGAATTTTGAATGTTTAAAAAGGTGCAATGGAGTAGGGTATAACATTGAATATATCAAACCATGGTAAAAAATATTCTTGTGTATGTTGATGTTACTAGTGGTTACCTCTGAATGGCCTAGTTATGGGGAATTTTTCTTTTTGGCGAATGTAAAATTTTTTCAGCTATGAATGTGTATTTTTAATGTATATTTTCTTTTATCTTTAAATTTTTTAAAATTTTATATTGGACTATAGATTTACAATGACGTGTTAATTTCAGGTGTACAGCAAAATGATTCAATCGTACATACTCATTGTCAAATTCTTTTCCCACTTAGATCATTACAGAATATTGAGTAGGGTTCCCCATGCTGTGTCTAGGTCCTTGTTGATTATCTGTTTTGTATATAGTTGTGTGTATATGTTAACCCCCAAATCCTAATTTATTCCCCTCCCCCCACTTTATCCTTTGATAACCGTAGATCTGTTTTCTAAGACAGTGAGTTTCATAATCAGAAAAGTTTGCTCTATCATTTGGGATCTGGAAGGGAACTTGTGACTTATTTGGTTTAGTTGCTCTTAATGTATTTCTGGACTGCAGTATTCTTTGAGGATATGATGAAGGATATAGAATTTTCTCTGAAAAATGAACATCTGTCCATAGACAAAAACTGTGGTACATAATTTTGGCAGAATTTTAGACCTCAGTTTCAGACTTTTAACAGAATGATGCTCTTATTTAGGAGATAAGAAAAAACCCAGGAGATTTGCCTCCTCTCTCACATGGGATGGGAGGAAGAGCCATGACTAGATATTGGGTTTCTAGCTTTTGCCTTGAAACTTGATATCCCATTACACCTCTCCAGATGCTCTGTAAATTGCTAAGCCTGTGAGGAACCAGGCCATGCCTGAAGAGGTTCCCCTTTACCTCTGCAGAGGGCCCTTACTGGTGGTAACCACTGCTGTTCCTGGGAGTGGCATCTCTGCCCCTCCTCCCTGAAAGCCAAAGTTTCCTTAGAGAGACCCATTGATAACCATTGATAATGTTTAAGTCATTGATAACTCCTAGATATAAGCAAATATAATGTATGTCTGAGAGCACTGCATTTAGTATCTATTATTTCCTTAACCATGTCCCCCCATACTTTATAATTTTATTGTGTGCAGGGGTGACAGAGACTTGCTTTGAGAATGATCTGTTATTTGGCAGTTTTTTTTCATCTTGGTCATGATGATGTTGGCAGGGCAGGGTGGAGGCCTCGCTCTGTGCTTGGATCACTCATTGGGCTGGATGCCACAGCAATTCCCTGCCTGGTGCCTGAACAGCCTGCACAGTGTGGGGCTAGAAAAACCTCCCTCGCCCTGGAGGTGGGTGATTCTGTCTTCTCGTAGCCTTATATTAGTCAGTAAGTGAGGAAAAAACAGCACCACCAAGAGCAACACACACACTAGAGCCATCCTTTCAATGGGGAATGAAGACTAGGTGCCCTTACTTGTTCAAAAGCCTAGCTGGGCCCAGTCAATCTTGCCATAGACTACAGATTTTACAGATAAAGGAGGTGTTTCCTTGGTGCCATAAAGCTGCAAATGCAGATATCGGAAGAGCTGTCTGATAATTTTCTGCAAGTTGTTAAGCCCTCCGCAATCTAATCTCTGCAGAGGGCCTTGAATCAAAACAGAGGAGGAAATCCAGACATTGAATAGAGGGCTTTGTAGCAGGCAGGGAATTTTTGAGTACTTCCAAGTACTGGTCCTGGGCAAGATTCATTCACAGGTGTTATAACACCGACTACTTCTGGGGTAGCTGGTGTTATCCTTATTGTTATGGGTAAGGAGATTGAGGCCTACACAGTTACTGTTTTGCCCACAGACACACAGTTAGTGAGACGAAGCTGGGTGTGTCTGCTTCCAGTTCAAGCTGTATAGTAAATAAAACATGGCTCCTGCGGTACCATATTGCTTTGGAGTATTCTAACTTTATGTGCATGTATATTTAAATATTTAATATGAGTGAAAGTGTTAGTCGCTCAGTCATGTCTGATTCTTTGTGATCCCATGAACTATAGCCCGTCAGGCTTCTCTGTCCGTGGGATTCTCCAGGCAAGAATACTCAAGTGGGTAGCCATTCCCTTCTCCAGGGATCTTCCTGACCCAGGGATCGAACCCAGGTCTCCTGCATTGCAAGCAGATTCTTTACCATCTGAGCCACCAGGGCAGCCCTTATATACTATAATCTCATTATTAAAAGCCCTCATGTACTATAATTGTGTTAATAAAAATTGAAAAATACACACTTAAGTGCATACCTGAAATAGTTCTGTCCCAACCCCAAGCACATAGAACCTGATATATGGCAGCTGGCCCTGATAAAGATTTCCTCTGTTTATTTGCCTTTTGTTAATAAAGTGTTGTATTTTTTTCTACTCTTTTTCCTTCAAGCACATTTCTAAAGTAATTAGCATCAAAATGTATATTCAGTTTTAACTTTTCTGTAGTGCTTCATTCTGTCACCTCATTTAGT
The DNA here is from genome assembly GCF_002263795.3 of Bos taurus. Lineage (NCBI taxonomy): Eukaryota > Metazoa > Chordata > Mammalia > Artiodactyla > Bovidae > Bos > Bos taurus. The sequence goes on from NC_037347.1 coordinate 18,971,309, forward strand.
GCTCTTTTTAAGGTTGTCATAAAAACATCTGTCTGGCAAAAGGAGTGGGGACTTCCCAGGTGGGTCAGAGAGTAAAGAATCGGCCTGCAATACAGGAGACGTGGGTTCGATCCCTGCTTGGGAAAGATACCCTGGAGGAGGGCATGGCAACCCATTCCAGTATTCTTGCCTGGAGAATCCTATGGACAGAGGAGGCTGGCGAGCTACAGTTCATGGGGTCACAAAGAGTCAGACACAACTGGAGCAACTGAGCACGCACATACGTATCTGGCAACAGGAGATACAGAAAGAGTCAAGCAGTCTGTAAGCAATCTGGGCAGAAACTTTAGATGGTCACAATGACACTCATGTGCTCTTTCTCAGTCCTTTTGGTGTGATCAAAAGGGAAATGGTTGACACATTATCATTTGGTTTGTATCGTAGGAGAACAAAGGTATGATTTTTGGCTTCGTGTAGCATTCAGGACACAGTGTATCTGCTGACCTTCCATTTCCTCTTCATCCACAGCTCTAAGGAGACTGTCAGATGGATGTGACTTTCAGATGTCTTCCTTCTTTCTGATTTCTAATGAACTGTTTCTGTTTATTGAGAAGAATTGGGTCAGGGTCAGCAAGTGAGGACTGACTCTCATGGGATGTACGCCTGTGTGTGGACACTGTCAGAGTTCCGGAAGCAGACAGCTGGAGGCTGCCCTCCTGCCCTACCCCGTCACCTGCGAGCATCCTCCCAGGGGCGAGTCTGCACCTGCTTGTGGATGCTGTTGACCGTGTGCAGAGGAAGGAAAGGCAACAGATTAGAAAGACACTGGCTGGCACTTTGCCGTCTGGAAGCTGACCTTTTTCTTCTACAGAATTTTTATATGGCTAGACTCTTGAACTGCACGATTTCCTTCTTTATAAATCCCATGAAAATGCACTCTGATTCTTCTATGTCTCTCAAGAGTCTGCTTTCACAGGCCTCCCAGTAGCCTGCGGTGGGGAAACAAACTACACTCTTTACAAGAAATTTACCCTCTCTAAACTGTCTCATTCCTTCACACTCACGATTGTGTTTAGAGCAGGAACGTGTCCTCCTGTTTGAGTGACAACACTGGGCTTTATCTTGTAAACATCTGCCTTTCTTCCTGTTGCATCTGGCTTCCCACTTCCTGCCTTCTGCTGCTTCTCAAGTCCCTTCCTCCTCTGTCTGCAGATGGCTGCTTCTACAAGCTGTGTGCTGTTGAGAGAAGAGGGACTGATGTTCTCTGCACCTCTGTAATCAGTTCTGTACCCGCGAACTTATGTTCACTCACATAGTGGGACTTCCTGTCTTTATTAACTTGATTAAATACAATTATCACAGAGGCTGCTTCAAAGAGCCTCTTGCCCTCCTCTTCCCTGCACAGCCCTCAGCCTGGGACGGCAGTGTCGGATCCCAGAAAGGATGCAGCCTATTTTATTTTTTCCCTTTGTCTTTTTTTTTTGAAGGAGCGGGGTATTAGCGCTGCCCCTGAGACACAGAAGGGTGACGTCAATACACTTTGTATACTTGCATTATCTGCCATATAGAAAGGAGGGGAAATGGAAGAGAAAATAGAATTTTTCTGGCTCTAGGATCCCACTGACTAAGGCTTTCTGACTGAATTGTAAGTGATCTCAGCGTGGATTTTAGACTCTTTTATGTGCTCCCACTGTGTGGTAGGGCTTCCCTGGTGGCTCAGACAGTAAAGAAACTGCCTGTGATACTGGAGACCCAGGTTCGATCCCTGAGTTAGGAAGATCCCTTGGTGGAGGAAATGGCAACCCACTCCAGTATTCTTGCCTGGAGAATTCCATGGACAGAGGAGCCTTGCGGACTACAGCCCATGGGATCAGAAAGAGTCACGACTGAGTGACTAATACACACACTGTCATAAGGTTCAGATCATGTGTTACCTTGACATCTGGTAAAACGGCAAAGGCCTCACATGGCCCAAATGCAGGTCCCTCCCCGTCCCACCAGCTGTACTTCTGTGGATGATTCGTTCCAGCCAAACAGTGCTCCTCATCACGTGGACCAAGCCCAAGGCTCACTTCACCTTGAGTGGTGGGCTTTAGTTCTCTGCCAGGGGTGGGGAATTATCCAAACAAGCCAATCACATCCTTTTGTGGCAACTAGGCTTCATCTCCCCATCTTGTTACTATAAGACCCGCCTCCTATGGCCTCTGCTTTTTCATTCTGTTCCTGAGTGCCACCCCCATGTGACCCTGTGTGGCACAGAGTGTCTTCCCCTGGGCTGCGATTATATAGGACTGATGAACTGGTGTAGATCTCAGTCGTCTGCATTGGGATGGCATTCAGCCATTCCCACAGGCCTAGGGTGGGAATCCTTCCCTGACTAATGGATGAAGAAGAGGTGATCATAATACACTGCACTTACTTTTTTATTCTTAGCATATATTGAATATATTTCTACTTCACAATTATGTGTCCTGTTTCCAGTAATCCGAACAGAACAGGAAACGTTCTCATAATTTCGTGACTATATCCTTGGTGTCTAGCACAGTGATTCCTGACACTAAACAAGCATTTAATAAATATTTGTTGAATAAGTGAATGAGTGAATTCTAAGGGCCCTTTCTGGGTAAGGATTACTGTATATGCTCTCTCTTTCCAGCTATAGAGTTTTATTATTTCACAATGGGGGATGGGGTGAAGCGTGTGAGCAGGGTGCAGAGTTGCACTCTACCTTCCTGCAACCTCAGAGGTATCCCAAGGAAGCCAACGGGAAGAATGGACCCTGAAGACATAACCTTCATCCCCTGTTCACAGCTTAGTGTCAGATTGATATACTTTTGTTGAGGCAAACCTTGCCAAATGTTGCCAAAACTGGCAACCAACTATATTTCATACCTGCTGAGACATCCTGGTCCATTTGCCTAATGAAGTTGAAAAGAATTTAGTGCCTGTCTCTCTCAATTTCATTTTGCCTGGACTATTTCCCCAGTTCTTATATGTTCATGGAGAAAGCTGCTGTCGGCCAGAGAGAGGGCAGGGGTGAGGTGGATTTCTTCCATGCCACTGTTTTTGTGACTTCTTTAGCTACCACTAGGCCCAGGTGGCATCCTGTTCTCCACATACTGTGATCAAATAGTCAGCAGCCACAAAGATGGAGTTGTGGCAGGGAAATTTTGCAAATCTTACATAACTCTGAGATTTCCCTTTGATTGTTTCCATGAAGACTTGAGCTTGAATCTGAATATCTTTTAGATCATCGGATCTTATAGGTTAGGGCTTGGCATTTTGTGCATTCCTCATTTCTACAATTTTTCTTTATCCGTTGCTCTAGTCTAAGTCCCCCCATTTAAGCAGTTAAGCTCTCATCTGATCGTCACTGGGGAGCCATTGCTGCACTGATCTCTTTGTTTCCTCTTCAGAACTCCCTAACCCTTTTTATTATTTTTCACATGTAGTACCATACAGTGTGTTAATTTTGTTCATTTTTGCTTTTGGAAGCCAAGGACTTTGAGGCATTTTCTTTCATTTCCAGAGTGCCTTATCAAGTGCTGTGTTCTGTATTTATAATAGATTTTGTCAACGTTTGCTGCTTGATTGATAGCAGGAACCAAGTGGATATGCCTCCACGAGGATGAGTGTCATTTATCAGGACAACAAAACCGGTGTCAGTTTGTCTGAGTTGCACTAAATGGAGTCACAAGGCGTCCTGAGCTCTGTATGTTGAAGCAGTGGAGAAACCATGATGAATTTTATGACAAGAGCAAGCTGACCATGCAGCTTCCCAGATGTTGCTAAACTCTGCTTTCACTGTTTTGTAGGGCTCGTGTTAACTGTGTCTCAGTGCTCCTGGAGGCAGTGACCCTAGAGTTATGGCTAATTCTTGTCATTTGCCCTTTCCCTGGATTTATAATTTACTCCTGTGACATCATTGCTCTCACATATGAAAAGAGCCAGGCCTAGCAGTTGGAGCAATGGATTAGAATTTATATCGGGTGTGTGGTCACTGTTCCCCAAGTAGGAAAGGAAAAGAGGAGTGGAAAGAAAGAATGAGCCCAGTTATTATTTTTAAAGTGTCTTGGTTTCCAATAAGACAGTAGAATTTAAGGGAGTTTCCCTGCTGGCTACCCTAAGAACATCTGCTGTAGCATTCTTAGTGGGACTCTCTCTCTGTGGTCCTGAACCTCATTAACAGTGGCGTTGTTACTTCACAGGAGGAAGGTGTAGCGCAGGTGGGCGTTAGCGGGGAGCTTTGTATGACCAAACCCACCTCAGCAACCGACACTAATTGGCTCCCCTGGGAAGTCCCAGAAGTTGTCAGCTGCAAAGACAGAGTTTTTGTTTATAGTTTGTAGTGATTTCCCCTCTCCTGCTTTTCCTCCAGCCCGGTCCAGACTGCCTCGTCTTCTTGCACAAATAACAAATGGTCAACCCAGGGTATAAGAAATTCGAGTCGAGGCACATCTTACTTGATTCCAACTGTGCTTTTGCTCCACTTTCCATTCTCCCCAGGGTTATCTTTTAGACATGAGCAGATGAGAGCTCCTCCTGTCTTCCACCCTTCCCCTTATCACCACTGTTCCTGTGAACCTGTGCCTGTGGCGTGGGAGGGATTCTCACCAAGGTTTAGCTGACAAAACTAGAAAGTATTGGTGAAAAATAAGTATACATTGTCAATGTATTTATTTATTTTTTAAAGTTAATTTATTTATTTTAATTGGTGGCTAATTACTTTACAATACTGTAGTGGTTTTTGCCAAACATCGACATGAATCAGCCATGGGTGTACATGTGTCCCCCATCCTGAACCCCCCTCCCACCTCCCTCCCCATCCCATCCCTCAGGGTCATCCCAGTGCACCAGCCCTGAGCACCCTGTCTCATGCATCGAACCTGGACTGGCGATCTGTTTCACATATGGTAATATACATGTTTCAATGCTATTCCCTCAAATCATCCCACCCTCGCCTTCTCCCACAGAGTCTGAAGACTGTTCTTTACATCTGTGTCTCTTTTGCTGTCTCGCATATAGAGTCATCATTACCACCTTTCTAAATTCCATATATATGCATTAGTATACTGTATTGGTGTTTTTCTTTCTGACTTGACTTCACTCTCTCTAATAGTGTCATCCACCTCATTAGAACTGATTCAAATGCATTCTTTTTAATAGCTGAGTTATATTCCATTGTGTATACATACCACAGCTTTCTTATCCATTCGTCTGCTGATGGACATCTAGGTTGCTTCTGTGTCCTGGCTATTGTAAACAGTGTTGTGATGAACATTGGGGTACATGTGTCTCTTTAATTCTGGTTTCCTCAGTGTGTATGCCCTGCAGTGGGATTGCTGGGTCATAAGGCAGTTCTGTTTTCAGATTTTTAAGGAATCTCCACACTGTTCTCCATAGTGGCTGTACTAGTTTGCATTCCCACCAACAGTGTAAGATGGTTCCCTTTCCTCCACACCCTCTCCAGTACTTATTGTTTGTAGACTTTTTGATAGCAGCCATTCTGACTGGCATGAGATGGTACCTCATGGTGGTTTTGATTTGCATTTCTCTGATAATGAGTGATGTTGAGCATCTTTTCATGTGTTGGTTAGCCATCTGTATGTCTTCTTTGGAGAGATGTCTGTTTAGTTCTTTGGCCCATTTTTTGATTGGGTCGTTTATTTTTCTGGAATTGAGCTGCAGGAGCTGCTTGTATATATTTGAGATTAATTCTTTATCAGTTGCTTCATTTGCTATTATTTTCTCCCATTCTGAAGGCTGTCTTTTCACCTTATAGTTTCCTTTGTTGTGCAAGAGCTTTTACATTTAATTAGGTCCCATTTGTTTATTTTTGCTTTTATTTCCATTACTCTTGGAGGTGGGTCATGGAGGATCCTGCTGTGATTTATGTCAGAGAGTGTTTTGCCTATGTTCTCCTCTAGGAGTTTTATAGTTTCCGGTCTTACGTTTAGATCTTTAATCCATTTTGAGTTTTTATATGGTGTTAGAAAGTGTTCTAGTTTCATTCTTTTACAAGAGGTTGACCAGTTTTCCCAGCACCACTTGTTGAAGAGATTGTCTTTTCTCCATTGTATATTCTTGCCTCCTTTGTCAAAGATAAGGTGTCCATAGGTGCATGGATTTATCTCTGGGCTTTCTATTTTGTTCCATTGATCTGTATTTCTGTCTTTGTGCCAGTACCATGCTGTCTTGATTACTGTAGCTTTGTAGTATAGTCTGAAGTCAAGCAGGTTGATTCCTCCAGTTCCATTCTCAAGATTGCTTTGGCAATGTATTTAGACGGTGATTTCTGGTTTCTATAATGTGACCCCACTTACAAGTCATTTAAATTAGTTATCAGACCACGTGTTCTTTTCAGTGTTTGAGGAACCAACTCAGGTATTGGTGCTATCCATTCTATAATTGTTTCTGCATTCAACAATTCTACAAGTGTGTTTTAGGCCATGTTTTAGGCCATTTAGGCAATCAATATTTTTTCTAAATCCAGATGATAATAATCTTTCCGGGTAAGAGTGGCAAATCCTATGGACTTTAGTGTATTTATCTTCTCCCTCTCTGTCATACACTGAGATGGAAGATTGTTGAGGAGACTACAGAGACTGGGTGGAGGTAGTTTCTTTGTGCCCAAATTACACAGACTGCACTGAAGTTCTGTCAGTCACCTAATTATTGGACATGCTGCTGCTGCTGCTGCTGCTAAGTCACTTCAGTCATGTCCGACTCTGCGATCCCATAGACGGCAGCCCACTAGGCTCCCCCGTCCCTGGGATTCTCCAGGCAAGAACACTGGAGTGGGTTGCCATTTCCTTCTCCAATGCAGGAAAGTGAAAAGTGAAAGTGAAGTCGCTCAGTCGTGTCCAACTCTTAGTGACCCCATGGACTATGGCATACCAGGCTCCTCCATCCATGGGATTTTCCAGGCAAGAGTACTGGAGTGGGGTGCCATTGCCTTCTCCAAACTATTGGACATAATTAGTGCCAAGAGGACACAGGAAAGCTACAGTTCTTCTGGTGAATGTAATATAGGATGGAGCACTGGGGGAATTTGAAAGACTAACAAACTGCAGAAATATTGTTTTTATCTGATTCATGCATCCTTGGAGCTCAGGAAATTGTCAATTTCTTTTTTTCTTATGTAATTAAGAGGCTTTTCTTCTAGGTAGTGCTTATAGGATTATATTTTCCTCTTCTCTAATGCTACTTGATTTTTTAAAAAAATCATTAAAATCTTTAAACTTGGACATTATCCTTAAGTTGTAAGTGTGAAACTCAGTCTATCCCTTGTTTCATGATGTGTAAAATTCATCTAGAGACCATCAGTGTTAATTCTGATACACCAAAAGCATACATATTTTAAATGGAGGGATTTTAGTGTTGCAGTTGTTTTACTTTGTTTTGATTTAAAGTTATATTGAATTGAAAAGTAGTTAATTTAGTTACATGTTGAAACTCGTCTAAAGCCTTCTCAGAACCATTTCTTTTTAGCAGCAGATTTTTAAAGATAAGTGGGACAGGATATATGGGAGAAAGGAAATTGTTTCAAACATTCATGGTTTCTGATTTGGAGTAGAAAAATTGGTTCTGAAAAGTCTCAGTTTGGAACATTCATTAGAGCAACTCCTCTCTAATGTAGCCTGGTCAGTGATAGGCTCCAGTATTCATGTTGTTTCTATTTGATCAAGACATGGGAATGGATGGATAATCCAGATCATATTTTAGCCATAATTTATACCCTTTTCTGTTATATCTTATGTTAAAAAATAAATCTTTCTAGGAAAGAAGTCAATGTAATAATTTGTTTCCAGTCTTCTTTTGTTTTCATGTTTCCTCATAGGGAAGACAGAGATGCCAATAAACAATAAAATGATCAAAAGGTTAGGCAAAGAAGTAGAATATGAGGCAGTCTCTGGGTAGCACACAGGGAGCATGGCCAGCCTCTGACTCACAGGCTGTCTCAAAAGGTTGACGATGACTCTGAAATTTTATCAAGTCCATCTCTTTTCTTTAGGCACAAGTATTATACATTTCTCAGTAGATGATAATCTATCCTATTTTTAAATGAAACTTCCAATGTACAGGGCACCAGCTCCTAAGGGAACCCATTGTGCAGTTAGATGGTTTTCAGAGAAGGATCCTGTTACTGTCAATTTTTGTTCTTCATCCCCTCCACTGGGATAATCAGCTTTATAGAAACAGTTATATCCATGTACCACCATTGTCTGTGGTCCTGGAAGAGACTGACAGCTAGAGGACATGCCTACCCTAAAGAACGATGGCTCCAATCCCTTCAGCGTGTGACTAGTTTGTCTTCTCTCCTCTAGATGGAGAACAGAGGCTTCTCTATTTTAAATTCATATTGTAGTGTTGACTTACATTCACTTAGAGCTTCACTTTCCCCGCCCCCCAACTCTATGCATTGCTGGAATTTCCCTGCTCTGTGCTAAAATCATGCTGGTTCAATTAGTCGATATCCAGGATATTTGATTTTTTTAAAAATGTGATATTGATGTGTATGATCTATAGGACGTCGGATGAATACCAGAATGACTTAGTGTCCTAGGATCCAATGCTGTTTCTGCCACAGCTACCAGTTTGACTTTGAGTGTATGATTTAGTATGTGTTTCTGAGCTTCAACTTATCACCATTAAATGTGTGGCCAGATTAGAGCAGCTTTTCCCTGTGGGTTTTCCATGAAATATTAACAGCTATAAGATAAAAAAAAATGGTCTCATTTTAAAAACAGGTGGTAGTCATGGTGGTGATGGTGGGGTACACAAGAATAAATGAATATAAATAAATTTCTTTACTGAAATACTTGAGCCTTAAAAACAAGTACATTATAAATCTTCAAGAACATTTTTCTAAGGTTATCAAACTATGATTCCTTTTTTCCCTCTAATACTACCTTAAGGCCACCCAGTCTTAACTGGGCTTATCTGCAAAGCAGAAGTAGCCATTCTTTCCTTATTGCCCATTCTAGAAATGTAGTAAAACTGCCAGGAGAGCATTTGAGACTCTATAAATAAGCCATAGAGAATAGTTGGCATGCTCCATGGTTTCCTTTTGCCTCATGACCTATTTGAGGACAGGGGCCTTTTCTTTGTCATCTTGTGTAAATAGGGCCTAATCTGGCACTTGACATTTCAAAGATATTTAACAAATGTGTTGAATGGAGTCAAACTGTTCATAAATGGAAGACACTGCCTTGAAAATTTTGAGCTGCATGTTATTATAAAGTGGATTTTTGAAATGGATGGGATTTTTCAGGCAAGATGATATCTAAGATCAGAAATTCATGAGTTTCTTATGGTTATAAAGATAACAGAATAAAATTACTCATAGAGAATCACAGGGAGATTAAAGAATGGCAGAGGATGGCTTTTTGAGCAATTGTTACTGGCTTCTTTCCTGAGTCTGGGTAACCTTTCCCATCAGCTTGAGTCTAGATTCTGCCTAAGAATGTGGATTTGTTAATTGGGGACATACATCCAGATTACCCATGCATAAGGATGGGACAAGACCCTATGAAATGTGCTTCATCTTTCATCTTGGATATTGCCACTGTGTACTTATGAATTTAATTCATTAAATTTATGATGAGTTTATTTTTCTACTTTGCTATTCCATCATTCTGTCGTGTTTCTTATGAGCTTTTGGAGATCATGAAATATATCTCATATGCATTTATCCTTCTTTAATATCTGATGTTTTGTGATCATAGGAAGAACTCAATAAATATTTGCTGAAAAAATAAATAGCTAAATATGATGGTTCTGACGCTTCTCCAATTTAGCATCTGAAATTAGAGATAGTAAATATAATGAGCTTCTATTTAACAGAAGTTAAATAAAATTTTGAAAGTGGGGAAAAATAGGAAAAAAATTACCTATCATTTTACTACCAAAGAATCATCACTGTCAAGACTTCTAATTATTTCCCTCTAGACATATTTTATGCAAAGGGAATTTTTATATACAATTGTAATCATGTGCTATATATAACTGTGTCCTGATATTTTCACTGGCAGCTATTTTGTCAGTAAGCTGTGTCCAACTCTTTGCAAACCCATAGATTATAGCCCAGGCTCCTCTGTCCATGGGATTTTCCAGGCAAGAATACTGGAGGGAGTTGCCATTTCATTCTCCAGGGAATCTTACCCACCCAGGGATCAAACCCATATTTCCTGCTTTGCAGATTGATTCTTTACCATTGAGCCGCCTGGGAAGCCCACTTTTTTCACTTAAAACTGTATGAAGTGTTTATAATTATTATATGCACTATTTTGTATGTAAGAAATATTTCACAATAAAAATTTAAAAACTTTAAAAGTCCCAGGTGACAGTTTTAACAAACAGAATTTTAAAATTGTTCCTGCATATTTTCTTAAATATTTATACTTTTATTATTCTATTTCTTATTAAGCTTCCCCTCTCATTTTATCTTTATTTATTCAGATAAATAAATTTTATCTTTATCTTCAGATGCTATATAAAAGGGCTACATTAAATATTTTTGAACACGAAGTTTTTTCCTGTTTTTCCTTTGGGTATTTTTTAAGCATAATGTACCTATTGGCAAACTACTTTTCAGACGTTTGTGTCAGTATTTGCTATTTCTTTCCTTTTCTAGAAAGCTAAATTATTTATTATACAAAAAGTGGAAAGAATTTAAAAATTATAGAAGAGAAAATCCTAAATTTCACCATGTGGCTTTTTCATTTCAATGCCTGGCGTGTATATTTGCATATGATGTTTACATAATTATATTTGTAAAGTATTTGCTATTTCTGACAGGTAGGAACATTCTAAATTCAACGTAAATTCACCAGTAGTGATTTTTTTTTTTTTACTTTGAAAAATATTGACTGATTTTATTGAAAAAATGGTTCCTGATTTTGTTTCATTTTGTGGTCTTATTAGTGAGGTCAAACCTTTTCATAAATATATATATATACTTTTTGTTCTTTTACGAATTGCCAATTCGTGTCTGTCCGTTTATTTTTCCTACTGAACTGTATGAATGCTCCATTGCATAGAGCATGCTGTCTTCTGCAGGTGCCGGCACACACCACTGCTTTAGGTGATGCCAAGACAACAGTATGAACCCAAGCGATGCTGCCATCAAGGTTGGCAGCCAGAGCAGGCTGTGCTGTGGACTGTTTTGTAATACGGTTAGTTACTAAATGGTCCCCTCTTTCTGTTAGTTCAGCATTGCAAAAACCAGGCCTGGCTAGTGATGTGTGTGTGACAGACTTCATTTGCCCCTTCGTCTCAGTTATTATTAGAAAGGTCCAGAAATCGCCAGCCAACAGGGGGCTGTGGGCACCTTCTGTTTCTGCTGCTCTTGGAGGTCTGAAGTGTTGCAACCACTCAATGTGGTTTGCTCTTCACTGGAGCAAATTGCCAACAGCTTGTGTGACTCCTTAAGAGTAATGAGAATCAACCTCATTTTTGGAGCAGAGACAGTGTGTGTCTATATTCAGCAAATCACATCCCCCTGCTGCTGGGGTTGCTTCAGACACTCCTCAGAGGTGAGAGGCCCTTACTGAAGGAGAAATGTCCATTTTGTCTGAGGAGCTGCTGCGTTCTGTCAGCATCTGCTGGCAGTAATACTTTCTCTCACATAGCTTCACTCCCCAAACCACTGGATGTAACGGAAGTTAATGTAAGTTTCCTGCAGTCTATTTCAGTCCCTTGTCATTTTATCAGGGAGCTAAATGCTAAATGCCTCCAGACACACTGTAAGCTAAGGACACCATTTATAACAAGACAGAAACTTTAAAACCTGTATCGAGGCATGCAGGTCATAGTTTTAAAATAAATAGTAATTTTTTGTCTTAAAAAACTCAGAATTAGTTTGGGAATTGCTAAAGCCATGAAAATTGTCCTGTAACAAAGAAAAAAAAACCCTCCTTAAAAGTAAAGGTTTTGTGCAGAACTTCTAAGAAAAGGTGGAAATGATTTGAGGATAGTCTTGCCTCAATACTATTTTTATCACTGTTTTTCCTTTTAAGATTGTACAGTGCCTCCTTAGTTGTACATAGGATTAAATTCAGTTTCTCCTTGGCCATCTTTTCTGTGTGAATTTTAGACTCTGTAGTATTGTTAAGTAATTTAAAATTCAACTTTTTTTGTTTCCACCCCAATGCATGTTTTTCCCAAGCCCACTCCTTTCCCTGTCAGTGTGGGCACTACTTCTTCATACACCTGTGTCAGCTCACATTTACAAAATGTGCTGATCAGGCCTCCCTGGTAGCTCAGACAGTAAAGAATTCACCTGTAATGCGGGAGACCTGGGTTCGATCCCTGGTTGGGAAGATCCCTGGAGGAGGGCATGGCAACCCCCTCCAGTATTCTTGCCTGGAGAATCCCCATAGCCAGAGGAGCCTGGCGGGCTACAGTCCATAGGGTTGCAAAGAGTTGGACATGACTGAGCAACTAAGCACAGCACATCAGTCCTCTTGGTTATGAGTGTGTATTATTATTTCCTTGAGGGGAGAGCCAGTTATATTTCTTTTATATTTTTCAATGTGTTGACTAGAAAGTTTTTCATGTAATATGTTTCTAGTAAATATAGTTATTTGCCTAGCTTTTATTCTAAAACATTCATGAGATTCAAGTTGTGAGCACATTTCTGAGTAGTTGGGGACACATGTGTTTAGGGTTACTGATTTCATATTTTAAATGAAACTATAAGCATTTGTGAAATAAATTAGACTCAGATTTTTTGTCTGTCCTTTAATCTTTAAATAGGTCGTTTTAAAACACTTTAAAAAAAGATGTTTTTTGAATTTCTGATGAGTCCATGTTAAAGATATTTAAACTATAAAAGTAATGGGCTAGTTGATGGTGAATTTGAGATAATATCCTTGATTGTGTTGATTATGTGATTTTGGAAATCTACATGTAGTGTCAGTTTTGGCAGCAGTTTAGAATAGAGAGTATTCCTTTTTGCTAATTGGAGTGACAATTTGGTGACATTAATTTCCTAGAGATTCCATGTAAGTTATGCTTGGTAAAGATGCATAGATGAAGTGCTCTGATGTTTATCCACTAGAATTAAATTCTGAGATTCCAAATGTAATACTGAAACCATGAACTTTTTCTTTGACAATCTATGTGTCTAGACAGATGATGAGCTCGTTAAACATCAAGATTATAATTCAAAATGACATCATCAATTTAGAGAAATGTAAAAATATGTATAGAAGCAATGTTTGAGGAATCACTTGCTGAGGTTAGATTGGGATTGGAAGATACATTGTCTAATACAGGCTACTTTTCAGACCCAAGAGTAAATCAAAGCCAAAAGCAAGTTTATTCTTGAGAATTTGATAAAGAGAAAGTAACTGTGAATTTAAATTGCTTAATACATATAAGAGCCTTCTATGTTATAATTATGTTCACTTACAAATGAAGAAATTGAGGCTCAGAGAGAAGTGAGTTGCCTAGGTCACACAGCTAGTAAGCAATAGAGTCAGGACTGGAACCTACTTCTCATTGACTGCAAAGACCAATATCTTGAGATACAGGAATGTTTTTTAGGAAATAGAAAATTAGTCATGAATAGTTATCATGGCATACAAAAGAGAGACTCCTTGTGGATACTGAGTTGTTCCAATGAGTTACTGTTGGTAAAGCTGAAATAAAGGTGCTCTTTCTAATCTCACCTGATATAGTTGATATGGTCTGATGTGAAGGGTGATCACTGAACTTATAGAAAGGAATATGACACTGTCCCAAGGAAGCAAAATTTAAAGTCAGGTAGCAGTCCTCCCCTTTTGGAAAGTATTGGGGCCATGCTGTTACTTTTCAGTAGATTTTTCATGCATAAAACAATGCTCATTAATCAACACTCATATATTAATAGCTGTACTAATTGAGCGTTTACTATATGACAGGCACTACATTAAATGCTTAATGTATGTTTTCTCATTTAATTCCTTCAGTGACTCTATGATGTAGATACCATTAATATTCCCATTTCACAGGCTAGGAGCCTTAGACACAAAATTAAATGATTTTTCAAACTGCATATCTCATTACTGGCTGAATCAGATTATGTCTAAGCATCATGATGACATGGTCTGTTTTTATTAACAACTACTAATACTTCCTGCTTCTTGCACTGTAAGGAGTCTACTTAACTTTGCACTTGGCTTTCCTAGATGATTTTGAAGCTCTAATCGATTTGTGCTGCAAGATTACATTAAAGGACACAAGGGAAACCCTGTATATTGTTACTAGTTACTAGTATATTTGATTTAGTTGGAAAGACAGGTAAATTCTGGCAGCAGAGATGCTCTGGGAATCACTTCCTTTATCTGTAAAATGAAATCAATAATGCTTCACCTGTTTAAAGATAGGAGCTGGACAGGATAACATTTTTGACTGAATATCCACAGAATTATTCCCATTTGAGTTCTCTGGGGGAATGAGGATATTAACATGTATGAATGAGTATGAATGGCCTCAGAAGCTTAATGATTTAATGAAGAGAAATATTTTCTTGCCTCTCAGTGTAATACTGACACTTCTGGTTGAAGCTTGGACTCCAGTTTTCAAGTGATCTTAGACTAAGAACAGGGGCATCATATTTAGTCTCCCACATAGCAATGCTTTCCTTTGAGAAACACCAGTCTTTACTTTGACAAGATTATGTTGCCTTTTGTTTATCAACTCTGGCTAAAATACAATTTTAGGACTGTAGAAAGAAGAGCTGTATCAAAGATATACTCTTCCAAGAATCAAGGTTGATTGAGACTTCTTGTCAGAAGCGTGAAAGATTCTAAAGGTGTAATATGTTGATGGCTTTGTTGAATTAGCAGTTTATCACACCACATAGTTCCCAGAGTGATTTATCATTGAGTCAGGTTCTGTTTTACTCTGTCCCATTATTACAGATTAATCTGGGACATATAGTTTGTGAAATATTGACAAATGCATTCTGAATTGTTATTTTGGATACCATCAAGACATTTGGCTCCTTTTGATTTAATACCCTTGACTTCAGCACTAATTCTGAGCATGTTAGAGATAAGCCTCTGTAAAGAAAAGTGAATAACATTAATTAAGATGGTATGACTTTTCTCCTCACAATAAATTCTTTTGCTAGAATGGGAATAATAATGTTTTCAATAAAAATGCCACCTAAGATTTTTCTTATGTTCTCATAGGAGAGTTCTTTACTGTAAAATTAAGACAGCCTCTTAACTCTGAAGCACGTTCAATTTATCAAAAAGGGCAAACCTAATATTCCAAAGCAGACTCAATCCTTTTAGTGCATACCCATTTTAGGGCCAAGGGAAAAGTGTCTTGTTCTGCAGGAAAACATTTCTCAGCTAACGGTTATTTTAAATGTTTCCAGGAGACCACAGAGTAAGAGAGGAGACAGCAACAACCCCTGGCATGCCTGGGGGATCACTTGTTTTTTCATATCTGTGGAATCCTGTGTCAAGAGAGGAAACATCTAAAAATAAAATGCATTTACTCAGAATCTCTGGGGCAAGGTGCGAAGAGCCTGTGCTCTAGGAGCCTAGATTAAAAATTAAATGGTTGAAACCTGGAGAGCAGATGTTATCAGCAGAATCGTGGGTGCTTTCTGGCTAAGTATTGCCATTTGATTAGTTTCAATAAATTGGCTTTCAGCACTACTGTCCTTTGGCCTTTAGTTGCTGGTGAACCCATTTACTGGTGAGCTGTTTGTTTGTAGTCCAGTGATTACTGGCCTTTCAAAGCATTGGCTTAACTCACCAGTACTGTACTGTCTCCAAAACTCAGTCTAGTCTGTTCATCACTCTAGTCAAGTTCCAAATGGTAGGAGTCAAAATCTTGCTCTAGTTCACCTATATACTTTTAGCTTTTCCCCTAAAATGTGGCATGGAATGGAAAATAGAGCCCAGGACTGGTATAAACACTTTTTAAAATTTATTGATAAAGAGGATCCATGAGGAGGAAAAGGGGCCAGCCAGAAGGATTTGGTACAGTCCTGGGTATATTACTTTTCTTTCAGTTGATTCCTGCCCTCTTAGATACTGCTCGAATTTTCCACTTCTTCTTTAGGAATCAAATCTTAAAACTGAGACTGAAAGCTGTACAATCCTGCATTTCTACATGTCTCATTGTCAGTCCAGAACCCTGCCATTACTACCACCACACTTTCACAAGTCTTTCAACTGTCTCTAAAACCCAGTGACTCAGTTCAGTTCAGTTTAGTCGCTCGGTCATGTCCGACTCTTTGAGACCCCATGAATCGCAGCACGCCAGGCCTCCCTGTCCATCACCAACTCCTGCAGTTCACCCAGACTCACGTCCATCGAGTCAGTGATGCCATCCAGCCATCTCATCCTCTGTCGTCCCCTTCTCCTCCTGCCCCCAATCCCTCCCAGCATCAGAGTCTTTTCCAATGAGTCAGCTCTTCGCATGAGGTGGCCAAAGTACTGGAGTTTCAGCTTTAGCATCATTCCTTCCAAAGAGATCCCAGGGCTGATCTCCTTCAGAATGGACAGGTTGGATCTCCTTGCAGTCCAAGGGATTCAAAGGCTCTCCTTTTTTAGTAGAACTTCAGCTATTTTGAAATATCATTAGAAAGAATCTAACTAAACAAACTGAAATGGATCTGTAGCTTATGGTTGACCAAAAAAATATTGAAAAAGTAAGCTGTGGATTTAGGAGTATCAGTTTTTCAAATTAGACTGGGATTTTTTTTTTTTTAAAAAAGGTATTTATAAATGAAAAATGTATCTTTCTTTGTTTAAAAATTATGTTCATGCCATATTCTCCATTCCCCCATACACTTCTTAAAAACTTTTTATTTTATATTAGAATATAGCCAATTAACAATTTTGTGATAATTTCAGGTGCACAGCAAAGGGACTCAGCCATACATATACATATATCCATTCTTCCCCAAATTCCCCTCCCATCCAGGCTGCCGCATAACATTGAACAGAGTTTCCTGTGCTATACATTGCTGGTTATCCATTTTAAATATAGCCATGTGTACCTGTCCATCCCACACTCCCTAACTCCCTTTCCCCGATAAGTTCATTTTCCCCCCAGCAACCATAAGTTCATTTTCTAAGTCTGTGAGTCTGTTTCTGTTTTGTAAATAAATTCACTTTTATCATTCCTTTTTAGATTCTGCGTGTAAGTGGTGTCACAGGATATTTCTCTTTCTCTGTCTGACTTACCTCACTTAGTATACAATCTCTGGCCCATCCATGTTGCTGCAAATGGCATTATTTCATTCTTTCTAATGGCTGAGTAATATTCAACTGTGTATACCACATTTTCCTTATCCACTCCTTTGGTTGTTTCCGTGTCTTGGCTCTTGTGAACAGTGTTGTGATGAACATTAGGATGCATGTATCCTTTTGGTGCATGTTTTTCTCCAGATACATGCCCAAGAGTGGGACTGCAGGGTCATATGGTAGCTCTATTTTTAGTTTTTTATGGAACCTCCATAGTGTTCATAGTGGCTGTGTGTGAGTGTGAGCTTAAGTCTCTTCAGTCACGTCTGACTCTTTGTGACTCTATGGACTGTAGCCCACTAAGTTCCTCTGTCGGTGGGATTCTCCAGGCAAGAATACTGGATTGCCATGCCCTCCTCCAGGGGATCTTCCTGACCCAGAGATAGAACCCGTGTTTCTTATGTCTCCTGCATTGGCAGGCGGGTTCTTACCACTAGCGCCACCTGGGAAGTCATAGTGGCTGTACCAATTTATATTCCCATCAACAGTGTAGGAGGGTTCCCTTCCCTCTACACCCTCTCAAGCATTTATTGTTTGTGGATTTTTTGATGACAGCCATTTTGACTGGTGTGAGGTGATAGCTCACTGTAGTTTTGATTTGCATTTCTAGCCTTGTTATTCACCTAATCTCAAATTTTGAAAATAATCAGTTGCTAGACTGAGGAGGTCCAGGAACACAGGGTCTCTTCTGTACAAATTTTGCTTCTTTGACCCAAGCCAGACCCAGACTATTGCCTGTTTGGTGACACTCCTAGCCTGCCTCTAAAGATGCTTATCTTTACTGCTCAGGGACTGGGGGCCTGATACAGATTCATCAGAAGAGCATGCTTTTATCTGGGATCAGCTTTCAAACTAAAAATTTTCCTTAGTATTGTTATATTATTTTCATAGTATTAGGAAAAGTGAACAAAAAAATTTAATGGAAAAATTATCCATGCTGTGAAAAACTCTTAAAGTGGACTCCAATTTTCTGCAGAATCAATGTGTCTTATGATAAAATCAATGTCTACAGAAAGGGAAGATTTTCAGTTACTTGGGTCAGAGAGTAAATGTAGAAACATTGTAAGAAACCTTGAAATTTTAACAGAAGAGGATTTTCAGCAGCAAAATTCAAGGAAAGGCCTTTTAGTGGAATTTTTAATCATTACATCAAATTTCTTTTACATTATCTGACATCTCAAGTGCTTTTGATAGCAGATTGAATTCAGGCTGTAATTTTCAGCCTTGGTAGTCTTAAATATCATCACTTCAGATCTACCTTAACTTTGTTCAAATACTAACTGGTGTAGTGTCTGTTTGATTTACAAGTAGAGGAAAAACCAGGGTGATGAATACATTTTGATTTCTGCTTTCTTGTTCTTTTTCATTGTGCAAATGAAGATTTCTTTAAACAAAAGTATGTCCAATTGTGTCTTTGCAAAATGCCTTTTCAGAAAATAAGTTTTGAATATTCATTTTAATACTATTACTTATGACCCTACATAGGCTCTGTGCTGTTAAATCTTCAGTGTGTGAGTCTTAGGGCTGAGCAGTAACATTAGTGATATTTTAATGTCAGATCCTCTCCTTGGCAGGCTCTTTGGATGTTGCATGCAAACTGTATTTTAGGATTTTTTTTTTAAACTTAAGATTTGTGGATCAATGATTTTGACATGTTCTCTTGGACCAACTGGATTTTATAAACATTATTATACTTTACTCTTGAGTGATACATAACACTGAGAGACAGAAACTGGGTTTCTATCCTGCCATGACGACCTGGTATTGATCTTGCTCAGATAATTACTTATTACTCTCCCTCAATGTTGAGTGGACTACATGGAGCCCTCTGTGGGTATGAGGGGGAAGTGGGGCCAGAAGTTGCAGAAGTTGCATTAACATGCCATGAAGCTGTGTGGTCAGCTTCTCCCTAAAGGGCTACAACCCCCTTAAGACAACTTCCTTTTCAGGGAGTTGTAAAGCATAGAGACTTCAGAGGAAGGGGCCCAGCTGCAGGGATACAGTCAGGAAGTCTTCTTACTCAGAGGAGTGACCTTGCGTCAATGTGGGCCATGAATGAATCTCCTGCTGTGGCTCAGGCTGAATCCTCTCGTCAGTTACAGTCGCTGGGAAGAGACACATGTTCATTTTCTGGTGGTGCTCCTTGCAGAGTGAATGCCAGCTCCTCCTCAATCAGGTATGGTGCCATTGTCTTGAGAGTGATTAGAGATGCATTATGTAGAATGGTGATTTATATGTGTTAGACTATGCTTCATGCAAATCTAGGTTTCAGGGGTGCTGAATTCAGAATGATCTAGAAGTTTCTTATCAGAATTAGAAGGTAGGCAAGATGATTTTGCCACCAGGATCACCAAACTCAGGATAGGAAAGCTTGACAATATACTTGCTGTAATAAAACATTGGTGAGACCAATTGTTTTAAAAAAGAAAGATTAGAAGAGTCATGAAACAATTGTGAGTGTGCAGCCTCTCCTGTTTCCTTTGCTACCACTCAAGTCTTAGTTGCAACGGTCTAGCGCCTATGGCAGCCCACTCCAGTGCTCTTGCCTGGAAAATCCCATGGACAGAGGAGCCTTGTAGGCTGCAGTCCACGAGGTCGCTAGGACATGACTGAGCGACTTCACTTTCACTTTTCACTCTCATGCATTGGAGAAAGAAATGGCAACCCACTCCAGTGTTCTTGCCTGAAGAATCCCAGGGACGGGGGAGCCTGGTGGGCTGCCGTCTATGGGGTCGCACAGAGTCGGACACGACTGAAGCGACTTAGCAGCAGCAACAGCAGCAGCACCTGGGCTAGTGCAGTAGTCTCTTCACTAAGTTCCCTGTGCTCGTTCTGCCCTGGCACGCCACTGAAAATACAAGTCAGGTTTTGCCACTCTGCTTTCCAAACTTTCTAAGGGCTTCACATCTCACTAGCACTGAGATAGGCAGTTTTTTTTACTGTGGCTGATGTTGCATTATAGTGTCTGCCCTGGCCCCTTCTCTAGTCTCATCTCACCCTGTTTATTCTACTTGGGTCCCTCTCCTTTCCTCACTGTTCCTTGAATATGCCATCCACATTCCCTTCTAAGAACCTTTTCACATGCACATCCTGTCATTGGAGTATTCTTCCTCCAGACCTCCATCCACATCACTCACTTCTTCATTCATCTCCATCTCTGTTCAAACAGCACATTCTGAGAGAGGCTTTTGTAGCCATGGTATCTAAAATAGCACAGTCACACCCACCCCATCACTCTCTGTCTACTTGCCCTCCCTGCCTTCTTCTTCGTAGCACTTACCATCACCTGTCACATTCCATTAAGTTAAATGGTATGAAATTGCCTTTTTTGTGGGTCAAGAATCTGGCCATTTCATATGCTTCAAACTAAATTTGGCCATTTCATATTCTTTAAACTAAAATATAGTTATTAATTTATATTTTATTTCAACCTAAAATATATTTATTATTTAATATATTTAGTTAACATATTAATTTGTTTATATTTGTCTTCCTTCCTCTGCACTAAGATTTAAACTCTGTGACCAGGGGTTAGATTTGTTTTGGACCACATCCCCAGTGTCTGGAATATAGCAGGCACTTAGGAAAGCTGTATCTAATGAATGAAAAGAAGGAAGAAAAGTTGTTGAAATTTGTTGATAGTGAGCAGAGAAAACTTAAATGAAAAGTGATCTGTGCTTAGATATTCTAGGAAAATGTGATTAGAAGAACTTCTGAGAAAGTCCAGAAAAATTGAAGGACTTACTGGGATCCATGTGATGTACAGTGTAAAGTTTTTGAATTGGAATTCTGGGCTATGTATGGACCTTAATTATATATTTTTTGATATGGTTTCCTGAAACTGGGTCTGAGAGTACAAAATAAGTATGGATAAAACACTTTTGAGCTTAAAGTGGAAGTGAAAATTGCTCAAGTGTCTGATTCTTTGCGACCCCATGGACTATACAGTCAACAGAATTCTCCAGGCCAGAATACTGGAGTGGGTAGCTTTCCCTTTTCCAGGGGATCTGCCCAACCCACGGATCAAACCCCGGTCTCTCACATTGCAGGCAGATTCCTTATCAGCTGAGCCACAAGGGAAACCCAAGAATGTTGAAGTTTCACAACTGGTAATTTATAATGACTCAGCTTGCCAACTGTGATAGTATTAATTCTCACTAGAGAAAAGAAGTTATTTTTTACTTTCAGGTCTAGAAACCTGGCTGATAAGTTTAGTAGTGTGGCTTGTGCAAACACTTAGAAATACTAGATTAAATAAACATCCTCTTTCTTGTATATCTGATCTTGAAAGGAAGTAAAGGTATCACTGTGAGTCAGACGTATAGATGGAGTTGAAAATCTCAGGGATAAAAATGGGAATGATGCTGTGGTCAGTCTTGGGAGGATGTAATTTGTCTCCTTAAAGCAAGGGCTTTGGTTTTAACAACGATGTAGAAATGTGAGATGAAAAATTGAGACTATGTGTGTTGAAACAGAGATCTTCAAGACAAAGTTATGATTTTGAGTGGGAGACTCTAGAAGAAAATCCACCATTAGCACAGAACAAACAAGAAAGGTGTGTCTTAGAAAAGAAGATGTGTGGATGTGTGCCTCTTTTAGATTTGGGATTTGAATATGTACTCCTTGTACAATACAGAAAAGAAACACAACTTGAGAAATTAGCTCAAAAGATGCCAGGCCACTGATAACTCTCAAACATCTGGAAAAATCATTTGCAAGTTTCTTAGGAAGATTACCATAAATCCAACCTTTCTTTGTAGGTTTCCTACAGATAAATTCCTTCTAAAAATTAAATTATAACCTAAAATTATAAAACATAAGAAAAAAGGCCCCCATGAGTAGGAGTTATAAAATGTAACAATGAGCAGGCTTAAAACCTAACACCTTTAAATGATGGAAATATCTAATAGGATAGTATAAAATAAGAATATTTAAAGTGACTAAGCAATGAAAACAAATTATGAATAAGAAAAGTTAGGTCTTCAAAAAGTAGACGTTCTAAAAATAAAAACATAGCACTTGAAATAAAGAATTATCAAATGGATTAAACAACTAACTAGACATAACTGAAGAGAGAATTAATCAACTTTAATGTGATGTTAAAAAAATCAATCAGAATGCACTAAAGAGAAAAAGAAAATATGAGAGAAAAGTTGAGACATGTTGGAGAGAAAGAGAAAATACAGTGTTTTATAGGCATTCCGGAAGCAGAGAATAGAGAGAATTGGGGAATAGGCAGTATCTGACTACCAGGAAACTAAGAATTTATGCAAAAAGACAACAACAACAAAAAAACCCAGATAGATTTCAAAATTAATGAATGCACTTCTAAACAACAAGAGTCAATGTGAAAACATAAAAAAGTAGAAAATATTTAAAACTGAAGGTTAATGCAAAGATGTGGAAAAAATACTGTTGTACTGCTGATGGTGGTAATGCAAATTGGAGTAGCCACTGTAGAAAACAGTATGGAAGTTTCTCAAAAAAACTAAAAATAGAACTACCATACGACCCAGCAGGGCTTCCCTGGTAGCTCAGCTGGTAAAGAATCCGCTTGCAATGCAGGAGACCCCAGTTCAATTCCTGGGTCAGGAAGTTCCCCTGAAGAAGGGACAGGCTACCCACTCCTGGGAAGCAGGGCTTCCCTGGTGACTCAAACGGTAAAGAATCTGCCTGCAATGTGGGAGACTTGGGTTCGATACCTGAGTTGGGAAGATCCCTGGAGGAGGGCATGGCAACACTCCAGTATTCTTGCCTGGAGAATCCCCATGGACAGAGGATCCTGGCGGGCTACAGTCCATGGGGTCACAAAGACTTGGACACGACTGATAACTAAGCACAGCATAGCACAGCATGACCCAGCAATTCCACTCCTGGGTATATATCTGAAAAAAAAATGAAACCACTAGTTAAAAATTACATGCACCCCAGTGTTCATAACATCATTATTTAAATACTATTGCCAACCTAAGTGTCCAGCAACAGATAATAGATAAAGAAAAAGAATGTATATGTATAATTAACCAAAGGTTCGTGGTGGGGGAAATGCTCTCTGATTCAGAAAACTCTGGGAAGTTTCAATATACTTGTAACTAATAATATTGTAGAAAATATCTTTAAATAAATGCAGAAACTTCATTTTGTGAAGATTCCAGACTGAAGGCAATGTGGTATCATGACATAGAAAAAGGATATTAGTAGAGAAATTAATGTAATCCTAGGAAAAGCTGCAGTTTAGTTAATAACATTATATTGATATTAGTTTATAGAATAGTTGCGAAGATAGCGCAGAAGATTCTCATATACCCTTTATCCAGCTTCCCCTAATATTAACATCTTACATAACCATAGTACCTTGCAAAATCAAGGTTCTGTAAATTTGAAAGTATTCCAAAATAAAAATCTCATTAACAAATATCCCAGGTGGTCAGATGATTCATTTGTAAATTAAATTTTTAGAAACATTACCAGGATACTCTTTAAAAGTGCAGTTTCTTTGGTTTTACCCCCAACATCATAAATAAAAAATTTTGAGTTGGAAATGGTATCTGAACTTTAAAAAAATCTCTCCTGATGGTTGTCATGCACACTGAAATGTGAGATGCTAGTTTAGAGCTTTCTTTAAGGAGCTGCTTTTCTTTGGAAAATGTAATGGAACTTGTTAGGCTTCGGTCCATAAATGCTAGTCTATAGACTGATAGAGAGCTATTATAAAATTTTCACCAGTCTGTAGCACAATGAGGAAAAAAGACTAATGATCTACTTTTGAAATGGCAGCATGAGTAGCCCTGTGGACTGGCTCCTCATTGAAATAATCATAACGAGTGAAAATTATTTTAAAAACCTAACCATTTAAGTCTCTGGAAATTGTCCTAAGGGCGTAACCATTTAAGTCACTGGAAATTTAAAGAAAATCTACTAATTTGAGGTTAAAAGAGCTAGAGTTTACAGCATTTAAGCCATGACCCACTCTCCCTCTCTCTATCCCCAGGCAGCTCATCATAATAGAACCTACACTCCAGGTGGTGTAGTAAAAAATGTGAAAATTCCTCTCTCCCAAACGTCTAGTCTAGGGTTACAATATCTTCTGAGGAGGGGCAGGCCACTAGCATTTCTAATCCTTCTCCTTAGTTCTATGTTGTAGAACTCTGTTCCAGGCAAGAAGACTTAAAAGTCTAGAGCTCCCATTTGCAGCTTATAGGGCAAAAGCTTGATCCTAGGCAGGGTAGACCAAGGATAATGGGCTTCAGGCAGCCTTATCCCAACTTGCTCACAGGACAGAGGTTCCTCACCAGAAGTAAGTCTAGAAGACTAGAGGCTGCTCTCCCTAGTTGCACCTGCTTTACAAGCAGGGGCTACTCTGAGAGAAGCAGGCCACTAATCCTTCCCCAGATTTACAGCAGTGCTGCAGAGAATTTTCCCAGGAGGACAGCAGGTTATAAGACAGACAACTCCATAGTTCTCCCCAAAGGAACTGACCCTATTTGGATTAGAATGTGAAAATATTCAAGTCTTAGACTGGCGTTGAGAAAAATGAAGATTTGGGGGAGTGAACAATTAAGAGGCCGCTAGCTCCTTGGTTGGAGAAGGCAATGGCACCCCACTCCAGTACTCTTGGCTGGAGAATCCCATGGATGGAGGAGCCTGGTAGGCTGAAGTCCATGGGGTCGCAAAGAGTCGGACACGACTGAGCGACTTCACTTTCACTTTTCACTTTCATGCACTGGAGAAGGAAATGGCAACCCACTCCAGTGTTCTTGCCTGGAGAATCCCAGGGACGGCAGAGCCTGGTGGGCTGCAGTCTATGGGGTCGCACAAAGTCGGACACAAACTGAAGCAACTTAGCAGCAGCAGCAGCAGCTCCTTGGTAACAAAAAGATAAATTATTGGCCAGCTAGAAGTTGACCAGATAGAACCAGAGAAAGAGATAGCTAACAACAGTCCTACAGTTCCAGCAAGCCCCCAAACTACCAGAAGGGCCCCTACTTGAATTGGATTAAACTGTGGAGCAATTTATCCCTCAGGGAATTGTTGAAAACAACAGAGAAATCAGCCAGCAATTAACAGATGCTAATAGCCTTGTATTTTACTAACAGAGGCACCCAGCTTAACTGAGATCTAGGAAATTGGCAGTCTGTGAGAGCCATGCTAAAATCACTGTCATCATGGGGTGACTGTGGGCATGCCCAAGCCTGTGCCCTGTGAAGAATGACATCAGTGGTTGCAAACTACAGGAGAAATAGACTTCCCTGAAATACGCCAGTCAAATCACTAAACAATTAAGCAAAACAATGACAACCCCATGGTGTAGGAATCAGTATTCAGAGTTGCTGAAGTTTATTGTCTAAAATGTCCATTTTTCAACAACAAAAAAATATAAGGCATGCAAAAAAACACAGCAGAGTGTCATTCATACATGGGATAAAAAAGGAGGCCAGACAAATTGCATATGAGAGGACCAAGATGTCAGAATTCTCAGATAAAATTTCAAACAACTATTATAAATATGTTTAAAGAATTAAAGGATAGAAAAAAACACTAATTTGAAAAGATACATGTGCCTCAATGTTAATATTTAGTAGCCATACTGTTTGCAGTTGCCAAGATATGGAAGCAACCTATGTGTCCATCAATGAATGAATGGATGAAGAAGATGTAGTGTACACACACACACACACAGATATACAGTAGAATACTACTCAACCCTGAAAATGAAATTTTGCCATTTACAGCAAAATGGATGGTCTTTGAGAGTGTTATGCTAAGTGAAATAGGTCAAAGACAAATACTGTATAATATCCCTTATATGTAGAATCTAAGAAATACAACAAACTAATGAATATAACAAAAAAGCAGCAGACACAGATAAAGAAAACAAACTAATGGTTACCAGTGGTGGCAGGGCATGATAGGAGTAAGAGATTAAGAGGTATGTATTATTAGGTGTATAATAAACTGTTGCTCAGTCATGTCCAACTCGTTGTGACCCCATAGACTTTAGCCTGCCAGGCTCCTCTGTCCATGGAATTTTCCAGGCAAGAATACTAGAGTGGGTTGCCATTCCCTACTCCAAGGGATCTTCCCAATGCAAAGACTGAACCTATAACTCTTGTGTCTCCTGCATTAGTAGGTGGATTTTTTACCACTGCAACACCTGGGGAGCTCTATATAATAAACTAGTAGGATATATTTTACAGTAAGGGGGATATGTCAATATTTTATAATAACTATAAATGGAGTATAACCTTTAAAACTTCTGAGTCACTATATTGTACACCTATAAATTATATAATATCATACAGGAACTTTGCTTTAATAAAAAAGAATTAAAGAATATCATAACTTAAAAAGTAAAGGAAGGTACGATGACAGTATTCCATCAAATAGGAAATGTCAATAAAAATACAGAAATTATTTTTAAAAGAACCAAATAAAAATTCTGGAGTTGAAAGTTGAAATAACCTAAATGAAAATTTTACTAGAGGATTTCAACAGAGGATCTGACCTGTCAGAAGAAAGAATTAGTAAAGATACAATGATAAAGATTATATAATCTAGATAACAGAAAAATAATGAAGAGAAACAGAATCTCAAAGAAATGTGAGACACCATCAAATACAGCAACATAGGCATAATTGGAATACCAAAAAGTAGAAGAGAGAATGAACCAGAAAAAGCATTTGAAAACCGCAGTAGTTTTTTTCTTGAAAAATTGCATTTTCATCTGAGAGCCTGACTTTCCTATTTTATATTATTAAAATATCCCTTTGTAAAAAAAAAGAAACATTATAGTAAGTGGCAATTATTTTGTAATGGCTCTGAGTTTGCAAAATAAAATGCTGGCACTCCCATATTGATCTGAAATTATTTCTAATGTAAAAATGTCATTGTTCCGTAAAATTTTAAATAATGGGACTGCTGTTTTAAGAACGGTCTGTTCAGTGGCCCTTGGAACCTGAACCAGTTTTAAGAAAAATAATAACCATTAAAGTTTTAACATGAAAAGGGCATATAGGTCTTCAAATGCCTAGCACTACACCACATAGTAGATTTAATGAATATGTGTCATAATGAGTGACAGTTGTGACTTTCTCTTGAAATGGGTGTGTGTGTGTGTGTGTTTAGCCATGGCTTCTTTCTGGTGTTCTTGTAGACTATATATCTTATATGTAAGAGTTTACATGTTTCTTGATAATCTTACTCCCATGAGATTTTCCTTTGCGGTATTTATATGGGTTCTGAGCTTTTAGTTGAGTTTCAGCAATCCTCTTCTTCTCCAAGTGTTTTGGAATAATTGGAATTATTCAATATCCTCTCCTCCAGTTTTCAGTAATGTTTTCTGTTAGTGGTATGGCTGCTGCTGCATTTGCACATGTTCACTGTTTTCATTAAATTTTTATATTTCTTCTTTTCAGTCTCTGAAGACCTTTAAAAAAATTATTTGTTATTCCTCACTGTCTGCAGAGGTGCTCTTTAAAATTTCTTAAAGCTGGAAAATACATTAGTTTCATAGAGGTTTCACTTTACCTCTTCTCTTCCACGGGCTGAGTTTAAGGCTTCTTCATGTGTTGTGAATAGTCTGTACCATGCTGACTGCTGTGGAAATACTCGGTAACAGTCATGCTTCCTGGACCTTTGTGAAATAACCTCTTTTACACAATTTGGCGCACAAGTGTTTGAGAAACATCTATAGCCTTTCCACGTCTGTAGAAGGATGCAGTGTGTGATCGTGGTTCAGAGCACTGACTCTGAGACACCGTCTCATCTCTGTTGTTTCAAAAGCACGCCTTTGACGTGGCCCCAAGTTGGGATTGACCAACACTTGAAGCCATAGATTAGAACTGCAGTATTTTGGACCATCACGTGCAACTAAGGCAAAATATCAGTGCTAGGAAAATTACTGCTGACCCTCTTGGTAACCCAGGAAGAATTGATCAGAGACTTAAAAGATTTAAAGTTGTAAAGAAGTAGGATTATTCCTTGATTCAAAAGGCTTAGTACTCAAAAGGCAAGACCTGCCTACACTTCTGTCAGTAACTAAATCATTGTCTTAGGAGAACAGAACTATAATGGTAGCCAGAGTGTGCTTAATATCTGCTATTTTAAAGTATTTCCCACAGTATTTCATTGTGTCTTAATGTTACTAAACTTTACATTGCATTTGCTTAAAACTGCTTTAATTGAAGCTATTTAAATGTACATATCCTACTGAGCCAGTTTGTGCACAAAGCATCAACATGTGAAAGTGGGTTTTTTTTGGTAGATAACAAAGATAGAACAGTTTGTTACAGATCTTGTTTATGAAAAACCAACCTTGAACAGGGTTAACAAGAGAGTAATTAGAGGGAATATATTAAATAATTGATTGACTAAGGGAGTTCACTTACCCCATACTGTGACAGCTCACAGTGGGGCCACTCCAACCTTTGCTGTTAGTGGAACTCATTTTGGGCACATAATCTCTTCAACTGTATGCCAGTGTTTCCATCTCCACAGATCAACTGAAATCTTGACTTTATACTGGGCCTCATAGTGCTAGGGACAGAGCTGGCAATGTAGTAGGGGCTCGAAACAGAAAGATTGGGGGTCATCATTCTGAGAGATCATGGCTGCTCTCATAGGAGAGAATCATTTAATAGGATTATTATAGTGTCATTTGAATTATTTATTATGATCCCTTTGGGGAGAGTATTTTTCCACACAATTTTTGGTTACTTTATCTCTTTGATATTGTTTGTATTGTTTCAGGCATGGATGTTGTTGGAGATACTGCAAAGTGATGATAACCCAAATTAAATGGGTCAGATCTTTGAGAAGCCTAGGGAGTATGTCTGGATCCAGGACTTCAGAAATATCTTTGGGACCATTTCTCTATCACACAGCTTGGTTTTTCTCTGTTCTGGCCTCATTCAAGCAGACTTTACACATACAACCTTGCCACCCACTTACATACTTCCCACAAGATTTACATCCTATTGCTTCAGCAAACTCCATGGAATCCCAGCTTCTCTGTTCTGATGGTTTTAATAAAAGTCTCGGGGTTGAATCTCACTGGACTCATGTAGGTCACACAACCATCACAGAACCAGTCACTATGACCAGAGGAAAGTCATATACCAAGAAATAGGGAGTGTGGTTTCCCCAACTTAAATCATGACATCACTATTGGAAAATGAGAGAATAAAATTCCACCTGAACATATCTTCTCTTTCCTGTATAACAAACTCTGCCTTTTAGCATCCTACAGGTCATCACTGCATGCTCCATGAAAACAGGGAGGAATAATGAGAGACCAGTGAAAAGAACAACCTGAAACCCGGTTCATGACAGAACCCAGGGTTTCATCTGGCACTTTCCAGAGGCTGTGGCAAAGCCCATCTACTTCTGATGGGTGATGTTCCCATTTCATTGCTTTCCAAGCCTCAGTTCACTTTAGGCTGTCAAGTGAGATTTTGGAAAACTCTCAAGGAAGGCTTTGTAAACATAATAGAGCCTGAGACCTTTTCTTGTGCTAACATACCCATTTAGTCTAACATTTTCTTCTTTCCCATTGACCCAAAGTTCTTTTCTTTAGTTAAAAGTGGTTAGAGTCAAAGGTCAAGACTTTAGTGATACTGAAAGAAGTTCCTGACTGCTCTTGTTCTTACATCAATTGGAATTGAAATCAGTAGTCCACATTGTTACTTTTTCAAAAAAAAAAAAAGGCGGGGGGGGGTAGTTATATCTGTGGTCTGAGTGCCTCTTCTAATGCCTCTTCAAGATCTAGAAAGATCTAACATGGTTCACCTACTCAGTGTATGATTAGCTTTCAAGGCATGAGAAACACAGAACAAATCTCCCCATTGCAAAGACGTTATGTGGTCCCATTTTAACCAGATAGCAATATTGTCAGTAATATAGTTTGCTTTTTTCTACAGAACCTCTCTTCTGGTATTTTTATTGAATGATATCTTAAAAAAAAAAAAAAAAAACTCCATGTTTCAGAATAGTTCAACACTCATTTGAAAATAGGTTAAGCCCTAAAGTTTTAAGTATTTCTAGATTCACATTTTAGCTTTTTACCATAAAGTAATTCTGGTTTTTGGTTTGTTTTAGGCCTTTCATAATTTGTCATTAATTAAAAACAAATCAACGATAAGCACAAAATCTAAATTGTAGCCAACACAGCCTCCCATGTTGCTTATTGCCCTGACTGTTCTGATGTTTTGTTTTGTTTGAAAATCTTAGGTGTTCTGTGGTTAGCACTATCCAAATAATTAGTGTAATAGAGTGAAAATCTCCCTTCAGCAGAAATAGCTCCTCTTGGGAGGAAGATATACTGCTTCTAGAATGAAGAAGAGTTGTGTAAGACCGTTTCTGTCCAAAATTATTGGGCTGAATTCCAGATTTCCCTAATGAAACTTTGCTTAATAACTGCTATGTTTGCAGCTGTGGAAGTATTCAATATCAAGTGTTGATTGATGCCACTTGATCAGCTACTTTAAAACTATCCTTCTTAAAGCTAAACCCAGTGATTGTTCAAAGAAGTGGATGGATAACAGTGCGTGGGCTATAATCTGGGATGTGAACACTTAGTTGTTAGGACTTTTGTTGAAGGAGATCTCCGTGAGAGCATGGGTTTTTCCATTGGCCTTTGGTAAAGAAGTATCTTTCAGAACTTAGAAGATCATTTACAGATTAAGGGTAATGATACTCAGGTCTTCTTAACTTCTCTGAAATATTCAGAAAATTTCAAAATCTAAATGTTTTTCTTTTCAGCTTTTATGGTAAAATACTTTTATCCACCTTTAAAAAACTTTGCAATCAAACCAATTTGAAGGCCTAATCTCAGGAGAAAACATTGTGACTGACAGAAATGATAGTTTATAAGAAAAATAATTCTGTTAACCTTGTGAGAGGAATGATTTGATTTTCTGGTTTTCATTTCTGAGTGCAACTGATACATCATAAACTTAAAAAAAATAATACTAGATCAATATTCATATTAAAGGAGGACTGAAGTTTTGAAACGAATATATCCAAGATGCTGGAATGCATATTATTTATAAGTGGTTAATGGTATATACTTCTACTATTATAATCCTCTAGTGTCTTGAAATTCTCAATTTATGATTGTTTCCTTCTTATTTTAAGGAGAAAAAATAAAATATTGATAAAAATCCAAATGTGGCAGTAAACTTTCATGAAAATTCTTTTAAATTGGTGCCTAATCATTATTAGTTCATAGCTGTTCCCTTATAACTGCATCCAAGCTACTCTAGAATGTAATGGCTTAAAAATAACCAGTTTACTACTTCTCCTGATTCTCATACCTGGACAGGCTCAGCAGGCAGTCATTTCCCTGGTGGTCACTCATGTGGCTGTCTTCAGCTGGCGGCCAGCAGTGGGCTGGGGCCAAGCTTAGGTGGGATGCTGGCATGACTAGACTTTGATCTCTCTCTGTAGTTTCAGGACCTTTCCCTTTTTGCATGGTCTTTCCGCATTATCTCTTTAGTAGCAGAACTTCTTACACAAAAGTTCAGAGTACCCAAAAGTGCAAGAATAAGCATTTCTGGGTCTTCTTAACCATTAGTCCCAGAGCTGGCATTCTTTTGGTTAGAGAAAGCCACAGGGCTATCCCAGGTTCAAGGGGTGAGGATGACATGAGGGTGTAATACCTGGAAGCACAGTTTATTGGGGGTCACCAGAGAAAGTGTCCTCCTGCATTAGCATTTATTGATTCATTCAAATGATGTGCAGTATATTTGTTACGAAGCATAGGATGCCATGAGGGTATATAAAATTAGGAAAGGGAAGGATAATTTTCCCTGAGAAAGAGATGTTGAATTAAGAATTAAAGAATAAGAGAAGTAGTGGAGTGATGGGCAGGGGAAGAGATGCATTTCAGGAGGTGACCCTGAAGTGGGAGGAAGCATGCTTCAAGGGGAGTAGGGTATGTGAGAAAATGAAAGTAGGCAAAGTGACTACAATACAAACCCTAGGACAAGAGCTATGTGAAATGGGGCTGAAAAGGAAAATGCAGCCAGAGCACATATGGCCTTGCCAGCCTTGAAAGGAATTTGTCTGAACGATAGACTACCACTGAAGGATTTGAGGGATTAGGTGGGAATGATGGCAAATAAGCAGGATGACAATTTGTGAGAATGTAGCCTCTCTGTGGAGAATTAATTTGACAATGAGTGAATGTAGAAAGACAAATTCAGAGGTTGTCACAGGAGTCTAGGTGAGATGTGATGATGGAGAGATGTGGAGATTGAGAATATAAGATATTTAGGAAGCAAGCAGTAGACTGTACCTGGTTTGTTATGGTAAGGTGGTGGAGGGTGGAAAGGGAGAAGAAAAAGTGAAGAATGTCTTCTGGGTTTCTTGTTTGCAGAACTCCATGAACAGTGGTGCCATTTGTCTATATCTATATCTACATCATCTATGTATGTATATGTGTATATGTATCTGTTTGTCTCTTTAGGAAATGAAGTGCTACTGTGGAAAGGGGGAGAGACAGCCAAGAACTGGAATTTGTATGTATTTAATTTGAGACGTTTTTAAGAAATTCAAGAAGAGACCTTGAATTGGATCCAAGAGTTTGGATCTCAGAGAAGTCCAGTTTGGAAATTAAATTTGTGATTGATTGTTGGTGATTGAACCTGAGCAGAAATGAGATCACTTAGAGAGAGACAGTAGGCTCAAAAGAGATGGTGACATCAGACTGAGCCTTGAGTAACCGAACTTTTCAAAGCTTGTGTCGAAGAACTTGAACAGGAAGACTGAGAATGTCGGGAAATCTAGAGGAGTGTGATGTAGATGCTAAAGGGAGTTTCAGAGAAGGAGGGATTGAATAGCGATGTTAAATGCTGCAGAAGAGCCAAAGAAGAAGAATGACAAGTGCCCATTACATTTATTGACAAAGAGAAGGTCCTGTTAAGTTTTTCAAAACAGTTTCAGTAGAGTTGGTGAGGCAAGCTGTATTGGGTAGAATGAAGAGTGAGAAAACAGTGAGGAAAGGAAGACAGATAATGAATATGACTCTATAAGAGATTTAGCTATGAATGGGAGAGAAATAAAAGATGATTTTACAGTGATGTGCAATTTTGGAAGGATAAGAGATAGTGGGTAGAATAGAAAGTAGGGAAGAACAGCTGGAAGGGTTAATTTTAGGAGGAAATACACTTTCTCTCTAATAATTGACTTATTAGACTTTAGCACTCAATTCAAAGGAGCTATCCTTTCAAAGACTATATTTTAAAATTATTTTTTCATGTTTTTATTTCCTAAAGAGCAGGAATAAAGGTAACAAATGACATTGATGATTATCAAGAACTGTGAATGAACTTGGTTTTACCAACTTGTTATCTAAGATGTTAGCCACTTTCAGGAATGCCGTAACAAGGCAAAGACAAAGGCCTTATTACTCACAGCACTACAGATGATCTGAGCGTTAGTCAGTTTCCCTCTTCCCCAAGTTCTGTGGAGGCAAATGAAGCAGCCAAGTTGGATGCATGCAGCACCCACAGTGGGTTTGCATCACAGCTAAGAAACTCTGAGCTTAGGGAACCTGAATCTTTTATAATAGGCTACAGCAAACCTGACCAACCTTGGCCCTGGAGGGATGCATTACCTTTATTATACTGGTACCTGCTTATGTGCTAAGTCGCTTGAGTTGTGTCTGACTCTTTGCAACCCAATGGACTGTAGCCTGCCAGACTCCTTTGTCTATGGGATTCTCCAGGCAAGAATACTGGCATACTGGGTAATAAACACACTTTCACTCTGTTCCACAGGAAAATACTATCCTCTCTATCTTCTTTTTTTTTAGCAATATTTAAAAAATTTTTATTGGAATGTAGTTGATTTAAATGTTGTATTAATTTCTGCTGTTTAGAAAAGTGATTTAATTACACATATAAATATAATCTTTTTCATTATGGTTTATCACAGGACATTAAATATAGTTCCCAGTGCTATACAGCAGGACCTTGTTGTTTATCCATCCTATATATACTGGTGTATATCCATCCTATATATACTAGTATATATCCATCCTATATACACTAATATATATATATAAATATATTATGTATACTAGATATACTATCAGAGAAGGCAATGGCACCCCACTCCAGTACTCTTGCCTCAGTCGGACTGAGTGACTTCCCTTTCACTTTCCACTTTCATGCATTGGAGAAGGAAATGGCACCCCACTCCCGTGTTCTTGCCAGGAGAATCCCAGGGATGAAGGAGCCTGGTGGGCTGCCTGGTGGGGTCGCACAGAGTCAGACACAACTGACGTGACTTAGTAGTAGTAGTAGTAGTAGTAGATATACTATATATACTAGGCAAAGGAGAAAAGGAAAGATATACCCATTTGAATGCAGATGGGTATACCCATTCAAATATACCCATTTGAATGCAGAGTTGCAAAGAATAGCAAGGAGAGATAAGAAAGCCTTCCTAAGTGATCAATGCAAAGAAATAGAGGAAAACAATAGAATGGGAAAATCTAGAGATCTCTTCAAAAAAAATTAAAGATATCTAGGGAACATTTCATGCAAAGATGGGCATAATAAAGGACAGAAATGGTATGGACCTAACAGAAGCAGAAGATATTAAGAAGAGGTGGCAAGAATACACAGAAGAACTATACAAAAAAAAGATCTTCACAGTCCTGATAATCACGATGGTGTGATCACCAACCTACAGCCAGACATCCTGGAATGTGAAGTCAAGTGGGCCTTAGAAAGCATCACTATAAACAAAGCTAGTGGAGGTGATGGAATTCCAGTTGAGCCATTTCAACTCCTAAAGGATGATGCTGTGAAAGTCCTACACTCAATATGCCAGCAAATTTGGAAAACTCAGCAGTGGCCACAGGACTGGAAAAGGTCCATTTTCATTCCAATCCCGAAGAAAGGCAATGCCAAAGAATGCTCAAACTATGGCACAATTGTACTCATCTCACACACTAGTAAAGTAATGCTCAAAATTCTCCAAGCTAGGCTTAAACAGTATGTGAACCATGAACATCCAGAAGTTCAAGCTGGATTTAGAAAAGGCAGAAGAACCAGAGATCAAATTGCCAACATCCATTGGATCATCGAAAAAGCAAAAGAGTTCCAGAAAAATATCTACTTCTGCTTTATTGACTATGCCAAAGCCTTTGACTGTGTGTACCACAACAAACTGTGGAAAGTTCTTAAAGAAATTGGAATACCAGACCACCTGATCTGCCTCTTGAGAAATCTGTATGCAGGTCAAGAAGCAACAGTTAGAACTGGACATGGAACAACAGACTGGTTCCAAATAGGAAAAGGGGTATGCCAAGGCTGTATATTGTCACCCTGTTTATTTAACTTATATGCCGAGTACATCATGAGAAACGCTGGGCTGGATAAAGCACAAGCTGGAATCAAGATTGTTGGGAGAAATATCAATAACCTCAAATATGCAAATGACACCACCCTTTTGGAAGAAAGCAAAGAGAAACTAAAGAGCCTCTTGATGAAGGTGAAAGTGGAGAGTGAAAAGGTTGGCTTAAAGCACAACATTCAGAAAACGAAGATCATGGCATCCCGTCCCATCACTTCATGGCAAATAGATGGGGAAACAGCGCAAACAGTGACAGACTTAATTTTTTGGGCTCCAAAAGCACTGCAGATGGTGACTGCAGCCATGAAATTAAAAGATGCTTGCTCCTTGGAGGAAAAGTTATGACTAACCTAGACGGTATATTAAAAAGCAGGGACATTACTTTGCCAACAAAGATCTGTCTAGTCAAAGACATGATTTTTCCATTAGTCATGTGTGGAAGTGACAGTTGGACTATAAAGAAAGCTGAGTACCAAAGAATTGATGCTTCTGAACTGTGGTGTTGGAGAAGACTCTTGAGAGTCCCTTGGACTACAAAGAGATCCAACTAGTCCATCCTAAAGGAAATCAGTCCTGAATATTCATTGGAAAGACTGATGATAAAGTTGATATTCCAATACTTTGGCCACCTGATGGGAAGAACTGACTCACTGGAAAAGACCTTGAGGCTGGGAAAGATTAAGGTGGGAGAAGGGGACGAAAGAGGATGAGACGGTTGGATGGCATCACCGACTCAATGCACATGAGTTTGAGTCAATTCTGGGAGTTGGCAATGGACAGGGAGGCCTGGCATGCTCCAGTCCATGGGGTCTCAAAGAGTCAGACACAACTGAGCGACTGAAGTGAACTGAATTGAACTGATATACTAGTTTGCATCTGCTAATCTCAAACTCCCAGTCTTTCCCTCTTCCCTCCTTGGTAACCACTGGTCTGTTGTCCATGTCCGTGAGTCTTCTTCTGTTTCATAGATAATTTGTGTGATATTTTAGGTTCCACATATAAGTGATATCATGTGGTATTTATATTTCTCTTTCTGACTTACTTTACTAAGTATGATAATCTCTAGTTGCTCTATGTTGCTGCAGATGGCATTGTTTCATTATTTTTATGACTGAGTAATAGTCAATTGTATACACCGATCACATCTTCTTTATTTATCTGTCAGTGGACATTTAGGTTGTTTCCATGTCTTGGTTAGTGCTGCTATGCACATAGGGGTCCAAGTATCTTTCGAATTATAGTTTTGTCTGGGTATATATCCAGGAGTAGGATTGTTGGATCATATGGCAACTCTATTTTTAATTTTCTTTGAGGAACTTCTATACTGTTTTCCTTAACGATTGGACCACATTATACTCCGACCAAGAGTATAAGAAGGTTCCCTTTTCTCCATGCCCTCTCCAACATATATTTGTAGACTTTTTAATGATGGTCATTCTGATCTGTGTGGGGTGGTACCTCAGTTTAGTTTTGATTTGCATTTCTCTAGTAATTAGCAATGATGATAATCTTTTCATGTACCTATCAGACATTTGTATGTCTTCTTTGGAGAAATGTCTATTGAGGTCTTCGGCCCATTTTTTTTATTAGGTTGTTTGTTTTTTGTTTTTTTAGTTGTAGGATCTCTTTGTATATTTTGGAAATTAATCTCTTGTCAGTCGCATCATTGCAAATATTGTCTCCCAGTCCAGATGGTCAGTATCAAAACCAGATTGATTATGTTCTTTGCAGCGAAAGGTGGAGAAGGTGGACTGTTTTTACAGTCAGTAAAAACAAGACCTGGAGCTGGCTGTGGCTCATATCATGAGCTCTGTATTGCAGAATTCAGGCTTAAATTGAACAACATAGGGAAAGCCACTAGGCAACTCAGTTATGACCTAAATCAAATCCCTTATGACTATACAGTGGAGGTGATGAATAGATACAAGGGACTAGATATGGTAGATAGAGTGCTTGAAAAACTATGAATGGAGGTTCATAACATTGTACAGGAGGCAGTGACCAAAATGATTCCAAAGAAAAAGAAATGCAAGAAGGCAAAGTATTTGTCTGAGGAGGCTTTAAAAATAGCTGAGGAAAGAAGAAAAGTGAAAAACAAGGGAGAAAAGGAAAGATATACTCAAATGAATGCAGAGTTCCAGAGAAAGGAGAGCAGGGAGAGATAAGAAGGCCTTCTTAAATGAACAATGCAAATAAATAGAGTAAAACAATAGAATGGGAAAGACTAGAGATCTCTTCAAGAAAACTGGGAGATCAAGGGAACATTTCATGCAAAGATGGGCACAATAAAGGACAGAAATGGTAAGGATCTAGAAGCAGAAGAGATTAAGCAGAAGCATAACAGATTAGGAGGAGGTGGTAAGAATATACAGAACTATACCAAAAAGTTCTTAATGATCTGGATAACCACAATAGTGTGGTCACTCCCTAGAGCCAGACATTCTGGAATATGAAGTCAAGTGGGTCTTAGGATGCATTACTATGAACAAAGTTAGTGGAGCTGATGGGATTCCAGCTAAGCTACTTAAAATCCTAAAAGATAATTCTGTTAAAGTGCTGCACTCAATATGTCAGCAGATTTAGAAAACTTAACAGTGGCCATGGGACTGGAAAGATGAATTTTCATTTCAATCCCAAAGAAGGATAGTGCCAAAGAATGTTCAAACTACCACTCAGTTGCACTCATTTCACATGCTAGCAAGGTAATGCTCAAAATGCTTCAAGCCAGGCTTCAGCAGTACATAAACAGAGAACTTCCAGATGTACAAGTTGTGTTTGGAAAAGGCAAAGGTCAAATTGCCAGCATTCAATGAATAATGGAGAAAATAAGGGAATTCCAGAAAAATACCTAATTCTGCTTCATTGACTATGCTAAAGCCTTTGACTGTGTACATCACAACAAATTGTGGAAAACTCTTAGAGATGGGAGTACCAGACCACCATACCTCTCTCCTGAGAAACCTGTAAGATCAAGAAGCAACAGTTAGAATTGGATATGGGACAACTGACTGGTTCCATATTGGGAAATGAGTATGACAAGGCTGTATATTATCACCCTGCTTATTTCTATGCAGAGTACATCATGAGAAATGCTGGGCTGGACGAATCACAAGCTGGAATCGAGAATGCCAGGAGAAATATTAATAACCTCAGATATGCAGATAATACCACTCTAATGGAAGAAAGTGAAGAAGAACAAAAAAGCCTCTTGATGAGGGTGAAAGAGGAGAGTGAAAAAGCTGGCTTGAAACTCAACATTTAAAGAACTGAAATCATGGCATCAGGTCCCATCATTTCATGGAAAATAGAAGGGAAAAAAGTGGAAGCAGTGAGAGATTTTATCTTCTTGGGCTCCAAAATCACT
This sequence comes from Bos taurus, assembly GCF_002263795.3. Lineage (NCBI taxonomy): Eukaryota > Metazoa > Chordata > Mammalia > Artiodactyla > Bovidae > Bos > Bos taurus. The sequence goes on from NC_037347.1 coordinate 19,010,273, forward strand.
GTGGAGCTGCAGCCCATGAATCAATGTTGACTGCAGCCATGAAATTAAAAGACCCTTGCTCCGTGGAAAGAAAGCTATGACAACCTAGATAGCATATCAAAAAGCAAAGACATCACTTTGCTGACAGAGTCCGTATAGTCAAAGCTGTGGTTTTTCCAGTAGTCAGGTACAGATGTGAGAGTTGAACCATAAAGAAGGCTAAGTGCCAAACAACTGATGCTTTTGAATTGTGGTGTTGGAGAAGACTCTTGAGAGTCCCTTGGCCTGTGAGGAGATCAAATCAGTCAATCCTAAAGGAAATCAACCATGAATATTTAATGAAAGACTGATGCTGTAGCTGAAACTCCAGTACTCTGGCCACTTGATGAGAAGAGCTGACTCACTGGAAAGACCCTGATGCTGGGAACGATTGAAGGCAAAAAGAGAAGTGGGTGGCAAAGGATGAGATGGTTAGATAGCATCACTGATTCAATAGTTATGGATTTCAGTAAACTCCAGAAGATAGTGGAGGACAGAGCGTGGCATGCTTTAGTCCATGGGGTCGCAAAGAGGTGGATACAGCTTAGTGCCAGAACAGCAACAATTGGTTTCCTTTGCTGTGCGAAGGTTTATAAGTTAGATTAGGTCCATTTGTTACTTTACTTTTGTTTTTGTTGCTTTGGGAGACTGACCTAAGAAAACGTTGGCACAGTTTATGTCAGAGAATGGTTTGCCTATGTTCTAGGAGTTTTATAGTGTTATGTCTTATATTTAAGTCTTTAAGCTATTTTGAGTTTATTTTTTGTTTAGGGTTTGGGGGTGTATTCTAACTTAATTGATTTACTTGTGACTGTGCAACTTTTCCAACATCACTAGCTAAAGAGACCTTTTCCCCATTGTATATTCTCACCTCCTTTGTCAAAAGTTAATTAATTGTTCATAGGTATTTGGGTTTGTTTCTGGGTTCTCTATTCTGTCCATATGTCTGTTCTCCACTGGTCCATATGTCTGTTGTTGTGGCAATACCATGCTGTTTTGATTATTGTAGCTTTGTAGTATTGTTTGAGGTCCAGAAGGGTTATGCCTCCTGCTTTGTTTTTTTCCATAAGGATTGTGTTGGCAATTCTGGGTCTTTTATGATTCCATATAGATTTTAGGATTATTTGTTCTAGTTCTGTGAAAAATGTCGTTGGTAATTTGATAGTATTCTTCTCTACTAAAGTGAAAGTTATTCTGGCCACCTGATGTAAAGAGCTGATTCATTGGAAAAGACCCAAATTCTGGTAGAGATTGAGGGCAGGAAGGGCAAGGGGTGACAGGGGGTGAGATGGCTGTATAACATCACTGACTCAATGGACATGAGTTTGAGCAAATTCCAGAAGGTAGTGAAGAACCAGGAAGCCTGGTGTGCTACAATCCATGGAGTCACAGAGTCAGATGAAAGTTAGTGACTGAACCACTCTCTACTAAGGCTGTTTGCTACACAAGCATTCTTAAAAAGATAGTTCTAAGCCTAAGTTTTCAGAGTCTTTGCTAAGATGTGCAGAAAGTTGGGAGACCTATGGAGAATTGTTTCCTAACCACATTATTAATAGTTAGCATTTATGGGCATTTCCTATGTTTCAGGCACTAAGATTATTTTCTAGTCCAACATTCATAACAGACCTTTAAAAAACTACTAGTTGGCTTGGTCTGTAATAAAACCATATCATAGACTGGTATCTCAAAAAACAGAAACTTATTTCTACAGTTCTAGAGATATTAAGTCTAATTTCAAGGTATTAATAGAGTTGCATTTTATTGAGACCTCTCCTCTTGACTTGTAGATGGCTACCTTTCACTGTGTCCTCACATGGCCTTTCTTCTGAGTGCCTGTCTTCCAGGTTTCTCTCTCTCTTTATTTTTTTTTAAATAAGGATTCTAGTCCAGTTAGATTAGAACCTCATTCTTAGGACCTCATTTAAAGTTAATTACCTGTTTAAAGTTTCTGTCTTCTAATACAGCCACAATGGGAGTAAGGCTTCAGCATAAGAGTTTTTAGAGGGAGGCAATTCAGTCCATAACAGGTATGAAATGCTATTAATTATTTATTGCAACTATTTTACAGGTGAGAAAACAGAGGCTTAGAGAAATTAAGAAATTTTAACAAGGTCACACAAATCAAAGTGATAGAATGGGATGTTAACTGAGCTCCTGGCATCTCATTGCCCTATATAGGTAGAATGAAAATGATGTATTTTTCAGTATTTTTTTGGGGGGGGGAGTTGATTTCTTAGCCTTTGGATCAGAATCACTGGTCTTGTGAAAGAACATTATAGCATGAGCCACAGTTTATTAGCCAGATTGACTGCCTGGCTTCTTCCCTATTTCTCCCCTTCCTTCCTTCCTACTACACGATCATTTATTCAGATTTTAAATATGTGTTTATTTAATTGCACTGTGGCTTCCCAGGTGTCGCTAGTGGTAAAGAACCTGCCTGCCAGTGTGGAAGACATAAGAGACATGGGTTCGATCCCTGTGTTGGGAAGATTCCCCTGGAGGAGGGCGTGGCAACTCACTCCAGTATTCTTGCCTGGAGAATCCCATGGACAGAGGAGCCTGGCAGGTTATAGTCCATAGGGTCGCACAGAGTTAGACACAATTGAAGCCACTTAGCATGCACACATGGCCAGTTACTGGTCTAGGTGCTAGGGATCCATTGATTAACAAAATAAACTCACTGACTTCATGAATGATACACCCTTGTTATTGTATGAAAGATTTTTCACTATCCCACTGCACATACTCCCAGTTCTTTAATATTTATATTTTCTGTACAACTGAAAGAGAAAGGGAACTATTTACCAAATGTCAACCATATATTAAGCCTATCCACTTATCTCACTTAATAACTGATGGATGACCTGTTGGCACAGACTGGTGACTGTCCCATTTAAAGTATGGTTATGGAAACATATTTTCCTTGTGGTTGATCAGAGGAACTTGGACTGCAAGCTTAAGTGTTTAGGTGTAATGATGTGTCTATGAATCATGCACACATGTATATGTATATCAATGTATATCAATATATTTGTATTTTTTTTCCTCCTTGTGTCAAATAGATAGGTGGTTAGTCCCAAGAATGATTAGAAGGTATTGTAATACAGATTGCCATCTTAATTCCAGTCTTGGTTGGTGAGGTTGGAATTAATCAGCTTAAGACAATGTTAAACTCCAAGTATACAGGAAGAATGTCTTTGGATTGAGAGCATCAGATAGAATTGGTGATAAAGAGACTTTGGGGGGAAATGACAACAGAACCAAAAATCAGTACCACTTCTAAAGGTATGTTCAGGTTTTGGGAAGCCTTATTTTTTCTGATTTCAGCCAGCTAGAATTTATTCTAACTATTGGTATCTGTAGAGATTTTGCCTACATGTGATTTTCTTTGCAGTATAAAACAAGAATTATTTAACATATATTTAAAAGAAGAGAAGGTTTTTCTCAATTGAAAAAAATTAAATAGCTGCATTTCAAGGTATCTTTCTATATTTATATCTTTTCTATCAGGAGTCAAGGCACAGTACATTCAGGCTAACATTTTTTGTGTGAAGGTTGATTCTATCAGGGCCTTTCCTTTGAGTTTTCTGGGGCACCATATTTTATTTATTTGAGCAGCTATGATTTGGGATGCCTGATTCACTGTTACTTTATTATTACAGCTCTCCTCTCTTGAAGTCTAATATTTTGTTTTTATAGTCCACAACCGGGGATTGGCAAGTTAACCTTCATTGTCACCATATGTGACAGGGATAAAAAGAAAGAGATTTCTTAGCATTGTCACTTTACAGAACTCTTTTCATGTCAATAAAAAGCACAGTAACATTAGTCAGTCCATAGGCTGTTATTTTTTCTTTTTAAGAAATAGTCACCTTCGAGTTATTAAAAAAAAGATTTGAGGTTTGTATTCAAACAGGTAAAATTTACGTTTAGGCTTTTTTCTCTTATACATTCTATTATTATTATTTTTGGCTGCTCTGTGCATGGCATGTGGCATGTGGGATCTTAGTTCCCCAACCAGGAATTGAACCTGTGTTGCCTGCAGTGGAAGCATGGAGTCTTAACCACTGGACTGTCAGGGAAATCCTTATTATATTTTAAATTTACTATTGTTAAACTTTTTAAAGGCAATTTTCAATTTTCACATCCTTATAAATGGTTCATTTAAATTCCTCATTGGTATGCTGCAAAATACTTGGCAAATAAACGTTTAAAGTGGAACTTCATTCAACATACGCGATTATAGCCAAAACCTCACTCAACATACATGTCTGTAGTCAAAATTTGGTATACTAAAAATAAAGTTTTGTCAGAATGTAGTTACAACTATAGAATTGTATTTGTTGCAGTTTAAAGGCAAATATTGAGGAGTCAATTGCAGAGTAATTAAGAGCATAAACTCTAAAACAAGATTACCTAGACTAGATTACCTCTTTCATTGTGTGACCTTCTGTAAATTGCTTAATCTCTCCATGCCTCAGTTTCTTCATCTGTAAAATGGAAAGAATAATCTGACCGATCTTATACACTTTTTATTGTATTTAAATAAAGTATTATGTTTAAAGCACTTTTGACAATTTTAGGTACCAATTACATAAAAGATAGCCCTAGAGAGTGCCTTTGTTAGATGTCAGTGAAGTAAGGAGTTGGGTTCTCAGCTTTTCTGGCCTGGTGATTCACTTTTATCATGGCTCCCAAATTTAATCAGCTCAAGTCTCTGAGAGGAGTTGAGCAAACTCATGAGTGACTAATGGAGCAATCAGAAGCCCCATTTATAAAAGTGACAGAAAAATTATTTGAAGCAGTTACTGAGGTAATTTTTCCCCCCATGAAATCCCTTTTACCTATAATTCTATTTGCCTCTTCCATCTATATCTTGGTTTCTATGACTCAGAGAAGGGAGTTTCCAGTAGACCACAGAGGAGAAAAAAGCTTATTAATTGTCTTTGAAGTTTGAATTCTCAAGCCTCTCATAAATACTAGGCAAGCAAAAAAATTCATTCAGTCAAGTCTGTTGTGGCCTGGTTGTTGGATAAATGTAAAGATTTTCCTGCTTTGGGTAGAAAAAAAGAGCTAAGGAAGATGGAAATGGATTAAACATGGGTGTTATTCCCTGAAAAGAAGTTCTCTGCTCTGAAGCCCACTGCAAAGCTGAGCTCTGAGGAGGTGGTGATACAAGTCCAAGATTAATTTGGGACTCCAGGAGCAGTTAGGACCTGTGACTTGTTTTGCCGGTGAATTTCCTCATGTGCTGGGACGGCATAACACCAGTTGACTAGGGATGATGGTATAGCATGACCTAATGTGGTGTGTCAAGAAGTTTGAGTTAACCACCTTGAGTTTCTTACAACTCTAAGAGTGACTTGGAAAAATCTTGTCATTTTCCTCCCAACTCAAAAGTGGCCACAAATTTTTTTTTTTTTTTTTTTTGCTACTTTCCATTAAGAAGCAGAGACTAATTCCCTTCTCCTTGAATGTGGGCTAATCTAGTGGCACGGTTGACCAATGGAATGCATCAGAAGTGAGCTTCTGTGAGTTTTAAGGTCAGATAACAAGAAGTTTTGCAACTTTCACTGGGATCTCTTAGAATGTTCTCTCTGGAAAGCCAGTTGCATGCAGTCTGATCATCTTCCTGGAAAGCCTATCTAGAGAAGTCTTGAGACTTCTTGGATAGGGAAAGGGGCCCGGCTCAGCCCAGTCTGCCCTCTCTTTCCACCAAGACAACAGGTATGTGAGTAGCCATCAACCACATAGTACCAAATATTAATAATCCTAGGGGAGGCAGCCCACCCAGCCCTTGAAGGTCTGACCCACAGGTCATAAACATGATAAAATGATTATTGTGAGCCACTAAGTTTTGGGTTGTTTGCTCCATCACAGTAGATAACCAGTACTTTTTCACATGCCCTCAGAATTACACAAAGCAAGTGGATGAATTGTCTAACTTTAGCCTGAAGAAACCTCTTGGATTTACAGCCTGACCTGTGTGAAGATGATTATGCAAGCCCTATCTACAAAAGACTTTGTGGGGAAGGACTTTTATTCCTAAGTTTTAACAGAAAAAAAAAAAAAAAAACCATTCATTTTGCTCATTCACAGCCAACATTAGCAGGGACAAAAATCTGACCAAGAAGCAAACATTAATGCTGCCATGATTGTGTTTCTGGAGTTGTACAACATGCTGGCCCTGCCACCCATTCATTCATTCTCCAAGACTTAGATACCACACACATCAGTGGAAGGAGGGAATGTGGTGAACCTTGATTTCACTGGGAAAGTCCTCATATGACAGAGAAACTGTAATTTGACTGAAAAATATCTTGAAGTGACTAAGTTGGTTATTTGTCACTCAGAAAAATGGGGTTTAAAATAGGAATTCAGTCGTCATAGAAAAATGAAACCATTTTTTTTTAGCACAATTGCAGCTTGTGAAATCAATATGTTATAGTAATTCAATATATGAAACACTATGGGTAAGCCAATTAGAATCTGTTCATTATCTGATTAGCTTATCTCCTCCTTCCTGGGTCCATTTATTCTTTTGCAGTGGGAACTGTTCCTTTTGTTGTGATCAGAACACCTGGGTCCGCTCCAGTGTATAGTCTTGCTGAGAAATGAAATTAGTCTTCAGGCTATTTGATTATCATGGGTCTGAACAAAAGTAAAAGGAGTTCTGTTATTTAGGCCATGGTGACCAACCTGATGACCCACGTCTGCCCCAAAATAGAAGGACCTCTTTAGTGATCAGAATGCCTGTTCTGTGCCCTGCCCACCCAGTCAGCTTTGTTCTTTTCTATATATATGAAGTAAATTAAATTCCATCTCCCTGTTTGTCTTGCTTCTCCTTCTAATGAGACCATTCCACCAGTAATGGCAAGTTTAATCTATAGATACGTTTATACTGTTAATTAAGTTATGCCCAAGGCCTGCCTGCTTTTGCCTTTGGAACCTAATACTGCTAAAGGGCTCTTTCCTCAGATAGCAGATTTAATTTATCATGTGTTGATTTTACTAATTTAACTCATTTCTTCCTGTTGCTTTGATGTTTTGTCTAAGAGGGTCACTCTATTTCCATCTAATCCTGCAAGACTTTGAGTGCAATGAGAAGTGCACTGAGCAAGAAAAATCCCAATAAATAAAAAATGAGAATTATGCATTTTTATCTTAGGAAATTGAAGGAAGGGAAACTTTTAAGATTTCATTATAAATTTCTATACCTAGTAATTGAGCTATAGATTGTCTTGTAAAATTTGTAAGTCCTGTGTTTGAAAGAGCTCAGAGTTACCCCTATTTGTAGTTTCTACAGGAAAAACATGCTCATTTGTTCACTAATTTATTAATCCAACATTGATTAACCCTGATTAGAATCATGCTTCAGTCTGTGAAAGAAGCATAAATAATATATAAAATGATTTTCTTCCTTTTTAAAAATTTATATCTGTGTGAGATGATGGATGTTCAGTATACTTACTATGAAAACCATTTCATGATGTATGTAAGTAAAATTGTGAACTTCTTAAGTAGTATTGCATGTCAGTTATAGCTCAATGAAACTGGAAGAAAAAATATGTAAAATATAAGGCACATGATAAAGCACATGAAATGTTCAACAGAGTTAGATAGAGTGAAGTCTAAACTAAAACCCCAATGAAACACTACTGCATGACTAAACACTACTAGAATGACTAAAACAAAAGACTGATGATACCAAGAATTGGCAAAGATAGTGAACAACTGTGACTCTGCAAGTGTAAGATGGCACAACCACCTTGGAAAATTCTCAGCATCACTAAAAGTTGAACATAAATTTATTCTATGATCCAGAAATTGCACTTCTAGATTGTATTTATTATCTACATCATAAATTACCACAACTTAATGGCTTAAACGAGCTTCCCTGGTGGCTCAGTGGTAAAGAACCCACCTGCCAATGCAGGAGACTTGGGTTCCATCCCTGGGCGGGAAGATCCCCTGAAGGAGGAAATGGCAAACCTCTCCAGTATTCTTGCCTGGAGAATCCCATGGACAGAGGAGCCTGATGGGCTACAGTGCATGGGGTCACAAAGAGACAGACAGGACTTAGTGACCAAGCATTCACACAGTATGCAATGGGTTAACCTATGGTAAACACTTACATAGTTTCTGGGGGTTAGGAATTCAGAGTAGGCTTAATTGATGGTTTGCTTCAGGGTCTCTTTTTGGTTTCACTTAATGTGGTAGCCAGGACCACAGTCACCTGAATGCTGGATGGGGCTGGAGGCTCTGCTCTACAGTGGCATACTCACAAGACTGACAAGATGAAAATGGTGACTGGCAGGTGGCTTCAGCTCCTTGCCATTTGGATCCCACCATATTGCTGCTTGAGTGTCTTTCTGGCAGGTGGTGTCCCACCAGAGTGAATGATCTGGGAGAGAGCAAGGTGGCCGCTTTTATGACCTAGCCTTTAAAGCCATACTTTATACCTTTTTGCAGTATCCTACTGACTGCATATAGTAGTCCTATTCAGTGTGTGGTATATATGTGTGTATGTGGTGGGGAGCGGTGCAACTACATAAGAGGCTAGGTATGAGGAAGCAAGGATCATTGGGTACCATCTTGGAGGCTCTCTGCCACATAGGTGTTTATTCCAGAGAAACAAAAATAAACATCCACAAAAAACATTATGCAAGAATGTTCATAGGAGTTTATTTACACTCCTCAAACTGGAGACAGACCAGATGTTCATCAGCAAGAGTCTAGATAAACAAACTGGTATATTCACACAGTAGATACAACTCAGCAATAAAAAGGAACTAACTACTAATAAATGCAAAAATATGATGCTAAGTAAAAGAGGAAATGTCTATAATGTATGATCCCCTTTATATGCAATTCTAGAATAGGCAAAACTCTCCTTCAATTCAGTTCAGTTCAGTCACTCAGTCGTGTCCGACTCTTTGCGACCCTGTGAACCACAGCGCACCAGGCCTCCCTGTCCATCACCAACTCCCGGAGTCCATCCAAACCCATGTCCATCGAGTCAGTGATGCCATCTAACCATCTCATCCTCTGTCGTCCCCTTTTCCTCCTGCTCTCAATCTTTCCCAGCATCAGGGTCTTTTCCAATGAGTCAGCTCTTCTTATCAGGTGGCCAAAGTACTGGAGTTTCAGCTTCAACATCAGTCCCTCCAATGAACATCCAGGACTGATCTCCTTTAGCATGGACTGGTTGGATCTCCTTGCTGTCCACGGGACTCTCAAGAGTCTTCTCTAACACCACAGTTCAAAAGCATCAATTCTTCAGCACTCAGCCTTCTTTATAGTCCAACCCTCACGTCCATACATGACCACTGGAAAAACCATAGCCTTGACTAGATGGACCTTTGTTGGCAAAGTAATGTCTCTCTTTTTAATATGCTGTCTAGGTTGGTCATAACTTTCCTTCCAAGGAGTAAGCGTCTTTTAATTTCCTGGCTGCAGTCACCATCTGCATGATTTTGGAGCCCAGAAAAATAAAGTCAGCCCCTGTGTCCACTCTTTCCCCATCTATTTGCCATGAAGTGATGGGACTGGATGCTCTCCTAAGGTGATATAAATCAGATCAGTGGTTGCTTCTCACAGGAGCAGGAGGTAGAGTGACAGGGGATAGCTATAAAAAAGCTTTCCGGGTAATGAAGCCCTTCTGCCAAATTTGTAAGAAGCAATTCAGCAAGCTCAATTATGTTCTGAAGATTTCACTGTTGATAAATTATACCTCAATAAAAAAATATAAGGCATAATCCAAGGATCACAGGAGAAATATGAACAAATGATAAGTTAAAATTAATGAGAAAAAAAAAGACAAAAAAAAGAGAAAAAACATTAATGAGAAAAATTAATACAGAATGGGGAAATGTTAATGGAGAAAGTATTAATTTTTAATAAGTCAAAATAGTAATTGTAGATAAGTTTAATAAAAAATTAAATTTATTAGTTTGTGTTAATAAATCCCATCATTTGGAGTAATTGACTTATTTCTTTTTCTTTTTGGTCTATTTTCTAGTCTTTTATACATTTAAAAAAATCAATACTAACATTTCATATATAAGATTTTATAAACTGATTACATGTGTGTATGGTTGGTTGGTGACAGTATAAATAGCTCCCAAGACTATTAAATTCTTTTAAAATATTATTTTCAATTGCTACATGTGATTGTAGGACTATGACATGGTTTATGTAACTGTTTTGTTAGTAATGGACATTTGGGTTGTTTCTCATTATTTAAGTGATACAATGGAGTTCTACTTAAAGATTTTTCTTTAGTATTGCTTTCTCTGTAATTTAACCCCTTTATGAGGAGTTAAATTTTTGTGTATATCTACTAATAATGTATAAAAGGACATTTCACCAGACTTTGGTTGGGTGGTAAGTATTTTGAACACTTTGATCATGTGTTTCTTAACCCTTGTAATTGAGAAAATGGGGGTTGATCTGAGGCTTGAAGAATGACTAGCATTTTAAATGTCAGTCGGGTTTCAAAAGTCTAAGCTAGGGAAGGTTATTTCTGTAGTGTTCATGGCCTGGCAAGCAAAGTCATGCAGTGTCAAACTCATGGAACTGCAAGAAGTTTAATACAAAAGCTTGGAGCAGCGGGTCTCAATCTTCCCTACACAAGAGTATCACTTAAGGTAAACAAACAAACAAACAATGTAGACCAATAAACTCACATTGTTGGTAGAGAGCTCAGGCATTAGCAGGTCTAAAACTTCTCAGGAGATTCCAATGTGCAAGCAAAACTGAAAACCACTCGTGTAGAGTGCAGCAGAATGGGATAGGATGCAATTATAGATGAAACTGAGAAGATGGAAACCAGATGTAGCAAGGCATCGTACTCTGGGACAAACTGCCTAGAAAGTACACTTTCTAGGGAGTTCAGCAGATGATGTTAGTGTTCTTCAGTCATCACATCGGCGCCCTTCACCTTTCACATGTACTCATGTGGTGTTACTCCCAGCAAACTGCTATCACGTAACTTCTTGTGTCCGGACAGGCTGCTCTCACACTGCCTGGGCTCCTCCCTCTCCTTGCCAAGATCTGGAAATGCCTGGCAATGTTCACAGGGCACAGTCCTTAAGCTCTGATTGATGTGATAGGATCCAAATAATCCTGCTTCCTCTCCCCTGATCAGGACAGTTCTGAAGGGTGATTCTTCTACAGACTTTTTACCAACCAGGAGAGGGTGAGTTTGTGGTAGAAGTCAACCCATGCACCACTTCTTTCACAAAGAAGAAGTTCTCTGAAAGCAATGTCAGTTGAAATAAACAGTTGGCTTAGTCATCAGCTGCAAGCACCTAATCTCATTGTAGACCACGTGGTTTTTAGACCCCAGGGATCTACAAACACACTTTAAGTGGACTGACTTCCACTGTCTCCAGAGAGCCCTGCATTCATGTGCCAGTGTTACCCTCTATGGATATACTTTTATTTTGCAGGCTTGCCTGGCCTCCTTCCTTTCCCTGTTCCGCTTCCTGCTTCCTGGATTTTCCACTCTTATTAATATAAGTAACTCTCATATGACTCTTAGTGTCAGTCCAGGGAACTCAATTAAGATAGGCAATGAGGATTGTATTGGAAGGTAAAATCCATGCCTTAGAAAGATCATTCTGAAGAATGATTTAGAAAAATGGATGAATTTAGGTAGGAAATGAGATGAAGGACTATCACAATATCCCATCAACCAGGAAACTTAGGAGTCACCCTCCTCTGTGACTTATAGTTTTAAAATATCCTTTCCTTATCATTTTCAGAGCCCCTGCTTTAGTTCACACTCTCATTATTTTTGAGGTATAGAATCCATGATGTTAACTCAAGGACTGTGCCAATGTATCTAGACTAGAAATAGTGAGTTCCTTACAATATGCAAACTAAAATTTCCTTTGTGAAATATGTTTTTTCCTTTAGATTTTAGTGCTCACAGATTCTAAATTACGTTTATAAAGACACTTAGGTATACCTTGACGCAGGCAAGTGATTAAAGCTCTCTGGCCCTCAACTTTCTCACCTCTTGGATGAAGAAGATTAAATGATGATTCCTAAAGTGAAAGTCGCTCAGTCGTGATGATTCCTAAAGCCTCTTCTAGTTCTGAAATATTATATTCAACAGAGGCCACTAGATTAAGTCAGTGAGAGAAGCATAGAACAGATTATTCCAGTAGCAATTGTCACTTCTCAAAACAAATTGACAAAAATCATACACTTATTGTAAGAACAATTCTCTAGGAAGCTAACCTATGCCCATTTTTCTTAATGATATGTTTACTGCCTTTAACTTTGCTTTGGAAATGGGTAACCATCTAATTGGGTTGATAAGGTCAGCGTGCAGAAGGTTTGGAAAGAGATTGGATAATATTTGTGAGTGTGTATATTTGCCTAGACATGGTTTTTGTCATGTTTATTGTACTTTAATGATTAGCTAGAAATAATAAGCCTGCTGTGTATGCTATTTTACTAATGTTCTGCCATTTATGGATTATTCTAAGGTAATTTAAAAACACAGAGAAAATATAATTTAAGAATGCTTTTGGAAGAGGTGGATATATTTATACAATTAAATAGTAATTTAATAACACAATATTCCTTAAAACAGAGCTCACCAGTGTATACAGTTCATAGGAGGGCCTGTGAGGCTGGATGTGATGAGTTTTATTTTCCTGTTTAGGAGAATATGAATTCAACTTAGGGTGATTTTGTGGCTCGAGAAAGGTGATTTAACAATATGTAAATTATTTCTGCTCATCAGTTTATCACCTCTTGTCCCCTAACAACCCTGGAAAATACTCAAATATTTCCCCAGACTCTTTTGTGTTTCTCAGCTTAGGCAGGCAGAGATCTGAGCTTCACAGTTGTATTGCACAGACCCTCCATGAAAGATGACTGCAAGTCTATTCTGCTTTGGACTTGTGTCTGTTTTAGGTTCTTCAAGGAATATTTTCAAAATGATAAAAGGAGAATTAGGATATGTTTGTAGCATTTTTTCAATTTGTTTTTTTTTCCCCTTAGATAAGATTAATACATAGATAGGAAAGTGTGTAGTTCTTTCCTATATATTTTACATATATATATACACACTTATGTAGCTACTTCCTGGACTAAGATATAAAGCAAGATTTTAAAAAATTCCCTCTCTTTTTTTCCAGTTAATTTTCCTCTATTCAGAGGTTATCACTGTTGTTAAACCCAAGTTCTTGTGTCCTCTGCAAAGTGAGGCCAAATAAACAAAAAACATTGGGGTTTGGAGCAGAGGAGGGTTAATTGTAAGGGCCAAGCAGGGACAACAGGCAACTCATGCTCAAAAAGCCCGAATTCCCTGATGAGTTTCAAGAAAGGTCTTAAAGGAAAATTTGTGGAGAGAGCTGCAGGGTGTGTGTGTGTGTGTGTGTGTGTGTGTGAGACAGAGAGAGACAGACAGACAGACAGACTTTCTTCTGATTAGCTGGTGGTGGGGTAAAAGGATGGTATTCCAAGAACCTCAGTCATCAGCCTTCTGGTTTCTGTAGAAGAATTCAGAGATATGTATCAAATAGTTATATATATATAGCCATCCCTTGAGGACGACTCAGGACCTTGCCCCATGGCTACACTATTTCTTGACTGCCTTTCCTTTGTTTCTGCATTCCCTCAGTTTACTAATTAGTAACTGCTTGAATCTGCTCTTTAGTTCACAGGGAAGATCTAGGAGGGTGAAGCCTTTTTCCTACAAATGAGAAAAAAGGACACAGAAAGGCTTTTGTACTTGGAAGGGCCACACAGGATCCTGCTTGGCTTCATCACCGTCCTCACTTCTCTCACTACAGCTTTGCTTGCCTGGCTTTTATTGCTGTGTCGTATTCTACTGATATTATTCTCATCTGGATGAGTATTTTCATTTTTCAGCTTTGTGAATGACTGCTATGATTTTTAATGGGCATATGTACTCATTCTTTTATTGGTAGATGTGACTAGAATTAGGACTGTACATTCATGAGGTAGGCATGAGTCAGCATTAGCACCGTGGCCAACTGTTTTTCCAAAGAGGTAGTACTAATTTTCATTTGCACCAGCAATGTATGGAGTCCTGTGTTTGTATGTATTCAGTCGATTCAGTAGTGTCTGCCTGTGACTCAATGGACCTCTGTCCGTGGGATTCTCCAGGCAAGAATACTGGAGTGGTTGCCTTGCCCTCCTCTTGGGGATCTCCCCGAGCTAGGAGGAATCAAACCTGTGTCTCTTATGTCTCCTGCATTTGCAGGCGGGTTCTTTATCTGGGAAGCCCTAGTTCTTCTGTATTTGTGCCTCTATGTGATATTGTCAGTGTTGTTAATTTTAGTCATTATGGTGAATATCTGGTTGTATCTCCTAGTTTTAATTTTCATTTCCCTGATAAATAATGATGTTGAGTACCTTTCCATATAATTATTGGTCCTTGTGAAACCTCTTTTACAAAATCCTATTCAAGTATTTTAGCCATTGATTATATTGTATTAATTGAAATGTATTCTGACAAATATGTGAATGTATTTGTGTTTTGTTTTGATGAATAGATATTCTTAATTTTAACAAAGTCCAGTTTATCGTTATTTTCTTCTACGGCCCACAGTTTTGGTGTTTTGTTTTACTATATGACTTGAAAACCCAATAATTTCATAATGCATTTAATATGATAAATTTTGGGCTTCATTTTAAAGATAATAACTATCTGTGAAATAGCAAGAATACATTGGACATTAACTATGAAGAGCTAGGCATTCTGTCTTTTCTAATTACTAAGTATGTATCTTGGGAAATTGTTTAAGTCTTTTCATCATTCATACTTTGGTAAACTGGTCAGGACTCTCAGTTGCAACTGACAGAAAACGAACTAATCTAGCTAAGAAAGAGTGACCTAGAAGGGGTGCGGGGGGGTGGGTAAACCCTAGAATCAGAAGAGCTGACTAAGTCATTGTTAGCACATGTGACCTTAGGAGCCCAGTCACAACTATGATACTCTTATCTTGGCTTTTCTCTGTGTGGTGGCCTGTTTCTCACTGAGAGCAAATAGTAGCAAGAAACATGGCAGCTGGCAGCACCAAGCTTACAACACCCCAACTGAGCATCTCAAAGGAAAAATGGAGTGCTTCCCTGTCCCATTTATTCCAGCATCTATTAATAATAATCCTAGTGAAGGACTCTGGGTAGTCCTGAATCATCTATCTGCCCAGGGGAACAAAGGGGAGAGAAAAACCATTGTTATTAACCCCAGGATGAAATGAAAAAGGGAACACTTCCCAGAAAGAAGTAGGTATGCTATTGCCAAGAGCAAGATTAGGTGCTCCACAGACAGACAGAATAGATGTAACAGTACAAAAGGAATGAAAACGCCTCATTTGCAAGAGTTGGTTGTTGAAAGTCTTAATCAGAGAATTATTTGAAAGTATTTGGAACAAGGGAGAGACATATTACGTATGTGCTGAAAATGAACTATAAGGGGAACCTCGAAAACTTTTTTTTCTTGCTCTCAGACCTGGAGCCCTAGGGAAGATCATGGCTGGCCTCAGCAAAAGCAGGAATCTAAGATACTGTTCTAGGCTCTTACTTGAAAGTGACTTTCATGGGTTTTCATTGTCAAAGTGGATCTCTGTTTTACATACATAAAAACAAAGCTCTGCCTTGATTCTTTCCTACTGATCAAGCGAGATAATCCTGATAGTAAAACATAGGACCTAGAATCTCCCAAATCTTCATCCCCCAAAATATGGTTTTAGTAATTCAATGTTCAACCTTCTTCCTTTCCAACATGGATACAGAATTCTTACAGTTATTAATAATAGCATGTAGCAGCAGGTAACTGACAAATGTGACACATAGCAGCATGGATGCTTTTGAATCATTGCCACTGGGAATGTTGGGGCTTCCCTGGGGGCTCAGATGGTGAAGAATCTGCCTGCAATGCAGGAGACCTGGGTTCAATCCCTGGGTCCAGGAGAAGGGAATGGCTACCCACTCCAGTAGTCTTGCCTGGAGAATTCCATAGATATGAGGAGCCTGGTGGGCTATAGTCCACAGGGTCATAGACATGACTGAGCAACTAACTCATGCTTTCACTTTCACTTCAGGCAACTCATTGTCTCTTTAATTCTTCTGTTCATAAAATATTTATCTTGGAATCTGTGATTCTCAAACTTTAACGTGCATCAGAATCACCTGGAGAACTCGTTAAGCTACAGATTTGTTTGGCCCACCGTCCCAGAGTTCATGATTTCATAGGTCTGGGGTGGGGTCCCAAATTGGCGTTTCTAAGTTCCTCATGATGAGCTGCTGTTGCTTGTCCAGGAAGCACACTTTAAGAACTAGATAAAAGATATATTCCTAAAAATGTGGGCATAAGCAAGACTTTTATACATCACATTTTAACTCACTGGTGAAATCTGTAACTTGAAGAAACGAATTTTCCTTGGAAAATAAAGAGCCCTTGTTAAAAAAATAAATGCTTCCCAAATAGACTTGGTCATTCTGATTTGCTTGAGGGTTGGGGTGAAGGGTAAATGTGTATATTAAATTAACTCCTCGGAGGTCATATAACCTGGAGAATATATGAAACTGATACTATGATAGGTAACTATAAGGGACTCACAGGGAAAGTTGCAAGTAACTTTCACCTCTGCTTTAAAATTCCTTGTCTGTGCAGCCTAATAGGATTTTCTGGTTCACTAGTTTGTTTTTCTTTTCTTTGCCTATACTTAATGTGTGTGTACCAGGAATTTGATGCCCCTAAACAGCATTTCCAACTGAGATTAAAAGGGCTAATGCTAAATCCTCCCAGCTCCAGACTTGGTCACCAGATGAGTCATAGAAACCACTGCGAGAGACTGAATCACATTGCTCTCCTTCCATCAGTCATGACCGAGGAGTTCAGTTAGCCAACCTCAGAAATTAAAATCTGAAAACAAGGACTTTATTTTTCTCTAGTAATGTTGGATCAGTATTGGCAAACAAGGCTGACAGTAGCATGAAGGAGAAAGTACAGGCTCATCAATAATAACTGCCTCCAGTGATGGCCTTGTTCACTTGGTACATTTCAGAGGATGCAAGGTTAAGTATTGCCTGGCCCTGGGGATCTCTGGGGTTTACAAATTGTGCTTCAGAAATTTTCTTTCTTCCTTAAAGACTTTGAGGTTTAAATGTCTGCCACTAAGTCTGACATCTGTTTGGAATGTGGTATTTTCTCCCTTCTAAGTAGATATTTAGGATCAATAAGGGCAGCTATCTTCTATTCATATCTTGAAGGACTGTGAGCCATGGTTAAAATACCCATAATATACCATGATAGTGTGGCAGCTCTGCCAACATCACTATTTCATCCTTTCCCATAGGTAAGTTTTAACTTTTCTCCAAGTGTGGAAAAAATGGGACTACTAAAATAATGTCTGTAGTTGCACTAAATTAGTTTTTATTAAGTTTATTAAGAGTTCTCTGTGCCTACTGTCTTTCTCCTCGGTATCAGATGTGGGATCAGATTAGATCAGTCGCTCAGTCGTGTCCAACTCTTTGCAACCCCATGAATCACAGCACGCCAGGCCTCCCTGTCCATCACCAACTCCCAGAGTTCACTCAGACTCACGTCCATCGAGTCAGTGATGCCATCCAGCCATCTCATCCTCTGTCGTCCCCTTCTCCTCCTGCCCCCAATCCCTCCCAGCATCAGAGTCTTTTCCAATGAGTCAACTCTTCGAATGAGGTGGCCAAAGTACTGGAGTTTCAGCTTTAGCATCATTACTTCCAAAGAAATGCCAGGGCTGATCTCCTTCAGAATGGACTGGTTGGATCTCCTTGCAGTCCAAGGGACTCTCCAACACCACAGTTCAAAAGCATCAATTATTCGGTGCTCAGCCTACTTCACAGTTCAACTCTCACATCCATACATGACCACAGGAAAAACCATAGCCTTAACTAGACGAAACTTTGTTGGCAAAGTAATGTCTCTGCTTTTGAATATGCTATCTAGGTTGGTCATAATTTTCCATCCAAGGAGTAAGCGTCTTTTAATTTCATGGCTGCAGTCACCATCTGTAGTGATTTTGGAGCCCAGAAAAATAAAGTCTAACACTGTTTCCACTGTTTCCCCATCTATTTGCCATGAAGTGATGGGACCAGATGCCATGATCTTCGTTTTCTGAATGTTGAGCTTTAAGCCAACTTTTTCACTCTCCACTTTCACTTTCATCAAGAGGCTTTTTAGTTCCTCTACACTTTCTGCCATAAGGGTGGTGTCATCTGCATATCTGAGGTTACTGATATTTCTCTCGGCAATCTTGATTCCAGCTTGTGTTTCTTCCAGTCCGGCGTTTCTCATGATGTACTCTGCATATAAGTTAAATAAACAGGGTGACAATATACAGACTTGATGAACTCCTTTTCCTATTTGGAACCAGTCTGTTGTTCCATGTCCAGTTCTAACTGTTGCTTCCTGACCTGCATACAAATTTCTCAAGAGGCAGATCAGGTGGTCTGGTATTCCCATCTCTTTCAGAATTTTCCACAGTTTATTGTGATCCACACAGTCAAAGGCTTTGGCATAGTCAATAAAGCAGAAATAGATGCTTTTCTGGAACTCTCTTGCTTTTTCAGTGATCCAACAGATGTTGGCAATTTGATCTCTGGTTCCTTTGCCTTTTCTAAAACCAGCTTGAACATCAGGAAGTTCACGGTTCACATATTGCCGAAGCCTGGCTTGGAGAATTTTGAGCATTACTTTACTAGCGTGTGAGATGAGTGCAATTGTGCGGTAGTTTGAGCGTTCTTTGGCATTGGCTTTCTTTGGGATTGGAATGAAAACTGACCTTTTCCAGTCCTGTGGCCACTGCTGAGTTTTCCAAATTTGCTGGCATATTGAATGCAGCACTTTCACAGCATCATCTTTCAGGATTTGGAATAGCTCAACTGGAATTCCATCACCTTCACTAGCTTTGTTCGTAGTGATGCTTTCTAAGGCCCACTTGACTTCACATTCCAGGATGTCTGGCTCTAGGTCAGTGATCACACCATTGTGATTATCTGGGTCATGAAGATCTTTTTTGTACAGTTCTTCTGTGCATTCTTGCCACCTCTTCTTAATATCTTCTGCTTCTGTTAGGTCCATACCATTTCTGTCCTTTATCGAGCCCATCTTTGCATGAAGTGTTCCTTTGGTATCTCTGATTTTCTTGAAGAGATCCCTAGTCTTTCCCATTCTGTTGTTTTCCTTTATTTCTTTGCATTGATCGCTGAAGAAGGCTTTCTTATCTCTTCTTGCTATTCTTTGGAACTCTGCATTCAGATGTTTATATCTTTCCTTTTCTCCTTTGCTTTTTGCTTCTCTTCTCTTCACAGCTATTTGTAAGGCCTCCCCAGACAGCCATTTTGCTTTTTTGCATTTCTTTTCCATGGGGATGGTCTTGATCCCTGTCTCCTATACAGTGTCACGAACCTCATTTCATAGTTCATCAGGCACTCTATCTATCAGATCTAGGCCCTTAAATCTATTTCTCACTTCCACTGTATAATCATAAGGGATTTGATTTAGGTCATCTCCCTTTAAATCTGGTTTAAAAAATAATTCTGTAAGTTATTTGAGTACACAAAGTAGAAAGCATGAAGAATAACAGGAGAGAGAGAGATTGTCACCGTAGCTTGTCTCATTTCCCTGAACTTGAGGGAGAGAATGGAAAGCAGACTGGGTCACAGAGAAAAATCCAGGTTGCATGGACTTGGGGAAATAGTGGGCTTGAGGAAATAGTTTAAATTTCCTTGGTTTTTAGTAGTACTGGCTGGCATTGGAGGGCTTTCTTGAAGCTCTTTAACAAGTTATAAAGTTTTCATATGTATATACTGTCTTTTCAAAGTAGAAAAATTTTATTTCTGATCTTTTTTCTCCCAGGAGATGGAGCTGAAAGGAAAAGTATTTAAGCCTCTGCAACTTTTCATAAATTGAGGGAGGTTTTAATTCCCATTCCATTCATTTAAGTATCATACATTATGATAGGCTTGGGAAAACCAAGAAAAATTCACTACTTATCCCCTCAGTGAATTTCAATGATAGTTGAAGGATAAACATGAAAACAAAAATTATAATACACTAACATGATTTTTGCAAAAATGTTGAGCATAGAGTGCTGTGATATTCTACAACAGATGCCTAATTTCTCTGGAGGAGTCTCTGAAGGCTGCATAGACATCTCTCAGGCAATCAAGGAGGAGAGGGAGATGACAGAAAACAGAGGATCATATGCAAATGATAAGGAGGGCTGGCTTGTTAGTGTGTGAAAGGGCAAAGAGGAATCTGGCAGGAGATGAGGGCCAGCCTGAGAAGTAGCAGCTGCATAATGCATGGAGTTTGGGCTATTCACAAGATGTTTTGTTTGACCCTGTTGTCAACAGGGAGAATTCTGGAGACATTGGGCGGCAAACACTCGCTCTGGTTTTTTCTAGAATTACAGTGGTAGGGCTGGAGAGATGGGCTTCCAGAAATGACTTCCAGAACAAGACAGTCCAACTGGTCCCAAGAGGATGGTGGTGAAGCATTAGGAAGCTGCCACTGATGATTTGGAGTTCAAGAACTCGCAATGTGGCTGCAATCCTGGGAACAGGAGGTTACCACCTCCACCACTGTTACAGCTCTCCATGCAGCACAGTGATCTCCCCCAGGGACACTGCTGCCAAAACCCCTATATTTCCATACCCCACTTGCCAACAGCAAGAACAATAGGAAACTAGGCCTTGCTTCACATTTGTCTTCTAAATATTTCACTGGAGCCTATCAGACTGGGAGAACCTAGCATGTATTCAGAATTCTTGTTGCAAGGGAACTGGATTTTGAAATTTTTTCTTTCCAGCTTCTGTGGAAGGGCTCTCTTGGAAGAGGTTGGAATGGATGCTGAGGATCAATTCATCAAGTCTACTGGACATATGATGGGTGAAATTAGATGAGAAAATATGTAGAGAAGAGAAACAGCTGGGAACAGAAATATAAACAGCCACACTGCAGGGACAAGTAGGGAGACAAAGAAGGAATGGTCACAGAGTTAGGAGAAGAATGAAGACAGCGGCACTGTGGCTACCAGGGAAAGAAAAAAGCTTAGGAAGAAGGAAGTAGATAACTGTGAAAATGCTTTAGTGCAGTGATCATCAATGGTTTTCAATTTTTGATCATTTTTTTTAATGAGATCTTTTCAGTGACAAACCCTGTGTTTACCTCCAATATTAGGCAAAAACTTCATTGCCTGGAGTAATTTAAGCAAAAATATTTTAATTAACTCACAATTTTAAATCCAGTGGGGACAGACCTAGCAACAGGTGCTTAATTGGCATCGCCTGCTAAGCCTTTCTATCACTCCCTCTTTTGGCTTTGCTCTCCTGCTCTCTGTATTGGATCATTGTCATGAAAGTTCTCTCCATGAAACCAGGTAAAAAATGGACTCTGGAAACCAGGCTTATCTATTGCTTACAATTTGTGATCCCAAAAGAAGAAGAGGCTCTTTCTTTCTTCCAGGATTCCCACATCAAATCTTCAGTTCAGTTCAGTCGCTCAGTCGTGTCCAATTCTTTGCGACTCCATGAATCCCAGCATGCCAGGCCTCCCTGTCTATCACCAACTCCCAGAGTTTACTCAAACTCATGTCCATCGAGTCAGTGATGCCATCCAGCCGTCTCATCCTCGTCGTCCCCTTCTCCTCCTGCCCCCAATCCCTCCCAGCATCAGAGTCTTTTCCAATGAGTCAACTCTTCGCATGAGGTGGCCAAAGTATTGGAGTTTCAGCTTTAGCATCAGTCCTTCCAAAGAACACCCAGGACTGATCTCCTTTAGAATGGACTGGTTGGATCTCCTTGCAGTCCAAGGGACTCTCAAGAGTCTTCTCCAACACCACAGTTCAAAAGCATCAATTCTTAGGTGCTCAGCTTTCTTCACAGTTCAACTCTCACATCCATACATGACCACTGGAAAAACCATAGCCTTGACTAGATGGACCCTTGTTGGCAAAGTAATGTCTCTGGTTTTTAATATGCTATCTAGGTTGGTCATAATTTTCCTTCCAAGGAGTAAGCGTCTTTTAATTTCATGGCTGCAGTCACCATCTGCAGTGATTTTGGAGCCCCAAAAATAAAGTCTGACACTGTTTCCACTGCTTCCCCATCTATTTCCCATGAAGTGATGGGACCAGATGCCATGATCTTAGTTTTTTGAATGTTGAGGTTTAGGCCAACTTTTTCACTCTCCTCTTCCACTTTCATCAAGATGCTTTTTAGTTCCTCTTCTTAGGGAAGACATTGAATAGTCTGTCCTGGGTCATATGACTTTCAGGGCATCAATCACTTGCCAGCTATTGCCATAGGGTGTTCTGATTGGTCAGGCCTGGGCTACATGCCCATCCCAGCTGGTGAAGTGAAGTGAAGTGAAAGTCACTTAGTTGTGTTTGACTCTTTTCGACCCCATGGACTGTAGTCCACCAGGCTCCTCTGTCCATGGAATTCTCCAGGCAGGAATACTGGAGTGGGTAGCCGTTCCCTTTTTCAAGGGATCTTCCCAACCCAGGGATCAAACCATGGTTTCCAGCATTGCTGATGGTTTCTTTACTGAGTTACTAAGGAAGCCCAAGCATAGATTCTGCCCTGTCCAAAACATGTAAAGATTCCCTGAGAGAATCATCAGAAGTTATGGTTTTGTATCCAGAAATAGGAGAAAGGGATGCCACACAGGCAAATTCACCAGTCTCTGACTGGGCAACGCTGGGTTAAAGTTAAATAGGTTTGTCTCAGAATTCATAAATCATCTATATTCTGTTAGAAGTGTGTCATTAAGTCTAGCCTACAGTTCTACATGAGAGTAATTATGTTTTTAGAATGCATCACTTGAAAAATATACGATGACAAAGAGCCACTATGAATTTAATGACACTTAAAAATGAATTCATTTTTTAAATTCATGATAATAGTTTCTACATACATTAAAAATACATAATGACATCTTTCCTCTACAAGTAATGCTTTGGGAGGTTACGGATTTGTGAGCCTGTTTCAATTACTCTGACGCCCCCCAAACACAAATAAATTTCATGCCTTGAAAGTTAATCATGGAGTCCAAGGTAGCCTACATACAATTTCAGGGACTGTTAAATAAAGAAGTTCCTAGGAAATGTTACAAGACTCAGTTTTATTGAGTTTTTGGTGTACTAGTATTAAATACTTCATGATCCAGGTCGGTGATGTGACTTCCAACCAAGTAGCTAATCTAAAAACTACATTAAAAAACGACCATGCATATAGAGCTGGGGGCGGGGAAGCACCTACATTACACAATAAATATTTTCTTTTAATTCTTTCTTTTTCTAAGTCCATCTTTTCTGTTTTCAACCTTTTAGTATATATATGGTGGCAAATCTGGGGAAAGAGCTTACCATAATAACAGGAAATGTGAACATTACATACATGTACACACACAGAGTGGGACACGACTTAGCGACTGAACACACACACACGTACATATATGCACATACATAGACACGTGTATATTCCCCCTTCCTCCCACAATTTCTAAAGGAGGTAGCTTTCCTTTCAGGACAACCCAGAGATCTGTGCCATGTGAAATGGATTCTGGATCTGTCCCCCGTGACCAGGCTGCTTGGTACCTTGGTTCTCCTATCTGCAAAATGAAGGTTGCTGTCTTTGCTGCCTCGCAGGAACGATGCGAGTCCGCACCTGCGGCTTCAACCTCCCAGGAAGAGAAATGCCCCCCAGGGCTTTTGCTGAGAGGTCCCCAATGCAGAGAATTATATTAGGTGCAGTGTTTTCCGGAAGGGCGGTTTTGTTATTGGTCTGCGCAATTGTTTCCATGCTGGGAGTGCTCTGTCCTTTTAGCAGAGCGATGGGGCTCGGTGATTTCAGGACCAAATCGGCGCGAAAGCGGCGGGCGCGCTCGGCCCCTCCAGCTGCGCGCTGCTCGGCTCCTCAGCTTGGGCCGCTTGGCAGAGGCTCGGCCTGCCCAGCTGTGGCGAGCGTCATCCCTTAGAAACACAGCTGTTCGAGAGGGAAGCACCGAACTGAAACTGGGCTAGGCCCACCGAGGCCGAGCTATAATCAGGACTGACACTTGAGTCCCCTAGAAGGACAAGCGCTGTAATCGAATTCTAATCTAATTACAGAAGAAAAAAAAATCTAATTTTTCTGTAAAAGAAGGGAAACAAGAAAAAGCAAAGGAAATGTAAAAATGATACTATATGTACAAATTACCCAATGATACTATACCAAGAACTATTTGTATGGAAGCCTGGAATGGTTTTCAAATAGTCAATTTGTAGGGAAAACCTTTAATTGGGAGGAGTAGGTAATTTTATATGCTTGTTAATGGAATCCAGTTTTGTTTTCCCTGTTTTAAGAACCTAATGTATTTGTTACCTATTTTGTTAATTAATTGTTTAATTTTTTTCTTTTTGGCCCGGGGTGGAAGCAGGGCGTCTTAACCACTAGACCACCAGGGGAAGTCCCTGCTGTTTCAAATTTTAAATTTGATATTTATAATTTTTATGACACTGTATTTTTCTTATTTTTAAATTTAAGATTAAAAAGCTTGTGGGTTCTGTTTTTTTTTTTTTTTAAAGAACATCTCTTTTTTGAAGTAAATGAAAAGCTTGAGGATTTACATATAATTTTTTCAGTTCTCAGTTTCTCTTTGCCAGAATTATTAGATTTTAAAATACCCTGAAAATTGCTTTAACTTGTCATGATTAGCAATTTTACTGAAACTTTGTTTTTAGGTTGAGTTAATGCTGAAGCTGAAACTCCAGTACTTTGGCCACCTCATGTGAAGAGTTGACTCATTGGAAAAGACTCTGATACTGGGAGGGATTGGGGGCAGGAGGAGAAGGGGATGACAGAGGATGAGATGGCTGGATGGCATCACTGACTCAATGGACATGAGTCTGAGTGAACTCCAGGAGTTGGTGATGGACAGGGAGGCCTGGCGTGCTGCGATTTATGGGGTCGCAAAGAGTCGGACACAACTGAGTGACTGAACTGAACTGAACATCAGATGAGAAACCTATATGCAGGTCAGGAAGCACCAGTTAGAACTGGACATGGAAAACAGACTGGTTCCAAATAGGAAAAGGAGTACGTCAAGGCTGTATATTGTCACCCTGCTTATTTAACTTATATGCAGAGTACATCATGAGAAATGCTGGACTGGAAGAAGCACAAGCTGGAATCAAGATTGCTGGGAGAAATATCAATAATCTCAGATATGCAGATGACACCACCCTTATGGCGGAAAGTGAAGAGGAACTAAAGAGCCTCTTGATGAAAGTGAAAAGGAGAGTAAAAAAGTTGGCTTAAAGCTCAACATTCAGAAAACTAAGATCATGGCATCTGGTCCCATCACTTCATGGCAAATAGATGGGGAAACAGTGGAAACAGTGTCAGACTTTATTTTTTGGGCCTCCAAAATCACTGCAGATGGTGATCGGCAGCCATGAAATTAAAAGACACTTACTCTTAGAAGAAGAGTTATGACCAACCTAGATAGCATATTAAAAAGCAGAGATATTACTTTGCCAACAAAGGTCCATCTGGTCAAGGCTATGGTTTTTCCTGTGGTCATGTATGGATGTGAGAGTTGGACTGTGAAGAAAGCTGAGCACCGAAGAATTGATGCTTTTGAACTGTGGTGCTGGAGAAGACTCTCGAGAGTCCCTTGGACTACAAGGAGATCCAACCCAGTCCATCCTAAAGGAGACTAGTCCTGGGTGTTCATTGGAAAGACTGATGCTGAGGCTGAAACTCAAATACTCTGGCCACCTCAAGCGAAGTGTTGACTCATTGGAAATGACCCTGATGCTGGGAGGGATTGGGGGCAGGAGGAGAAGGGGACGACAGAGGATGAGATGGCTGGATGGCATCACTGACTCGATGGACTTGAGTTTGGGTGAACTCCAGGAGTTGGGGATGGACAGGGAGGCCTGGCGTGCTGCGATTCATGGGGTCACAAAGAGTCAGGCACGACTGAGCAACTGAACTGAACTGAACATCAGAATGGGTACATTGGTTGAGCAGTTAAGGAAACAATTTTTTTCACAGCTTATAAACTGACATTTGTGCATTCTAAGTCAGTAGGATCTCAAAATTTCCACTTCCACTTCGTATTTAGGGAAATAAGATTTTGAGCTGATGTGCATTTTCTTTTGTTTTGAGTCTGTTTTACCTTATAGCTGCAAAAGTAGGAAAGTAATTACTTACACATAAGTAATTTAATTACTTAGCAAGCTTTCTGATCATGTTATGGTAGCTTTTATTAAGTTCTCAAGTAAAGTAATTAGTGCAGGAAAGTTCTCAACTTGAACACTTCATTAGGTTCAAGATAATTGAAAAATACAACCAGTTTATGCCTGCACTCAAGGTCTCTCTCTCTCCCTCTTTTTCTAGCTCTCTATCTGACAGTATAGGTGTGGTAACCTCTAAACATATCCGAGAAAATAAGTGCTATGTCCAAACTGCATTGTAAGGTGAAAAAAAAAAATCTGGCCCTAGAAGGATTTAGAGGAAATTGCCATATGGTAATGGTGATATTTCACCATGCTGTGGCATTGTGACATTACCAACATGGGTTGTTCCTCTACTTTATTTAATGCCCAGCAACAATCGTTTGCTAGGTTGAAATGTTGACAGGATTCTAGTGTTTTTGTTTTTAAGGTGAGTGCCAAAATTATCAACAGGAAGCTTTAGCAAAATCCTCATGGTTGCCCAGAAAGCAAACAGTGGCATGGCAGTGTTTTAAATGTTTCCATAGGATGATGATCTTTGGTTGTTGTCTCTGGAAAATGATGGAGGGGGGGTGGGGTGGTGGGGGTGGGAGCTATGTATCACTGGGAATTTCCTTATTAATTATTTAAAGTATAAAGGTTCTAGTGTAGAACCGGGAGCAAACCAGATGTCTAGGCCACTAACATTAATTAAGAAAAATGCTTTGCTTTGGTGGGGGGGGAAAGGCTTTCTCACAGTTTCTGGCAATGTGATCTGACTCTAGATGGAGGTTGCCAGCAAGGATTTTTATTCCAGGTAGTCATTCCAAACAGCCTGGTTTTTATATCAGTGGATGGAAAGGGGAGGAGCTCAGAAATTGCTTTTAATTTATAAACCTTAAGCTCCTTTTTCTTTCACCGTTTTGTGCTTATCATCGGCTGCCCGTGAAGTGCGCTTCCTGCAGATACCATCTGCCCTTGCTGGCACCTTCTGTCCTTGTTGGCACCTCCTGCCTGCTGTGTCCTGCCAGGCTAGGATAGTGGTTCTCAAAGGGTGGTCGGGACTGCTGCTAGTTTGTAGACTGCACTTGATCCACTAATGGATGTTCAGTGCTACTATGATGACTGTATTTTTCCTTGATTATATCTCTCACTGTTGTTTCCTCCTGGTATGCTGTGGAAAGGGGGATTCTGAGGCTGGGTGTTGGAGGAAAGCATTTAAAAGGAGCAGCCCTGGAAGAGCGAAGCAGGTTGCTGCTGGGTTGGAGCTTGGTGCTCTTTTCTGTTTCCTCCAAGGGCCAGCAAGTGTCCTGCTCTTCTCTTCTGCTCTCCAAGAGCCATGTACCCAGAGACTGGCTGTAGTGTACCTTGTGTGTGTGCCAGTTGTGTCCAGCTCTTTGCAGCCCTATGGACTGTAACCTGCCAGGCTTCTCTGTCCATGGGATTCTCCAGGCAAGCATTCTGGAGTGGGTTGCCATGCCCTCCTTCAGGGGCTCTTCCTAACCCAGGGATCAAACCCTCATGTCTTATGCCTCCTGGATTGTTATTTAACAGTGGGGCAATCTGGGAGGCCTGTAGCATGCCTTACAAGGTGCTAACTACATACACTGTTACCTCTCTGAACTCACCTCCATTCCTCTCCCCTTGGCTCACTTGGCACCAGCTACCCTGACTATGCTTCAAATACACCAGCTACTGTCAGATGCTTACAGGCTCACTCCCATGCATCCTTCAGGGTTTTATTTAAATGTTATCTTTTCAGAGAGTCTGTTCTTAGCCATTCTATGTTACAATCACTGTCATTCATACATGTTTGGTTTTTGTCTTTGCATGTCACCATTTTACAAAATATATTTATAGCTTGCTCATTAATTGTTTAGTTAGGTTATTTGTATGTTAACATATTATGTGTCTTCTCCCCCTAGAATATAAGATAGATGAAAGTAGAGATTTTTTCTTTTTGTTCACTGCTTTATTCCCAGCACTCAGGACAAGGCCTGGCACTTACTCAATAAATATTTGTTTAAATACAAATTAATGTATGGAAGTCCCATACTTGATCAGTTCAGTTCAGTTGCTCAGTCATGTGTTACTCTTTGCGACCCCATGGACTGTAGCACGCCAGGCTTCCCTGTACATCACCAACTCCCAGAGCTTCTCAAACCTGTGTCCATTCAGTCGGTGATACCATCCAACCATCTCATCCTCTGTCATCCCCTTCTCAGCCTGCCTTCAATCTTTCCCAGCATCAGGGTCTTTTCCAGTGAGTCAGTTCTTCCCATCAGGTGGCCAAAGTTTTGGAGTTTCAGCTTCAGCATCAGTTCTTCCAATGAATATTCAGGACTGATTTCCTTTAGGATTGACTGGTTTAATCTCCTTGCAGTCCAGGGACTCTCAAGAGTCTTCCCCAACACCACAGCTCAAAAGCATCAGTTCTTTGGTGCTCAGTTTTCTTTGTGGTCCAACTCTCATATCCATACATGATTAATAGAAAAATCATAGATTTGATATATGGACTTTTGTCAACAAAGTAATGTCTTTGCTTTTTAATATGGTGTCTAGGTTGGTCATAGCTTTTCTTCCAAGGAGCAAGCATCTTTTAATTTCATGGCCTCAGTCACCACCTGCAGTGGTTTTGGAGCCCAAGAAAATAAAGCCTGTCACTGTTTCTGTTGTTTCCCCATCTATTTGCCATGAAGTGATGGGACAGGATGCCATGATCTTAGTTTTTTGAATGTTGAGTTTTAAGCCAACTTTTTCACTCTCCTCTTTCACTTTCATCAAGAAGCTCTTGAGTTTCTCTTCACTTTCTGCCATAAGGGTGGTATCATCTGCATGTCTGCATATCGATAACAGATAGGTTATCGATAACATAGGTTATCGATATTTCTCCTGGAAATCTTGATTCGAGCTCATGCTTCATCCAGCCTGGTATTTCACATGATGTACTCTGCGTATAAATTACATGAGCAAAGTGACAATATACAGCCTTGATGTACTCCTTTCCCAATTTAGAACCAGTCTGTTGTTCCATGTCTGGTTATAACTGTTGCTTCTTGACTTGCATATGGATTTCTCAGGAGGCAGGTAAGGTGGCCTGGTATTCCCATCTCTTTCAGAATTTTCCACAGTTTGTTGTGATCCACACAGTCAAAGGCTTTAACGTAGTCAATGAAGCAGATGTTTTTCTGGAATTCTCTTGCTTTTTCGATGATCCAGTGGATGTTGGCACTTTGATCTCTGGTTCCTCTGCCTTTTCTAAGTCTAGCTTGACCATCTGGACATTCTCGGTTCACGTACTGTTGGAGCCTTGCTTGGAGAATTTTGAGCATTAGTTTGCTAGCATATGAGATGAGTGCAATTGTGTGGAAGTTTGAACATTCTTTGGCATTACCTTTCTTTGGGATTGGAATGAAAACTGACCTTTTCAGTCCTGTGGCCACTGCTGAGTTTTCCAAATTTGTTGACATATTGAGTGCAGCACTTTCACAGATGTTATTATTCCTGTGGGAACTGAGGTTCTGAATTTCTTTGCAATCCCTGAAGGTTTCAGAGGTAATGACAGAGCAGGCCTACATCCAATTAATGTAGTAAAATAAGGACCTCTGTAAGAAAACAAGCCAATGGATTAGATCATCTCACACTTATTCATCTTCTGTTGGCTGAACATACTTCTTAAAGCAGGGCCCTTCCTTGCTAGTCATCTGCCAGGAGTACATTAGTTACCTACTAGATCAAGCCCAACTTGTACTAAATGCCCCATAAGCTCCTTTTTCATATAGTGATCCCAGGTTATTTTCCTTTACTCCCTGTAACGAATGTTTTCTGGTAGAGAAGACATTCTGCCTTCCTTCCTAACTGCCACCCTTCCCCCATTGTACAGTTGTGTACTAGTCTCTGCCCTGCCTACAGTGACTTACTATTTCCCCAATGCTATTCCTTTCAGGAATGATTGCCTCTCCTTTTTCTGTTCTGTCCACTTATTCACTTGCCATTTTATAAAGTCTGCTTGAAAATTACACTCTCTGTTTCTTCATTTCCCTAGCCTTCAACAACTTCTTTCATTTTTCTTTTCTTAATTACTTTTACTTGTTAGCTATACCACACAATATTTATTAAGGTCTAATTATAGACTATGCATGCATGCTAAGTTGCTTAGTCATGTCTGACTCTTTGCAACCCCATGGACTGTAGCCCTCCACGCTCCTCTGTCCATGGGATTGTCTAGGCAGGAATACTGGAGTGGGTTGCCATGCTCTCCTCCAGAGGATCTTCCCGACGTAGTATTCTGTAATTGTTTCTAGTTTCAGTCTTGTTCCATAACTGTTTCTAGTTTCAGCCTTGTTCTCTGAACAAGATAGCATTTAAAGAGATTTGTGTTTTATATATATTTTCTCACTAAAATGTAGATTTTGCACATTAAGAGAGATTTTGCACCATTAAGAGATGCTCAACAAATACTTGCTTTTTTAATGTGAATATTTACTGAGTCCTGCCAGCAATCAAGGCATCATTTTAGGACAGAGTAAAATGTAGTTTCTCCAACAGTGGTTCCTTCCCATCTATTATTGGCTCTCTGCATCCTATGTATAGATATAGTTTCAAAAAGTCACTAGAAGATTTTGCTTGTCTTTCATTATCTCTGAAATTTGAATTCTCACTTTCACACTGTGAAATGTTGGTATAAAGTAGTTTTGAGAACCTTGGTTGAAAGGCATAGTGTAGATATAAAGCATACATCTTCAGAAAGCAAAATGAAAATGCAAATATTTAAAAATTTGAAAGCAAAGCATAAGAAACCTTGGATGAATGGCAAGGCCAAAGAATTCATTGTTCCATTTCTGGGGCACTAGTAAAGATTGGGAAGTCTGTCCTTTGAAAGATCAGAATTTTACTGTTCTGTGTGGCCTTGTGCTGCTGAAAATATTGGGTTGGCCAAAAAGTTCATTTGGTTTTAAATACAAATAAAACACATTTTTCATTTTCGCCAAGAACAGTATTGAACAACATATTCACTAACCAAATGAACTTTTTGGCCAACCAAAAAGCAGCCAATACTTTGCTGCTTCCTTGAGGGAGTATTAATCTGTAAGGATTTGAACTTTTGAGGCAGTGTTAAGCATTCATTAACATCAGATTAGAGGTGGCAAAGTGATGAAAGATCTCCAGGTGACTTCAAATCAGGTGTCACGCTGCAAATCCTTCTTTTTGGCCATGATTTTGACCAAGTGCAGGCAGCCAGGGAATGTGTTTTGGCAGAAACAAAAGAAGCTGAGAAGGTCAGCAGACAGAAAGAAGCCCTGTCTCCAAAAACACTTGGACATAATTTCTTTGTTCAGAATCATACCTTGTTTGGAGATGCCTCACTTAGTGGCAAAAGTAAAACACCGTGCCATTCCTACAATTTAAAAAATGAAGTGCATGTGTAATTCCTAGCTTGCACTCTTTTCAAGGGTACTTTGGAGATGGGAGGGGCCGTAATCTCTTATTTGAGAAGCTTTTTCTTTTCCTCTCTGAAGGAGAGCTTAAGGCCAGTGGACAGTAGTGGGTCTGACTGGAAACATTTTCAAGATTTGTACTGCCAGCCTGGAAACTGAATCTATTCCAAGGTGAGGGGTGGCTGTCAGTGGTAGAAACAGAAGGATGTTCTGCCAGTTTGCAAGCAGTGTACTGAGAGGGGGTGACAAGTAGCAGGTGGCACAGCCAAGGTCCCGCAGAGGCACCCACGTGCCCCCCACAGGCTGGCAGAGCGCTTCAAGACAGAGCCTAAGTGCAGGCGATCCTGGTGTGCAGGGACCGAACCACTGAGCTGGGGATCAGACTTGGAGTCCTAGGGAGCTGGCAGGGAGAAAGCTGGGAGACAAGAAAGAGGGTGCATAAGGAAAAGGCAAGCTGCTGAAAATGGAACCTGAAGTGGCCACAAAAAACTCACAAACAATGATAAAGATAGCTAACATTTACTGATGCTTAGTATTTGTCAGGGTAAGTCCCAAGTCCTTTCTCCACCTTAACACTTATCCATCAGTCCTTACCTGTGAGGCAGGTACTCTTATTGCCCCCATTTTCAAGGGAGGAAACAATCACAGAAAGGTCTGGAAGCATGTGCAGGGTCACACATCTAGCAAGTGGCAGAGTGGGCTTTGAACCCAGATATTCTGGCTCAAAAATCTGTTTGCTGAAACTCCAGGCTAGCCCATCTCCAACTGCTGTGTGTGTGTATATGTGCCCAGTCATGTCCGACTCATGGACTGTAGCCTGCCAGTCTCCTCTGTCCATGGGATTTCCCAGGCAAGAACACTGCAGTGGGTTGCCATTTCCTTCTCCAGGGGATCTTCCTGACCCAGGGATCGAACCTCTGTCTCTTGACTCTCTTCCATTGCCTGGTGGATTCTTTACCACTGTGCCACCTGGGACGCCCTCTCCAACTGCTACAGAGTAACCAAATCAGATTTGTCTTTTTAGCCTTTTGAAAGGGACATAAAACAATGAGCCAAAAAGATAATGAATTTGACTCACACTTTTACTTTGTGATGCTTTGGGGAAATCACTTCATTTGTCTTAGGCTTGGTTTTACACCTGCAGAGTAAATGTAATGTAATAGGAATTGCATTTACTATTTACATTTACTAAGAAATGTAATAGGAAATGCCACCTATTCCACAGATTCTGAAAGTGGAGTAATGGATATAAACTAATAACATCGTGTCTGGCAAGAACTTGCCACTCAAATGTGTTTTCTCTCTCTCTCTCTCTCTCACTGCCCATGAATACAAAGCTCTTTAAATTCTTCTTAATTGGAAACAGGATTGTTCCTGGGTACAGAGCTGAACCAGGCTCTGGCTGATCAAGGTTCTTGAAGGCTGTGGGGAGCGCATATGGCACCTGGAGGCTTTCTGCCCACTTGGGTTAAACAAATTGCTTTGGCTTTTCTCTACTGGTTGTTCTTTTCTTTGAATTTACAGAAATTTCTTGGCAAGTGATTTCATATACAGTTAATTCAATTCATGAAACTTTGTATCAGAAATGTGTAAACTAATGCTCACTTTAGGAATGATGATTGACAAATTAAAAAATTGTGCTTTTATATAAATGTGTTGAGGCTTCCCTGAAAGCTTAATTGGTAAAGAATCCACCTGCAATGTGGGAAGATCCCCTGGAGAAGTTTCCGGAAAGGCTCCCCAACTCCAGTATTTTGGCCTGGAAAATTCCATGGACTGTATAGTTCATGGGGTCTCAAAGAGTTGGACACGACTGAGTGACTTTCACTTCACATAAACATGTTATCATGTATTATTTTCAATACTACTTTCTTTCATTTACTTGTTAGTATTCAAGAGAACTACTGTAATGACTGTGAGTTTGAGTTTCCATGATTATACTTGAATTTCAAAGCTGCTTCATATTTCACAGCAGCCAAAGCATATATGTTCACAATCTGAAATATCCCGTCTCCTGTCAAGTCATGGAAAACCTGCTTTACCTCTCTTTTTAGAAGCATCCACCCAATTTTGACGAAGGAATTCCATGATCATTGTGACCAACCATTTTGATCTAGCTGCAAACTATATTTAGTGCTATAACCATATGTACTTTTGTATTACTTAATTTTATAAGACAAATAGTACATGTTCACTGCAGAATAATTAGATCACATTATGCACAGAAACAAAAGGTGAAAATCTCCCATAATTCTAGACCTAAACACTGTTATACTTTGATATCTGTCTTTCCAGATTATTTTCTGTGTATGTACAGGCATAGCACAGAAATTTATTGTTGTTTAGTCACTAAGTCGTGTCCATCTCTTTGCAACCCTATGAACTTCAGTACACCAGGCTTCCTTGTCTTTCACTATCTCCTGGAGTTGCTTACTGACATAGAAATACTATAAATACAATTAGTAAGCTGTGCTTTTCACTTGGTAGTTTTATCATGAACATCTTTATATATACATCTACATCATTATTTCTAATAGCTTCAAAATAGTCCTTTGCTATTTATAGAAATATTAACTGTGATAATCCTTTGTAGTTCAATATTTACTTTGTTCACATTTTTTCCTATTACAAGCAATACTTTGATCATTATTTTTGCATATACATCTCTGTATCCTTGTCTCATGCTGATTCAAAGGGTATGTGTGTTTACCAGGCTTTTGATATATTTGCCAAAAATCTGTCTAGAAATATTGTACTGATTATATTCCCACCAGCAGTAAATGAGTGCTCCAACATTCTGTGTTATTTTTTATTTTAATGTACCATCTAATGGACAAACTAGAGCATCTCTTATTTTATCTATTTACTCTGTGCTTGTTAGTGAAGTTGATTTTTTTCCATGTTACTTTAAAAGTTTATCTTCTTGTGAATTTGCCTTTTCATGCTCTTTGTCTGTCTTTCTACTGAGCAGTTATTTTTCCTATGGATTTCTTTTTTTTTATTTTTTTATTTTTAAACTTTACATAATTGTATTAGTTTTGCCAAATATCAAAATGAATCCATCACAGGTATACATGTGCTCCCCATCCTGAACCCTCCTCCCTCCTCCCTCCCCATACCATCCCTCTGGGTCATCCCAGTGCACTAGCCCCAAGCATCCAGTATCGTGCATTGAACCTGGACTGGCATCTCGTTTCATACATGATATTTTACATGTTTCAATGCCATTCTCCCAAATCTTCCCACCCTCTCCCTCTCCCACAGAGTCCATAAGACTGTTCCATACATCAGCGTCTCTTTTGCTGTCTCGTACACAGGGTTATTGTTATCATCTTTCTAAATTCCATATATATGCGTTAGTATACTGTATTGGTGTTTTTCCTTCTGGCTTACTTTTGGATTTCTAAGAGTTCTTCATGTTGTAACTTTATCTATAAAATGCACTGTGATTTCTCCTAGTCTATGTTATCTATTTAAAAAATTTTTACATATGTATTTTTTTTCAAAATTAGTTACATCATTTTATTCCTAATTTATGCACTTAAGAAAGTACATAAAGTCTAGTACATATGATATGTCAAAAGACCTCCTCTACCCTTAAATAAAATGTTTACAAATGTTCAATTTCACTACTTTCATGGCTTTATCTTTCTCATTTAAGTCTTAAATTCATCTGGAATATTTTCTGGCCTGAGATGAAGACATTTTATATCTAAATGATTATCAAGTTGTCCCAACCCAATGATAGAGTAACCTATGCT
Organism: Bos taurus; assembly: GCF_002263795.3. NCBI lineage: Eukaryota > Metazoa > Chordata > Mammalia > Artiodactyla > Bovidae > Bos > Bos taurus. Next base: position 19,045,730 of record NC_037347.1, read on the forward strand.
TTAAACACTGGGGATAAAGAAAAATGTTACCTTTATCAAATATCAAATATGTGTATGATATACAGTTGTATATGTTTTTATTTTCATTCCCATTGGTCTTTCTTTTACTCTGGTACCAGGATAAATTATTTTGATTATTATAAAAATTCCTTTGTTATTATTATTTTTCAGAAATTTTCCTAGGGAATTTCAACCACATTTTCAACGTATATTTACATGTTTATTTATATGATGTCGTAAATTGTGCAAGCAGGAAAGTATAGTGCAGAACGTGTGTTAGGATGGATGAAGCAAGAATGGAAACTCACTCATACTGTCTAGCTGCATGATGAGTACCTGAGGTTCATGATCGTGTTTTCTCTGCCTTTGTGTTTTTGTGAAACTTTCTGTAACAAGCATTTAAATGTAAACAAACAGATAAATAATTCAGGTTAGAACTGCACATGATTGGAACTGCACGTTCTTTCTTCAGAAACGTTCCGTTTGTTAGCTGTGTCTTCTTTTATGTCCTTCACACTGCCGTATTTGAGCTGGATAACCAGCATGGACCTACTGTTTAGTGCATGGGACTCGGCTATGGCCGAGTTCTGTGGCAGCCTGGATGGGAGGGAGTTCGGGAGAGAAGGGGTGCACGTGTATGTGTGGCTGAGTCCCGTCACTGTTCACCCGAAGCTATCACAACATTGTTTGTAATCAGCTATATCTCACTACAAAACAAAAAAGTTATTAAAAAAAGAAAGTTTTATATATTTTTCCTCCACATATCCCCTGTACCTTTGTAAATGAACATGCAAACAAAATCCCTAAAATCATAGTGTCCAGTTTCATAGGCTGTTTTTGTTTTGCAGTATTATACTTCTAGTTGTTGGTATATAGGAAAACACTGGTTAGTAGCCAACCCACCTTACTAGCTGGCTTCCCTGCTGGCTCAGATGGCAAAGAATCCACCTGCAATGCAAGAGACCCAAGTTCGATCCGTGGTTCAGGATGATCCTCTGGAGAAGGGAATGGCAATTCACTCCACTATTCTTGCCTGGAGAATTCCATGGACAGACAAGCCTGGTGGGCTACAGCCCACTGAGCAGTTAACACACAACTAACACACTTACTAAGCATTTTTTTTTTTTAGTTTCTTTTTTAACAAGTTTATTTTGGAGGGAGTCTTTCAAATAAAGACTTCTATGATTTTCACATAATTAGAGATTTGCCTCCCTTTTTGCCAATATTTATGCTCTCTTCTATTAGACTCACTAATTAGCACTTTAAAGATATTGTTAACTAAATATATTAACAGTGAGTGTCCACCTGCTTCTGACATCAGTGGGAATGTCTCCGGCCTTCATCAAGCAAGACATTAGCTATTTGAGACTAAAATTATGGATTCAATGAACAGGTAACTACAGAGCAACACGATACAGAGTGAATACAAAAACAAGATTATTATTTTCAAAACAATGGTCCCTATCACATTTATTGTACATTCACTGTAAACAAATCATAGTTTCCTAAGAGTAATAAATATGAGGATGATGTACCTTAGTGAGAGTTTACTGTGTGTTGTCACTGTTTTCAGCACTTTACCTCTGTGCATTCTATATTCCTTCCAATAATGGTTTGAAGCAAGATATCATAGTTCTAGTTTACAAACAGAGAAACAGAGATACACAGAGGACAGGTAACTTGCCCAAAGTCATACAGTAAGTAGAAGAGCCAGGGTAGTTTGATCTGAATAGCTGAATAGCCAATAATACTTATTTTATAGTTAATAATAATAATTAAGTTTTTAAGGATCTGAAATATTGTAATAGTGAGTAATATTAAATATAAGTGATAAGGGCTTCCCTAGTAGCTCAGCTGGTAAAGAATCTGTCTGCAATGCAGGAGACCCTGGTTTGATTCCTGGGTCAGGAACATCCCCAGGAGATGGGTGAGGCTACCCACTCCAGTATTCTTGGGCTTCCCTGGTGGCTCAGATGGTAAAGAATCTACCTGCAATGTGGGAGACCTGGGTTCGATCCCTGAGTTGGGAAGATCCCCTGGAGGAGGGCATGGCAACCCACTCCAGTGTTCTTGCCTGGAGAATCCCTTGGGCAGAGGAGCCTCGCAGGCTATAGTCCATGGGTGGCAAAGAGTCAGACGTGACTAAGTACAGCACATAAGTGATAAACCAGTTCCTCTCCACAGCCCCCTTCCCCCCAGCCCCACCACCGCAAAAAAAGTTTCTTAAAAATTCTATCTAGGGACTTCCCTGGTCATCCAGTGGTTAGGACTCAGTGCTTTCACTGCTGAGGGCCTCGGTTCAATCCCTGGCCTGGGAACTAAGATCTTGCAGGCTTCAAGAAGTGGCAAAAAAAAAAAAAAAAAAAAAAGTCTAATGTAGTGGCTTAAGGGCTCTTGAGTTCCTAGTAATATTTAAGAATAGGATGGTTAATTACAATATCTCTATTATGGTACAGTGAAATATGGTGTGATAAGCCATGGTATGAGATTATAAGCTGGAAACTTGAAGAGCCTTTTAACTCCAAGTTTCTTTTCCTTGGTTACTTAGCTATCAGACATTAAATTTGGTTTTATTCTGCAGTTTATACACTTTGGCTTACATTACTCCTTCAGTGACCTAGAGAGATTTTTAAAGATAAAACTCCAGCTTCCCAAATATCATTGCCCTTTAAGAAAATTGAGCCAATAAACCACATCCTTAGAAAAGAAACAGCCATTTTCCTTTTTCTTGGCTAAGAAATTCATCTATTAGCAAAATAATCTTTACAAGTTTTTTCTGTTATGTAGCTCCATCCTTTATCACCATTATGAATGCAGAGGGAACAGAATCTAATTTCAGGTGCCAGATGGGTACCACATGAATAGTGACGATTCAGCACAGGCTCCAATTACAGCAACCAAGTTCTGAGCAAACTATTGGGTAATCGTGGGGATCATGGTGAACTGAGGGGCATTTTCTTCCCTGCTTCAGGCTTCTCTGCTTGTCCTTTCTCTATACTCAGAGGCTTTCAAATTTGTGAAACACTTGGAAGCTGCTAACAGTTGAGAGTGGGTGCTTGCAATTAACTTCTTGTCGATAAAAGTGATAGGGTTCATTTTGAAACTCATTGATGAGTACTTAAAGAAGTAAACAGCAGAAAATTTCAAAGCCCTGGATATAAGGCTTGAAATGCTCGTTTGACCCTGCAGAAGGCCATGGAAGAGCTTAGAAACTAGAGATTAAATCTTGTGCTGCTCTTGAGTGTAAGAATGAGCTCCTCTCAGTGTGACTGCAGAATAATAATCCTGGACAGAGTCCATTTTTAATGAAACAGTTTTACAACATCAGTAAAGTGTGAGCCTCCTTTAAAAAAATGGTGCTTTCTTCCTCAGTGTAAAGGACAAACAAATTAAAATGAAGCTAACGCTGAAGGAACACCTCCTCTGATCCAGGTATAGTGTTTGGTATGTGCTGACCTATCAGCCCCTCATTTAATCTACACTCTATCCCTGCAGTGTGGGTTTCAGCAGTTATATTTATATTAACCATGAACTTAATATCCCAATGGGTTAAATAGTCTTCAAGGCCACAATATTAGGAAATGACCAAAACATAATTTGCATCCAAGTATGACTAATTCCAAAATTCTTACTGTTGCACTGATTTGTTTTGCTCTTTTCCTTGTCATCTCTGAATAAACATCTATTTTATTTAGATTTTAAAAATTGATGTATATAGTTGATCTATAATATATAAATTTCAGGTACAACACAGTAATTCAACATTTTTATAGATTATACTCCATATAAAGTTTTTTATAAAATATTGCCTATATTGCCTGTGCTGTATATTACATCCTTGTATCTTATTTCATTTATACCTAATGGTCTGTACCTCTTAATCTGCTTCTCCTATCTTGCCCCTCACTTCTTCCCTCTCCCAGCTGGTGACTACTAGTTTGTTCTCTGTATTTGTGACTCTGTTTTGTTATATTCATTTGTTTTACATTTTGCATATGAATTCTGCATGTGAATGGAACCATATAGTGTTTGTCTTTGACTTATTTCACTAAGCATACCCTACAGGTCTATCAGAGTTGTTGTAAATGGCAAAGTTTTATTCTTTTTTATGACTGAGGAATACTCCTGTGTGTGTATGTGTGTGTGTGTGTGTGTACGTGGCACATCTTTTTTATTCATTTATCTGTTGATGGACACTTAGGTTGCTTCCATATCTTGTCTATTGTAAATAATGCTGCTGTGAACATTGGAGTGCATGTCTCTCTTCAAATTCGTGTTTTTTTGCATATATACCCAGGAATACAGTTGCTGGATCATATGCTAGTTTTATTTTTAATTTTTTGAGGAATCTCCATATTGTTTTCCAAGTGGCTGTGCCAGTTTTCATTCCCACCAACAGTGCAGGAGGGTTCCCATTTCTCCATATCCTCATCAACACTGTTATTTATTGTCTCTTTGATAACAGCTGTTCTAACAGGTAGGAGGTGATATCTAATGGTGGTTTTGATTTTCATTTCTCTGATAATTAGTGATGTTGAACATCTTTTCACATGCCTGTTGACCAACTGTATGTCTTCTTTGGAAAAATGTCTATTCAGATCCGCTTCCCATTTTTTAACCAGGTTGTGTGTTTTTTGATATTGAGTTGTATAAGCTTCTTATGTATTTTGGATATTAGCCCCTTATCAGATGTATCATTTGCAGATATATTCTCCCTTTCAGTAAGTTGCCTTTTTGTTTTCTAATGTAAATTTTTTTTTCTTTCAGTAATATCTTAAAATTCCTTCTTTTGAAATGAAGTGAGCTAAAGTTCTCTTCATAAGAATGAAAATTGCTTGAAAAAAAATTGGCACTCTACTCAAGGGTTGATTTGATTCTATCTCCTACAAATAATCCTGAATATGAAAGAGACATAAAATGTTGAAAATGACTCTCTTGGCAGAAAAGTATTATCATCTCTGCCTTAATAGATCTTAACTTTGTTGTTTATAACCTTTAATGCCCACAATAAAATGATAGAACAGAGAAACTTTTGGAGAGAAAAATTCCAAATTTATTGTCTAGCTTCTTTTCATTTCAACATTAAAAAACACTACTCTTTATTGTTGATTAAATATTTGTTTGTTCCTTGGCTCCAGCTAACATTGAGAAGTGGAGTTGAGAAGCATACAGTTTTCACTGTCTGCATGTTAGTGACCCCACCGTAGTGGGCTCATTCCCTCGAAGATGATAATGGGTTGTCACTTTGTAAGAGCCAGAGAACCTATTGGTTTGGTTTTTTACTCCTAGTCATTGATTTCTTATTTATGTTGATTTCCTTGTTTATTCCTTATGTTTATTTTAGTTAACATCAAACTTTTTCATTTTGTTTCTTGTTTTTCTTTTGTTTATAAAATCTGCAGGTAGTGAGTCCTTGGATAGCAATTGATAATCAAGAAGAAATGATAGCTTGAGAATACTGAATTACAGGGTGCTAGGATAAAAGTTGTTTTTATTGAAGCCTCATTAGAAAGCTTTCATATAACTGCTTTCAGTCAAATCTGTGTGATGCTCTGCCAACTGCCCCAGTCTCTTTTTATTTTATTTTATTTTCTTTAAATTCTAATTGTATCCCCTATAATCTAAACCAATAGTATTACTAAGTCTTAAAATAATTCAGTTGTAATTTGTCTTAGGGCTTCCCCTGTGGTTCAGCTGGTAAAGAATCTACTTGCAATGCAGGAGACCCTGATTCAGTTCCTGGGTTGGGCAGATCTGCTGGAGAAGGGATAGGCTACCCACTCCAGGATTCTTGGGCTTCCCTTGATGCTCAGCTGATAAAGAATCTACCTGCAATGCAGGAGACCTAGGTTCGATCCCTGGGTTGGGAAGAACATGGTGGAGAGTTCTGAGTGGTCCACTGGAGAAGGAAATGGCAAACCACTGCAGTATTCTTGCCTTGAGAACCCCATGAACAGATGAACAGTATGAAAAAGCAGGAATATATGACCCTGAAAGATGAACTCCCCAGGTCGGTAGGTGCCCAATATGCTACTGGAGCATAGTGGAGAACTAACTCCAGAAAGAATGAAGAGACAGAGCCAAAGTGAAAACAATGCCCAGTTGTGGGTGTGACTAGTGATGGAAGTAAAGTCCCATGCTGTAAAGAACAATATTGCATAGGAACCTGGAATGTTAGGTCCATGAATCAAGGCAAATTGGAATTGGTCAAACAGGTGATGGCAAGAGTGAACATAGACATTTCAGGAATCAGTGAACTAAAATGGACTGGAATGGATGAATTTAATTCAGATGACCATTATATCTCTTACTGTGGGCAAGAATCTCTTAGAAGAAATGGAGTAGCCATCATAGTCAACAAAACAGTCCAAAACTCAGTACTTGGGTACAATCTCAAAAATGACAGGATGATCTCTATTCATTCAATATCACAAGTAATCCAAGTCTATGCCCTAACCAGTAATGCTGAAGAAGCTGAAATTGAATGGTTCTATGAAGACCTGCAAGACCTTCTAGAACTAATACCCAAAAAAGTTGTCCTTTTCATCATAGGCGACTGGAATGCAAAAGTAGGAAGTCAAGAGATATCTGGAGTAACAGGCAAATTTTGCCTTAGAGTACAAAATGAAGCAGGGCAAAGGCTAATAGAGTTTTGCCTAGAGAATACGCTGGTCATAGCAAACACCTTCTTCCACAAATACAAGAGAGGACTACATATGGTCATCACCAGATGGTCAATACTGAAATCAGATTGATTAATTCTTTGCAAACAAAGATGGAGAAGCTCTATACAGTCAGCAAAAACAAGACTGGGAGTTGACTGTGGTTCAGATCATGAACTCCTTATTGCCAAATTCAGACTTAAATTGAAGAAAGGAGGGGAAACCACTAGACCATTCATGTATTACCTAAATCAAATCCCTTAGGATTATACAGTGGAAGTGAAAATGGATTTAAGGGATTAGATTGATAGGCAGAGTGCCTGAAGAACTATGGATGGAGGTTCATGACATTGTACAGAAGGCAGTGATCAAGACAATTCCCAAGAAAAAGAAATAGAAAAAGGCAAAATGCTTGTCTGAGGAGGCCTTTACAAATAGTTGAGAAAAGAAGAGAAGCTAAATGCAAAGGAGAAAAGAAAAGATATACCCATTTGAATACAGAGTTTCAAAGAATAGCAAGGGGAGATAAGAAAGCCTTCTTCGGTGATCAGTGCAACGAATAGAGGAAAACAATAGAATGGGAAAGACTAGAGATCTCTTCAAGAAAATTAGAGATACCAAGGGAACATTTCATGCAAAAATGGGCACAATAAAGGACAGAAATTGTATGTACCTAACAGAAGCAGATGATATGAAGAAAAGGTGCAAGAATACACAGAAGAACTATACAAGAAAGATGTTGATAATCCAGGTAACCATGGTGGTGTGATCACTCACCTAGAGTCAGACATCCTGGAATGTGAAGTGAAGTGAGCCTTAGGAAGCATCACTATGAACAAAGCTAGTGGAGGTGATGGAATTCCAGTTGGGCTATTTCAAATCCTAAAAGAAAATGCTGTGAAAGTGTTCCACTCAATATGCTGGCAAATTTGGAAAACTCAGCAGTAGCCACAGGACTGGAAAAGGTCAGTTTTCATTCCAATCCCAAAGAAGGGTAATGTTAAAGAATGTTCAAACTTATCCCACAATTACACTAATCTCACACGCTAGCAATGTAATGCTGAAAATTCTCCAAGCCAGGCTTCAACAGTACATGAACTATGAACTTCAGATGTTCAAGTGGGATTTAGAAAAGGTGGAGAAACCAGAGATCAAATTGCCAACATCTGTTGGATCATAGAAAAAGCAAGAGAATGATAGAAAAACATCTATTTTTGCTTTATTGATTATGCCAAAGCCTTTGACTGTGTAGAGCAAAACAAACTGTGGAAAATTCTTCAAGAGATGCTAATACGAGACCACCTTACCTGCCTCCTGAGAAATCTGTATTCAGGTCAAGAAATAACAGACCTGGACACGGACATGGTTCCAAATTGGTAAAGGAATACATCAAGGCTGTATTTTGTCACCCTGCTTATTTAACTTATATGCGGAGTATATCATGTGAAATGCCGGGCTGGATGAAGCACAAGCTGGAATCAAGATTGCTGGGAGAAATATCAGTAACCTCAGATACATAGATGACATCACCCTTATGGCAGAAGAGAAGAGAAACTAAAAAGCCTCTTGATGAAAGTGAAAGAGGAGAGTGAAAAAGCTGGCTTAAAACACAACATTCAAAAGACTAAAATCATGGGATCCAGTCCCATCACTCCATGGCAAATAAATGGAGAAACAATAGAAACAGTGACAGAATCTATTTTCTTGGGCTCCAAAATCACTGCAGATGGTGACTGCAGCCATAAAGTTTAAAAGACGCTTGCTCCTTGGAAGCAAAACTATGACCAACCTGGACACCATATTAAAAATCAGAGACCTTACTTTGCTGACAAAATTCCGTCTAGTCAAAGCTATGGTTTTTCCATTAGTCATGTATGGATGTGAGAATTGGACTATAAAGAAAGCTGAACACCAAAGAATTGATGCTTTTAAACTGTGGTGTTGGAGAAGACTCTTGATAGTCCCTTGGACTGCAAGGAGATCAAACCAGTCAATTCTAAAGGAAATCAGTCTTGAATATTCATTGGAAGAACTGATGCTGAAGCTGAAACTCCAATACTTTGGCTACCTGATGCGAAGAACTAACTCATTGGAAAGGACCTTGATGCTGGGAAAGATTGAAGGCAGGCTGAGAAGGGGACGACAGAGGATGAGTTGGTTGGATGGCATCGCTGACTCGATGCACATGAGTTTGAGTGAGCTCTGGGAGTTGGTCATGGACAGGGAAGCCTGGTGTGCTGCAGTCCATGGGGTCACATAAGTCGGACACAACTGAACAACTGAACTAAACTGACCAAATTTGTCTTAGGGGAATTGTTCACGGTGTAGCTTTTGCAGGAAAATAAAAGGTAGGATTCATAGCTAAGTGAATGAAAACAACTAAGGAACAAAGTGGTGTGTTGGTTTTAAAAGAAACTTCTGATAGTGTCTGGTGATGGTGGTTTAGTCGCTAAGTTGTGTCCAACTCTTGCAACCCCACGGACTGTAGCCTGCCAGGCTCCTCTGTCCGTGGGATTTTCCAGGCCAGAATACTGAAGTGGATTGCCATTTGCTTCTCCAGGGGATCTTCCTGACCCAGGAATCGAACCCAGGTCTCCTGCATTGCAGGCAGATTCTTTACCAACTGAGCTATGAGAGAAGCATACTGGTAGTGTCTGGCTCATTAAAACTTAGAGATGTGAGTTCTATTTCTAAAGCTCCTATTTGGAAAGCTATACATAATAGAATTCACAATCTATGATGTGGATAGTCTGTTCTCCCTCTCCCAGCTCTCTATCTCTCTTTCATGTGTCTTTCTGTCCATCCATCCATCAATCCATCCATCCATCATCTACATAATGTGTTTCTTGTTTTAACTAGAGAGATAGAATTGTTCATATTTTAGAGTTGAGCTGATCTCATGATAGAAAGTACTGACTATGATTTGGAATGCATGATTTGTATATTATAGTCTGTGCATTCATCCCATAGCCTTCCATGACAATGCCATTCAAATGCTTCTCAAGTTTAAAAGTACTCAAATGGTAGACTTTTACTTTACCCTGATATGGGGCAGGAAAATATTGAAAAAGCAAAAGGCCTCAGTGCTCCAGTGAACTCCACCTTCTTTTGTAGGTAGTGAGCTGCTTAAACCAGAGATTTTGCGAAGATGTCTTGCAGTCATTTTGTTTTCCCTCATGAAGACTCAGGGGGTTTTGTCTTGAGGCTCTCAATGGATCTGTTATAATTTAGCTGAGAATGACATGTCCCAGAGGCTCCTTCCCTCCTGGCCTCAGGCCAGCAGACTATGCACGATGCTGTCCTGTGATTCACACGACAAAACCGCTCTAGTCACCTCCCACCGCCCGGGTCTGGAAGGGCACCATAATGAGGCAATGGGAGGGGTATAGTTAGAAAAGTTGTTGAAAAGAAGCTTCTTTCTGTTGTAACTTTCCTACTGCAGCAGGAAGCTAAAAGGAAATTAGGTGGTATTCTCACTAACAGACCCTACATTTGTGAGAAATGAATTGGAAAGTCCCTGGCCTTGGATTTAGGGTGAAGTGTGGTATTTTAGGGAGCAGCCATGGAAAGGCTGCAGCCGTGGAATCCTAGAAAGAGGTCATTTATCTGCTGCCAAGCAACTCAGTTGAACTATTTTGAAATACCTGTCAAGAGAAGTATTGAAAGAATAGGTATTTTGGCATTTCTGTACCCTTGGAAGTGAAGCATTGAGCTACCTTAGGAGCCAAATGGTGTCCTTTCATTTTGCAAAACATCAATTATTTTACAGTAAATTTGTGCTGAAATCAAAAGTGGCTTCTGTTCTCTTACATGAGTGTGATTATCTATAAATCATTTGAGGGACATTTATAGAACATGTCCTGGGTATAGAGTCCCAGAGCTGCCTCTTCTGCTGGGAGAAAGGTCTAACCAGACTTGCAAAGAGATGAAAGCAACTGCTTGGCCTGACTTCCACATTCCTTTCTCTCTACTTGGGGAAAAACATCAGTATATGAAGTGGTATTTGAATAACTTAGAGTGTTCATAAGAGCAGAATAACTGGAAACAGACTTTGAAGCCATGAGGCAGATGAATCACTTTCTGCCTCCTCTGGGTCCCACACCAGCTATTCTGAGCCTCTGTCAGAGCACGTATTGTGTTGTGCTATTTGTCTCTCTCCCCCTCTAGTCTGTGAGCTTCTTGTGGAGAGTGATTTTTTATCACATTTATCTTTGCATCCCTAGACCATAGCACAGTTGATTGCATACCACAAGTGTCTAGCCAATGTCTGGTGAATGGAGAGGAGAGACTGCTGTTATTGTTTTGGGGAAAAGAAGGCAATAGAATGATGGATTTGGATTTGGATAAAGTACACAGGAAAGTGTTTTTTAGTGTAGAGACAAAATGTGCTTTCCTTCTCATAATTCTAGTCAAGGGAAGCAGTTCAATTTGGCAGAATTCAGTGAAAAAAAATATGAGTGTATGTTATGTGGTGATCACATATACAAGCACAAAATGTTTTTAGGTTTCATAGAGTTCATAGAGTTCAAGGTTCATAGAGTTCAGAATGGCAGTGTCAGTGAGACACAGATCATTGCAGTATAATTTGGCAAATATGCATTTGGGGCGTTCAGAAGACATGGAAAGTGGAAGGGAGAGGCCTGGGTCCAAGTTGGCAGTGGGGGTGGGGCTAGAAATAGAGAGAATCAGGAAACTCTTCCAGGAGGAGATGACATTTCAACTGAGTCTTGAAACAGGAGTAGTCAAGTAAAGAAAGAAGGAAATGGATATAGAGGGAAGAGGAAAAGAAAAAAAAAAACCAGAACACAAGGACACAGAGGTGGGAAACAGCATGGAGTACGTGGGGAACCACAGGCGGCTCAGTATAACCAACGAGTGAAATATGATGCATGGAGGGATGAGCAGGTAATGATGATGACAAGAAAGCATATTACAAGGTAACTGACATGGTGCAGGTAAAACTCTGAAAGAGTTTTCAGAGTAGTGGTGGGAAACATGCAAAGAGAGGATAGGACTGTGAAATTTTTGCCAAGTGCTTGGCAGGACACAACCACTGATTGAGCGTGGGTGAGAAGGAGTGGGAGAGGCTCAGGATTTTGGCTGCTGTGGCTGGGTGGATGGTGGTGCCATTAACTGAGAGGAAGAGGATGCAAGAAGAAACATATTTGGGAGTAAAGAAAGAAAAAAGGTTGAGTTCATACACGGACATGTTGTGTTTGAGATGCTTGTGGATCTTCTGAGTAGAGTCATCTGGCATGCTTTCAAATGCATAAATTTGAAAGCTCAGTTATGATGGCTCAGAGAGCTTGGGGTATGAGAGAGGATCGTACTGTATATACAACTTTAATCTTGCTCTTTTCATTTAACATTATAGCAGGGGAATTTCCTCATGTAATTAAAATCTCTTGTGAAAATCTATTTTTAACTGCATAGTACGTCATGAGGTTTCCCATATTTTCTTTAGCTATTCCATTATTATTGAACATCTAAATTGTTTCCAAATTTTTGTCATTGTAATTAGCATTGTTGAGAATGCTTTTGCATATAAAGTACTTTCCATATTTCATATTATTCCTGAATTGCTATGTCAAAATATACAACACCATTATAGATTTTGGTACTTTATTATCAAATTCCTTTCCAAAAACTTATATCACTTTGAAACCAATAAGCACTATATGAATTGCATATTTTATTATGTATATCATCAAATATTTTATTTTTAAAAAACTTAAATTAGCTCATTTGTAAGCAAGATAAGCAAAAACCTTGAGATTTTAATTTTCATCTCTTCGTTAAATACTGAGATTGAATATTTTCCACATTTTGATACATTTTTATTTCCAATTTACACTGGTTATTAATTAAAATGCTCATGTTTTTCTTATGCGTTTATACTTTTATTTTAAAAATATATTTTGTTAAGCAGTTGCTGAATATTCAACACTATGTTCAACATTATAAAAAGGGCAAAAGGAATAATAATGAATTACTCTCAACTTTTAGAATTTGTATTTTATAAACATATAACTTTCAGTGCAGAAAAGGCATTAAAATATACTTTATTCAACCCCCAGTTGAGAGAGGAAAAACTAAACCTATAAAGCAATTAGTGAAAGAAATGAAAGAGTGTATTATTTTGTGGTGCAATGAAGACCTTATTGTCAGTATTCAGAGAAAGCAGAAAATTACGTGACATGGTGCTGCAGGGCAAATTGTCATTAGAAGGAAAACCTTTTGCTGGATTTTGAAAAATAGAAGGATTTAGAAAGTTGGTGAACAGAAGAATCCTGAGGATGTATATGTAGGGATAGCAGATAGAAATCCACGTGGCTCAGGTGTTAGAATGATTAGACGGATCAGATGAGGGTCAATGGTTCATTTTGTGAATAGAGTATGGGACAAGGTCAGATTAAAGATGTGAATTACACACCGCCTGGCTCCTCTGGTTCAATGGAGAGGTTCATGCAGAGGTAACTGAAGGGACCCACCCTCCAGAGCAGGAGTTATGACCTCGTAATACAGGCCATCCTTGTGTGATAAGTAAATTGCTCTGACTCCAGCAAGAACCAAATTGTGGAGCTTTGCTGGGCACGCTGAGAGGGGCCAGTGGGTTGGCGTATAGAGTGAGTTTTAAGAGAACCCCAGCCCAAGCCAGATTCCTCAGCTGGGCAGAACCCTGGACACAGTGCAGAGGCCTCAGTCTAACTTCTGCCTTGTCCAGGGAGGTAGCTCTATGATCTTAGGCAGATCAAGTTCACTCTTATACCTCAGTTTCCTCATTACACTGTGAACTCTTTCTAGATTTCAGATTCTACAGCTTCTAGCAGGCACTCAGATAACAGACAGCCTTCACAGGCTACCCTAGAAAAAAAGGAGGTATAAATAAGAAACCAGTATGGTAACGTTTAAATCTGAACCAAGAAGGTATCCTTTGTCTTAATTCACAACTTTGGAAAGTAGAAGTTTACTTTGTTCCTTTGTCTCTACTACAGACTTAGCAGAAGAACACTGAGGCAGATGTCTAATTTATCCACCATATGTGTGGGAAGTGCCAATTAGCAGGTACTTGTGAGCTATGGTGACAACTCACACTGTCATGAAAAATCTGATTTTTATACCCTGATGAGCTTCTTTTCTTTTAACTGATTTAGCATTTAGTTCTTGCATTGCTGCCTCCTGATTTCTTGCCTGTACATATTTTGGTGCATGCTCTTTGATAAATTGAGTTTGTTTCTATTGCAGTTCATTTGATGATCTTTTATAGTGATAAACTTTTTTATATGTGCCATTTCTAGTATTTTCCTTTTAGATTAGAATCTAATAAAGAAAAGAGGGTACCTATCCTGGTTTCACTTTTATGTCTACTTTCTGCCGCCCTACACAAATCTATCTTGATGAGGTGGAGAAGACATTACATTGGAGACACAGATTCCTTGGTCATTCATAGGCAACTGTATCCTCAGAATCCTTTCTCCCTGAATCTGGAAAATTTGGTGGACATCTGAGAAATTAGTACACTGCCTAGCAAAATTCTCCAAGCCAGGCTTCAGCAATACACAAACCGTGAACTTCCAAATGTTCAGGCTGGTTTTAGAAAAGGCAGAGGAACCAGAGATCAAATTGCCAACATCCGCTGGATCATCAAAAAAGCAAGAAAGTTCCACAAAAACAACTATTTCTGCTTTATTGACTATGCCACAGCCTTTGACTGTGTGGATCACAATAAACTGTGGAAAATTCTGAAAGAGATGAGAATACCAAACCACCTGACATGCTGCCTGAGAAACCTATATGCAAGTCAGGAAGCAACAGTTAGAACTGGACATGGAACAACAGACTGGTTCCAAATAGGAAAAGGAGTTCGTCAAGGCTGTATATTGTCACCCTGTTTATTTAACTTCTATGCAGAGTACATCATGAGAAACGCTGGACTGGAAGAAACACAAGCTAGAATCAAGATTGCCGGGAGAAATATCAATAACCTCAGATATGCAGATAACACCACTCTTATGGCAGAAAGTGAAGAGGAACTAAAGAGCCTCTTGATGACAATAAAAGAGGAGAGTGAAAAAGTTGGCTTAAAGCTCAACATTCAGAAAACGAAGATCATGGCATCCGGTCCCATCACTTCATGGCAAATAGATGGGGAAACAGTGGAAACAGTGGCTGACTTTATTTTTGGGGGCTCCAAAATCACTGCAGGTGGTGATTGCAGCCATGAAATTAAAAGACGCTTACTCCTTGGAAGAAAAGTTATGACCAACCTAGACAGCATATTAAAAAGCAGAGACATTACTTTGCCAACAAAGGTCCATCTAGTCAAGGCTATGGTTTTTCCAGTGGTCATGTATGGATATGAGAGTTGGACTGTGAAGAAAGCTGAGCGCCAAAGAATTGATGCTTTTGAACTGTGGTGTTGGAGAAGACTCTTGAGAGTCCCTTGGACTGCAAGGAGATCCAACCAGTCCGTTCTAAAGAAGATCAGTCCTGGGTGTTCTTAGGAAGGAATGATGCTAAAGCTGAAACTCCAATATTTTGGCCACCTCATGCGAAGAGTTGATTCTTTGGAAAAGAAGACCCTGATGCTGGGAAGGATTGGGGGCAGGAGGAGAAAGGGACGACAGAGGATGGGATGGCTGAATGGCATCACCGACTCGATGGACATGAGTTTGAGTAAACTCTGGGAGTTGATGATGGATGGGGAAGCCTGGCGTGCTGCGATTCATGGGGTCGCAAAGAGTCAGACACGACTGAGTGACTGAACTGACTGACTGAACTGATTAGCACATATGAAAAAGTGAAAGTGAAGTAGCTCAGTCGTGTCCGACTCTTTGCGACCCCGTGGACTGTAGCTTATCAGGCTCCTCCCTCCATGGGATTGTCCAGGCAAGACATTGGAGTGGGTTGCCATTTCCTTCTCCAGGGGATCTTCCTGACCCAGGGATCGAGCCCGGGTCTCCTGCATTGCAGGCAGACGTTTTAACCTGTGAGCCACACACATGAGACGCTCAATAAATACATATTTTAAATTAATGCATTTCAGCAGCTTTATAATTCAGCAATCAAAACATATTTACTATCATGCAGAAGAAAAAAAATGTTAATTCCAAGGGAGGTAAATGAAGAATGTAAAAAATTCCTCTGAAACATATAAAATACTTTTAATAGCCTCTCTAATATTTGCGAATAGTTAGAACCCCTTTCCACTCATATTTGGAATGCATTGGCACATTTGTTGTTTAAATGAATAGAATTGATTGACATTTGCAGGGAACTTTATAGTTTCCAGAAAACTTTCTCAGATATTATCAAATTCACCCCAGGCAACCTGATAAGGTGGGTTGTGGAAATAAAAAGGTAAGGGATTTTCCTAACACTGTCTAGCTCATATATATGACACTGAGACAAGTGGAACCTATTTCTTTCGACACCTAGGTGAGAAGGCTCACAGGTGAGGTGTTTCCACTCTGTAAATTCTCAGTCTCCAGGAAAGAACTTGTCTTAACTCCCTTTCCTTGCATCAAAGCAGCCAAATTTATCCTGGTGCTCCAGCTCAGATTCCATCTCTGAATGTGCCGACACCCACTATCTGACTTAGCTACTCTCTTCATTTTTATTTCCTAAAGTGTGTTTTCTGCTGGAGCTGAGTCTTCCTTCTCCCTAATTAACTTTTATGTGAAAACTCCTCTAGTGATGAAATCGCCTGTGTGTCTCCCCCAACCTGATTGGTGTTTTACTGCACCTGGAGGGAGAAAGCCTTTCTGCTGCCTCACTGCATTGTCTTTGCTGAGGGAGGAATTTGTAGGAGCTAAGATAACTGCCTTGCTGAGAGGAGATTTATTTTTATCAAACATTTTTTGGTTTGGGCTCAGTTTTGATGCTTGCAGAGGTTACCACTTGTTGGAAATTAAAACGCATTGCTTCATTTGTGTCATTTTTTAGATTCTACATCTAAGTGATATCATATATTTAGAAAACAGAAATAGACCCATAGACATAGAAAACAAACTTATGGCTATCAAAGGGGAAAGCAGGGGGAGAGGGATAAGTTAGGAGTTTGGGATTAACAGATACACACTATTATATATAAAATAGATAAACAGCAGGAGCCTAATTATAGCACAGGGAACTATATTCAGTATCTTGTAATAGCCTATAATGGAAAAAAAAATCTAAAAAAGAACACATACATCTCTATCTACCTGTCTGTCTGTCTGTATTATAACAGAATCACTTTGCTGTATACCTGAAGTTAATATAACATTGTAAATCAACTATAGAGAAAGTAGACATGTTAGTGACTCAGTCGTGTCTGACTGTGACCCCATGGACTGCCAGGCTCCTCTGTCCATGGAATTCTCCAGGCAAGAATGCTTGAGAAGATTGCCATTCCCTTCTCCAGGGGATCTTCCCCACCTAGGGATCAAACCCAGGTCTCCTGCATTGCAGGCAGATTCTTTCCCATCTGAGCCAATCAACTACGTGCTGTGTGCTCAGTTTTGTCTGACTCTTTGCGACCCCATGGACTGTAGCCCACCAGGTTCCTCTGTCCATGGGATTCTCCAGGCAAGAATACTGGAGTGGGTTGCCATTTCCTTCTCCAAATCAATTATACTTCAATTTTTAAAGAAATGCATTGATCCATGATTTTGGCAGCAAAGCAATATATTAGGATAGACAAAAAATTGGACTTTGGAGTTGGACAAATCAGGTTTGAATCCTGATTCTGCTGCTATTTCCTTGGCAACCTACTTCTTGAAGCTGATTTTTTTCATCTTCTTTGTGATGGGGATTAATAACAATATCTACCTCAAGAGTTGTTGAAAGGATTAAAGATAAACGATAGATGTTTTTCTTCTGCTGAGATGAGATGGCAGAAAAGTGCCATCTTCTTCATAGACTGCAGATCAGATTTGTGTGGAACAGCTTTCCTGTCCCCTCAGCTACATCCTCCTCCCTGCCCCACCCTAGGAATCACTTTGCCTGGCAGGAGGCTGGCCAATGAGATGTAGGCAGCAGCTTTCTCTGCCCTCTGGCTTCCTTGCACTTGGCTGGTGGGAAGTCCCAGCAGGATCAGAAGGGTAGAGGAGAGTGTAATCAAATTTATTCCCTCATCTCTTGCCCTTCAGAGTCACCTGAGGCTAGCTATGTCCCAGACAATAACCTTCCTTCTCAAGGCAACCCATTCTCTGACAGCTAATTGTCTGGGAATACTGACCCATCCCTCTCCTTGTCCCTTTAGCGTGGGGTGGTAAAAACTCCATTACAGCTAGCTCTGGCTACTTCACCATACTTTACGGACTTCTCTGTCCTATTCACATCTTTTAAAACGGTCTCTTTACGTAACCCTCCTTAAATGATCTTAGTAAAATTGTGTTCTGTTTACCTGGGACCCGAACTGGTATGTTATTCATTACTGCTTAATTGATAGTATATTTGCCTAAGACTCTTTAATTGAAGGATTTTAGACTTTTAAGGGAAAAATGTTGTGGTTGCTTGCTATTTGATATTAAGAGGAAAAAAGTTAGTAATGATGGATGATGATGGTGGTGGTGTTGAGAGCCTAACATTGTCTCCTAGACACTATACACATTAGTTCATTTAAACTCAAACCCAAACGAATATTATTATAGCCCTTTTTCAGATCTGAAAAAAGCTCAGAGAGGTTAAGTAACTTATCTCAAGCTGCACAGAATTCCACTGGAGAGGTGAATTCTAACCTATTTGGTGTCAAGGTTCATACTCTTTTACAAGGCCATATTGCCTCCTTTAGATATGCAGACTGAGAAAGGTCATCGGATCTACTGTCAGTTTTCAATTAAATCCTATTAATTGTGGAAAGCCTATTCAGATTTCTACAGGTTCTAAATTCCTAAGGGAAAGTATCTCTTAATGATGGTCTTTAAATATGTCAAGGCAAATTTGCTAAAAACCTGATTAATTCAGCAAGCCTTATCAGATCAAATTCTTTTTTTAAAAATTTGACTGATTAGTTAATTTAAAACCACTGAGTCACTAGTCCACTGGGGCAACTATTCCATGGTTACCCTTAAGGGTTTTCACTAAACACTGAATGAATAATTCAATATTTCGAATGAGTTTTTCTCTGATACAGTGTGTAAGCCTCCCAAAGAATTTTACTGATTTTTTCCCTCCCTATGTATGAAATATTTAGTTCACAGTTTATATTATTTATCTTCACTTCTTAAATTGATCTAGGTGAATAACATAATTTCACATTTTCTGAGAACTGAGGAAATGTTTCTCATTATAACTAAGCATTGAAAGTGACTAAATTCCCAGAGGTATAGTAGCTGAGAACTTAGCATGTGTGGGTCTGTTCCACCTTCTAACCCCAACTCCCTTAAAAAAAATCCATTCACATTCAAAGTGACCATATTTATTCCAACCACTCACATTTGATTGTACTTTTTTTTTTTTCCTCTAATCTCAGGCAAGCATTTTAATCAACCCCAGAAAAAGACTTTTTTCCCTTGGTGCCTTTTGGGTCCCCAAGTTGTATCTAGGTATATTCTGAGCAATAATAAATGCTATTTCTCTGAGTCTGGCTCCAATGTACTGTTGTGGGGTCTCTGGCCTCCTTAAAAACATCTCCCTTTTATTTTCATAAATTTTGAGGTGTGACTCACATGTGTCCCAACAAATCTTTGAGCCTTGAGAGAGCAATACTGTGGGTTGTCAAGTGAAGGAACCTGTCCACTGCTTGGACAGGGTGGGGTTGGCAGGGTTCTCCTGCTGCTGCGAGCTGGCCTCCCCCCCAGAGGCCCACATAGACTGTGTACCCTGGAGTCCTCTCTCCTTTAGTTTTATATGTTTTTTTAAAAAGTACATATAGTTTTTTTGTTTTGATTATTTTTTTGAATGTATAATTCACACTACACCGCCCTTTGATATTTTTCAGTCATTTGAGCAAAACGAACTCCTTCAGACCTTGTTCACTGCTACTCTTTTCATTCACCCTCAGACATAAGTCTTCTGAGAAGCTTAGAACAAATCTAAGCGATAGAATTACATGCTGTGGTTAGAATCAGTCTATACCTACAATGTCAGAGTTCTTGTGGTTTGGTCAGGACTGTCTGCCTCATCCTCTTTCGCTTAGGCGAGCTTCTTTCCCAAAAGGCACTTCAGCCTACATGCCAATATACCCTATGAGCTTCTAATCTATGTCCAGATATAGCTGAATGTCAGAAATGGGACACAGCACATTTAACTATCCTCTTTGCTCTTTCTTCAAAGCTCAAAACACAGAATCATCTTCTTAGTGGAAGTGAAGAATAGGCAATGTGGCTATCATGTCTTTCTTGTGGCAGCTGCTGTAGAATATTCTTAAGATAATAGTTGCTGCTTGACTAGGTTAACAATTTCTCTCAAGCATTCCTTGGAACCTCTTTGAACTAAATGGGTAGAGAGGTCACTAATTCACTGAAGAGCCACTGGGATGTCTTCCATGTACTGCAGATTGTTGCTAGTGAAACAAGAGGCCATGATGCCGTGGTCAGAGGGCTTTCAGATGTGGGTAAGATTCCAGCAGTGAACAAAGCAACTTTAGCGATCCCTAGCTGGAAAACTGAGGAGTCCTAGCTATACCAGCCAGAATCTGGACATACCCAAGTCAGTATGCATCTTCATTTCATACGTGTGACTTTAGGTTGTGACTACCATACCTTTTTTTTTTTTTTCAGCCACTAGAAATGTAGACTTAAATATTTAATGAAAAACAGATGGTGCCTGAAATCTCTAACTTACATTTAACAAAAGCTGTTTTGGAAATGTTGCTTGTGTGTACTTTTACGGCTTAGACACAGCACCATTTTAGCCTGTTTTGATGAATAATTGAAGAATTACTGTCCCACTCTAAGACAGCATTTCAAAGTGCATGTGTAACTCATATACTTGATTAAACATTTCCTTGCCTTTCTCTTCAGAATGCCAATTGGCTTTTGAGTGGATAATTGTTGCAGTGAGAGCAGTGACATTGGAAACAACTATTGCCTGTTTAAATTACTTAAAGCACCACCATGAAAAGAAATACCTGTGATTTGCTTTCCCGGAGCAAAAGTGTAAGTACATTTTGTTTTCATTTATTTTCTAAAACTGTGTACCCACAACTTTTTGCTGTTTTCTTTTGGATTTTAATACTGTGCTTTCATGATCAGACTCGTGAGAAACCCTTGGTTGACTTTCAGTTCTCTGATTGTACACAGCTTATTAACAAATGAAGACTTGTTTGTCTCAGTGGCCTGGTTGACATTTGATGGGAATTCTCTTTCAGCCGGTTTATATACCTTACCATTCATTTGTATATGCCCACTGGCAAGATATCGGACACCCTGATTTTTAGAAGCATGCATAAAATATAAAAAGTTGAAACTGAAGAAATTTATGTCTTGAATAGCAAACTTCCCAGGCAAGTCCAAAAGGGTAAATTGAATTTACATTACAGGGTACATCAATCAATCACATTCTGCAAGTTCACGTACTTGATGAAAAATGTGAACACTTAATCAGTGCGTCATCACTTCCATGAGTTTTCTACCCTGGAGTATGTCTCTAATCTCTCTCCTCCTTTAATTTTTTGTTTTATTTTTGATGGAGATTGTTATTCACTTAGTGTTCTTAAGGTACCAAATTAGTGATAATTTTTAGATTTCTACTAGTTTATGAAAGAAAGCATGAGGAAACAGCAACTCAAAGAAAGCTACACAAGGCAAGGAGGAAAGTAGACCGTTAATTTCCATCAGGCAAGCTCTAAGAACAGGCCCCTTTGTTCATTTACCCAAGGGGGGAAAAGGCATCCAAACAGATGTAGTTATGACGTAGGAACATTCATTTGAACGCGTTAGAAAAACCATAAATGCAAACACGTTTCTTAGTACGGAATGCTTTTGTGTTATGACCAGTGATTCTTGGTGATGGCCCAAGGCCATCGTTAATTCTTTCTATAGGATTAATTACCATCCAGCTTTTAAGGGTGAGCGATGCAGGAATAATGGAGAAGGAAGTATAGTGCCCAGTAGGGTTTTTAAAAACAAATGAGCATGCACCCAGAAGTATGCCTGTTCTTGGACTGAATAGTAACTTTGCTTAATAACCAACACAGGAAATTCAACGAACTCTGAGGGAATGTCCAGATTCCTTTTTTTATTTTGGTGTTCAGACATACGGATTATTATGTAGAATCAAGGGCTACGGCATGGAGCCTGGAATTCCTTCTATTATCACACAGTTTCTCATTGTGATAGACGGTGACCTGCATACAAATTACCAAACTGCAAAAATGTCTTCCTGTGACTGAGTTTTTCTTAAGTTAAATTTGAAAGCAATCCATTCACATAATACTTCTTTCTTTTATTAAATTTCAGAGACATGCTATATGAAGAAAATGTATAAAGGCAAAAGAGAATATTTTGGGTAATTTAAAATTTATTGTTAAACATTTCCCTGTTCTTGGAGAAAAATACTCTAAAAGCAAATGATTAATTGAACTCTGACTTTAATGAACTCTGAGTACTTAATGATGCTAGGAGATTTCCTATTTATATTTGCTTAATGCAAAAATTTTCATTTTGGTGGAAAGGCTCATGCTTCCAAGATTAAGAGAATCTGAGTTGCCTACATTTGTCCAAATGTGAACAGTATAGCTCTCATTTCACTGCTTCTTAGCTTCCGAAAACCCACTGGCATAAAGAAAGTGCTCCCACTTAATTAAATGACTCTGAGCAAGAGACTACTGTTACCAGAGAAAAGAGCCAGACTCTTTGCCTGGTGAAAACTTGTCCCTTTAGAGTTTTTAAAGTTTAGTTTGCACTGGGTTAAGAATGTCATCCCTGCTCCTTAAGTCTTTGCCATTACAGGGTTCAAAATTCTACACTTAGATATTTTCCATTTTTGGGTGAGGAAAGTTTAAAGAATTAATTTGATTTTGGATCTGAGAATGTTTTTCTTTGGCATTATGACATTTGAAAATAAAAGGGAATGTTCTAAGTGTTGAAAATGGCCTCTGCTCCTCCCTGCATGTCTCTGTGTATCTTGTATCTGTCATTGTGAAAACCTAAGGTACACGAAATGGGAGGGAAAAAAGACCATCTTTATTTATGAGAGTCACCTGATTTGTTCTTGAGCGCTTAAAGCAGTGTTCATATTTTTCTCCTCTCTGAAGACCTGGTGCAGTGTCTCTTTTAATGATGAATGCTTTGAATTCTTCCTTTATTTGGAAGGGATGCATTAAAAATGTTAAATATAAGAATATAAGCAAACCACTTTTACTTTAAAGTGACATTTTGCTAGTTTGGGAGGATAATTTATAGTAGTCGTAGATACAAAAAGGAGGAACTGGACATTGGACAGTGCAAAAGTGAGACATGACCCCAGTGGCCATGACAAGTAGAAGATTCTTCTACAAGTTTTGTGGTATGAGGGATTTATCTCTTTTTAAAGTTTTCAAGCCATCTCTTATTAGACTGGCATTTTATTTTTGCAAATATAATTAAAGTTCTTCTATGACTTCTTTGAGTTTTATGCCTCTTGGGGTGCTTAAGGCCACATTTTCTCCCAGGTTTTGGTTCTTTGCCCATATATCAAGGGCATAGCTCAGATTTCTCTCTGTGTTGTTAACCTCAGGAAGTGTCTTTGTCATCTGTTGAATCTAGGCACAATTCTTGCTGTTCTGACTTTTGCTTTAATGGGACTGAACAAGTGACACATACACGGTAATTACAGAATTTTACATTTTAGTGTAAAACCATCCTATCTCAAAATAATGATTGGAAAAGTGAGGCTTAGTGAGTTATTATTCTCCTATAAGTTTCACAGCAGGAAAATCCCACATAGAAAAAAGGATTAATTTTTACTTACTATTCTGAATTGTAATAGATCAACGAATGTCTCTATTTAAAACTTGCCTTCTCCTGCCTCAATGTGTTTACATGGTGCCTCTTAATTTACTCTGGAGCAGCATTTAGTTGTAGACATCTAGGATTTTTTTCTCCTGCTACCTGAAAAGCATAGCAGTTTAGGACAGAAAGAAAATAGTTAACATAGTTCAGTTCAGTTCAGTTGCTCAGTCGTGTCCAACTCTTTGCGACCCCATGAACCTCAGCACGCCAGGCCTCTCTGTCCAACACCAACTTCCGGAACCCACCCAAACCCACGTCCATTGAGTCGGTGATGCCATCCAACCAGCTCATCCTCTGTAGTCCCCTTCTCCTCCTGCCTTCAATCTTTCCCAGCATCAGGGTCTTTTCAAATGAGTCAGCTCCTCACATCGGGTGGCCAAAGTATTGGAGTTTCAGCTTCAACATCCGTCCTTCCAGTGAACACCCAGGACTGACCTCCTTTAGGATGGATTGGTTGGATCTCCTTGCAGTCCAAGGGACTCTCAAGAGTCATCTCCAACACCACATTTCAAAAGCATCAATTCTTTGCCGCTCAGCTTTCTTTATAGTCCAACTCTCATATCCATACATGACTACTGGAAAAACCATAGCCTTGACCAGACGGACCTTTGTTGACAAAGTAATGTCTCTGCTTTTGAATATGCTATGTAGGTTGGTCATAACTTTCCTTCCAAGGAGTAAGCGTCTTTTAATTTCATGGCTGCAATCACCATCTGCAGTGATTTGGAGCCTCCAAAAATAAAGTCAGCCACTGTTTCCCCATCTATTTGCCATGAAGTGATGGGACCAGATGCCATGATCTTAGTTTTAGAATATGTTAGAAAATTTTATAAAGATGCTTATAGTAACAACTCTGTTTTTAATTAAATAGTTTAATTTGCTACAGTAGTCAAGACTCTACCCCACCCCATTAGTGACCTGAGTTAACTCTATTGACTCTTTTAATCCATTGGTTCCAAAAGGAAAGGAACCATTTACAGTGACCCCAGCATCAGATCTGTGATTCAAGTTTTCCTTGACATTTCTCCAATGAAATATTAATACAGTATGACTCTCCTAAGGTTAAAAATTTAACACTTGAAGCTTGTAGTTGTGTTGAAAATTATCTTTAAAGTAGTAGACTTACTAGTCTTCGTGTTCAGAGTAATAATCATTGTTTCAGAATGTTAGTTTCCGGCATTTTTCAATATGAATATACTTTCACTGATCTAGCTTTTTATTGTCTCTTGAGTATAAGGGAGCTAATGTGATAAAGTACAGCAATCTCCAAAGTGGGCTTTAAAAGGAATATATAAGTATTTATATTTATACTTACTTTTTAATGTCATCTGTTTTCAAAATCAATATAGTTTAGAGATCACTGGTGTGGTGAAAAGAAAATAGTTGTTGAGTTCAGAGATGTGGAATCAGTCCCCAGATCCACTGATGCTTAAAGATCTGATCATTAGGATATTACTTAATTTTTTTGAGCCTTAGTGTCTGTATCTGTAAGGTAGAAAAAATATCATTCTGAGGTGAAAACATCTATCACATAATAGTTGTTTGATAAATTCTATCTTGAGGTTTGCAGATGCTTTTTTGTAGCTATAGGGCAGAATGATGTGTCTGGACCAGAAATGGATCAAATGGAAATGCCTGGAAATGAAGCCAGTTCCTCTCACGAAAGGGGTTCAAGTATAGCTTGCAAGACCAGTTGCTACTGCTAAGTCGCTTCAGTCGTGTCTGACTCTGTGCATAGACAGAAGCCCACAAGGCTCCCCCGTCCCTGGGATTCTCCAGGCAAGAACACTGGAGTGGGTTGCCATTTCCTTCTCCAATGCATGAAAGTGAAAAGTGAAAGTGAAGTCACTCAGTCGTGTCCAACTCTTAGCGATCCCATGGACTGCAGCCCACCAGGCTCCTCCATCCATGGGATTTTCCAGGCAAGAGTACTGGAGTGGGGTGCCATTGCCTTCTCCAGTGTCTCTTCTTATAAGGGTACTAATCCTATTATTAGGATCCCACATCATGACCTTATCTAATCCTAATTACTCCCAAAGGCCACACCTCCAATATCATTATATTGGTAGTTAGGATTTCAACATATGAAATTTGGAGGGCACAGAATTTAGTCCATAACAATGAGTTTGGTTTATTCTTTATTTGTTTATTTTTAAGGGATGATTCTAATAAGTCACTGTTATATTTATGCCCAAAGATTGGCAACCGATTTTCTAGAGTCTGCATATTCTCTCAACTAGACAACACTGAAAATTATGCAGTTAACATGTTTCTCTTCATTTCCTGTTTTCTAGATTTTATGTTGTGGGTACTCAGTGATGATTTCTGAGGTTCTAATCAGTAATTCATAGATCTTAGGGGATAATTTTAATTTTACTCAAAAATATATTTCCTCCCTTTACTATTTCCATTTTGCTTATTTTATATGTTTTGTTCTTAATATCCAATCCAGTAACATAAATCTCCGAAGTTCCTTGTCCTTCCAGTGGGCTTACCATTTGAGCTAACATTTTAGAGGTTTGTAAATTTCAGACCTGATTATCTGAGTCACCCAGTTCTATTAAAGCCTCTGTCATTATACTCACCAGGAGTAAGAAGTAAAGATACAGATGAGGGGAGAGGCACGTAGAAATTCCTATAGTGATAGTGTATTTTTAAGTTAGGGATTATTTTTTAAAAAACTCTAAAGTACATTTCCTTATAATATCTCTGTTGGCATTCTCTGAACTTAAGAATTTTTAGAAATCTTTTCACCTAGAGATGAACTGGATATATTTTAATTTTTCTTCATTAATCAACTCTCTTATGTATTAAATTAGAATATTTCTTGTAGTAATTTACATTCAATGCTCAATTTCCTAGTACCCTGAATCATTTTCTTCCTACCAGTTTGGAGAGATTCACAGTATGTTATGCTCAACTGGATTGATTGGTTTCTTGATGAGACTGTCCTCTGACTTAGGATTCTTTTAGATGCTGCACACTTGGATAAAATTGTCACTTCCCAGATGTCTGTCTTTTAATTGATGTTCCCTATATTTTTTGATAGAATTGTTGTGTTTGTTCAAAACTGAAAACAAATCCTGTGCTGCTGTTTGGAGGGCACAGAATATCTAGGAACTACTTAGCATCTGAATTTAAAGCCCTTAGAAATGGGCTTCCCAGTTTGGATACCAAGAGCCAGGAGCCCACTTGGTGAAATATACCCAGAGGCTTCCTAGATCATTTCTTTCTCTTGTCACGAAAGGCTTCAGATGTCCAAAATTTGTAAGTCAAAGTTATCTTTTACTTAAGAAAAATAATTTTTTCCAGTTGTGCTTTTGCACTGCTGAATTTTGGGAGGCAACTGCTCTTTTAATGGCCCCAACTGAGAAATATACTGTTTCATTCCATTGGTGCCTACTTGAAGAGAGGAGACTGAAAAGAAATTTGGAAAGGATGATACATTTGTTAGGGCACTTCAGAGATGTCTACATTTATTGTTCCTCACAATTACTCTGTAAGACTGATTGTTCTGGGGGTTTTATGGTTAAAGTAAAAAATAATGGGTTTCTCTCCAGACTGGCCTCCTTTCTCTGCTGTATTCCTCACTACCTAAGGTGTGAGACTGACAGAATTATAGCAGCTTAGAATCCTGATGAAGTTAAGTATATGGAAGCTGGATTTTTCTCTACGGTCTCTCTTTAAGTCCAAAGGTCAGAGGGGATACTATTGGTAAAAATGCTCTGAAAAGTGCAAAATACAAAGCCAAACCAAAATAATATTCTTGTTTGTGTCTTTATTAGCAATAAACTGAAATGAGACCTTGTAGTTTCAGAGGTTCCATTTCTTTGGTCATTAATCTTGCCTTCCTGCTTATGTTCTTCCTGTACAAAATTCAAAAAATCTTCTTTGAATGCTACAGTGTGTTAGAAACTATGCTTGCTAGCCTCTGGGTATCCAACAGCCAGTAAGATACATATGATCTCTACTCCAAAGAGCATATTTGACAACTGAATTTATAACTTTTGTAATTTTCTTTTTATTATTTCATCTCCCCACCCCACTCTGACCAGCCAAGCCTGTCCCACTTTAATCCTTAATTCTTTACATGGATGCTGAAGTTATCTCTCTTACACTCCTGTGCACTTGTTCTTTGCATCCCGGGTATCCTCTTTGGCAGGATATTTTAAACTGTGAATAATGTGCCATGATTGTCAATTACACTCATTGTTGCAGAAACATAGATTATTTTTGAGTGGTTAAAAAGAATTTGTCTTGGGTAATCAACAATAGCACAAGAATACCCAAGTCTAAGTGATATGAGTATGGAGAATAGATCTCAAAGAATAGGGGCTGATCAGCCACCATTTGCTGCAAAATCAATAGCATGACAATTTCAGTGGCCAGAGTCAATCATTACATTGTTGCCTTGGAATAAACCTCCACTTTTTTTTTTTTTTCCTGATAATGTGATGTGTTTGCTCTTTCATTTTTGGGCAATTGCAAGTTGGAGTTGAATTCTGAATGATTATATCCAAGAAATAATTGCATATATTGTACTTCACAATGTAAACATCAAAGATACATAAAAATGGAGAGAAGTTTTGTTGAGTTGATGATGAATATTAAAGAATGACTCCTACAGATAGTATTGCTCTATAACAAAGTGAAGTTGTGAAGAAAAGTGTAATAATTTGGTGGAGTTTTCTATTAGTAGTTTATCACTCCAGAAAAAAAAAAAAAAGTTTACTTATGAAGGCCACTTAGTTTTAACTAAAAGCAGTTTTCTATTTTTTAAATTAAATATCATTTTGGATTATTAAAATGGCCATCTATAAGGAAGGGTTTTGAACGTTAAAAAATGATTTCAGTTAAAATGATCACTGTGTTTACATAGTTTTCCAAGGTCAGTGCTTTCCAAAGGCAGCCCAGGGATGGGCCATAAGTTCCTGAGTGACAGTCTTGGCTTTGCCACTTTGCATCCTGGTGGGAGAAGAAGGTCGAGAAAACCATAAATCATTAGATTAGTATCAAATGCTCTCACTATCTACTATGATTTTTTAAGAGTAAAATAAGAAAACAGTATTGAAAACGCATTGCAAAATAAAAATGAACAAAAAGCCAAAACAGCAAAGCAAAAAACATTCCCAAATAGTGTTGTGTGATCCACAGTTGTGTCACATGCTTCTGTACCAAGTCTTTTGAGCCTTAGGCTTTTTTTTAAATAGAATTGGTCCATTATAAACAGATTAACAAAAATCCTTTACTTTTATTGTTAGAAAAAGTTGTTCTTGATGGTTCAAATGGTTCCCTATGTGGATATTAAAATTCTTTATGTCAAGGCCAAGAATGATTAATGGTTATGTAGTTAGAGCCCTGACCTTGCTTCCAAGTTCTTCTATTGCCTACATTGGTCATATACCACACACATGGAATTTGGGGGGATAGCCCTATTATTAGCACAGGGATTGGGAATAAGACATTTAGCTTAAAACTGTCTTAGTATCATGACTGTCATCCTCCCAAATCCTTTACCATTATGGCAGTCTGGATTTCTATGTTGGTGTTAGTGCTTCTATACTCATGATTTGGCCATGTTTATTGTCCGTGGCCTCCTGAATTTGTTAGTCAACAGTATTTATTAAGTCCTCGCCAACTATTTGACTGCACTACAGCAGTCATACCCCACAGAGCTGCACACCAAATGATACCCTGGAGGTTCAGAGAATTAACATTCTAGGTTGGGATTTAAGCTCTTCAGAGAATCTGGCTCACTGAACATTAAAAACAAAATGTATTACAACTACTAAAAACAAGCAATAATACCACAGTGCTATGACAAAAATCATCTTTTCTACAAATTCATTTAAAACAAAAACAAGTTTTACAGGTCTTCATCTTTGCCTTATACTTTAAAATATTAAATGCCCAATTTATATTTTTGTAGAAGAGGCCAGTACATAGCATTAATTTACCATCAGGGTTGCCTTTCAATATAAGATGAATCATATCAAGAGAGACATAGATGTTGCTCAGAAATGATAGTCTCTGAAGGGATATTTGAAGGCAAACAAGGGTGTTGAGGAAACAGTGAGAAATCTTCAGTATGTATGCATATGAAGACATAAAAGATTCTGTGTTTTTTTTTGGAATTGCTCATGCAGGGATTCAGATCTATTTCCTCACCCAAAATAAATGAAGTAATTGGCAAAGCAGTCAGAGAGGAGCATCTCCTCCAGTGGGTAGTATTGTTGTCTATTTAGAAAGCATTTGTATGTTCTGACTTTCCAAAACAAGGCTGAAAACCTTTTAAGATGAGAAGGGAAAATAAAAAACACCCCCCTTTAAAAATGGAGGAGTTAGATGTTGACTAAAGTGGCTTAGAATAGATATAAGTGAAAATATTTCTAATAGAGTTTTCTTATGACCCAGTGTTTTCTGAGGAGATTATGAGATGGTCTTCTATCACTATATTTCAAAGTTCTGATCAAATCTTTATGGTTTTTTAGATATATTGTTTGCATAAGCAAGGTCAGTTCTTAGCCAAGAGTATACTCATTCCACTAAAAATATCAAAGGGTACTGAATTATCAGTGAGTCCAAACGGGCACCAAACCCCTATTACTTCTATTACTCCTAGAAGAGTAACTTTAGAACATAGAGGAATTCTGAGGTGAACCATCCATCTTCTAGTTTAAGCTCAGAGGTATAGAAAGTTGCAAAGAATGCCATTCCCATCCTTCCAATAAGTAAAAATCCAGACACACTGCACATTCATGACTTTAAAGAATCCATCAAAGAATTGAAGTTGTAAAACAGCCAACCAACCCGGAATCTGGCAAGAAGCAGACATACCCATCAAAGAGAAGGAGAATGCTGATAAAGCAGTAAGGAGAGTTAGCTAGAAGTTTTCAGAAACTATGCAGGTAAGAAGACAAAGGAGTGGCATCTTTTTAAGTCCTGAGACAAAACTGTTAACCTAGCATTCTATACTCAGTAAGAATATAATTAAAATATGAAGTAAAAGTTCTTTACTGGAGTGAACTATTCCAACTTCGGGTGGGTCCATGGGGTTGCAGAGTCAGACATGACTGAGTGACTAATACTTTCACTTTCAACTGTGTGTATATCTATAAACAACAGAATCTAATTTGTTGTTGTTTAGTTGCTAAGTCCTGTCTGACTCTTTGTGACTCCATGGACTATAGCCCACCAGGCTCCTCTGCCCATGGCATTTCCCAGACAAGCATGCCGGACTGGGTTACCTTTTCCTTCTCCAGGGGATCTTACCAACCCAAGCATTGAACCCAGGTCTCCTGCATTGCAGGCAGATACATACAGTTGGGCAACAATATTATATTTTAAACTCCAAATGTTTTTGCATTCTGTAGTGTGAAAGAAAATAGAGGAGACTTTTGTTTAGGGACACATTTTAATTGTGAATGGAAGCCCCCAGACTTGTTAGAAAAAAAGGTTACATTCTAAGGAAAGTAAACTCTTTTGCATAATAAAGTACGAGAATTTTTTAACATGCCCCTGGCTATTCAAGGGAGGTACAATTCAGGGAGCAGTGTTTCGGGGGACTCTGGGCAGTGAAAAGATGGGAGAAAGCCCCTGCAGGAAAAGACGCACATGGAAGCAGCTGGGGACTTACCAACGGTCCCCACAGTGGAGATGGCCTGGTCAAAACCACTTTAGGAGTACTGGGTTGTTGGGGTTTAAAGATTTTGTTTGTTTGCCTTGCTTATTTTTATTTTTTTCCCCTCAAACCTTTCTTTAAGCCTGTAATTACAACCGCATTGTAACAATTTTACCCCAGGATGTGAGGAGGAAGAAGACTGTATTCACACTTGAGATAAGGAAAGAAAAGTGCAGGGAGGAACACTGATGGTTCCTAACTGGGACAGTTGTTCAAAGGAGCTGCGACAAATTCCACCTCGATACACACAGGTTGGGCTTCCCTGAAGGCTCAGTTGTAAGGAATCCACTTGCCAATGCAGGAGATGTGGGTTTCATCCTTGAATCCTGGAGATTCCCTGGAGAAGGAGATGGCAACCCATTCCAGTATTCTTCCTTGGGAAATCCCATGAAAGAGGAGCCTGGCCCGCTATAGTCCATGAGGCTGCAAAAGAGTTCGATACAACTTAGTGACTAAACAACAGCACACAAGTTCCTCAACTTCAGGTATGCCCAGAAATGCTGGCAAGGACTCTGAATGTCATATGATTATCTGGCACGAGGGCTTTGTTCATTTTGTTTGTCTGCAGAAGTCTCAATACTTGGGGTCATTCAAATATTTTGTGTGTATATCCTGGTACTGGAGTACTTGGCCTAAGCTGTTGTTCAGTTGTGTCCAACTCTTCTCATCCCCATGGACTGTAGCACACCAGGACTCCCTGTCCCTCACCATCTCCTGGAGTTTGCCCAAGTTCATGTGCATTGACTTGGTGATGCCATCCAACCATCTCATCTTCTGTCACCCTCTTCTTTTGCCTTTAGTCTTTCCCAGCATCAGGGTCTTTTCCAATGAGTTGGCTGTTCACATCAGGTGACCAAAGTATTGCAGTTTCAGCTTTAGCATAAATCCTTCCAGTGAATTTTCAGGGTTGATCTCCTTTAGAATTGACTAGTTTGATTTCCTTGCAGTCCAAGGGACTCTCAAGAGTCTTCTTTAACACCACAGTTCGAAAGCATCAATTCTTCAGTGCTCTGCCTTCTTTACAGTCCAGCTCTCACAACCATACGTGACTAATGGAAAAACCATAGCCTTGACTATATGGACACTTTGTTGGCAAAGTGATGTCTTTGCTTTTTAACACACTGTCTAGGTTTGCCATAGCCTTCCTGCCAAGAAGCGATCATCTTCTGATTTCCAGGCTGCAGTCACCATCCGCAGTGATTTTAGTGCCCAAGGAGAGGAAATCTGTCACTGCTTCCACCATTTCCCATTCTATTTGCCATGAAGTGATGGGGCCAGATGCCATGATCTTAGTTTTTTTAATATGTAGCTTTAAGCCAGCTTTTTCACTCTCCTCCTTCACCCTCATCAAGAGGTTCTTTAGTTCCTCTGTGCTTTCTACCATTAGATTACTATAAGCTATGCTGTTTCAAATTACCTTATAAAATACTTTTGTAATATGATATTTTATAATGAAGATTCATTGAGTGCAACCAAATGCCAACACTTTATAAATATTTAATCATTTTAGTTAATATTGAGTTAATATTTACTCATTTTAGGTAATCTTCAAAACCAAAATTCTATAATATGGGTACCATTTTTATCTGTATTAGATGGACAAACTGAGGTACAAAAATAACTAGTACTTATGTTTAATATAGCTGCAATATAAATATTTGAAATAATAGCATAAAATATGAGGAAAATCTCCTCCAAATTATGTAGGTTTTGATAATAAAAGTGAACAGTCAAGGTATTTTAAAATATTTAAGTTCTATGCATACATCTTAATTAAAAGTGGATTTTTATACTGTTGTGTGGGTGTAGGGATGAAGAATATTAAGTTAGTTTCTTTTTTATAACTGTACATAGATTTTAAGATGGCACCTATGCAAACACAGCAATTTATCTTAGTAAATTGACCATGTGGACCATAGGACCCTTTGAGTATGTTTTTCCAAATGTTTCATTTCTAATTAGAGTAGTCTTTCAGATTGGAGTGACTAGATTTGCCTAAGTAAGTAGATAGATTTTCATCCTTCCCAGAAAACAGTTTTACAAAATACCTTTGAGTTTTAGAATTGCAAGAGCTTTTATTCAAATCATTCCTTGGATGAGTTAATCCTTTCCTCTACCTCAGATCAACACAGTCTTCATCAATGTCCTTTCTCTGAAAACAATGTATATTTCTCTTTACATATCCTGCACGAGATAATTTTAGGAATCGACTGAATCTACTTAGACATATAGAGTTTTTTGTTTTTGTTCCTTGCTTTAAAAACAATTGTGCTCTCCTTGTGTGTGCAAAGGAGCAAACTAGATTGGTTTTGTGTACCTTAATCTTTTTAAAAAAAATTTTGTTTAAGTATAGTTGATTTACAATGTTGTGTTAATTTCTGGTATAGAACAAAGTAATTCAGTTAAATATATATATATATATATATTTATATATATAATATATAACATATATATAAAATATAACAGTAGGACCTTGCTGTTTATTCATCCTGTATATACTGGTTTGCTTCTGCTAATCCCAAACTCCCAATCCTTCTCTCCCCCTTGGCAAACACAAGTCTGTTCTCTGTGTCTGTGAGTCTGCTTACATTCCTTTGTGTTGTCTTTTAGATTCCACATATAGGTGATATCCTATGGTATTTGTTCTCTTTCCAACTACCTCACTTAGTATGCTAATCTCTAGGTCTATCCCAAGTGCATTGCTGCTGCTGCTAAGTTGCTTCAGTCACGTCCGACTCTGTGCGATCCCATAGACAGCAGCCCACCAGGCTCCCCTGTCCCTGGGATTCTCCAGGCAAGAACACTGGAGTGGTTTGCCATTTCCTTCTCCAATCCATGAAAGTGAAAAGTGAAAGTGAAGTCGCTCAGTCACGTCCGACCCTTCGCGACCCATGGACTGCAGCCTACCAGGCTCCTCCATCCATGGAATTTTCCAGGCAAGAGTACTGGAGTGGGGTCCATTGCCTTCTCCTCCCAAGTGCATTACTCTTGCTTAATCTTTCCACTCAGCTGACGCACACCTTCACAAATACCAATGTGTAGAGTCCATCTTTGACAGATACATAATCCTTTGTTCCAAATTCTACAATAGTTTAGCTTCTAAAGATAGCATGATTTTGCAGCATCTAAGAAATAGTTTATTTCAGAAATCATGAGCCTAAAATGTGTTGTCAAGTACATATTTTGATCCCCAGACTTGAAAATATTTCCGTGATTAGATTGTTGTGCTTTCTATTTTTCATGGCTTTCTGTTTTCACTTGAGCTTTCCTAGATTTTTCCTCCTCTTTAAAATTAAACTACTGAATGTTTTCTTTTATTATTTCCATTACTGAGCATAAAACACCCTAAAGAGACAGATAAATGTATTTTTCAGAATTGTATAAACAGTCCATTGTAATTTAGTAAGAAGTTCTCATCTGTTATTTCATCTATTATGTCATTATATATCATCTATGTAACCATCTGTTCCTCTCCATAGTTTTTTCTGAAGCATTTTCATTTTCTTATCAAGTGCTCTTTATTTTGTGTATACAGAGACCTCATTGGGGTAATTGCTATACAAAGAATTCATATCATGCTTTTCAATTGCAAAGTGATTTTCACAAACATTACCTTATTTGAGACTCATAATAACCATGTAAATTAGGCTGTGTTATTATCTCTCCTTTTTTTGCAGATAAGACAACACAGGAATTGGGAAGGCATTTGCACTGAACACTTTTAAACCCTAACCCTGAGGTCTGTTTACTTTCCCTCCCTCTTTATTGATGTGTTCCCTTCCACTCTTAATCCTTAAATTATGTAGACCAGTGTTCAAAGGTCAGCCTATCAATTACTAGCTGTTAGTGAGCTATAGTTGAGCTTAGTCAAATCATCCAAAATAATGTAGATTAGAATAGCTACATTGTATACTTGTTATGAAAACTAAGAGCTCTAAGGCATGTTAAAATGTCTAGCACAGCACTATCTCTTATATAGTAGTTGCATAACAAATACCATATTTCCTTTTCCCTTACTGCTACTTAACCTTTCTTCTGAAATTTTAAATTGTTTACCAAGTTTCACCCGGACTAGACTCTGAGAAGAATCATGATCAGTATAACTTATAAGGTAAAATTACATCAAGACAGTATGGTACTGGCACAAAGACAGAAATATAGATCAATGGAACAAAATAGAAAGCCCAGAGATAAATCCACGCACATATGGACACCTTATCTTTGACAAAGGAAGCAAGAATATACAATGGATTAAAGACAATCTCTTTAACAAGTGGTGCTGGGAAATCTGGTCAACCACTTGTAAAAGAATGAAACTAGAACACTTTCTAACACCATAGACAAAAATAAACTCAAAATGGATTAAAGATCTAAACGTAAGACCAGAAACTATAAAACTCCTAGAGGAGAACATAGGCAAAACACTCTCCAACGTACATCACAGCAGGATCCTCTATGACCCACCTCCCAGAATATTGGAAATAAAAGCAAAAATAAACAAATGGGACCTAATTAACCTTAAAAGCTTCTGCACATCAAAGGAAACTATTAGCAAGGTGAAAAGGCAGCCTTCAGAATGGGAGAAAATAATAGCAAATGAAGCAACTGACAAACAACTAATCTCAAAAATATACAAGCAACTCCTACAGCTCAACTCCAAAAAAATAAATGACCCAATCAAAAAATGTGCCAAAGAACTAAATAGACATTTCTCCAAAGAAGACATACAGATGGCTAACAAACACATGAAAAGATGCTCAACATCACTCATTATCAGAGAAATGCAAATCAAAACCACTATGAGGTACCATTTCACACCAGTCAGAATGGCTGCGATCCAAAAGTCTACAAGCAATAAATGCTGGAGAGGGTGTGGAGAAATGGGAACCCTCTTACACTGCTGGTGGGAATGCAAACTAGTACAGCCACTATGGAGAACAGTGTGGAGATTCCTTAAAAAACTGGAAATAGAACTGCCTTATGATCCAGCAATCCCACTGCTGGGCATACACACTGAGGAAACCAGAAGGGAAAGAGACATGTGTATCCCAATGTTCATCACAGCACTGTTTATAATAGCCAGGACATGGAAGCAACCTAGATGTGCATCAGCAGGTGAATGGATAAGAAAGCTGTGGTATGTATACACAATGGAATATTACTCAGCCATTAAAAAGAATACATTTGAATCAGTTCTAATGAGGTGGATGAAACTGGAGCCTATTATACAGAGTGAAGTAAGCCAGAAAGAAAAACACCAATATAGTATACTAATGCATATATATGGAATTTAGAAAGATGCTAACAATAACCCTGTGTACGAGACAGCAAAAGAGACACTGATGTATAGAACAGTCTTATGGACTCTGTTGCAGAGGGAGAGGGTGGGAAGATTTGGGAGAATGGCATTGAAACATGTATAATATCATATATGAAACGAGTTGCCAGTCCAGGTTCAATGCACGATGCTGGATGCTTGGGGCTGGTGCATTGGGACGACCCAGAGGGATGGTATGGGGAGGGAGGAGGGAGGAGGGTTCAGGATGGGGAACACATGTATACCTGTGGCGGATTCATTTTGATATTTGGCAAAGCTATTACAATTATGTAAAGTTTAAAAATAAAATAAAATTAAAAAAAAAAGAAAAGAAATACATTTGAATCAAAGGATGGGAATCAAAAAAAAAAAATATTACAGCGGAAAAGGAAAAAAAAAAAGGAGGTGAGTTGTTTTCTGTGAAATTTGAGTTTTAGTCTGTCATATAGGATAGTGCAAATTAAAAATGATTTGCATGTCCACAAAAATTAAGTAAAATGGTGCTAAAATCCAGAGGAATGGAAGTTAATGAAATAGGTTATTTTATTCCTGTTACTGTAGTCTCTGAGTTTCTTTAGAATCTCTCTGCAGTAATAAAGGGTAAAAAGGTATGGATGCATTTATAATGTGTTATACTTGTCTCTCTCTCAGCATGGGTTAGTCTGATCTTATGGGAACTTAATGAAAACCATACATTTTTGTAAACTGGTGTATTAATGAATAAATCAAAAAAGACGGAGTTAGAAAACTGGCCCATTTCTTTATGTCTTGCTTTAACTAAGCTTTTCCCTTTCTCCATTCTACAGTAGCAATGACTTCTATCACATAGACAGACTTGGAAATTAGCCCCAGCTAAGAATCCCTGTATTCTTTGTGAGGGAAAAGAATTTAGGATGCTAACTGAATATTTCAGTTAAAAAATTTTTTTGAGCTAATTCATTTAAGAATTTTTCCCAACTATTGTATAGACCTATGGTAAAATTGAATAATATAAACAGTGGGGGCACATATTTTGTGTTGTTAATGGTAATTGATATTAGCTTTCTCATTTTTGTATTTTGCTTGATTATGCTTTTCTACTCCAAGATTATAGATAATTTCACCCATGTTTTCTAACATTTTATGGTTTCCTTTTCTCCCCTAAATTTGACAAGTTTATTTCTTTTCAAGTGTGTTAGATGCTAAAATGATAGCTATTTGAAACAGCTTTTAAAGATTAATACTTTTCCATGGGGAGTTATCATACATGTGCTCTGATTGGTTCTCATACAGAAGAAGGAAAGAAGGCATATTCTATAGTAATGCTAAATACAACATGAAAATTATAGGAAGTGTAGTGAGAAAAGGTAGCTTTCTTCTTTTTTCTTCTTTTCAATCATCATGTTACATGAGGTACAGCCATATTAGTAAATAAGTATTAACATATAAACCTAGGATGGAGTTGCCTGCTTATTCAGGGCTTCCTAGAAGAATGGGTGGCATGAAGAGACCCGTCATGTCTTATGAAGGAGAGTGGAGCATAAGGGGGGAAGATTGGTCAGGAAAGAGCCAATGAGTTATTTCTCGTGAGAGATTAGCAAAG
Source organism: Bos taurus (assembly GCF_002263795.3). Taxonomy (NCBI): domain Eukaryota; kingdom Metazoa; phylum Chordata; class Mammalia; order Artiodactyla; family Bovidae; genus Bos; species Bos taurus. The sequence goes on from NC_037347.1 coordinate 19,083,891, forward strand.
ACAGGGACAATAGAATTGGCAAAAGAGAGTGATCAAATTCTTCTTCCTGTAGATAACATGCCAAGCAGAAATTCTGCCCCAAACCCCTAACCAGGATAATGCTCTTCTTCCCAAGGTTTTACTTTTAACTTTGGTAACTCTTGGTTAGGCCTTTTGAGTTTTTGATTAGTCTTGTAGGGGTGAGGATTGGTTAGTCTTTGCGTGTGACTCTACCCACATCTTACTCCAGGCACTGTCAGTCTACCTGGATTAGGTAGGGTGGTTTGCAGCCTGAAATCTAGAAAATCTAAGTCCCAAGGCTCTGGTCCCAATAGCACAGTCCTCTGCGGCATGAAACCTGTGTATCATCCAGTATCACGTTTAATTAACAGCTGGGTTGTGGTCCTGAGTTCTATCCAACAGCTTTTGTCCTCCTACCATTTCTTAGGAAGCCCAGCAGGGTCTAAGTGAGCCAAAATTTTCATTACATCTTCCCTGACTGTAAGTTCCCTGTTGACGAAATCATTTTGTGAACATGTTTTCATTTTTTAACATTTAGTATTTTGTCCCCTCTATAGTCAAGGTTTTTACAGATAAGGAATGGCATAGACATTCAGTCATATATTGTTTTCCAAATTAGTGTCCCCTTATTTTTGCACCTTTTGGTGAATAATCTATCTTTCTAATGGAAGTGGAAGTTTTTTGAATAGGAGAAAAGAAAAACAACTTTTAGATTTCATTCAATTTTTGTTTGTTTGTTTTGTCACATGAGGGAAGTTACACAGCCTCATAGAAAAATTCCACTTTAAAATGAGGTTTAAGTACTAACCTGGGTTTCTGGGTGATTTGCCTGTTACTTGGAAGTAAAGGATTTCTTTTGAAGATTTTGTGCTTTTGAACAGTTAGTATTATTTTTACTTGATTGTTAGTATTATTATTATTTGTAATTTAGGAATAAATTTATTGTTAATATCTCAACTCATTACTTGATTCAGCTCCATGTTGAGTTTGGGAAGAAGTATTTTTATTAAATGATAATTTTCCCTTAAATGAAGTAGTACAAAGGAAAAGAGTAATAGGAGAAACCAGGGAATAAATGGTTATTTGGCAGTTCGGAGTCTTAACCGTTATCCAGTGGAAGTCCTAATAAATGGTTATTTGGAAACTAATGGGTAACTTGGAGATCTTTTGAGGTTAATATAATTAAATGATACATTCATTTGTAGGAAAGGCTTCTACAAGGTGCCTACTGCTAGAAGGCTTTCTCCTCAAGTACCTTCTCCTCCTTTGTGTTATGCCCAGATCTTCAGCAGGGCAGTACAGGTGCCCTGGGACCTGTCTCCTCTTCTTTCCAATTCAGCGTCAATGTTCTGCTCCTCAGTCTTACCCCTCTTCTGCTTATCTCAAGACTTCGAAAGGACATGAGAAACAGTGCCTTCTGAAAATAATGGTGGTAAGAAATAAGCTCATAGTCTTGTCTCATAGTCTGTGACTATAAGCTCAGTCTGTGACTAAGCCTTTAGTCATAACTAAAGGCATACAATACACAGTAGAGGGCGTATCTTTTCGTAGTCTTAATGTGGCCAATTACTTTGCATTTCACCCTCATCCCTTTCCAGGGACCTGAAAGTGCTTTCCTGATGTGAGGAGGACAGTTAGTGTAATCATTAGAAGAGAAATAGATACAGTATAATTGGGGATCATCCTGTTCATTGTCCATTTAATTTTTCATCAGACCCACATGTGCTACTGCACTTGGGTATATGTAAAGCCAGACTTCCTACTAGAAAGAGCAAAGAATTCCAGAAACGGCCACTCAAGATACCAAGTTTCTCAGAGGAAATGAATGATTTCCAAACCTGCTCAGTGAGAAAGCAACTAGAAGTGGGCTCAAGAGGTAAAGATATAGAGTCATTAATAGGCAGGGCAAAAAGGATAGAAATAGGAGTGGGGAAGATGATGATGGAAAGGAGAAGAAGGAAGCACATTTCCATTTTATAAAACTGACCAAAGTAGTTGATGAAACAATATAACTAGCCTAGAGTTTAACCCAGGCTTTCAATTAAAAAGAGGTTTTCAATTAAAAACCTCTTTCTCCTTCTTTCAAAATGACCTTGAATTTCAGTTTAGCGAAACTGAAATTTTGGTGCAGCTGTTATTTGATAATAACACATTGTGTTTTTCAGTTTACTTAGATTGTTTAAAAAACAGATAACTGAAAACCATCTGTTTATGTTTCTGTATAATTTGTTCTCAGGACAGGGACTAGGAACAAATCATTGAAAATTCTGCTAGAAAAGTCTCTCATTAATTTAAGGAGTTCTAGTGGCTCAGTCTGTAGTGCCAGGTGAAAAGGGTTCCAAGTGCGGGTGTTTTCTGAGACAAGCAGAAAATTAATTTCTTCCCTTGCGTTTTGTGGTTGGGTGGCATCTTTTTTATTTTCCTGGCAGTGTCTCTCACAATGTCATGTGCACTTGAATAATCAGGAAAAATTCATATTATTAAACTTCACTCCATGAGACTTTGATCAGTCTGTCTGGGAAGGGTCAGGAAATGCCATAGTTAAACAATTCTCCAGAAGATTTGGGCGTAGGAGAAGGAAATGGCAACCCACTCCAGTGTTCTTGCCTGGAAAATCCCAGGGACAGGGGAGCCTGGTGGGCTGGCGTCTATGGGATCGCACAGAGTTGGACACGACTGAAGTGACTTAGCAGCAACAGCAGCAGCAGTCCAAGGACCACAGTTGGATAAATACCGCTTCTTAGAATGATAAATATGTACCACATTTTGGAGACGTAAATTCAGGACAGGTATCCTGAAGCTTGACTGTCAATACCAAGAACTAAATTAAACACACACACACACACACACACACACACACACACAATGCCCCAAACAACTCAAAGAGCATAACAACAAAACAAATGGTTCAAAGCAAAGTGAAACCCAACAATGGATTTTAAATAGGTCCTTAGAGATATAATAGAATCAGATCAAACTCAACTACTGAGACACAAATAGGCCAACTCTAAGTTGATGTTGAGAAATAATGGAAAACCTTTTAAAGGATCGTAGTTAATTCCAGTTTTTGACACCAAGCCCTGGGCTCTGGAAAGCATTATCGGTTTTACGCAGAGCACTGATCCCCCATTTATGGGCCATGCTGGGTAAATCTATTTTGCTGAAGTTTCTTTTGTTATACTGTGTTGTATTTTGTTGGATGTATAGTCTAATTTTTTGTTTTAACTCAAGGTTTTAAATTAAAAATATTCTCCCCTTTACTCCCCGCCTCCAACCTTGTAAAGGACATAATACAGTTTTTTTACTTGTTAAGAGTAAAACACTGGGAGAATTTAACTCATTAGAAAATGGTGGTCGGTGTGGCAGGCTGGATCTTTCTCAAGGACGTGTATTCTGCCACTAAAGATGGGCGGGATTTCTGGATGACCATTGGCTCCATTGTGCCTCAGATTCCTCCTCTGTGGATTGAGGGCAGGGTATAGTTAATGATTTCTGAGGTCCTCTCTGATGGTAAATAGAATAAGAATGTTCTAAGCACTTTTATCTGTTCTCTCATGTAAACCTCACTACAATCCTTTATTTCCAATCAGGAATATTGTCATTAGAGATAAATTTAGAAGAAGATAGATTTAACAGTACCTGTATCCATTTTCAAGGTGTAGTGCTGAATTCTTCCCATATCTTTTCACTGGCTAGGGTTGAGTTTTGAGCTGTCTTATTTGTGATTGCTTTTTTAGGGGCTATCTGTTAGCAACTGACATGGAGAGGAGTGTAGGACTATGAAGGGGAGGAGAGAAGCAGCTATGTTTCAATCATAAGACTGCAAGTTTGTACAGATGACAATTATTGCTGGACTTCGACTATGGAATCTAGAACAATGGCTGCTATTCGCGCCTCTTGCCATTAGGTGGGGCAGTTGAAGAGTCGGAAAATTGCATTTTCAAGTAAAGTGATTTGTACTCAATGCTTTTCTCATTCTGAAAGTCATGTGGTAAAAGATACTTTGCTCTTATAGAGTTAAACTCTGAAAGTGGCCAGACCTCTAGTTTCCTTTAAAATTCTGTCACTGAGGAAGAAGGAGTATATGGGTGGTGAAATTAATAATATAACAGGTTTTGATCTTAATATAAAATTTGCATTTAGGATTCAAAAGCCAAAATGGAGTCTGAAGCCAACTTATATATTACATTTTTTCAGAAGAGTAAGCAAAGCGTGTGAGGTTGGGGGAGCAAAAATGACAAGTTTATGAAAGTCCAGAAAGGGGAAAGCAGCCATGGTAGTTATTGCAGCCCTCTTCTCAATGCCTATTGATTTCCTTTAGCATCCTGGGCATTTAACTGCTTCACTCTCCTTCCACTTTTTTTTTTTTTTTCCAAAAAAGTCCATACCAATTAATTTATCTGGCACTTAATGGATAATTCATTAAGAAAACCTTTTGTGCCAAGCACATCTTGATGAATTTTGATTGCTAATGCTACCTGGGCTCTGCTTTGAAGTGTTTTTATTGACCCACTCATAGATTTAAGTTGTTTTCATGGAACTTAAAAAATAACTTAGGAAAATTTCAAATCAATTCTTTAAAGAATAGCAACTTTATACTTACATTTATCAGTGTCCACTTTTAGGACAAAGTATGAGAGATATGGAGAGGAAGACAAGAATACTAGGGTAGATGAGAGAAATACCACTTGTTATTTTATCTTCTTAAAACTAAGAGTCCATGTGAAAGTCACTCAGTCATGTCTGACTCTTTGTTCATGTCCTCTATCCATGGAAATCTCCAGGCCAGAATACTGGAGTGGGTAGCCCTTCCCTTCTCCAGGGGATCTTCCCAATCCAGGGATTGAACCCAGGTCTCCCACATTGCAGGGAGATTCTTTACTGTCTGAGCCACCAGAGAAGCCCAAGAATACTGGAGTTGATAGCCTATCCGTTTTCCAGGGCACCTCCTGACCCAGGAATTGGACTGGGATCTCCTGCATTACAGCAGGATTCTTTTCCAGCTGAGCCACCAGGGAAACCCGAGTCCATAAGGCTGTAATATTGAAGTTAGAGGGGAAATAGTAGATTTGGAAATTTACCCTTCAGATCAAAGAAACTTTTCATGAGACAGAGCAGTGAGATTTGGGAGTTTAGAAAAGAAGAATTAATGAGGAAATCTACTCAGTAAATACTTGAATAAATAAACAGGCCAGCAAAATGTTTTCCAACTTTCCCTAACATGTGTATACTTATTAGTATTGTTGTTTAAGGTAGCTAATATCCCTGCAACTCACAGACCTCTAGCATTTTATCAGTTCCAGATTCCAAGGAAGTTTACATGAGCTTTTTAGAGGCTATAAATTACAAAATTTGACATAAATCTCTAACATCTCAAATGATGCTCATTTGCACAAAGAAACTTGAGAACAGACTGGATTTGTACATTGATATAATTTTAAATGGTAATCAACATCAGAGTCAGTTTCTCCTGACAATTCCTTCCTCAATTTCCAATAAGTCAGTGAAAGAAAGAGATGAGAATCATGTTTGGGCTGTTTTGCCAACTGAGTAGTATATGGTACTAATTAACAGTAAAAATATTGAAATGAATATAAAGTATATAGATTCACAAATGTTTCATTTTCTTTCATTAGACAGAACTCATCCTTAACCTCTTATCTAAAATAACCCTCTCTTCATTCTCTAACTCTTTACCTTCTTTATTTTTCCCTAGTAGTACTAATCACAACCTGACATGTTTTATGGTAATTTTTAAATGAATTGTTTGTTCCCACTAGCTTCATAAGGGCAGAGGATTTCTTTGCGTTTTCTCTAATGTTTCCCTATAGCTTAGAACATTCCTGGTACCCAGTAATAATCATAATCATTAATAATAATCTCAATAATCATTTGGATAATGAATGTATAATTGAAATAAGGAATTCATGTGGCTAATAAATGATTGAAAAGTGCTCAGCTTTGCCATAAACCAATGAAAGTAAAACCGTTTTTCATCAGTGAGTGATATACACAAAAATATGAATCAGTTCAGTTCAGTCACTCAGTCGTGTCTGACTCTTTGTGACCCCATGAATCGCAGCATGCCAGGCCTCCCTGTCCATCACCAACTCCTGGAGTTCACTCAGACTCACGTCCATCGAGTCAGTGATGCCATCCAGCCATCTCATCCTCTGTCGTCCCCTTCTCCTCCTGCCCCCAATCCCTCCCAGCATCAGAGTCTTTTCCAATGAGTCAACCCTTCGTATGAGGTGGCCAAAGTACTGGAGTTTCAGCTTTAGCATCATTCCTTCCAAAGAAATGCCAGGGCTGATCTCCTTCAGAATGGACTGGTTGAATCTCCTTGCAGTCCAAGGGACTCTCAAGAGTCTTCTCCAACACCACAGTTCAAAAGCATCAATTCTTCGGTTCTCAGCCTTCTTCACAGTCCAACTCTCACATCCATACATGACCACGGGAAAAACCATAGCCTTGACTAGACGGACCTTGGTTGGCAAAGTAATGTCTCTGCTTTTGAATATGCTATCTAGGTTGGTCATAACTTTTCTTCCAAGGAGTAAGCGTCTTTTAATTTCATGGCTGCAATCACCATCTGCAGTGATTTTGGAGCCCCCCAAAAATAAAGTCTGGCACTGTTTCCACTGTTTCCCCATCTATTTGCCATGAAGTGATGGGACCAGATGCCATGATCTTCGTTTTCTGAATGTTGAGCTTTAAGCCAACTTTTTCACTCTCCACTTTCACTTTCATCCAGAGGCTTTTTAGTTCCTCTTCACTTTCCGCCATAAGGGTGGTGTCATCTGCATATCTGAGGTTATTGATATTTCTCCTGGCAATCTTGATTCTAGCTTGTGCTTCTTCCAGTCCAGCGTTTCTCATGATGTACTCTGCATAGAAGTTAAATAATCAGGGTGACAATATACAGCCTTTGCGTACTCCTTTTCCAATTTGGAACCAGTCTGTTGTTCCATGTCCAGTTCTAACTGTTGTTTCCTGACCTGCATACAAATTTCTCAAGAGGCAGATCAGGTGGTCTGGTATTCCCATCTCTTTCAGAATTTTCCACAGTTTATTGTGATCCACACAGTCAAAGGCTTTGGTATAGTCAATAAGGCAGAAATAGATGTTTTTCTGGAACTCTCTTGCTTTTTCCATGATCCAGCGGATGTTGGCAATTTGATCTCTGGTTCCTCTGCCTTTCCTAAAACCAGCTTGAACATCTGGAAGTTCACGGTGAATACCCAGTGCTTATTAGGTTGAAGTAAAACAGACATTGTTACAAAATTGCAAAACATCTTGCTGGGAAGTATATTGTAAGTATGTGTATCATTAAAATCTCTCTACACCATATTTTGGAGAAGGAAATGGCAACCCACTCCAGTGTTCTTGCCTGGAGAATCCCAGGGACAGGGGAGCCTGAGGGGCTGCCCTCTATGGGGTCGCACAGAGTCGGACACGACTGAAGCGACTTAGCCCCAGCAGCAGCAACCATATTTTAATTCTAGGAATATATTTAGGAAAAAACTCCAAAATAAAAAGTAGTCTTTATTGAAGAAAAGTCTTTACTCAACACTGCTGATTTGGTGAGAGTAGTTTAAAAATCCTAAATACCTCAAAGGAGAGGGAAGCATTAAATTATGATACATCATTCGCACAGTATAGTATGTAAACATTAGAGTTAGATTTACTAAGAGTTTTTAAAACATGGAAAAACTGAGAACAGAATTTTAAATTAATTTTTAAAAGAATATGGAAATCAGAATATGTGATATTATTTTAATAGCATTTTAAAAGTAGAAATTATGCCAAAATATTAACAGAGACAGAGGCAGATAAGATTTTAGATGATTTTGTTTTATATTTCTCTATACTTTTATTTTCCAATTTTTCTGAAACAAAACTTTTATAGCTGAAAAATAATTTTAAATTATTTTAAACTTTATTTTAGAATTTTGATAATCTAGAACTGATTATGTTTTATGCTATAGACTTATCGTTTTCATGAAGAAATTAATATAGTCTAGTATTACTTTTATTATCTAATAATATACTTGAAACTTAAGAATTTCTAAGTAAAATTAAATTTTAGCACATCACTGAGACTTCTAGGGGAGTGCTCACTATAGGAGTAAGAAGAGCTAAAGTCTAAGGAATATTAGCATATCCCTTTAACCATCAAAAATGTTTTCAACTTTGGATTCTGGTCAATGAAAAGAGATGAGTTACTTGGATTTATATATCCAATAATTGGATATATATTGTCCTTATTTAGGACTAGTGAAATTACTGTTGAATGAGCTCGGACCAAGACTAGTAAAGGGTATTTGAGTTTGAGAGAGAGTGAGAGGCCTCAGCTACATGGTATTAGAAAGCAGCAGGATCTTCCAGGAAGTAGCAATTAACTGTGATCCTCTCTTGTGACTAATTCAAGTTCTGGACAGAAAGTTCTTTCTAGCCTCTTTTTCTAGTAGCTTTGAAAACTGAATGTTGATTCTTGGATTGTTAGGCACGTTTCCAAAATTCTGCCTCTGTCCACAGCATTCCTAGCCCCTAAATTGACCAGCTTGACTGCATAAGCTTCTCATTCTCTCATGATCTGTGTCATTGGCCAGAAACTGTGAACTCAGCCAGCACACTGGGGCATCAGGCCAAAGCACAACATTTAATAAGAAGGCTTTCCTATCATTTGATTCACTTAATTCAAAGTTGAATGAGCTATTGAATTTGGTTCAAGAACATTCCCTAATTGTTGAATTGGTTCTCAGATGTTTATAAGTGGAAGGCCTTTGAAATTGTTTGGTATTTGATATTGAGATAGGAGGGAAGATGAAATAAGAAAATACATTGTACCTGAACATCTGCAGTTATAACCTATCGTTTATTGAGTAAAGGTCTATGGGTTGTAACTAATTTCTATACAGTCTAACACAGTGCCTGGCATGTGAAAGTGAAAATTGCTCAGTCGTGTCCGATTCTTGGCAACCCCAAGAACTATATAGTCCATGGAAGTCTCCAGGTCAGAATACTGGGGTGGATACCCGTTCCCTTCTCCAGGGATCTTCCCAACCCAGGGATTGAACCCAAGTCTCCTGCATTGCAGGTGGATTCTTTACCAGCTGAGCCACAAGGGAAGCCAAAGAATACTGGAGTGGGTAGCCTATCCCTTCTCCAGGGGATCTTCCTGATCCAGGAATCAACTGGGGTCTCCTGCATTGCAGGCAGATTCTTTACCAACTAAGCTATGAGGGAAGCCCTTATAAATATTTGTCAAGTGAATTTCAGACACTTCATTTTTCTGTTTTTTAATCGTTTGTGTAACAGAGCCATTTCATTTTTTAACTAATAATTTTAGAATACAAAACTCATTCTGCACTTGAATCCAGGATATGTAAAGAGCCATTGTAAATCAATAAGGATGAGACAGATATCCCAATAGGAAAACAAACAGAAGACTTGAAGAGGTACTTCAGCAAAGAGGATATCCAAATGGTCAATAAATATATGAAAGGAGGCTCAATCTAATCATCAAGGAAAAACAAAACTACAGTTTAATACCACCATATATCCACAAGAATTGCTACAACAAAAAAGACAATATCTAGTGTTGACAAGAATGTGGAGCACTGAGAATCCTCAGTCACTGTCTCTGAGGCAACATCTGTTTGGCAATATCTACTCATAATGAAAACACATATCCTATGACCCAGTGATTCTACTCCACTGTATATGCCAAACATTGTTGCATGGAGATGTTTATCAAAAAACTGCATCAAAATGTTCATAGCAACACTATTTATATTAGACAACAATTGGAAAATACCCAGCTGCCCATCCAAAAAAGAACCAATGGCTAAATTGTGGTATATTCACACAATTTAATACTAATCAGTCATGAGAATGAATGAATTACAACTATGTTCAAAAATGTTTATGTATCTCCCAGATATAAGTTTTCCAGGTGCAAAAGAGTGCATTCTGTCTGACTCCATTTATATTAAGTACAAAAATAAGTAAAACTATATTTTGATGCTAGCCATCAAGAGAGTAGTTACTGGGGCAGGTGGTTAGAGACTAGAAAGGGGGCACATGGGGGACTTTTAGGGTACTGATAATACTCTGTTTTTTTTTCATCTGGGTATGATTATATCATGCACTCTGTAAAAGTTTACTTATTTGTATGGCTATGATTTGTGCATTTTTTTGGTATATATTTTATTCTTCAATAAATGGTTACAATAATTTTTTTATCATTTTTTTTTTCAGTTAACTCACCAAATTTTGATCTTGAGCTTACCATGTGATCATATAAACAGCCCCAGAGCGTCTCTCTTGGTATGATCTCATGATGCCATGGCAAGCATTAACTCTTAAATCCTCTGCCTGAAATGTTTACGATGGAAGAATAGTTGGGTTTTGGTTTTTTTTTTTTTTCTCTTTTTTTAACAGAAGAGAGCAAAGGGGAAAATATTTTGCTTTGAGGAGACATTTTTGAAGTTGTTTTCTCAATGAGTTTAATCATTTGCTGAACTTCCTCATTCACATTGAGAAAGAATTTATACTTTGTTAGAAGGAATATGAGCAATACAGTTATCAGATAGGGTGAGTTATCACATAATCCAGACTGTGAATTGTTGACAAATGACTCTACATTATAAAAACGTAAAGGTTTTTTTTTTTTTAATCAAAACATAAGTCCCTGTTTGTTAATACTCCTGAGTCTGCTGCAGTGTCTACATGAGCTATTTCCAAGTTTCCATTTATGATAAGGAGCTGTGGTGCATGAATAAACCCTCACTTTTACCTACGTGTATAGAAGTAGCAAGGGCTTCCCTGGTGGCTCAGTAGTAGAGAATCCACCTGCCAAAGCAGGAGACCCAGGAAGATCCTCTGATCGAGGGGTAAACCCACTCCAGTATTCTTGCTGGGAAATCCCATGGCCAGAGCAGCCTTGCAGTCTGCTTTGTCTATGGGGTCGCAAAAGAGTTGGACATGACTAAGCAAATAAACAACAACAACAATAACTCCAGCACTTGGCCACTTGATGCAAAGAACTGAGTTATTTGAAAAGACTGTGATGCTGGGAAAGATTGAAGGCAAGAGAAGAAAGGGACGACAGAGGATGAGATGGTTGGATGGCATCACCGACTCAATGGACATGAGTTTGAGTAAACTCCTGGAGTTGGTGATGGACATGGAGGCCTGCTGTGCTGCAGTCCATGGGGTCACAAAGAGTCAGACACAACTGAGCGACTGAACTGAACTGAAACTCATCCTCTTACCTAGTTGCTTTTTATTGTACATTCAGTTTTCCCAACCCTCAGGATTATAGCTGGAAAAGACAGGAATGCTTGGCTAGCCCCTGAAGGAGAATGAGCTTTATTACTGAGGCCAAGTCATCTGCCTTTATTTGGATGCAAACCTGGTAGCCAGGGACCTTGTCATATCTTTTTTCTGTAAAGTACTTTCTGTACTTGTCAAAATCAATAATTGGATTTAAAATGACAGCACAAAATTCAGCCTTCAGAATAAAATGGATGCTTATTTGCCTTGAGGAAGTATTCCTTTCAACGCTCTGCCACCACTGAGTATAGATTCTCTCTGAGAGATACATTTTAAAAACTATCACCAAATTTTCCTATTATCTAACATCTCTGCCAACTATCCAGTGTCATTTAATTATAATAAAAATAATAATGTATGGAATATTTAATATTTTATGATTACAAAATATATTTTTCACCTGGATTTTCCTATTGAACTTCGACAAAAATCCTATGGTTATGTCTTGTATCATGCCATTTTGCTTCTCATGGCTCAGCTGGTAAAGAATCCGCCTGCAATGTGGAGACCTGGGTTCGATCCCTGGGTTGGGAAGATCTCCTGGAGAAGGGAAAGGCTACCCACTCCAGTATCCCAGCCTGGAGAATTCCATGGACTGTATAGTCCATGGTGTCACAAAGAGTCGGACACGACTGAGTGGCTTTCATTCATTCATTCATGCGTGCCATTTTGCAAATGAGGAAACTGAGACTCTAAGACTCAGAGATAGAACTTAGTTTGCATAACTAAGATGTAGGTTGCAAGTTTTCCATCCTAGTCCAGAACTTTTTCTGTTTTATTCCACCCCTATATGTTTCATGGTTATATTTACCTTTCATGTAGCACTATAGAATAAGAATTATAGATTTAGTATATTTTTTAGTTCATTCAATATATATTATATGCTCTCTGTGTGCCACATACTGGTCTGAGTAATGGCAATATTAATATAATGGTGAACGATATGTAAGCAATCCTACCTTGATGGAGCTCATAGCTGCTAGTGGGAGTACAGACAAATAATTAAACAATTAAATAGGAAGTTTCCCCCTGTGGTTATCTTCTTCCATGTACTATGCTAGGATATACATAGGATGTCATGGGAATATACAGGAAGGACATATACTGTACTGAAACTTGTACTGAAAAAAACTTTCACTCTGTCCAAAGTCTTCAATTAAATGATACCAGAAAATAGAATCTACTAGATATTCTAGATGACCAGTTGGCAGGGAAAAGTGCTATTTGGAAAACATGCTTGAAAATTACATTCAGTGGGAAAGAAAAACTATAAACAATAAAAGTAACTGTTAGGCTAATTGTGATTGGCTATGGTTCAGTGTCTGGATTTCAAATGTAATTCTGAAAAAGAAAAAAAAATAGGAAATGAGCGTACAACAAAAATCAGATTAGGCTCAACTTTATTGACCATAGTTGAGCCTAGACAGATCTGAGATATCCTTGAACACTTGTGGTGAAAATTGTAATACTGCTATTTTGTTTTTAATGGTTCTCCATAGCAAAATTTCTCCGTCTATCTTTAACTTGCCCTGAAAGAATCACTACCCCTGAGAGTTCTTGGGGCTCACAATATGGCTTTGTTCTATCCAAAACCCTTTGGATTGCTGGTTGAATGCAGATGTCCAGTAGAGTTTGACTATAGAAATGCATTAGTCATTACTTATATGTACATCTTTCTGTAAGTTCCCAACAGCAGCCATGTCCTTGTGCTTAACAATTACTGGAAGAAAGTAACTGTTGAGGACAGTGTTTCTAAATCTTAGATCTGTGGAAAGTTTTCAGGAAGTCCTTGAACTCCAAGAAATGGTGTGCAAAATTGTAATGGGTCCTCTGTACATTATCCTGGGGAGTGTGCCCACAACTTTTGCTTCAGTAAAGGAATCTGTAGGCTTTACCCTCCAGTCCTCCTTTCAAAAAACAAGCTAGGAACTCTTGTATGGTGATTAAAGGCAATAAAATATCCATTTGAACATCAGATAACTTGAACATATCATCAAAAATAGGCATCTAGAAAGACATTCTGTTGTAGCTAGGCTCCAAGGTGCCCTCCAGTGACGCCTTTTCATATTGTACCAAGGTTGATCTCTGTGAGCAACAGCATACAACAGAAGTAATGGTATGTCACCTCTGAGACTGGGTTCTAGAAGACTGTGTGGCTTCTGTCTTGAGTATTTCCTCTCTCTCTAATGACTCACTCTGGGGGAAGGGAGCCAGTTGCCAAGTCATGAAGACACTCAGACATGTTCCCCAAGTCAAAAAGAATCCAACATGATAAGGCATGGAGGCCCATTGCCAACAGTCAGTAAGGAACTGAGGCCTCCCAACAACCATGGGATACATTCTCCAGCCCTTGTTGAGCCTTGAGATGACTGGCAGATTAAGCTCTTAAAAGACTGAACCACAACCACCAGCTAAACTGCTCTCCTGCATGTACCATCCTCAGAAACTGTGTGAGATAATAGATGTTTGTTGCATTAAGCTGCTACATTTTGGAATAATTTGTTCCACAGCAATAGATAGCTAATGCAAATTATCTTGACTCATCACTACAAAAAGAAAAGTGAGTATGTGAAAAATTATTGTGTTTGTATAATACCAACTTTCCTGTTAACCCTGGGAAATTAGAGTTGGAAATAAGCAGGTGCAAGGCACTTCTTTCCTCCTGTTGGTAAATAGTGCAGTGAGAATCCCAGGGACAGGGGAGCCTGGTGGGCCACCGTCTATGGGGTTGCACAGAGTCAGACACGACTGAAGCGACTTAGCAGCAGCAGCAGCAGCCCATTCACAGCCAGCACTTGGGAACCAGTGTGATTCCCACAGCAAGGAGCAACCTCAGGACAGAAACAAACAAATTTTCTTTTCAGTGATTTCTTTCTTTCCTTTTAAAAGGCACCAGCTTTCAAGTATCTCCTGGGAGAACCTTTCTTTTATTTCCACCAAGCATGATCAATTTAACAGACAATTCATGCTTTGCCAGTGATCATGGGAGTTACTAATGTAATCTTTTATTTTCTAAGCTGTAGGATTTTTCATGGTCCTCCAATAGATTTCACAGCTGTTAGCGTGCGGTAGTAGTGGCTTGTTTAAATGGCAGCACATTTGAACGGTGCTTGTGCTGTTAGCAACCTGTGAAGGAAAAACTTTCCACTTAAAGTGGAAAGAGGAAGAAAACAACTTGATTTTGTGATTATCCACATGGCAAAGAAATAATAAAATGCCCAGTAAAATAACCAATGTTGCTTTCAGTGAAAGTAGCTTAATAAAATGGATAGATTCTCCCAACAGCAAAAATTATCATCTTTTTTCTAATTACCGTTGTGGTTCCTTCTTTATTAGGAACCCAGCAGATCTAGTTCTTGATTGCCAAGGGAATTTTTTTAAAACAATATTTTAAAACTGTGTAGGGACTCACTAGTGAAATGTGCAACCAATCAGTTGATTCAATCTTATTTTAAACTGAAATAGAATTTCAAAGTTCAGAATATTATACATAATAAGTTAAGTAATTTCTTGTTTGGTTTAGCTTTTTTTTTTTTTTTTTTTTAAGAACTATACTTATCTTTATATCTGTATGTACTACATGAGAGATAAAATGTATTTTTTTTTTACTATGACTTGTCAAAATGCTTGAAAATCACTATTCTGTAACATTTTGATTTTTGAAAAATAGAAAAAAATCCAGATTTTTTGGAAATATTTCAAAGATGGATTGTTTTTTGTTGGGAGGGATGGGCAATGCTGGTGAAACCCATTGGTGAAATGGGTTTTCCTAAAGAGAATGAATATTTTACTCCCACTTATGCTGCTGCTGTTGCTGCTGCTAAGTGGCTTCCGTCATGTCCGACTCTGTGCAACCCCATAGACGGCAGCCCACCAGGCTCCTCCATCCCTGGGATTCTCCAGGCAAAAACATTGGAGTGGGTTGCCATTTCCTTCTCCACCCACTTATGCTAGAAAGTCCCTAATCCTCGGGCAAGAAAAGTGTCATTTTGAAAGAGGGTGGAGTATGTGGAGCAGAAAGCTTTTTCCTTTATTGGTGCCAGGAAGATCTAAGACTTGTCTTTCAAACAGGGAGTGGGCTGATATGGTCCTGGCCACATGGCAGCAGCCACGACCAGCAGCACCTGTGACCAGTGGTAGCAGGTGAGGGTGCAACATTTGCAGAGCTTCTGGCCTCAGAAAGACACACCTCATGGCGCCCTAGCAAGGGGAAGAGGAATTGAGCCTGGATCTGAGACAGAGGGAAAGTAGTGTTTCTTCCATGAGCCCTGGCAGCAAAGGAGTAGAGGCTCAGCTTGAGAATGGGGTTTGTCCTCATAGAGGTAGGAAACCCAGAGAACTGGAGGGAATGTTCCACAGCCCACATGCAGCCCAATCATAGAAAATACCAAAAAGGAGCTGGTGGGTAACTCACGGGATGCCATAATGGTGGGGTCTTTTAGAAAAAAGTTAATTTCCAGCCAATAAGCTGTGCTGACTCTCAAGACATGAGAAGTGAACATAGAGGTTCTGAATTTCATGGCCCTCCTTTAAGAGGTAGGGCTCAGTGCAACCTCATAATCATGACTAAAATGACTCTGAGCTGATAGCCTTGTCAGTAACACTTTCTTTGGCTTGAGCATTATGTTTTCCTTTGGATCTCTTTTAAAATGTAAACATCATGTGAGGGGTAACATTAAGTTTATAATATGTCTTTGTATTAATGAATACAAAAAATCACTTTTCTAAAGTGAGTAGAAGATGACAGAGAGCTTGGTGAAGGGAAAATGGTGAAGAAAAGGGTCAGTGAGGACATTCTTTCCCACTTTGCAGTTTTCCCAAGGGGCTGGCCTTGACATCTGTGTGAATAGCTGTACCTGATCTTGCACACTAGAACCCATCCAGCAGGCTGTACCTGGGGGATGTGGCAGAGGCAACAGGATTGTTGAAGAACAAAATTCTGCATGATGTGGAAGTAGATCAATCAACCATACACACTTATAGAACATCTACTGCCAGGTACAGAGTTCTGTGCTGAGCAATAAACATAATTCCTCCATAGTTTAGAATCTAGTTGAAAGAGAGGACATATGTAGCAAAAGATTGTTGTTTAGTTGCTAAGTCATGTCTGACTCTTTTGTGACCCCATGGACTATAGCCCTCCAGACTCCTCTGTCCATGGCATTTCCCAGGCAAGAATACTGGAGTAGGTTGTTATTTTCTTCTCCAAGGGAATCTTCCTGATCCAAGGATCAAACCCGTGTTTCCTGAATTGGTAGGCAGGTTCTTTACCACTAAGCCACCAGGGAAGCCTGTAGCAAAAGATACCTAATAATAAAAGGCAAGTGAACATCTTCTTTATATGATATTTAGATAGTTTCAAGTGAGATTTTTTTTAGCCCCAAATTCCATGATGTTGTAGCTTTTTCTGAACCAAATGCCAAAATATCTCAAATTTTGCTTTTATTTACTCCTAATGGCATAATTTAAATTCCATTCATTCATTCATTTTTTTCTTTGACCAGCTATACTGAGTACCAACTTTAAAGTCTATGTCAGTTACTTTGGGGGACAGGATGTCTGGAAACTAGAATTCTTCAAACACCTCTCCAAATTTTGTGAAATTTTAGATAGCAGTAAAGTTTGTTTGGGTCAAATGAGGTTCTTGAAATAAAAACAAAGTAATTGCAAATCAACTAAAACCTCTTTGGATTATAGTGGAAGCAATGTAGAAATGACCCTGAAGTAAATTAGAATGGATGAGGACTTAGGTAATTAAAGTCTCTTCTCTGTAGCTCACCCAGCAATCAGGAAGTAAGGGTAGTTTGTATCAAGATCTCATAAATAAACATACAGCTTACCAGCCCCCAGAGATGGAAAAGTCATTCCTGAGTGTGCTAGATGCAAGGCTCAGACATAAGTGACTTACTCTTGTCACCCTGATTGAAAGTATATTAGCTTCTTTAAATCAAGAATTATAGTGATTTCAGTGGTACAGTTATAAGGAATGACTACCGTGACTTGCATAAACCAAGCTTATTTAAATATTGTTTCGGGAAAGAACATATGCTACTATTAGAGAGTTGTAATAGAACAACTATAATCCCGTAAGGTAAAGCTAGCTGAGAATATTCATGTTTGCTTTCAGGATGAGTACATTATTTATGTAGAATAATTAAATATCTCTGTAGATGTTTTCTCCAGGGAGACTCTTGAAACTTTTACAGCTTTCAGGCCCAAACTTGTTAGTTATTTGAAGACTGGGAAAATTCCAGTCTTATGTGAAGTCTGTGATAAAATCAAAATTGATTCATTTAATTCATTGATCAGATTTTTGGAGTGCCTGTTATATGCAAAGTATACCGTTGCTGTTGTATGATGTATACCTGTGAAAAAGCAAAATTCCGTCTTTTGAGGTGCTGAGGTCTAATAAGGAAGAATAACAAACGCAACGATAATCAATTCCAAAACTGAGAAAGGAACGTTTGGTTATTCTAATGGGTAAATGAGTCCATGAACTGGGATTTGAGAAAAAGACGAAATGCCAGTTGTGAACATTTGGGAAGAAGTCTCTTCATGGACAAGTAATAGAATGAATGATGACCAGGATTGAGCTAGAGAAAAGCTTATTAGTGGAATAGCAGTTAGCCATTCAGAACAGGCATGGAGTTACCTCACTGCTGTGCTCCACGGTTATCACTGTGTGCCTTGTTCTGGCCCCTCGCAGTCCTCCCTGCTAGAGGAAAGGTAGCTGTTTGCTCTTTAGCAATGGTGAACAGGGAAAGGAAGTGCTTTACTCTTCCAGGGAACAGGCACATTTAATATGGGGTTTCTATTGGTAATGCTTTAAGCCTTGGTGTTATCTGGCACTTTTGTCAGTGTGTGAAAGGAGAGGGAAGAGATTAGAAATAAGCATTCCTTTCAGCATTCCTCCGAATATGAAGAAGCAGGGCCAACAGCCAGCTCTTTCTTACTAGTTCTTTGAGTTTCTGTGTGCATAAGAGCCTTGTCTCTTGCTTTGCACCCAGCTGCCACTGGGATGCTAAGTGGAAGAACTTGGAATTGACTTCTGGGGTGAGCTGGTCAGATTCAGGGAAGAGCTAAGGAGAGCTGTCACTATTATATATATAAAATATATATATTTATATATATATAATTATATATATATACTTATTTATTATTAATAATTATTAATTTATATTTTTTATTTATTCTTCTGACTCAGAAGCAGCCCTAGAATAGTACAGCTATTACTATATATATATTATATATATAATATATAAATATATTATAATTTATATTATATTAATAATTATTAATAATAATATATTATTATTTATTATATATATATATATATATATATATATATATAGTAATAGCTGTACTATTCTAGGGCTGCTTCTGAGTCAGAAGAATAAATGGACTTCCAGGAGGTGCTAGTGCTAGAGAATCTGCCAGCCAGTGCAGGAGACGTGAGATGAGGGTTTGATCCCCGGGTCAGAAAGATCCCCTGGAGTAGAAAATGGTATCCCATTCCGGTATTCTTGCCTGGAAAATTCCATGGGCAGAGGAGCCTGGTGTGCTACAGCCCATGGGGCTGCAAAGAGTCGGACACGACTGAGCGACTGAGCATACGCCCACACGAAAAGACTAATTTCATATCTTTCTTGATTGTTCATTTCTTCTCACAGTACTTACCACTCAGCCCACCCAACTCCTGCTTGATAAATTTCTTCTTATTTAATGGATAAGACTGGTTTGGGATCAAATGCACATGAATTAAATAAATGTGGCTGATCATCTTTTTTGATGGCAAGATGAACTTCTTAATTAGCTCTAACATAAGCAATTATTATTTTTTTATTGTTCCATAGTTCTCAGCCCCGGCCTCATATTAGAATCATCTTGAGGGTTTAAAATAAATCTCCGTTTCCAGGCTGCCCCCAGGTCAATTACACCAGAGCCCCAATTACATCAGGCATCAGCATTCTTTAAAGTTCTGTAGATGATTCCACTCTACAGCTGATGCTGACAACACTGTTCTAAATGTCTCGAGGATGAATAATAAATCCAAACTAGTAGTAAGTGAAAATATACATGCATTTAATGTTTAAGTAAGTATCAGATTATTAGCAGTTCTCAACAAACGAATTTCCTTTTTTAAAATAGTCTTTTAGGAAGTGAGCTTCATACATTTGTCACAGAATATTATTTTAGTGATGTCTCTCTACTAGTAACGTGAAGAGTGTTGCATATAAACTGTCTGGAGACTGTGGCATTATTTGCAAACTTGCCAGAGAATGCAGCAGATTTTACAAAGGTTTATGAAAACAATATGCTTCATTTTCGTTAGTATAGAAGCGGCTTCAAATTTAGCATCCTGTTAAAAGAACACCCAGAGAGTAGAAGCGAGAACAGTCTGATCCCTTGTTCACTCCCAGCTAATGTGAGAGACCCTTATTTCTAAATCATGACATCTTTGGCTGTTTCCTCTCTTGACCATTCAATCAAATGAAAAATCTGTTAAATCTGTCTCTGCAATTTCCTTTTATACCTGCATCATTTCTCCATTTTCATGCTTACTATCCTAAATCGAGCTCTTACTGTCTTTGCCTTGGTAATTGTCATATGCTCTCCACCTCATTTTTCTTATATGTAGCCTTAAGACCTGAGGACATCATGTCTTCACTCACCTACAGTGGTTCTCAATTGCCCACAGAAAAGTTACAACTCATAAGCCAGGCATTCAAGCTTTCCATTATCTGGCCTCAGACCTCCTTTCCAAGATTGCTTCCTTTGTGTGTAGTTCTATGGAACCGATCTAGCTGCTCAGTTATCCTCAGACATGACTATGTTTCTTTCTGCTATCAGAACTCTTGCTTATGCTGGTATTTCTACCAGTGTCCACATCCTGTCCAGTATGGAAGGGTTAAATTTTGTCTGTTTCACAAAACCCTGACCCTCAGAGCTAAAACAATAGTTTCCTACCGTGATCCGTTACACTTTATTAAAACCACTTTTTAAATATTTCTCAAAAAATTCTTAATCCTTTTGTGTCTGTTCACTTATTTGTAAAATGGGAATAACAATACCTGAAAGATGGTTTGTGAAGAGTAAATTAGATCATATATGAAAGAGCCCAATTTTTAAAGTCTTTCCTTCCTTCTTCCCTCGTTCCCTCCCTCTCTCCCTTCCTTCCTTTCTTCCTTCTTTCCTTCCCTCCTTATTTCCATTCTGTCCTTCATTTACATACTTTTTAAAATTGCCCGTTATACCCTAATAAATGTCTTGTGGACAGGGTCCTGTGACTGATAAATGTTTGTTTTTTACACAGTTTTTATGGTAATGTTTTACAATGTGAGCACTCACGTGCATGTTGGTCATAAAACAGCCCGATATTCATGACTTACTCTAAAAGTTATAATCAAGGTTTAAGAGACATAGATCAGAAATCCAATTATTGTTTTGATGGTATAATAGTAATAATATGTAATAATTATTATTATAATAATTTTAAATGTTCCTATGTATTTATCTCAAAACTTATGGAGGAAATCTTTGTTATCTTGATAACAGATTCAGTTCAGTTCAGTCGCTCAGTCGTGTCCGACTCTTTGCGACCCCATGAACCACAGCACGCCAGGCCTCCCTGTCCATCACCAACTCCTGGAGTCCACCCATACCCATGTCCACTGAGTCAGTGATGCCATCCAACCATCTCATCTTCTATTGTCCCCTTCTCCTCCCACCCTCCATCTTTCCCAGCGTCAGGGTCTTTTCAAATGAGTCAGCTCTTTGCATCAGGTGGCCAAAGTATTGGAGTTTCAGCTTCAACATCAGTCCTTCCAATGAACACCCAAGTCTGATCTCCTTTAGAATGGACTGGTTGGATCTCCTTGCAGTCCAAAGGACACTCAAGAGTCTTCTCCAACACCGCAGTTCAAAAGCATAAATTCTTTGCTGCTCAGCTTTCTTTATAGTCCAACTCTCATATCCATACATGACCACTGGAAAAACCATAGCCTTGACTAGATGGACCTTTGTTGACAAAGTAATGTCTCTGCTTAATATGCTGTCTAGATTGGTCATAACTTTCCTTCCAAGGAGTAAATGTCTTTTAATTTCATGGCTGCAATCACCATCTGCAGTGATTATGACTATACAGTGGAAGCGAGAAATAGATTTAAGGGACTAGATCTGATAGAGTGCCTGAAGAACTATGGATGGAGGTTCGTAACATTGTACAGAAGACAGAAATCAAGACCGTCCCCAAGAAAAAGAAATGCAAAAAAGCAAAATGGCTCTCTGAGGAGGCCTTACAAATAGCTATGAAAAGAAGAGAAGCGAAAAGCAAAGGAGAAAAGGAAAGATATACCCATTTGAATGCAGAGTTCCAAAGAATAGCAAGGAGAGATAAGAAAGCCTTCCTTAGTGATCAATGTAATGAAATAGAGGAAAACAATAGAATGGGAAAGACTAGAGATCTCTTCAAGAAAATTAGAGATACCAAGGGAACATTTCGTGCAAGGATGGGCTCAAAAAAGGGCAGAAATGGTATGGACCTAACAAAAGCAGATTTTAAGAAGAGGTGGCAAGAATACAAAGAAGAACTGTACAAAAATGATCTTCACGACCCAGATAATCACAGTGGTGTGATTACTCACACTTACCTAGAGCCAGGAATGTGAAGTCAAGTGGGCCTTAGGAAGCATCACTATGAACAAAGCTAGTGGAGGTGATGGAATTCCAGTTGAGCTATTTCAAATCCTGAAAGATGATGCTGTAAAAGTGCTTCACTCAATATGCCAGCAAATTTGGAAAACTCAGCAGTAGCCACAGGACTGGAAAAGGTCAGTTTTCATTCCAATGCCAAAGAAAGGCAATGCCAAAGAATGCTCAAACTACCGCACAATTGCTCTCATCTCACATGTTAGCAAAGTAATGCTCAAAACTCTCCAAGACAGGCTTCAGCAATACGTGAACTGTGAACTTTCCAGATGTTCAAGCTGGTTTTAGAAAAGGCAGAGGAACCAGAGATCAAATTGCCAACATCCGCTGGATCATCAAAAAAGCAAGAGAGTTCCAGAGAAACATCTGTTTCTGCTTTATTGACTATGCCAAAGCCTTTGTGTGGATCACAATAAACTGTGGAAAATTCTGAAAGAGATGGGAATACCAGACCACCTGCCTCTTGAGAAACCTATATGCAGGTCAGGAAGCAACAGTTAGAACTGGACATGGAACAGCAGACTGGTTCCAAATAGGAAAAGGAGTACATCAAGGCTGTATATTGTCACCCTGCTTATTTAACTTATATGCAGAATACATCATGAGAAACGCTGGGCTGGAGGAAGCACAAGCTGGAATCAAGATTGCCGGGAGAAATATCAATAACCTCAGATATGCAGATGACACCACCTTATGGCAGAAAGTGAAGAGGAACTAAAAAGCCTCCTGATGAAAGTGAAAGAGGAGAGTGAAAAAGTTGGCTTAAAGCTCAACATTCAGAAAACAAAGATCATGGCATCTGGTCCCATCACTTCTTGGCTAATGATGGGGAGACAGAGGAAAGAGTGGCTGATAACAGATTAGATAGGGTGATTTAGGTGACTTAAGGGTTAGGCATGGATTCAGACCAAGGCCTTTCCAGTTTGAATGCACATGTTATTCTAGCACCAGGATTGGGTAGACTCTGTCTAAGGTCATGTCTGCCTGGTAGCAATCATTTCAGGTAATCCTTGCACTGTAGTTGTTTCCTATGTCCACAGGAAAGTAAGAGGTAGCAATGACAGGAGGTTGGTGAGAAGAAATTCTGAACAGAGTGGCTAGGTTTGGGGAGAACAGATTTGGGAGTAAAGATATTAAGCACGCTCTGGTTATTACCCTGTCTGCATGCTTCTCAGGCTATATTAGAGTCCGAAAACAATGCCTGCTGTGGTCGTATCCTTAGGATTGGCACAAGTCGGTAATCCTCTCAGAGGCAAGTATGGATTCCTCCTTCTTTCTCTCCCCTGTTTTAGTTTCTGTGCATTATTAATTTTCCTGTGGTTAGTAGCCCCCCTCTTCCCAAGGGATGTTTGGCTCTAAGGAAGCTAAATGCTTCCTTTGTCACTGGTGATTTTCTGTGCCTCTGGTATGCTTTTAGAGACTCTTCTAATGATGTCATTCCAAAGAGTCTCCTTCTGAACTGCTGCTGCCATTACAGAAGTCCTGGCACTACATTCTTACCTCTCCTGCCATTGTCAACATTGTTGTTTTTTGGTTGCTCAGTCGTGTCCTACTCTTTGCGACCCCATGAACTGCAGCATGCCAGGCTTCCCTGTCCATCACCAACTCCTGGAGCTTGCTCAAACTCGTGTCCATCGAGTTGGTGATGCCATCCAACCATCTCATCGTCTGTCATCCCCTTCTCCTGCCTTCAATCTTTCTCAGCATCAGGGTCTTTTCCAATGAGCCAGTTCTTTGCATCAGGTGGCCAAAGTATTGGAGCTTCAGCTTCAGCATCAGTCCTTCCAGTGAATATTCAGGACAGATTTCCTTTAGGATTGACTAGTTTGATCTCCTTGCTGTCGAAGGGACTCTGAAGAGTCTTCTACAGCACGACAGTTGGAAAGTATCAATTCTTTGGAATTCAGCCTTCTTTCTAGTCCATTTCTCACAACTGTACATGACTACTGGATAAACCACAGCTTTGACTCTACAGAGCTTTCTAGGTGGATTCTAATCCTGCAGGAGGCTTAGCTACTTCTCTAGTGTTGAGTTCTATAAAATAATCCCATCATCTTTTAATAAATTCTTCCTTTCAGCTGAAGTGAGCACGATGGGTTGTTTTTGTTAATCCAAACAATCCTCTAACTGAGAATTAACTGATTTTTAAACCACTCTCAAAATCCAAGTTTAATTTGCTTTTTCTCAGGATGAGTCATTAATCCATGTTCTGTCCCCATGATCCCATTCCTTATTAGAATCTACATTTGACAGTAGGTATATGTCATAGTCCTTAATGTCTCTTCTACATAACTGCTTATTTATGGAGTTTCATGAGGTTTTCAATACTTTGGTTTTATAGCAAATGCATATGACTTAATCTCTCAACTCTGCAATAATACTACTAGGCCAACCAACGCTTCTATTCTACCTTTTCTTCTATTCTTTTTTTTTTTAATTTTATTTTTAAACTTTACAATATTGTATTAGTTTTGCCAAATATCGAAATGAATCCGCCACAGGTATACCTGTGTTCCCCATCCTGAACCCTCCTCCCTCCTCCCTCCCCATACCCTCCCTCTGGGTCGTCCCAGTGCACCAGCCCTAAGCATCCCTCCCTTCCTGCCTCTCTCTCCCTTCCCTCTCTTTCTCTTTCATTCCTTCCCCTCTTTCTTCCTTCTTTCTTTCTTTCCTTCCTTCCTTCCTTCATCTCCATGATATCAGGGAGTAGAAGAATCAGGGAGAACAGCATAGAATTGGAAATTAGAAGGCATCCTTCATCCGGCTTACTAAATCAACTGAGCCTGGTGATCTAACCTCTCCGGGCCTCTGGGGAAATTATACCCATGTCTCTTCCATCATGAAAACCCTATGATTCAATAATTCTGTCCCATACTGGAATATATCACATAATGATAGAATTTAGTTGTTCAGGGTACATGCTTTCCAAAATTATTTTCCCATGGGATACTTTTTTTTTCTATTGATGTGTGGTTGATTTCAATACTTTGTTGATTTCTTGTGTAGAGCAAAGTGATTCAGTCATGCTGCTGCTGCTTCGTTGCTCAGTCGTGTCCAATTCTTTGTTATCTCATGGATTCAGTCATGTCTGTACATATATATCTATTTTTCACAGTATTTTCCATTATGGTTTATTATGGGATATTGAATATAGTTCCCTGTGATATACAGTAAGGCCTTGTGGTTTGTCTGGTTCATGCATAGTACTTTGTGTATGCTAATCCAAAACTCCTAATTTGTCCCTGCCCCCTCCCCACTATCCCTTTTGGTAATCTCTGTGAGTCTGTTCCTGTTTCATAAGTTCATTTATATAATATTTTAGAGTCTATGTATAAGTGATATCATACGGTATTTATCTTTTCTTTCAAACTTATTCACTTAGTGTGATAATTTCTAGGTCCATTCATGTTGTTGTAAATGGTATTATTTCCTCATTTTTATGGCTGAGTAGTATTCCACACATACATGCATATGTACACAACATCTTATCTATTCATCTGTTGATAGACATTTAGTTTGCTTTCATTGTTTTGGCTATTTAAATAGTGATATACATTTTGAGGTACATGCATCTTTTTGAATTAGAGTTTTGTCTGTTCATATGCCTAGAAGTAGGGTTGCTGGATCATATGACAATTCTATTTTTAATTTTTTGAAGAAGGTTCATACTGTTTTCCATAAGGGCTCTACTAATTTACATTGCTACCAACAGTGTAGGAGGGTGCCCTTTCTCCACACTCTCTACTGCAATTTTTATTTGTAGACTGTTAATGATGGACATTCTGACATGGAATACAGAATACTTTTTAAACAATTACATAGTGATAGAACATCAGCAATAGTTCATGGGATATAATACACACTTAGATTAAAGAGAACAAAAAAAGGTCTATGATAAGTCAATTGCTGCAAGGAATGGCAAAAAACAATTCATATTCTAATTTAATACAGGACCAAAACAATAGTACATGTTAAATAAATCATTTTCATTTGTATTGGGAAAATAAAAAAGACAAAAATAGCTAAAATAAGATTATATACTCAAGAGAAATTATTATGAAGAGTCAATGTATCAGCAAAACTAGTGGTTGGATACTACTGAAATGACGATAATTTAGATTCTACCTCAGGCATTTATGATTCATGCAATTTCCTGGGTTTGTTTCAATTTCTTCAGTGCAAATTCTTGCCTGAGAATAATGCGTATACAAGTCTATTTAAATACATTAAATATCTTTTAGACAAAACAATGTTATTGGAAAGTTTTTCCTTGAAACACCTCAAGATTTTGCAGTTTGAGAAAAGCTGACCTAGATGAACCTAAACCCATATGTTTTTCAGTGAGTGGCCTATTTGTCCCCTCTTCGCCTTTCACTTCTGCCTTCATGCTTGCGTACAGAGCTATAAGACTGATCTAGTCTCTCCCGGACTTTTGTGTTCTGTGACATTACATATATTTTGTTATATACAGCAATAAGTCTGGTTTTGCACTTTGTAGATGTCGGTGGCAGCGGTCCCTTGTAACACATTTAAACTTACCTGACTACATTATATTTCTTGAGAATAATCTTGCTATTTAAGAGGTTTTCACTAAAACTACTGTGTATGATTAATGAATAGTGCTGCCTAGTAAGAACTTGGAATGTATATATTAGGAGTTATAAATTAAACTTAATCATTGATTTGTTTCTTCCATATATCTTGAGAAAAACCCTACGGCTATAGCCTTTTTTGACTAATCCTTCATATAATAAACCTAAGCTTCAATCATCTTGAATGAACTGGTCTATTTAAGAGACCCTTTGGCTTAGTGATAAACTATATTCCTACTCAAGGAGCCAAACATCATGAAGAAACTTTCATCAGTGTATAACAGCAGCTTCATCATTTTGAAAATTTAAACTTCTACCTTCAGGGATAAATATATGAATCCTAGAACCATCAGAACTTCTAAGATCTCACTGAAAGTACTTGACCAAGCTGAGTTGTACTAGGATGGAATTGCTAATTTACAAAGGTAGAATTACCGAGTTAAAATATAATGCTACTTTCAGCAATAAAAGGCCTTAATGGCACAACTTTACTATCCTAAATATAATTTTATTTGATCATTAAAACTAGAGGGTGACTGTAGATGCCAACATTACAGTGATATTAATAATTGGAAACAGTAACTTATAGTACTGTATACTAGTACATTTTTTTTCACTATTTACACTAATATTAATTATTGTGGTTTTAATCTTGGCTAGAGAGGGCACATAGCATAGTTTAGTGAAATTGAGCTCACATTTGTAGGTACTTCAGGGTTTATATTTTGAGCTCACACACAGACTTAGGTTCAGTGAGAAAGTGAATATTTAGTACAAAGAACAATATGAAAAAAAAAAAAGCAATAGCATGAGTACAGCATGGGAATGACTTCACTGTGTTTACAGTTGTCATGAAAAAGATTAGTTAATTGCAAGTACTAGGTAAACAATATTGATATATGTAATGTATCAGTGAGATATGTCAATGGGATGAATTTATTTAAAATCCTCTAACTGGAATCTTTCTGTGAGAGAAAGAGGATCAACATTATTTGAAATGTTCTTGCTCAGACAAGAAAGTTATCAGGCGTTCATTGTGTACTAAGAATAGTCAGACCATCTGCGGAATGTCCTATTCATTGACAACTTAAAACAGTTTCCCAGTATAATCTGCAGCATAGTAGCTCTTTGTACATAAGCAAGTATTGGGTTGGCCAAAATATTTGTTCAGTTTACCCAGATGTTATTACAGAAAAGCTCAAACAAATTTTTTTGCCAACCCAATAGTATTAGGAGGAAAGTCTGTGGTCAACAAAATTTGGAAAGTTGATTTGTGAAGCAAATTCAATGATGTCTTTTGGGAAGTACTTCTCAGTGACTTATGTACCAATATGCATTTTAAGTGTCCAAGAGAGGATGACATAGGGAAACCTGGAGTGAAATGTCCTACCCCAGTGTCCTAAAATAATTTGCATTCACCTCAAAGTACTTATGAATGAATGAATATTCATTGGAAAGACTGATGCTGAAGCTGAAGCTCTAATACTTTGGCCACCTGATGTGAAGAGCTGACTCACTGGAAAAGACTCTGAAGCTGGGAAAGATTGAGGGCAGGAGAAAAAGGGAGCAACAGAGGATGAGATGGTTGGATGGCATCACCAACTCAATAGACATGAATTTGAGCAAACTCCTGTAGATGGTGAAGGACAGGAAAGCCTGGAGTGCTTCAGTCCATGGGGTCGCAAAGAGTTAGACACAATTGAATGACTGAACAACAACAAATTACTTACATTCTATGTTCATCCCCTGACCTTTCTTCTGGGACTGTGATTCTCCTATCATTGCCTTTCCTGCCACTATCTTGACTGGGTCACTCTGCATTGGCTTTCTCACTTCTTTCCTCAGATAAAGACATGCTCTGTTTCATAAAAATAATCTTAATTTTGCTTTTCTCTCCACACTCTCTCTTTTTTTTTTTTCTTCCTCTTGCTACCTTTGGTATTTGATGACTTTTCTTCCCCACATTTTTGAATAAGAACTATTTTATTCTTGGATAATCTTGCAGAATAGTAGCTCATGCTACATGCCTGGGGGCATGCTCAATTAGCAGTATTGGTGGTGCAGTAGTAAAGAATCTGCCTGCAGGAGATGCAAGATATAGGGTTCAATTCCTGGGTTGGGAAAATCCCCTGGAGAAGGAAATGGCAACCCACTCCAGTATTCTTGCCTGGAAAATTCCATGGACACAAGAGCCTGGCAGGCAACAGCCCATGGGGTCACAAAGAGTCAAACATGACTGAGAGACTGAGCACAAACACACAAACAAAGAAGCAAAGAAAAAAAATAATGAATTTGAAAATCAGGTATTTGCCTTTCAATGATTGAGGGGTTCATCAATGAAAAAGGGAGTAGAATAATTTTAGTTTAGAGCAGAGTTTATTAACCTTGTGTTATGTGTGTGTTTGTGTATATCCCAGATCCCTTTGACAGACTGGGTAAGCCTATGAATGCCTTCTCAATATGATGTTTTAAAGTATGGAATATACTAATAGGATGAAAAAGGAAATTGTATTAAAGTAAATTATCAAAATATTGACAAATTTTTCTATAATGCTATCATGAATCTTGATTGATGCACTAACAAGATCTAGCAGGTCTAATATTTACCATACTTTGTTTTGAAATATTTATAACAATTCTAATGAGAAAATACCTGTGATTGCCATTAGTGACAAAGTTATACAAACTGCTGTGATTTTGATGACTATATTCACAATGGAGGAAACAGCTATTTTTCAGCTAGAACTTAGTGAAAATATAGATGTAATGCTTTCCATACAAATTTATCAACTTCCCAAATTTGTGAACACCGGGTTAAAAACTACTATAATAAATGGTAGAATGTTGAGTTTCAAAGTGTTAGATTTCAGTTCATTTTATATATATATATATATATATATATATATATATATAATGCTTTCTCAAGAAATAGTGATCTACTTGTAAATGAAAATATTCAGTTAGCTGCTGGATAACCACATGTTGAAAAATTTTGTAGTGTAATGCTAATTCATGTTAGTTAACATCTTTTGAGTGCTTACTGGTTTTTAAACACTGAATTAGGAGCAATTTATGCTTTTAGTTCTTTTAATCTTTATAACAGTTCCATGGAGTTATCTCCACTCTGTAGATTAGACAATTTAAGTTTGGGGATTTACCAGAAGTTTGCTATAAGTAAGTGGCACAATGTGACCTCAAACTCAAATCTCGGCAACTCCAAAGCCCATGATTGAAGCTTATTTGGTGGTAGTTTTGGAGACTGATTGGAAAGGTGAGAGAATTGGAGATCTTTGAGAGTTTATCCTCTACAACTGATAGACATTGGCAGAATGAAGACCCAAAGAAGTTAGGTGACTTATTCCAGGTGACACAATTTGCAGCAGAGTCAGAAATTGGACTTTGATGTCTTGTTTATAGGGGAACATGAGAAGCTTTTATTCTTTAATTTGCCATCTGTTAGAAGCCAAACACATCTTGAAGAAGAAGGTAATGGAAGATACTATGGTTTGGGATAGAGTATATGATCCCTTTCTACTTATTTTTGTCAATACAGATATGTCTCAGAGTGTCTTTACTAATTAGTTCATTCATGTTTAATGAAAACAAAGCTACTTGATATATCAAATAAGGAACTGTCCAGTACTACAGCTTGTGCCTTTGATATGTTTATATTAAGAAGAAAAAATTGCTCTTTAATAACCATGTCCTTATCAATTTTATTTCCCGTGTAAGTGTCTCTTTGGCATATTGTGAATCTTAAAGTAAATGCATAATACATGAATTGATGAGTATAATTGGTTTGCTGGTTTCCTATTATTCCTACCAAAACCCCCCAGATAGCTGATTATTTATAATGAACTAATTCTATTTTTTCCACTGAGAGATAACTATAATTAAATTTATCATTTGTTTATAATGAAGGAAGGAACTGTCTAAATTAATTCAAAATCCAACATGTAAATTCTTTCTGCAATAGGATGACATGTAAGTAATAAACAATTTAAGGACATTTCTTAAAAGCAGACATTAATTTTTAGAGCAGTTTTTGTTCACATCAAAATTGAGAGGAAGGTATAGAGATTTCCTATACATCTATTGTCATATGAATATCAGAATCTGTGTGGGACATTTCTAAATGGCCACAGTTAATACAGAGGCTCCAAAATGTTTTTCAAAACAAAGTGTTTTCAGTTGCAACACTTGAAAAATCTTGACCTCACATCTGTAATTTTTTGATGGAAAGACAAGGGCAGGCCTGTGCATTCAACCTGTGCATTCACATAGGGCTCTACACTTGGATGGGAGCTGTAAATGATGTAGCTGGTCCTAAATGAGAGATGCAAATCAAGTTACAATAATCAAATTACTGATTGGCTATGTAAATTAAACCTGAAAAGATAATGAGAACATAGAGAACATCTTGATCTTGTTAATAATGCTTTCGCTCATGCATTCAACATTTTTTGTTTCCTATTTTCCACCTATAGAACTGTTTAGGTTCTATCACTGTGTAGTTTTTGGCCCTTTCTTTCCCCCTCCAGAGACTTAAAAAAGAAGTTATGATTAAGCATATGCAATATCCAAAGATTCCCCAGCATCTTTTCCAAGCTGTCATATGAGCATTTACATATTGTTATATATAAATATGTATTTTAAGTGAGTTTTTGTACCTTTCAAAGCAAAGAGTACATAATATAAAAATCTGCCATTTTCTTTTCAATTTAAGATAACTATTTATATTTTGCTTAATTACTGTTCAGATCACTGTAGCACAAATATTGATGACAGAATTAGAGTCTGCTTTTTAATGAACTGTCAGTCAATGGAATAAAATGGAACTTTGTTTTCCTCTTCTTGTAAGAGAGTAGCTTAACTATAATTTACTTCAAAAAAGTATACTGTTTCCCAGAAAAAGAAAACCTTAAATTATTTTGTCCCACTCAGTTCTAAGAAAATGCTTAAAAGCAAATTGACTTCCCTTTGATTTTGAACATTCTGTTTGTATCACTGAGGTACAGTAAATGTCACCCTAGTAAATTAACAGGAATGAAAGATGATTGTGAGCTGTGAGATAAATACTGCCCACCTGGGTAGCTTTCAAAGTAGCCAGCCTTAGTGTATCAGTTAAAGTAACTGATATTAACTGCTGTAACAGATAAAACCCCAATTCCAGTGGCTAAAGCAATTGAAGTTTCTCATTCATGCAAAGTGAGTTTATATTTCTGGTTGGTGGACTGCCTTCTGCCTGGTCACTCAAGATATCTAAATTTCTGTCTATGAATCTCTAGGTTCCTTCTCCTCTTAAGCTTCAAACATCTCTCACACCACTAGATGAATGGGAAAGCCAGAAAAGTTTTCTATGAGCAGGCTCAGAAATGGCATACATTGCTTCAACTCATCTTATTGTCACACATTCATGCAGAGGAAATGTGATCTAGGCATTAGCCCAGAGAAGAAGAAATGAGTTTTGCTGCCTCTCTGCCTCTCTGGTGAAATGACACTAGGCCATAACCAAATTAATTCCTTTCTATAATCCTTAAAAAGGTATGTTACCTCATAATTTTGTGCCTATTTCTTTTGGGCAATACTATTCAGTAGACTTCTTGACTGACCTATGCCAAGATCATCGTTGTTGACTCAGGATTACTCAGTTTGGGGTAAGTTATTCCGATCTCAGAGGCTTAATGTGTATTATCCCAGATCTTTTCCGATGGCCAGAAAATCAGTGGGATCTTCCCAGTCTTACTGGTTGGATGCAGTCTCACCTTCCCTCTGTGTTCTCATAGTGCCTCTTCCTTGGTGTCCTTTATAAAACTGTCTCCCAGTTTTCTTCTTTCATCTCTGGGTTCTCCTCCTATATCTCCCCTTTAACCTCCATTAAATATTGGGAGGTCCTCAAGCTTGATTAGAGATCCCCCCCTTTCTTACCCTGTACGTTCCATGCCTCTGACTCCAATGGCAACTTAACATACCCAAAATTCACTAACTTATTTATTCAACCAGTTTACTTTCTGGAGAAGCAGATTTGTATATGCCTTGTCACTATTTCTCATTAAGATCCCACTTTATATCCAACATATCTAAAATTAAAGACATGGTCTCTTCTCATTGCCTGTTTGAGTTCAGTTCAGTTCAGTCGCTCAGTTGTGTCTGATTCTTTGTGACCCCATGAATTGCAGTAAGCCAGGCCTCCCTGTCCATCACTAACTCCAGGAGTCCACCCAAACCCATGTCCATTGTGTCGGTGATGCCATCCAACCATCTCATCCTCTGTCGTCCCCTTCTCCTCCTGCTCTCAGTGTTTCCCAGCATCAGGGTCTTTCCCAAAAGCTCTTCGCATCAGGTGGCCAAAGTATTGCAGTTTCAGCTTCAACATCAGTCCCTCCAGTGAATACCCAGGACTGATATCCTTTAGGATGGACTGGTCGGATCTCCTTGCAGTCTAAGGGACTCTCAAGAGTCTTCTCCAACACCACAGTTCAAAAGCATCAATTCTTCTGTGCTCAGCTTTCTTTATAGTCCAACTCTCACATCCATACATGACCACAGGAAAAACCATAGCCTTGACTAGACGGACCTTTGTTGACAAAGTAATGTCTCTGCTTTTTAATATGCTGTCTAGGTTGGTCATAACTTTCCTTCCAAGGAGTAAGCATCTTTTAATTTCATGGCTGCAGTCACCAACTGCAGTGATTTTGGAGCCCAGAAAAATAAAGTCTGACACTGTTTCCACTGTTTCCCCATCTATTTGCCATGAAGTGATGGGACCAGATGCCATGATCCTAGTTTTCTGAATGTTGAGCTTTAAGCCAACTTTTTCACTCTCCTCTTCCACTTTCATCAAGAGGCTCTTTAGTTCTTCTTCACTTTCTGCCATAAGGGTGGTGTCATGTGCATATCTGAGGTTATTGATATTTCTCCCAGCAATCTTGATTCCAGCTTGTGCTTCTTCCAGCCCAGCATTTCTCATGATGTACTCTGCATATAAGTTAAATAAGCAGGGTGACAATATACAGCCTTGACGTACTCCTTTTTCTATTTGGAACCAGTCTGTTGTTCCATGTCCAGTTCTAACTGTTGCTTCCTGACCTGCATATAGGTTTCTCAAGAGTCAGGTGGTCTGGTATTCCCATCTCTTTCAGAATTTTCCACAGTTTATTGTGATCCACACAGTCAAAGGCTTTGGCATAGTCAATAAAGCAGAAATAGATGTTTTTCTGGAACTCTCTTGCTTTTTTGATGATCCAGCGGATGTTGGCAATTTGGTCTCTGGTTCCTCTGCCTTTTCTAAAAGCAGCTTGAACATCTGGAAGTTCATGGTTCACGTATTGCTGAAGCCTGTTTACTATGCTATATTTTCCTCCTCTAAACTTTGTAAATATAAATATCAATCTTCATCCAATTATTTATCTTCACCCTCTTCTTCATTATTACAAGCATTCTATCACTAAGACCTATCAGATTTGTTGTTTTTGTTCAGTCACTAAGTTGTGTCCAACTCTTTGTGACCCCATAAACTGCAGTCCACCAAACTTCTGTGTCTTTCACTATTTCCCGAAGTTTGCTCAATCTCACATCCATTAAGTCAGTAAGTCAGTGATGCCATTCAACTATCTCATTTTCTGTCACCCTCTTCTCCTCCTACCCTCAGTCTTTCCCAGCATCAGGATCTTTTCCAATGAGTCAGATCTTCGTATCTGGTGGCCAAAGTGTTGGAACTTCAGTTTCAGCATCACTCCTTCCAATGAATATTCAGTGTTGATTTCATTTAGGATAGACTGGTTAGATCTCCTTGCTTTCCAAGGGACTCTCAAGAGTCTTTTCCAGCACCACAGTTTGAAAGCATCATTCTTTGGTGCTCAGCCTTCTTTATGGTACAAATTTTACATCCATACATGACCACTGGAAAAACCATAGCTTTGACTACATGGACCTTTGTTCGCAAAGTGATGTCTCTGCTTTTTAATATGTCTAGGCTTGTCATAGCTTTCTTTCCAAGGAGTAAGCATCTGTTAATCTCATGGTTGCAGTCACCATCCGCAGTGATTTTGGAACTCAGAAAATAAAGTCTGTCACTTTCTACTTTTTATCCATCTATTTGCCATGAAGTGATGGGATCAGATGCCATGATCTTAGTTTTTTGAATGTTGAGTTTCAAGCCAGCTTTTTCACTCTCCTTTTTCACCATCATCAAGAGGCTTTCTAAGTTCTTCTTCACGTTCTGCCATTAGAGTGGTATTATCTACGTATCTGAAGTTGTTAATATTTCCCCAGCAGTTTCGATTCCAGCTTGTGCTTAATCCAGCCTGGCATTTCCACGAAGTACTCTGCACATAAGTTAAATAAGCAGGGTGGCAATATACAGCTTTGATGTACTCCTATCCCAATTTTGAACCATTCCATTATTCATGTCTGATTCTAACTGTTCTTCTTGTCCTGCAAGAATACACATAAGAACTATAAAAAAAGGTCTTAATGACCTGGATAACCATGATGGTGTGGTCACTCATCTAGAGCCAGACATCCTGGAGCATGAAGTCAAGTGGGCCTTAGAAGCCATTACTACGAACAAAGCTAGTGGAGGTAATGCAGTTACTGCAGAGCTAACTGCAGATTAACTTCTTGTCCTGCAAACAGGTTTCTCAGGAGACAGATAAGGTGGTCTGGTATTTCCATCTCTTTAAGAATTTTCCACAGTTTGTTGTAATCCATATGGTCAAAGGCTTTAGCATAGTCACTGAAGCAGAAGTAGACGTTTTCTTGGAATTTGCTTGTTTTTTCTATGATCCAATAGATGTTTGCAGTTTCATCTCTGGTTCCTCTTCCTTTTCTAAATCCAGCTGGAACATCTGGACATTCTCAGTTCATGTACTCTTGAAGCCTAGCTTGAAGGATTTTGAGCATTACCTTGTTAGCACATGAAATGAGCACAGTTATATGGTAGTTCTTTGACATTGCCTTTCTTTAGGATTGAAATGAAAGCTTACCTTTTCCAGTTCTGTGGCCACTGCTGAGTTTTCCAAATTAGCTGACATAATGAATGTGGCACTCTAACAGCAACATATTTTAGGAGTTTTAAGTAGCTCTGCAGGAATTGCGTTACCTCCACTAGCTTTGTTCATAGTAATGGTTCCTAAGGCCCACTTGACTTCACACTCCAGGATGTCTGGCTCTAGATGAGTGACCACACCATCATGGTTATCCAGGTCATTAAGACCTTTTTTGAGTAGTTCTTCTGTGTATTCTTGCCACCTCTTCCTAATTTTTTCTGCTTCTGTTAGATCCTAGCCATTTTTGTCCTTTATTGTGCCCATCTTTGCATGACTCTCTAGTTATCTAATGAATCTATCCTTCTCTCTTTATCTTTACCTGTGCCAGCCTACCTAAGCTGCCTCCCCATCTCCTCTGTTGTCCACATTTCAGTCAGTCATTGTTTTAAAACAAATTCAACCTTATCATTCATCATACACCCTTATCTTAAAACCTGTTGATGGTTTCCCATTGTCCTGAAGAGAGTAGTCCTCCAGGTCCTCATCAATCAGAATAACATCTTGTCTCTAGCCTTCTTTCTGCCTTGTCCTGATGCATTCTCTGGCTTATTCTTTATGCTCCCTCTACATTGATTTTTCCACTCTTTTCCTCTCTCCCAGGAACACTTGCTCCCATCTCTCTTTGCCCTTTACTTGATGAACCCCTCCTCATCCTTCTCACCTTAGAAAATTCACTTCACTATGGAAGTCTTCTTTGAACAGCTAGACTAGGTCAGGGCTCCCAACTTTATGCCATCATATCACCCTGTGTATTTCTTTCGCTGTGATTAGATATTCTATCCATTTGTATTGATTAAATGGTTAATATTTCTTTTATTTACTAGAAAGTGCCTGTGTACTCATCGTTTCATCACCAGTACGTAGAACAATGCCTATAGCCAAGAAACATTTTATTTACAATGGCTAGCTCTTCTTTTTTGAATCCCAGCCTTATTCCATCATCTAGTAGAGACTTACTCTGCAATACATATTTATTTGATGGAATTAGATGTTAACGTTTAGCATTTAAACATGTTCATTTGATTATATCCTTCACAAAATGGCTTTGTTGGCCCACTTTGTTTGACTCCTAATCAAAAGTTCAAGGGTACCATTTTGTTTCAGACCCAGAGGTTGCCTTTTAAAAGCATAGTTTTTACTGATAGAGGCTGTCTTGAAGATATCAAGTTAATTTGTTCTTATTTCATTGGTTTAGTCATCTATTTATAAAGGAATAAGGATTAAGTAGGAGTAGTAAACACTCATATTAAATATTTGTATCACTCATTAAATATTTGTATACAATTATATTTATGTAAAATACTTTCTATGTAATTTTGGTGCTTACTGTTAAAAATAAGAAAAGTATTACAGAAAAGAAGTAAAATCTTTTCTGTCTGATATTTAGGGTATTTTTTTTGGTCTCTATGACTTGTATTACTGACCTCAGGCTTAAATTTGATTTTATTTTTCAAAGATAGCTGAATTTGGGATAGTAAGTCATAAACTTTTTGTGGCAAAACTCAGGGTGTCTATATGATCTGACAGATGCAATTCACTGAGTCAGATATTGAATATGTATTACAATTTAAGCTATGCTTGATGCTTTATTAACTTGGGCACCTAATCTTCTAAAGTTGATGAGGGAAAATCATAATCAAAGGCCTCTTTAACTCAAAAGAACCATGTCTCCAATTATTTCCCTTTCTCAAACTGTTGCTTCTCTCAGCCTAGGATATTTGAGATGCTAAGTGAGAATTTTAGCTTAAAATAGCAAAAAAGAACAGCCGTTATTTTCTCATTTAGGAGGATGGCCTTTGACATTCAATTTTAGTATTTATCATTGCCGTAAAATTTGTTTTACATCTGGACATTGATGGGGAAGCCAGGATAAGGAGAGCATTGAACAGAGTAAACTAGATGATTCATTAATTCAACAAACATACTTTGATTCTCATGATGTGCCAAAAATTCATCTATGTATTGGAAATATATCAGTGTGCATAAATAGTTTCTGCTTTCAAAGAACTTAAATTATCAAAGATAGATAAGAGACCAGATAGATGCAGCTCTATTTCTTTATAATTATATGTGTGCATGTATATATGTATATATAATTTTGTATATATTTACATATCCATATATACATGTATCTATCTATCTATCTCTGTATATGAAGAGTTATCAGAGATCAGGACAGATAGATTGTGTAGGACTGAAAGGTCACTGTAAGGATCTGTCTTTTACTGTGAGTGAGACAAAAGACCATTGGAAGCTATTGAAATAAAATTTGGAATCACATTTTGCACTCTGTTGAGAATAGAAACTTGCAGTCAAAATGCAAAGACCAGTCAGGAGATAGAATCGGCTCCATAGAGGCAGAGATTGAGATAAATGTTTTATTATGGAAGTGCTTTTAGGAGAAGTATACTAGGAAGGATGAGGGAAGCAGGATGAGGCATGCAGAGAAGTTAAACAAAAATGTTTCATTTAAACCCAGCCTTCACCTAATCCAAACTAAAACGTGATCTAAAAGGAGATCTCTGGAGTATAAATGCTGCCACAAAGTATTCCACATCAAGATAAGGGTCCAGTTTTCATATCCATGTATCTGTAGATCATTGGACTTGCAAGGACAATTCCCTGGTGATGCAGCTATGAGCTGTTTAATAATCAACGCTCACATGTGGAAGATGAGAGCACCTGCCCAGAAAAAGGGGTCTGGACAGAGTACTAGTAGTATCCATTTAGAAGGGAGATGCCTTATTCCAGGTGGGGGACAATAATGGCTTGGACTAGGGTGATGATTGTATTTTTAGTAAGAGAGAGAAGATCTAGATACATTTTAATAGTAGAATTGACAATATCTGCTGATAGATGGATGTCAGTTACCTGAAAGAAATAAAATAAAGATAGCTATACAAATCCTGATCTGATGAACTGTATGAGTCTTTATTTACTAAGACAGGAAAGGGGGAATCAGGATTTCCATGTTAAATTTTGGTATATTCATTCAGATATAGTAGTGGAATAGTCAGGTAGACAATTGGTTACATGAGTCTATAGTTTAGGTCTGATTTACAAATAACATTTGACTTTTGATAATTTTAAAGTTAAGAAGTTACTCTAGATAAACCAGAGAAGCCAATCCAATGTATTGAGGTTGGGGACCTGAGAAAAATACAGGAAAGAATATTGAGAAGGAGCAGCTGGCAAGGCCAGAAGACAGCATTTCAAAAAGGAAGGAGTGATTAATTGCTGAGCATTGCTTATACTTGAGTGGCAACTGGAGATTGACTGATGAATATCACATGGAGAGAGTCTTGGGTGACCTAGACAAGGGCTGTTTCAGTGGAAAGCTGAGGATGAAACCATGGTTGGAATGGATTCAAAAACAAGTGGAAAGAGAGGAAGTGAAGATCATGAGTTTGGACAACTCTTCTTCGGAGTTTTGCTCTAAGGAAGATAGAGAATTGAGGCAGGTGGTAGTTGATACCTAAATGGGGTTTTTATTGATGGGAATAATTCATAGAAGGGAAAATTAGTGATGCGGGAGAGGGTAATGACTGGAGAAATATTCTTGAGCAGGTGAAAGAGGGAGGGATTTGATGCATAAAGGGGGGTTGATAAATGTGATAGAGGAAGCAGAGGAAAATTATTTTCTATTTTGCTATTATTTTTTTTCAGTGAAATAGTAATCAAATTGTCAACTGAAATGAGTACTGGGAAGAAACTGTTGAAAGCTTCCAGATAGTGTGATATAATCATCTTTGGGTGGGAGAATGAATGAACTTGGAAAATGTAGTAAGAATTCTGGACAGCTTTGAGGGTTTCCCAGGTAGCCCTAGTAGTAAAGAATCTACCTGCCAATACAGGAGACCCAAAAGACAAGGGTTTGATCTCTAGGTAGGGAAGATCCCCTGGAGTAGGAAATGCCAAACCACTCCAGTATTCTTGCTGGGAAAATTCCATGGACAGAGGAGCCTGGTGGGCTACTGTCCATGGGGTCACAAAGAGTTGAACACAACTGAGCATGTGCGCGCATGCGCGCGCGCGCACACATACACACACACGCACACACACACACACACACACACACACATATATTGAGGGCTTAAAGATTATAAGAGAGAATCTCAGAAAGTCCTGAGTGCTTAGAAAGTTGAGGTTGGAGGGAAGCATTATATTAAAACAATCCCAAACTGTATGAAAAAAAATACTAATTTATCTATATCACATAATTAAATATTATATCCATTAGAATGCTTTAAAAAAGATGTTGGGGTCAATCAGATTCAATAATCTCATTATATGGTTCAGTGCAATGCTCAAAATTTTGATAAACAGATTATATCACTATGGGATTTTGAGAATCTGACCATTTGCTTTGAGATATTAAACGATAATATTTTAATTGTATCTTTTAGCTATTAAAGTGAAGGAGAACAATGGGCTATTACTTTGTTGTGGGCACATTGCTTAACTTATTTGGAATGTTTTAGGACTTTTCCTTAGCCAACCTTTCTTCTGCAGTAAAATTCAAATGCTGATAGAGTGGCTTCAGAGAAAAACCAGAAATGTCACATGGTACTGGAAATCCATTTTCCCCCTGCCATTTAATATATTTATCTAAGAAAAATATGGGCTTTCCAGGTGGCTCTGCAGTAAAGAATCTGCCTGCCAAGCAGGTCACATGGGTTTGATCCCTAGGTCTGGAAAATACCCTGGAGGAGGAAATGGCAACCCACTCCAGTATTCTTGCTGGGAAATCATTGATAGAGGAGCCTGGTGGGTTACAGTTCATGGGACCGCAAAAGAGTCAGACACAACCTAGCGATTAAACAACAACAACAAAGAAAAATATGAACAATCTCCTCATGTGTCTAATGCCCATTCCTTTTTTCTCCGTGGTTATTGAACATCAAGCGACAGTTTGACACTGAGATAATTTCATGAGTTGAAAATACTTTCTTTCTAATTAATACTTGTCAAGCACTTTCCAAGGCCCTTTAAATGCTTCCGACTCCTCGTTCCTCAAAAGTGGGTGGAAGCAGTCACTAGACAATCCAACTAGTTTTGTGAAGTGTAGACACAGAGCTTCCAGCGGACAGGGAGGAATACGACCATAATGGCTAGTCGGGGCCACGATGCTCTCTGGAAACTGGACAACAATAAGCCAAGTCAGTTCTCCAAGACGCAGCTGCCTATCTGACACAAGACTGTAAGAGTGAAGACTGCTGCAGAGTTCCTCTCCACATTTCCTCTGTAGAATAGTGACTCAAGAGAGCAGCCAGGCCACCCACTGTCCCACAGTCCACACCTCCTTTGGTTCTGAGGAGCTTTCCTTGTGTTGCCAGGCCCTTTGTGTAGAAGACTTGGCTCCTGGGCCCTGCCCTCCTGGAAAATGGGAAACCTTCCTTTGTGGATGAAAGTTTAATGTTTTCTATGGATGCCTGAGATTTATAGACATTAACTCCTACCTGTAGTTACTTAGACATACCACCTCTCCTATTGGTGCATTAAGTATGATCAGTTCTGTTTTAATGCTTGTTTTGAAAACATGAGTTTGTTCTAATGAGATGAACATGTTAGGGAGCAATTTTGACAAACAGTTAAAAATGAGAGTACGTAATTTTAATGGCTCTGTACTATGTATCACCATTGGGATACATAACAGTGTTATTTTCTCTAAGAAGATTGAAGAGTTTCTGGGCTCATATATTATTCTTTTATACCCAGAAATAATGCTTGTCATAATTAATTAAATGCCAAGTCCAGTAAGCAATATAGCTACTAAACTTTGAGTCTGCCTAAAGGTCCTGTTTTTAACTTCTGTCTCAGAGTTTCTCACATTCTCTTTCTTTACATCTTTTCTCAGGGTGAGATCATACAAATCTGTGGCATTGAGTCCCATTTATATATTGATAACATCCAAATCTCTCTGTATATGACCAAAGAGCAAACTTTTCCCAAGTCACAGATTTTGATTTACATCCTAAGATATCCTAAGTATTTCAAACTTCTTAAATATAAAATTAAGTTTAATATTTCTCCTACTCACTGATACTTTTGCATGTGTCTGTGTATAAATATATCACATATACTTATATGTGTTAGTAAGGTCCTATATACTTTATCTGTGTTAACTCATTAATTCCACCAAACAACCTAACGAGGTAAGTCCTTGAATTTTGCCCATATTGCAAATGAAGAAACTGATACAAAGAGATTAAATAAATTGTTGAAGGTCAGTCAAGAAGCTGTAATTTGAATCCACATAATCTAGACCCAGCTCACTGCATCACTTCAGTCGTGTCCGACTCTGTGCGACCCCATGGACTGCAGCCTACCAGGCTTCTCCATCCATGGGATTCTCCAGGCAAGAACACTGGAGTGGTTGCCATTTCCTTCTCCAATGCATGAAAGTGGAAAGTGAAAGTGAAGTCGCTCAGTCGTGTCTGACTCCTAGCGACCCCATGGACTGCAGCCCACCAGGCTCCTCCATCCATTGGATTTTCCGGGCAACAGTACTGGAGTGGGGTGCCATTGCCTTCTCCAAATCTAGACCCAGAGGACATCCTAATTCCAAATTTCAAACAATCCAGCAGGGTAAAAGCCTGTAAGGATTATTTTAATTCTTTATTTGAACATCACTTAAGCAAGTATTAATACATGCACCAGTGGAAAGATTTTCAGGCTTTGATTACAAAATATCCTTTTAAGAGCAGTTTGTTTACAGCTACTTATTCACTGCTTTTTGTGAATTCATGAATCTATTAATATTTTTGTGGTTACCAACATTGGAAATGATTATATTTCCAATATGAACATTAACCAGTGCTTCTAAATCACAGATAAAATGTAAGCATAAAATCTGTGTCACAAAGTAACTGATGATAAAGCTGGAATAGTAGAGTGAGAGTCAAGATTGTGGAATATTTTAAATGACAGATTGATGGGGATAGGGGGCTTTATCTTCCTGCTGGTAGCAATGAAAAATGTTCAGCAATGAAGGACTAGTGTGAGGGTAAGTCATGTTTTAGGAAGAACCAGTTGGCCATGTGCTGGCACTTTATGAACATTAAGGCATGTACAGACTGTAAGTCTCTCCTCTCTCATCTGATGCTATGGTTCTCCACCTTTAGTGTGTATCAGTATCTTTGGGGAAAGCTTGTTATAATATCCTGGGATTGCTTCCATTGGGACCACACACGCTGAGAATTTGTTTGAGTAGAAATGTGTTTAAAATTCGGGAAACTGTATTTTAATAAACACCCCACTGAAAGAATATAGTGCAGTTGATTTAAAAAACACTGATTTTGGGGTCTATGGGATTAACTCAAATGCAGGTAAAGTAGCGCACATAAGGTGGTGGGAAAGTAAGAGGTGGGGTTTCGATTCAGAAGGGCTATTTGAGCCCACGTACTTCACTCTTTCTCTCCCAGTTGTTCACTGAACATACACACAAACATACACAAACACACAATCTGCATCCGCCCTGAAAAATGAGAAAGATTTCTATGCAGAGGTCAAAAGTGTGAGGTCTATGCCACACATAGAGTGCGGTTGAGGAAAGGAACCATCAGCTTGGAATTCCAAGCATAAATGGAAGCCTTCAAGGAAAGTAAATGCATGAAACTCCATGGAAGAAACTCACCAAATTTTAAAGGGTGAAGACAGAGGAACTAGAACAAGGGCTGGCCATACAACCATCAGCATAAATAAATGTTAACCTTAACAAAATCTAAAGGAACCAGAGGTCAACAGAAAAGTCTCCTATGGATGTGGATTGATTGTGTCTTTTGCAGTGTTTAATTCAGGATAGGATTGTTTAAAGCAAGAAAAGATAAGAGGATTGATGACAAAAACTTGTTTAGTTTATGTCCACTTTAGGAAATAGGGAAGAGGCAGTTCAGCAGAGTTGGTAAGAAACTTGACAGCTATCCAGTGAGCTTGAAGAAAAGAAATCAGGACTTTCAAGAGAGGGGTTAAATTGTTTCAGGACATAGAAAGGTCAAATAAAAGGTAGATTGAGAATAGGTCAATTGATTGGCAATTTGGTGTTCATGGACATCTCTGTGATTTTCAGTAGGATGGTGTGAGCACAAGTCAAATTGGGAGATTGAAGAAGTGAATAGGGAATGAAGAAATAGTCATTAAGGGTTAGCTAGTATCTCTCTGTGTTTTTTTTTTTTTTCCCTGTGAATTTGTTATCAAAAGGGAGGGAAAGAGAATTGATAGCTGCAGGGATAATCAGAGAATGAATATTTTTATGGGCCTGAGTCCTCTCTTCACATCTAGAAAGAAGAGGGAAGGAGTCAGAGAAGTAAATAAGGACAAATTCAAGATGCCAGAGATCAGTGTAATGATTGAGGATGAAGCATGTGTTGTGGGGTCAGGGTCTTATCGAGACTTATATAAATTTATTTTAGGGCAATGAGGTAGGATATTTCATTCATATTTTATTATAATTAATCTTCTGACAAATGAATGTAAAGACATTAAGATAATAGTTCCATATTTTCAGTTTATACTTGAATAAAGATTGATTTATAAAATGATGATTTTGTTTTTGAGATGGTAGGTTAAAGATCAGAAAGTGAAAAAAGTGATGGGTTGAATTGAAAGAAAATGTTTTCAGTGCCCGCTTTGCAAGTGAGTAGTAATCTGGAATTCATCCAGTCTCTACAGATATTTAAAGAGAAAAATGAGCTAGTAGGACTTGTAGAGAAAAAACCAGATTGATAACTCTTTTAAAAGTTAAGAGGAGAAAAAGAAAGAATAATTAATTGGTCTTATAGAAATTGCCATTCTTAGATCTTTCCTTCATTGGGGGAAAAAATGTTAGTTTCAGCTCAGGTTGCCATAGTGAAATGCTGTAGATGAGATAGTTTAAAAACAGAAATCCCTTTTTCACAGTTCCTGAGACCTACAGTTTGACATTAGGATGCCAGCATGGTCAGGTTCTGATAACTCTCTTCTTGGGTTCTACCTTTTCACTGTATCCTAACATGGCAGAGAGAAAGGGAGCTCAGATTCTTTTTTGTATAAGCACCCTGATCCCGTCATGGAAGCACCCTCTTCTGACCTCCTCTAAACTT
Source organism: Bos taurus (assembly GCF_002263795.3). Lineage (NCBI taxonomy): Eukaryota > Metazoa > Chordata > Mammalia > Artiodactyla > Bovidae > Bos > Bos taurus. Next base: position 19,128,660 of record NC_037347.1, read on the forward strand.
CATTATCTCCCTAAGACTCCAGCTCCAAATATCATTGCATTGGTGTTAGGACTTCAACATGAATTTAGGAAGGACATTAATTTTCCATATGTAACAGTTACTCTTTTTTAATTTAATTCTGTCTGATGACATATGCAAAAGGTTTTCCTTTTTAATTGAAATACAGTCAGTTTATAATATTAGCTTAATTTCAGTTGTATGGCATATTCAGTATTTTTATAGATTATACTCCATTAAAAGTTATCACAAAATAATGGCTCTAATTCCCTGTAGTGAACCATATATCCTTGTTGTTTATCTGTTTTATACATAGTAGTTTATATTTTTAATTTCATACCCCTATCTCAACCCTCTCCCCTTCTGGTTTTCTACTGGTAACCCGCTACTTTGTTGTCTATATCTGTAAAACTGTTTCTGTTTTTGCTGTATACATTCATTTGTTTTATTTTTAGAGTCCACATTTTAAGTATTATCATATAATATTTGTCTTTTTCTCTCTGATTTATTTCACTAAGCATAATATTCTCTTCCTATATCCACAATCCTGCAAATGGCAGAATTTCATTCTTTTATGGCTGAGTAGTATTCCAGTGTGTGTGTGTGTGTGTGTGTGTGTGTGTGTGTGTATGGGACATCTTTTTTATACATTTGTCTATTGACAGACACTTTGGTCACTTCCATATCCTGGCTATTGTAAATGATCCTGTTATGAACATTAGGTTGCATGTATATTTTTTCTGCGTATATACCCAGCAGTGGAATTGCTGGATTATATGGTAATTCTATTCTCAGTTTTTTGAGGAACTTCCATGGTGACTGCATCAATTATTTTCCCACCAACAGTATCCTAGGGCTCCCTTTTCTCGACATCCTCAACAACAGTGGTTATTTGACCTTTTAAAGATAGCCGTGTTGACAGGTGTGAAATGATATCTCATTTTGATTTGCATGTTTCTAATAATTATCATCGTTGAACACTTTTTTTATGTTCCTGTTAGCTATCTCTATGTCTTCTTTGGAAAAATATATCTTCAGGTCTTCTGCCTGTTTTTTTTGTTGTTGTTATTGTTGTTGTTTTTGTTTGATATTGAGTTGTATGATCTATTTATGTATTTTGGATATTAATCCTTTGTCTCATATCATTTGCAAGTATTTTCTCCCATTTAATGAGTTGTCTTTCATTTTGGTGATTTTTTTGGCTGTTCAATAGCTTTTAAGTTTATTTAGGTCCCATTTGTTTATTTTTGCTTCTGTTTCTTTTACATTAAGAGACAAGTCAAAAAAAATTGTTATGATTTATGTCAAAGAGTGTGCTATGAAAAAAAAAAGAGTGTGCTATGTTCTCTTCAAGGAGTTTTATGTTTTCTAGTCTTACATTAAGGTCTTTCTTTCATTTTGAGTTAATTTTAGTATGTGATGTGAGGGAATGTTCTAATCTTGTTGTTTTACATGTAGCTGTCCAATTTTCCCAGCATCGTTTTTTGAAGAGATGTCTTTTCCTCTCTGATCTTTATTATTTACTTCCTTTTGCTAAATATGGGCTTTGTTCTTCTTTTCCTAATTCCTCTAGGTGGTAAGGTTAGGTTGTTTATTTGAGGTTTTTCTTAGGGAAGACCGGTATCACTATAAACTTCCATTTGAAAGCTGCTTTTGCTGTATCACCCAGCATTTGTTGAGCTGTGCTTCTGTTTTCATTTCTCTTAAGGTACTTTCTGATTTTCTCCTTGATTTCTTCATGATCCATTTGTTTTTAGTACTCTGTTGTTGAGTCTCCACATTTGTTATTTTCCCATTTTTCTCTGTAATTGATTTCTAGTTTCATATTGTTGTGCTTGGAAAACTGGTGTGTTTAATTTCTGTCCTCTTGCACTTGTTGAAACTTGTTTTAAGGCCTAGTATATGATATGTTCTGGAGAACAATCCATGTGCACTTGAAAAAATGTATATTCTGTTGCTTGGGATGTAATGTCCAGTATATCTCTATTAAGTCTAATTGATCTACTGTCATTTAAGACCATTGTTTCCCTTGATTTTCTGTCTAAATGATCTGTTAATGATGTAAGTGTTGTATTAAAGTCTCCTACTTTTATTGTATTATTTTTGGTTTTTCCCTTTACATATGTTAGTATTTGCTTTATATATTTAGGTGCTCTGTGTTGGGTGCATATATGTTATGAGTGCAATAATCTCTTCTTATAATGATCCATTATCATTATATAATGCCCTTCTTTTACTTTTATTATTAAATTTGTTTTAAAGTCCATTTGTCTGATGTAAGTATTGCTATCCTCACTTTTTTTGTAGTTCTGTGTACATGAAATATCTTTTTCCATCCCCTCACTTTCAGTCTACATGTCTTTTTAGCCTTGAAATGAGTCTCTTGTAGGCAGCACGTATGGTCTTGTTACCTCTATCCAATCAGATACCCTATGTCTTTTGATAGGAGTATTTAGTCCATTGACATCTTTAGTAATTATTGAGAGATATGTACTTATTTCATATTATTACTTGTTTTTGTATTGTTTTTCTAGTTCTCTGTTTATTTTTCCTACATTTCTTTCATTATGGTTTGATAAATTTCTTTAGTAGTATGATTGTTTTCTTTCTTTTTAGCTTTTATATACATGTCTTTGATTTGTTGCTACCAAGGGATTGACCTAGAATTGTATCTACTTATTTTAAACTGGTAGTCATTTAAGTTTAAACACTTTCTACAAGATGTACATTTTTACTCCTTTCCCCCATAGTTTGTATTTTTGACATCATATTTTACATCTTATTTATCTCTTAACTGTTTATTGTACTTGCACATGCTTTTACCATTTTTTGTTTTTCAGTCTTCATATTGGGTTATTTAAGTAGTTGCTCCTCAATTATTAATCATTATACTTGCATTTTTTAGTGGACTTTACCCTTTCCTATAGATTTTTCTTTTCCACTTAGATAAAACCCTTTAACATTTCTTTTAGAGCAGGCTTGTTGTTCAGTCGCTAAGTCATGTCTGACTCTTTATGGCCCTATGAACTTCAGCATGTCAGGCTTCCCTGCCCTTCACTATCTCCTGCAGTTTATTCTAACTTATGTCCATTGAGTCAGTGATGCCATCTAACCATCTCATCCTCTGTCGCCTCCTTCTCCTTTGATAAACTCTTTGAGTCTTTTTTGACTGAGAAGGTCATTTTCTGTTCTTCAATACTAAAAGATAATCTTGCTCAGAAGAATATCTTAGGTTGCAGATTTTTGCCTTTCAACACATTGAATATATCATGCCATTCCTTTCTGGCCTGCAAAGTTTCTTCAGAAAAACTAGCCAATAACCTTACGAAAATTGCCTTGTACATGATTCTTTGTTTTTCTCTTGATAACTTTTAGAATTTTCTCCTTAACATTTGACATTTTATATTTGGTATCTCTTGATGTGGGTCTATTAGGGTTCATATAGTTATCATCCTTTCGAAAGATACAACTCATTAGAACAGACCCTGATGCTGGGAAAGATTGAAGGCAGGAGGAGAAGGGGGATGACAGAGGATGAGATGGTTGGATGGCATCACCGACTTAATGGACATGAGTCTGAACAGGCTCCAGGAGATGGTGAAGGATGGGGACTGTGTGCTGCAGTCCACAGGGTATCAAAGAGTCAGACACAACTGAGTGACTGAACAACAAAGGCAATCCTCTCTTGGCCCTCTTTTCCCTGCCTCTGGGGTTAACTAGGTAAACACAGGTGCTTCTCATGAACACAATCAAAGGCTTTCATAGCCCCCTACTTGTCCCAGAAGACCCCGAGCTAGCCAAGGGGGTTCATCTCTCCTGTGTAGAACCCCAGGATTGGGGCATCTAATCTGTGGCTCTTAACGCTTACTCCCCAGGATCTCCAACCATGTATTCTCCTCTGAGTCTCCACTCAGGGACATGGGTCCTAATCTGATTGTTTTTCTTCCTTCCTACTCAATTTCATGTGAATCTCTCTTGTAGCCTTGATTGTATAGCAATCCTGTCGGGTTCCAGTTAGTTTTCATTGACAACTGTTCCACATGCAGGTATATTTCGACCAGTTCATGTGGCAGGTGAGTTCCATATCCTCATACTCTGCTACCTCTATTGATTTCCCCCGTAACATTACTCTTAAATAATTCAATACTAAAACAAAACATAATATTGAGGTTACTTTAAAATTGTATCAGTGCTGAATTATAATTATTCTAAATTATTTATGAACACCAGTAAAGGCTGGAAGAAGATATGGTTGTTTTGTTAGGACTATGCAATTTTGAGTAACATCAAATTATTTTTTCCACTGCAACTATAAGAATTTTTGTAGAAAAACTCTTTAAATTACAGCCATCCTTAGTTCACACTTGTAGAAAGTTAGATATTTTATTCAAGGCTCTTGATTTCAGATATTTTGATTGAGTAGCAAAGGGATTAGCAAAAATAATGCTTGCATTAACCATTCTGGTAGGATGCTATGCTCATTGACGTGATAGATGCAAACTGCTCTTCACTCAATTATAATATACAAAGATATTTTTGCATTCCAGATGTCATTTCCTGTGGGCACTGAGTCTGCAATTTTCGAAGTATAAGAATTTAATTTTTTCCTGTTCTAATTTTTTATATTTTTAAGATCCTTGATTTTCTTTCATTTAGCAATAGCAACCAACTTTTCTTATACAGAAATATCCCATTAACCCAATTATTTACCCACAAATAATTAACTCAATTATAGATAACCCAATTATAGATAATATAGATTCTGAACTCTTCGATATTTATAAAACTGACAGAGTTTTAAATATATCTTTTCCTCGCTTCTCTCTATCCAGAATAATATGTTGGTCAAATTCCTTTATGAGTGACTTTAGAAAAAGTTGGGAGCCTTCCAAAGGATTATATTATGCTGATGGCATTGTGTGATGTTTAGGAATAGCAGTAGGCATGGGGAGATTTCCTTCATTAACATCTTTTAGAAGCTCTTAATTAAATGCATAGCATTTTTATATACTTTGCTGTGCCTATAGAACTTTCAGCCTCAACCTTTTGTCTGTGTACAAAAGTCCGTGTACAACACATGGGTTGGGTTGGACCTTGATGCCTATGGCTGCTGCACCCTTAAGAGATACTGTGTGGTTGTTGTTCAGTCGCTCAGTTATGTCAAACTCTTTGAGACCCCATGGACTGCAGCACACCAGGCTTCCCCATCCTTCACCATCTCCTGGAGTTTACTCAAACTCAAGTCCATTCAGTTGGTGATGCCATCCAACCATCTCATCCTCTGACATCCCCTTCTCCTCCTACCTCCAATCCTTCCAGCATCAGAGTCTTTTTAGTGAGTGGCTCTTTGCATCAGATGGCCAAAGTATTGGAGCCTCAGCTTCAGCATCAGTCTTTCCAATGAATATTCAGGACTGATTGCCTTTAGAATGGATTGGTTTGATCTCCTTGCTGTCCAAGGAACTCTCAAGAGTCTTCTCCAACACCACAGTTCAAAACCATCACTTCTTTGGTGCTCAGCCTTTTTTATGGTCCAGCTCTCACATCTGTACGTGACTACTGGAAAAACCATAGCTTTACCATACGTACATCTGTAGGCAACATAATTCTCTGCTTTTTAATACACTGTCTAGGTTTGTCATTGCTTTTCTTACAAGGAGGGCAAGTGTCTTTTAATTTCATGGCTGCAGTCACCTCCCTAAATCTTAGGCTCTTGATTTTGGAGCCCAAGAAAATAAAGTCTGACACTATTTCTATTGTTTCCCCATCTATTTGCCATGAAGTGATGAGACTGGATGCCATTATCTTCATTTTTTGAATATTGAGTTTTAAGCCAGCTTTTTCACTCTTCATTCATCTTCAAGAGTCTCTTTACTTCCTCTTTTTCTGCCATAAAGGTGGTGTCATCTGCATATCTGAGGTTACTGATATTTTTCCCAGCAATCTTGATTCCATCTTGTGCTTCATCCAGTCGTGCATTTCACATGATGTACTCTGCATACAAGTTAGATAAGCAGGGTGACAGTATACAGTCTTAATGTATTCCTTTCCCAATTTGGAACCAGTCTGTTGTTCCATTACTGGTTTTAACTGTTGCTTCTTGACCTGCGTAAAGGTTTTTCAGAAGGCAGGTAAGATGGCCTGGTATTCCAGTCTCTTTAGGAATTTTACACATTTTGTTGTGATCTGCACAGTCAATGAAGCACTAGCTGTTTTTCTGGAATTTTTTAGCCTTTTCTGTGACCTGATGGATGTTACTAATTTGATCTCTGGTTTCTCTGCCTTTTCTAAATCCAGCCTGTATATCAGGAAGTTTTCATTTCACATACTCTTGAAGCATAGCTTGAAGGATTTTGAGTATTACTTTGCTAGAATGTGAAATTAGTGCAATTTGTAGTAGTTTGAACAGTCTTTGGCATTGCCCTTCTTTGGTATTGGAATGAAAACTGACCTTTTCCAGTCGTGTGGCTGCTGCTGAGTTTTCCAAATTTGGTGGCATTTTGAATGCAACACTTTAGCTCCAATCTTTTAGGATTTGAAATAGCTCAACTGGAAGTCCATCACCTCCACCAACTTTGTTCACAGTGATGCTTCCTAAGGGCCACTTGACTTCATATTCCAGGATGTCTGGCTCTAGGTGATTGATCACATCTAGAGGTTATCCGGGTCATTAAGATCTTTTTTTGTACATAGATACTGGGGGTTATATGTTATTCTTTAGCCTCCACCTATAACCCATCACTTGTCCTTTTAGAGGCCTGCATTATGGCACCTAGCCAGAGACTGTGATGTGAAGAAGACTTATTCTGGAGATAAAGATATATAGACCAAGAATGACAGGTGCTATCCTATAATAGCACCTTTTATTCATAAATATGTAATTTACTACAAAAAATAACCCCCAATTTAAATCTTCTGTACTGGACTGTGATTATAGAGATGAGCCCATTGATATTTGGACTATCATCCTCTCTTCCATTAACATCACTGTCCAATAAAGTAATCAATAATTCATTTATTTATAATGACCAATGATTTATATTGATCATTCATTTATAATGGTCAATAATTCATTTATTTCATGTCAGGAGAAACATTAACCTTTATAAAAGTACTTACTATAGTGATGTTGTTACTATAATATAATGGAATTATGTGAATCTGTTGCCCTTGTTTCCAGATCTTTTATGATTAAAAACCTTAAGATCTGGAAATATGAAGACAAAATATACAAGTAATATTTTGCCAGAAATTTGAATTACAATGAACTGGTTCTCTAATTAGGGTAGATTTTATTTAAGTTGTATGAGTTCAGGATCCTCACTGAGAAATAGAGGTAATATGTCATAGGATTTTATTGTGAATTATATAAGATGTAAATGTCAGGTTCTTTGTTCATTAGGTATATAGTAAGTGTTCAAAATATTAACTTTTAATATTCATTATCATTTTTGCTATCTCCAATCACGTTTTTGCATTGTCAATTGTAATTGAATTTAATCCTTCATTCATGAGTGGCACCACTGAGGAGGCTTCTATGCCTGATTTATTCAGAGACTTCCTCTTGGTAAGAGGGAATATTGATGGTTACTTTGACTATGACAGTGATTCCTAACCGTTCCCTTATTGCCTACCAAGTTCCCTTCCTTCCTCCTTATTTCCCTCCCTCCCTCTCTCCCTTCCTTCCTTCGTCAATTTAATTATTTATCCATATATATAAATATATATGTATAGATATACATGTATAGAGATATATAGATATAATACCTTTATCAGTCTCAAATATGGATTAGGAAAGTGATAACTATATTGCATTCCTTACTATTTCTTATAAACTGTATATGTATATGGGACTTGTTTTTGTATCCATTCAGCCAATCTGTGTCTTTTGGTTGGAGCACTTAATCCAGTTACATTTAGGGTAATTATAAATACATATGTTCATATTACCATTTTATTAATTGTTTGGGGTTTGTTTTTGTAGGTCTTTTTCTTCTCTTGTGTTTCCCTGCTAGAGAAGTTCCTTTAGCATTTGTTGTAAAGCTGATTTTGTGGTGCTATATTCTTTTAGCTTTTACTTATCTGTAAAGCTTTTGGTTTCTCTGTAAAATCTGAATGACATCTTTGCTGGGTAGAGTAATCTTGTTTGTAGGTTTTTCTGTTTTATCACTTTAAATCCTGCCACTCCTTTCTAGTTGCAGAGTTTGTAGGTTTTTTGTTGATTTTCCCTTGCTACTTTTAATATTCTTTTCTTTGTGTTTAGTTTTTGTTAGTATGACTAACATATATTTTGGTGTGTCTCTCCTTGGGTTTATTCTACATGGGAGTCTCCATACTTCCTTGACTTGATTGACTATTCCCTTCCCCATCTAAGGGAAATTTTCAACTGTAATCTCTTCAGATATTTTCTCAGACCCTTTCTCTTTCTTTTCTTCTTTCGGGACCCCTATAATTCAAATCTTAGTGTGTTTAATGTTGTCCTGGAAGTCTGTAAGACTGTCTTCATTTCTTTTCATTCCTTCTTCTTTTTTCTGCTCCATGGAAGTTATTTTTACCATTCTATCTTCCAGCTTGCTTATCTGTTCTGTTTCAATTATTCTGCCTTTGATTCCTTTTAGTGTGTCTTTCATTTCAGCTGTTGTGTTGTTCTGGGCTTCCCTGGTGGCTCAGATGGTAAAGCGTCTGCCTACAATGTGGGAGACCTGGGTTTGATCCCTGGGTCAGAAAGATCCCCTGGAGAAGGAAATCGCAACCCACTCCAGTATTCATGCCTGGAAAATCCCATGGACCAAGGAGCCTGGTGGGCTACAGTCCATGGGGTTGCAAAGAGTTGGACACAACTGAGCGACTTCACTTCATTGTGTTGTTCAACACTGATTCTTATTCAGTTCTTCTAGGTCCTTGTTAAACATTTTTTTGGTATCTTCTTAATCTGTGCCTTCATTCTTTTTCTGAGATCTTGGATCATCTTTACTATCCTTTCTCTGAATTTTTTTAGTTGTATTGCCTGTTTTCTCTTCATTTACTTGGTCCTGTGGGTTTTTAACTTGCTACTTCTTCTGCAACATATTTCTCTATCATCTTATTTTGTCTAACTGTGTTTGTGGTTTCCTTTCTACAGGCTTCAGGGTTGTAGTTCTTTTGTCTGCCCGCTGGTGAGTGAGTTTGGTTCAGGGGCTTGTGTAGGCTTCCTAGTAGGAGGAACTGGTTGCAGTGCTCTGGTGAGTGGAGCTGGATCTTGTCCCTCTTTTGGGCAGGGCTGCACAAGGTGATTAGTATGACTTTAGGCAGCCTGTCTGCTGACAGATGGGGCATGTCCCTGTCTTGCTGATTGTTTGGCAAGAGGTGTCCAGCACTGGCGCCTGCAGACAGATAGGTGGAGCTGGGTCTTGGTGTTGAGACAGGCATTCACTCAGATTAGGGAGGGTGGTGGTGCAGGACTGGCAGGCTGTTGCAACGGACTAGGGTGTGCTTGTGCCAGTGGGAGTCCCTTCTTACTGTTTCAAATCCATTATGATAATTCTGTTATTTCAGTCTGATTTTAACAAGCAAACTAATGACAGATGTGAGTTTCTTTGCAGCCTAGTGAGATTTTTATCTTCATCAAAGCAAAGTGCTTTGGGGCAACACAAGGGATCAGCTTGTGGAATTAATCTTTTTTTCTTCAGTGCACTCCATCTACCAGATTCAGTAATTGTGTTCTCTGGTTCATACTCAGCATAACATTTTGACCTCCAGATCTGAAGCAACATATTTTCTAAGAGATACTGATTGTGTTTCTTGAAATTCTACGGGGCCAAGTAAATTGAGGATGTCTTTGTTATGCATATGGGTAATCTAAATCATATAGTCTAAGCCATTAAAATGTTAAAATGTACTTAATGGTCAGTTACAGGTCAGAGAATTTGTTAAATGTGCTTTATGTTTTCTAAGCACCAACAAGTTTCTTACATTTAAAGCAATCGCTATACCACATCACTTATATTTTTCAAAAAAGTTAAGTTTCTAACTTATAAAAATAAATACATGGCTATAATCTACAAAAATTATCAATTAATACCTCCTGTGAACTTCTGTTGTGTCCTGAGTCTATGACATACTACTGGTTGTTGAGGATGTGGGATTCACTGAGCCAAATAGAGCTTCAAGTCCATTATTCTCATAGATTAATCATTCCTTGTATCATAGCTTCAGATGTTGAATTCATCCCAGTAGATGTTTATCAAACATCTTCCATGTGTGAGGCACTGTTGTTGATATTAAAGAAGGAGAACAGTCTAAATGTTTCTACAGTCCAGTAAATTATGTTACAGTCAGTCGTTGGACAGTCAGAGTTATCCTTGGAGTTTAAATAACTACATGGAGGATTTATTGGAGCTCTAAGACTTCACCAGTAGACAGGAAGTTGTAGATGAGGTTATATAGTCAAAGGAGAATTTTGTTGTTGTTTAATACTGTGAGTACATTTAAATTCTTATAGAAAAATGTCAACTTAGAAGGAGAGGTTGAAGAAATAGGAGAGAATGAAGAACTGACAATTATGGCAGAATCTCTGGGTAGGCAGGAGTAAATGGAACCTAGAGAACAGATTTAGGGACTGGCCTTGTATCAGTGAAGTGATGTCTCTTCCGTTGTCTTGGAGAGAAGGTAGAGACTCAGGGAGGCTCTTGCCATGTATGCCCCAAGAGAACTGGATATGCAGTGGGCAGCAATGGTATTATGAAGGGAGGCATGTCTGGAAATGTCCAGCACCTGTGCCTCTGCCTGACCCCTAGGTGAAGTGCTGCCATGATTTCTTCATAAGGAGCAGCAGTAAGACTTTAAGGTAATTGGAATGTCATGTGTGGGACTAGATGGGAGAAGGTATATCTGAAAGTTTCTTGAGGGTAGAGTCTATCTTAGGTTCTTTGTTATCTTTGTTCTACCCATCCCAGTCTTGAGTGTTGTTGGTAATAAATAAGTCTATGATATCTGTTGTGTTCAAAAGGGATGGGAACATAGTTTGTTAAGAGAGATGATGATATGAAATAGAGATAATTAAAACTTGACTCTTCTGCTTAGGACAGGCTTTTAATTTAGTTGGTACCCAGTTACAGTTTTTAATGTGTAATTTGGAAGCAACAAAAGCCCTGATGGTTGGAGCATATAATGTATATTTTTGTAGAAGTTTACAAATGCATGATTGAACTTTTTCATAGACCAATTCAAATTAAGTTCATAGAAAATCTCCCTTCAGATGAGGTTGACTTATGTCTCATCTTTTTGGATCTGATGGTCTACTTGCTATCACCCTAAAGAAGTTCACAGATGACTCAGGGAAAATAGAAGCAGGAAACTTATGAATCTATCCTACTCTGGAGATTTGAGATGGAAGTATAAAATAAAGAGAAAAAGAAGTTACCCTCGTTCACTTCCTAGCATGAAGAATCCCAGAGTCACTCTTCTCTGTGTTCTCAGATCATAGCTGGATTTTAAGAATTCTTACTTGACTCATACTCAGAAGTGGTTATAAATACCCTTCCTCAGAGTATGGTTTTGTGAAAAAAACCTAATCAGTTGGTCTTATGACAAGACCAAAGTAATCTTTTTGATTTAGTTCTTAGCTGTAAGCTTAGTGTTAAGTTTGCCCTGAAGTATTGTTTTCAAAATATTATATCACAGATATGCTATTTGGACTAAGTAAAAAACACAGTAAAGGGACTCACTCAAGTTGTGACTGAAAGTTCACATAGTCCTTGTATCAGGACAAGCAAGCTACATAATAACAAATCAGATGAAATGCTGTTCATTATATTTTTTCATAAATTTGGGTAAATTCCACAGAGTTCAATATAGTACTGATTACACACTCTGTGGAGGAGATGTCAATTATAAGAAGATCAATGCTTATTATTTGTTATAATGTCTGAAATTTAGCATATAAGCATTTATTTTTATTAATTAGCAAAGTTTCAGAATGGAAAGAAACACTCTTTGGATAGGCTTTTTATTTCAATAACATTAATCAGTATTTATACAAAATCTATAGAAATTCATTGACTACCCACCTCTTCCATTAGCCAAGTTCTCTTTGAGGCAGCTGAATTGTTCAGAGGTTTAACCAGGTTCATTTGGATACCCCTTGCAAAATGTGAAGAAATTGGCTATGGGATCACTGATTTCCCATGTCTTAGATTTTCTCTGAAGCCACACATTTGATATAGATATCATACAACCAAAATAAGGTTAAAATGTTTTATAATCAACTGCTAAATTAGCATTTAAAAATTAATTTTTTAATTGAAGTATAATGAACTTATTATAGTAGTTTCAGGTGTACAACATGGTGATTCAATATTTTTATAGATAATGCACAACACAAAGTCATTATACTATTATTGACTGTACTGGCCACCTGATGCAAAGAGCTGACTCATTGGAAAAGATCCTGATGATTGGAAAGATTAAAGGCAAAAGAAGGGAGTGCCAGAGGGTGAAATGGTTAGATAATATCACCATCTCAATTGACATGAATTTGAGCAAACTCCAGGAGATAGTGAAGGACAGAGGAGTCTGAGGTACTACAGACCATGGGGTTGCAGAGTCAGAAATGACTTAGTGACTGAACAGCTCTGTACTATATACATCACATAACTGTGACCTATTTATTTTATAACTGGTAGTTTTTACCTCTTAATCTGCTTCACCTATTTTGTCCATCCCCCACCCTCCCTCTCCAATTTTCTCTGCATCTATGAGTCCATTTTGTTGTGTTGTTATTTTATTTTTTAGCTTCTGTATATAAGTGAAATCATACAGTATTTGTCTTTTTCCATATGGCTTACTTCACTACCATAATACTCTCTATGTCCTTCTATGTTTTCACAAGTAGCAAGATTTCCTAATTTTTTATGACTAACATTCCATAGTGTATATGGAATATATATATATACACACACACTGTGTCTTCTTTACCCATCTGTTAATGGACATTTAAGTTGCTTCCATATCCTGGTTTTTGTAAAGAATGCTGCTGTGAACTTTGGGGTACATATATCTTTTCAAGTTAGTGTTTTCATTTTTCCTGAATTATACCCAGAAGTGGAGTGCTGGATCACATGGAAGTTCCAATTTAGATTTTTGAGGAACCGCCATACTCTTTTTCCAAAGTAACTACATTTTCCATGTCTGATGAATAATGATGTTGAGTATCTTTTAATATGCCTGTTGACCATCTGTTTATCTTCTGGAGAATATATCTATTCAGGTCCTCTACCCATTTTCAACCAGGTTGTTTGGTTGTTTTTTTTTTTTTTTTTCACTGAGTTATACGACATGAAGCTGGTTATGTATTTTGTATATGAACCCCTATTGATCATTTCATTGGCTAATATTTTCTCACATTCACTAAGTTTATTTTTAGTTTGTTGATGTTTCCTGTACCAAAGCTTTTAAGTTCAATTATGTCTCATTTCTTTATTTTTGCTTTTGTTTCCCTTGTCTTTGGAAACAGATTAAAAGCAATATTACTCTAATTAATTTTAAAGAGTGTTCTGTCTGTGTCTTCTAGGAGTTTTATGGTTTCTAGTCTTACATTTAGTTCTTTAATCCATTTTTGAGTTCATTTTTGTATATGTTATGAGAAAACATTTTATTTCATGCTTGTATATGTAGCTCTCCAATTTCCCCAGCACCATGTATTGAACATATTGTCTTTTCTCCAATGTATATTCTAGTCTCCTTTGTCATAGATTAATTAACCATAAGTATGGGGTTTATTTTGGGGCTTTCTATTCCAGTCCATTGATCTTTATGTCTGATCCTATGTCAGTACCATGCTGGTTTGATTACTGTAGTTTTGTAATATAGTCTAACATCAGGGACCATGAAACCTCCAGTTTTGTTATTTTTAAGGTTGTTTTGGCAATTTGGGATCTTTTGTGGTACCATATAAATTTTAGGATGATTTCTTCCATTTCTGTGAAAAATGTCACAGGATAGGGATCACATTAAAATCTATAGATTGCTTTGGGTGGTGTGGACATTTTAACAATATTTCTTTTCCTAATCCATTTCTTGGGATATCTTTCCATTTATTTTTTTATTATTTTTCAATTTCCTTTATCAGTGTTTTATAGTTTTCAGGGTATAGGTCTTATACCTTCTTGGTAAATTTTACGTCTAGGTATTGTATGCTTTTTGATGTGATTTTAAACAGAATTATATTTTGTTTTGTTTTTTGCTTTCTCTTTCTGATAGTTCATCATTAGTATTTAGAAAAGCAACTAATTTCTGTATAGTAATCCTGTTTCCTACAAATTTACTAAACCATTTATTTGTTTGAAAACATTTTTTGGTGGCGACCTTAGACTTTTTGACAGAGTATCATGTCATCTGCAAATAAAGACAGTTTTACTTCTTCCTTTCTAATTTGGATGTCTTATCTTTTTATCTTCTTTTTTTCAGTTTTATTTTTATTTTTTAACACCAAAACTATTTTTTAATAAGGTATAGCAAATTAACAATATTGTGATAGTTTCAGGTGAAAAGTGAAGGAACACAGCCATACATATAAATGTATCTATTCTCCCCCAACCACCGCCCCCAACCATATCATTTTACTTTCTGATTGCTGTGGTTTGGACTTCCAATACTATGCTGAACAAAAGTGGTAAGAATCGGCATCCTTGTTTTTGTTCCTGATCTTTGATGAAAAACTTTCAGCTTTTTAAAATTGCATGTTATCTGTGAGTTTGTCATAAATGACCTTTATTATGTTGAGACATGTCTTACCTGTATCTACATTGTTGAAAATTTTTTATCATGAATGGCTGATGAATTTTTTCTAAAGCCTTTTCTGTATATCACGTGATTTTTATCCTTTGTTTTGTTAATGTGATGTATTACATTGGTTGATTTGTGAATATTGAACTATCCTTGCTTTCCTAGAGTTAATCCCATCTGATCATAATATAGAATGATTTTATGTATTATTGAATTTGGCTTGCCAATATTTTGTTGAGAATTTTTGCATTTCTACTCAAGGATATTGGTCTGTAATTTTCTTCTTTTATAGTATCTTTTCTGACTTTTGTATCAGGGTAATGCTGGTCTCAGAGAATAAGTTTGAAAGCATTCATTTTTCTTCATTTTTGGGGAAATAATTTAAGGATAGTTATTAACTTAAAAAAATATTTGGAAGAATTCCACCGTGATGATGTCATCTTGGAGATTAGTATGCTGGCACTTTTAAAATTACTGTTTCATTTTCATTACTAGAAATTGGTCTGTTCATCTTGTCTATTTATTCCTGATTCAATCTTGAAAAATTATATATTTCTAGGAATTTATCCATTTCTACTAATTACCTAATTTGGGGCATATAATTGTTTATAGTAATCTATAATGATCATTTATATTTCTGTGCTATCATTTGTAACTTCTCTTTTATTTCTGATTTTATTCATTTGAACCCTCTTTTTGCTTGATGAATTGGCTAAAGTTTTATCAGTTTGTTTTTTATCTTTGCAAAAAACTAGCTCTTAGTGTCATTGATTTTTTTTTTCTATTATTTAGTATTTATTTCATTTATTTCTGCTCTCTTATCATTTCTTTTCTTCTACTACCTTCAGACTTTGGTCTTTTTTTCCAATTATTTTACATAATGTAATGTTAAGTTGTTTATTTGGGATTTTTCTTGTTACTTATGGTGCGCCTGTATCACTATGAACATCCCTCTTAAAACTGCTTTTACTGCAGCCTATAGATTTTAGAAAGTTTTGTTTCTTTTTACATAAATCTCAAATAGTTTTTAAATTTCCTCTTTGATTTCTTCATTGTCCTGTTTTTGTTTTTTTTGTATCATGTTGTTTAGTCTCCAAAAGTTTGTTTTTTCCAGTTTTCTTCCTATAATTGAGGTCTAGTTTTATACCATTGTGGTTGGAAAAGATGCTTGCTATGACTTCAGTCTTCTTAAATTTACTGTGGTTTTTTGTGTGTGGTCTAGCCTGTGAGGACAGTCCATGTGCGTATATCCTAGAGAATGTTCCATGAACACTTTAAAAAATTGTATATTCTTCTGCTTTTGAACAGCAGGTTCTTAGATATCAATTATGTCCATCTGGACTAATATGTCATTTAAGGCCAGTGTTTCCTTATTGAGTTTCTGGCTGCATGATCTATTCATGTAAGTGAGTTATTAAAGTCCTCTAGTATTATTAATGTCAGTTTCTCTCTTTATACCTCTTAATATTTGCTTTATATTTTATGTGGTATTATGTAAGGTGTATGTGTGTTTAAGAATGTTATGTTCCCTTCTAGGATTGCCCCGTTTCTAATTATGTAATTCCCTTCTTTGTATTTTGTTAGAGTCTTTGTTTTAAAGTCTATTTTATCTGATGTAAGTATTGCTTCCTGGCTTTCTTTTCATTTTTATTTGCATGAATTATCTTTATCTGCTCACTTTCAGTCTCTGTGTGTCTTTTGCTCTGAAGTGAGTCTTTTGTAAACAGTGAATAGAAAGGTCTTTTTATTAAAGCCATTCAGCCACTAATACCTTTGATTGGGGCATTAACCCATAAGTATTTAAAATGACTACTGATGGGCAAGGACTTGTTACCATTTTTTTCACTTTATTTTTGATTGTTTTTATAGTTCTCCTTTATTCTGTGGTTTCTTCTCTTGTGACTTAAGATTTTCTTTAATGTGATGTGTAGATTCCTTTTTTCTGTGTGTGTTTTGTGTATCTAGTGCAGATGTGGGGGGGGGTTGGTTACCATAAAGTTTGTATATATTGACATTTGTTTTGTTTTGTTTTGTTTTAATTTTATTTTATTTTTAAACTTTACATAATTGTATTAGTTTTGCCAAATATCAAAATGAATCCGCCACAGGTATACATGTGTTCCCCATCCTGAACCCTCCTCCCTCCTCCCTCCCCATACCATCCCTCTGGGTCGTCCCAGTGCACTAGCCCCAAGCATCCAGTATCGTGCATCGAACCTGGACTGGCATCTAGTTTCATACATGATATTTTACATGTTTCAATGCCATTCTCCCAAATCTTCCCACCCTCTCCCTCTCCCATAGAGTCCATAAGACTGTTCTATACATCAGTGTCTCTTTTGCTGTCTCGTACACAGGGTTATTGTTACCATCTTTCTAAATTCCATTTGTTTTAAGCTAGTGGTCATTTTTTGGGGGGAAGAGCTCCAAAATCACTGCAGATGGTGACTGCAGCCATGAAATTAAAAGACGCTTACTCCTTGGAAGGAAAGTTATGACCAACCTAGATAGCATATTCAAAAGCAGAGACATTACTTTGCCAACAAAGGTCTGTCTAGCTATGGTTTTTCCAGTGGTCATGTATGGATGTGAGAGTTGGACTGTGAAGAAAGCTGAGCGCCAAAGAATTGATGCTTTTGAACTGTGGTGTTGGAGAAGACTCTTGAGAGTCCCTTGGACTTCAAGGAGATACAACTAGTCCATTCTAAAGGAGACGAGTCCTGGGTGTTCATTGGAAGAACTGATGCTGAAGTTGAAACTCCAATACTTTGGCCACCTCATGAGAAGAGTTGACTCATTGGAAAAGACCCTGATGCTGGGAGGGATTGGAGGCAGGAGGAGAAGGGGATGACAGAGGATGAGATGGCTGGATGGCATCACTGACTCAGTGGGCATGAGTTTGGGTAAACTCCAGGAGTTGGTGATGGACAGGGAAGCCTGGCAGGCTGTGATTCATGGGGTCGCAAAGAGTTGGACATGACTGAGTGACTGAACTGAACTGAGTGGTCATTTTAATTCAATCACATTCTAAAATTTCTACATTTCTTTACTCCTATCAACCTTTTATTTTTTGACATATTATATATATTTTTGTGTCTCTCTTGACTATTTATTATAGTTATTAGTGAAAGTCGCTCAGTCGTGTCTGACTCTGCAACCCCATGGATTCTGGCCATGGATTTCTCCAGGCCAGAATACTGGAGTAGGTACCCTTTCCCTTCTCCAGCAGATTTTCCCAACCCAGGGATTGAACCTAGGTCTCCCTTATTGCAGGCAAATTCTTTGCCAGCTGAGCCACAAGGGAAGCCCAAGAATACTGGAGTGGGTAGCCTATCCCTTCTCCAGTGGATCTTCCCATCCCAGGAATTGAACTAGGGTCTCCTGAATTGCAGGCAACTGAGCTATGAGGGAAGTCAATAATAATGACTATTGTAGTTATAGTTGATTGTAAAACTTTTGGTCTTTTAACCTTGATACTAGCTTTTTAAGTTGTTGGTCTCCTGCTTTTACTGGTTATTTGCCTTTACTACTGAGAATTTTTTCCTTCATATGTTTTCTTATTTCTTGTTATGGCCTTTCCTTTTTCTCTTAGAGATGGTTTTTTAACATGTCTTGTAAGGATAGCGTAGTGTTGATGACTCCTTTAGTTTTTGCTTGTCTTGGAATCTGTGTCTTCCCTCAGTTCTGAATGATATCCTTGCCATGTAGTGTATCCTTGGTTGTAGGTTGTTCCTTTTTTGCATTTTAAATATATGATAGCAGTCTCTTTGGCCTGAAAAGTTTCTGCTGAAAAATTATCAAATAGCCTTATGGAATTTCCCTTGCTTTTCTCTTGCATGCTAAATCGCTTCAGTTGTGTTCAACTTTGTGCAGCCCTATGGACTGTAGCTAGCCAGTCTCCTCTGTCCCTGGGATTCTCCAGGCAAGAATACTGGAGTGTGTTGCCATGCTCTCCTCCAGATCTTCCTGACCTAGGGATCAAACCTGCATCTCTTACGACTGTTGCATTGACACCTGGGTTCTTTACCACTATTGCCACCTGGGAAGGTCTGATTTTCTCTTGCTGCTGCTGCTGCTGCTGCTAAGTCGCTTTAGTTGTGTCCGACTGTGTGTGACCCCATAGACGGCAGCTCACCAGGCTCCCCCGTCCCTGGGATTCTCCAGGCAAGAACACTGGAGTGGGTTGCCATTTCCTTCTCCAATGCATGAAAGTGAAAAGTGAAAGTGAAGTCACTCAGTCGTGTCTGACTCTTAGTGACCCCATGGACTGCAGCCTACCAGGCTCCTCCGTCCATGGGATTTTCCAGGCAAGAGTACTGGAGTGGGGTGCCATTGACTTCTCCATGATTTTCTCTTGCTGACTTTAAAATTCTCTCTTTAACTTTTGTCATTTTGATTATGGTATGCCTTGATGTGAATCACTTTGGATCATTCATGTTTGAAACTCTATATTTCCTTGACCTGGATATGTTTCTATCCCAAGGTTGGGAAAGTTTTCAACTATTATTTTATGAAATGCATTTTCTGCCTTTTTCCTACAGCCTTCCAGCTCTCACAGCCATATGCCCTGCTCATTTTTAAGACCCATTAAGGGGACTCATCTTCCTGGGCTGATTTTCAGCACTGGTTGCCTAATCTGGGTATTGAATCCCTCATTTTGATAGACGTAGAGAAGTCCTTCAAGTTTATGATATTACCTTCAGCTTCCAGGTTGCCTTCCAGGCCTGTGGGTCCTGACTGGGATCTCTTATCCATCTTAATGTGTTTTTTTTCCTTTGTATCTTTGACTGTAGAAAATATATTCTGCTATTATTTAGACTGTTTTCTGAGAGAGCTGTTCTATATGCAGTTGTACTTTCGGTGAGTCTGTGGGAGGAAATGAGCTCAAAGTCTTCTTACTTTGCCATCTTTATACATGCCACAAATTGTCATTTAAATAATGCATTAAATCTAGACATTTGGTAAAGAAATAAATCTTTATAAAAGGATAAATTGTCTAGGCATATCCTGAACTCATGTTGCAAACTTACCTTCTATCATAAAGACATGAGAAATTTACTTTTCCTTCAGATAAAGCAACTAGCAAACTCAGACGATCATCCCAATTACCAGGTGAATTTAGGATAAACTTTCTGTGACAAATAGTGCTGTCAGGTCCTCTTATGTGAGGACTAGTTTTCATTTATCTTGAGATCATTGATTTCCTGGGATATGCATCATATTCTGATTTAAAGCTCACTGAATAATATACCTGTTTCTTTTTCTAAAAAAAAAAAAAGTCATAAAACAATTATTACTATTCCTATATCAAGTGGGAAAAATAACACTTTTCTTAATTTTAGCTTTTTTATTACATTAAATAGTATCACTATTTTTATTTTCTTTATCACAAGATATATTTTTCTTTATCATGTATCTTTAAGAAAAACTAGTAACATTCCTGTGTGACTGGTAGTTTAGTTTCAGATATGTCAATCTAGAAAAGTGAATGCCAATGTAAGATATGAGTGAAATCAATAAAATACCTATTATAGTTCTTAGGCTGATTAATTAAATTCTAGACAGAGCAGGGGGATAATTTCTCGAACATTTGCTCTGACTAGAGCCATTGAGTGAAACAGATTGCTATAGTGGTGATTAATAAATACATGCCATCTAATTATTTTAAGTTCCCCAGTAATATTTCCAAATACATAATTACTAGGTAAGATGTTTAGAAGTTGCACATTACATTTGTTTTCCAGGTAAATGCTCAAACTATTTTCCTGGCACTCAGCATGTTCAGTGCTTACAGTATTAGCAATATTATTATTGACATTTAAAATATGGCCAAAAATATCCTGGTCAGATAATTTTTATTTTCTTCACATAGCAGCCTTGATATTTGCTTTCCTCTTTCCCTTCCTGGAAAATCTTCTAACCCTTAAATTTTGTTTTTATTAGAAATCTTTTTATTGGAGCATAGTTGCTTTACAATATTGTGTTAGTTTCCGCTGTACAACAAAGTGAAACAGCTCCATGTATCCGTAAATGCCCTCCCTCTTGGACCTCCCATCCCCGCCTATCCCACCCATCTAGGACATCGGGGAGTACCAAGCTGAGCTCCCTGTACTCTACAGCACATTCCCAATAGTTATCTATTTCACACATGGTAGTGTATATATGTCAGTCCCAATCTCCCTGTTCTTCCTATCCCCTCTTCCTGCCCCCTTTGCCCTGTATCCACACATCTGTCTCCAATGTCTGCATCTCTATTCCTGCCCTGCAAATAGGTTCATCTATATCATTTTTCTATGTTCCACATATATGTGTTAATATACAATATTTGTTTTTCTATTTCTGACCTGCTTCACTCTGAATGACCATCTCTAAATCCATCCACATGTCTACACATGACCCAATTTTGTTCCTTTTAATTGCTGGGTAGTATTCCATTGTGTATATGAACCACATTTTCTTTATCCATTCATCTGCCAATGGATATTTAGGTTCCTTCCATGTCCTGGCTATTGTAAATAGTGCTGCAATGAACATTGGGTTGCTTGTACCTTTTTGAATTATGATTTTCTAAGAGTGTATGCCCAGCTGTGGAATTGCTAGGTCATATGGTAGTTCTTATTTATTTTGTTGGGCTCTAAAATCACTGCAGATGATGACTGCAGCCTCAAATATAAAATATGCTTGTTCCTTGGAAGAAAAGCTATGACAAACCTAGACACCATATTAAAAAGCAGAAACATCACTTTTCTGACAAAGGTCCAAATTATGTTATGACAAAGGTCAAAGCTATGTTTTTTCCAGTAGTCATGTATGGATGTGAGAGTTGGATCATAAAGAAGGCTGAGTGCTGAAGAATTAATGTTTTCAAATTGTGGTGCTGGAGAAGATTCTTGAGAGTCCCTTGGACAGCAAAGCGATCAAACCAATGAATCCTACAGGAAATCAACCCTGAATATTCATTGGAAGAACTCATGCTTGAAACTGAAGCTCCAATATTTTGGCCACCTGATGCGAAGAGCCAACTCATTGGAAAAGACCCTGATGCTGGGAAAGATTGAGGACAGGAGAAGAAGGGGGTGAAAGGGGATGAGATGGTTGGATGGCATTGTCAACTCAATGGACATGAGTTTGAACAAACTCAGTGAGATAGTGAAAAACAGGGAAGCCTGGTGGGCTGCAGTTCATGGGGTTGCAAAGTGTTGGACATGACAATAATGGTTGTTCTATCTTAGTTTTTTAAATAACCTCCATACTGTTCTTTGGAGAAGGCAATAGCACCCCACTCCAGTACTCTTGCCTGGAAAATCCCACGGATGGAGGAGCCTGGTAGGCTGCAGTCAAGGGGTCACTAAGAGTCAGACACGACTGAGCAACTTCACTTTCACTTTTCACTTTCCTGCATTGGAGAAGGAAATGGCAACCCACTCCAGTGTTCTTGCCTGGAGAATCCCAGGGACGGGGGAGCCTGGTGCTGCTGCTGCTGCTGCCGTCTATGGAGTAGCACAGAGTCGGACATGACTGAAGCGATTTAGCAGCAGCAGCAGCATACTGTTCTTCATAGTGGTTAGTGATTATATCAATTTACATTCCCACCAACAGTGCAAGAGGATTCCCTTATATTCATACCCCTTAGAATGTATAAAATATTTGCAAACAAAGTGACTGACAAGGGATTAATTTCCAAATATACAAGCCATTCTTTCTTTTAATTCAATGAGAATGATAGATGATATGATTTACTGCAAATCGCTCTTACTCTCTGATGACTAAGGCTTGCTTTTAAATAAAGTTCATTATATTTGTCTCTGTTTTGTCTTAGGTTTATATCTTTCCATGGAACTCCTTATTCCCCTCTTACAAAATAAATTTCTGGAGGCCCACCAGGTCATTCCATGTGTCCAGACCTGTATGAATTCTAGAAATGGACAGTTTGGTTCAAGTTGAGACCTGGCTACATATCCTTCATTCCTGTTTAAATTCTATTCTCTACCATCAGAGGAGCCTGGTGGGCTACAGTCCATGAGATCTCAAAGAGTCGGACACGACTGAGTAATTAAGCAGCAGCAGCAGCATATGCTAGTATTACATGATAGGAATCCCCGGATAGTAGTTACTGCCTCTGAATGTCCTTTCTCTTAGATCCATCTTTTCTTATTTATCCTAACATAAAGCAATATTTATAAATGAGCTCAGAGGTTTGACATTCCTACTCAGTTCATGTGCACCTAAAAGCAAAGGGGAGTCAGTTAATTATCGTTTGTTTTGAGTCTGAGTCCCCAGCAGGAAACAGAGCTCCAGGAACTCTAACTTAGGCTGGTATCTGTTCTGTCGTGTAGTGAGACAGCAGTACTCTCTGAATTATTTTTCTGGAAACTATTCTTCTAGGAGCTTGTAGTAGGCATAATGCTGCCCCACAGGAGCTTATAAATTAATGGGAATCATGGTGCAAGGATGATGTAAGAACTTCACCACTATAAACCACTTTACCTCCTGGGGTGGTGATGTTTTCTGTTATTCCTGCTTTACTGAAATGAAGATTGCAAGTAGAAATGGAATCAAAGATGAAATTAGCATAAGAACATTTTCATTTTCCTGGTAGGACTGTAGAGCCCTGGTATTCAGCTGGTTGTTTACAATGAATGTCCCTTCTGGCTGGTCATGGCATTAATCTTCATTGGGTTGAGACCAAGTATTTTGATTGGAAAATATATTGACTTTGGCCCTGTGACTACAGACATTCCTATTCTTAGTAATCCATAGAACTGAAGGAAACCTCTCTATATTCTGTTTCGACCTTCTGAGTCGTCATCTCTATCTTTTCTTGTTTGTTAGGTCTCTTTGCCCACCATCATTGTGTCTAATAATAGTAACCGTTGGTCAGCTAGTTCCATGGCTACTTAAGACCTGGAGTCTTAAGATTCCTTGGAAAAGCGCCCACCATGTTAAAGTATAATCTGATCAATTTAGTTAAAGCACGGTTTGTGAAAGTGTAAGTGTTATTATGCAGCATTTTCACCTTCCCACCTCAAATCTCCCTCCCACACTTCTTCTACCATTTCCAGCCCCCACTTTCATTACCAGTACTGGATAGTTAGTGATCTTTTTGAAGAATTTCTTCTCTATAGATTGAATTCAAAAGCTTTGATTCATAACCAGACTTCTAGTGATTTACTTTGCTGGTAAATTAAAAGCCATCTGGATTGGAAGGCCTAGTTAGATAATTTATAGCTTATTGTGATTCTAAAATTAATTATTTTTTAGCTCTCTGATACTCTATCTAGATCACATTTCTAAGATGAATAGCAAACATGTCAGAATTCAGTAGCTCCAAACTCCATTGAAATCTTCTCCCAATTTTCTTGGGTTGACTCAAATATATTTTAAAAAATTACTTACTTTCATGGTTTGGCAAGACTCAGACAGAAAACAGCTTCCAGTGTCAGTGGTAGCAGGAAAGAATACTAATAAGTGTTAGTCATCCACAGTAAATTAAAAATATAGTAATAAAGGAAAATTAAACTGCAGCGTGTTTGGGTGTTTGCTGTATTACCATAAATCCACTCTCTCATCTTCTATTCTCTGAAAAAGAGTGGGTGTGGCAAGAAGCATTGTGAAATTCCATTAGCATTTTTAGAGAAAATTACTCTACTAAATGATTCAGGATTCAGCTCCTAGCTTCAAAGGTTCAACTCAGCTGTATGAAACATTTTATTTTGTATACAAATGATGCCATAGAATTCTTAGAACTTAAACATTTGTTAGCAGCTAGTCCAAATTCTCTTATTTTTTAGGTGAGGGAATGCTAATAATTAGCCCAGGTTCTCATGCCTAGTTACTGGTGACAAAAAGGTAGAAATTCACCAATCCACCCTCAGGCTGGATGTTGATCAAAATACTTCAGAAACAATATTTTAGACTAGAATACAATGCCTTGCCCTTGGTAAGTAAATAAAGAAATATTTACTTTATTCTCAAAGTATTACTTTGAGATTCAGAATTGGCCATGAGTCTACATTATAAAAATGTGTTTTCCTTCTCACTTTGTTACTGAATAAGTTTATCTGGAAATGAATAAATGCAGAGATGCAATGAGATATTGAGTCAGATTGCCCAGGCTTTAAATTTTAGATTCACATTCATTCCATTTCTCTGGGAAGTTTGCCTTTCTCTTTCTCTGCTCAGTTTTGATGCATAACAGATTCTGTTACACTGGAGATTGTTTAGACTTCATCAAGTGAGGATTCCCTGACTTCTGCCTCCCTGCTGAACCACAAAGTAGCCAAACTAATTCATGTCACCTCCTTCTCAACCCCACAATGCAAGACTCTATGTAGACCTAACGTTGCTATTACCAGTGATCCTAATTTCCTAGCAACATGATCCTTTTGACAGTTTGTACATGTTTGGTGTCTCTGCCAACCTCCAAATCACAGAAAGCTGTTAATTCCAAATCACCTTTTGCAAAATACATTTCAAAGTTTTCTCATAGATTGCTCTAAGCATGTTAGACAACTGGAAGGTTAATGTGTTTTATTTTTTTTTCTTTTTTAATACTCAAAAAAACCTTTTAAAATATAGCTTTCTGACTCTGATTGTACCCTCAATATTTTCATAATGATTTTCTGCTCCTCAGTAGGAAAAGCTGCTTGATCCTATCATGGACACGTTGCTGCTGCTGCTGCTGCTAAGCTGCTTCAGTCGTGTCCAACTCTGTGCGACCCCATAGACGGCAGCCCACCAGGTTCCTCCATCTCTGGGATTCTCCAGGCAAGAATACTGGAGTGGGTTGCCATATTCTCACATAAAACAATCACAGCTTTTAAATTTTAGATCACCTCTTAAGAACTGTAGATCTCACAGCACAAACTCCTCAAAATTGGTGGGCATGTACCACAGGCCTCAGCCTTGACTTAGAAAATAAAAAATCTGATACTTCAGTATATATATGTAACCACGTATCTTTTTTTTTTCATTTTATTTTTTTATTTTTTTTATAACCACCGTATATCTTAAGAGAGAATATTTGCTCATGTTGTCCCTCTGTAAGGCTACAGATAAAGGATAAAAGCTATTTTAAGTACATAACCTCATATCACAAAATTTCAATAGAATTATTCATTTAGTTGCAATTTAGGTATTCTCTTGTCTGAAAAAAATGTAAGGTTGAAGAACCCTGAGAAGAGAAGTAGTTCTGAAGGCAGGAATAAGAGTTTCAGATATGTTCACTGCTATTTCCAGTGTGGTGTCAAATGTGTTTCTGATTTATTGATGCTATTTCATTTGGTGAAAGAAGAGTGGATGAGGGAAGGAAATGCCACTGTAAATATTCTAGGTTCACTTAAGAATTTGTGGCAAATTTATTCCTTCATTTATTTCTATTTAGTTCTTATTTCTACTAGAAATTTGTTATCCATTTATTTTTTTTAATCAACATTAGTACTCAGATCAGATCAGACAGTTGCTCAGTCCTGTCCGACTCTTTGCGACCCCATGAATCGCAGCACACCAGGCCTCCCTGTCCATCACCAACTCCTGGAGTTCACCCAGACTCACGTCCATCGAGTCAGTGATGCCATCCAACCATCTCATCCTCTGTTGTCCCCTTCTCCTCCTGTCCCCAATCCCTCCCAGCATCAGAGTCTTTTCCAATGAGTCAACTCTTTGCATGAGGTGGCCAAAGTACTGGAGTTTCAGCTTTAGCATCATTTCTTCCAAAGAAATACCAGGGCTGATCTCAAGACTACATATTTCCCTCTGAATGTTGTGTTAGCTATATAGTATAGCCTATGATAGGTAGTAATTTCAGTATAGTTATTTTTTTGAAGGTCTGCAATTACAGCTTGTTTTTCTGCTTTGATCTAAAAAATAGAGATGTTTAGAATTTCCAGTGTAAAGCATTTTTGTTGTTATTGATCTCTGATTTTATTGTTTCTAGTTCTTGACTTGTGAACAAAATTATTATCTTTCTTACATGTACTTTCTTGGAATTTTGGGGTTTCTTTGTAGCCAAATATGTTATCAGATTTTATGAATATTCAAAGAATTTGAACAGTAGGAGTATTCTTTATTATTGCAGTACATAATTTGACGTACCTGTGTACATCTATAATTTCTACCTTGTTTATTTAGGAGTTTTCTATCCCTTTATTTACTTTATGATAATTGAGAGACGTGAAGTTTCATATTAGTATGTTTCTGACTATTTCTTCTTTAATCTTTTATAATTTATGCTTTATGGGAATTTATGCTATTATTTTTATATAGATTATTGATGTGTTAGTTCTTTATTGTGAATTATGGAATTCAGCATTATTTATTTTCTAATTTAATTTTTTTCTCCAATATTCTACATTTTGTCATGGTAAGATCACAGTTCCTTATTTCTTCTTTCATTTGTATGGCACATCTTTGTGGGTTCTTTCATTTTTAATTCTCGGAAGCACTTAAGTATATCTCTTATTTGTGGCATAGATCTTATAATTTATAAAATTTTGTAGTCTAATATGAAGATTTTTGATTGTAATAGATGATTTTTTAAATCCTTTACATTTACTGATATGACAAGTGTATTTGATATTAGTTCTTTCATGTTATTATGCATTTTGCATATTTACGTCTTACTTATTTTTAAAAGCATTCCATTGGTGGTTTATTTTCTTTGATATTTTGTTGTCCTTTTTTTCAAGCTTTTTTCTTAGTTATTTTTTTATATTTTGTGTTTATATGTATCTCTTTAGATATAATCTATTTTATCTAAAAGAGCATTTATGAAATTAATTTGTGACCTCTTCTTGATTTCCCTCTTCCCTTTCCCCAACCAGCCAATGTTGGTTAATAGTGTTATTTTGCTTAGTATTTACCTTTATACTCCCAAGTCTTAATTGATATCTTTTGAATTCCAGTCATTATATGTGAAGGAATCAATAATTGTTCTTCCTTCTCTCAGTTTTCCTTCCATTTTTCTTAACTGAAGTACTGCCATATTCGTATGCTATACTCTCAATCTTATCCTCACTTTTATTTTTACAAATATATTAGATAAAATAGATTCAGTCAAGGCACATAACATACTTTTCTCCCAAAAGTTTCCCAGTTATCCTCTACTAATTTTCTCAGCAATGGCTCATAGGAACAATATTCCGTAAGTTTGTAGAGATTTATAACTCTATGTTCACAATTTTTATATTTGAAGAACATCTTTGCATAAACTCTTGCTCCTGAGTGCCTTCTAAGTTTTGCTCCACTGTTTTCTGCTTCTAAAATTTTCCATTACAAAGTCTGAGGCATAGTTCATTTTAGTTTTTTCAGTAATGACTAATTAACTTTGCTCATAGGTCCAAAAGAGTCTTTCTTTCTTTTTTTAAATTTTAATGACATTTTATTTAATCTTACGTAATCAAAAGTATCTTTACATGCCATCAATATAAATAAACATCATGAACAGAATATTTTGCGTTCTTTTATCCATGTTAAGTCTTTAGTATCTGGTGTGTGTTTTACATCTACAGCACATCTTAGTTTGGACTAGCATTATATATTCTTGCCTCCGTTGTCAAAAATAAGGTACTGCTGGTTGTGTGGGTTTATCTCTGGGTTCTCTATCTTGTTCCATTGGTCTATAGTTCTGTTTTTGTGCCAGTACCATACTGTCTTGATGGCTGTAGCTTTGTAGTATAGTCTGAAGTCAGGAAGGTTGATTCCTCCAGCTCCATTCTTTTCTCAAGACTACTTTGACTATTCAGGGTCTTTTGTGTCTCCATATGAATTATGAAATTTTTTGTTGTAGTTCTGTGAAAAATGCCATCGGTAATTTGATAGGGGTTGCATTAAATCTGTAGATTGCATTTGGTAGTATAGTCATTTTCACACTGTTGATTCTTCCTACCCAGGAACATGGAATATTCTCTTTATGTTGTCTTTGATTTCTTTCATCAGTGTCTTACAGTTTTTCATATACAGGTCTTTAGTCTCCTAGATTTATTCTTAGATATCTTATTCTTTTTGTTGCAGTGGTGAATGTTATTGATTCTTTAATTTCTCTTTCTGATTTTTAATTGTTAGTATATAGGAGTGCAAGTGATTTCTGTGTATTGACCTTGTATCCTGTGACTTTGCTGAATTTGCTGATTAGCTCTAGTAATTTTCTGACAGTTTCTTTTTGGGTTTTCTATGTATAGTATCATGTCATCTGCAAGCAGTGAGAGTTTACTTCTTCTTTTCTGATCTGGATTTCTTTTATTTCTTTTTCTTCTGTAATTGCCATAGCTAGGACTTCCAAAACTATGTTGAATAATAGTGGTGAGAGTGGATACCTTTGTCTTGTTCCTGATTTTAGAGGGAATGCTTTTAGTTCTTCACCATTGAAAATAATGTTTTCTGTGGGCTTTTTATATATGGCCTTTACTGTGTTAAGGTAGATTCCTTCTATGCCCATTTTTTTAAAGCATTTTTATCATAAATGGATGCTAAATTTTGTCAAAGGCTTTTTCAGCATCTATTGAGATGATCATATGCTTTTTGTATTTTAATTTGTTGATGTGATGTATCATGTTGATTGATGTGTGTATGTCAAAGAATCCTTGCATCCCTGGAATAAACCCAACTTGATCATTGTGTATGAGCTTTTTAATGTGTTGTTGGATTCTGTTTGCTAGAATTTTGTTGAGGATTTTTGCATCTGTGTTCATCAATGATATTGGCCTGTAGTTTTCTTTTTTGTTGTTGTCTTTGCCTGGTTTGCTATCAGGGTGATTGTGGCCTCTTAGAATGAGTTTGGAAGTGTTCCTTTATTTTTAGTATTTAATATTTAACAGGATACCTTAGTGTTTCCCCCTAGATCAATTTTCCTAGGTATATGATATACCCTTAAAATTTAAAGGAGTTCTAAATTACAGATGGGACTTCCCTGGTGGCTCAGATGTTAAGGAGTCTGCCTGTAATGTGGGAGACCCTGGTTCAATCCCTGGGTTGGGAAGACCCCTTGGAGAAGGAAATGGCAATCCACTCCAGTATTCTTGCTGGAAAATGCAATGGATGGAGAAGCCTGGCAGGCTACAGTCCAATTTAAATTATAGATAAATATTTTTAATCATCTTTGTTTTCTTCTTCAGTTCAGTTCAGTTCAGTCGCTCAGTCGTGTCCGACTCTTTGCGACCCCATGAATTGCAGCATGCCAGGCCTCCCTGTCCATCACCAACTTCCGGAGTTCACCCAGACTCACGTCCATCGAGTCAGTGATGCCATCCAGCCATCTCATCCTCTGTCGTCCCCTTCTCCTCCTGCCCCCAATCCCTCCCAGCATCAGAGTCTTTTCCAATGAGTCAACTCTTCGCATGAGGTGGCCAAAGTACTGGAGTTTCAGCTTTAGCATCATTCCTTCCAAAGAACACCCAGAACTGATCTCCTTTAGAATGGACTCGTTGAATCTCGTTGCAGTCCAAGGGACTCTCAAGAGTCTTCTCCAACACCACAGTTCAAAAGCATCAATTCTTTGGTGCTCAGCTTTCTTCAGAGTCCAACTCTCTCTAATTATGTATATATTTCATTTGTTTTCTATGTATCACTTTCCTTTGCATATTAAAAAATTCTTTATCCTATTGATTTTCTTTACTTTTCCCATGTTTTTCCTCTCTATCTAATATGGTTTCTACTCTATCTATCTTACCTTGTGGTCATTGTAATGAAAACATATTTGAGAAGTCTTTTCATTGTTTCTCATTTTCTTCCCTGAATTCTATTAGTTCTTCATTCCTGTTATTTGGGTATCTTTTAATATCCTTTGTGGTATCAAAATCTTTAGTGAATTCTGTATTTTCACTTCTTTTAAAATTGTAATTGTTTTGATAATTTTAAAGCAATTCACAATAGAATATCAATTTATCTTTTCTCTTTACACTTCTGGAGCTTTTTCCTGATTTGTTTTCTTAATTTTGAGGGACTTCTGCTACTCTTTTCTGGTGTTTTAAAAAAAATAGTATCATGGAATGGATGTGATGATATTAAATTTTAAAAGAATAAGAATCTATGATTCAGTGAAATTTTAATGTTAGGTTAGAATGAGTTGGATATTCCTGCACCATCAATTTGAGAAGGATACTGTGGAGAAGGGATGGGAGGAACAAGAACAGCTTTTTCTTATTGTTCAGCTTAAGGTGCCCCTCTTGCTATACTTGGTGCTTTGTAAAGCCAGGCTGGCTTTGACCTTCATTCTTTTTCACTACACCTAGAATGCTTATCGGAGAAGGCAATGGCACCCCACTCCAGTACTCTTGCCTGGAAAATCCCATGGATGGAGGAGCCTGGTAGGCTGCAGTCCATGGGGTCGCTGAGGGTCGGACACGACTGAGTGACTTCACTTTCACTTTTCACTTTCATGCATTGGAGAAGGAAATGGCAACCCACTCCAGTGTTCTTGCCTGGAGAATCCCAGGGATGGGGGAGCCTGGTGGGCTGCCGTCTGTGGGGTCACACAGGGTCAGATACGACTGAAGTGACTTAGCAGCAGGAGAATGCTTATGGCTATACTTGCTTTCCAGCATTCCTGCAGTTTGGTTGGTTGGGGTGTTTGAACCCAGTTTATAAGTAATTTAGTATTTATGGTTTTTTCCCCTTTTTATTTTGCTAAAAAGGTTGTGTGCGTGTATGTGTGTGTGTGTATGTTCAGTAGTGGTGGGGGGAAAGGGTGGTTTTTCACTCTCTTTATTGCTTTATTTAGTTTTAAAGAAAATAATAGGAACTTAGCAAAACTTCCTTAATGAAAAAATGGTGAGAGATAAAGAGGAGCAAGATTCTTGATTCTCATTCCATTTCTACTGTTTCTTTTGTCAAGATAGGCCCTGCCTCTTCACTCCTATACTAGAAAGATGTTCTCACATTTAAGGTCTATAGCAATGTATAGGTTCTATGACTCAGTGACATTCTGTATTATACTGGTTGTTAGTCCTGTATCCTTCTCATGGAAGTTACCTTTGCTGAAGGTAAAGAATTGGCCTGATGGTAAAGTAGCATGACACTACAGTGAGGAAAAATGAGCCCTGGGTGGAAAAAATCAATCCTGACTCTACCTAAGAGGGCAATTAGCCCATTCTACTCGGCTATCTATCAATTATTCAAAGAACAATTATTCTCCCTTATGTTTGTTTGGCTTAGGCTCTGTGTTGACAATTTTACTAAGAGTTTGTCCAAGGCAGAAAGTAAGTGGAAGTCAGTCTTAAATCACCATGTCTGACTGTGACCTGTGATAAAAAGTTTAATGGGAAAGTTCAGTTTTAATGCGAGTAACAGATTCATTGACTATAAGGTGCTGGAGATATATTTGGAGCTAAGTTAGAAATAGTTCCTGTTCTTTGAGTAAGTCAATCATCTTCCTCAAGTAAGTAATCTCACTTCACATCCAGTGAAGTTGCAACTGTTGACTAAGAGTTTTCTAGTCTTTTCTTATCCTATTAGCATATTTAAGCCAGTGTATATTTGGTTTCTGTCTGGGGGTCAGGGTTCTATAAACTTCAATACAGTGACCCTTTCTGCCTTGTATATTACTGGATTCCTAATGCCCATCATAGCACCTGATATAACGCACACACACACACACACACACACATATGTGATGCATTGAATGAATAAAGAAATATATTAACAGACAGGGGAGTTTTTACTAATTGATCTCTAACATAATTTTATTGTTCCCATACTTGTGGATTTTATGTCTTTTGGAAGAAAGCGAGTTGTCACTCATCAACTATATATAAATTTGCTTTGTCATCTCAGAGACTCAAGTATAAAATATCCTATACCAAAATGGTAAGATTGAATTCAATTTAGTAATTGGGGTATAGTCTGAAGACTATATATAATCTAATGACCTTTTATTGAGAATAAGCTGAGAAAAAAATCTCGCAATTCTTTTGGCTAAACTGTGTATTTTGGATGTATAGTTTTCAGATGTGAGTGGGATTTGGAATCAGAAAGACAGATTCAAACTCTAGTTCCTCTACTTGGTCTCTCTTTAAGTAAAAGTGAAGTCGCTCAGTCCTGTCTGACTCTTTGACCCCATGGACTGTAGCCTACCAGGCTCCTCCCTCCATGGGATTCTCCAGGCAAGAGTACTGGAGTGGGGTGCCATTTCCTTCTCCAGGGGATCTTCCTGACCCAGGGATCAAACCTGGGTCTCCTGCATTCCAGGCAAATGCTGGTCTCTGTGCTTCAGCAAATGACTTGATCTTTCCAAGCCTTTGTTTGGTCATTTAAAAATAAAGATAAAATAACCTCCTAGCATTTAGTGACGCAATATATAGTACATCAACATGTAGTACCTCGCCTTATGAAGCATGGTTTTTTGTTTTTGTTTTTTAATCTCTTTGTCTCTTTCATTCTCATTTTCACTCTTTGCTATTCTCAATACTTCAATTTCTCACTATGGTTTTCAGATTAAGATTATTACTGGATCACATTCATTTTTTAACTTAAAAACATCACTTCCCATTTAGTTGAAATGAATATCAATAGAGTTCACACTTCTTGAAGCCCTAAAAATATACTATCTGTTCAAAACCCAGTTGACTGGCATACTAAGAGTTTAGAAAATTTAGAAATACCCATTGTAATGGTGTTTTCTGAGGCATTAGCTGTTATTTTGAAAGAAGTAAGAGATCTGGTAAGGAGACTTGGATATGAGATAAAAGAACTAGTTACTGACTTATAAACTAATGGCCCAGATTTTGTGTAATTAAATACCACAGTGGCTCAGAATTTCATTATATCCCTGTGGAAAAATTACAGTTGCCTCAATTATTAATTTTTAGGATTTCAGCCTTGACCAGCATATTTTTGGTCATATTAAAACTATGCATTAGTATTCAGTGGCTTGTAAAAATAAACTTCCTTCGAGACAATTTTGTGTTGTTGTTCTATAAAGCACATACAAATGAATATACAGAATGAGAAGGACCACAATTTAAAGGTGCCTTCTTTCATCCTGTATATTCTTATTTATTCTAATACACAGTAAATTTGACCAATAGAGCAAACAATTTCTCTATAAAATTTGAGGGTTTGTTTCTTCTTTTTGAAAGAAAATGAGCAGTTTATTCAGAGACTCCCTCTGTGAAGAATTGGACTAAATTGTAATTTAAAAAAAATTCTTTCCCTATATAGTATTTTGTTTTTTTTTATTCCCCTGGTGAATTTTGTTTTCCTTGAAGGTGAAGATAAATGACTAGTGCTCATAGAAAAATATAAGTATTTAGCAAAATTAAGTACCCATATTAGTTTCCTGGGGCTACTATAACAAAGTACCACAAACTGAGTAGATTAAATGATAGAAATTGATTGTCTCAGTTCTGGAGGCTAGTCTGAAATCAAAGTATTGGCAGAGTTGCTTCCTTCAGATGGCTCCAAAAGAAAGATTTTTTCTAGGTTTTTCTCCTTATAGGTGGTTGCAGATGGTCAACTCTCTTAATGTCCCTTGACATCATCTTCATTCTACATGTCTCTGTATTCAAATTTTCCTTTTATTATAAGGACACCAGACAAATTGGATTAAATCCAACCTTAATGAACTTATTTGAACCGGGTTACCTCTGGAAAGACCTCATCTCCAAATAAGGTCACATTTTCTGGTACTAGGGGAGTGAGGCATGGATTTAATCCATAGTAATAGCCATTAAAATATAGGTAAAATATCAACTTCTGCTTTATTGACTGTGCTAAAGCCTTTGACTATGTGGATCACAACAAACTGGAAAATTCTTAAAGAGGTGGGAGCACGAGATCACCTTACCTGTCCCCTGAGAAACCAGTGTGCAGGTCAAGAAGCAACAGTTAGAACCAGACATGGAACAACGGACTGGTTCAAAATTGGAATAAGAGTATGTCAAGGCTATATATTGTCACCCTGCTTATTTAACTTATATGCAGAGTACATCATGCGAAATGCCAGGCTGGATGAAGCACAAGCTGGAATCAAGATTGCCAGGAGAAATATAAATAACCTCAGATATGCAGATGACACCACCCTTAGGGCAGGAAGTGAAGAGGAACTAAAGACCCTCTTCATGAAGGTGAAAGAGGAGAGTGAAAAAGCTGCCTTAAAACTCAGCATTCAAAAACTAAGATCATGGCACCCAGTCCCATCACTTCATGTCAAATAGATGGGGAAACAATGGAAACAGTGACAGACTTTATTTTTCTGGGCTCCACAATCACTGTGGATGGTGACTGCAGCCGTGAAATTAAAAAACGCTTGCTCCTTGGAAGAAAAGCTATGACAAACTTAGGCAGTGTATTAAAAAGCAAAGATATTACTTTGCCCACAAAGGTCCACCTAGTCAAAGCTATGGTTTTTACAGTAGTCACTTACAGATGTGAGAGTTGGACATAAAGAAGGCTAAGTGCCAAAGAATTGATGAACTGTGGTGCTGGGGAAGGCTCTCGAGAGACCCTTGAACTGCAAGGAGATCAAACCAGTCAATCCTAAAGGAAATCAATCCTGAATAGTCATTGGAAGGACTGATGCTGAAGCTCCAATACTTTGGCCACCTGATGTGAAGAGCCAACTCATTGGGTAAGACTCTGATGCTCGGGAAGATTGAAGGGAGGAGGAGAAGGGGACGACAAAGGACGAGATGGTTGGATGGTATCACTGACTCAATGGACATGAGTTTGAGCAAGCTCCAGGAAATGGTGAAGGACAGGGAAGCCTGATGTGCTGCAGTCCATGGGGTCGCAAATAGTCGGACACGACTGAACAACAAAAATTCTTTTCATTTAAACTTGGAATCCCTCCTCAATGCTAACTAATGACATCTTAGTGTATACCCTTTATAACAAAATAAAAAGATTTTAAACATTATTTTTTTAACATTCAGATTACCTACAACTTTGTTTTGAGTGTTTTATAAACAGCCCCATCAGGGACTACCTTTAATCACCCACTCTTCCCCACTGATAGATTACTCTCTGAGATCCAGTGATGAATTCTTTGAAATTCATG
This sequence comes from Bos taurus, assembly GCF_002263795.3. Lineage (NCBI taxonomy): Eukaryota > Metazoa > Chordata > Mammalia > Artiodactyla > Bovidae > Bos > Bos taurus. The sequence continues at coordinate 19,164,409 of NC_037347.1, forward strand.
AAGGATTAAAACTCACTTTTGCTAAAGTCATGCAGTTAGTGTGGCAGAACTGAGATTCAAATATCTATCTAGTTAATTCTAAAACTAGTATTACTAACGTGGTCAATAATAGTGTATTTTATAATACTCATTTACTATTTATCTTTTTAATAAAAATACTGGGGTTTTTTCTGAATATAAATATAGCAGGTGGTCACAGGAGAAAACTTAGGGGATCCCCCCTCAAATTACAGAAATGAACATTAAAAGTACCCAGGATTTCCACATCCAGACATCATCATTACACATTAGCTTTCAGATCATATGTGTACACATTTTTATAATTTTATTTATATGTTTATATCTATAGAATCATATATGTAATTTCACATATCACCAACAATTCTTTGCAATACAAGTTTTAAAATCTTGAACCATTTGCCTAATTAAAATTCATCCTAACTTTACAAAGTGAATTATTTTTTTAACTATGTAAAATAAGAGTTCTTTTTCATCTTATATCCTTCTCAAAAGAATAATGCCCAAGTCTGTAAAGGTGCACATGGAATTAATTTTCTCATCTTACTTTCTGTGCTAGAGTCCTAAGGGCAGAGCTGTCTAAAACAGAGTGAGACCAGAGCATAAGCCAGCTCTTTGTCTTGTTTCCACTCTTACTACTACTACTAAGTTGCTTCAGTCATGTCTGACTCTGTGCGACCCCATAGAAAGCAGCCCACCAGGATACCCGGTCCCTGGGATTCTCCAGGCAAGAACACTGGAGTGGGTTGCCATTTCCTTCTCCAATGCATGAAAGTGAAAAGTGAAAGTGAAGTCACTCAGTCGTGTCCGACTCTTAGTGACCCCATGGACTGCAGCCCACCAGGCTCCTCCGTCCATGGGATTTTCCAGGCAAGAGTACTGGAGTGGGGTGCCATTGCCTTCTCCGGTTTCCACTCTTAGTTCATCTCTAAAGCCAAGACTTCTACCCAAAGGTGAAAATCTTTGAATAAGTGCTCCTTTCTAGTCCCTTGTGCTGGTACCAAACTGGGATTTTTGTTAGAGGAAAGGCCCCACAAAAATCTGAAGTAGGAGCAAGAATAGACTCGTATGGTCATCTACTTGAATATAGAGAAGAGCCCAGAAGAGCATAGCATCCATGGCAACCATATCCAGATGTCACAGAATTTAGAGAACCCACTGGATACTTTTAGAGGATGACCAGGGGATCTAAATTATGTCAGATAGAGCACCCAGCGTAGAACTGAGCAGGATCTGTGCTGAATACCTCTTTTATGTCTGCTACAGTATCATTCCAAGTCCTCTCCCAGGTAAATCCCATATCTGCCTCACCATCTCACTTACTTATATTATTTGACTTACATACATACCCCCACAATGTTGTCTCCTGAACACAGTAGACCTGTCTGATACTTACCCACTTGTAATCTGTTGCTTTTAGGTCTGGCTCTGAAAGTTTTGGTGTGGAAAGACTCAGATCAGTCTTAATGAAATGCTTGACTCCAGCAGGTTGTCTTTCATAGCGAGGTGATCTGGCTTGCCTTGGAAGCACTGTAGTTAGTCACAACACTCTCCTTGAGGACTTGGTTGTTTACAGTTGTTTACAGTGTGACCCAGGCCAATGGATCTTGCTTTTGTGCTTGTAAATAAGCCTAGAGTGTTTTGACATGGATAAATAGGACCTTAGTTTCAGTTGGTAGTCAGATGCACTTAGAGATTCATTCTTAGCCATCACTGGAGTAGACTTAAAGGAACTTCACTGCCAGAGAGAGTGAGATATGTATGGTGGCTCTTCTGAGGTTTTCTAAGATTGTTTGGAAGCATAAAGGTCCTGACTTTTCCTGTTGCCCTTCATGAAATCTTGAGTCAACAGTCATGTGTATGCATTAGGCAGCAGATGGAATCACCATGACTCATTCACTTTATAACCGTTGATCCTCATACTACCTTATGATCTACTTTTTCAGATCATTGTGACAAATTTTCTACTCTTATGGAAAATTCCTTTCATAGTTAAAGCTTTCGGTAAATGCTATGACGCTTAATAATTCTCTCTACTGAATGGGAATAATTATGGAGGAGTTCATCAAATGCACTCATGGTCTCATTTAGTCATTAGAAAAACTAGAATACAATGCTTAAATGTGAAAAAAAATTATAGGCTAAAAAGCCATAATATTGAGCATTTTTTTGTTTTTGTTTTTGAAGCTTCTTGGAGATGGAATAACAGATCAGCTAATGATCAAAGCAGTGATTTGAGTTTTTATCAGAAAGTCTACAGTTTCTTATAAAAATAAAGCTTCCACATATTCTTACTGGAAAAGCTATTTGATAAATTCTACCTCAGCCACCCTATTATTTTACCTAAAATAGTCAGGGTTTTCTAAACACAAACTGTCAAAAATATGGTGTTTATTCATAGTCATTTAACTATTGTGTGTGTGTGTGTGTGTGTTTGCTATTAGAATGAAAGTCTGATATTCCTAAACTGCAGAGTATTTTCAATCAGTGCAATAGGTAGCTTTCATGCCTTTTTTTTGCAAAGCAATTAAAAAATTATCAGAACATGTCCTCTTAAGAATGATCACAGATAGCTGTAAAATCTATTGTGTTCATATTGACACACTTTCTATTTAGAATTTTTATATTGTCATATGAATAATTACACTAATTTCAGGCCCACTTTTTACATAGACATGGCCTCTATGTAGTCCTCTACCCTAAGCAAAACTCTTTTGGTTGAAAGTGACAGAAATCTAACTCAAGGTAGCTTAGCTATTTAAATAATAAAAGTAATAATGATGACAATGTATTACTTATCTTAGCTGGAAGGCTATTTGAAGACTTATAAATAAAAGGAATAACTACAGAGCTAGAGACTCAGAGAATTACCTAACCATTAATGGAACATTTTTCTTCTCCATCGATCTCCTACCTCTTCTTGGCTTCATTTATACACAGGCTCTTTCCACCTGGAAAGAAAGATAATATCACTGCCTGTTTCTGGAAGCTGAGAAACAAAAAACAGGAATAGGAGTCCTGCTAGACTTCTATGAAATGATGGCACAATGATTTCCTAAGGCGTGGGAGGTAAAGAAGTAAATGCCTGGGCTTCCCTGGTGGCTCAGTGGTAAAGAATCTGCCTGCCAATGCAAGAGACATGGGTTCTATCCTTGGGTCAGGAAGATCCCAGAGAAGGAAATGGCAACCCACTCCCATATTCTCGCCTGGGAAACCTCATAGAAAGAAGAGCCTGGTGGGCTACAGTCCAAGGGGGTCGCAAAGAGTTGAACACAACTGAGTGACTAAACATTAACATACAACCTAAGGATCTTTTCCCTTTTCCTTACCCTTTGCCTAGATCTACCCAGAATCCCCTCTTCCCATACTCCTGTTCCCTCTCAGTACTTGTATTCCCAAAGGAAAATTAACCTGTGAGTAATCTGTTCAGACTTCCATCCTTAAAAAGACAGGACAAAGTCAACAGCTCTATTGTACTTTCAATTTCAGTGAACTAAAGAAAGCCCCTAGTGTTTTCACCCTTCCAAATAGATTATCACTTTTGGGAAAAATTAAATGGATAAACTTAGGCGTTATATTGAGAACTTTTTATAACAACTACATAAAGTGTGGGCACTAAACAGTGAGAATTGGTATCCATTTTGGTGCTGGCAATGCCTCCTGGAGGCCCTGCTATAACTGAGGCTTTAGTTTTCAGTTGCTGGGTAGTAGCTTGGTCCCAGGTATCCTGATGGTTGTTGCAGGCTAATAGTTGGGTATTCCGGGCTGCTCGAAGCAGCAACTACTTACCAACTGCATAGAGACCATCATTACATTTTTATAATAATACATAGCCACTGACTTAGTAACCTGGGTTACAGTCTAAGTGTATAGGGTTAGGAGTTACTTAGAAGAATTAATTCTGCACAACTGACTTTAAGAGAATTAAATGCTTGGAACATCGACCAAAGGTGATGAGCTTTTAAAGTAGTTACTCTGTATACTCTGTAGTTTATTTTTGTGTTTATTTTGTTTTTTTTTTTTTTCCTGCATGTATTTCAAATGGGCCATTGGAACTCTGGAAATTATATGTACATTTTGGTGGATAAGTGGTATTTGCATTTTTTTTTTTCTGCAAAGATGAGTCACTTTTATCAGGTTCTCAAATGAGCCCATTGCACACACACACATACACGCAGACATGCACAAAATCTTTAAAGAGCCTTGTCATAAAATGTCATATTTATAATTTCCATAAGTGGGGAAGAATGTATCAAGCTCATGTAAGAGTAGTAGCAAATAATTAAGTTACATTTTTAAAAGGAGTAGGACCATTGCACTTGCCTATAGTTTCTACTGGAAATTATTCTTCAGTGTTTACAAGGCCATTTTACATGCTTACTCTTGCAGTCAAATTAATCATTAGATGAAGATTATTTTAGATCTGTTCATCTTAGCCCATCCATCACCAATTCTGGTTCACATGAACTCATGGGTTAAAAACTACCCATATTCTTAAATTAGTCCTCATGAATTTCTCCACAAAGTGACAAGGTATAAAACTGTGCTTAATATCAAATATAATTGGGCATAGAGCTTGTCTACTTTTATAGAGCATTAGCTGAAAAAGTCTCAGTTCGAAATTTTAATGAAAAAAAAACTGGCCTAAACTTTGGTGTGGATGTCTAATAAGCTAAAATGTTGAAAGCCAAATGGGGTCAGAGCTGTCTCTTTGATAAATGATAAATTCTGACCTTTGGCTCCAGCCAGGCCAGACCATGTCCTTAGAGTAACTAAAGATAAACAACTGGCAGAAAATATGCTCATTATTCAGACTGAAATGTGAACAGTTCTAGGAGTACTTCCTTAGACAGTTCTATGTGTGCTTTATTTATCTTCAAATTTTTTAGGAAAAGCTATACAGTACCAAAGAATCCCAGAGTCCCAGGCAATAAGTTAATGAGGACTATACAAATTGGACTTCCCTGGTGGCTCAGATGGTAAAGCGTCTGCCTACAATGCGGGAGACCCAGGTTTGATCCCTGAGTCGGGAAGATGCCCTGGAGAAGGAAATGGCACCCCACTCCAGTATTCTTGCCTGGAGAATCCCATGGACAGAGGAGCCTGGTTGGCTACTGTCCATGGGGTCGCAAAGAGTAGGACATGACTGAGCGAATTCACTATCTATCTGTACAAATTGGAGCCAATGACTGTATCTTGAAAAGTTAAGAAGAGAAAACTTCTCAGGTCTTACAACTGGTTATGAACATCCAGGACTCAATTTTCCATAGTGTTGAAATTCTTCCCTGATTATTGTATCTAATGACTAGACTCAGGTTTTCCCATATAAATATACTGTGTTGGTTTTTTTTTTTTTAAAGAATTTGAAATTCTGTGGTTTTACGTTATTAAACTTACAAATGACTTCTTCCATTTTTCCTTTTTGCATGTTCCTGCACTAGACTAGCATTTTCCCCCCTTGTTCATTTTGTTTTCTTTTTGCTATTCAACTTACTTTGTCAAAAATAGCACTATTTCCATATGTGGGTCTAAATTATAAAATTTATTTGGTATGAGGCCAGGGAGAAATTTCTTTCTAAACATGCCTAAGCTGAAGCCCTGTAAGGTCTGGCTTTATTCATTTTGCTAACAAATGTGTATTGTACTATTGTAAGTTAGTCATCAGCTGTACTCACAGCAGTGGACAAAATGGACCTGGTCTCTTAGGGCATGTACAGTTAAACTTAGGAAAATGACATGAATTAATCAGGTAAACAAATAACAATATAATTATAAGTGAACATGAGAACTATAAAACAAATCAAAGATCATCAGAGAGGTTTGAAAAAGTGGTCAAAGGGATTACCTCAAATGAAGAGAAGCAAGATGTTATATTCTTTGGGAAGGAAATATTTTAGCTATGAGTTGAAGAAAGAAAAAAAAAGTGGAAATGTTAGTTGCTCAGTCATGTCCAGCTCTTTGGGACCTCATGGACTGTAGTCCACCAGGCTCCTCTGTCCATAGAGTTCTCCAGGCAAGAATACTGGAGAGGGTAGCCATTCCCTTCTCCAGGGGATCTTTCAAACCCAGGGATCAAAGCCAGGTGTCCTGCATTGCAGGCAGATTCTTTACCATATGAGCCACCAGGGAAGCAAAACGGTTAGCAACTGGAGAAGGATATTCTAAGAGGAGGGAGCTGCATGTACAAAGATCAGCTGAAGAAGTGGTGATGGAAGGCCAGTGTGGCTACACTGCATCAGGGGGAGGAAGGGAACGGCATGAGATGAAGAGAGAGCTTTGTGGAAGTCCTGGCACAGTTCACCAAGTACGTGACATCCTGCCTCTGTCCAGATGCAGCGTAAGATCCCACTTCTGGCTCCCCTGTGTTTTGGGCAGGTGGGCGGAGGAGGGAAGTGTGTAGCTAGAACTGGCCAGTGAGTGAGTACAAGAGATTCCTGTCACTTTCCAGCTGAGCCCTGAAATAAGGCTAGTAATAATGGATAAGATTGGGTGGACAAGGGCTTCCCTGGTGGCTTAATGGTAAAGAATCTGCCTGGCAAGCAGGAGACCTGGGTTGGGAAGATCCCCTGGAGGAGGAAATGACAGCCCACTCCAGTATACTTGCCTGGAGAATCCCATGGACAGAGGAGCCTGGCAGGCTACAGTCCATGGGGTCACAAAGTGTCAGACACGGCTTAGCAAGTGAACAACAATGGATAAGATCACCTCTGCAATGGAGAGGAACTTCCTGGCCCTCAGCAAAACAGAGAGGAAAAGTCGTGTTAGGCACCATATGAGGGGCATCACAGGTCAGAAGGAAGAGAAAAAACGTTCTGCCATTCTTTCAGAAGCAGAACTGAGGGGTAAAACCATTTTGTACAATCTTGTATAGGTTCCGCTATAGCATGGTGGGTGGAGGACAAGTGGGGGAAAAAATCCCTTAATCTGCAAAGAAGGAGAAAAGACTGTGAAATAGTACCTACGATCTTGGTGAAGTTACCTTTCTTGCTCTCTAATTGCTTCATAGAAATAGAGAAATAAGCAAATAAATTTTAAAGAAATAAAGTGTTATTACTTTTCTGTGCACTAAGAAAATCTCCAGAGGAGCCCAAGGCTAACAATGTAAGCTGTTTATCAGGCCTGCCTGCCCAGAACTCAGGAACCTGTGATCCCATCTTTCAGTACTTGTTAGACTCCACCTGGTATAGAGCTGTGCCTGAGGCCTGCCTGGGAACTTGGTATGGTACCTTCTCTCATTAATGTCTCCAGGAAATTTTAATACTTGCCAGTGTCTTACTAAGTCAGATCACGGGTATTACATGGAGCTGTGGCCTTTAAACTGGGTATGTATAACTTGGATTATGTGAAAGCCTTGCAAAGATTGCCTGGTTGTGGCATTTTTAAACCTGTAATTAACATATGATATCCTTCTCTAAAACTGATCTACTTGAGAATCCATTTGGATGCAATCACAAGTTCTCCTTTCCTAATCCCATTTTTCGTAATTGTCCCTATCATATTTTACAGAAAAAGAAAAGAAAATTCACCTCTTTTCCACCCTTAATATCTTTATGGTGTATTACTATGAAAAATATCTGAAGTTTTCCAGTAGAAATCAAAGGGATATTTGACATACTTGTTAGACTCTACCTGGTGTAGAGCTGTGCCTAAGGCCTGCATTGGTATTTTTAAAAAATGAATCACTGTGATTATTAACAATTTTTTTGTAGGAAAAGTGTTTGGTTTTTTTTTTTTTCCTTTTAATACAATTGAAGGAGGACCTGTTTCAAGTCTAAAGCTGATAGAGAGTTGAGAATCTTTAATATTATATCAATTGGTTTTGGAGAGTATTTAAAATTTTTTGCATGTATTAGGATTTCAAAAAGGATTTAATGATATTTCCAGGCTTCCCTGTTGGCTCAGATGGTAAAGAATCTGCCCACAATGCAGAAGATCTGGCTTCGATCCCTGGGTCAGAAAGATCCCCTGAAGGAGAAATGGCAACCCACCCCAGTCTTCTTGCCTGGAGAATTCTTACCTGGAGAATTCCATGTAGCCTGGCAGGATACAGTCCATGGGGTTACAAAAAGTCATACATGACTAAGTGACTAACACACAATGATATTTCAATAATAAAACTCCTCCAATTCCCATTTATGTATTTATATGTAGCACTTACTATACAGTACATGAACCAAGAACTTTCAGATGTTCAAGCTAGATTTAGAAAAGGCAGAGAAACCAGAGATCAAATTGCCAGCATCTCTTGGCTCATAGAAAAAGCAAGTGAATTCCAGAAAAATATCTGCTTCATTGATTACGCTAAAGCCTTTGACTGTGTGGATCAGAACAAACTATGGAAAATTCTTCAAGAGATGGTAATACCAGATCACTTTACCTGCCTCCTGAGAAACCTGTATGCAGATCAAGAAACAGTGGTTAGAGCTAGACATGGAACAACAGACTGGTTCGAAACTGGAAAAGGAGTACTTCAAGGATATATATTGTCACCCTGCTTATTTAACTTACATGCAGAGTAAGTACATCATGTGAAATGACAAACTGAATGAAGCACAAGCTGGAATAAAGAAGACCAGGAGCAATATCAATAACTTCAGTTATGCAGATGACACCACTGTTATGGCAGAAAATGAAGAGGAACTAAAGAGCCTCTTCATAAAGGTGAAAGAAGAGACTGAAGAAGCTGGCTTAAAACATTCAAAAAACAAAAGTCATGGCATCCGGTCCCATCACTTCATAGCAAACAGATGGGGAAACAATGGAAACAGTGACAGACTTTATTTTCTTGGGCTCCAAAATCACTGCATTTGGTGACTGCAGCCATGAAATTAAAAGACGCTTGCTTCTTGAAAGAAAAGCTATGACAAACCTAGGCAGTGTATTAAAAAGCAGAGACATTACTTTGCCCACAAAGGTCTGTATAGTCAAAGCTATGGTTTTTCCAGTAGTCACGTATGGATGTGAGAGTTGGACCATAAAGAAGGCTGAATACTGAAGAATTGATGCTTTGAGCTGTGGTGTTGGACAAGACTGTTGAAAGTCCTCTGGACTGCAAGGAGATCAAACCAGTCAGTCCTAAAAGAAATCAGTCCTGAATATTCATTGGAAGGACTGATGCTGAAACTGAAGCTCTAATACTTTGGCCACCTGATGCGAAGAGCTGACTCATTAGAAAAGACCCTGATGCTAGGAAAGATTAAAGGCAGGAGAAGGGGAGGACAGATAGCATCACTGACTCAATGGACATGAGTTTGAACCAGCCCTGGGAGATTGTGAAGTGCCAGGAAGCCTAGCCTACTGCTGTCCATGGAGTCACAAAAAGTCAGACATTACTGAGCAACTGAACAACAACAATAACTTACTATAAAATTAAAATATAATAATAGATTTGTTCTGAACTTTGTCTCATTCCAGCAGTGAGATATATTCACCCACAAATAAATGAACAAAATTGAGAAATTCATGACCATTTGTTTCATTGAGATGAATTTCAAATGAAGTTTTAGGTTTTATATTAAGCAGTTTTTAAAAACCTATAAGACGTTTTGAATTAGTGTGTATTATTTGATTATAATGACAGCTCTACTCAGAAGAAAAATTTGGATGGTACCAAATTACTATGGCATTCAAATTTCTTTGAATACATTTTCAGAAAATTATCTAACAATTTGATTGTAACGTGTCAATTTTACAATTGGATAAGCCATTCCTTGCAAATATTTAAACTTATGATTAAAAATAGATTTAATTTTAAAATATATGAAGAAATAAATAATATATCAAAATATTTTGAATAATATAAAACTAAAACATGTGAAAATCATTGACATTGAAGATTTATTCCCAAATGTGATCACCCATTCTAAAAATCCTTTTGGATTATTACCAACTATTACATAGTATGCCAAGTTAGATCATTATGTATGATTGAAGATACATAGAAATTTGAGATATAGACTTGATGGTATGAAATGTTACCAGGCAACAATAAGCCATAGAGAATTATAGTCCTATTGAGAATTATTATCCTGTGGTCTTTTTTTTAAAAAAATTTATTTTGTATTAGGGTATATCTGATTAACAATGCATGGTAGTTCCAGGCAAATAGCAAAAGGACTCAGCCAAACATATACATCTATCCTTTCTTCCCCAAACTCCCTTCCTGTCCAGGCTGCCACTTAACATTTAGCGGAGTTCCACGTGCTGTATATACAGTAGGTCCTTCTTGGCTATCCACTTTTAATATAGCAGTGTGTACATGTCCATCCCAAACTCCCTAACTACCCCTTTCCCACATCCTTCCTGCCAGCAACCATAGTTCTTTCTCTAAGTCTGTGAATCTGTTATTGTTTTGTAAGTAAGTTCATTTGTATCATTTCTTTTTAGAGTCCACATATAAGGGATGTCATATGATATTTCTCCTTCTCTGTCTGACATATACTTCACTCACTATGACAATCTCTAGATCCACCCAGGTTGCTGTGAATGGCATTGTTTCATCCTTTTTAATAGGTGGGCAATATTCCATCATATGCATGTACTGCATCGTCTTTATCTATTACTTTGTCAGTGGACATTTAGGTTATTGCCATGTCTTGGCTTTCCTTCCAAGAGCAAGCATGTTTTAATTTCATGACTGCAGTTACCATCTGCAGTGATTTTTCTCCTTGGAAAGAAAGCTTGACAAACCTAGACAGTATATTAAAAAACAGAAACATCATTTTACTGACAAAGGCCCCTATAGTCAAAGCTATTGTTTTTCCAGTAGTCATGTATGGATGTGAAAGTTGGACCATATAGAAGGCTGAGCGCCCAAGAATTGATGCTTTTGAACTGCAGTGCTGGAAAAGACTCTTGAGAGTCCCTTGGACAGCAAGATCAAACCAGTCAATCCTAGAGAAAATCAACCATGAATATTCATTGGAAGGATAAATGTTGAAGCTGAAGCTGAGATACTTTAGCCACCTGATGTGAAGAGCTGATTCACTGGAAAATACCCTGATGGTGGGAAAGGTTGAGGGCAGGAGGAAAAGGAGGTGACAGAGGATGAGCTGGTTGGATGGCATCACCAGTTCAATGGACATGAATTTAAGCAAACTCTTGGGAGGTAGCAGAGGACAGAGGAGCCTGGTGTGCTGTAGTTCATGGGATTGCAAAGAACTGAACAATAACAAGAACATGTCTTGAGTATTATAAACAGTGCTGCATTGAACATTGGGGTGCAAGTATCCTTTCAGATCACATTTTTCTCTGCATATGGACCCAAGAGCAGGACTACAGGGTCATATGGTAGCTCTATTTTTAGTTTTTTAACAAACCTCTGTACTGTTCTCCATAGTAGCTATGCCAGTTTACATTCCCAACAGGGTAGGAGGGTTCCCTTTCTCCACACCCTCTCCAGCATTTATTGTTCATGGCTTTTTGGTGATGGCCATTTTGGCCGGTGTGAGGTGATATCTCGTTGCAGTTTTGACTTGCATCTGAATTTCCTGGAATTAGAATTTTGAAGAAAAGGTCTTTTAAAGGTAAATGTGGGTGTCTGGAGGGATACCAGCCACAAAAGTTTGGGGAGAAAGGGTTTCCTGTGTTCCTGGTCAGAGTGAAGGCTCAGTATTCTTTGGATAAGCCTTTGGAAAAATAGAAAGAAAAAGAGGAGAACATATTCAATTTAAAAATCAGAGAGTAGAGTCAGGAGAGGATGGAATTTTTGTTGTTATAATTGAAAGTAAGTTAAGAGTAGAAAAGGAAGGGGGAAGAAATCATAGCAAAAACAAAGGTGAATAGGGAAATTTTATGGTGAGATGAAATATACTAAATTTAAAACAATAGATAAAAAGTTAGATGCAAGTGAGGCCAAAGGTTAGAAATAAAATTAGAGCAGATAAAATATTAAGAGTATCTTCTGATGCCCTTGACCAAAGAGACCTCTAATAATACTTGATGCGCCTGGTGCAGCCAGAGTCTGAATTCTAGACAGCTTCTGAGTCCAAAAGTGCTTGATGCCCAACAAGGGAAGGGAAGCCCTGAGGACAGTTTGCTGAGTATTTGGGGAATGAAAGGAGTAGTTGGCATGTTTCTGAGTCTCAACTCTTTTTTTTTTTTTTTTTTTTATAGAACCAATCTCTCTTCTAGCAGCCCTTAGCTATTTTTCATCTCCCAGTAGCTTGAACCACATTGCTTCTCAAAGCACAGAGTTTTCCCCTATTTTCCCATGCCTGTATCCACTCTGGGAATGGAAATCCTCTTCTACAGATGCTGCTATTATCAAGGGGCAGTGAGACCACTGTCTTGCCCTATTATGGTTTCTTGTCCAAGATAGCCACCAGGGAAGTACAAGATACTCAGTAGGGATGAATACAGTTTAGTGAAAGCACAGATTGTATATGAAATACCCTGAACTTTTGAATCATCTGCTATTAAAAATGACTCCAGATGTGTCAAGAAAGTCACTGCCGCTGTCTTTTAGTGTTTCTTAAATGGGATACACAACAGGAATTTGTCGGATTCCTCCAGTGCCTCTTCGCAGAGGTCCCAGCCTTATGAGCAGCATGTCACCTAGTGTGTTTTTCTGGTAATTTTTTGTTCCTGAGAAGATCATCTTACATTAAGGCATGTATTTCTAGAGGCAGAGAAATGTCTGACTAAACTAAACATTTTTGGAAGTTAAAATAAGAATCTGTGCTTTTTGAGCAGCATGTCAGAGCTTTTCCTGAAAATACCAGGCAAAAGTATCTGACGTGGATAATAAGACAGTTTCCTCTGTACAAATAGAATGAAGAAAAAGAAAAAAAGTCTTATTACTTTAGTATTACTATACTATCACTATATTTCAGGCATCACTTCTAAAAGCCTGTGTTGCGATAAACCTGCTATAAAGAGACAGCATTAATTATGGCGGAGTCCCTTCCTTGTTCATCTGAAGCTATCACAACATTGTTAATCAGCTATAAGTACGGCCCGTGTTAGTCACTTGTGTCCAATTCTTTGTGACCCTGTGGACTGTAGCCCACCAGCCTCTCTGTCCATGGGATTCTCCAGGCAAGAATACTGGAGTGGGTAGCCATTCTGTTCTCCAGGGAATCTTCCTGACCCAGGGATCGAACTCAGGTCTCCTGCATTGCAGCCAGATTCTTTACCATCTGAGCCACCAGGGAAGCCCAATCAGCTATATACCAATACAAAATAAAAAGTCAAAAAAAAGAAAGAAAATGTCAAGGTCATGAAACACAAGGAAATACTGAGGAACTGTGTGTCACAGATTGCAGGAAATTATGCAGACTCAACTAGTAAATGCACTGTGGGATCCTGGCACAGAAAAAGAACATGGGGAGAAAACCAGGGAAAGTCAAGCGAAGTTTGCAATTTAGTTAATGGTTTAAAAAATTATATTGGAAAATGTCATTACTTAAATATGGATGTCGCTAGCACTCACAAAAACCCTCTACCCAACTCTGTGTTGTAATTTGTCATCTACAGCATGAAGCAGAACTGTTTGTGCTTAGAGATTTTTCAGTGAATATTGTTATTTCATCATCTGACTATAACTTCTCTTTTCATGTGATCTAAAAAACCAAACCATCAATTGTGAATAGGTATACAGAGGTGATTTTTTTTTTTTAAAGAAAGGTAGCAGATACCATTTTCCAAACCCCCGCTGTATTAGTCAGCTTAGGCTTTATTACACAGTAATATAGAATGAGTAGCTTTAAGGAGAGAAATTTATGTTGTCCAAGTTCTGAAAGCTGAAAGTCTGAGATGGTGTTGCCATCATGGCCAGGTTTCTGGTGAGATCTCTCCTCTTTTTGGCTTTCAGAGAGCTGTTCCCTTGCTCTTCCCCTCACCTGGCAGAGAGCGGGCTCTGATGTCTCTTCTGATCCCATAAGACCACCAGACCCTTATGGCATGTTAACCTTAACAACTTCCTAAAAGCCCCATTTCCAAATATTGTTACATTGTGGGTGTGAGGCTTCAACATATAAATTTTTTGAGGGAACACAGTTCATTCCACAGCACCTACTATTCTCTTGCCTCTTATTCCCCTTCCTTTAACACCACCAACTGCAAGTCTAGGTATAAAACTTCTTCCTAGCTTACCTTCTAACATAAAAGTGGTTGCACAAATCAACTCAGACAAATAGCTGCCACTTATAGCAAATGGGATTTCCCAGGTGTCACTAGTAGTAAAGAACCTGTCTGCCAATGCAGGAAACATAAGAGACACAGGTTCAATTCCTGAGTCAGGAAGATCCCCTGGAGAAAGGCATGGCAACCCACTCCAGTATTCTTGCCTGGAGAATCCCATGGACAGAGGAGCCTGGTGGGCTACAGTTCAAGGGATCGCAAAGAGTCAGAAACAACTGAGAGACTAACACTTTTACTTTATAGTAGGTAGCCAAATCCCCTTTGGGGCACTGTTAGGACAACTCTGTATGTAATCAGTATCACGGAATTCACGACTTCTCTGTGACATAGAACACTTAACCTTCATTCTAAAATATTCCCTCACCTGCCTTGGGAATTCCACCTTTAACCAGTGCTGTGATACAGCTTTCTACTGCCTGAAGGAAGCCTCTGTGATTCAAGTTAAGCCCATTGATACATCCTGGATTTGTATAATGAATGAGCACAAATTTAGGAGCTAGTCAGACCTGATTCTGAATATGAGCCAAGTTACTTATACCCGCCCGAACTCAACAAGCTATTTAAAACCTCTCTGACACTGAGTTTCATTCTTAAGCAAAAGAGAATGAACAATACTTATCTTGCAGAACTTTTGTAATAGGAATAGTGAAGTAATGAGCATCTAGGATTAATACCTAGAACATGGACTAGTGATTTGATATGTGATACTTAAAAGAAGGAAAAGAAAAGGGAGATATCTGCCTAAGAAGTACTTTGAAATGATCAAGATGATCTTTTCATTCACTGAAAGAAACTGCCCCTGTTTTTAGAAGGAGGAGGTTGGGAAAACCATTCTGCTAAGCTAACTAGGCAGTGAAAAGTGAAAGTTGCTCAGTCATGTCCAGTCTTTGCCACCCCATGGACTATAGAGTCCATGGAATTCTCCAGACCAGAATACTGGAGTGGGTAGCCTTTCCCTTTTCCAGGGGATCTTCCCAACCCAGGGATGGAACCCAGGTCTCCCACATTGCAGACAGATTCTTTGCCAGCTGAGCCACAAGAGAAGCCCAAGAATACTGGAGTGGGTAGCCTATCCCTTCTCCAGGGGATCTTCCTGACCCAGAAACTGAACCAGGGTCTCCTGCATTGCAGGAGGATTCTTTACCAGCTGAGCCACCAGGGAAGCCCTAACTAGGCAGTAAGGCCTTGAAATTTTCAAAATATTGCTAATGTGAGGTCCATCAAGACACAGTAGTGTTCTAATAGACTTTCTTCTCTTGAACTCCATTTGTTTCTAAATCTGGGGTGTATTTTTCATTTATACAAATAATACAGTTCAATTATTTTTAAATTTCCTTGTAACCAATTTATAAAGAAATTAAAGGAGAACCTTCACGTGTCTTCTTCGCTGATGTTCAAGAAAATAGACTAAGCTTTTTTCCTGTCACTTTCACTAATAGTGCATATTTTCAAAGCCAAGTATAGGTATCTGTCTGAGCCCATTCAATGTTCTTTCCTACTGTCCTAGTCTTTCACGTAGTTGTTATTGTTGTTTAGTAGCTGAGTTGTGTCCAGCTCTTTGTGATCCCATGGACTGCAGCACGCCAGGCTTTCCTGTCCTCCACTATCACCTGGAGTTTGCTCAAACTTATGTCCATTGAGTTGGTGATGCCATCCAACCATCTCCTGCTGTGTCACCCCCTTCTCCTCTTGCCCTCAGTCTTTCCCACCATCAGGGTCTTTTCCAATGAAAACAGAGTCACATAGAGTCCCCTTAAATAACACATGCTGTCCCTTCATGGAGAAGCAAGCAGCTGGGCTTAGCACCAAAGCATATGGGACAACTCAGCACTTCTTCCAGAGTAAAAAGACTTTAGGATCATAAGTCAGTGAAATGTGGACATATAGGAATGATTACATCAGACGTCAGAGGATGGAATTTAGTTGTATCAAAAGAGGGCAAAGAATACTATCCTTTCATCATTCTTGTTTTTGAAATGTCTATCCCTTTCTTATTATTTTATTGTCTGTGATCATTGCAGAAGCATCAGTAATTACAGAGAAGCCGAATAGTTTCTCTGGAAAAATTATAGGTGGTGATGGATGATGACATAATCGTGTGACAGTAAAATGCTGTATTAAGTACTGAACTCCCTGCCAGATTATGGAAAGAACACATGAGTAGATAAAAGCACAACAATTTTCTTTTTGCTGTGTCTCAGGAGAAAACAATACATACCGGCATAGATGGAAGCAAATGAGATTAGTTAAAAGAAGGAACTTAAATAATGTAGACCAAGTCAGAGTAATGCTGACAAATGAGATGACTCATCTAATTAAAGCATAAATGAGGAAAAGTGTAGCTTCATCTTAGATCTTCCTGGTTATTTTTCCATGGTGATTTTATACTTTAGGAAGGAGTCACACAATACAAAATGAGACAAAGAGTTGGTAACTATAAGGTTAGTTGAATTAAATGAGTCTATATCTCAAATGGAATATTTCACTTTTGTTTTCCAGATCAATTGTCTGCTTTATTCCCATGAACAAAGTTGGTTGTAAAAGCAATTATGCTATTATGAGATCACTCAAAAACATCTACATGTGCTAAAGAGAACTATCCTGCAAGAGTATACTGTGTGCAGGGACATATGATATGTTGAAAAGTATCAATAACAAGTTTAAAATCATATAAACTACTCACGTACTTAAACACCCATAAGGTATAATGCAGGACGTGTACTTGTTTATGCAAAACTTAAATTTCACACATGAGGAAAGAGTAATTCATACACTCTCCTTTTCCTCCCCACCCCTCACCCACTTGCACTGTATTTACAATAGCCTATCCATTGAGGAACAGTGGAAACAGTGGCTGACTTTATTTTTCTGGGCTCCAAAATCACTGCAGATGGTGATTGCAGCCATGAAATTAAAAGACGCTTACTCCTTGGAAGGAAAGTTATGACCAACCTAGACAGCATATTAAAAAGCAGAGACATTACTTTGTCAACAAAGGTCCATCTAGTCAAGGCTATGGTTTTTCCAGTGGTCATGTATGGATGTGAGAGTTGGACTATAAAAGAAAGCTGAGTGCAGAAGAATTGATGCTTTTGAACTGCGGTGTTGGAGAAGACTCTTGAGAGTCCCTTGGACTGCAAGGAGATCCAATCAGTCCATCCTAAAGGAGTTCAGTCCTGGGTGTTCATTGGAGGGACTGATGTTGAAGCTGAAACTCTAATACTTTGGCCACCTGATGCAAAGAGCTGACTCATTTGAAAAGACCCTGATGCTGGGAAAGATTGAGGGAAGGAGGAAAAGGGGATGACAGAGGATGAGATGGTTGGATGGCATCACTGACTCGATGGACATGGGTTTGGGTGGACCCCGGGAGTTGGTGATGGACAGGGAGGCCTGGCGTGCTGCGGTTCATGGGGTCGCAAAGAGTCAGACACGACTGAGCGACTGAACTGAACTGATCCATTGAGGATTTAGAACCAAGCATTAATTCTGACTTATCCAATTTCTTAATAGCAGAGAAAAGAGCTTCTTGGGAGAAAGAGACTTGTCCTCAAAACCTGCTTTTCTGAGTCCCTTTGAGTTGAGGAAAAAAAAAAAAAAACTAAAAAGGCTCAGAAGTCACAATGAAAGATGTGTACCCAAGGTTTCTTAAGAGTGATTCACTATTGTATTTGGTTTTCTGTCTTACATTAAGGAATAGGCTTTGCCTGGAGGGTAAAAATTACCTTTAGTTCCTACTCTTTTAGCAGCCAAGGCAGTACAGAATGATGGATAAGGAGTATAGGCCAGCAGTTACCAATCACCCTTGAAAACTCAGGCAAATAGACATCACATTTCATTATCTGACCTTGATGAGGCCTGACATTTATATTGGGGGCAGAAATGCCAATATAATTGAAAATTTTGGAAATGGCCCTTTGTGGAAAGGAGATGAATTATCCATTGATTTGCACTAAGAAAAGAAAATAGAGGAATAATACAGGAGGGGGTTATATGTAGCTTGTTAAGAAGACTGAATCTTAACCAGTTTTGAATGACATGTACCCAACTGTGCACATGGCCTGGTGTTGATAGAGTTAAATGAGCCAGCAGGAAGGTCTTCATTAGATGGTATTAAAAATTTTTTAATGGATAGGTGGAAAATGAGAAGATTACAATGTGGGGGCTGCCTGTGCCTGCCCTTAATGCTGCCTGGGTTTCTTGTAGTTGAAAACAGTATGAAGAGAACTCTGATGGTCAGAGCCTTGATCTGCTGTGAGAGGTGGTTATGGACAGTGGTGTAAACTCTGGACAGCTTGGTTTCAAATGATAGCTCCTCTCCTGACTAGCTGTGTGACTGCAAGCAAAGTATTTAATCTCTCTCTGTTCTCATTTTCCTCACTTATAAAATAGACTCAACAATAAAGCTTACCCCACAGTTTTGTTTCAAATATTGTGATGAATCAATACTTGGAGCATTTTCTGGCACAAAGTGAATCCTCCATAGATGTTAGTTGTTTTCAATGTATTTTTTTCCAAGATGAAAATAGCTATATTATTTTTCACCTGATTATGAAAGTAATATGTGCTTACTGTTTAAAAGATTTTAGAGAAAGATACAAAGATGAGAAAAAATTATTGGAGTCAAATGATTCTCAGATAACTATAGTTAACACTTAGGTATTATCTCTCCAGACAGTTTTCTGTGTGTAAAACATATATGAAAGTGAAGTGAAAGTCGTTCAGTCATGTCCTACTCTTTGCGACTTCATGGACTATAGAATCCATGGAATTCTCTAGGCCAGAATACTGGAGTGGGTAAGCCTTTCTCTTCTCCAGGGGATCTTTCCAACCCTGGGATCGAACCCAAGTTGCCCGCACTGCAGGAGCATTCTTTACCATCTTAGCCACAAGAGAAGCCCAAAACATATATAAAGTATAAAATTATATCATGCACACATGTGTAGAACCAATTCTTTATTCACTACTCTTCCATTCCACCCCTAAAATAAAATCACATATTTTGAGCTGTGACACTGTCATCTTTCAAAATCCAATGCCTATCCAAGCCAGTATCATCTACAAACTTTTTCTTGAGCAACTCACTCTCTTTCCAATTCCATTATTATTTTTCTATGTGTGTGTGTTCCATAGAGCCCTTAATGCACTGATTTTTCATCCAACCAATAATTACTAAATACCTTTACTATGTCAAGAGCTGTGTGGGGTGTGAATTTTCAGTGGTGAACAAAGATAAGTAGAGTCTCTGCCTTGATGGGACTTAAGTCTCAGGGGCAAAAAAATACATTAATCAAATTATTGTACATATGCATGTATAACTTGCAGTTGTAAACTTTTACAAGAAATATCCCAGAGTAATTGCTCTGCAATAAATTCATTTACAGGTTGAATTATAAACAATTATAGAAACTGAGTTTATAGAGAGATGATACATGTTATAAACCTGATCACTGTAAGAATAACAATTAAGAGAGGAAAGGATGGGAAGAAGGAATGAGAGGATAGAAGGAGAGAATGTGAAAACATTATGATGATCTTTTTTCTAAGAAGGGTGAGTGAGTTGTCTAAAATAATTTGAAAAATAATCCTAATGCCTTCAAAGTTTTCATAATCTCTTTTCTTAATCCTAAAATCCAATGTGATATCCTATGGTTACATTAAACTTAACAATTCTATCTTCAGGTTGTTTTCCTTTTTTTAAATATTAGTTATGATTAAATTCTATGATTTTAAATAAAAACAATGCTATGCTAGTAGTAGTATATAATTCAAATTTTTAGGAAAA
Organism: Bos taurus; assembly: GCF_002263795.3. Taxonomy (NCBI): domain Eukaryota; kingdom Metazoa; phylum Chordata; class Mammalia; order Artiodactyla; family Bovidae; genus Bos; species Bos taurus. The sequence goes on from NC_037347.1 coordinate 19,184,354, forward strand.
TTCTTGACTCATTTCTCTTTCCCCCTATCCATCAATGTATTTATCATAATATATTCTTAGAAAGATATCTGGAATCACATTTGCCTAATATTAATATTTTACTTCTGGTGGTGAGATTATAAAACTGTATATTTGCTTCATTTTCATCACTGCCCTTTCCTTTATTTTTCAAATTATTTGAGGTAAGTATATGTTAGTTTTTTAGAAAAGGTTTTTTTTTTTTTTTTTTAAGAACAGCTTCCCAGGTGGTGCTAGTGGTAAAGAATCTGCCCGCCAATGCAGGAGATGTAAGAGATGCAGGTTCAGTCCCTGGGTTGGAAAGATCCCCTGGAGGAGGAAATGGCACCCCACTTCAGTATTTTTGCTGGGAGAATCGCATGGACAGAGGGGCCTGTGGGCTACAGTCCATGGGGTCTCAAAAGAGAGATTGAGATGGAGGTAATCATGCCTAATGGTTGTAACAAAACTCCCTTGAAAGTAATCTTGACAATTAAAAATGATATATATAAGGTGCTTGGCACAAAGCCTGAAATATAGTGATCAATAAATAAAGTAACTATACTTCAGTTGTGGGTTATTATTTTTGATGAATAAAGAGGTAGACGAGTCTTACATGGAAGTGATAGCTGATGTAGTTTAGTACATTTAAGCCTAAAAGTCAAGATGGTGGTAAAAGGAATCAGGAAGTTCAGAGAATAAGAGCAAGGATATAAAATAGTTCAATGGCATGGCTAAGGGGAGGGAAATGACTGAAATAAAAATAACAAGTTGGGAAGAAAGCATGCTTGTAAAGAATTTCGTAGTCATATTTGTACCATGGAGGAAAGGTAGGAACCTGCACTGCTTTGTCTTCAGTAATTTACATACCATGTTTTACTAATCTCCACTATTAAAGAGGTCTTTAATCCAAGGTCATATAATACAATCCCTATTTTTTATTTTAGTACTTTTATAATTTTGGGTTTTTACATTTAAGTTTTAAATCATGTGTCCTTGTGATTATGATTTTGTCAAGAAGGATTATAACTTTTTTGTTCTAAATGGACAACCAACCGGAATGGCCATATTTTTCTCATTTATTTCAAATCCCACTGTTATTTTATTTTACTTTTGATTTTATAAACTTTTTTTTAAATTTTATTTTATTTTTGAACTTTACATAATTGTATTAGTTTTGCCAAATATCAAAATGAATCCGCCACAGGTATACATGTGTTCCCCATCCTGAACCCTCCTCCTTCCTCCCTCCCCATACCATCCCTCTGGGTCGTCCCAGTGCACTAGCCCCAAGCATCCAGCATCGTGCATCGAACCTGGACTGGCATCTCATTTCATACATGATATTTTACATGTTTCAATGCCATTCTCCCAAATCTTCCCACCCTCTCCCTCTCCCATAGAGTCCATAAGACTGTTCTATACATCAGTGTCTCTTTTGCTGTCTCGTACACAGGGTTATTGTTACCATCTTTCTAAATTCCATATATATGCGTTAGTATACTGTATTGGTATTTTTCCTTCTGGCTTACTTCACTCTGTATAGTAGGCTGTTATTTTAGAAGATGTTATTGTATGTACTTGATCTGGTTTTAACCTTCTGTTCCATACTCAATTCTTTTCATGCCTCACCAATACTACCTTTGATTACTACAAATGTGTATGAATCCACATAAAGCTAGGAAGAATGGAAAAGAGAAGTGAGATTGGATTTTTTTTTTAAAGAAAGTAAAATTGGTACTGTTCAGTCGCTGTTTGTATGCAGACTGGAGTAAGAAAGGAGAGTGAAGGATGGCTTCCAAATACCAAGGTTGTTTCTAGTTGGAAGAAAAACAAAACAGGAGGAAGAAAGGAAAGACTCAGAAGAAATAAACAGGAGGAAGAGCAAGTCTGTTGGGGGGATGGTAAGTCAGATTTGAACATGGTATATTTGAGGTTCCTGCAAGATACACAGGTAGAGCAGACTTGGCAGGCCTTGAGGTAGGAAAGTTGCAAATGGAGGTGCAAATTCGGGAGTTATCAGGTGTAGTTTGCCTTTAAACTTATAAGAATGGATGAACTGATTCCAGATGTGTGGAATGGAGGCCATGGTTGGAGTGCTCTTCAGTATGCCCCTGGGTGGGCTTCCTCTTGTAGCTGATGCAGTTTTATTCCATCAGCTATGGAGACTCCTGAGGTAGCTGCCTTAGTTTATTGGTGTAACCCTTACCCATTGTCATAGGTTTTTCAGGCTTTGGTCTTAAGACCTGGGAAATGTTCTTGTATAGTGTTTATTTGATAATTTATCACATTCTATTTTCTCTATTGTTTTATTTTAGAAATAGTGGTTGGATATATGATCTCTTCCCTATTATGCTTCTTATATTTTTTATTTCTTTCTTTTAAAAACTTGCTACTTTCTATGAACTTTTCTCAAATTTATATTCTAACCCTTTAATTGAATCTCTCATTTTAGCAATCCTGTTATTAACTTTTATTAGCTTTGTCCTGTTTTATGATTGTTACATTATCATGACATCTTGTTCTTATTATATTAAAGCAATACTTTCTTAAATCTCACTTAGGATATGGTTATAATTATTAATTTATTTTCTCCAAATTATCTGTTTCATAGAAGTAATTTTATTTTCTTTCAATTCAGTTCACTTCAGTCACTCAGTCATGTCCAACTCTTTCCGACCCCATGGACTGCAGCATGCCATGCTTCCCTGTCCATCACCAACTCCCAGAGCTTGCTCAAACTCATGTTCATCAAGTCAGTGATGCCATCCAACCATCTCATCCTCTGTCGTCCCCTTCTCCTCCTGCCTTCAGTCTTTCCCAGGATGAGGGTCTTTTCCAATGAGTTAGTTCTTTGCATCAAGTGGCCAAAGTATTGGAGCTTCACTTATGTATATTGGGCTGTCTCTTCAAGGCAAATTTTCTTCAGATGACTGATGAGCCAGGATCATCTTTTTATTGAAGTTCAAGAGATGAAAAACTAAATGAACTCTGCCTTAGTCATTTGCTTTAGGGTATGGAGCTGTGAATGGACAGTTTTACTGGATGATCAGAACATGCCAGATGGTGGAATCTTTTGTCTTGAGCCATTACTGTTTTCATTTATTTACTTATTTTAGTGCACTTCTCATTTTTAGTGAAGAATCCTTAAGTATTGTCCTATGGCAAGAGAGGCCTAACTAGTGGATGACTGATTTCCTATAGAGATAGCTAGTGGCTACTGCTAAATATGGAGACTTACAATTGTCACCCCCATTTCACCTCTGTTCTCTTCCCTGACTGCACTGTACTTGTTTTAGAATTCTAAGCCATTTTGTTTATGCAAATCAATCTCTCTCTCTCTCTCACTTCTAGACACTCCAAGCTATGGTTGACTCTACTCTATTTGTTTAGGTACCACTTCTTTATCTGAACTGATGTTTTATAAATTTGTTAAATTTTTCTATTTTCAGATGGTTCTCTTCCAGTTCCTTACTACCATTATTTTGTTTTCTACTTTTTTCTCTTTTTGGTATCTCAGATGGGGGGAGATATACATATGGCCATGTTAGTCAGGGAAACAGAAATCATTCTAGAAATTTCATACTACAGGACAGTAAACAATACAAAGCATTAAAAGCTTACAGAGTCACTGCAAGAGCTTGAAGTTAAGGAATCAGAAAGCTGCTATTGTAATACAAGAAACCAGGAAGTACAAAGGTCACACTTGCCACCAGTGTTCTTAGAGACCCACAACACAAGAGTAGGTATTCTTAGCAAAATTCCTAGTGTTTTATGAGTTTTTCTGAACACCAAATGTCATGTGTGAGAGGAAGCACATTTTTGTTGAAAATATATTAGACAATGCCAAAATAAATAGAATTTCTCATTTCATTGATGTTTCTAGTTTCTCAAAGAGGCTAAGAATAATGTATCAGTATCGATGACACCATCTTATATATGTATGTATTTATACATAAAGGTTTGAGGTAAATAACTGTTCAGGGTTCTCAACCAATAAATAAATATGATTGGGGATTTATTTTATTTCATACAAATAAACAGGAGGACTTTTATACTAAGGTATTATAATGTGGCACCTCTCATATGGATGACAATGCTACCTTATGCTTTTTTCTCTAAAATATTATGGGGGAATAAGAGGTTGGCACTATAAACTGTTATTGTATTTTAACAGTAAGCTTGTAGATGGGGGGTTCTAGCTTTTATGATCTTTCTTTTATCAGTTCTCACTTAGCACCACTCCATAAAAAAGCTTCTTGTAGAAACACTTTTTAGCAGCCCTTACATTCATTTCATCTTTTCTTTCCTCAGGAGACAAGTTAAGAGTATAGACTATATTTTCTCTGGATATTACTTTCATTTATATGTTTATAGATTTCGATCAGCACTTTTCATAAAAACAGTGCTAAAATCCAAGACAATAAGGAAGGTTTTGTAAAGTATGAATAGTTCTTAAGGGGATGCTATCATTTAACTCTGAAGGCTTTATTTCTTTCATTTTTTATTGTTTTAGTTTCAGACACCACTTGTAGAGTATTTCTCCATGTATAAAATCAGCAGATCAAATACAAACAAAAAAACCAAGAAAGCCCAGAGTGTAGCACACTCCTTTTTATTATGCTGTTAGAATTTTAATAATTTTAAGAAGAGACAGAAGTGAAGGTAATTAATTCAAAATGGTCAAAACTTTAGCTATACATTCAAGAGACTTTAAAATCTCACCCTTTTTTTGTTTCTTTGTTTCCTTTAAACATCAATGTTTTGATGCCCTGCTTTTCCAGGGTTTGGTTAACCTGAGGATCAATCATAGTGTATTTCTTGTCTATTTTTTACACTTTAAATAGAGAATTTAAGACCATCAAACTGTAAAGCAACAGATTTGGAGAACCTTGTTTCTCACTGAAGCAGTCATACTTACACAAACATGTTATATACAATTTTACGGGACTATAAACCCTTCTATATATAGCCAAGGTGAAGCGCTTCTTTCTATTAACACAATTACAGTCAGTTGTAATATTGTGTTCCAGATCTAGAGACAGGAATTATATAACTTCTCTCTAAATATCACTTCTGTTTCTCCTTCAGATGAAAAATAGCTTCAGACTTAAGTACCTATATCCATTTGAATACACTTGACATTAATGAAATGCTAGGGATAGGAACCCAGTATCATATTTATATTAATTAGTCAATATTTATGGAATTAGACACTGTGCAATTCAAATAATACATATTCTCTGCCCTCAGTGATCTCACAACTAGCTAACGAGAGAGACCAGCATAGGAAAAAAAGAACAATATAATGTCTTAAGTATAACATAGAGATAGCACCATAGGATTGCAAAGAAAGAGGTTATTGAAGAGAAAGTGAATGAGGAACGGCTTCTGAGAGGAGATGTTGCCAGACCTAAGTATAAAAAGATATGAAAGACTTATTCATGTTGATATGGATAAGATTAAAGAAGGGAGTCATGGTGTCTTTGAGCAAAGGATGCATATTGAAACCACAGTCATATCAGCTAAGGCCAGGAATGTGGATGAATCCAAGTACTTTAGTGTGTCTAAAACAGAACAAATATGAGTCATGGAGGAATGAGAGATGAGACCAGACAGATTGGCTGAAGGAGATCAGATCACAGGGGAATAATCCCATATGCTATGCTAATGGTGGGCTAGGAGAAAAGGCCTTGGAAGCTACTGATGTCTTTTCAGCAGCGGGGGGAAGTAGACAGATTTGTATTCTTCAAAGATCGCTCTGTTGGCTATGTAAAGAATAGATTTAAGAGGTAAAAGATTGACTAAAATGTTGTTTTCATAGCTAAGGGAAGAGATAAGACCCTGTATCAAGGTAGTAAGAACAGAGAAAAGATAAATTAGATTAAAAAAATTAAAAAGTAAAAATCAGCCTGACTTGGTGGTTTTTAGGATGCTGAATGAAAGAGAACCAGGAATGACTCTTTCTAGCTTGTTTTCCTGGGTGTATCTAGGAAGACTAAATTTTGATAGATAAGTGAAAGAAAAGAAACCATGCAGAATGTTCTGGGTGGAAAGAGGGAGAACATACCTTGCTGTTCTCGCAGGATCTATTGCTTTAGTTTCATTTTGTTGCCAAGTTCTATTGATTCCATATCATTCTTCTAAAAAAAAGATTCATGAATAAATGCCACGAGCACAATTTAGGCCTCTAAGGCATATGAGCCTTCGGATACTTCATTGAAGAGGACCTATATGACTTTATGTGAAGGTGAGATCATCCTAATACTTGAATTTTGTTTTTTCCTCAAGTTTTAAATATGTACACTGGCTGGATTGATTACTGTTGTTGTTTTTTTTTTTTTCCATTTTATATAACAACTTCACTGACAAATCCTGGCTTGGAATACCTTTTATTTTCATCATCTAAATGTCTCTTAGTTTCCAATTTCTTCTGTGCAAAGAGTGTGGTTTTATCAAATATAAGCTGACATTCAATTACCTATCTAAGTCATAGGAGAACTCAACATTTTTATTCATCTTAATATGTGGCTGAAATCCCAATTCTAAAACAATTGTTTATACATGTGAGAAAATTCTTTTCAGTAGGCATTATTAAACATTGGAATGAGGTTTCCTAGTACTGTAAGATGTTATTTGTGCTATCCAAAGACATTTTTAGGTAAGATAAGAATTGATCATGAATAAAATAGGTGGAGATAGAAAGTCACAATATCATGCTAGAACTTTGTGTGTGTGTGTGTGTGTATGTGTGTTTTATGCATACACACATACACACAAAATTCTAGCATGTCATTATTATGACTACAAACACACTCACATATGCACACATGCTGGCTTGTGTGTGCAGAATGGTTCTTGCCAAAGGTTGTAAACAAAATGTATCATAGATTATAAAAATTGAAAGGGACACTTTATTTTAAAGATAGAGGAACTCAGGCCCAGAAATATAAGGTAGATTTCCCAAGAGTGAGAGCACAGTCCAGAACTTGAGCCTCTTATCTTCTCTTATAAATATGTCTTTGTGCTTTCAAATTATAGATGTACAGACAAGAAGAAATTCTGTGATTATGCAGAGCTCATTCACAGCCCTCCAACCCCACCACAAACAGTCTGCTGCCTCTCTTCCAGGGAAATCCATTTAGCACAAAACTGATCACTGCAGTTGGCCACTTTTTTTGACAGATTATACTGCTACTGTTGTTTCCCTTCTTTCTTTGTCATTTGGGTTATGATAGACATTTGAGCAGCATCTCAGTATAAACTTCTATTTGAGAGATGGTGCTTCTGATTCTCAGCACAGCCCACAAGTCTCATTTGGAAAAGATGTTTAATACAGGCCAGTAGTCTTTTGTATTTTGAACTGATACAGAAAATTCTGTGATGGGTTCATTCAAGGGAGACCCGATATCTTAAATACAATGAAAAAGTCAGGAACTTTTCAGGAGTAGAAGTGAGAGGATGATTCATACGTAAATTGGTATTTTCTTTTATGAGTTTTTTTGATGTGGCAGTTACCCAAGTTTTATGGTGAGAGGCGATGAAGGCAATGAGCAGTTACTGAAGGATTTCTCATCTCTCTACAATTTCGTTAGGAAAAGCTATACAGCTAGGACACACTTCATGCCCTGCTTTTGTTTATTTGTATTTGTACATAAAAGTGAAGTCTTTTATCACTTTTCTCCTGCTCCTCACTTCTCCTTTCTTCTCCCTGCCAATACTACCTACCCCCTGCCCTGGTATCTGTTAAGCTTTTCTTTCTTTCTTTTTACCCTTCCTTGTAAGTAATTTTGCTTCTTTGTGTTACCACCCTTTGTCTATAGTCCCTTCTCCCTATGGTATGAGATGAAAACGCATAGAGTGGAGCTTAACAGCACAGGCTCTGAGGTCAGGCTGCCTGGCTTTGAATCCTGGTCCTGCCACTTACTAACCTAGGGGAAGGAACTTAACTTCAACTGTTTCCGTTTTCTTATCTCCTCTTGGACAACAGACTTTAACTCTTAGAGTTGTTATGTAGATGAAGTGAAATAATACATGAAGGTGCCTAGAAGAAGGCATGGCACAAGCTGGCTATTTTTATAATACACAGTCACCGCTTCATATATATATATATGAAATATATATATATATTTATAATATATGACTGTATATTATAAAATGTGTACTATATGTATAATTATTATGTATAGTTATATAATGATTTATTTTATGTAACGCATGCATGCATGCTAAGTCGCTTCAGTTATGTCTGACTCTTTGCAACCCCATGGACTGTAGCCTGCCAGGCTCCTTTATCTATGGGATTCTCCAGGCAAAAATGCTGGAGTGGGATGCCATGCCCTTCTCCAGGGGATCTTCCTGACCCAGAGATCAAACCCATGTCTCCCTGCGGCTCCTGCATTGCAGGCAGATTCTTTACTGCTGAGCCACCAGGGAAGCCCATTTTTGGGGGTAATACATATAATAAATATTATATGTTTATAATATACATATATATTATATATTAATACAATAATTACCTTGTTGTTATTGTTTATTCACTAAGTCTTGTCCAACTCCTTTGCAACCCCATGGACTGTAGCTTGCCAGGCTTCTCTGTCCATGGGACTCTCCAGGCATGAGTACTGGAGTGGGTTGCCATTTCCTTCTCCAGAGGATATTCCTGACCCACGTATCAAACCCACATCTCCTGCATTGATAGGTGGGTTCTTTACTATTGAGCCACAGGGAAGCCTACATAATAATTGTATGAAAAATTTATTATATGTCTCATGTAGCCATTGAATGTTAATGAGAGGAATGGGTTCAGTTCAGTTGGGTCACTCAGTCGTGTCCAACTCCTTGCGACCCCATGAATCGTAGCACGCCAGGCCTCCCTGTCCATCACCAACTCCCGGAGTTCACCCAAACTCACGTCCATCGAGTCAGTGATGCCATCCAGCCATCTCATCCTCTGTCGTCCCCTTCTCCTCCTGCCCCCAATCCCTCCCAGCATCAGAGTCTTTTCCAATGAGTCAACTCTTCACATGAGGTGGCCAAAGTATTGGAGTTTCAGCTTTAGCATCATTCCTTCCAAAGAAATCCCAGGGCTGATCTCCTTCAGAATGGACTGGCTGGATCTCCTTGCAGTCCAAGGGACTCTCAAGAGTCTTCTCCAACACCACAGTTCAAAAGCATCAATTCTTCAACGCTCAGCTTTCTTCACAGTCCAACTCTCACATCCATACATGACCACAGGAAAAACCATAGCCTTGACTAGACACACCTTGTTGGCAAAGTAATGTCTCTGCTTTTGAATATGCTATCTAAGTTGGTCATAACTTTCCTTCCAAGGAGTAAGCGTCTTTTAATTTCATGGCTGCAGTCACCATCTGTAGTGATTTTGGAGCCCAGAAAAATAAAGTCTGACACTGTTTCCACTGTTTCCCCATCTATTTCCCATGAAGTGATGGGACCAGATGCCATGATCTTCGTTTTCTGGATGTTGAGCTTTAAGCCAACTTTTTCACTCTCCTCTTTCACCTTCATCAAGAGGCTTTTTAGTTCCTCTTCACTTTCTGCCATAAGGGTGGTGTCATCTGCATATCTGAGATTATTGATATTTCTCCCTGCAATCTTGATTCCAGCTTGTGTTTCTTCCAGTCCAGTGTTTCTCATGACGTACTCTGCATATAAGTTAAATAAGCAGGGTGACAATATACAGCCTTGACATACTCCTTTTCCTATTTGGAACCAGTCTGTTGTTTCATGTCCAGTTCTAACTGTTGCTTCCTGACCTGCATACAGATTTCTCAAGAGGCAGGTCAGGTGGTCTGGTATTCCCATCTCTTTCAGAATTTTCCACAGTTTATTGTGATCCACACAGTCAAAGACTTTGGCATAGTCAATAAGGCAGAAATAGATGTTTTTCTGGAACTCTCTTGCTTTTTCGATGATCCAGCAGATGTTGGCAATTTGGTCTCTGGTTCCTCTGCCTTTTCAAAAAGAAGAATGGGTTGGGTTGTCCTAAATCAATTTTTATAATTTATTTATCTTTGGTTTGAAGAAAGATTTGAGACAATCAATCACAGACATGTGCACACCTCAGAGACAATGGCCACCCTGACTTGACCTGTTCGTCTTCTGCCCAGACTCCTATGCAAATTTGTCATCATTGCTGCAAGTTTGGAGTTTATATAAGGCAACACAGGGAACTATGAATGTGTCAACAGAGAATTCATTCATAAACTAATGAGGTGGTTTTCTTGTGATTTTATACTATTCCTTTTTTTCAGATATTTAATTAAATTGAACCGATATCTGCCATCTGTAATATACAGTATAATATAATCCTGCTAAATGAAAAGTTTGGTCCCTGCCCTCCACAAGCTGCCAATCTGAGAAAGCTGAGTAATATGCCATGTATAATATATGACTGTATTTATTAATACTTTTGATCTTTGTGATATCCTAAATGATTGAACTTTTTTTTCCCTTTTTAATCTTTGATAATGACTTCACATCTGTAGTTTCCTCTTTATTGAGTTGCTTCTTGCTGTCTGTGGATATTGCAGTATTCTGGATACTTTATGGTCAGAGTTAATCCTTGGAGTTTCCCATGAGCATTTTAAGTGTTCACCCTTATTCCTTCTCCCCACAGTTTTTGTTTTAATTTTTTGTGTGTGTTTCCTGCAGGTAGAATTTTCCAGACAAGAGAACAGAATTTGATATAGAGCAAAATATGATTCTTTAGGAGAGAACACTTAAACTGAAAAGGCTTATGAGGTCTTGATGAATACCCTTTAGGTTATAAGTTAGTTGTTTTCAAATGTTTTCTTTAAAATTGAGTACTGTGTAATAAGTTTTTAATACTTCCCTAGCAGGGCATAAAAGGGTCTCTGGTTGGCTAAAAGAATTAGCTATGCTTCCCTCTATGTACACGTGCTTTTAGAGGGTGACTGGGACATGACGAAGAGTGACCCATATTTTTACCCAAGAGGAATGAAGGCTTGTGACAACAGTACCAGAAGAATACAGTGTAGAACTATGACTCTAGCTACAAAATTCTGAAGTAATAAGCCGAACACAAGACAATGAACCAACATCACTTTTCAACCAGTGGAATACGGGTATCATCTATAGATCTCATAATTCTAAAGTTTTATTCATGCAGTGATTACTTCTCAGAATAAAAATTCAGAGCAATTTATGACTTAATGATTTGTGTTTTTAAAAGAGCTAATCATGATAGTTGATTCATAAAATTGAAGTAAGTAATCAAACTCAGTGAACATTTCATAAGCTTTTATTTTAATCAGGTTGAATGATTAAAGTATTCTACTCCAAAGTAAGAAGAGATTTTTTTTTTCCTTAACACAGTTATTAGAGAATTCTAGGTTCACTTAATTGTGAGTAAAAATCTTAAGGAAAGAAAAAAATCATTGTTTAAAATATTACATTGAAAGTATTGAAGTAAATGAAACAAGAGTGTACAATTAGGGTAATGAGAGAGATAATGCTGGTGTTTATTATCTGTCATACTACTTAAGAACTGACTAATGCATTGTTAAGTAGTAGTTATATTATATATAATATATTATATTATAATGTAACATCAGTCTTGAATTCATATACCTACTATCACCTATGCTGCTAAGTCGCTTCAGTCGTGTCCGACTCTGTGCGACCCCATAGACGGCAGCCTACCAGGCTCCCCCGTCCCTGGGATTCTCCAGGCAAGAACACTGGAGTGGGTTGCCATTTCCTTCTCCAATGCATGAAAGTGGAAAGTGAAAGTGAAGTCGCTCAGTCGTGTCCGACTCCTAGCGACCCCATGGACTGCAGCCCACCAGGCTCCTCCGTCCGTGGGATTCTCCAGGCAGGAGCACTGGAGTGGGTGCCATCGCCTTCTCCACATGTTAGCACTACTGCCCTTCTATACGCCAAGCTTGTAACCCAAAAGAGGCATTGTTTTTGTTGTGGTGAGCTGTAAGTCTTTATATTAGAAAACTCTAAAGAGATTGTTGCTTAGATCCTAATAAAATATGAGCCTCGTGGCTGAAGGAAGCTATAGATAGATAAATGAGTCCAGTGCTCTTGCACTTGTGAAACAAAGAATTCACTTCAAGAAACAAAGACAGCTAGACAACTTACAAGAGAAAATGTTTCCAGTTTGGTGAGTAGTGTGGATTTGGCATTCAAAATCTATTTCTAGATGAAAGATAAAAATATAGAACTTACAATATTGTAGGAATTTATTTTCTACAGCAATTATTATGTTCAAGAAAGTCAAGTGGGGTGTCCCTAGCAGCCACTGTACTTCAGCCACATCTGTTTATTTGTCTATAATCTCAAAGAGAATGAAAGGAACCTCAGTACAGTAGCAGAAGTTCCTCTTGGTGGCTTTCAAAATTTAACTGCTGAGGAAAAAGAAATCTATGGGTTTTTGATTAGCCTGGAAAGTATCTTGAAATTCATAAATTTTATAAAAGAGTATTTTAATGGGTTAAATGAAAAACACAGGATTACATGGTTTCAGGGCCACAGATATCTTAAACATGGATAGTAAGAACCTTATTTTATATGGTTTTTTTAAGAACTGAATATGACCTGCAAGAAAAAAAAGTGGAAACAACTAATTTTTCCTAAATCCTCAAAATGATGGTGATAAAGACATATCCAATTTATATTTCATTTTGATTATATCTTTTTATGTAAAATTTAATTTCTGATCAATTTGATAATATCCATTCCCTTACAGCTCAGCTGGTAAAGAATCTGTCTGTAATGTGGGAGACCTGGGTTTCATCCCTAGGTTGGGAATATCCCCTGGAGAAGGGAAAGGCTACCCACTCCAGTATCCTGGCCTAGAGAATTCCATGGGCTGTATAGTCCATGGGGTCTCAAAGAGTCAGACATGAGTGAGTGCCTTTCACTTTCACTTTCATAGCACTAAAACAAAGAGTTGTCTTTTAGTGTCTTTTAGTAAAACATCTTTTAGTGCTGTTCAAGAAATCACTTTAAGAATAAAAAGCATCAGAATAAAAACTGACCCCTTATGTTTCATGTTTCAATACTAGCTTTGATTTCTTTAGCTAAAAATGTTAGAAATTATATACTTTCATAATGCACAAAAAAGTTTAGAAATTATATGCTTTCATAATGCACTGTATGTCTCCTATGTAACACTTGTTTAATTAATCTATTAATTATATGAGGAATCGTTGTCCAGCTTATGTCTTCTCTGCTTTACTAGAAACTTCCCAAGGACAGAGAGAATTCTCTGTTGTTCACCCTTGAATTTTTGAGATTTGGCATAGCCATTAGCACAGCATAGGTACTCATGAATATTAATGGTCCAATAAATGAGCAAATTAATGAATAAATAGGCCTGAAGTAGAAAAGATATGTTACAAGTATTAGTAATAGCCAACTATAAAACAATGCATTAATCTCTCATTTGAAATCAAAACAAATTAGGGACAACTCATGAACCTTAAAGCTTTATGTGAAGATCTGGTGCCTATAAAATGAACATAACAATGCTAATCTGTTATTTCTCCATTGGGATGTTATAAGGATGGTTTGGGGAAATGTTCAAATAAGCTTTTTAATTCTATACTTTATACATCTATTAAAATTAATTTATAGGTGCTAAACGTTTTAAGTCATCATGCTTATAGTGTACTCTGATTCTCTAACCTTCAGAGTTTTGTAATGGCTATTTTTCTCTCCAGCCCTACCTGCAAGATAGTATTATTATGTATATATTCTTGCTTTGGTTTAGAGCTGTGATGGAGAACCGTATGATGCTATCTGAATTAACCTCGAATCTAGCTAATTGAAGTGCATGGATTCTTCTGGTCCCTGGTAACATTTCATAATGAATTCTCACCCTTGAGGCCAGAGATAATGTTAATATTCATCATAAGATGAACTATTTAGAAACAGTATGCATTTTGGATTTGTATGCATTTCATGGTTTCTCTTTACTTCCATTGCCCCCACCTTCCTGGGCATGAATGAAATTTTAAGACCATTTATAAACAAAGTAGGGGCTTCCCTGGTGGCTTAAACATTTAGGAATGGCCTGCAGTGCAGGACAGGTGGGTTCAACCCCTGAGTCAGGAAGATCCCCTGGAGAAGGGAATGGCAACCCACTCTAGTATTCTTGCCTGGAGAATCCCACAGACAGAGTAGCCTGGCAGGTTACGGTCCATGGGGTCGCAAATAGTTGGACACGACTGAGTGACTAAGATACACATAAGCAAAGTATTGTTTGGTTTGCGTAAACCAAAGGACCCTGAAATGTCCACGTCAGGGTTCATTGATTGGATTCACTTCATCCCCACAGAGGTGGGCACCTAGGCCTGTGAGGACACAGGGTAGCTGGAGAATGGAAGCCCTAGTCAGGCCTCTTGGCAGGGAGACATCTCCGACTCACTCTTCAGTGTTAGGTCATAAAGGAGACTCAGGACTTGTTCATTTCTTACCCCAAATTCTGTGAATTTGGGAACTTCTCCAATGTTTTTTTTTTTTAATTAATTAATTTGTTTTAATTGGAGGCTACTTTACAATATTGTGGTGGTACACATGTGGCTGATTCATGTCGATGTGTGGCAAAATTCAGTGTTCTTTTTAACAAGATTTTGGAGGTCTGAGTGTATATATGCTTTTTCAGACATATCCATGGGCATGTTCAGAGAAAGTTGAATAAATCATTGGGTTAATGACCTGTGTAAATTTACCAACACTTTTTTACCATCTCATCAGCTACCTTGTTTGTTTTTGTGATTCAGTCTTGCTGATAAATTCATACCCATTTTTACTTTATTTTTTCAGATGTAGGAATTACCATATGTCAGGGGACCAGATGTTGCTGAAAATAAACAAACCTTCCTCTTTATTTTAACTTGAAGGTACTGACTAGTGGGTCCTCACACTGTTAGGTTCTATATATGGGTATGTGTACAAATTGTTAGGCATTTGTGCCTGGATCCAGTGCTAACACATTATTTGAAATATATGAAGTCATGTTTATCCTATGAATTCGCATTTGATTTCTCTTGTTTTTTTTTTAATAATTATTTTGTCAGAAAACTAACAAAAAGTCCATCAGTTTCACATGAATAAACTGATTTGTTGCATATCAAACAAAATGAATACGATACTTCCTAGTAATGATGAGAGATGATGACTTCACTATTTCCAGTTAAACTTTATTTTGCAGCTCATCAGTTGCTGTAATGTATGTGATGTCTGTTAAGATCTATAAGCCCAAGAAAACTGAGGAAAGCATAATTAATTTTATTTGTTGTGTAACATTAAAATCACAGTTTGAATGAGTTGGGAATGTTACACTGGCACCAGCAGAACAACCAATGTAGAGATTTAAAACACCAAAGACTTCTCTCTCTGTCAAGCCTCACGCTTGGGAGGTCCAAATGATATTACTGCCATTCCTCAGGCAATGCAAACATTGGTATGAGCCTTACTAGCCTCTTCCCAAGAAATCACTTGGTTATTTGATATAATGATTAGACCCTTTCAGTTGGGAAGCAGAGGTGGCCATGCTAACTCTGTCATTGAGGAAGGGCCCACTACATTTTTCCATAAATCTAATACATAATTTATTATGTGGAACATCATTTTGGTTTGATAATCCTTAAGTATCTCTGGGATTATCAAACCAAAATGATGATCCACATAATAAGCAGAGACACTACTTTGCCAACAAAGGTTCGTCTAGTCAAGGCTATGGTTTTTCCTGTGGTCATGTATGGATGTGAGAGTTGGACTGTGAAGAAGGCTGAGCGCCAAAGAATTGATGCTTTTGAACTGTGGTGTTGGAGAAGACTCTTGAGAGTCCCTTGGACTGCAACGAGATCAGCCCTAGGATTTCTTTGGAAGGAATGATGCTAAAGCTGAAACTCCAGTACTTTGGCCACCTCATGCAAAGAGTTGACTCATTGGAAAAGACTCTGATGCTGGGAGGGATTGGGGGCAGGAGGAGAAGGGGACGACAGAGGATGAGGTGGCTGGATGGCATCACCGACTCGATGGACATGAGTCTGAGTGAACTCCGGGAGTTGGTGATGGACAGGGAAGCCTGGCGTGCTGCGATCCATGGGGTCGCAAAGAGTCAGACACGACTGAGCGACTGATCTGATCTGATCTGATCTGAAGTATCTCTGGATCATGTTTTTATTTTATAGCTACCTATTTTGAATTTTGGAATAATGTGCCATGTAACCTGATGGAAGGGAGAGGGGGTTTACCATCCCACAGAGTTTGGGTCCTATTATCATAGGAAGTCTCAGTATGAACATGAGCAAGTTATTTAGCTTTCCTGAGCCTTATTTTCTTCATCTATAAAATGAAGATAATTTCTCCAGGAAGGATAAAGTAAGGATTAAATATGATTTGGATAAATGTATTAATTTCCCATTGCCTCTATAACAAATACTTTTCATCCATAACCACATTTCTAAAAACTTTGAACTCTACCATCTCCTGAAATTGTCCTTTACTTGTGTGGTTCCTGCTTTTGTGTGTATACCCTTACTACTTACTTCTTCCCACATCATTGCCCTTCTCACATCCTTTCTACCCAGATAGTTCCTACTTATTTCTCTGAGAGAATGTCATAGAGATCGCCAGTGAAGAAAGGAGTCCCAAGACTTGTTTAAAGCTTTG
Organism: Bos taurus; assembly: GCF_002263795.3. Classification (NCBI taxonomy): domain Eukaryota; kingdom Metazoa; phylum Chordata; class Mammalia; order Artiodactyla; family Bovidae; genus Bos; species Bos taurus. The sequence continues at coordinate 19,201,025 of NC_037347.1, forward strand.
TAGTCTAACTACTGTAGTATATAGCTATTTTTTATTTCATCCAAAAACTATACCCTAGAAATATCTTTACTGGAGAAAAAAAGTGGGAACAAACTCTGTGTCTTCACAATCCTATCGCCAAATTCCTCTCTACTCTGCTTTTGTATTGTATTGATGACTATGATCTGATATGACGCTTTGACTTATCCAGATGGTGTAAAAATGCCTCTCTCCCAAAAGCCCATGCCAGTTTTCATCAGGCTAATGGGCAGAATCTCTTAATTACTTAGGGTATCATTAGGAATGACAGGTGCATCTGCCTGTCAGGTGGGCAAAATTAGTGAATACTGAGGTTAATTAATAGTTAAGGCTAATGGTAATTACTTGAAATTTAGCAGTGAGATTTTATAGCTACCTAGTATCATCCACCTGGAGAAGGCAATGGCACCCCACTCCAGTACTCTTGCCTTGAAAATCCCATGGATAGAGGAGCCTGGTAGGCTGCAGTCCATGGGGTTGTGAGGAGTCGGACCCGACTGAGCGACTTCACTTTCACTTTTCACTTTCATGCATTGGAGAAGGAAATGGCAACCCACTCCAGTGTTCTTGCCTGGAGAATCCCAGGGACGGGGGAGCCTGATGGGCTGCCGTCCATGGGGTCGCACAGAGTTGGACACAACTGAAGCGACTTAGCAGCAGCAGCAGCAGTGTCATCCACTCTATTTTTATTATAGTACAAAAGTGTACAACATAAAGTTTACCATCTTATTCACTCTCTTTTGAGACTGCGTTTTTAAGTCCCGGAGTATAAAAGTCGTTAGATAACCAAGGCATGTTCTTTCTTGTAGAACCATCAACATTGACTTTTGAAGAGAGGTTTGAATGTCTTGTCTTTGAAATTCCTATTGTAAAGCTCTTCAAAACCCAAAGTGATCATTTATGAGGTCATTGTCAGACACTGGAGATACATTGCTAGGAATTTTTATGTTCTGGTTCTCAGTACACCACCAAGGGTAGAATTTACAGTGAAAGGAAGTTCTGCCAGTCTCTTTAAGGAGATTCTGCCAGTCTATTTTTTACCAAAAAAAAAAAAAAAAACAGCACAGATGAAAGGTGAGACACTTTGCCAGTGATATGTAGATCTCTGGACAGAAGCTCAGTTGATAGTATATTGGAAAAGAGACGCTTTGTGCAAACATGGCTATGGAGATTTGTTTTGCCAAATCTGAAGGTGATTTCTCATCACAATGGCATTTTCAGAATTGTCAGGTGCTTGATAACAGAGAATTTTATTTCTTGTTGACACCCATGGCTTATCCTCTAAAGGATGTCCTAGCAAGTTTTCTGCTGACCTGCCTGCAAAGACATAAAGACTGTATAAGACCTACAGTTCTTCAAAGTATGCAATGTGGATTTTAAAGATGGGTGTGGCTTTTCTTTTTGAGGCGTTCTGAACAGCAGCAAAGTTTCACAACTTTATGAAATACCTTTTGCTTTACATTGTCACCTAAAAGGACCCATGGCAAACTAATTAAGGGGAAGAAATCATATTTTTAAATGACAACTCTGTGGAAATCTATATGGCAAGTGGCGTCACTATGTCATTTCATTTACGTCTCACAACCGTCTGACCCACTTAGTTATCCCCAGTTGTACAGGAAACAACTCAGAGAGGGTTAGTGATTTGCCTGGAAGAGTAGGATTTTAACACAAGTCTGTACTGTTTCAAAGCCCACGATATATTCTATATGATACCGAGTAACATAACATGAGAATGAGCATCTTTCTTACTGAGAACAAATGACTCTATAAACTGTCTTCCCCTCTGAAGTTACAGCATGGCTCAAAAAAATACTGTTTTGAGGTCATCAAAGGGAAGTTAAAATAGTATCGTAAGTCTACAGATAAATACATGATAGGGAAATAGAAATTATGCCAAAGTAAAAAGCCTGAATTATTCAGTGTGACTGTACATATTGATCAAGTGAAATGGATAAATGTCAACCTACCATAGTTTAAAGGGGAATAGATTTATGTTCTTTCCAATAAGTCACTAATTCTATTAGTTGCTATCTTTAAAAGAGTTATCATTTTTCTTAAATATAGCTTCATCTGTAGTAATACTTTACTGTATTTCCCTGAATTATCAAATTCTTCTATTTCCAAAACTCTATTATAAAGATAATGTATCATGTCTCTCACCAACCAATTGATAGTAAAATACTCCATTATAGCCTCTCAAGATAATATCTAGTAAATAAAAGCTAATTTTATTTTTCTTACAATTTGCTTCAGCCTCACCAATAGTTTATTGTATAATATCTCCTATATATAATTATATCATATTTTGATCATTTAGCTCATAGCTAAATCATTAATTATGTTAACCTTTAGTAAATGATAATTTTTTCTCTCTCTCTTAGGGTCAGATATGCTATTTGCTTTCATCTATCCACATTATAGATTAAGATTTGACATAATTCATATAGGTGTTTTAATACAGTAGTCCCCCTTTATCCACAGGGGGATATGTCCCAAGACCCCTAGTGGATGCTTGAAATTATAGATAGCATTGAACCTATATATACTATATTTTTCCCATATATGTACCTCTGATCATTTAATTTATAAACTAGGCACAATAAAAGGTTAACAACAACAACTAATAGCAAATCAGGACAATTACAGCAATACATTATAACCAAAGTTATGTGAATGTGGTCTTTCTCTCAAGCTATCTTATTATACTATCCTCACCCTTCTTGTCATTGTGATGAATCAAGATGATAAAATCCTACATAACAAGATGAAGTAAAGTGAATTAGGTGGGGATTGTTGTGCAGTGTCAGGCTACGATGACCTTCTGATAATATGTCAGAAAAGGATCATCTGCTTTGGATGATCCTGAATCACTGAGCTATGGTTGGAAATCCTGGACGAGATAGAGGGGGACAGCACCAGATTACATCACACTGTTCTGAGCAGCATGCAATTTAAACCTCATGAATTGTTTATTTCTGGAATTTTCTACTTAATAGGTTTGGACCTCAGTTGAACACGGATACCTGAAAATGCAGAAAGTGAAACCACAGATAAGAGAGATGCTGCAGTTAAATATGCTTTTCATAAGCATCTTACAATTTTTTAATGTGAAATTTCAGTAAAAAGCTCAGTGGTTTGGCTGCCAGTAAAAGTTAGATTGAAATCGTCTACATGAATGTTTTTCTTTTTCCACAAGGCAGGATTAACTGTCTGAAATCTACTTTGATTTTAATTCAAACACACATTTAAAAGGAGACTGTACATGTAAATTATCCCACGGCATCTCACTGCTGCTGTTCTGAATTTCCACAGCAGCCTACAGGCTTGCACCAATTTTTTGGCCACTGTGATTTCCTGGCTCTGGTTTTGATTGACTCTACAATGGCAGGATGTGATGAGAACTGGTATGGTATTGAAATGAAAGAAAGCAAAGAGCCCCTGTATTGTTTGACTCCCTAAGATCAACTTGCCACATGAAAGACTTCAGATTTTTTTCTGAAATTTGAATTTTGTGTTGGGGTATAGCTGATTAACAATGTTGTGCTAGTTTAAGGTGAACAGCCAAGAGACAGTCCTATATGCACATGTATCCATTCTCTCTCAAGCTCCCCTCCCATGTAGGCTGCCACGTAACATGGAGCAGAGTTGCATGTTCTATACCATAGGTCCTTGGTGGTTATCCAATTTAAATATAGTGATGTGTACATGACCTTCCCAAACTCTCTAACTGTCCCTTCTGTCAGCAACTATAAATACGTTTTTTTAAGTCTGTGAGTCTCTTTCTGATTCGTAAGTTAATTTGTATCATTTCCTTTTAGATTCTACATATAAGGGGTGTCATATGATATTAATCCTTACCTGTCTGACTTACTTCACTCAGTACGACAATCTCTAGGTCCATCCATGTTGCTGCAATTGCATTATTGCATTCTTTTGAATGGCTGAGTAGTATTCCATTATGTACCAGTACCACGTCTTCTTTATCCATTCCTCTGTCGATGGACGTTTAGCTTGTTTCCATGTCTTGGCTATTGTAAATAGCACTGCAGTGAACACTGGGGTGCATGTATCCTTTTGAGTCATGTTTTTCTCTGGATATATACCCAGGAGTGGGATTGAAGGGTCATATTATAACTCTGTTTTTAGTTTTTTAAGAAACTTCTATACTCTTCTCCATAGTGGCTGTACCAATTTACATTCCCACCAACAGTATAGGAGGGTTTCCTTATCTCCACATCCTCTCCAGCAAGTATTGTTTATGGATTTTTTTGATGATAGGCATTCTGATTGGTGTGAGGTGATATCTCATTGTACTTTTGATTTGCATTTCTCTTAATAATTAGCAATATTGAACATCTTTTCGTGTGCCTATTGGCCATCTGTATATCCTCTTTGAAGAGATGTCTATTTAAGTCTTCTGTCCATTTTTTGAGTGGGTTGTTAATTTTAATGCTGTTAAGCATCATGAGCTGCTTGTAAATTTTGTAAAGTAATACCTTATCAGTCATATCATTTACAAATATTCTCTCCCAATATGTGGGTTAAGAATTAAGATTTTTGTTCATAATTAATGTTTGTTCAATCAAAAGACTTATTCTGTATCAGTTAAATAAAGCAGGGACTCTTTAATTATGAGTAGTAATCTCCCATACCCCATCCTTATATACATTTCAAAAGATGCTAGAGATGTCAGAGAAGATGCATATCTCTGAATATAAGGAAATATTCTCTTTTTAGGAATAATATGTGAAGAGTTTTGAGTTGTCCACTACATTTTTATGTTCTACACACCATTTTCAACAAAGCATTGAATTTTAAGGTACCACATTATCTATAAATATGATTATGGAGTGTGTTTATTTTAAAATTGTATAGCTATTTAAGGGTTGGCTTATACTCATTTTAAAACTTAACTGTAAGTTTTTCATCTGAGTGTAGGAATGATTGTTTTGTTGAAAGTGCTTGGTTTACAGTTTTCAGCTCCACTGATTCTGGTTATTAACCAACTTTCTCAACATAATTTGGATCTTGGCCAATGAGGCAAAGTCTGTGTGATTAGGGCTTTTAGGACAGGGGAATTAATTAGATCAGTTGCCCTTGACTCCTACCCAGTGCTTCTACCAAGCACTGTAGACATTAGTGGGTGAAGACTGGAATGATTGTGTAACCTTCACTTATGGTCTAAGTGTTCCTTGGTGAATGTACCTGGATTGATTAAGGCTTTTAGGTAGCCAAAAATGGGGAATATAATTCATAGTATGAGAAGCTTCCACATCACTGAGGATACTGCTGAAACTTCCACCCCACCACTATTACATACTCAGCTCCCCTTGTCTATCACATTCACACATGTTCACACCACTGCCACACACACTATACTTTTATCTGACGTCAACAGTCACCTTCAGTTTACCTAATTGATGCTATAGAGGGATTTTTAATGGATGAACCATAGTCCTGGCCATGAAGGAAAATCAGTTTAGTGGGAAAGACAGGTATGTACCCCATGAGTTATACTGGAAGGCAGACTGTGCTTAATAGACTCACATAGAATTACTAAGTACAATATAACAGATACCTAGAGAAGGGAGAAAGTAGTCTGACTAAGTGATTGCAGAAGATTTTATGGAGAAGTTGCCAAAGACTTGGCCTTAAGAAAAAGACAGAGATTTATTTACTTAGCAAATCAACATGTTATTAAGTGTCCGGAATGCAGGGATCATAAGAAAGGGCACACTGGGCAGAAATAATATTGAGAGCAGAGATCAGAGGTTGAAAACACAGGCTGTTTATAGAATGTTGAGCCATGGAGAGTTATTAATGCAAAGAATCATAAGAGGTCAGGGGGATTGTGGGTTATAAACTAGAAATATCAGTTGGGGCAATTTCTGGAGTGCACTCATTTTTATGTTAAGAGATTGGGATTATGTTCTGCAGTCACTGGAAAACATGGGAGGTTTTGAGCTGGGGAGTAAAATGAGTAAAGCTATGGAATCAACCCTAACCAACAAATCAACAAATATCAATCAATCAAGAAGAACTGATGCTGAAGCTGAAGCTCTAATACTTTGGCCACCCACTGCGAAGAGCTGACTCACTGGAAAAGACCCTGATGCTAGGAAAGATTAAAGGCAGGAGGAGAAGGGGACCACAGAGGGTGAGATGGTTGGATGGCGTCACCAACTCAGTGGACGTGAGTTTGAGCAAACTCCGAGAGATGGAGAAGGACAGGGAAGTTTGGTGAGCTGCAGTCTACAGTCGCAAAGAGTCAGACACAACTTAGTGACTGAACAACAACAACAGTGATTTGGGATAGATGGTTTGGAAGGAGGGACAAATTACACTAAACAAAGCCAATTGTAAAAGTTTAACAATAGTTTAGGCAAGCAAGGAGGGATGTCTGAACCAGGGTAGTGGCTGTAGAAACAAAGGACTGATTTGAAGACTTTTGCCAAGGTACATATTTACAGGAGGGGAAAAAACACAGAAAGGAAAGAGGAAGAGGGAATTCCTCAAAGGCTACCAGCCTGATACAGATAAGGAACAGGGGAAGAGGGTCTGGCTCTGAGGAATGATGTTGTGTTTGGGCAGATAGAGCATGAGAGATGAGAGAAATGTTTAAGGGTCCTCTGCTTAGAAGTGAATAACAGTTGAGGCTCTAAGAAGACATGATATTACCAGGTAAAGAATATAGAGCAGAGATCCTCAGAATTTCCCCACTCATTCACAAACCCAGAATCACAGAGGAGACCAGAGTTTCTTTGGTGGCATACTTCACAGTACATTTCTTTAGTATTGTGTACTTTGTTTATTAAAATATGTGTAGATTCTTCATTTTTCTCCATGATCTAGTCATGCTTAAACTTCTTCCTGACTTGTTCATTAATGGGCAAGATTATGCTATATTGAGATTCATTTATTTCATCAACAATTCTTTACTGAATGCACTAGACAGGATTTCAGGCACAGGGATATGACTAGGACTGAAACAGGCAAAGCTCGTCTTGTAGGTTACAGTCTGGTTACAGTCTTGGTTACAGAGAAGCCAACAATAGGCAAGTAATTCAAGAAATGGATAGGATTGTTCAGAAAATAAGTACTAGGATGGAAGCAAAACATAATAATGAAATCGGGGGTGGTGGGCAAGTCAGAGGGCATGGTCTAAGAAGCTTTCAAATAACTAGGAGGATACAGTTGAGCTAAGAGCTAAGTCACCTGAGCAAAAAAGTCACACCTGTAAAGGCCTCCAGATGGGAGGAAGCTACTATGGAAAACAAAAGGAGGGTAGGGAATTATGGCACAGAATGAAGTTGGAGAAGTGAACAGGGGCTTGGCAGACCATGCCAAGAAGTGAATTTTACTTTAAATGCCCCAGCAAATATTTAGGACTTTAAGTAAGGGGATTAATGGTCTGATTTAGATTTTTAAATGATTCCTCAGCCTGCTGTGTGGCAAATGAGTTGCATGGGGCCAGAAGTAAAAATTGAAAGAAAAAAAAATAGCTTAAGGGAATGGCTGATGGATTCATGTAGGTTTTGAGGAAAAGTAATGAGTGAAAGTTGAGTCCCTAGGTTTTTATTCATTGAGTTTATCACTTTCATGTATGATGGGACTGAATTAAAGGCAGCTAATCATGTGCATTCTGTTCAGCCTATCTATACTTTTTCTTCTCAGTCTTAATGTCACCTTATTCTAAGAGAACACATTCACAAGTACATATAGGTACTCAGTAATTTTCAAAGGCATAAGTTGTATATGAGGAGCAAGTCAGAATCATGAAAGGAAAGATGATGCCACTTTGTGAGGCTGCTCTTGCCAAAAGTTTGAATGAGTTCATCTACTTGTTGAGTTGACAGCTCACTTGTCCACCTGTCTAGTAGGAGACAAAGAGTCTCTGATCCACTGGTTAGTTGTTTTTTTTTTTTTTAATACTCAAATGAAAATACTCAGAAAGGACATTTTTCAATGAAGAAACATGAATAATGATCTTTGTTTTGTGACCAATGCTGTATTTTTATCACATGTAAATGACTGAGCCTCAAATTATTCACCTTCTGATATCTCTTTTTAACTCTCAAACTTCTATTCCTTGTTACAATTTGTCACACTCTGTAAAAACCATCACAATTTTACCTTGGAATAGTTGAATCATGCGGTTCAGATGTTGGGGAGAAATCTGTTAAAATAAACAATCCCATGTGATCTGCAGTTTGTTAACAGTGTGAACAATGAATTAACGCATAATATTTAGAATTGTTTGTGTTTTATCACGACGTCTTTGCTATTTGCATGAAAATAAACTAATTTATGACTGGGTTAAAAACCTCTAACCATGAGTACTATTTTTTGCTTGAGTAAGAATGCATTTAGGTAGTACTGTAAGCTTTCTAAGTCTCTTCTCATTGTATTACAATTTTATCTAAAATGCTGCTGCTGCTGCTAAGTTGCTTCAGTCATCTAAAATGAGGAATATTAAAAATACTGTATTCTGTACATTGTTCAATAACATGAGAAAAATCAAGGAAAAATAAAACCTTTGAAGCAGTCTCTTGGTAAATGCAAATATTATAGGGATGAAAGTATGTCTGTTTTATATATAATTAAATCCCCAGAATCTGTAGCACAGTAGAAGCTCAAAAATATTTTGAATGAAAATATTAAATCATTGGTTGCTGGCATAGTCAGGGGCACAATGTCTTTGGTGCATTTTAATGCTTCCAAAGGCTTCCTTAACCTACTTTTGTGTCTAACATTTTTTCCTAGTCAATATCATGCTAACTAAAATGCTCATATCTTGTTGAAAATTTCTTCACCGGTTCTCCTCTCAAGTACCTTGGCAAATAACATACCTCGACAGACTACATTGTAAGTGTAGATGACTAATAAAGTAGTTAAATCATATTTATATGTGTCTTCATCCTAATATTAGGTAAAAATCCAATTTATCTTCAGGTACTTGATTATTCAACAATGGCTTGCTTGGGGAAAATCCATGTTGTTTTCTCGGTTGCATCTTTTTGGGTCAAAACAGATTCAACCACTCCATGCTTCACGAAACCACCCTTGTCTAGAGATTTGTGTCCCCCACGGTGATTCTGAAACTAACCTTGATAATACTTCATGCAATTTTTTTTTTCTCCACCTGTTTGCTTGTGTTTTTACACTTGATGTTAGCCCAAAGGCTGAGAAGCGATGATTGTGTTTTTGAAGCATTGCTAACAGCCAAGATTTCTCTGAGCTTTTCAACTTTCCAACTGTTTTCAAAGCTGGTTCAAATATTATATATTCAATGAGGTGTTTTCATAGATCTATCTCTCAGAATTTTTCCATTCAGTGGCCATTAGGCAGGCTCATTTATCTCTCCACTGTGGTTGAAAACCTGCATTTTTTTTTTTTTTTTTGCCACTTTATTTTTTTAATTGAAGGATATTTGCTTTACAGAATTTTTTGGTTTTCAGTCATATATCAACAAAAATCAGCCATAGGTACACCCTTCTGTGTCCCTTCCCTCCTGAACCTTCCATCTCCCCCTCTATCCCACCCTTCTGGATTATCAAAGAGCCCCTGTTTGAGTTCGCTGAGTCATACAAATTCCCATTGGCTATCTGTTTTACATACAGTGTTATAAATTATAAATGTATAATATTATAATATTTATATATATATGTATACATTTCCATGTTGTTCTCTCCATACCTCTCACCCTCTCCCTCCTCTCTCCATGTCCTTAGGTCTGTTTCCTATGTCTGTTTCTCTATTGCTGCCCTGAAAATAAATTCATCTGTACCATCTTTCTAAATTCCATATATATGCATCAGTGTATGATATTTATTATTTCTTTTTCTGACTTCACTCTATGTAATAGGCTCTAGGTTCATCCACCTCATTAGAACTGACTCAAATGCATTCCTTTTTTACGGCCGAATATGCTTCCATTTTATATATATACCACAACTTCTTTGTCCATTCATCTGTTGATGCATGTCTAGGTTGCTTCCATGTTCTAGCTATTGTAAATAGTGCTGCAATGAACACTGGGGTACATGTGTCTTTTTCAATTTTGGTTTCCTCAGGGTATATGCCTAGGAGGGGGATTGCTGGGTCACATAGTGATTTTATTCCTAGTTTTTAAAGGAATCTCCATATCATCTTCCATAGTGGCTGTATCAGTTTATATTCTCATCAGCAATGCAAGAAAGTTCCCTTTCTCCACACTCTCTCCAGCATTTATTGTTTGTAGACTTTTTGATGATGACCATTCTGACTGCTGTGAGGTGGTATCTCATTGTAGTTTTGATTTGCATTTCTCTAATAATGAGCAATGTTGAGCATCTTTTCATGTGTTTTGCCGGTGTCCAGCCCCGGCTGATCCAGGGTATTCGAAGCAGGGACGGCGTCGGCGAGGATCAGGATACAAGGGCTTCAATTCGATGTTAATTAGAGATGTAAAGAGTAATAGAATGAGGATAGTTCAGTAGGAAAATTCAGTGGAGAAAAGAGGCTGAGTAGCTTGGTTTACGCGGGAGACCAATAAAACTTCAAGACAAGAAGCTTGCACCACTTACGTAGGCCGCAGGCATCCTTCCGTTCTCCCGAAGGAGAGGAGACACTGAGGCCTCCCCGGTCGGATCTTAGAAGCCCAGGCATAATTAGTAAGCATGGCGGGTTCTGTGCTGCAGATGGAGACTCAGCCAGAGTGAGAGAGAGAGCGACATGGGGAGACCAGTATTTTGAGAAACTGATCCCAATTCTTTATTTTCCATGGTCTACTTTTATACACCGAGATGTTATGCAAAAGTCATGCGGGGTCAGCAGTCCTGACTTTTATCAAAGTCAGGTGCTTCATACAAATGTATACAGAGGTCTTAGGGGTGTTACATCATCTTCTGGCCAGGGGGGCCTGCTGACAATTTACGACCCTCTCCTTGTGACAGCAGTCAGTCAACCAGGACACTTATTTCTCCAGGGCTGATTATTCTCAAAACAGACACCACCCAAATAAAGTTACGTTCCTATAGGGTGAGGGTGTAGTGGGTTTTAGTTAAGGAAAGAATTTACTTAGCCTAAGGTCTAACGTGATTTATATCAAAGGTTAATACTTATTTCTTCTATATATTCCTTAATATGTGTAAGGGCAGGGGATGTGGAGACTTAGCAACAAACATTGGCTCAACAAATGAAAAACCCTTCACCAATACAATTTCTAATCAGCCCATTATACTTATACTAATAGCTTTCTAACTTCTCTAAAGAACCTGTTTTTAGAAGGTTTAAAGCATCTCGTGCCTCTCACGGTTGGGAGGCTGTGAGCAATCACATGTGGTCGGACAAGCCTGTCAAGCAGGCTAGAGAACCTTCAGAGGAGTTTGTAGGTTAAAACACTCTTGTCATGCCCAGGAGTTTTTATTAACTGGAGCTCTAAGTTAACGCCTTCTCCGAAAGAGGTGGTGGGGGACAGCCCCCCGTAAAGTCAGAGGTGTAGGTGAGAGCACAAAGTAGTAAAGTGGGCAGGCTCTGGTTATGGGGGTAGATGCTCAAGGATTTCCAGGGGGACTCCTGAGGCTCAATCCCGCCTTTGCATATGTCGAGCCTCCTTCCTTGTGACCTTTGCCATGGGGGGAGTGCCTCACGCTGGCCCCCAACAGTGTTTGTTAGCCATCTGTATGTCTTCTTTTTAGAAATGTCTGTTTAGGTATTTTTCCCATTTTTTGATGGGGTTATTTGTTTTTCTGATATTGAGTTGTGTGAGCTGCTTGTATATTTTGGAAATTAATTCTTTGTCAGTTGTTTCCTTTGCTATTATTTTCTCCCATTCTAAGAGCTGTCTTTTCACCTTGTTTTTAGTTTCCTTTGCTGTGCAAAAGCTTTTAAGTTTAATTCATCCCACTTGTTTATTTTTGTTTTTATTTCCATTACTCTAGGAGGTGGTTCATAGAAGAGTTGCCTTGATTTATGTCATCGAGTGTTCTGCCATGCTTTCCTCTAAGATTTTTATAGTTACTGGTCTCCCATTTAGATCTTTAATCCATTTTGATTTTATCTTTGTGTATGGCATTAGAAGTGTTCTAATTTCATTCTTTTGCACATAGCTGTCCAGTTTTTCCAGCACCACTTACTGAAGAGGCTATCTTTGCCCCATTGTATGTGCTTGCTTCCTTTGTCAAAAATAAGGTATGGTAGGTGTGTGGGTTTATCTCTGGGTTCTCTATCTTATTCCATTGGTCTATAGTTCTGTTTTTGTGCCAGTACCATACTGTCTTGATGGCTGTAGCTTTGTAGTATAGTCTGAAATCAGGAAGGTTGATTCTACCAGCTCCCTTCTTCTTTCTCAAGACTGCTTTGGCTATTTGGAGTCTTTTGTGTTTCCATATAAACTATGAAATTTTTTGTTGTAGTTCTGTGGAAAATGCCATTGGTAATTTGATAAGGATCACTTTGAGTGTGTACATTGCATTTGGTAGTATAGTCATTTTTACAATGTTGATTCTTCCTACCCAGAAACATGGAATATCTCTTCATCTATTTATGTTGTCTTTGATTTCTTTCATCAGTGTCTTATTTTCTGTGTGCAGTTCTTTTGTCTCCTTAGGTAGGTTTATTCCTAGATATTTTATTCTTTTTGTTGCAGTGGTGAATACGATTGATTCCTTAGTTTCTCTTTCTGATTTTTCATTGTTAGTATATAGGAATGCAAGTGATTTCTGTGTATTGACCTTGTATCCCATGACTTTGCTGGATTCACTGATTAACTCTAATAATTTTCTAATAGTTACTTTTGGGTTTTCTATGTGTTGTATCATGTCATCTGCAAACAGTGAGAGTTTTACTTCTTCTTTTCTGATCTGGATTCCTTTTATTTCTTTTTCTTCTCTAATTGCCATAGCTAGGACTTCCAAAACTATGTTGAATAATAGTGGTAAGATTGGACACCCTTGTCTTGTTTCTGACCTTAGAGGGAATGCTTTTAGTTTTTCACCATTGAGAATAATGTTTTCTTTGGGCTTATCATATATGACCTTTACTATGTTGAGGTAGGTTCCTTCTATGCCCAATTTTTGAAGCGGAAAACCTGTATTTTTAAATGAGCATCAAAATGCACCTTACAAATTGGTGGCCAACTGTGCTCACGTTGAGTTCTCTAGTTGTGGTTGGGAGCTGTGTTCTGTTATTTCATTCCATCACATTCACTGTAATATACTTCAAGATTGTTCTGACTTTCCCTTATCTTTTGCATTTTTGCCACTTAACAACCTTTCGGTCCAACCATTACTGTTTTGGACCACCTCTCACTATTTCCATTGGAAACTATAATTTAGAATAAATATATTTTTGAAGCAATAAATAAAGAGTGACACTGAGTTCTCGAAAGTCTGCATCTCTAGACTTGCTGTTTTCAGACTGACTTCCATGGGAAATGTAACTGAACATAATTTAATATTTGTGAATAGGATATTTATCTAAGTACATTTGTGGTAGGAAGTTTAACCAACTTGTGGGGCCAAAGACTGTGTGTGTGTGTGTGTTCAATGTAAAATTGATTTAAGAAAACAGACTGGTTTGTTTTAAAAAAGGACTTTTTTCAAAAAAATGACCTACTCTTCTAGAAAAGCTACTTGTCTTGTGTTCAGGGGCTGTGAGTGCCATCTGTTATCATAATAGTACGTTAGTTCACTGATCTGGTTATAGTGTTAGTGACACTTGGTTCTCCAACAACTCTAAAATACAACACTTTCTAATCACTCGCTACATATGAATATTTTCTATTTAGGGGGTTAAAAAAATTGTTGACCTGAAAGAGTAGAATTCTGCTTATGTCTTAAGGGCAATGGCACCCACTCCAGTACTCTTGCCTGGAAAATCCCATGGACGGAGGAGCCTGGTAGGCTGCAGTCCATGGGGTCGCACAGAGTCGGACACAACTGAAGCAACTTAGCAGCAGCAGCAACAGCAGCAGTCAAATACACTAATATAATGACTAATGTTCAAACATACCTTGTTTTTTCAGGGCTGTACATAGGCTTTTGCACACTGCACAGTCTTGTAATACATCCCAGCATGAGAAGCAGAGATGCAGAGAGTAGATGTCAGGATATACCTTGTCTTAGCAATGAGGGAAAGGAGAGGACCCCAAGAATCAGAGACAAAAGTCTGGAAGGTAAGAGGAAAATCAGGAGCTTCTAGAGTGATGGAGGTGAGACAGGAGGACAAGTTTAAAATGAAAGCAGTAGTCAGTGGGGAAATGAGGAAAGATAAGGTAACCAGGCATTTTGAGCTACAGCCTAGGAAATTGCTGCTGTGGGGGCTGAAGCTCAAGTTGCAGTAAATATAAAGTGCTCTTTCAAAAGAAGATTGGCCTTAAAATAATGAAGACAAAAAGCACTAGTGCCGAGGAATATGGAAGAATGAAAACAACAATTGAGGCTGAGAAAGGGTTTGAAAAAGACTGAAGGTCATAAGAGCTAATGATACGTGGGTGTTTACTGTGTACCAGAATTCTAAATGCTTTTACTTTTTCAATCTTTATAATACACCTATGAAATAAGTAGTTCTAAGGCCTGGGGAGGTTATGTAACTTGATCAAGGTCATACAAACAGGTGATAACATTGGGTTATCAACTCAGAAGGTTAACTCCAGTGGCTTGCTCTTTATCACACCATGATACTACTTCTCTATGCTAGAGAGAGAGACACTCGATGGAGCAAGGATGTCCCTGAGTTGGTCACAGTTAGAGGTGAGAATGGAGAAGGAGATGGCAACCCACTCCAGCATTGTTGCCTGGAGAATCTCAGGGACAGAGGAGCCTGCTGGGCTGCCATCTATGGGGTCTCACAGAGTCAGACACGACTGAAGCGACTTGGCGGCAGCAGCAGAGATGAGAATACAGGTGCGCTGAGGAATCGACATCAGGAGGACAACGAGGAGGAATGAGATGAAGAGGCAAGGGGACTTGGTGTTTTTGAAGCAGAGAACATTGGGGATATGCAGATTTAAGGGTTTCCACTTGGTACAAGAAAAAAAAACCTTACTAGTTAGGGGACTGGGAAAATAAAAGAGGCGCTTAAGGAAAGCAGAATCATCACTGTAGGGTATATGACAGAAAGTCAACTGAGGTGGAAATAAGTGATTACCAAATAGCAGTGAGGGGCCCACAAAGGGACTGGGACACACTTGTAGTAGACGGTGTTAACTTTGCAGCCATAACAGAAGAGAAGGAAGATGCTGAAGTGTAATGGGGACCTATGAGTTCTTAGAGCTAGAATGCTTTTAGGAACTTCAGTTGTTATTTCTGTCTTTAATAGAAAGAGGTAAGTAGGGCAAAAACTTGCAGCCGTAATTGGTTCACGCATTTTTTTTTTTTTTTTAGTGTATTATGAGTAAAGGAAGGCATTTTGAGACCTTATCTAAAATATTATATAATTCTTGAGTCTAGGCCCTCTCCATATGGTCAATTAATTTCCCATTTCTCCTACTGCAATATTTCTTATGTTACAGAAATTCAGCAAATAAAGTGACTTTATGGTTATTCAAAGGATTAGAGGGATCTTATAAGAGGGAGGGGAGGGGTGGCAGAGGAGTCCCTCTGAAGAATTTTAATTCCATCTTCTAAGTTAAGTCCATTTTATAAAAGGAGGTCTTTTTAGGGAGAATGAAGCTGCCAGAACCATTCCCATGATGACTTTTCAAGCTGTTCTATCAAGGCTTCCAAACTGGATTTTTTGACAAAACCACAGTGGAAAGACAGCAGCCATGAATACAGTACAAGGAGTAAAGAGAAGAAATGTTTGGTCCTATTAATTATACAAAAATACTCAATATTCACTGCTGAAATGTGCATAGTGAAAGTGAACTTGAAATAGTCTACTGTCAGAACACATAAAAGACAGAGTCTGTTCCTGCTTTGTTTTTTTGGAGGGTTGAGGGTAAGCAAGGACTAAGTAGGAAGAGCCATGTCTTGACTTATAGAAGGGGTAATAAAAAGTATGTTCAGTGTATTTAGTACTCTTGCACCTAACTCAGAGCCCCAGAGGACTGACTTGAAATTTGGCATCAGCTGTTCGTTCAGTATGCTAATGAGGATATAAAATTTGCACTCCTCATATAAATAAACATACCCTCAAATGTGTTATTTTTCTGCATTGGCAGATGGATCACATGCTCCAAATCACTGTGAATTATTATTCTGAGCAGCTCTGCATAGCACTCTGCATCCACTCTTGTTGTTTGCCACATGCTACAGCACTGCCTGTACCCTGAGCCTGGTCTCAAGGTAGCTCTAGTGTGACATTTTCCTAGAACACAGATAGGCAGGATTTAATTGACCTCATTATTCTTGGATTCTCAAAGGCTTCTGTGGCTGTGCCCATTCACTAATACTGTTCTCTTGGGCTGTAAAGCTGTGTCCAATTATTCTTGTTGCATGTCATCGAGTGACTTGGTGACAACCGCAGCAGCCCTTCTTGCATTCCAATGACTCCGTTCTTAATTTATTGTGACTTAAAGACTCTTGGGACCAGTAGGGTTTCATGTAAGAGGGCTGAGCTTCCTTTTCCCTTTGCAGTATTTTTGTTTGAGCTTATCCCCCTTCCTTATTATTATAAATAAACCCTTAAGTGAAGGCGAAGGCCATTTGGTGACAAATAGCTGGTCCATCTACGAAAAACCCCCAATGGTCATTATATAGAGAGAAATGTGATCCCAAATAATTGGTTTGAATGGAATTGGGTTTTACTGATTGGAGTTTGGCAAATTCCCAGTTACAGGCTGACCTTGGACTGCCCTCAGAGCTAAAACTGAGAAAGAATAAGCTTACTTTTAAGATGGGAGAGAGAGTGGTTAGGAAAGAAGGTCTTTTACTTACCTATTACTGTTTGGTGAATCCCTAACTTAGTGGCTTAAAGTGATAGCTTTTTTTTTTTTCCCTCACAGCTGGATCAGACATTTGGGCAGGTGTTGAGTGGGTGATTCTTATACTTCATGTAGTATCAACTTGGCTGTATCTGATGAGTGGCTGGGTTGTCCTTCTTTCCTGGGGGCATCTGTCTTTTTCTTAAAGCTCATCAACTGATTGGATGAATCCCACCCAGGTATGGCAAATAATCTGCTTTATTCAGTATCTGCTGATTAAACATTAATCTCATCTGAAAAACATCTTCAAATCAATATGCAGATGTGTTTGACCAAATATCTGGATACTGTGGCCTACCCAAGTTGACACATGAGCTCTCCTTGTGGTTTCTCATCATCTATATCTAGCACAAGCTTCTTTACAGCATGACAACTGGCTTCCCAAAGAGAGAAAATAAAATCTGTCAGGCTTAGGCTCAAAAGTCTCAAGATATAATTTCTATTGCATTCTATTGGTCAAAGTAATCACAGCTCTAGCTTCTAGTCAAGGGGGAGAAAAATAGAATCTACTTTGTGGAGTAAAGAACGGTATATAGGGACATGGAGAAGAGGAAGCATCACAGCAATTCCAGTTTCTTTCATCACATTAAAGAATTAGTTCTCAGGTTCCAAGTCCTGGATGATTTCATCTAAATTGGGTACATCTGAAGTTGAGGCTTTTCAGGTACAGCTTCTTTTAATTCAAAGACTTGGTCTCGCAATAGATTGCTAGAATCTCTGTGCATCCTCACCCTCCAGCACACAGTGATGAGACAAGGATGATTGTACTAATATCTCTGGCAGTAGACCTGGCCATTCAAAGGAAGGGAAATTGGAGGTACTTAGCAATCACTGTTCTATAGCAATACTGAAATCCAACTGAGAGCATATCAATTCCCTCAGATCTAGGGACAAAGAATGCTTCTTGAGAATGACCCAGTTCTTTGGATGTGATTTTCTATTCTATTTTTCTCAGCAGCTCTGTCCTCTAAGTCATCCTCCTTTTCCATTAAAAAAAAAAAAAAAAGCCCATGTTTGCATTTGAGTGACTTTCTCAGCCTTGCTTTATGCCAGTAAAAGTGTTGAGGCCTCTTTTCATTTTGTCTATGAAGGCACACTTTTTGGAACTTTTTGGTTTTCCCATGTATCCAATTATATTCCATTTCATTAAGTAAAAGCTATTTGCACAAATATCTTTAAGACAGACACTTCTTTTAGCTTTAAACTGAAAGCCCAGATGCTATGGAGCAACATCCTTAAGATTTTTGGAAGCTCTTGTCTTTTAGTTGAGTGTACCTTACAAGGGTTTTAGCAGAGATCTTACTGCCACATCCTTGATTTGATATTTACTCTGAGAACACATTTTACTAGCAGTTCTCTGGATTTCATTAGAGGTCACCTGTTATTCTGAGAACTTTTTATCATTTGGATGGGCTGAGAATGAGAAATAATTTTATTTTCAGACCCAGCAAGTCCTGGGTTGGACTTTGTTGCTTAAAACAACAGCTTTTTATTTCCTGTGGTCAGGGCATGCCTGAGTCTTCTTCTCTAGGTGGTATTGATTAGGTCACTCAATTGGCTGCATTTTGTAGGTAAATGAGCTAGGCTAGAAGGTCCAAGAAAACTTCAGTCACTTACCTGGCACCTCTAAGCTCATCTACATAGCTGGTTTATACATGTTAGTTACTTGGGGCTTCCTTACAGCACAGCAGACCCAGACTGATCAGACTTTTTATATGGTTGCTGGCTCCAAAAGAAGGTGTTTTAAATGAATATGGCCTGCACAGTGTCTAAGAGGTTACTAAGTCTTTGTTTGTATCATGTTTTCCCGTGTCCTTTCACTAAAGCATTTCATATATTAAGCCAGAATCGACATGGGAGAGAGTACATGAGGTTAGGAATAACCCGAGGTAGCATTTATTGAGAACCACTGGTGTAACAGTCTCCTACAGAGAATGATTTTATTGTCAGATGGAAATAGATCTGTCACTTTCTCCTACATTTTATTAGTGATGTGGCTTAGGGAAAATTACTATACTTTTGGGCTTCTTGTTTTCTGCCTGTAAAATGGAAAGCGTGATATAAACTTTACTAGATTTTTGTGAGAATTGAACACACACACACACACACAGAGTTATACAGAATACCCATAGTAGAACTCAACAAAGAATTTCTATATTTTAGTGGTTTATTTGGCAGACCAGCCGTCAGATATTGATTGGGCTTTCTGTGGTTTGGTTTTGCCATATCAGGGCCAGTTTACAATCAGAAACCAGGGCTTGCATAAGTCAATGTGATTAAAGGAAAAACTTGGAAAGGTAGGTGGACATAAGAGATCAGGTCTTGGTCAAAGCTGCTGGTATTGGTAGAGACGGGAATTTGAGATCAAGGCTCAAAGTGGTATGGAAATGCATAGGGAGATGAGGATTGGAACCAGTGTTAAGTCAGGATTCCATGTGGTCCAAAAAGTCAGGGTCAGGAAATTCTTACAGGGCTTCCTTGGTGGCTCGGTAGTAAAGAATTCACCTGCCAATGCAGGAGACACATGTTCAATTCCTGATCTGGAAAGACCCCACATGCCATGGAGAAACTCAGCCCATGCACCGCAGCTATTGAGACTGTGGTCTAGAACCTGGGAGCTGCAACTGCTGAGCCCAGGTGCTGCAACTGGTGAAGGCCATGCACCCTTGAGCCTGAGCTCTGCAACAAGAGAAGCTACCGCAATGCAAAGCCTGCACACTGCAACTAGAGGGTAGCCCCTGCTTGCTGCAACTAGAGAAAAGCTTGCAGAGCAACAAAGACCACGCACAGCTGAAAATAAAAAGAAATAAGAAAATAAAATTATATATAAAACAGAAATTCTTATGTATCCCAACCAGGTATAGAATCTTAGGGAGTCAGATGGAAATCAGGGACCTAGGCCAGAAACAGGAAATTGAGAACCAGAATACAAGCAATACGTTTAGGCAAGTAGTTATGGGTCCCAGAAGCAAGAGAAAAAGTTGATGATTTGCAAAGCTGCTGTGATCAAAGACTACACAAACATTATCGTAGCCCAAAGTAGAAATGGGTTTTCATGTGTGGGCAGATCTTAACTCATGGGTGCAAAATGACATCTGGTTAGAATGAGGATGGAGCAGTTAGACAGCTCCTAATGCTATAATTCTTCTTTTATTTCTCCCTTTAATTATTTCACTGAGTTAGTCTTTATCTGCTTGAGAACATATTCTCACATTCCATGTTTTCCTAAGGAGGGCCTTTCCACAAAGAAGCTATCAGACTCTAAAGTTGTCTATGACATTTGTAGTACCCATATGCTCAAAAAAGTGATGCTGTCTCTATTATCTTTTGTTCCAACTTCAGAATAGTCCATTCTTTGGATAAAGCAGTTTTATTCCTTGAATGTATTCTCACCCAGAGGGAAATTGGAATTACCAGTGCTACTGTGTGAGTCCCAGTTGCAGAAGTCAAGATTTTTCTGAATCGTTCTGAATATTTTATTTTTCTTCATGCTGATTATTACTTCAGTCTAAAAGCTTATGTTATCTTATAAAGTCACTTTGTACTTTCATTTTTCATTGAAATATTCAGAATAGAATAAAATAGAATCATTTAAAGTTATATTTAGGCAAAGTAGGTTTTCTTGATTAGAAAGGAGAAATTTAGAGTGGCATTTTAAAGAAATACATTTAAAAAAAGAGATGCATATTTATGCAGTTCTTGCTGAGGAGGGTAGTTTCTTTTCTTACCACTGTACCCATTGCAAGAATTAATTAGTTTTCTTTAAAGATTTTGATTATGAATGTACCTTAGGCATTGATGGGGGAATTTCTAGATGTTATTTATTGTATAGAGTATCTGTTTTATAGGTTTTTTGAGATTTCTTGGCTGTGCATTAGCACACAAGTATTTCTATCATGTAATCAATTTTATGTTAGTCCAACCTTCATGTACCGTTGTCACAGTGACAACTCAGTGGTTCTAAGCATCAGTGGTCTGAAGACCTGTAATATCCAAATATGCAGCTTGAATTTTAACATCTATTAAAGCCTTTATTTCTCTGCTATACATTTTTTGAACCCTGGGTCTGAGGAGATCCTGTTAACTAAAGTGAGCACTTGAAAAATCATCCTGTAATTAGTGTGTTTGATGACCAAATCATCAGTTAGGAAACAAAATGTATATACTCTGTTCTGATGCTGCTTTATGACTGAGACCAGGAGTCAGCAAACTTTTTCTGTTACAAGACTGAGAGCAATTATTTTCAGCTTTGTGGGCCAATCTCAGTCCCAAATACATAACTCTGCCATGTGGTGCAAAAGCAGAAGGGTGTGACCCACTGGTGTCAGTGACCTCTTCATTGACTTGAAGAATGTCTGTGTTGTATGAAGGGAAAAGTTAAAGTGTTAGTAGCTCAGTCATGTCCGACTCTGCAACCCCATGGACTGTAGCCCACCAGGTTCCTCTGTCCATGGGATTTTCTAGGAAAGAATACTGGAGTGGGGTGCCATTCTCTTCTCAAGGGGGATCTTCCTGACCCAGGGATCAAACCCGGGTCTCCTGCATTACAGGCAGATTTTTTACCGTCTGAGCCACAGCTCATAGGGCCAAATAAAACTTTGTGTGATAGAGTCTCTTTGGCATAAACTTTTAAAATGTGTAATAGTAAACATTATTGCAAAAACTTCTGGAAGATTGCATCTCTTTTCTTGGCCCTTGTGAAGAATGCGCCATTTGCAAAAGGGCTGTTTTCTCCAAACATAACTTGTTCTCATATAGAAACAGCCTAGGACAGACGTCAGCAAGCTACACCCAAGCACCTTTCCTCTCAGGCCATGTGGACATTCAAAAGCAAAGTCTATGGATAGGTCACTGACCCATGAGTCAGCAGAATGTGACTTTCTGGCATCTCATCCTTAGTGGTGCTGGCAGGTGAGGGGAGCTTCCACCCTCTATTTCTTCCCTATGAAAAATGGAATCTTTTGTGAAACGATTGCTGAAACTAAGTGGACCTTTTGTGTTTGCAGACCTGTTTGCCTCAATGACGCTAACAGGGGTGGTCAGGAATCAGAATTCTAATTTTGTTCTCATTAGCACTGTGTTTGCACCACTGCACTCCTGAAACTCCAGTGCAGATTGGATCAGTGTCTCTTGTGAAATGACACAAGCCACCTGGAAGCATCTGTGTCTTTCTGTCATACAGAGTTCACTTTTTGCTGTTGTTGATGTACCTGAGATGATATTATAAGAGTTTTTAGTTTGAATTTATTTTAGGTAATACTCATAATTAGATGTTTTACTAGTGTTTACCATGAAGGTTTGAGGAATCATTACTACCTATAAAATTAAGAAAAATAAAAAGAATTTAGTTCTAAAATTTAGCCTTAAAATTGCACTTTAGCTAATTACACTATGTGGTATAAAAGCATTGTCTATGGCCTACTATTTAAGAAGAATATGACATTTCACCATAGCTTTATAAATGCTTAATACCAAATGAAGAAATTATATAGCTTTTACCAAATGGCAACTTTTTATCATCTCAAATCTACCCTTGAGCAAATAAGGTTTTAGAAATGAAAAAAAATAGTAAGAATGAGTATGAGTTTGGGATTTTAATGGCTCCCGATTATTTGATATTTCTGGTTCAAATCATTTATTAGTATTTAGGCATGACTGATAATGTTGTCTTTCAGTTTAAGATTTGGTGATTTTAAGCTGTTTGTGGAGGTATCTGTATGTATAAAACAATGGGATATATTAAACACTGAACGCATTTAGAAGGATGAATTTAAGACTAAATTATAACACTGCCCTCAATTTTCCAAGCTCTGCACTGTAACACTTCAGATTAAGGGCTCAGGATTGTAACGTGTTTCCTTCTTAATTGTTTGTTGCAATGAAGAATAAAAATATAATTATTCATTCATATAAAATTTTGAAATAGGATATTAAACAAGAACAGTGTTGTGATCATCTGCAACCTTTCCACAATGTCTAGAAGAAATCCCTTCACTTATTCATAGTACATATTAAAATTGGACCCATGGAACCAAAGTAGACTTTTTCCAAGGGTAATAAATTCAGATTAGAAAGGATAGAGTTAACATGGGAAAGAAGAAGTAAAGTTAAATAAGGTGAATAAATCCTCCCCACCAAAGCCTATCTATGTGAATGAAATGTCGTAGAAAGAACTTTTCAATGTGATCACTAAACCTCTGTAGTTAATGCTATGGAGACAAGAACAAAATGCACAAAGAACCTAGTGATCCATGCAGTAAGCTTTTCCAAAATGAGGCATGTGCTAAAAAAGAGGCAAGAAGAAGTATGCATGTACAGTAAATAGACATCATGAACAGTACCATATGCTTCCCAGTGAGCTGTGTTCAGCTTTCTTGGTGTATTTGCATTTGACTGCTCTTTGTAAGAAAATAACGTACCAGGAAAAATCCTGTCTGTGCCACCAAAATGCCCCTGGTATATTGGCATCAATCCCTCATTTATCAATTCTCTATGAATTTATTTGCATTTAGAAACATGTAGCAGAATATATTGTGCTTATCACGTGCCAGACACTGGTATAAACTTACAGGCTTTGTTGCATTGAATCTTCACAATAACTGTGTGATGTGGACTCTATTATCATGATCATTTCACAAATGAGGAGATGTATAGCTGTGAGTAAATTATCAAAGTCTTTGAGAAAATACCCGTCAGTATATTAGAGGTAAGATTGAATAATTCCAGTTTTCAGGAAGAAAAAGAAAGTGAATTCCCTCCAGTTATATCCTTCGGGAGTATGATATTAACCTCATTTCCCTTAGTTCTTTTCGAAAATTTACCTTTAGTACTTTCTTGGAGGCCTTCCATGGATTCCTATCTAAAATTATACCTCATTTTTACCCTTTAGATTTTCTGCTTACCTAACCTATTAAATTTTCTTCTAAACACTTGGCATTGTCTAATGTTGTAGATAGTTCACTTATTTCTATTGTTTATTTTTTTCTCCCTACATGAGTGAAATCCTACAAAGGCAGAAATTTTTGTTTGTCACTACTGTATTTCTGGTGCCTAACACAACACTCAATAAATGATTGTTGAATGGACGAATGTATCAATTGATTGTCTTAGACAAAGTTCTAAAGTGAAAGTGAAAGTTGCTCAGTCCTGTCTGACTTTTTGCAACCCCATAGACTATACAGTGGAGAAGGCAATGGCACCCCACTCCAGTACTCTTGCCTGGAAAATCCCATGGACGGACGAGCCTGGTAGGCTGCAGTCCATGGGGTCGCTAGGAGTCGGACACGACTGAGTGACTTCACTTTCACTTTTCACTTTCATGCATTGGAGAAGGAAATGGCAACCGACTCCAATGTTTATGCCTGGAGAATCCCAGGGTCGGGGGAGCCTGGTGGGCTGCCGTCTCTGGGGTTGCACAGAGTCGGACACGACTGAAGCGACTTAGCAGCAGCAGCAGCAGACTATACAGTCCATGGAATTCTCCAGACCACAAACTGGAGTGGGTAGCCTTTCCCTTCTCCAGGGGATCTTCCCAACCCAGGGATCGAACTCAGGTCTCCTGCATAGCAGGTGGATTCTTTACCAGCTGAGCCCCAAAGGAAGCCCAAGAATACTGGAGTGGGTAGCCTATCCCTTCTCCAGCACATCTACCCAACCCAGCAATCAGAGCAGGGTCTCCTGCATTGCAGGCAGATTCTTTACCAACTGAGAAAAGTGGATCTTTAAAAACATTCTTGTGAGCCTTTTTTTTTTGAAAGTGATAATCACGTGGAATTTGTATCAGGTCACTAATAGTGATGTATGTCAGATTAAGCTGATTTCCGTTTCCTATAAGACCCATATATCAAAAGACTGATATGCCCATTTTCTACCTGGATTTCAGCAAGCACTTGATAATATCTTCCACATCTTGTGATAAAGATCTTCTTGTGTTTAAGATGTAGAAAGGCAATTGATGGTACCATTAGATAACATCATAACTAAGTGGCCGTTTTCATGCATCAGTGTCTGTTTAGAGACAGGCTTCTAGTAATTGACTAGACGACTTGGCCTTTAGGTCTCTTTTGTTCACCATTTGTATCCTTAATTTCTGTAGTGGCATAAGGAGCTAATTCACAAGTGAGGCAAAAGTAGGAAAAAAATCAAATTCTGTCATTAACAAAATCAATATACAAAAACGATTTGACAGACAGAAGGGGAGAGGTAAATATAAAAAAAAAAACTCAAGAAGTGAAAATATAAAAGGAGAGAAATACAATGATGTAGTTTAAGAAGCAGTAGAGTAAGAGGTGAGACCTAGTTTCACAGCAATTGGCGATTTAGGTGATTAAAAATAAGTCTGAGTCAGTAACATGTAAGTGCCCTGTATTCCAAAATACTCATTCATTCTTAGATTTCATGAATAGAAGAGGGTCTAAAACATGAAACGTAATGATCGGGGTCTGTATTTTTGTTGGTTTTCCCCTACCTAGAACTGTGATGCTAATCCTGGATGATTCACTTTAAGGAGGACATTGAGAAGCTGGAGTATATTAAAAACTTGCAAACATGAAGAGAGAAGTTAAAACTGTATCACAGGATTATCTAGAGTGGTAGCTCCAAACTTATAGCCTTCAGATGTGTTTTATATGGCACACAGAGGTTTTAGAAGTTTGAATTATAACTACATGTTTCAAATAAGTTAATGTTTCAGTAAAATATAGTTTCTGGGTTCTGCTTGTATTCTTGAATGGAAACTAACCATGGAGATGTAGTAATTCCACCTTGGTGCTCTTCTCAGCCCACTTCACTCATTTGCTTTAAATTTCTGATTCCTAAAGTAATTTGAGTGCTTGACACCTGAAAGAAAAAACCTTGGAAAAGCATGACCTGTAATGCAAAGTTGGGGGTGCAAGAGATACAAATATATCTGGAGAGCTTTCATAGGGCAGAACAATTAGACCTAAGCTGTGTGACCCCAGAGAGCTGAAATGCAGGTGGTAATTATAGAGAAGAAAATTCTCATTAAATATATCATTTTCTCACAGTGACCTGAGACTTGCTATGTTTTTTCATTTCAGGGCCTCAGTACTGAAAAGAATTTCTGACACATATTGGCACTCATCAACTACTTATTGAATAAGTGAAATACAATAGGTTGTGAGTGGTGAATCCAATTCTAGGAGCTGCTAGCATGTAAGCTTTTAGAGATCATTGTTCATTTTGTTTATGGCTGTGTACCTATATGAGTGCAGCCATGTGGTAGGTGCTTATTAAATATTTGCATAATCAAGGGTAGAATCATGGTCTGCTTGTCAGTACTGTAGGAAAATCAATTAGGTATACCTGTGGGAGATCATGGAATCAGGGAAACATTGGTCTAGATGGTATTTAAAGTCACTTCCAACCCTGAGGGCCTTCCCAGGTGGTGCTGGTGGTAAAGAACCTGCCTGCCAGTGCAAGAGACATAAGAAACGCGAGTTTGATCCCTGCGTCAGGAAGATTCCCTGAAGGAGGACATGGCAACCCACTTCAGTATAATTGCCTGGAGAATCCCATAGACAGAGGAGCCTGGCGGGTCCACAGGTTGCAAGATTCAGACACAAAAGTGACTTAGCATGCATGCTCACCAGCCATGAGAGTCTATCCGGCAAGTGACATGAAATGAGATTATTTATTTGATATCAAATATGAAACATGGTAAATGTAAAGTAGAATGTGTTTGAAAAGGAGTTTGAGAGGCAGAACATTGAGCCAATTATTTACGATAAGGATAAGAAAATGATTTACTGAATATTTTAATTAAAATAACCAATTATGTAAGGTTTTTCTAATGTTTGACTATATTTTATATCCATATTGATGTCTGTGTTTACTCTGCTTTTCAGCTGTTAATTATTCCTATGTGATGAAAATACTCTTTTATCCCCTTATATTTGTAATCTCATTTATAAAATCCGTGTTGCCTTGAGGTTTGGAGTGATTTGTTATTTCATCTTTCAAGGCAGCCAATAAATCAAGCCACCGGGGGCTGATTTCAATTTTCATTGTTTGGGGTGGTTACTGAAGGTGATGTTCTGAAAAATTGTCTTGTAACTAACCTAGAAAATAATATACGGAGCCCAAAGAGTGGTAAGAAAACAAAATTAAGTAACCCAGTTTTCAAATAACTTGTTGGAAAAATTCTTGTACCTTCTCTTGTGAAGCTCTAGCAATTTTAATATTCTTAAAATCAAGAAAAAAGAAATTGGTTTATAATTTTGAAGGAGAGGAGTTTAAAACATTGATTTTGAATGCCAGGGGTGAATGAATTTAGAATGCAATCCTGAGGGGGGCGGGTGTAGGTGAACTATGAAAGCTTATTAAATTCTGGGAAACTTCCAGTTTATTTGAAGGGGATATGTTAAGTGATTTTTGCTAAATGATATTGATAAATGATGATATTTTCCTCTGAGTATTTAGCTCATGACAAAGAAAAGCAACATCTAATTGTATACAGGTTAGTGGATACAGTTAGGAGTGAGATTAGATACATGAATCATCATTTTTACAGTGCAGATAATGAACAAAGGGAAAATTCCTGTCATAGAGGGATATGCAAAACCTTAGATTCCTATGTCATTGTCATCTCCATTATTGTCATCATGTGTTGAATATATGCATCTACTATCTCTGAGGAATACCTTAGTAATTTATGAATTAGTTTTAATTAGTTTTTACAGCTTCCTCGTAGGACGTGGTGAACATACAGATTTAACCCTAGTGCCAGAGCCAGCTTTATGTGAAATGGTGATATAAGTACTATTTTATTTCAGCAATTCTTCTGCTTCCCGGGATCCCCTCCTCTTTGCACAGCACAGCATCTTATTTTTCCTTTCTTGATTTAAAGGAGAAAATCCTTGAGTTTTTATATTTTAAAAATGTATAATGGAAAATTTCAACATGTGCAAAAGTAGAGAGAAGAGTATACACACACCCTAAGGACTCATCACCAAGCTTCAACAGTTGATGTTTCTTGTTTCATCTGTATCCCCACCCACATTTCGCTCTACTAGGATTGTTGTGAAGCCAATCCAATGTATAATATTACTTTATCTGTAGGCATTTTCATATGTGTCTAAAAATAGATTTCTAAAAAATTACCTCAGTGATAATAAGAACACCTGCACTTTTTTCTAATAATTTCTTGATTTAAATGTCTCTGATTTTTAATTGTTTTTTAAAAAATTTGTGTTTGAAATGAGCTCCAAACAAAGTATTAGATGGTAATTATTGCATGTCTTAATTCTCTTTTAGACTATAAATTTCTCCCTTCTCTCTATCTCTCTCTGTAATTTTTTTGTTGACAAAACTGGGTCATATATGTCATAGTTTCTCACCAATTTAATTTTGCTGATTTCATCCCTATGGCATAGTTCAATGTAATCCTTATCCCTTGAATTTTCAAAATCTAAGGTTGATAAATGACTTACATTTCATTATTTGGAGAGAATAAACAAATACATTGTGAAATGTAGTTTTTTCTCAAATTTTCATTTACTAAAGATTTGAAATATGTGAACCGTGAACTTACTGATGTTCAAGCTGGTTTTAGAAAAGGCAGAGGAACCAGAGATCAAATTGCCAACATCCGCTGGATCATGGAAAAAGCAAGAGAGTTCCAGAAAAACATCTATTTCTGCCTTATTGACTATGCCAAAGCCTTTGACTGTGTGGATCACAATAAACTGTGCAAAATTCTGAAAGAGATGGGAATACCAGACCACCTGATCTGCCTTTTGAGAAATTTGTATGCAGGTCAGGAAGCAACAGTTAGAACTGGACATGGAACAACAGACTGGTTCCAAATAGGAAAAGGAGTACGTCAAGACTCCTTTTTTGTCACCCTGCTTATTTAACTTCTATGCAGAGTACATCATGAGAAACGCTGGACTGGAAGAAACACAAGCTGGAATCAAGGTTGCCGGGAGAAATATCAATAACCTCAGATATGCAGATGACACCACCCTTATGGCAGAAAGTGAAGAGGAACTCAAAAGCCTCTTGATGAAGGTGAAAGAGGAGAGTGAAAAAGTTGGCTTAAAGCTCAACATTCAGAAAACGAAGATCATGGCATCTGGTCCCATCACTTCATGGGAAATAGATGGGGAAACAGTGGAAACAGTGTCAGACTGTATTTTTCTGGGCTCCAAAATCACTGCAGATGGTGACTGCAGCCATGAAATTAAAAGACGCTTACTGCTTGGAAGGAAAGTTATGACCAACCTAGATAGCATATTCAAAAGCAGAGACATTACTTTGCCAACAAAGGTTCATCTAGTCAAGGCTATGGTTTTTCCTGTGGTCATGTATGGATGTGAGAGTTGGGCTGTGAAGAAGGCTGAGCGCCAAAGAATTGATGCTTTTGAACTGTGGTGTTGGAGAAGACTCTTGAGAGTCCCTTGGACTGCAAGGAGATCCAACCAGTCCATTCTGAAGGAGATCAGCCCTGAGATTTCTTTGGAAGGAATGATGCTGAAGCTGAAACTCCAGTACTTTGGCCACCTCATGTGAAGAGTTGACTCATTGGAAAAGACTCTGATGCTGGGAGGGATTGGAGACAAGAGGAGAAGGGGACAACAGAGGATGAGATGGCTGGATGGCATCACTGACTCGATGGACGTGAGTCTCAGTGAACTCCAGGAGTTGGTGACGGACAGGGAGGCCTGGCATGCTGCGATTCATGGAGTCGCAAAGAGTCGGACACGACTGAGCAACTGATCTGATCTGATCTGAAAGATTTGAAATAGTAACTGTAATTATTTTTAGTGCTTAGTTATTTTACCACGTCTAATTCTTTCTTTATAGTCTCAATCCCTTCCCCTTAGACATCTTTATTTTATCCTTTCCTTTACCTACTCCTACTCCCCGCCTCCTCTCTTTGAACCTTTTCCTTCCCATTCACTTGCATATTTCTTGCTAGTATTGTGAGTGGAGCGAGGTGAGGATACAAAGGATTGAGTGGGGATGGATGGTAAGTCAGGGGGAATAAGTGGTCATATCTTTTGTCTCAGAATGCAGTGGCATTCACTAGGCCAGTTCTGTGGTTTCAAATTGTGCATTATATATAATTAGATATCAGTGCAGTAATTTAGATAACTGTAAGATAACAACTTAAAGATAATCATT
Source organism: Bos taurus (assembly GCF_002263795.3). NCBI lineage: Eukaryota > Metazoa > Chordata > Mammalia > Artiodactyla > Bovidae > Bos > Bos taurus. Next base: position 19,231,098 of record NC_037347.1, read on the forward strand.
ATATTTCCTTCCAGTCTGTTAGCAGTGTGTGTGTACAAGTGTGTATTACACATTTTGAGAACATTCTGGGTATATACTCTTGGTTTCTGCTTTTCTATTTGACAGCATGCTGTCTAAATTTCTTTAATAAATTATTTCTGGTGATCTTTGGTTATCTCAAAGTTTTCACCCTAAATTGTGTTATGAGTAACATCCTTATTCAAAATGTGAAGCAGCATTGCTGACAACCTTAGGTTAATTTCCAGAAACAAGATATTACCAGGTTAAAAGACATGAATAATTTTTAAGACTTTTAATGCACACTGTAAAGTGACTTTCCAGAAAGTTTCTTTCATCTTTTATTTTTCTATTTGGTAATATAAGCAGTTGATTAATCAGAGTACTGTTATCATTAAAAATGGTCAAGATAATGTATCAAAATGGGGACATAATGATTTCATGGAAATTTATTATTACCAGAAGGGAGACTCGACTTTCTGAATTATTGTTTCTGTTCTAAGCTAACTTTTCCATTGAGAGAAGAGTGTTTTCCTTACTAATTTGTAAAAGAATTTACATATTAAGGATATTAAGGATATATTGACCATTTGACATACCAGGTGCTAAAATTTTTTTTTTAGTTTATAGTTTATATCAAGTTTTAAATATTTTTATAAATTACAACTTCTAATATTTAAAAAAGTCATTTCATCTGTAATTTCTTCAGTTGTCATTATGCTTATAAATACTTCTCCACCCCAAGATCAATTAAATGATCACTTATGTTTTATTTTTATGGCTTAATTTTTACTTATAGCTGATTCACATTGTTGTACAGCAGAAACTAACACATTATAAAGCAATTATTCTCCAGTTAAAAATAAATAAATAGAATTTTAAGAACATAACATAAAATTTACCACCCAAATGGCAATTTTAAGTGCATAATACAGTATGTTAACTATATGCACATTGTTATACCACAGGTCTCTAGAATGTTTTCTTTTGCAAAGCTGAAACTCTATACCCACTGAACAACAAATCCTCTTCACCTTCCCCCTAATCCCTGGCAATCACCACTCTAGTCTTTATTTAAGAGTTTGACTACTTGTTCTTTGGTCGCTAAGTCGTGTCCAGCTCTTTGCGACCCCATGGATCACAGCACGTCAGGCTCCTCTGTCCTCCACTATCTTCCAGAGTTTGCTCAAATTCATGTCAATTGAGCTGGTGATGCTCTTTAACCATCTCACCCTCTGCCACCTGCTTCTCCTGCCTTCAACCTTTCCCAGCATCAGGGTCTTTTCCAGTGAGTTGGCTCTTTACATCAGGTGGCCAAAGTATTGGAGCTTCAGCTTCATCAACAGTCCTTCCATCAGACTACATTAGCATTAGATTACTTGAGATAGCTCCTAAAAGGGAAATTATTCAGTGTTTGACATTTTGTAACTGACTTATTTCACTTAGCATAATGTCAGGATTCATCCATGTAACATTTGACAAGATATTCTGTTTTAAAAGACTGAATAGAATTCCATTTTATGTATAAATCACATCTTCTTTATCCATTAATCTGTTGGTGGACATTTGATTTGCTTGCACCTCTTGGCTATTGTGAATAGTGCTGCTTTGAACACTGGTGTGCAAATATCTCCTTTAGACCTTGTTTTCAGTTCCTTTGTCTATATACCAAGAAGTGGGATTGCTGCAGGCCTGGAGAAACCACGCATTCGGGAGGGCTGTGTGCAGTTGATAACAGACCAGTTTGATGCCTTATGAATGTAGTCAGGAGACAGATCTGCAGGTTTTCTTCTCCATTCTGATCCCATGAGTTAATGGGAGGAAGGTTTAGGGGGTCTTAGTGTGCTAATGGGCTTCCCAGTGGCTCAGTGGGTAAAGAAACTGCCTACAATGCAGGAGACATTGGAGATATAGGTTCAGATCCTAGGTTGGAAAGATCCCCTGGAGGAGAGCATGACAAACCACTCCAGTATTCTTGCCTGGAGAATCCCATGGACAGAGGAACCTGGTGGGCTACAGTCCATAGGTTGCAAAGAGTCAGACACGACTGAAGTGACTGAGCATAACACAAGAGTTGCTGAATAATATGATATTCCTATTTATATTTTTTTGAGTAAACTCTATACTATTTTTCAAAGCAGTTACACCATTTTACAATCCCACCAACAGTTCATAAGGGTTCCAAAAAAGCCATGAGTTGGACTTTTTTTCCCATTTGCACCAAACTGTGCTGTCTTGGTGGAGAAGGCAATGGCACCCCACTCCAGTACTCTTGCCTGGAAAATCCCATGGACGGAGGAGCCTTGTAGGCTGCAGTCCATGGGGTCGCTAAGAGAAGGACATGACTGAGCGACTTCACTTTCACTTTTCACTTTCATGCATTGGAGGAGGAAATGGCAACCTGCTCCAGTGTTCTTGCCTAGAGAATCCCAGGGATGGTGGAGCCTGATGGGCTGCCGTTCATTGGGTCGCACAGAGTCGGACACGACTGAAGCGACTTAGCAGCAGCAGCAGTGCTGTCTTGGGAGATGGGTTCTCATAGCTGAGGTGAAATGACTTCTTATTCATTTAATGTGGCTGGTCTTGGCTTTGAGTTTGCTTGGGTACTATAACTTCTTAACTGCTTTCTCAAGTCATGAAGGCTTTTAGGACAATATATTGTTAAGTTAGTTTCTCTGTGGGGGGACAAGTTCCAGAGCTTCCTGTTCTACTATCTTGCTAATGTCACTATGTGGCTTACTTTTTATACTTAGTATTTTTAATATTTAACATTTTTATTCTCTTTTATGTGGTCTACATGGATCTGTTTCCCCACCACTTAAATAATTGTTCCTCCCCCGTTAGTTGATAGTGTTTCAATGAATGCATATTAAGTTCTTATATTAGAAATATTTAAGGAAATTCTGTATTGTTTCACTGATCTTTTTTGGTTATTTGCAAGTGCCAAATTATTTTTGTTATGATTTCAAAGTACAATTTTAAATGTAGTAGGGCAAGATCATCCTCATTTTTTTTTATTTTAAAAATACTCTTTTCATTACCATCTCATTTTTTTCTTTTAATTGAAGGCCTCTTCTATACCATTAAAAGAAAAAAAATAGTACTTTTTGCAATGACATTAAATCTAGAAAATAATTGCAAGGAATATCAGGGCTTCGCTGGTAAAGAAATCACTTGCCAGTGGTAAAGAATCCATCTGCCAATGCAGGAGACACAGGTTTGATACCTGGGTCAGAAAGATCTCCTGGAGGATGAAATGGCAACCTGCTCCAGTGTTCTTGCCTGGAAAAATCCCATGGAGAGAAGAGCCTGGTGGGTTAGAGTCCATGCGGTTAAAAAAAGTTGGACATGACTGAGCAACTGAACAGCAATAATAATCAGGCATGATTATATAAGTCTTGGGGAATTTATTTCGATTTCTTAATACAGACATACTTCTGTGTATTGTGCTTCACTTTATTGCATTTTGCATACTGCATTTTTCCTTTTTTATAATTGAAAATTTGTTGTAACCCTGCACTGAACACGACTACAGGTGCTGTTTTTCCAACAGCATTTGCTAACTTCATGTGACTGTATAAAATTTAGTAATTCTTTCAATATTTCAAAATTTTAAATTATTAGTTGTTTCATAATAGTGATCTTTGTTTACTACTATAGCTTGCTAAAGATGTAGATGATAGCCTTTTTTAGCAATAAGGTATTTTTAAATTAAGCTATGTACATTTTTTAGACATAAAGCTATTGCATACTTAATAGACTACAGTGTAGTGCAAACATAACTTTATGTGCTCTGGAAAGCTGAAAATTCAGGTGACTGGCTTTGTTGGAATATTTACTTTATTGCAGCAGTCTGGAGATGAACCTGAAATGTCTCCAAGATATGCCTATATAAGTTCTACTCATTTTTTAAAGCTTATTCTTACCCCCCCCCTTTTTTTATTAATAAATATGACTTTTTCCCTTGTAGTTTTAACAGTAGCTCTTGATTTTATAAAGGAAAATCTTTTGAACATTTTATTTTATAACTGGAAAAAATTACTTGACTAAATGATTTTTTATAAAGATTTTCCTGTTAATTTTGGGGGGATTTAATGCACTAAGCCAGGTTTTAATTAAAAAATGATAATTTCTTCATCTTTCCCATAGTTCTGTGCCTCTTGTTTCTATTCCCCACTTTGCTGAATTTGTCAAAATTCCTTGCAAAGTGTGGGCAATCTTGCATTTGGGTTACAATTGTGAGCTTTAGTATCAGGGAAACCTGGTCTGAAAACCTGTCTTTACCATTTACTAAGAGTGGTACTCTAACCTCCCTGAAGTGGGAGCTAGGTGGCAAACTGACCCCTCGCTCTCTTTTTTTTTAATGCAAGATATTTGCTTTACAGTATTTTGCTTGTTTCTGCCATGCATCAACATGAATCAGCCACAGTTTGGCATATGTCCACCCTTTCTTGAACCTTCTTCCCATCTCCCACCCTATCCCCTCTAGGTTGTCACAGAGCACGAGGTTGAGCTCCTTGTGTCACCCAGCAAATTCTCACTGGCGATCTGTTTTACACAGGGTAGTGCATATGTTTCCATGCTCCTCTCTCAATTCATCCCACCCTCTCCCTCCCCCACCGCGTCCACGAGTTTGTTCTCTATGTCTGCATCTCCACTGCTGCCCTGCAAATATGTTCATCAGCACCATCTTTCTAGATTCCTTACACATGCATTAATATGTAATATTTGTCTCTCTCTTTCTGACTTACTTTACCTGTACAATAGGCTCTAGGTTCATCCAGCTCATTAGGACTGATGCAAATGCATTCTTTTTAAAGCTGAGTAAGATTCCATTGTGTGTACATATATATGCCACAGTTTCTGTATCCTTTCCTCTGTCCATGGACATCTAGGTTGCTTCCATGTCCTAGCTATGGTAAACAGTGCTGCAGTGAACATCGGGGTACATGTGTCTTTTTCAATTATGGTTTTCTCAGGGTACGTGCCCAGTAGTGGGGCTGTTGGGTTATATGGCAATTCTATTTTTACTTTTCTATAGCAACTAGCCTCTCTAAGCCTCATTTTCCCAATCTGCAAAATGGAAATAATAACAGTCCTTCAGGCAGTTTTGTTTTGTTTTGTTTTAATGTGGATCAAATACCTACCTATATACAACATACACCAATGTTCTATATTGTAAATTATAATTATAAATATTATTAATGAGCCTTAAATACAAGATGATTTGGGGAGCATTCTTATATTATTCCTTATTTTAATAAGACTACATGATATGTTTCACCACTGACTATAACATTGAGTATAGATTTATATAAGCATTCTTTTGATCCATAGATGGTTTATCAATGAAATTCTTAATAGTTATTTGAACAAAGCCAAGGGTTAAAGCTCTGCTGGATCCTTCCATGTGAAGAGAAAACTTGCCATTACTTTGTCTCCCCTTTCCTCCTATACCTCAGTCTCTATTACTTTTTCTACAGACCTATTTTATTATTTAAATTTACATCTTATCAAAAGTGATTGTTTTACTTTTTGTTTTCATGTTTGTAAGTGTATTTTTATTAATGTTGGTATTTAAGTATAACTTGAAGACAATAGATCTTTGTGCTCCCCTTAATTTTGTGATTTTTGCACCTGATTACTCATATGAGATATTTTTCAAAACAGGCAAAGAATATGAGAATTTTTTTAGGCTTTTAATTTTTTTTGTTAATTTTTTTTTTTTTTAATTTAACCTGTTTTTCTAGAGAGACATCATTTTCAGGGGCCAGAAAAACAATGTTAGTTTCTTTTACACTGTTGTATTTCTATTACTGTGTGTATCATTGCAAAGTAAACAATTGATAGAAAGCATGTTATTCTTCAATTTTTTTTTCTTTTCTCTGCCAACCAAATGAAATCTGCTTCATTTTTCAAGGTCACTCAGGAAGGATACAATGCTATTTACAGAAGGTTAAGTGAATCCTAGAGTTTCAGACAGAGTTTCTTCTTGATGAGAATATATAATAGAATATTACCGAATGAAAAATTTTAGGAACTTTTAGGGAACTTTTTAGATGTTCTGATGACGGAATTATAGGAAATGGATTTAGAAAGACTTCAGTGATTTCTGTCGCTTCTAATCAGTTTGAAACCGCAGCCTATATTTGGATTATGCTCTGTGGATGTGTGAGAGCTATCTGCTATCTTTGTGTTCACCTGGGGTGGAAATTTTCATTTTCATACGGAATTCATTTTTGCAAGAGTGCCTTTTCTATATTGGTGTACAAATGGGTGTGTTAGCTTAGTACAATGCCATTTTAAATATAAAAACACCTTAGATGTTTATCTTTATTGCCTTGACTATGAGTTTTCTATAAGAATATTTGAGCAACCTTAGTATTGGATTTTGAGATAATATATATATTTAAGATAATATGTATATTGTGAGTAATGAGGTAAGAGGAAAATATTTGACATAAGCCTGGAGTATCTTAAGATAGATTTTCAATTATTGCTCTAGTATATTGTGAACAATTCATGGAGGTATAACAAAATTTATGTGTGTATATGTGTGTGTGTGTGTGTGTGTGTGTGTATAGGAGACATGCTATATATACATATATAGATATGTATATGTCTGCTGTTGTATATAATTCTTTTAGATTATGAATAGAATCTTCATTTCAATATAACTTATTAAATTGCATCCTTGTTCCTAAAGAGTTGCTTCAGTTTTCAAAAATCACCTTGTTTATACTACAAATTCACACACCAGGAAACTACTTTTTCAGAGTAAACTGGGGAACTAATTAGACAGGGGCAAGGAATATAACATTGGAAGTTATAAAAACCAATCTTCAGCTTATTCTGTCTGAAAACTCATGCGATATTTAACATGCTAACTTCCACAGTGCTCTGCATGGATTAGGTGCTCTGGAAGACCTGAATGCCTGAAATCTTTCATTCTTAATTTTAAAAATTAGGTGAAAATGCCTATCATAATGAATCTATATTTAAAAGGAGTTCTAAACATGGGAATAGAGTAAAGCAACTGAGTGGCTCAAGTTCTGAAATTTTAAAAGAAATTCCTTGTTATAGGCTCCAGCCTCAACCTAACTTATATTAGTAAATAAGTGTTAGCCACTCAGTCAAGTCCAAGACTCTTTGTGATCCCATCAACTGACTGTAACCCACCAGGCTTCTCTGTCCATGGAATTCTCCAGGCAAGAATACTAGAGTGAGTGGCCATTTCCTTCTCCAGGCGAATGGCTTAATCCAGGGATCCAACCTGGGTTGGCCTGCATTGCAGGCAGATTTTTTACCACCTGAGCCACCAGGGAGGCCCTTATATTAGTAGTTACAAACAAAACATTACTAGTAATACCAATGTCTAATATTATTTCTCCATATCCTGATTTCTTACAGTTGAGAAAATGAAGTCAAGTTTGTCTATTTTCTTCATTTAGGGCTTCTGCAAGGTTTGTTTTGCATATGTTTTGTCCCAGGTACTTGTGTGCTAGAGGTTAAGAAAAAAATAAATCGTTATGGCATGTTCCTGTCCTTCCAGACATGTCCAAGCTAACAAAGGGAATGACACATAAGTGGATCATTTCACTACAACTTGTAGACTGACTTGGATTCCAAAATAAAAGGCAAAATGTATTTGTATTCATTGTTTTGGACAGTGTTTTCAATATGTGTGTGTTGGAAGAGGTCATTGAGAGAACATGATTACCAGCTGGCCCGCATGAGCTGGACCCAGGCAATTGGGAGCTCCTTACCCTGTCCACTGGAGAAGGAAATGGCAACCCACTCCAGTATTCTTGCCTGGAGAATCTCATGGACAGAGGAGCCTAGCGGGCTACAGTCCATGGGGTTGCAAGAATCAGACACGACGTAGTGACTAAACTGCCACCACCACCCTATTCCCTGTCAGTGAAATATTCTGCCCACCATTCCACTAATAGGATCCATTTTCATGGATGCAGACTTGAGAGAGCAATGTGTAATTGAGATCATCGGACAATATGCGTAACTGAACTCTGTTAAGGCCTCTCTATAAACTTTTATGATTCTGGCAGCAGGTGCTAAGATCTACTTGCCTTGTGGCCGGAGTAAGCTCCCTTCCTTATTAAATCTGTCACCTACTGATCTGGAGTGGCGTGCCTCTTTCTTTGGCCTCCCCTTGCCCTCATGTACAAGGGCCAGTTTCACATTTCACCTGGGAAGCTCCCGAGATTTCAAACCAGCAGAATGTAGGGTGAGAATTGAAATGGTTGAGGATAACATCTTGGACAGTGTCTAGATTCAAGAGACACTTAATAGAGGATTCAGCAATGAGATAAAACAGAACCAATTGGAGAAGTAGACAGGACCCACAAAGAAATGACTAATTTATGAAGTTTTCTCTTTTGGTTGATATCACTTCTGCCTAGCACCTTCTTTCCCTCACACCCTTCCGACGGACTCCTAAAGAGCCCCAAGTCCCTGGTTACAGTTCTTACAACACATTGGTGATGATCTATTTATCTTCCTCCCCACATGAATAATGAGTACTTGAGGAAAAGGAAGTGTCTAATTCATCTGTATTTCTAGCACCCCACACACATTTGCGAGGTAGTAGATACTCAATAAATGTTTAATTAAGGGATTACCCAGAAGAGAATAAGGTCATGATTAAGATAACTTGACTCAACAGTGGAGATGTGATTATATATATAGAATATAGCACTAGCAAAGAGAACACAAATTTTAGTGGCTTTCCATGGTGGAAAATTATCTGTGGCTCATGGAGCCCAAATTAAGTGTTCTTGATTGGCAAGTAGCTCTCCTCTGAACAGTGACCTAAAAACCATGATTTCGCCTATCTTTTTTTTCACCATCTTCAGTATACAATAAGGAGTTCCAGAGGAGAAGAGCAATGACAGACTGTACTCACAGTTTTCAGGGGCCAGGTGTGAAAATGGCACATTTTGGCCTCTAATCCTTTGCATATGAGATAACATCAGTGATGGACTTCCAGCTACCTGCAAGGGAGTCTAGAAATGTGCTAGCTAGTCCCGGAGAGAAATGTCCTCTCGTGCAATACCAATGAATATATACATATTTTAAAACATTTTCTTTATAGAAAATTTCATGCATACATAGAATATACATAAATGAAACAAATAAAAAAACTAAGATGATTGGAAAACATAGCAATTTATTTATCACCAGTTATATGTATGTCCCTGAACTAAAAGTCCTGTTAAGTGGTTTGCAATCTACTTTGAGAGAGGAAAAGAGGAGAACAAAGAGATTAATTAAATATCCTTCATAGAAACTGAATAAAACAATAATAATGATTCCAACAACAGCAACAATTTTAGCACTTACTTGTTCATTGTAACTCTTAATCATTGAGGAATTACTTTCTTTAGATATGTCTTTCAGAAAGGTACTTGTCCTAACAGTGAAAAGAATTACTTTAGTTATTTTTCTGTCAACTATTCCAAATAAATTTGTTAGTTGCCAAAGAAAATTTCATTTTATTACAAATTAACAAGTTTGCATTAAACGCATTCAAATATGTTTGTTCTTTTGATATTGTATAACTTTAAGCTGAATAAGAGATATTTTGAGTCCCATCAATAGAAAATTTCCCATCAGTAGAAAATTCAATGTAGTTTCCTTTTTGTTATTATACTTTTCAACTCAAAACAGTACATTTTTCTAGGGGATATAGAAACTAGTAATGTGCAAAAGTGGGCTTCCCTGGTGGCTCAGATGGTAAAGTGTTTTCCTGCAATGCAGGAGACCCAGGTTCCATCCCTGGGTCGGGAAGATCCCCTGGAGAAGAAAATGGCTACCCATTCTAGTACTCTTGCCTGGAAAATCCGATGGACGAAAGAGCGTGGTAGGCTACAATCCATGGGTCACAAAGAGTCGGACACAACTAAGCCATTTCACTTTCACTTTCTTTCACTTTCAATGAGCAAAGTATGAAAATAACCACCAATACCATCACCCAGAGAAAGCCATTTTAAAAAACTGGGATATATCTAAAAATTTTTCATTAGTATAATATGTGTTAGTGTTTGTTTTTGTTTTATAAAAATGAGACCACATTGTTTGTTTTTTGCACTCGTTATATCATGAATGTAATCATATATTCTTCTGCATTATTTTAGTAGCAGTCTCCTAGTATTTAAAAATATGATGTATCAAATTTTATTAAGTCAACCCCTCAGTAGGACAATTAGGTTATATCTAGTTCTTCTTTATCATAAATAAGCTTCAGTGAAGATCTTTGTTATTGATTATCTGCCAAGAAATCTTATTGGAAAATGTCTAAAATGTCAAAACCATTAGTTCCCATATTTAAGTATACATAAGAACCATAATTACTGGATCTTCCCTGTAGCTGAGGCAATAAAAGAATCTGCTTGCAATGCAGGAGACTGGGTTTGATTCCTGGGTTGGAAGGATCCTCTGGAGAAGGGAATGGCAATCCACTCCAGTATTCTTGCCTAGAGAATCCCATAGACAGAGGAGTCTGGTGGGCTATAGCCTGCGGGATTGCAAAAAGTTGGACACGACTGAGCAACTAACACTGCTAAGAACCATAGTGGAGACTCAGACTCCCAGGCCCTAATCATGGAGATCCTGATTAGGCTCATCTGGAAGCAGGCCTTGGAGTCTGAATTTTAGGAAGTACCTTCTGTGATTCTCATGCAGGAAACTTAAGCATCACTTTTTGAGAAATGATGACTTAGAAATGTTGTAAATGCTATATTTTCCCTCAACCTCTTGCAAAAAATGTCATTTTCCTACAATTTTTCTTTTTCAGTCACTAAGCCGTGTCCGACTCTGTGACCCCACGAACTGCAGCATGCCAGGTTCCCCATCCTTCACTATCTCCTGGAAATTCCTCAAATTCACATCTATTGAGTCAGTGACACCATCCAACCATATCACCCTCTGCTGCCTCCTTTTCCTTTAGCCTTGAATCTTTGCCAGCATCAGGGTCTTTTCCAATGTGTCAGCTCTTTACATCAGGTGGCTAAAGTATTGGAGCTTCAGCTTAAGCATCAGTTATAACATAAAATATATATTGTCCTGGTGATCATGTTCATATTTCTTGCCAAAATAAGGCCATTTAACCTCCTGCTTTCTACCAGGTAAAGTTCTATTTATTTTTTTAAATATCATTGATACACACTGATCTGGCAATTTTTAAAAGCTACTTGTTACGCTGGTTTTAAATAGAAATGTTAGCATATAGACAGCTACAGCTTTATCATTTTTATTATCAAGATAAAAATGCTACACTTTCTTTTTAACAGGGGTTCTTGTCTCAAAAGTAGTTATCTCTTGAGGTAGTTTTACCAAGTAGATAATGTCATAAATCTTAAGTCTTTTATCACACAACTTGGATTATAGAAAACATTCCTACAGTTGTAATGCTATCTTTAAAAAAAGATAGTAACTTTGGCCAGCTACATACAACATTTAGCTCTGTTCAACTCATCTTTTGTTCTTCTTTTCCATGTTTATCCCTAAGAAGGGTATCTACATGCTTAAGTCATGAACTTCTCTTGAGAAATATGTGAGGCGCACTATGACCTCTTAGCAGTCGCAGAGTGTGGCTGCAGTTTTCAGTTCTGTCCTTAGTCAAACACACAGAACTTTATAAACACCCAGAGGCTCACTTTCTCAACCAAAAGCTAAGAATGATACATGTGTGCCTGTCTTTTCTCTTTATTTTATATATTTTCCATCTCACTGAACATTGATTTTTGCCACTAGCTGTTATAAAATCAGTGTATTTCAGAACTGAAAGTAGCTGTAAGGTTCATTTTGTACAACCTCTTGATTGTATGTCTAAGGAAGCTAAAGCTCAAAAAGGTTAAATGATTTAACACCACATAAGTAATTAGTGACAGAGTCAGGCCTAGAGTGTCTGTCTCCTGACTTAATCAACAAGGATTCTCACTAATTTTCAGTATTTATGTAGGGCTGTCTTGATTTCAGTTCTGTTCATTTTTTTTTTTAAGAAAATGTGAGGCATATTAAATTATGGTAGAATACCAGAGACACTTGGAGGGCTCAAACAAAACCTTGTGTGCACCAGGACCCAGAAACCCCACAGAGACTGAGCCAGACCTGCCTTTGAGTGTTTCAGTGTCTCCTGCAGAGATACAGGTCAGCAGTGACCTGCCGCAGGGGCAGGGAAACAGACCTGGATCACATAGCGTGTGGCTTAAGTCCTCTTGGAGGAGGTGGCCATTAACCCCACCATAGAGCTGCCAATCAGACAACCCACAAACTGCAGAACAATTATACCGAATAAATTCTCACACTGTTAAGAAAGTTCTAGGACCTATAACAGATTTCCCAATGTTGGGATCTGGCAAAGAGACTGACAACCTCCAGGGAATTTGGCTTTGGAGGCCAGTGGGATTTGATTACAGAACTTACACAGGACTGGGGAAACAGACTCTTTGTCATGTGGAGGGCACAAACAAAACCTTGTGCACACCAGGACCCAGGAGAAAGGAGCAGACTGCACGAGAGACTGACCCAGACTTGCCTGTGAGTGTCCAGGAGTCTCCAGCAGAGGCGTGAGTCAGTGGTGGCCTGCTGCAGGGTCGGGGCACTGAGTGCACCAGTGGGTGCATGGGACCTTTTGAAGGAGGTCCCCATTATCTCCATTACCTCCTCCACAGCTGGTCTTAGGTTAAACAACAGGGAGCGAAGACAGCCCCGCCCATCAATAGAAAATTAGATTAAACTTTTACTGAGTATGGCCCATAGACAGTAATCCAAGTCTATGCCCAGACCAGTAATGCTAAAGAAGCTGAAGTTGAACAGTTCTATGAAGACCGACAAGACTTTCTAAAACTAACACCCAAAAAAGATGCCCTTTTCATATAGGGGACTGGAATGCAAAAGTAGGAAACCAAAAGATATCTGGAGTAACAGGCAAATTTGGCCTTGGAGTACAGAATGAAACAGGGCAAAGGCTAATAGAGTTTTGCCAAGAGAGTGCACTGGTCGTGGTAAACAACCTCTTCCAACAACACAAGAGAAGACTCTACACATGGACATCACCAGATGGTCAACACTGAAATCAGATTGATTATATTCTTTGCAACCATAGGTGGAGAAGCTCCACACAGTCAGCAAAAAGACCGGGAGCTGACTGTGGCTCAGATCATGAACTCCCTATTACCAAATTTAGACTTAAATTGAAGAAAGTAGAGAAAACCACTAGACCATTCAGGTATGACCTAAATCAAATCCTTCACGATTATAAAGTGGAACTGAGAAATAGATTTAAGGGACTAGACCTGATAGATGGAGTGCCTGATGAACTATGGACAGAAGTTTGTGATATTGTACAGGAGACAGGGATCAAGACCATCTCCAAGAAAAATAAATGCAAAAAAAGCAAAATGGCTGTCTGAAGAGGCCTTACAAATAGCTGTGAAAAGAAGAGAAGCAAAAAGCAAAGGAGAAAAGGAAGGATATACTCATCTGAATGCAGAGTTCCAAAGAATAGCTAGGAGAGATAAGAAAGCCTTCCTTAGTGATCAATGCAAAGAAATAGAGGGAAACAACAGAATGGGAAAGACTAGAGATCCCTTCAAAAAAAGTAGAGATTCCAAGGGAACATTTCATGTAAAGATGGGCTCAATAAAGGACAGAAATGGTATGGACCTAACAGAAGCAGAAGATATTAAGAAGAGGTGGCAAAAATACACAGAAGAATTATGCCAAAAAGATCTTCATGACCCAGATAATCACAATGGTGTGATCACTCATGTAAAGTCAGACATCCTGGAATGTGAAGTCAAGTGGGCCTTAGGAAGCATCACTACGAATAAAGCTAGTGGAGGTGATGGAATTCCAGTTGAGCTATTTCAGATCCTAAAAGATGATGCTGTGAAAGTATTGCACTCAACGTGCCAGCAAATTTGGAAAACTCAACAGTGGCCACAGGACTGGAAAAGGTCCATTTTCATTCCAATCCCAAAGAAAGGCAATGCCAAAGAATGCTCAAACTACCACACAATTGCACTCATCTCACACGCTAGCAAAGTAATGCTCAAAATTCTCCAAGCCAGGCTTCAGCAATACGTGAACCGTGAACTTCTAGATATCAAGCTGGTTTTAGAAAAGGCAGAGGAACCAGAGATTAAATTGCCAACATCCATCAGATCATAGATAAAGCAAGAGAATTCCAGAAAAACATCTATTTCTGTTTTATTGACTATGCCAAAGACTTTGACTGTGTGGATCACCACAAACTGTGGAAAATTCTGAAAGAGATGGGACTACCAGACCACCTGACCTGCCTCTTGAGAAATCTGTATGCAGGTCAGGAAGCAACAGTTAGAACTGGACATGGAACAACAGACTGGTTCCAAATAGGAAAAGGAGTACATCAAGGCTGTATATTGTCACCCTGCTTATTTAACTTCTATGCAGAGTACATCATAAGAAATGCTGGGCTGGATGAAGCACAAGCTGGAATCAAGATTGCCAGGAGAAATATCAATAACCTCAGATATGCAGATGATACCACCCTTATGGCAGGAAGAGAAGAAGAACTAAAGGGTCTCTTGATGAAAGTGGAGAGTGAAACAGTTGGCTTAAAACAGCATTCAAAAGACTAAGATCATGGCATCCAGTCCCATCAATTCATGGAAAATAGATGGAGAAATAATGGAAACACTGAGATACTTTATTTTTTTTGGGGGGGGGGCTCCAAAATTACTGCAGATGGTGACTGTGACCTTGGAATTAAAAGACGCTTGCTCCTTGGAACAAAAGCTATGACAAACCTAGATAGCATATTAAAAAGCAGAGACATTACTTTGCCAGCAAATATCCATCTAGTCAAAGCTGTGGTTTTTCCAGTTGTCATGTATGGATGTGACAGTTGGACTATAGAGAAAGCTTAACACCAAAGAATTGATGTTTTTAAACAATGGAGTTGAAGAAGACTCTTGAGAGACCCTTGGAGTGCAAGGAGATCAAACCAGTCAATCCTAAAGAAAATCAGTCCTGAACATTCATTGGACGGACTGATGCTGAAGGTGAAACTCCAATACTTTAGCCACCTTATGGGAAGAACTGACCTATTGGAAAAGACCCTGATGCTGGGAGAGATTAAAGGCAGGTAGAGAAGGGGACAACAGAGGATGAGATGGTTGGATGGCATCACCAACTTGATGAACATGAGTTTGAGCAAGCTCTGGGAGTTGGTGATGGACAAGGAAGTCTGTTGTGCTGCAGTCCAGGGAGTTGCAAAGACTTGTACACGACTGAGCAATGGAACTGAACTGAGCGTATGTTCTATTCCTTTCTATAATTATGTCCTTGCCGGGGACCACACTTTTTAGAGATAGTACAGAGTAGTTTTTATTAGTTTCAAATTTAACTAAAATAGATTTGGGTTTGGATATTGACCTGTAGGGTAATCTGTCATCCTAGTTTTCTTGGGACTGGCTTTCCCTGAACATGGGACTTGCAATCCTTAAAGCAGTAAGTCCCAGGGAAACTGGACCATTGACTACCCAACTAACCATGTGGCTGTGAGACCATGGCATGTTATGTTACAAGTCTCTGTTTTTTTAATGTGTGAAATGGGAAAAGTAATGGAACCTAACCCATAGGAGTTCAGTGACAATTAAATGAGATAGTATATGAGATATATAGATATATGAGATAGATACAAAACACAGCACTCACTACATAAACCAAGCCCTTGATAAGGACTCAATAAATACTAGCCCTTATTATTAAAACTGTTTTCCAATTTTATTGCAATATAATTGACATACAGCAATGTATAAATTTAAGGTGTACATCATAATGATTTGACTTAAAACTATCATAAAATGATGTCCACAGTTTTATTCAACATTCATCATCTCATATAGATACAAAAAGAAAAAGAAAAAAAAATGCTTTTTTCCATGTGATGAGAACTTCTAGGATTTATTTTCTTAATAACTCACATACAGGACTTCCCTGGTGGCTCAATGATTCACTTTCCAAAGCGGGGAGTGTGGGTTCAATCCCTGGTCAGAGAGCTTAGACCCCACATACCTCATGGCCAAAAACCCAAAACATGTAAAATAGAAACAATATTGTAACAAGTTCAATCAAGACTGGATGCTTGGGGCTAGTGCACTGGGAGGACCCAGAGGGATGGTATGGGGAGGGAGGAGGGAGGAGGATTCAGGATGGGGAACATATGTATACCTGTGGCGGATTCATTTTGATATTTGGCAAAACTAATACAATTATGTAAAGTTTAAAAATAAAATAAAATTTAAAAAAAAATTCTTTGAAAATAACTCTCATATATATCATCCAGCAATGTTATCACAGTACAGTGTGATCATAGTCATCACACTATATATTACATCCCAAGTATGATACACTTATTTCATAACTGGAAGCTTATATCTTTTGACCACTTTCATTCAATCTCCCCTCCCCCACCCTTATTTATGGTAACCACAAATCTGATCTGATGAGTTTAGGGATTTTTTAAGATGACCTGTGTGAGTGAGGTCATATAAGGCTTATTTTTCTCTGTCTGACTTACTTCACTTAGCATAATGCCCTCAAGATCCATGCATGTTACCTCAAGTGGCAGGACTTCCTGTTTTTTAAAGCCATTATTATTGTTGTTGTTTTACAAAGCAAGTAGATTCCTCAAAGCACTAATTCTCAGAATCTATATCTTCATATCTAGGATTTGAAATAAATGAACTTTATGTTTAGCTTTGATGTCTTCTTTACCTTCCAGGTGACTTCTTTTTTCATTGTATTTATCCTTGAAATTAAACAGTAAAACCCATGGCTAAATAGAATCCACCATTGCATGTCCTTTCATATTTTTAAGGATATAGGTCAGAACAAGACAAATTTACTGTTTGGAAAACAGTATGGATGAATGAAGAATCAAAGGCAGCATACTGCTATGAAAAGATAAGGGGAGTTAGCCTAGATTATAATAATGACGTGGAGAAGGCAATGGCACCCCACTCCAGTACTCTTGCTTGGAAAATCCCATGGACAGAGGAGCCTGTTAGGCTGCAATCCATGGGGTCGCTAAAAGTCGGATACGACTGAGCGACTTCACTTTCACTTTCACTTTCA
This sequence comes from Bos taurus, assembly GCF_002263795.3. Lineage (NCBI taxonomy): Eukaryota > Metazoa > Chordata > Mammalia > Artiodactyla > Bovidae > Bos > Bos taurus. Next base: position 19,248,240 of record NC_037347.1, read on the forward strand.
TGCACTGGAGAAGGAAATGGCAGCCCACTCCAGTGTTCTTGCCTGAAGAATCCCAGGGACGGGGGAGCCTGGTGGGCTGCCGTCTATGGGGTCGCACAGAGTCGGACACAAGTTAAGTGACTTAGCATAGCATAGCATAGCATAATAATGACGCCTGCTATTTTGTTGAGTGTAAACTCTAGGCCATATATTAGTGATCATATCCTTCTCTCTCTGCTCCCATCAGTGATCCTCAGAAGTAAATATTGTTATCCTTCTCAGTGTTCAAATGGAGAACCAATCTCAGTGAGCTTAAGTTATTTGCCCAAAGATAGTGTTGCTGCTGCTACTGCTGCTAAGTGACTTCAGTCGTGTCTGACTCTGTGCGACCCCATAGATGGCTGCCCACCAGGCTCCCCCATCCCTGGGATTCTCCAGGCAAGAACACTGGAGTGGGTTGCCATGTCCTTCTCCAGTGCATGAAAGTGAAAAAATAAAGTGAAGTCGCTCAGTCGTGTCCGACTCCTATCAACCCCATGGACTGCAGCCCATCAGGCCCCTCCGTCCGTGGGATTTTCCAGGCAAGAATACTGGAGTGGGTTGCCATTGCCTTCTCCGAAAGATAGTGTTGGGTTGGCTTAAAGGTTCATTTGGCTTTTCTGTAAGATGTTATGGAAAAACCCAAATGAACCTTTTGGCCAACCCAATAGTAGTGAGAAGTGCAACAGAGATTCTAAGCCAGGTCTGAACTTTCCAAAGTAAATGCACTTTTAACTTATAACCAACAGGGTAATTTTGCAGAAAAGTATTTTGCCTCTCTGGGTTAGTTTCTTCACCTGTACAACTCAGAAGGAAAGGAAATTGCCATTGATGATTGCTTATCACATTACACATAATGAGCTATGCATGTTACATGCATCAGCTCATTTAATAATTGTGAGTAAATATTACTTCCATTTTGGGGGGTATTGGGGGGAATGGGTGGGTTTTCATCCTCTTCCAGCTTCTGACAGGGAGTCAACTCTTACCAATGGAAACATGTCTTGCTGCTAAGTTGCTTCAGTCGTGTCCGACTCTGTAGACAGCAGCCCACCAGGCTCCCCCATCCCTGGGATTCTCCAGGCAAGAACAATGGAGTGGGTTGCCAGTTCCTTCTCCAATGCATGAAAGTGAAAAGTGAAAGGGAAGTTGCTCAGTCGTGTCCCACTCTTGGCGACCCCATGGACTGCAGCCCAACAGGCTTCTCCGTCCATGGGATTTTCCAGGCAAGATGGAGTGGGGTGCCATTGCCTTCTCTGGGAAACATGTCTTAGCAAAGAGCAATTCCTGCTTGGTTTCCAGAGCCCTTTCTTTCCATGGTTCAGGAAATAGCCAGCTTCAAACAACATATGCCAAATAGAAACATTCAAGGGAGCCAAATTCTGCTCTCCTACACACCAGCCAGTCCAAGAGAGAGACCCTCCAAAGCTCCCTGGCCAGAATATGTAGTCACTCACCAAAGCCCTCCCCTGAAACACTACCTTGCCCTCCTAAAGACCAAAGAGGGTGTGGTGGACAGTTCACTTCATATTGGTAGAAGATGTTTTGATTTACCCTTGATTGCATAGAATTCATGGCCAAAGCTCATAAATTCTATTATTGGAAATGTCGGTTAACAACTGTCTTTCACCAAATATTTTTCTGTTAATCTCATTGCTTTCTAGTTAGCATTTTTCATGTATACATTTCCCTCAGTTTCTTTCTCCAAAAGTGTAATGATACATCCTGGGACCTTTGTGGATCACTGTGCTTTCTGGAACTTTTGCCTTAGGCCTCTGAGGAAACACTGCACTCCAGTCATGAAGAGGAAGACCCTTTGAAAGGAATGGAACCCTATCTCGTAAGGAGACTTTCTTGCCGCAACATCCAGCTTCCCCCTCTCGCCTTCAGACAGTTGGAACAAGCAGACTTGAAGAGTGAATCAGAGAACCTTCAGAGGCCAACCAGCCTGCCCTTGAAGATTCTACCCCTGATTGCTATCACTTCTGCCGACTCCAGTGGGTGAGTGACCTTGGGTGACATTGCCCCATTTTCTATTTTAAACGATGATTGTTATCTGGTATCTCTTGAGTTTTGTGGCTCATTGCTTGATTTGAGTCCAAGGGAAATGGAGTTGCTAGAGTCAAGAGAAAATCTGGTAGTTTTTCTCAGGTAATATTGCAGTCTCTACAAGAGGAGACACTTTAGTCAAATTATTTTACATGGAGTATTTGAAAAAGTATTGATGAATGCAAATGAGTATCTGGGGAAAGGAAATTGGGCTTGGAAATTAATACTGGTCACAGGTGGTTAAATAGAAAAATTTCTTAACAAATGAGAACTAATGGACAAATTAACATGTAGGCATACATATCTGAGAACAGTAGGCAATGTTCACTGATGCAAAATGAATTTGGAATCAAGAAGAGATTGTACTATAATTAGAATCAAAGGAAGTACACAACTGGCCATGAGCCTAATAATTTGGCCTTTGACATTTTCAGGTCTTGCTTACCAGAATACTGTTTCAGTTCCCAGCATAAGGAGTTTTATTCTGCATTAAAATGTATAGAAGAATGAGTGAGGCCTCCGATTACTAATGTAGCATTTGCATTTCTTACTTTACTAGGTATTTGTGTTTTTATTCTTTTTCTGCTGTTTACAGTGGGGTTTTTTACTCTTTAATAGCAATTACCAGGTAAAATGTTGTCAAAGAAAGTGAGAATTGTGGGCACATCCATTATTTGATTTTTGGGCCAGCTGCCTTTTGAGAGGAGGAAGAAACTAGTGGTCCACACTTGAACAGACACTTTAGTATTTATAAGGATTATAGAAACAGAGCAACTTGCTGGGTCCAAATGTGATTCTTCCTCATTGTCTGCCAAGTTCAAGGCATGTCTAGAGAAGGGACCTTTTCGCGTTTTCCTAAAAGTTGTTGGAAAAGTGGTGGTCAGAAAAAATGTCAGCAGTAACTATCATCTAAGATATTGAATTTAGCTGTTTGAATTGGTACAGACCAGTTCAAAGCACCTATGTTATTAAAAAAGTATGAGGAAATCACTACTAGATAAATAAGATAACACATTCTTAACTTGAAGCAAGAAGGAGGAAATACATATGTGATATATATATATTTTTCTGGATGAACTGTGTATATAAAGAAGACTGTATACCTATCCATCAGACCCATTAAAGCAGGTAGGAATTTTATAGGGCAGCTTGATCTGAGCATTCTTTAAAAAATACTGTCTTAGAAATCCAATTTCCCCTGTTTGGCATCAGTCATGCTTCACTCATGTAGAGGGTGGGATTCACCTGCCAGGTATGTCAGAGGTCACTAAGTCCAGTCCTGTGTTCAGTAATTTGCTAGTAGAGCTCCAAGAATTGAGTAAATAGTTGTATTCATGCCTGGGATTTATTAGAGCAAAAGAATACAAAGAAAAATCAGCAAAGAGCAAGGTACGTGGGGCAACAGCTGGAGGAAAGCAAAAACAAGTTTTCAGGAGTTCCATCTCCCAGTGGATTCAGAAGGATGTACTTAATTCCTCTAGTAATGAGTTGTGACAACACATGTGACATGTGTTCACCAGAGAAGCCTTCTATCAGTGAAGGCTATTAAAGGCTCAGTGCTTATATGAGATATCTAGGAGGCAAACTCACAGAAACAGAGTACAACCAGAGGTTGTCAGGGACTGGGCGAAGGGGAAATGAGGAATTGCTATTCAACAGGTATGCTGCTAAGTCACTTCAGTCGTGTCCGACTCTGTGCGACCCCATAGACAGCAGCCCACCAGGCTCCCCCGTCCCTGGGATTCTCCAGGCAAGAACACTGGAGTGGGTTGCCATTTCCTTCTCCAATGCATGAAAGTGAAAGTGAAGTCACTCAGCCGTGTCCGACTCTTCGCAACCCCATGGACTGCAGCCCACCAGGCTCCTCCGTCCATGGGATTTTCCAGGACGATTGAAAGTGGGGTGCCATCGCCTTCTCCATCAACGGGTATAGTCATTTCAATTACAAGATGAATAAGCTCCCAAGATCTGTCATACTGCGTTGTGGCTGCAGTTGACAACACCATATTGTGCACTTAAAATTCTGTCAGGAGGGGACATCTTATGTTAAATGTTCTTACTACAAAAAAAAAAAAAAAAAAAGTTTAAAAACAAAACAAACAAAAAATAGACTCAGTACCCAGTTTTTACTGGGGGTTGGTCACTGAGGCATCCTCTTCGTAGTATGTGCGTAAATTCCAGATTCCTAGAAGGAAAGCAGTTGTTCAGCGTAAACCATGTTTTTTATGCAACCAGTTTAGGCACTGAGCCATATTACCAGTTAGGGAATGGTGGGAACCCTCCTGAAATCCAAGTTCCCAGATGCCAGCGAAGGGCCAATCTTTCCAACAGGCTTTTCTAATGATAACAGTTACTAGCCTAATGTAAATTCTTTTCTGCACAGCAGGTTTATCTCAGAATCATTAGCTTGATTTCTCTACCTTTGAGGAAGAAGGGATTATAGCTATAATTAAAATTAAAATGAACTAATTTAAGCCTGTGATGTATTCAATTAACTGATTTAAAAAAATTTGCTGGCTAAACATGACTTCTGTCTCGAAGGTGGTGTTATATCATGTGCCCTTAAAAGAAAACAATGTGGTATATTTAATATGTCTCTGTGTAGTTGGGCAATGTGTATAATTAAAAATCTCAGGTTAAAGCTAAGCTTACTTAATTAAATTTGAATTTGTTGCTAAATGCAAATAACCTCCAAGTGCCAAAGGACTCGGGGTTCAGAATTGTCTCAAAGATAGTACTTTTGTTGGTTCAAAGTTTGCTTCCTTTTTAATAAAAGATCTAAGACTCAAGTATAAGCAAAACAGTACTTACCATTTACAAACATATTCAACATTTTGGAGGAAATAATTTGTCTTTTAGAAAAATGAAACAAGTGACTCGTCAGTACCAGAAGGCAGCCAGGAGAAACCATGTATGAGAGTGGCCAGAAACAAAGCCTGAAGATGTACTAAAGGAATTCTGTTATCTTTTGAAGCAAATTTTCTGGAATATCTCAACTTTGAAAGGGAGGCAGAAGGTAAATTAGGGATGACATTCTGTAGCCATGCCAGTTAACCAAGAACTACAGGTTCCTTCACTACTATCAGAACGGGCTAATGGGAAATTTAGACTACTTTAGCTAGGTTTCTACAGCCCCATTCTTCATCATTAAAGGTTAGTAGGTCCCCAGGTCCCACTGTTAATCTACACTGAAGCATCGACAATTGTGAACCTTTTCTAGAAAAGGAGATTTTCATCCCCTTTGGATTTATTCCTTTATTTAGCTTTGCTCTTTTTTTCTGATATATGAGCACATCAGACACTTGCTCTGTCAAGTATCACACAGTAGTGGGTCTACAAACTTGTGCTATCCCTTTCAAAAGCCATGATGTGGTTTCTTAAGGAAACAATTGGCCTGCAAAAAAAAAACACATAATTTGTTCTTGGTTAGTCTTTGACATGTTATAACTACTTACTGTATAGCCACTGCAGCAACTGCTATACTTTTTTGGGAAAATATTAGAGAAAATTCTGTTCATTATTTTTGGTTTCCTTGTTATAACTGGCTTCAACCATCCTCCATTAATAACTCATGGAGTAGAGGTGAGTGTTCTAACAGGTTTAAGAGTCAACCAGGAACTTGTTCCTTGTTCAGAAAGTTATGATCACTATGGACTTATCACATTTATGTTAAGAAGTCTGTGTCTTGTTAGAGAAGGAGAAGTATCATATGACATCCCTTATATGTGGAATCTAAAAAGAGATGAATTTACTTACAAAACAGAGATTCACAGACTTAGAGAACAAAATTGTGGTTGCTGGGGGGAAGGTTGGGGGGATGGATAGTTAGGGAGTGTGGGATGTACATGTACACATTGCTATATTTTAAATGGATAAATAGCGAGGATCAATTGTATAGTACAAGGAACTCTGCTCAATATTATGTGGTAGCCTGGATAGTGGGGGGGTAGTTTGTGGGAGAATGGACACATGTATATGTATAGCTGAGTCCCTTCTCTTTTCATCTGAAACTGTCACAACATTGTTAATCAGCTATACCCAAATAAAAAATTCAAAAAAATTTTTTAAACATGGAGGAAGAAAGAAAGTCTATGTCTTGCTTTTGGCATCTGTCCACAGACATGCCCTACATTCAAGGGTTATTCAAATATGTTTGGAATGAGATTGGAGGTCCTCTTCATTTCTTACTTCCTCCTTGTTTCACAACAACCCTTGCTGACTGCAACATAGTTCTCTGGTTAGAATCCTTGGAAGGAATCAGGAACTTCCGTTAGCCCAGCACTGGCTTACTTTCCCTGGGTGGTCCATGGACCCCCAGATACTCTGAGGAGGGTTTAGCTTGCCACACCTAGAATGCTTCCTGCACACAAGTAGGAGATTGCAGGAGCAAAGGGAGGTAACAGGAGGTAGTGCTAAATCTTTCTAGCTGTGTTTTATGGCTGCATCAGCTATAATCAAATGAGAGCCAAGGAGTAAGTTGTCCCCTCATGACAGGATGACACACCTGTGGGTGGATGAATACTCAGGAACATGTGTGGGTGGAGAATATTACAAACACTTTCTTATCGCTAGTGTGCCATTACCAATCTAGAGAAGTACACTGTGTACATTTATATTACTATGCCCTATTTTTTTAAAAAAAAGAAAATGGAAAGAAGTTGAAATAATGGTCGCACTTGGAAAAAAGTCTACTCCCCAGCATAGAAGGAAGGATTACCTTAGTCAAATATGGCTTCGTATTACAAAGATCTTCCAGAAATATTTCTTTGAGTTACGTGCTATTCACAGAGGAGCTGGTTTGAGATGCCAGTTAGACTTTGGGTTCTTTGATCAACTGCTCATCATCTAGATTTCCTGAGTACACACACTATGTTAGTGTGAACATAAAAAAAAAAAAAAAGGTAATTTTCAACATTTTGTTACTGACTCAAAAGCCGAGCAAAATAAAGTTAAGAGAAACAGAAACTTGGTTAAAAGAGACATCTGATTTTTCAAACTTTATTTTTAACTTAAGGCTTTGACGGTGGGGATTTCAGATTTGAAGTATAGTGAGTATGAGGCTATATGAAGCTAAAGAGCTGTCTTTCATGATGAACCCATGAGACTTGCTGTTTCATATTGGATATGTGCTCAAGTTTCAAGAGATTTATTTGATAAATTCTGGCTGAAAGTTTTGTGGAAGATCTATATAATCCAGTAGGCAAAGATTTCCAAAATTGAAAATGTGTACACTTGATTGTGATTATAAAGGATCCCTTAGATATATGACATTTTTGACCTGGATTTGGTTTAAAAATGTAATCATAAAGAAATAGAAAGGCAGTGCTACCCATAATCTTAAAGATAAATGCTATGTAAAAGAAAAAAAACAACAACTGGATTCCTTTGTTTTTTAAAATACAATTAATTGGCACAACATTTGTCAAAACTCAGAATATCCACAAAACATTGCAAGAATTATTTCTAAAGTATTTACTCTGATTTAATTGAATTGAATTTTATTTTTGCTTTGAATTTTTTTATTTTGAGATTAAAATTAGACTCTAAGTGCAATGGAACACTTGACTATATAATTCTTGATAAATGACATCTTGAATCTAATCTAAAATAGACAACTAAATAATGCTGATGGCTTTTCCCTCACACATCATAGAAACTCTGAGTGTTTTATGGTATCTGTCCTGTCCTAAATTTCAAGAAAATAAGGTATAAATGATAATTTGGTTAAAATAAAGAGTATGAAGTGAAGTGAAAGTCACTCAGTTGTGTCCAACTCTGAGAGCCCATGGACTATGCAGCCCATGGAATTCTCCAGGCCAGAATACTGGAGAGGATACCTTTTCCCTTCTCCAGGGGATCTTCCCAACCCAGGGATCGAATCCAGTTCACCCACATTGCAGGCAGATTGTTTACCAGCTGAGCCACAAGGGAAGCCAAAAATAAAGACTATGGTAATTATCAAATTCTAATTTCTTCTTCACACTACTGTAGTGCCTTCTCATTCTTGTAGTACTCTCTGGAATCCTAATTAAATTTACCTGAATAGATTGATATCATAATATACCATCACACATAACACTCTCTCTTTGTATGTAATAAAGTACCATGCACCAGGCAGGATTTACTTTTATAACCAAAGGTTTCTCTCTCACCAGGCTCCATATTCATAAAAATACTAAACAGAGTGATGACTTTTGTGCTTACCACGTGAGAGCACTGGGCCTTTTTCACACCTTTCTTATGCCAACTTTACTTGTTTGATAGTGAAGATTGGTTAGAGATCCCAATGTAGAAATGAACCCAGTGAAGCATTTAATTTACCGTGAAAAGTGATCGAAGAACAATACTGCAGCAGGCAGAGTGCAGAGCTGAATAAAAGCACTTTAATTATTTCCACCCAAGAATCATCATTTTCAGCTCCTCAGATAGCTGCTTATCCACAAACACTACCCTGTTTGACCATCTTTATATAACTCAACCTTATATAATCACTGAAGTGTTTAGGGAGAGTTTACAGTTCTTTCAAAATCATGTTCTTCTATCTTGCAATATAATGTTTGTGGGGGAAAAATAGGTGAAAACACTCTGAATTGGTCTTTATTTAACTGTTATGTGCTATATAAATGTTAATATTGGCCAAAGTATATCAGTTAGAGAAGTCTCAAATACGAAAAAATGCATTCAATTGAAATTCAGGAAAATATGAACGTGTCAAACTCTTTTTCTGCCTATAGCTGAGCACCCCAAATGGAAAAAAAAAGATTTATTTAAAATAAAATTGTATATAGAGAAAGAACTATGAGAAAAATATGTGACCCTTTGTGTTAAATACACATTTTTGTTGTTGGTTTTGCTGAGAATCCTGACTAGTTGCTTAGAATTTTTTCTAACAACTTAGGATTTAGGTATCATGTATTGTACCTATTTATCTAATTCATGTAGAATCTTCTATCCACTTAAAAGGAATTAAGTGGACCCAGGCATTGTTAGACCTATTTCAAATCTGGGGAATTCAATCAGAATAGTATACCATTCAGTTGTTTTATGTCATTTATTTAACATATATTTATTGGTTTTATTTGATGAATTAGCATCATTTACTCTAAAGTTAATGGCTCTGAGCCTGGGAAAGGTAAGACTTTTGCCAACATTTCCAAAAGGATTTATCTCAGGGTGCTCTTATTTTTATTACAATGTGATTCCTAAAAATTGTGACTAATGCTGCCATAAGAAACACACACAACACACACACACACACACACACACACACACACACACACACTCATTATGTGGAAGCTATACACAGTCATTCAGAACTTTAGTATACATAGATACTTTTTATACCATATAATTTATAATATACAAATAAGATTTAGAATATCCATTTTAGAATTCAAATGACTTTCTGGAACTTTTCCATTTTTTGGCCTTGTATTTTTGGAGTGTTCTCCTTCTTTCCTCCTCCACTAACTGTTCTGTGTCCCAGTTAACATGTGACTTTGGCTTTCTCATTTCTCCAACAGTATTGAGGTTAACTTTATTTCTTTAAATTGTATATTTCCATATATATTTTTAGAGAGTCAAGCTAAATTTTATAAATATAAAAGAATATCTGCAAGTTATATGAGTGAAAATGTTCATCTACTCAATCATGTATCAGTCATGTATTTATGTATTCACGTGCGCATGCATTCAACCATTAGCAAGTGTCTATTTTTTCTACACAATGACATGTGAACTGGAGGTGGGAGGCTTACGGGTACTAACACAGTTACTTCTTTCACAGAATTTAGAATTCAGGTGGGCACACTAAAAAGAAAACAGTCATAGTCCCATTTTTTTTTATATATATAATGCACACATATCACATATGACTGAGGACATGCAGAAGTTACGCAGGATAAGAGGGGAGCACATTAGCACAGGCTTAGGAGAAATTGACACCCAAGCTGAGACCTAAAGGGAATGGTACTAAGTAGAGAGAATAGCAAAGTCCACGGACAAGGGAAAGTGGGATGTATGCATTCAGAGAACTAAAACTGTTCAGCATGGCTAGAACAAATGTTTACCAAATGTTGACCAATAGGCCATGTTGTAGGCATGGTTGGTAATCATTACCATTGCTTTTTCATGTAACCAGTGTGTGAGGATTGGGAATATTCTCCAGGAATGTGAGCATCTATGGTATAGGCACCATGAAGGCAAATAGTTCAACTGACTCAAGATTGGAATGTGGGGGTGTACAGTAAGAGAAACTGGGAAAGGGATTTGAGGATTTTTGAAAGACAGTAAAAAAATGGTTAATTGTGGCACTTAAGCTGAGTTCGGAACTTAATGAATGTGAGAAGGTACAGATATTAGGGATTGGTTCAAGATGGCAGAGTAGAAGGACATGCACTCATCTCCTCCTGTGAGAGCACCAAAATCACAGCTAGCTGTTGAACAACCATTATCAGGAGGATGCTGGAACCCACCAAAGAAGGATACTCCACATCCAAAGACAAAGGAGAAGCCACAATATCATGGTAGGAGGAGTGCAATCACAATAAAATAAAAGCCCATACCTGCTGGGTGGGCAACCCACAAACTGGAGAACAATAATACCAAGAAATTGTCTCACTGTTGGGAAAGGTTCTGAGCCCCACATCAGGCTTCCCAGCCTGGGGATCTGGCAGAGGGACTAGGAATCCCCAGGAAATCTGGCTGTGAAGGCCAGAAGGATTTTATTACAGGACTTCCATAGGACTAGGGGAAATAGAGACTCCACTCTCAGAGGGCACAAACAAAATCTTTCATGCACCAGGACCCAGGAGAAAGGAGCAGTGACCCCACAGGAGACTGAGCCAGACCTGCCTGCTAGTGTTGGAGGGTCTCCTGTGAAGATATGGGTCAGCAGTGGCTCACCTCGGGGATGAGAGATGGCAGCAGCAGTCCTTAGAAGTGCCAGTTGGCATGAGGCCTCTTGGAGATTGCCATTAACCCCACCATAGAGCCTGAAGATTCCAGGACTGAGTCGCCTCAGGCTAAACAGCTAACAGGGAGGGAGCACAACCCCACCCTTCAGCAGACAATTGGATTAAAATTTTACTGAGCCTTGCCCATCAGAGCAAGACCCAATTTTTCCCACCTCCAGTCCCTCCCATCAGGAAGCTTACACAAGCCTCTCATCCTCATCCTCCAAAGGGTAGACACAGAATAAGCAAGATGAACTACATATGGTCTTGCATGCCAGAATGAAAACCACATCACAGAAAGTTAATCAAAATGAAAAGGCAGAAGATGATGTCCCAGATGAAGGGACAAGATAAAACCCCAGAAAAACAACCAAATGAAGTAGAGATAGGCAGCCTTCCAGGAAAACAATTCAGAATAAGGATGGTGAAGATGATTGAGGATCTTGGAAAAATAATGGAGAAGATGCAAGAAATGTTTACCAAAGATCTAGAGGAACTAAATGATAAACAAACAGAGATGAACAATACACTAGAAGAAATCAATAGCAGAATAAGAATGAAAAAAAAAAAAAAAAATGAACCCAGCCTAAGAGACCTCTGGACAGTGTTAAACACACCAACATTTGCATTATAGGGGTCCCAGAAGGAGAAGAGAGAGAGAAAGGACCTGAGAAAATATTTGAAGAGATAATAGCTAAAAACTTCCCTAGCATGAGAGAAGAAACAGTCAACTGAGTCTGGGAAGCATAGAGAATTCCAGGCAAGAAAAACCCAAGGAGGAACACATCAAGACACACAGTAATCAAAGTGACAAAAAATTAAAGACAGAGATTAAATATTAAAATCAACAGGGGAAAAATGATAAATAATGTACAAGAGAACTCCCATAAGGTTATCAGCCAATTTCTGAATAGAAACTCTACAAGCTAGAAGGGAATTTCATAATATATTTAAAGTGATGAAAGGGAAGAACCTATAACCAAGAATACTCTACCCAGCAAGACTCTCCTTCAGATTTGGTGGATAAATCAAAAGCTTTATAGATAAACAAAAGTTAAGAGAATTTCACACCACCAAACCAGCTTTACAATGCTAAAGGAACTTCTCTAGGCAGGAAACACAAAAGAAGGAAAAGACCTACACAAAAGAAACCCAGAACAATTAAGAGAAAGGTAATAGGATCATACATATCAATAATTACCTTAACAGTAAATGGATTAAATGCACCAACCAAAGACATGGACTGGCTGGGTAGATGAAAACAAGTGCATGGGTGCAATTCCACGTACCACATCACTCTACTTAACCCCCCAGTCTTACGTAATTATTTTCTATTGTTAGAGCTTCCCAGGTGATGCTATTGGTAAAAAACATGCCTACCAATGCAGATGACATTAGACATGTGGGTTCAATCCCTGGGTCAGGAAGATCCCCTGAAGGAGGGCATGGTGACCCACCCCAGTATTCTTGCCTGGAGAATCCCAAGGACTAAGGGAGCCTGGGCAGCCTGCAGTCCATGGAGTTACAAAGAGACGGATATGGCTGAAATGACTTAGCATGCACACATTTTATATTGTTAGGTTAATCATGTTTCCATTATGGCTTGCAATAATAGTTATCTTTTATTTTTTTTCTGGCTATTGATTGTGAGAACTGATAAACATCTTTTACTATTATGATTATGTAACTATTATTCTTTTTAATACCATTGTATCATGACTAGTTAAAAGAACATGACAGAATTCTATATCACTAAAACTACCATTTAACAGAAAAACCCATGATCACTTTTTAATATCCAGATGCACATTAGAATTTTCTGAAAAAATACAAATGCCCAGGTATTGTTTTCTTTCTCTAAAATTCCAGATGTGATTCTAATGAGCAGCCATGTTTAAAAACAACTGGAAACTGGACTATATGATTTTCTTTTACTTTAATCTAGTTTGTTTCACTTTTTCTATTTCATATTCTGTGTTCACATTTCATTTAGTTTAGGTTTTCCAATTTCTCTCTTTTATTTGTATTATTTCTCAAGCCTTTATCAAGTATAGTAGAAAAGCTCTTATATACATATACATATATATGTAGTATGTATAATATAATATATATATTTTAGAAAACATGAATTTTTGCTCAGCAAAAAAATTTATGACATTTTGTTCCATTCGTTTGACTATGTATGAATAGGATGCTAGATTTCTAATTTATATTCACTCAAAACTTTGATTTAATTCCATTTATTCTTTCATTATTGCTAAAAGTCTAAAAAACATTATTTTAGTGATTTTCAAAAAAGATTGAATCAGTCTTGAAATTTCTAGTACTCCAGTTCTGAGAATATAAAAAAATACTATGTTGTTAAAAAAAAAGAGTAATTAACAGGTGATACAGTATTATTAACTAAAGTACAGATTTTGTTGAAATTTCACACACAAAAAGAAGGTGGAAATAGAAAGGGTTTGAGATCTCTCTAAGGCTCTATGATGTCAAAGAGGTGAAATTAGAATAACTGAACAAGCTGAAAATCTAGGAGATTATTTATATTGAAGGATAGTATGTATGAGCCTTCAGATTTATGTTTTGAAGATCATTTAATGTGTCTTCAGGATGTCAAGGGGTTTCCAGGGAAGAGAATGACTGCAGTGGAAAAGGAGTCAAAGAATTGACAGATTTGGACATGAGTTGACTCTTCCACATCAACACTCAAATCACATGTAGGAGAGAAGAAGGACTCAAGATTTCAAAGTGCCAGAAAGGTGGAAAACTTTGAATAAATGGTACCTAGTGATCAGGGAGACTGGCAGAAGTCAGTGATAAAACAGAGTTGATTGTCAAGGATGTCAAAGGAGAGGTTTTGCAAGATGGCGGAGGAGTAATGATCAGTAAGTTAATGTGCGTAATAAGAGAGCAGCAAGTCCATCTCAGGAAGAGGCTCTGGGCTCTGAGAACAAGAGTAGCCTCCCCTTAAGTTCACTGCAAGAGCATGGTGTCCTCAGCAAAGGGCCATGTGTGAAAGGAGGTAGGATGGGGGTGACTCTTCAGAGAGAAGATGAGGATGAATGAACTTGTTTACCACAGTTAAAAAACAGGGTACCAGAAGACCTAACTAAAAAATCTGAAAGAATGAGAGTGGGGTTTTGGACAGAAAAGAGAAATCATAGAGCAATAGGGAGATAAGGATCAAAGGAGGAATTATCTGTCTCAGGTAGTTCTCTAAATTATAGATGAATTCTAAACATTTTCAAAAATTGCTCCCACTATTTTCTGACAGACGGATTCAGGGAGGCAGAAGTGCAGCCTAATAAGTGAGTCTTTTATTAAGGGCATAGGGGTTATGCTAGTCCAAATAAGTGAGTCCACAATTGTAGCCTTTGGGGCCTAGTGATACTTTTCATCATCTACTGGAAACAGCAGAAACTTCTGGTGTTTGGGAAATTGTGCATCTGCTACAATTTTGCACCTACTTTTGCATCTACTTTCAAGCTGAGTAGCTACTCAGCTGTGTCCTAGATTTATTACAGCCTGTGGAATGTGGGGAGGGATCTAATGTTTTTAAACGTGTTTTATGTTTTCAGTCAGAATATTACTTTATTTTCAACAATTGGTTTTTTAATATTTAACTCACTGTTTTGCTAGCTTTAATAACTTAGGTGTTATAATTAGCATTTGTGTTTTTCTTTTGAGAATTTCCTTCCTTAGAAATGACCATTGTCTTAAATAATTCTATTTCCTTAAATATTCTTAAATACTATTTCTGCAATTCAACGTTATTCTAACTCATCATACTGCCAGTTTTAGCAGAAAAACCTAGAAAAAAATGAATGTTATGTGGACAAATTCTATTTGCAGAAAACTAAATGAGCCTATTAATGTGACTTCACTGAAAGAACACAAAGGCACGTGCATATGTTTTTCTTTTAACGAGTGTAATGTGTTACTCGCAGATTTTATCTGATAGAAAACTGTATTCATGTTAATTTTAATGCAAAGCTATTGGATAGAGTTGCATGGTTAAATTCTGGGACTAAAAGCCTTTATATAATGCCTCTGAAAACACAATTTTTTCTTCTGGTCTCTTCTATGACTTAGTTAAGGGTCATTTTTGTTTGCTTGAATCCTCACCATCTGAAATAATATCTGTGACTAGAATTTAGCAGCTGTAGAGTGTATCATATTTACAAAATGCCTTAGCAAATGGCATTAATTCTACTCCTCAGAGAGACACACAGAGAGGGCTTCATTTGACTTAAAAGAAATTTAAAGGTTGATTGAATTTCAGATTGTTGGTTTTTTATAGCAAATAAAGACTAGATAGAATCTTTACCTTCTTATTTTGCTTTATAATTTCTTGTATGTTCTGTTCAGTGTCCACTGGAAAAACCGAAGTGAGGGCTAATGATTTTAGGCTTAACTGTTTCCATAAAACTGCCCTGTAAGTAAAAGATACTCTTTTCAGTGGCAAAACAGTGAACACATAGTAAGAAAATTCACATTCATGGACCATTATCTAAGCATTAAGAGGATCATTATAGTAACTATAGGGTAACATGGAAGACCTTGGGAACTTTGGGGAAGAAAAGCGAAATACATAAGTACAACTCCATGTTTCAATTACAGACTGCAAAATAGATGCCTGCACATGTCTAAAAACTAGAAATCAATATGAAAATAATTAGGGTTTTTTGGAATAACCAGATTGTGAGATTTTTTCCTCTCATGTTAACTTCTATTGTATTAATGAAATGTTTGTCCAATCAGTAAAATTACATTAAAATTGTATTCATGGTTTATCTGCAGTTTCATTCATCCAAGTATCTGTAGAGCTTTAGTATATGATAGACAATGTTTTATGTACTTGGAGTATATTTATGAATCGATAAAAATAAAATCCACAGTATTTTGTTTCTCACATGTAACTTGACAGGAATCCTTGGCAAATATGAGGGAAGACAGGAATCCTTGGTAAATATGAGGGAAGGAATACTTGGAGTTTTAGAGTTCTCCTGATTATTTTGTGTAATCAGGCTTGGTTTGTTGACAGCAGACTTCACAAAAAAGAGCACCAACAGAACATATTGATTAAGCCAAACTAAGTATTATTCTCACTGAAATAAAGAACACTGCCTTTAAACTTAGAAATATTTTAGAAGGGAGAAGTAAATAAAATATATTTATAGGGTTTTATATCCTAGTCTTGTTAGGTGGACAATGGTTGGAATTGTAAAGACTTTAAGGACCTAGAAACTTTAGATTAATGAAGTTTTAAAATGAAGTGAGGGTCAGAAAGAATTTTGATGAGCAAACTATTAGTCTTGATAAGTAAACTTTTGTCTTACCTTCTAGGAGCAAGCATTCCATGGAGTTAGGACCTAGGTCATCTTTGTTTGTTCCTTGGATTAATTTGGCACTAAAGCAGGCGCTTAAGCTTTGACCCCAAATTGTTTAGCACTGGGATAGGAAAGAGCTTGGGGTTTAGTGCTTACCACTTCCTTTGTGAGTGAGCCTATGTGCTATGGTCTGAATATTTATGTATCCCCAAATTTATAGGTTGAAATCCTAACCCCCCAAGGGAATAGTATAAGGAAGAGGAGGGACTTTGGGAGTTCATTGGTCATGAGGGAGGAAGACTTAGGAACAGAATTAGTGCCCCTGGAAAAACCCCTGGCTTTCATCATGTAACGGCACAGTGAGAAGGTCATCTATGAACTAGGGAGTGGCCATTAATCAAACACTAAATCTGCCAGCCCTTGACCTTGGGCTTTCCAGACTCGAGAACTGTGAGAGATGAATTTCTATTGTGTATAAGCCACCTAGTTTAAGGTATTTTGTTACAGCAGCCTGAATGGACTAAGATACTAGGCTTGATACTCATTCAAACAGACATTGCAAAAAGAGGGTGCTCTGTACCCTCTTTTGAAATCTATATCATCGTCACCCTCTTGTTTGAGAGTATAACCCTAGGGATAGCCAAGGGATGAGAGGTCAAGGAAGGTAAGATCCTAGAGTGGAAAACTGATTTGGTTAGTTGGCATCTTTTGTTTTGAAGGGATTTCAGGATGGTAGGAGAGAGAGCCCAACCTTCCACCAGGAAAGCTAAAGGGGACAGGTATCTCTTCTGCATACCTCTCTGCGAGCAGTTAGACCTCAGGGTGGTCACTCTGATGGTCCCAGCCAGGACTTTGAATCTTGAGAGGATGGCTCAGACCCACCATCATGTGTCGCCACTAGAAGTTAGCCCCATGGGGGTTGTGGATGCTGACACTGTGACCAGGGCTGGTGTGCACCCAGCTGGTGAACAGCCGTGTCCTAAGCAGACTGATGATGTAGTCTCCTCCTGGCTGCTCCTCGCTTCCACTGGGTCCGGCTCACCTGGTTCTTATGTTCTTTTGATGAATTCTTTTGATGAATTCCTTTTCCTGCTTAAGTGCATCAGTGTTGGTATCTGTTGTTTGCAATCCAGACCCCTGACAGGTTCACAGCCCTTAATAAATTTATTATAAATCTTTACTGCTCTTGAAGCCAAAGTACAGAAAGTCCTCTGACTTTTCCAGAACTTTAAGTATAAACTCAGTAGTAAAAGTTAGTAGGGAGGAACCAAAGAGAAAAATTGAGTTTTCATTTCAGTACATTCCTTTTACATAAAAGGGTAACAAAAAGAAGGGTGGTAGAGAGAAGAGTCCCTCAAGATGTCCCCAGCAAAATTTATGAAACTCTCAATAAGGAGACAAGGACAAGGCTTCATTGTAATTATTCCCTTTTGACTGTTCAAGCTGGTAGGCTTAAAATGGACTCCAAATGAGAGTGGTTCGCACTGCAATTAAATAAGTGCATGAAATTACAAACTGCATGTCTTTCCTCTCTGGAGAATATTCTTCCTCTATAAGTATTAATTTATTTTAATTCCTCTCTCTCTCTCTCTCTTTCTGCGTCTCTGTCTCTCCTGTTAAAAAGAAGTTCTCCCTGAAGGAAAATGAACTTTGATTGCTGTTAGTCCACTGAGAAAGCTTCCATTTGAATATGAGAATATACTTCTCTCTAATCCTTCCTTACATCTAGTGCTAAATTTATCAGAGTTGTTCCTGATATATTTTCTGAAAACAGTGGTGAGGAAAAAAGATGAGAAACTGTCAAACTCTTTTTATAACTGTCCTTGTCTTTTAGAAGTCATTTATCTTTGCTGTCGTGTGCACACGTGTGTGTGTGTGTGTGTGTGCATATGCACATATGTCCATGTGTGTGATTTTCAGAAGTACTTCAGAGAGAGATTATTTCCAAAACCTTACCACCAGTCGGCAGGGTTAACTCCTGGCAGAGGGTACACAGGCCTGTTACCTCAACAGTCTCAGAAAACCTTGAACAATCTTTCCTTCTTGGTTCCCTATCTACCTTATTATACTATCTTAATTATATTCACAGCTTTTAAACCTCAATTATAATTCTGTGCTTCAGAATTTGTATTGTTCTGCCACTTTCCCTCCTAGATTAACATTTATTTTCAGGATGTCTGCTCTAGTCAAATGGAAAGGCTCTATTAAGGCCATTCTTCTTGAGATGGGAGTCATTTTAATTAACTTAACAGCTTGTTTCAATGTTAATGGTGGAACTGTGAGAAGAAATGGATGGGTATTTGAATTTTCCAAATTCTTCAGATTATTAAATGCATATCCAGTACTGTTTCTTATAACTGAGAAACATCTGGTTGCTTAACAAAAAATCCAATTGGAATAGTTTTAAAACATCTGGCTTCAGTATTCTTCCTTTGAGATCATTGTACTTCTCTGATATCTGCCTGAAGTGACTCCCCTCTTTCTAAAGAAGGCCCTGTTGATGTCTACATTTATCTAAAATATTCAGACATGAATTGAAGATTATTTTTCTGAAGTAACCCTTTCCTGGGATGAAAGAGACATGGGTGATGAGGGTTCCTGGGCATTTGAGATCCTGAGAAAACTCCAGGATGACTCTCCATAAAGATTCTCCCCCTGCCCTGCCCCAACCTGGAGCCTAATTTACCAGTTAGGAAGCTACATCTTCATTGAGAGATGGTCTTGGCCTTGTTGTCCTGAAAGAGTTAGAGCACCTTTAACAAATATGAAAGATCTCTCCTAGGAATATCTTAAATACCGGGAAAAATCTGCCAGAACAGTAGTCACCTAAAGTTAGTTAGATTTCATTGTTAAAAATTATCACCACTAACTAAAACCCTTGCCCATTCAAAATAATGTGTTGTCACATAACAACAAGACATGTTATTAAACTGCCACATTATTGTTGCTTTAACAATTTGAGAACTATTATTTTTAGAAAAAAGACCTTATTCAGCCCCCCATTAGAGTCTATTAATTGACTAGAAAAACCAAATTGGATGACATTTTCAAAAACTTGGAATTGGTACCACTTCTCATATTTAAAGGACATTTTATCCTGGAAAATGACTGACTACTTCGATTAACCTCACATCACAACAATAAAATAAAGTTGTCCTTGGATGACTTCTAATTTGCATTGCAATTATCCCCATGGGAGCATTTTGTAAGCATAAGCAAACAAAAGATTGCTTGAGTGATATAGGCCTATGCTCCTGAGAGAGAAATATATCAACTACACACTTAAAAATATGGGTCTTAGTAAACATAAGGATGTGCATTTTTTCACCTTTTAGAGTTTATCTTTCTAATAATGCTCCAGAAGAAGACAATTCTGATATACTTTTCTTGGAGAGATCATGGGACAATGATGTCATTTGAAACATACGGGAATAAAAATCATGTGTTGTCCTAGAGCTGAGAGACTTTATTTATTTTTATTTATTTCTACTATTGGCTTTCCTGGTCTTTCTAAGATGATTTTATGTCATTAACTAGTAGTGACCTGGGGATTCAGTGGTGAGGTGGGTGTAATGAAGAAGATCCTCATTTGTGAAGAATCAAAGATGCTGTGAGTCAATAGGGCTACACATGTACATCTGCAGAAGGAGGAGATGTACCACTTTTGGGGGGCTTGGAATAGGTATATTTCACTTCTGCTTAGAAGATGAGGTAAGATGCAGAAAAACAAATTCCTGACCAGGGTTGGCACATTAGGGCCGACAGGCCAAATCCTGCCTGCCACCTGTTTCATAGACAAAGTTTTCTTGGAGCACACACTGCAGAGTGAAGTAGTTGAGAAGGAGACCACCTGGCCTGCTGAGACTAAAATATTTACTCTATGATCCTTTAGAGAAAATGTTTGCTCACCATTGACTTAGACTGTTAGCAGTTACTAAGTGGACAGCTTATCAAGAGGTTGAGTCAATTAGGAGACCATAATCATCTGTTTCCTGTGGCAGGGAGAACAACAAAATTGACACTACTACAGTGCTTACACACCCATCTTCTCACTCACCAGCATGGTCGAGTACCATCTCTGGGACAAGGGTGATGCCTGTCATTCAAAGGCATAAAGAGGCATAGCTGTTTCTCCCATGGGATAAGATTGTGTACAGTGTCTTCAGATAGAGTACACAAATATTTCTGCTCTTATAGATCTTACATTTTAGTGAGTAAGTGATAGGGAAATGGATGTGACATATCTGGAGAGGTTGGAATTTCTTTTAATCATTTTTTAATGTAAGTATAGTTGATTTACAATATTGTGTTAATTTCTGCTGTGCAGCAAAGTGATTTGGTGATGCAAATATATATTTTTTATATTCTTTTCCATCATGGTTTATCACAGGATATTGAAATCAGTTCTCTGTTTTGTATAGTAAGACCTTGCTGTTTATCCATGCTCTATATAGTAGATTCCATCTGCTAAGCCAACCTCCCACTCCATCCCTCCCTCAACCCTGTTCCTCTTGGCAATCCTAAGTCTGTTCTCTGTGTCAGCAGTCTGTTTTGTTTCGTAGATAGGTTCATTTGTCTTATATTTTAGATTCCACATATAAGTGATATATGATATTGGTCTTTGTCTGACTTCACTTAGTATGACAATATCTAATTACATCCATGTTGATGCAAATGACATTATTTCGTTCTTTTTAATGGCTGAGTAGTATTTCATTATACATATGTACCACGTCTTCTTTATCCATTCATCTATTGATGGGCATTTGAGTTCTTTCCCTGTCCTGGCTACTATAAATAGTGCTGCTGTGAAAATAGGGGATATTTTAGATAGAGTGACTAGGCAAGATCTCACTGAGAGTGGGATTTTGGATGAAGATTTGGAGGTGACAAAAATACTTATCCACTACAATTATATTAATAATTATAGCAGTGTATTGAGAAATGTCTGTATATTTTGTATTCCTTATTTAAGAGGGAAGCACAAAATATACTTTAAAAAGAATCTTATCAAAATGGAAAAAAAAAAATACAATGCATGGAGCAAGTCACCCCTCGCTAAATAGGACTGTGTTTCTCACCTGAGCAGAAGGAAGAAGATACTACATTTTTAACAAAGGCCCACCTTAAATTAGGGGAAAAGTCCATCTAACTATTAATATAAAGTATATGAATGGAAAGATTAGAATGAAAAGCCAAATAGAAAAATTTAAGGACACTTATTTCAAAATAAAGTTTTTAAATTTGAGAGAGACTAATCTTTTTGATTCTAAGGCTAAATTACGATAAAGAATCAGTACGCTCAAAACCAGCCTGTTTCTAAGTTCTGTTATTTTCCTGCTTTTGGTATGGATTGATGACATTGTATTCTAGTAAAAATTCCCTTCTCTAGGCTGCTGGGAGAGCAGAGCAGGGTATACAAGTGTTGTGAGTATGGGTGCGTACATAAAAGTGGAAGTGGACAGGTATGAAGCAAGAGTGGTTATTCACTCTTATTTCAAGATTGAAAAGCATTTTAGTTAAAATCTTCAAGTCCATGAAATGAAGTCTTGGGAACTTAGAATGTTATTGGGAAAAGGGGAATTTAGTCTGGCTCTCAAAATTCTGAGATTTTTGGCCAAGATGGAGAATGAAAGTATAATTGGGCCAGGAATAGAATGTAGAAAGAGCTTCAATTGCCCACATGTTAATAAACAAAGATAGAGAGGAAATGCAGTATGACCTTTTAGAGCCAAGCCTCTCTTTGCTATTCTTTAATGGTTTTTTCCCTCTTAGGAAATGTGACTCTAATTGTGTCTGCTTGTCTAAGGCCTCGGCTTCTCCAGGTCTCCAGAGGCCAGTTATACGCATGTTACCCTTCCTGCTTTCCAGTCATCTTGGCTCCTCTACAGAGCAGATGCAGATTTGAGGGGAGAGGACACCTGAGGCCTAGGCCTAAAGCTACTCAGTAATGGTGTCCTCTTTAAGAGAAAAAATATTGTTAGTATACTGTAAGTCAGGTCCAAAGTAGGTACTGAACATGAGAAAAGAAGTGACAAATTAAAAATTTGAGTTGGCATATATCACAAATATCACAGATATTAAAAGTCATAATGTACCCAACATAATTCTATGGACTTTTTCCATACACTTTTGTCTGTGTATTATTTTATTGTCTCTATTTTTTAATTTTATTGTAGAGTAATTATAAATTATTAAATTTAAATTTAATTTTAAATTATAATTAAATTTTAATTTAATTATAATTGAAATTATAAATGATAAATTTATATAAATAATTTATTCCAATAGTAAAAATTTTTTAATTAAATAAATTAAGAAAAAATTATATCTCTGCTATGGTAGAGGTACAGCCCAGGCTACAACAGACTCAGGTACTGGACTGATAGGCTCCAGGAGCTGGAGTCTTGGTTAGAAGAGGGTGGCGGGGAGGCAACAGCTTGTCTCCAAGTGGTAGGGGCCCCAGAACTATCTTGTGGACTGAAAACTGTTGCTTAATTTAACATAATACTTGCTTGGACCACCCCAAACTCATTTTCTCCTGTTGTAAGTCTTGAGCAAGGAGATCAAGCCAGTCAATCCTCAGGGAAATCAACCCTGAATATTCATTGAAAGAACTGTTACTGAAGCTGAAGCTCTAATACTTTGGCCTCCTGATGTGAAGAGCTGACTCATTGGAAAAGACCCTGATGTTTTGAAAGATTGAGGGCAGGAGGAGAATGGGCAAGAGAGGATGAGATGGTTGGATGGCATTACTGCCTCTATGGACATGAGCTTGTGCAAACTCTGGGAGATAGTGAAGGACAGGAAAGCCTGGCATGCTGCAGTCCATGTGGTCACAAAAAGTCAGACACGACTTAGTGACTAAAAACAGTAAGTCAATGTTCTATTGATGTGATGACCATCTGCTTTATTATTCAGTTTCCTGTCACCCAAGACCTAGAGCACTCACCAAGATTTAGGACTCTTGCTTCTGTACCATTGTTCAATTCAAACTTGAATCCATTGACTTTCTATCTTGTTTGTGAGGCTTAAAAACGCAAGAGGTCTTTGAGGTGAACTCTTAATGTTCTTTCCGAAAAAGTATCAAATACCTTTGTCAATGAGGAAGTAAAGCACAAACCTCCTCTGATTGCAACACAAGAGGGCTTAGAGAACAGAATACAAAGACATCCAACTACTCCTTTTAATACGTAGCAGCAGCCCCACAAAGAAAACATGTTGATCCCATTTGGTGATACATCTTCCAGGGAGAAGGGAGGTCTGAATGAAGGGAACTTTGGGCAGGTGGGAGGGATTGTTATAAGGAAGGAGAGGTTCTGTATAATGGAAGACCTTCCTCTGCTGCTGCTAAGTCACTTCAGTTGTGTCTGACTCTGTGTGACCCCACAGACGGCAGCCCACCAGGCTCCCCCATCCCTAGGATTCTCCAGGCAAGAACACTGGAGTGGGTTACCATATCCTTCTCCAGTGCATGAAAGTGAAAAGGGAAAGTGAAGTCGCTCAGTCATGTCCGACTCTTTGCGATCCCATGGACTGCAGCCTACCAGGCTCCTCTGTCCATGGGATTTTCCAGGCAAGAGTACTGAAGTGGGGTGCCATCGCCTTCTCCAAGACCTTCCCCTATGGGAGGATAAAAAGGATGGCAGCAGTAGGAAGAGGAACAGCATGAGAAACAGCCCAGCACCTACCTGCTACAGAGAGGCAGTCTTCATAGCTGGCTCATGTCATGATTAAATGAGTGGGAGAGAATATTAAGCAAGACAATCCCCTCAACCATTGTGGGTGTAATTCTCAGGCGTGGCCAAAAAGGCACTGAGGAATCCCTGCAGTATCTTGAAAGCTGAAAGCCTGAGCAGACGCAGGCCAATTTCTGTGATATTCCTAGGGGATTTCCTTCCTATTTTGAGCAGAGGAATGGACTTGGATGGGGCAGCGTGTTCCTGTGAGTTGGCAGGCACCCACTGAACAGAACAACTGATTTGCTCCTCCGGCGGCACATGCCAGTCAAATTGCCAAGCAAACATTGCCTAGGGGAAATACCTGCTAAAACTGAAATGATCACTAGCTAGATGGATTGGACACTTACTCCTGTCGATTATGATTATACATAATGTTTTAATTTTTGTTAATGTTATGGGCATGTGATAAAAATTGAAACAAGAAGGTAGAGTATCATTTTCTGACTCTAGATTCTCTATTTTTCAGTCCCTCCCCTGAGGCACAACTATCCCAGAGTTTCTGCATCTTCAAGCATGTATAGCTAACTTTCATTTATTAAATATGTCCATGAAGATTTTAGAGTAGGCATATAAAAGACAGTTTGATTGTAAAAATTGCAAACACTTTAGTATATTTTTATTCCTGTGTATTTGCTTTGTTTTAAAATTTATACCAGTCTACAGGGGGAAATCTGTATATATTTCTGTTGAAATCTTAGAAATCAGTTATTTTTTTAAAAACTTATTTACACAAGGCATGTTCACTGTGGAAAATTTGAAAAATATACAAAAGTATAAAAAATTTAAATAATTTTATCATACTTCTCAGAGAAAAGTACTACTAATCTTTTATATTCCTTTACATTTTATATGTACTTATATAATTTAAAGAGTCTTAATGTAAATACATTATATGTACATAAATTATACATGAATACATTATATGTATTTATATAATTTTAAAAGTTTTTGTTATTCAGTCATGTTCAACTCTTTGCAGCCCCATGGACTGTAGCCCACCAGGCTCCTCTGTCTATGGAATTCTCCAGGCAAGAATACTTCCCTTCTCCAGGGGATCTTCCCAACCCAGGGGTTGAACCCAGGTCTCCTGCATTGTAGTCAGACTCTTTACCATCTCTGAGCCACCAGGGAAGCCCTGTATAGTAAATCCTCAGAATTATTCCTTTTTAACTGAAAGTTTATGCCCTTTTGCTAACCTTTCCCTATTCCCCCCAACTCTGGTGAGCGCCATTCTCTTTATTTTTATGACTTCAGCTTTTTTTGAAGACTTTGCTTATAGAAGATACCAACAGATATTTGTCTTTCCCTATCTAGCTTATTTCACTTCAGTTCAGTTCAGCTGCTCAGTCGTGTCCGACTCTTTGCAACCCCATGAACTGAATCATGCCAGGCTTCCCTGTCCATCACCAAGTACCAGAATCAATCTGCTGCTGCTGCTGCTGCTGCTAAGTCGCTTCAGTCGTATCTGACTCTGTGCGACCCCATAGACGGCAGCCCACCAGGCTCCCCCGTCCCTGGGATTCTCCAGGCAAGAACACTGGAGTGGGTTGCCATTGCCTTCTCCAGGGGATCTTCCCAACCCAGGGATTGAACCCAGGTTTCCCGCATTGCTGGCAGACGCTTTAACCTCTGAGCCACCGGGGAAGCCTGCTTTTTAAATATTCACCGAATAAGTTCTGGTCTCATACATTTATAAGGTAATATTTGTTCTAGCCATTCATATAGAAATATTTTCAATTCTTCTAGAGATTGTTTAATGTTCATATCATAAATGTGAGATTTGGAATCATGTCCTAGTTATGCAGAATCAATCTAGACCTTCCTATTTTCAACTTAATGTAACCATTTTTTCCACTTGTGAACTTATTGTGAACTTATTCTCAGTTTATTAAAATTCTTCCAACCCATGGCTTTTAAAAAGCAATGCTATTTTCTTTAAAGTTTATAAAATAAGCTATCACTGGCTCAGAGGTTAAAGCATCTGCCCCCAATGCCTGAGACCCGGGTCGGGTCCCCTGGAGAAGGAAATGGCAACCCGCTCCAGCATTCTTGCCTGGAGAATCCCTGGTGGGCAGCAGTTAGCATAATGCTTTTCAAGTTCATCACATAATAGGATTTCCTTTTTTTAAAAAAAGGCCCACATAATATTCCATTGTATTTATACCACATTCTCTTCATCCATTTGCCCATTGACGGACATTTAGGTTGTTTCCTTGAGTAGGCTATTGCAGATAATGCTGCTGCGAACATGGAAGTACTCGTATATCTTTGGGATCATGATTTCATTTCTTTTTGGATATACAGGTGGGATTGCTGGACCATATAGTAGTTCTAGTTTTAATTTGAGGAAACTTGATACTGTTTTCCACAGTGGCTGTACCAGTTTACATTCTCACCTGCAGTGTATAAAGATTCCCTCATCTTCACATCCTCATCAGCATTTACCTCTTATATTTTTGATAGTAGGCATCTTAATAGGTGCAAGGTGATAGCTCACACTTATGTTTGCATTTGCATATTTCACATCTTTCAGGGACCTGTTGGCCATTTGTATGTCTTCTTTGGGAAAATGTCTATGTTCTTCACCCATTTCGTATTTATTTATTCTTTTCCTATTGAGTTGTATGAGTTCCTTTTAATATTGGATATTAACCCTTTATCAGATATCTGGTTTGGAAATATTTTCTCCCATTCCATCGATTGTCTTTTCATTCTGTTTATGATTTTCTTTGCTATGCAGTTTTTTAGTTTGATGTAGTTCCAACATGTTTATTTTTATTTTGTCTTTCTTTTTGCTGTCAAATCTAAAAAACTAATGTCAAGAGTTTACTTCTGAGAGTTTTATGGTTTCAGTTCTTATATTCAACTCTTTTAATCCATTTTGAACTGATTTTTGTTTATTGTGTAAAATAGGGGTCCAATTTAATTATTTTGCATGTGAATATGCAGTTTTTTCCAATTTTTGAAGAGACTCTTCTCCACATTGTGTACTTTTGGCAACTTTGTCAAAAATTGATTGCCCATATATGCATGGGTTTATTTCTGGACACTATTCTATTCCATTGATCTATATGTCTGTTTTTATGCCAATACCACAGTATTTTGATTAGTATAGTTCTATTACAAATCTATGGCAATTCACTTAGTATTTTTATTTAACTTTCTTAATGTATTGTTTGGAATCATAAAAAATTCTTCCAGATAATGATTAGTGTGTAGATTAATATTTTATTGCTTTAATGTCCTGCACCAGATTATTTCAAATTTTTCACCATTACAAATACTTATATACACAAAGTGTTTGGAAAATTTCTAATTTCCACTTTGGGGAAAAATGTCCTGTTTCAGAGAATATATTCTGCTAGGTTTAATACAGGTATCTGAGTTCCAGATACCTATTATATAATTTCTGATAGAAGATATTTAAACAAATTTTTTGTGCATCCTTTATATTCTAGATATTGTCCTGTGTATCATCACACACATAAGCTTACTTAATGCAGGTGATCACTAATCTTCACTATGGAAACTGAAAAGAAAAAGGCTTGCAGCACATATATGTTATTCTTCTGAATCTCTCTGAAAAGTGATCACTCACTAAGTACTGTAGTAAAATCTTGGAAGATAAGGAGCGTACCTTCAGGGCCGTGACATTTTGCAACTGAGTCTTTGGGAACAAGACTTATTCTGTGTTAGTGCCACAGTCTGAACTAAAATATATTTAGATTTGCTAGTTTTATTAATAACATCCACTTCCAACTTTTTAGTCTTTCCTGCTTTTCACCACTATCTTTGGGCCTGAATCACCCTCCTGAACACATTATTTTATGCTGAATGATAATCGGAAAACTGCTGTAATATAGTTCAATAATCCTGAACCAGAATGTTGGCTTCATAGGCTAAAATAATTTGGAAGATAGCTTCCTTTTTACACATGTCCAGTTCTTCTCAAAGATATGGCCATAGTAATTCTTATTACACTGTTTCTTGCTTTTCCTTTCTCTCTTTAAGGATATTAAAGCTTTCCACGGAATTGAGCATTTAGTTAAGTCCACATTTAGTATATCTGTTGAGTAATTCTTCCTTTCACTAAACCTTGCTGCATTTTTCCCTTATTCTGAAATATATAGTTTAAATTGTATGGAAGTGCATGCATGCTTAGTCACGTCCAACTATTTGTGACCCCATGGACTGTAGCCCACAAATCTCCTTTGTTCATGAAGTTTTCCAGGCAAGAATACTGGAGTGAGTCACCATTTCCTATTCTAGGGGATCTTCCTGACCTGTGTCTTTTGCATCTCCTTCATTCTTTACCATTGTGTCACCTGTATAGGTAAAGCAAATGGAAAATTATTGCTACCTTTTCATTATCATTTATACAGCTGTTATGTATGTAATATTACAAATGTCCACAACATTCCTTGTAATTTATAGTACTGTGAGCAATATAAATAATATGACAAGCACTGGGCCAACTCAGTCATTGTAATATCTTGCCAGAAATAGATTGAGAACTGTGAAATTATGTTCAGTTCAGTTCAGTCACTCAGTCGTGTCCGACTCTTTGCAACCCCATGAACCGCAGTACCCCAGGCCTCCCTGTCCATCACCAACTCCCGGAGTTCACCCAGACTCACATCCATCGAGTCAGTGATGCCATCCAGCCATCTCATCCTCTGTCGTCCCCTTCTCCTCCTGCCCCCAATCCCTCCCAGCATCAGAGTCCTTTCCAATGAGTGAACTCTTCGCGTGAGGTGGCCAAAGTACTGGAGTTTCAGCTTTAGCTTCATTCCTTCCAAAGAAATCCCAGGGCTGATCTCCTTCAGAATGGACTGGTTGGATCTCCTTGCAGTCCAAGGCACTCTCAAGTGTCTTCTCCAACACCACAGTTCAAAAGCATCAATTCTTCGGTTCTCAACCTTCTTCACAGTCCAACTCTCACATCCTTACATGACCACTGGAAAAACCATAGCCTTGACTAGACGGACCTTTGTTGGCAAAGTAATGTCTCTGCTTTTGAATATGTTATCTAGGTTGGTCATAACTTTCCTTCCAAGGAGTAAGCGTCTTTTAATTTCATGGCTACAGTCACCATCTGCAGTGATTTTGGAGCCCCCCCAAAAAAGGTCTGACAGTTTCCACTGTTTCCCCATCTATTTCCCATGAAGTGATGGGACCGGATGCCATGATCTTCATTTTCTGAATGTTGAGCTTTAAGCCAACTTTTTTACTCTCCACTTTCACTTGGTAGTAAATGCAAATTTCCAAGCTTACTGAAAAATATATTCTGCAACATTAAGAGTTGCTTTTAGGATCAAATAATGTTCAGTGTTATTTTCAATTTTATCAAATGGATGCTAATGAGGACTTTAGTTGGCTCCAGCAAAGTTATTCTTTACCTTGTGAAAAATATGAATTAAACTTAAGGTGATAATATAAATGCTTCATTTTTATGGTTTGAAAATTCTACAGAAAATGAATATTTAACAGATAAATATCTTTGATGCATTTCATTAGCAAAATATAATTTACAGTTGAAGTTTTTCTCCTCTGCATAACTAGGACATGATTCCAAATCTCACATTTATGATATGAACATTAAACAATCTCTAGAAGAATTGAAAATATTTCTATATGAATGGCTAGAACAAATATTACCTTATAAATGTATGAGACCAGAACTTATTCGGTGAATATTTAAAAAGCAGGCTTCCCCGGTGGCTCAGAGGCTAAAGCGTCTGCCAGCAATGCGGGAAACCTGGGTTCAATCCCTGGGTTGGGAAGATCCCCTGGAGAAGGAAATGGCAACCCACTCCAGTATTCTTGCCTGGAGAATCCCATGGACGGAGGAGCTTGGTGGGCTACAGTCCACGGGATTGCAAAGAGTCGGACACAACTGAGCGACTTCACTTCACTTTAGCAATGAAGGGGCTTCCCTCTTGGCTCAGCTAGTAAAAATTTGCCTGCAATGCGGGAAACCTGGGTTCAATCCCTGGGTTGGGACGATCTCCTGGAGAAGGGAATGCCTACCCACTCCAGTATTCTGGCCTAGAGAATTCCATGGAATGTATATGTATAGTCCATGGGGTCGCAAAGAGTCGGACACGACTTAGCAACTTACACTTCACTTAGCAAAGAAGATGGCAAAACATGAATATGCCCTCTTTACACCAGGTGAGGATATGCAGAATGTTAGATGGTCACGAGCTCCTTTCTAAGAGGTTGTATTTGTTATCTTCATACCAAACTACCTCAAAATTTAGTGATTTAAAACAATAATATTTTATTATCTCTCAGGTTTTCTGCAAGTTAGCAAATTGACCAAGGTAGAGAGGAAATGACTGGTCTCTGTTCTGTAACGTTTAAGGCCCCAGCTAATGACTCTTAAGGTTGGGGATTGGAATCGTCTGAAAGGCCATTCACTCACATGACTGGTGATTGATGCAGGTGTAGACAAGAGACTTCAGTTTTTCTCCATATATTCTCTCTCTCAGGGCTAGTCTGAGCTTCTTCACAGCATAGCAGCTGGGATCCTAGAGCAAGCATCCCAGAGAGAGATAGCCTGTTAGAAGCAGAGTCCTTTCTATGACATAACCTTGGAATCTTTAGAGCATCAATTAGATCAGACATTATATATTAAGATCATATGTTGTTATTAAGTTGGATCAGCCACGAACTTTATCTTGGATTCAAAGAGAGAGAAATAGACCCCACCTTTCTGTGAGGGAAATGTCAGTCATTCCCCTCACACTATAGATGATGTAAAATCTATAAATTTATCTTTACATAAAACAATCTGCTATGGGTGAGTGGAGGTAGGCTATCTACTGCCAGTTCAGGGTTTTATTGAGTGAGACATAAAAGTTTAGGGCCAAAAGCAATGAGGCAGTGTTGGGGGTGTGGAGGTGTATGGATTTTATGGACTGTGGATTTAAAGGTCCAGAGGGAAAGGAAAGGTGAGGATTTGACATTCAGAGATGATCTGGGGGAGGAGCAGAGACGTTTAAAGGGGATATTTATAAAGCTTTCTTGTGTGGTATGTGTGGTAAAACTGGTTTTCTATATTCTTATAATCCTTAGAGAAAATAAGGTCCCAATGAGTTGTAGAATTGGATTTATTTTAGGAAGGATACAATGAGCTGCTGAATATGACCTCTGTGTAATTGTAGTAAAAAAGTAGGGGCCTGCAAAATCTAGGTTACATCTGCTTTCAGAAACAGTTAGCCATAAATGTGGCTGTCATGGCCTGATGTTTGGTGGTTCCCAAATGCCAGTACAAAGACTGGTGCCAGTGGATGGTGAAGTTTTCATTGGCAGCCTCCAAAATCAGAAACTAGACAACATCATGAATCTTTCACAAAGCTAAATTTATTCAGTTACAGAAATGACTTGAATTATGAGCTTATATCCATCCAACATTTTTGGGTTTTGTGTGTGTGTGTGTGCACGGTCTATCAGTTGTGTCCAACTCTTTGCAACCCCCTGGACTGTATAGCCCGCCAGGCCCTCTGTCCATGGAATTTTCCTTTTTTAAAAAAATCTATTTATTTCAGTTGGAGGCTAACTTCTTTACAATATTGTAGTGGTTTTTGCCATACATTGATAGGAATCAGCCATGGGTTTACATGTGTTCTGTGCTCCCCATCCTGAACCCCCCATCCACCTCCCTCCCTATCCCATCCCTCTGGGTCATCCCAGTGCACCAGCCCTGAGTACCTGTCTCATACATCGACATTTTTGGTTTTTAAATTGTCTTTCTTCTATGAAATTATGGTGATACTAGATGATACCTATATTTCAGATTTTTAACTGTCCGTATTGGAAAAACAAAAGGTTGTTGGCTACTATACTTTTGGAGAAGGAAATGGTGACCCACTCCAGTATTCTTGCCTGGAAAATCCCAAAGGACAGAGGAGCCTGGCAGGCTGTAGTAAGTGCATGCACGCGTGCTTATGTGCGTGCTTATGTGCTCAGACACTTCACTTGTGTCTGACTCTTTGCGACCCTATGGACTGTAGTCTGCCAAGCTCCTCTGTCTATATGATTCTCCAGGCAAGAATACTGGAACGTGTTGCCATTTCCTTCTCCAGGGGATCTTCCTGACCCAGGGATTGAACCCACCTCTCTTACATCTCCTGCATTTGCAGGCAGGTTCTTTAAGACTAGCACCAGAGCTATACTCCATAGGGTCACAGTGAGTTGGATATGACTGAAGTGACTTAGCCCACATGCATGCACTATACTTTAGTTCCTGATACCCTTTACCACTACTCTAAATTGCAAATGTGTTTAAGAGTATTTCAGACTTTTTACCTTTGACACATTTTATTGATAGTGGAAGCAAAATTGAAGGGTAAATTTATCTGAATACATGGGAAAATATTTTATTTACTTCTTACAATCCTAAGGATTATCCCTTGATTTTTCTTTTCTTCTGTCTACTAACAGTAGCTATTGCTAAAGCTGTGGCTGTTCAGTCACTCAGTCATGTCCGACTCTTTGTGACCCCATGAACTGTAGCACGCCAGGCCTCCCTGTCCATCACCAACTCCCGGAGTTCACCCAGACTCACATCCATCGAGTCAGTGATGCCATCCAGCCATCTCATCCTCTGTCATCCCCTTCTCCTCTTGCCCCCAATCCCTCCCAGCATCAGGGTCTTTTCCAATGAGTCAACTCTTCGTGTGAGGTGGCCAAAGTACTGGAGTTTCAGCTTCAGCATCATTCCTTCCAAAGAAATCCCAGGGCTGATCTCCTTCAGAATGGACTGGTTGGATCTCCTTGCAGTCCAAGGGACTCTCAAGAGTCTTCTCCAACACCACAGTTCAAAAGCATCAATTCTTCGGCGTTCAGCCTTCTTCACAGTCCAACTCTCACATCCATACATGACCACAGGAAAAACCATAGCCTTGACTAGACGAGTCTATAGGGTTGCAAAGAGTCTGACATGACTACTTGCACTTCTTATTCTAATCATGGTTAGATATTTATCTATTCATGTATTCATTCATTAATTCAACAAAAATTGAGTATCTGTGTTCCAGAAACACTAAGACAAAGAAGATATCTGCCTTCAATCCAAAAAAATCTAGCATTTTATTTTATAACCATCATAAATATTTACTGAGGATTGAGGGCAGGAGGAGAAGGGGATGACAGAGGATGAAATGGCTGGATGGCATCACCGACTTGATGCACATGAGTTTGGGTGAACTCCGGGAGTTGGTGATGGACAGGGAGGCCTGGCGTGCTGTGATTCATGGAGTCGCAAAGAGTCGGACAAGACTGAGCAACTGAACTGAACTGAATTGAACTGAGGACTGAATTATAAAATAATTTAAATCATTTATAAAATATGTTTTCTTAGTATGAGTTTATATAACCACTATATATTATAGTAGTTGGAAATCCCCTCTTATATTTTTATCTGCCCTCATCAGAAAAAAAGATGGAGCTAACACTAACTCATTACTGGGCTGAAGATATTGAACCATATACCTTGGTGTATAGTCTGTTGGTGGCCTTAGATCAAAGATGTGTGGCATTTATCCAAAGATACTGTGGAACATACAGACCAAAAACCAGAAAAGTATGACCTTTAAAATGAGACATGAATAAAGAACCCCAAAATCTCAAGATTTCTTAATGCAAATAACATTTAGGGTAGATACAGTTAGAGCAGTGCTGTATTCTACTCTCTATTTTGAAAAATGTTACTCAAAGAAACTTTAACTTTAATATTTGAAACAGTCAGTACAAAAACATGTTCATATGTTCATTAATCACATATAAATTTAACTATAATGTCTCTGCTATCATTATAGATTTAAATTTAGATATGTCCATGTTTCCCTTTAAAGTAATATAAACCAAGCAAAACACAAGCCACCAGTGACTTGTATATAAGGATGTCTTATATATGAGGAATGACTGTTAGATAATGATTGCAGGGAGAAATGTCAACCTCAGATATGCAGATGACACCACCCTTATGGCAGAAAGTGAAGAACTAAAGAGCCTCTTGATGAAAGTGAAAGAGGAGAGTGAGAAAGTTGGCTTAAAACTCAGCATTCAGAAAACAAAGATCATGGCATCTGGTCCCATCACTTCATGTCAAATAGATGGAGAAACAATGGAAACAGTGACAGACTTTGTTTTTGGGGGCTCCAAAATCACTGCAGATGGTGACTGTAGCCATGAAATTAAAAGATGCTTGCTCCTTGGAAGAAAAGCTATGACCAACCTAGACAGCCTATTAAAAAGCAGACATTAATTTGCCAACAAAGGTCCGTCTAGTCAAGGCTATGGTTTTTCCAGTAGTTGTGTTTCGATGTGAGAGTTGGACTATAAAGAAAGCTGAATGCTGAAGAATTGATATTTTTGAACTGTGGTGTTGGAGAGACTCTTGAGAGTTCCTTGGAGAGCAAGGAGATCTGACGAGTCCATCCTAAAGGAAATCAGTCCTGAATATTCATTGGAAGGACTGATACTAAAGCTGAAACTCCAATACTTTGGCCACCTGATGCAAAGAACTGATTCCTTTGAAAAGACCCTGATGCTTGGAAAGATTGAAGGCAGGAGGAGAAGGGGATGACAGAGGATAAGATTGTTGGATGGCATTACCGACTCAATGGACATGAGTTTGGGTGGCTCCAGGAGTTCGTGATAGACAGGGAATCCTGGTGTGCTGCAGTCCAGGGGATCGCAAAGAACTGGACTCAACTGAGTGACTGAACTGACTGAACTGAAAATGAAAATCTCTCTAACTGAAGTCTATATAAAAACAAGTTTTCTGGATATAGTGAGTGGGTACTTTATGTCATCTAATATACAAATCACAGCAGGTGACTTTCTATGGGAAAGTTGTTTCTGTATGTCAAAAGTAATATATGTGTGTTTGACATGGAGAGTCAGGTCCATATGGTTATTGAGGTAGGCTCAGGAATGGTGTCTCTATAGGCATGCGACCTGAGCAGAATCTCATTGTATCTTATAGTTTGTCCAGAGAGTTGGAAATCTTTTATCATGAAAGAGATCATACATCATGTAACACAACCAGAAAAACCCATCAGACATTCATCCTCTCTCTCTTTCTCATACACTTTTATTCTCTGTCTTTCACATGCACACACACACACACACACAATTCTAATGCTTCCATAACAGCTTCTGTCTGATAATACAGATTTGAACCTCTGCCACATACTAGCAACTTAATCCAGGATGTATTACTTAACCTTGTTTTGCTTTGGTTTCCTTATGAATAAAAATGGGTTCCAATAATTGAATATTCCCTGCCTCCTAGGGTGGTGTTTGAGAATGAAGTGAGAAAATATGTTTAAGATGACTGGCACTTGTAGTGAGCATTCAATAAATGTTGCCTCTAACTAGGTAGGAAGATTGAGGCCCAGGGAAATCATAATATGATCAAGGTAACTAAGGTAGCTGGTTCAAGGCTAAGCAGGATTAGAATGAAAGTGCTACACTCAACATACCAACAAATTTGGAAAACTCAGCAGTGGCCACAGGGCTGGAAAAGGTCAGTTTTCATCCCAATCCCAAAGAAAGGCAGTGCCAGAGAATGTTCAAACTACCATACAGTTGCCCTCATCTCACACGCCAGCAAAGTAATGCTCAAAATTCTCCAAGCTCAGCTTCAACAATACATGAATCAAGAACTGCCAGATACTCAAGCTGGATTTAGAAAAGGCAGAGGAACCATAGAGCAAATTGTGAACATCCATTGGATAATAGAAAAAGCAAGAGAATTCCAGAAAAAAATCTACTTCTGTGTTATTGAGTATGCTAAAGCCTTTGACTTTGTGGATCACAACAATCTGTGGAAAATTCTTAAAGAGATGGGAATATCAGACTACCTTATCTGTCTCCTGAGAAACCTGTATGCAGGTCAAGAAGCAACATTTAGAACCAGACATGAAACAATGGACTTGTTCCAAATCGGGAAAGGAGTACATCAAGGCTGTATATTTTCACCCTGTTTATTTAACTTATACACAGAGTACATCAGAGAAATGCCAGACGGGATAAAGCACAAGCTGGAATTAAGATTGCTGGGAGAAATATCAATAACCTCAGATATGCAGATGACACCACCCTGTGGTGCAGAGGCAAGTATAGAGGAACTAAAAAGCCCCTTGATGAAGGTGAAAAAGGAGAGTGAAAAAGCAGGCTGAAAACTCAACATTCAAAAAACTAAGATCATGGCATCCAGTCACATCACTTTATGGCAAATAGATGGGGAAACAATGGAAACAGTGACAGACTTTGTTTTCTTGGGCTCCAAAATCACTGCAAATGGTGACTGCAGCCATGACATTAAAAGATGTTTGCTCCTTGGAAGGAAATCTATGACAAATCTAGACAGCATATTAAAAAGCAGAGACATTACTTTGCCGACAAAGATCTGTATAGTCAAAGCTATGGTTTTTCCAGTAGTCATGTATGTATGGGAGAGCTGGACCGTAAAGATGGCTGAGTGCCAAAGAATTGATGTACATTAGAAAGGTTCTGGAGAAGACTCTTGAGAGTTCCTTGGACAGCAAGGAGATCCAACCTAAAGGAAATCAGTCCTGAATATTCATTGGAAGGATTGATGCTGAAGCTGAAGCTCCAATACTTTGGCCACCTGATGTGAAGAGCTGATTCACTGGAAAGACCCTGATGCTGGGAAAGATTGAAGGCAGGAGGAGAAGGGGATGACAGAGAATGAGGTGGTTGGGTAGTATCACCAACTCACTTGACATGAGTTTGAGCAAGCTCCAGAGGATGGTAAAGGACAGGGAAGCCTGGTGTGCTGCAGTCCATGGGGTCACAAAAAGTCAGACATGACTGAGCAATTGAACAGCAACAACAATGATTCCCAATTCAGTGTTCTTTATTTTATACTAAATTGTCTCGTGAATTGGCAGCTAATGATATAATTACTTTATTTTTAATGTTTTGTATTTGTGCCTTGTCTCCCCAAGTAAACTATAGTTGTTTTAAAGGCTAAATCCATAGATTAGTGACTTTATCAACCACAGGCTCTAGGTGGAGGGCTCTTGCTGTTGGGGCTCAGTGTTCATTGGTAATTATTAACTTTTGACACAGTCTTCAACCTGAAACTCTTTTATTCATCCCATATATCTCATTCTTCACTGGCTCAAACTATTAAGTCAGCCATTACAGTCTTTGCACAAAATTGGGATTGCACTGTGCACAACCACTGACTACTTTCTCTGTAATTCCCCAGAGAAGAACATGCAATTTCCTGCTATATTTCTGCAGTGAGAAGAAAATAATGTAATTCATCTCTGCTTTAGTTTCTCCATATATACAATTTGTATACAGCATTACCCAATCACAAAAGAATTCCCATATAATTTAGCTTATTGCTATGTAAATTCAGACATAACCCAGACCACAATATCATCCCAAAAATATAATAGGTACCCATAGGGAAAACCTGGTAGAATATCTCAAGAGTGGTGATTATTTTTTAGTGTTGGATAACAACTTTTATATAAAGGTGATCCACTCATGATGCATTTATGTCACTATTAAGTACACTCACCAGTAAGCTAATATTTAAGATTTTATTTTATACATCTCTATTAGAATGTATTAGTGTACTAGACATTACAAATTACCACTGCAATTTCCTTTGGAGTTACTCTTAAGAGTCAAACATTTCCTTGAAAATCAGTTTCCTAAACAAACGTCTTAAATATGCCTTTGAAAGTTTTAAGTTGCTTGTAATTGGCATTTCACATTTTGAGAACTTAACAAGCATTCAGCAGCAAGTATGTAGATCCTACAATTTTTTCAGTTTTCTCCCCACACTCAGGATGTTGTTAATATCCATTCAAAGGAGAAGCTAGTAACTGAGTCACAGGAACAGATGGACCAATTTGTCCTTCTGTAGACCTAAGCCCTTGAGCCCATTATCTGACCCTCAGGAACCTTCCCAGCCTTCCAAGTCCTCGGCTGTATAACCAGGAGTTCATCTCCTGTTTAAGTGTGGATTGAGAAGGGTAAAGACTACCCTTTCCAGGTTAACCCAGATTGAGAGAGAAGGGAAGAACTTGCTGAGCCTTGCTTTCCAAGGAGCATTAAAAAGATACTCAAAGGACTGGAGAGTGCTCTCTGTAGGAAAGTACTGGACAATTACACTGTCTCATGAACAGAAAACCTTCAGATGACTTGAAAATAGCCAAATGAAAGAACAACCAGTTTCAAAGTTTGTTGGCCTATGACACTCCTCTAGGCATTCTGTGTTTCCAGGTCAATCTCATTAGCTAGAAATAGAATTTACTAAGCCTTATTAGGAGTCTGACATTTTGTTTGAGAATCCAAACTTTTCTTTTCAAAAACTAGGACAAAACTCATTTATATATCAACAGGGATATGAGAGAAAGAGAATACCAGGG
This sequence comes from Bos taurus, assembly GCF_002263795.3. Classification (NCBI taxonomy): domain Eukaryota; kingdom Metazoa; phylum Chordata; class Mammalia; order Artiodactyla; family Bovidae; genus Bos; species Bos taurus. The sequence continues at coordinate 19,286,762 of NC_037347.1, forward strand.
AAGTTATTGTATTATAAATATGTAGAACATAATAGTTTGAAGAGGAGAGATTTCTGATGAGCCCAAATAAATGTCAGGATGTAACTGAAAAGAGCTTCAATTTACACAGTGCAGCAATGAATTATAGGTCCATTAGGGTAGAAATCATAATAAGCCATTAATTTAAATAAGAGCCCCAATATGCATAGAGTATCGTGTTTCATCAATTAGAAAGAGCTTTCCATGAGTCACTTTTCACATTAGATGACTCAGGGCAAGTGAGATCCTGGATCTGATAACATATTGAGAGAAGTCCACCCATCATTTTTGTGTCCTGGTAAATTCCAGTGACTCCACAACTGGATGAAAATGGCTTTCACTTTTGAATACTTTTCTTTAAGTGAATTTGGGGTGGGGGGAGGTGTGAGTGTCCTTCTTCAATGCCTACCATATTTGAGATGCAAAATACTTCAGAGAGTCTTTTGCTTCAACACTCTGACTTGTGAAAAATTAATCTTGACATAAAATTAATCTTTTTCTTTGTTCACTAAGGCCTGGTGGTATCAACTTCCTTTAGCCATTTATGGGCAAAAAGCTAATTCCCAGCGCTGCTCTAATATAATTGCTAAACATGAGAAGTTGTGGGGATGAGTTAATTCTACCTGCCTCATTAGATTCTACCGTGGTTCCTTATAGGTTGCTCATTCACCACTGTGCCAGTTTTACTATCTGTGACTTGAGGCTAGTAGAAGGAACAGCGTATCTGAGGTTCAGCACCAGGAAAGCAAGGACAACAGAGAGAAATAAATTGGCCAGAATGAGTGATATTAGCCAGAATGCTGCTCCCAAGTCCACAGCAGGACCATCTACAGTGTGGAAGGCAGCTCAGACGTGGGTCAGTTTGTTCAGGAGACCACACATTAAAATCTGCTGCATTGTTTTTTTCATCATTTTCATTTGGAAAAAAAAGAGAGGTGGCTCCTTTGTGAGGCTGTTAATTCCATAACATTATTTTGTCACCTCACCTTCTCATCACTTTATTGTCATCAGACTTTAGTACATGGTTCCCACATAGAAGATGCTTCTCTTTTATGTTTTAACCAGATCTCTATCATGGCCAACAATGTGCAAATGTTAGAAAAGAGAGAATGAAAGCAGTAATTGTATAAAGAGAAAATGAGTGGAAAAAAATACAGGAAAGTGATCCTTCCATGCTCAATTTTAGCTGAATACAAATTGTTCATATCTTTGTCTCAGTGTTCAGATATGAAATATCCAAAGACTAAAGGATCCCAGATCTTTATTTGATCCTGCCTCTTAAGTTTGGTCTATATGGAAAACAGCACAGACTCTAATTCAGGCTCTGTAATAAAAGACTCAGCTGTGATCCAAAGTGTTTTCAATATTTTTCTGATAGACTTATAGTGATTTTTCATGAAAAGCACTTGATTCAAATGTCATTACTTTATCTTTTAGTGTTTTAGTCAACAATAAATGATATTTTCTCTGATACACTCCTCTCAAAATGCTAGAAAAGCTTATGGCAAACTGCCATTTCAACCATTTATGCTGCACCAGGAATGTGGTATTAAAACATAGAAACTGGGAAAAATTAACTAAACTACTCCTATATACTTCAAAAGAAGTGACAGAAAACCTGGTAAAGTAATAATGGTATGATTATACTCAACAGATTGATGTATTTGATAACATTTGATATATTTAAAAACATAGATATATTTGATATATTCTCAATAGATTGATATATTTGATAACATTTCAGAAAACTCTGCACTCTAACATTTTAAGAGATCACAGGGCATATTTTAAAAAGTATCCATACCGTCCAGGGTGGTTAGTTATACTTCATGTCATCAATATTTCATGGGATTTATGATCAAACATTCTGGTTCAAATTCTATGAACACTGCAGAGAAAAGAAGGTTAAGGTGGTAGGAAAGAGGGAGAAAGGGGGGAGGGGAATAAGAAAGGATGGAGAGAGAGGAAGAGAGAAGACAGGAAGGGGAAAGGTAGATATGAGGGAGGAAGTAGCAATCACTCAAGCCCATGTAGGGTCATCTTACAAGTGATGCTTAAGAGTATCTTCATCTCCAGGGAGTAAGGAGGGAATTGCAAAGTGATCGAATAGGACACACACTTGGATAAAATCCCAGTGCATGACTTTCTTGAGACCAAACAGTATTTAAAACTGGAGAAAGTAGAAGAGAGAGCTTTTGAAATCTCTCAGAGATTTTAAAATAATTCAAGTAAGGATCTGTTAAAACCAGAAAGGGAACACATAGCTCTTTCTTGTCTTCCATACTTTACTCTCCCACATTAAGTTAACATCTCTCTGGTTTGCCCTGCGGTTAGTCAGATTGCCTGGAGGAATGCCCAACATTCTTGGACAATGTTAGGGTCTGTCTGGGGTCTGCCCCATGGCACCATTTCCAGACTTTTCCTGCAGGTATGTCATCTTAGTGTGCTGTTCAGCCCCCAGTGGCCTTCCCTCTTGCATTTCCTCATTTACTTTTTCTTCTCTTATTTCCTTCAGTTGCCATCATTGTCCCTGCGGTGCAGCGTAAGTGCTTCTAGCAACTCTTAACTGCGCATTTGTTGTTACTGTACGATTAAGGTACCTGGATATTATAAAATGCGAATACTTAGTATTTTGAAACATCATTCCCTCTGGGGGGAGGGCAAACAGAACATCTGAGAAAGGGTCAGAGTTCAGAACCAGATCCATCAGAGTCTGACTTTCATTTGGATTGGTCCATTTTTTCCTACTGCACACATGAGCCCAGCTGTGTGCCCCTCCCATAGAACAGGGCTCACCAAGTGATGACGGGGACTGTACAGCGTACTGAGGACAGTCAGGGTGAGCTCTTTACATGGGTTCCGAGGAGGAAATGATGCTTGCCAGGTGGCAGTGGCCAAGAGGTTACCAATGAAACTAAGAGAACTGGAGCCTGGACCATAGATGAAGATTCTTCCCTAAGTAATATACTTGGCCTTAATGAGAAATTAGCAACATGGTCCACTTACGAAAATGCGTTGGGGTAAGAGTAGAGCTTTCATAATGCTGGTAGGAGAAACACATATTAGTTTCATTGAATTAGTTTGTTCATACAGTTATTGTTGGCACCATAGCAAAAAAGATTAAAAGCTCCTTTAGCTACTCGATCTAGAGTCTAATAGACACAGTGGGAATAGGAGCTCCACGATTCACTGACTTCCTCACCTGGGACAAAGCACTTAGCCTCTCAGAGTCTCAGTAGAGTCCTCTGTATGAAAGGATAATAGTAATTCATACACAGGGAAAATTATCCCTTTGTCTTCTGTATCTTCTTGTTCAGTCACTAATTCTTGTCCCACACTTTACAACACCATGGACTGTAGCCTACCGGTCTCCTCTGTCCATGGGATTCCCCAGGCAAGAATACTAGAGTGGGTTGGCATTTCCTCCTCCAGGGAATCTTCTCCACCCAGGAATCAAACCAGCATCTCTTGCACTGCAGGTGAATTCTTTACCACTGAGCCACCTGGGAAACCCACTCCACTCCTCAGTTCCCTGACAAAACCACACTTTTCCATAGTTTTGCCTGTCTCACTAGCTCTATGCCCTCCCTCTCCTGTCACTCCTGAATCTATTTTATGCTGTTTCTTATCTGATTTCACTAATAAAATGGTCCTTATTCAGATGAACAATAATCTTAGTACCTTCAAATAAAATGAATCTTCCTATACATCTCTTATTTGCTGTCTCAGCAGGATTCACTGCTTTTAGCATCCCTGACCTGACATGTTCTGTCCTCCTATCTCTCCTAATACCACCTTTCTTGGCCTGATCTGTGAGGTCTGGGACACCTGGCCTAGCTGAGGCCTCTCTGTGTTTTCACCCCCCCAGGACACTAGCTTAGGCTTGTTCAAATGGTGGTAAAAGGGTTCCTAGCATCAGGAGAGGGCAAGCCTCACAGAACAAGCACTTAGTGAGCATCTGTTTGTATCATGTTTCCTAGCAACCTCTTGGCCAATGCCCAGAATCAGTATAGGATGGGCAACCCAATATGGAGCCATAGGGAGAGGATCAACTTCTGGCGGACAACTGGAAGGGCTCTGTTGACTAGTTTCACTCCCCACAGAAGCCTGTGAAACTTAAAAAAAAAAAAAATAAGCCTCTAGAAATGGTCCCAAGGAGAAACAGCAAATGAAGAAACAACTACACAAGAACATCTACAAAAATTCAGTAAGAAGGTGAAAGCCTGTGCTGTTAGAACCACAATTGCTCCCCCTCACTTCCTTCCCAGTTCAGTGAAGTTGGAGGCCCTACTCCTGGCTGGTACAACCAAGAATGCGGGGCTCCCTTTCCTCGACAGCTCCTGGCTAGAGGGCTTTCTTCCCAGGAGGAGCAGGGCTTCAGTGTTTCTTATCCTACCCCAGTGCCTGTTGCTAAAATTAAGCCCTGGATGAGCACGGGGAAGAGAGGGAAGAGCTCCCTCTTCCATCCTTACCCCCAACCCCAGCCAGAATGGAGAATGGAGATAGCATCTTGTATGCAGCCCCAAAGGATGCTGAGGTCCTCATGCCTCTCTCCTGGGCTCCTGATACGGTGGTTCTGCACCAGGAGAAGCAAGCCTAGAGAACATCAGGCTGCTGCCGCCAAGCCATCACTAAACTCAGCTTCTAGAGTGAGACCATTCTCAGTCCCACTGAGAGAAGCTTATCATGGCCTCCATCCCTGTCTTCAGAGCTGTGGTTTAGAGATTTTGTCTGGGAGGAGAAGCAGTCTATAAAATAAACAGTTCTTAGTCTCTTCCCAGAGGAACTGGCTTAATTTGCAACAAAGCATGGAGAAATTCAAGTTTAAGAGTGCTCTCAATAACAGTGGAGGCCATGGTGAAATTGGGAGAGTCAAGATACAGGAAAAATCACAGGCTAGTTTTTAGGAGAGTATCAGGAATTGGACCATTAGGAGAAGTGCCACTGGGGTCAGAACCTATACTGAACCCTGCCCTCAGAATCTATGCCTTCAAAGGGGCCATGGTCTGGTTGTATTTGTTTGTAGAGCACTTTGTGCCCCAGGCCCTTTCTATCTCCACCACCAGTAGGTTAGTCTAATCTCTCATCATCTCTCACCTGAACACTACCAAATCCTCCTCACTGGTGCCCAGATAAGGAATACCCTCTAACCGAGGTGCAATTCAATAAGATCTACAGCTGTAGCCAGAAAAAAAATCATTTGCAATTCAAAACTAATCCTGTTGTGTGCTCCCCCTCTACAGAGACTGAAACATGGACCTTTAGTGATGTTTGATTTAGTGCTGACCGTCTCGAACTCTCATTTCCTGCCTGTGTCTGTCACTTCTTCCAGCACCATGGTAAAGCTTCAGCCCCTCCTCTGCCTCTACCCACCCCCAAGTCCACGCTCTCTCTGGACCTCTCTTTCAAATTTTATGATGATGGAGGGGATTCTCCTTTATCGAATGCTTATTCAGTCTCTGTTCTCTCTCTCTCTCTCTCTCTCTGGCCTGGACCTCCTCCCAGGGAGCTGTCCTCTACCCCGCACATGGCGGAATGCCTCACCGGTATGAAGAATATATGTCTTTCTTTGATCCTATCAAAAGAGTGGTATCACAAGTTTTTACATCAGAATTTAATCTTGAAAGGGAGCTTCCCGTGTCACAGTGAGGTGCAATGATACCCCTTCCACCATCTTACAATTCTTCCATGGCTTCCATTTCATTTATTTTTATCATAAAGTCTAAAACCCTTGGCTTGGCCTACAAGGTATGGTCCGTCCCCATCGTTCTGGTTTCTTTGCTTGTCTCATGTTGGTCATGCTCCCCACTGTCCCACGGTCTACCTCAGGACATGTGTACCTGTTATTTCTGCTTGAAATGCTCCTCTTCCTCCTCATTCCTAGTCTTTACTTAATTTGCTCTTGGTTTATGTAACTCAGCTCAAAAATCAGTTTCTCAGAAAGGCTTTGCCTGACATCTCAACGCAGTCCTCCCAACTAGGTCAGATATACTTTTCTTCAAGCTCTGACTTTGGTTAAACTTTACATCTATATATGTCATAGTTTGATGAATATGTATCTCCTTCACTAGACCATGACCCCCATGAGGTCAATGACTTTGTATTTTCTCACCATTGTACCTTCAGTGTGTAGACCACTGTCTAACCCACTGTAGATATTCTGATCAATCTTTGTTTAGTTTGAAGTAAGTGAAGACTCTCACAGCATAATATATGTGTGATTTCTAAAAGCATAAATCCTATGTTAGAATAAGCTAGGTTATGTTATAATAACAGCCCTGCCCACAAAGCCACATACGTTCACAAATTTCAGAGGCTTAAAACAACAAAGGTTGTTTTCTCACTGATGCTGCATTTCCCTTGTGCTTTAGCAGGGGACTCTATTCCATCTCAAGCTTCCTGGGTGGATCAGTGGTAAAAACCTGCCTGTGCAATGCAGAGATCTTCCCCTGAGTCGGAATATCCTCTGAAGGAGGAAATGACAACCCACTCCAGTATTTTTGCCTAGGAAATCTCATGAACAAAAGAGCCTGGTGGCTGCAGTCCATGGTCATAACAGAGTTGGACACAGCTTAGTAACTAAACAACAACTGTTCCGTCTCATCTGTGTTCTGGGACTCAGGCTGATGGAAGCTACCACTTGGAACATTATCTATTTTAGTGAGAAGGGGAAGAGAGACAGGGATTTTTCCACACTGGCAATTAAAAACCCCAGAAAGGGCAGAAACATACTTCATCTCCATGTGCTATCAATTAGCCAGAACTAGTCTCATAGCCCTGCCCATCTAAAAAGGGGGCAAGGAAATGTAATCCTCTCAAGTATTGAGAAGAAAGAACCAGATGTGTGAGACCACTAGAAATCTTTTCACTGTTGTATTAGTATAGAGCTGTGTGTGATTAAAGTTCAAGTTGAATTTGAAGGATTAAAGAAAAAACTCAAGAGGACATAGTAATTGAACTGGGCTGAAGAATGAGATTTGGAGAGTCTGGGTGAGGAAGCACTGCCAGTAGAGGAAGCAGCATGAACATAATCAAAATGTCTGTATGAGTATGTGTCTAGGTCGCGCTGAAGAGTGATCAACCTTGCTGAAGCAGAGAGTGGGTGTCGGGAAACCGTGGGGAATGACACTGGAGTGACAGATTTGACCATTAGCAAACCCATGCTCCTCTGTTAGTATTTTTGTTCCCCAGAATAAGGAATAATGTAGAAATATCCTCAGAATAAGGAATACAGCATGTAACTTTAAGCATATTAATCAACCTTACTTGATTGTTCTTCGTTTCTAAAATTCCAAATTGTCAGCTGCTCCTTGCCCAGACTCTTTTTGGTTGGCACAGCAGTTCAGAAAGAGCTGCGCCTGACTTAATCCGTCTTTTCAGTCAACTGTCAATTCATGAGCAGGTAAACACCAGTGACCCTGCTACTTTATGAGAACAGTGTCTTTAATCTTATCTTTAATTGCCATTTCTAGGGACTTAACTGAGTGGAGAGACTCTTAACAATGATCCAAAGTGAAGGATAGTGTCAAATAATAGATTTTATGAAAACCTGGATGCAATTGAAGGATGTCATTCAATAAATCTGCCCCCAAGAAACTGGTAATATTCAGTCAATACAATTTGACCTGTTTTCTCCCACCTTACATTTGTTAGGTGTCTTGGCATTGGGAAAGAAAAAGAAAGGGCATACTGTCTCCGTTCTACAGATGCTTTTTATTCGGATAGCATTTCCCCTAAATATCTGTTTCAGTTCTACTAATAAGAAACAGATATTTGGGGAAAATGATATCCGAATAAAAGCATATGTTAAGCAAAAAATGTTAACCATTAATAGAGCTATGTTTTGCTTATTAAGCCCTCTGTGCATTGATCCTCAGAGGGAGTATAGTCTAGTGACTAAATATGGTCTCCAGAGCCAGCCTGCCATATGGGTATGTGTGTGTGTGTGTGTGTGTGTGTGTGTGTGCACGCGCGCGCTCAGTCATGTCCGACACTTCGCAAGTCCATGGACTGTACCACAGGTTCCTCTGTCCATGGAAGTTTTCCAGACCACAATACTGGAGTAAGTTGCTATTTCCTCCTCTAGGGGATCTTCCTGATCCACAGATTGAACCCGTCTCCTGCGTGTCCTGCATTGACACGTGGATTCTCTACTACTCAGCCACCTGGGAAGCCCTAAGCCACCTGGGTGAATGTTATTTAATCATGATATTGTCATTAAAAATCATGAACGTTATTAAATCATGCTTTTATGGCAAGTCCACACTGCTGTGGATTAAGTTCCATCCCCTGAATAATTCCTATGTTGAAGTCCTAGCCTCCAATGTGACTGTATTTGGAGATAGGTTTCTAGAAGGTAATTAAGATTAAATGACATCAGAAAGGCAAGGTCCTACTCTGAGAAGATTGGTGGTACTCATTATAAGGAGAGGAGCAAAAAAAAAGGAAACGAGGAAAGGGAGGCTCTTTTCCTGATGTGCGTACACCCAGGAAAGGCCTTGTGAGCACACAGATAAGGTGGCAATCTGTAAGCCAGGAAGACCTGTCACCTGAACTGAGCCATGCTAGCACCCTGATCTCACACTTCCAGCCTCCAGGACTGAGAGAAAATGCATTTTTGCTTAGGTTTAAATCACCTAGTCTATGGTATCTTCTTTTTTTAAAAACTTTTTTATATGCGTATGGCCAGTTAACAGGCTTTCCAGGTGGCTGTAGTGATAAAGAACTCACCTGCCAAAGCAGGAGACACAAGAGATGTGGGTTTGATGCCTGGGATGGGAAGATTCCCCTGGAGAAGGAAATGGCAATCCACTCCAGTATTCTTGCCTGGAGAATCCCATGGACAGAAGAGTCTGGTGGGCTATGGTCCAAAGAGTTGCAAAGAGTCAGACATAACTGAAGCAACTTAGCAGCATCGTAGCTGGTTAACAATGCTGTGATAATTTTAGGTGCCCAGCAAAGGGACTCAGTCATATATACATGTATTTATTCTCCCCCTAAACCCCCTCCTCTACAGGCTTCCACATAACATTTAGCAGAGTTCCCTTTGCTGTACAGTAGGTCCTTATTGGTTAATTTTAAATATAGCAGTGTGTATATGTTGATCCTAAACTCCCTAACTATCCTTTAGCAGCCTGAGATGACTAATACACTCACCTATTAAATGAGGATAACCATCATGCCTATCTGATAGCATGTTTCTAGTGGATTGAATGTGTGAATATATGCTGAGCTCTTAAATTGATTCTTGGCCTACAGTAAGTACTTAATAGACCTTAGCTAATACTACTGATATTTCCCTCTCCAATCTCTCATTTGATAATGGCAGATTCATGTTGATGTATGGCAAAACCAATACAATATTGTAAAGTAATTAGCCTCCAATTAAAATAAATAAATTTAAATTAAAAAAAAAAAGAATTCTACTTTTTCAGTCAGATCTGGATTGGACTCTCAGCTCTGTCTCCTATAAGCTATATGATCTTGTTCAAGTTATTAATTTCTCCCAGCCTAAGTTTTGTATCTATAAATGTGGCTAACAGCATGTTGCCTGCCTCATAGGGTTGTTGTAAGATTTGAAAGAGATATGTATGTAAATATCTGGCGCACAGTAAGCAGCCTATATGTGCTGTTTACTGTCATTGTTAGAGGCTTACAGAGCTTCCTAGTTTGTATTATCTGAGTAAGAAACTCTCATCTTGAGAAAACTTGGAGGAGCCAATAACAGCACTTTCTCCTGAAACTTGGAACTCTAAAGATATCCTTCCCAGGACCATTCTTCCTTTTATTTTGTCATTGTGAGATATTTGCTTTGTGCAATTTTACTTTCATTTAATATAAGCCCATAATATCCTTCTCGCCATCCTGATGTCAGTCTTATATTACCAATTCGAAAGAGCATGGGCTGTGCCCCTTAAACTCAAATTACTTAAAACAACAGCATTAAAGCACTGGGTGTGACTACTGCTTTTGCAATGAAACTGAAGACGGCAGAGTGACAATTTTCTCACAGCTATTGAGTGCAAGATTTGAAAACCTGGTTATTATCTCCTAATGTGAATTCCCTTGGAGGAGGGCATGGCAACCCACTCCAGCATTCTTGCCTAGAGAATCCCATGGACAGAGGAGCCTGGCAGGTTACAGTCCAGGAGGTCATAAAGAGGTGGACATGATTGAAGTAACTTGGACTCCATAAATATGTCGTGGAACATAGTGGTCGTGAATATCCTTACGTTGAGTGTAGACAGAGGAGTATTATGTACAGGGTGCGTGTGTGCTCAGTCTGTCAGGACTGCCAGGCTCCTCTGCCTACGGGGTTTTCCAGCAAAATATTGGAGTGAATTGCCAATTCTTCCCCCAGGGGGTCTTCCTGACCCAAGGACCGAACCTGAGTCTCTTATGTCTCCTTTATTGGCAGGTGGATTCTCTACTACTGAGCCACCTAGGAAGCCCATAAGGCACAGCACTGCTTCTTAAAGTTTAATGAATGAGTCACCTGAGGAGTATGTTAAAATGCAAGTTCTGACTCAGGAAGTATAGGATGGGACCTGGAATTATGAGGTTGCTGGTCCCCATGCCCCTCTGAGTAGAAAGGATATAGATGCTTTTAGCATTAGTGACTTTGAAGGCTTTGGGCTATTTTTGTTATTTAAAAAAAATTTTTTTTTTTACATTTTTGTATTCACTCAAATGTACACTGGAAGAAAGAATTGTTTTTAATATGAATGGGAATTAAAAGTCAATGTGGTAGAGATTCAAATTGGACATGATATAACTGCCTCGGTTTCTTTCTCCATATATGTGTTCCTAAATCATCCACAGTGGCTTTGTCATCTACCCCTTTTCCATCAAATGGGGAAGAAGCACTCCTTGGAACTTATTTCCCAGTGTTTACCTTCCATAACATACTAAATCACATCACCCTTCCTAAGAAGCTCACCTTGTTTTCTGACCTCTGCAACCTCAAGTTCTCATTTTTACCAATAAGTCATGTGTGAATTCTATCCTCTGGCATCTCCTCATCTCTGTTGATCTCTTCTTGGGAAGTCCCATCCATCCACTGACACGGATTCATTTGTTACTTCAGGCCTTTGGAGTCACTCTGAATCAATATCTTTTGTCTTAAAGGTTCTCCTAAGTTTTAGTCTTACATACCCAGTGGATTTGATATTTATGACCTGTCAGCCTTCAAACTCAACAAATTGAAAACCAAAGTCTTCATATTTCTTAACCCTGGACAACCAGCTCAATGACCACTGGGTTATTTTATTCCCTTTATAAAAACTTTCAGTGACTGTTTACTAGGGAATGAAATCTCTATCTCCTTAGTCTGACATTGAAAACCCTCCTTTCTCAAACCTCACCCTTTTTTTCTACTCATATCTTCCAATGCTCATCAATATGTGACTGACTTAAGTTTGTCAACATCCTCCTGTTCCCAGGGCATGCTTTGACATTCAGTCTTCATAGTGTTTTTGTGCTGAGTTAAATACCCTTACACTGATCTTTGCTTATCCAAATGCTACATGTCTTTCCAGGCCTATGTGAGATGCTACCTTCTTTCTGGTATATTCTCGATTCCCCTCCCTGACGGGAATTCCTCCTCTTCTGAGCTGCTGTAACACGTGTTCCCTGCTATTCAGACGGTACCTGCCATGCTCTGTGTTCCAGATCTGATCAAATGTCTGCCATCTGAAGTCCCATGTCCTCCAGCTTTCTGGCATCACTACTTTCTTTAGCAGCTAGGGAACATGACTCAAGCCCCATGCCTTGGAATGACAGGCTCTGACTTCCTTCCTTCCTTTCTAGGCTTATGTTCCTCTGCTACATTGAGAGGAAGCGGGAGTTGTCAACTATCTATTCCAAGCCAGTTCATCTACAACTCAATTCTCTTTATTTACCCAGCTCCTAGTGGAGTAGGAAATGGCTATCTCCACTCCAGTATTCTTGCCTGGAAAATTCCATGGACAGAGGAGGCTGGCGGTCTACAGTCCATGGGGTCAGTTGGACATGATTGAGCACAGACACACACACACACCCAGCTCCTAGAGTTGCTTTTAGCTCTTCCTTCAGACTGGTTTCCTCCTATTGGCCACCATTTGAAATGTCCAGACTCCACACCTCCTCTATTATTACCCCAAATACCACTAACAGCAAGTTAAAGCTTTACTGAAAGTTTTGGGATAATACAAGCTAAGCACAAAGGAGTCAACTGGAGTATAAATGATGGAATCAGAGCTCCTAGACCTCTGTCAGACACTCCCTAACCAAGCCCATCCACAGTCATGGGACCCCCATCTTCAGCCTTTTCCCCCTCCCATCTGCTCTCCTAGGGTCATAACTCTCCCATAATCCAGAGTTCAAACCCCTTTTACTTCTTCATGCAGAATGTTTCATCATTCCTGTTGCTTAAAATTTACCTGTTTATATTATACACGATAGTCCCCAGTTCCATACTCAAATAGCTTAAGTGTTTTCCTAAACCTGATAGCCGTTCTGTCCCTCAGAGGAATTCTGCCGTCCTGAAAGTATCTTGGGTCTGTCAGATCAAAATAAATTAATTTTTATAACCGCAGCACAATGAGATATGCAAAAGTATTATTGACTTATTTTTGGATGTCTCATTTTTTTTCTATTTCAATTGAAAACCATGATATGCTCCTAGGGAAGGAGCATATAGACTCCAGCATTTTATTACATCCCAATATGAGGGGGTAAAAAACAGAGTTTGAATTCTTAATTCACCATGTTTAAGGTTTGTGACTTTGGTCATGTACTTCTCCTGGGGGACCCTCAGTTTCCTGAGCTATAAAGTGTAATAGTATCTGCCTCATATAAATGCGAGGATTTAGGTTATTTTTATAAAAATCATTTAGTTAGAGTCCTGACACACAGTTAAAAATGTTTGTTGAAAGTAAAACGGTTACTCCAGTGAGGTTTATTAAACTTTCAGTTGGATACAGTGTATATTGCAGGATCCTGAGAGCTATTTGATGCTCTGACTTTCCTGTCACAGTCTCATCATGTTTACTCTGGAGTCAGTTCCATAGAGCTCTAACCTTAATTGAAGAGACAGGAAATCATGACTTTAAAACTCTCAGTGTTAAGCCTAAATGACACATTAGTTTAGAGACCTAGGAGTAATTATGGAAGTATCTTCTCAAGTTGTAATGTTTTCCCCTGCCTTAGTGCTAGCAATCAAAACCACTGAATTAATCTGAGCAGGGTTAGGACTTTGGATCTAAGGAAAATCACTTAAATTTGAGGCATTATGTGTGCAGTACAAGATGTTCCAGCTTCCAGTGCTCTCAATTCTGTTTGAAAGAAATCGTGCAAGGGACCAGAGATCCATCTCCAGACCTCTGAGCCCCATAACGTCTGGGCAGGCCTCCGGAAGTCTGATGCTGATTCCAGAAGGAGGGAATTCTCCTAGTTTGCTGAAGGGTTAGCTACTCTCTGGGGATAAGGGATGGGGAGTGGAGATTGGGATGTGGAGTGAAGATCAGGATGCGGACATTTCCATTATGCCCTGAAATTGCACAAAACCCACTACAAGAAGTGTTCACTAAAAGTTTCCCAATTTTGTTGGCTAATCTCTAGCTGAAATGCTTTTTCATGTATGTTTGAAATTTCTCCATGTCTTTTAAAGTACAGCAAAGAAGCAACTCGTTTGCTGCTTTTCTAAATTCCCTCAGTTGAAGTAAATCACTATTTCCTCCCCTTCTATATTCCTAGAGCATAAAGTAAAAGTACTTACCAGAATCTTTGGTTAATGATAATGATGGAAGGTCAGAATTGTTCTTTCAAGTTCAAACTTGAAAGTCAAATTTCCACTTACTGGCTGTTAGACCCTGGGCAGGTTATTTAACCCCACTCTGTATTGGTTTTTTCACTTTTATTTTTCATAAACTACTGAAACATTAGGCAGAAAGCTTTTTGATAGCAGTGACATATTTATATGATCATGAAAGTCATAATGATTCTGTTTTTAATATCTGATTTACATGAATGTGAATGGTTTCTAAGAGTAAAGTAGCTTTTAATGGTATAATGTAGAATGTGTGGCAAGATCAGAAATGTACATAAACCAAATTACTCAGCGTGCCTTTGTAACTCTTAATTACTTTTTATATATAACAAAATAAGGGTAAATCAACTTTTTAAAAAACTTAGAAATGATCATAACCATAATTTAAACTTACCACTTGTCATATATAAAGCTTTCCTTGCACAGACATGTGAGGTGGCAAAATAGGAAAAGTAAGTAAATATTTTACAAAATTCTCTCTTATTGAAAGTATTACAGAAATTAAAATTCATATTTCCCTAAGGATGTTTTATTTGTGAATGGAAGAATAAATAGGGAACATTTCACTGCAATGAACTTTTTTTTTCCTCCTCTGAAAACTTAAAAAAAGAGGGAACAAGAATCTGAAATATTAGAAAACTGTCACATTTGTTATGGCAAACACTGTGATCCTGAATAAAGCTTTTCTCTTTTGTTTCTCCTGTTTGGAACCAAACACTGCCAGTACTTTAACATATAAATACAAGTTCATTTAGCCATAATTTTGCACAGTGTTGTTCAAAACAATCATTTCTTTCAATGACTCCAAGTAAAATTCCTGGTTCTCCTTATGAGTATAGCATCACTCGCACCCTCTCCTTAAGGCACATCCACCCCACATGCTCTTCCACACCTTTCTCAACAGAGGTAACATTGGAAGAGCTCAGACTTCAACATAAGATTGATTCCGTATTAGTTTTCCAAGGCTGCCATAGCAAATTATCACAACACAGATAGTTTTAAACAACAGAAATTTATTCTCTGATAGTTCTGGAGACCAGAAGTCTGAAATCAAGGTGTCAGCAAGACTCATTTTTCCTGGAGGCTTTAGGGAAGTTTCCATTTATTGCCTCTTTCCTAGCTTCTGGTGGCTCCAGGTGTTCCTTGGCTTGTGGAAACATAACCGACATCTCTATAGTCTTATGGGCTTCTTCTCTGAGTATTTCTCCTCTTCTCTTCTCTTCTAAGAACACATCATTGGATTTAGGGATCACCCCAATCCAGGATTATATCTCAAGGTATTTAATTGCAACTGCAAAGATGCTTTTTCCAAATAAGCTCACATTCATAGGTTCTAGTTGGATGTATCTTTCATGGACTCACTACAGGTTTGTTTGGACTAAGGCTATGTTCTTGTCAAAGATGTACCAACCACAAAGACTATTTGCATGAAGTCAACATTTCTTCTGCCCTATTTGACTGAGTTGTTCAAGCTTACAGTATACTTCCAAAGGGATATTTAATAGCTAGAGGCTCCTATTCACTGACCTTGAAGAGAGGCACTTTCCTAGGGAAGGGGTATACAGTTCTTTCCTGGCCTTTTCTATAAGATAGGCTTAGCTGTGTAAAACTTGCCTAGAGCCAGTTCCACTGATTGTCCATCAGGATGGCATGTTACAGAAATTGTCTCTGAATATGATAGGAATAAGTATGTATATGAAGCATTTCATAGACAAGTGCAGTTGCACGTTTTCAACCAAGTGCCCATGAGCTTGCCTAAATATTTTCACATTTTAGACCCTTACCATATTGGGGAAAATAATATTAATGAGGATATAACATCTAATTTTTAAGATTCTGTGGAGCAGGGGCCAATTTTGAAGAAAATATTATAGGTACAATGTCCTTAAACTGTTAACAAGATTTTTATCGGAGGCTGTTTTTTTTTTTTTTTTTAAGTTAATCAAAATGGAATGGGTATGAAGATGATGTATCTGAGATACAAAAGAATTGACCTATAATTTTTTCTAACAGTAGGACTAAATGGGCATAGATGGGGCTCCTTTTCTCTAGATAGGAAAGGGTATACATGAGATTCCTCAAGGATTGCTAAGACCAATATTATAATTTTTCTGAGGACTGGGGAGATGCAGTAAAAATGTCTAAACTTTTTCAAGATTTTCCTTTTTTTTAGCCTGCATTAAGCTAAACTGATGAGTTTTTAAAGAAGATAGTAAGAGTTTTTAAAGGAGATTAATTTTCACATGAATGCATGTGAAATTAGTGCATTTCCAGATTGTAAACATAAACACACACACACACATAGAGAGAGTCTGTCTTTTCATGATCCAGAAAATAGTCTTTATTTGAACTCTTTATACCTGGAAATGTTAATGTCCACTAAATTTTTTTACTTTCAGTTTAGTTCAGTCACTCAGTCGTGTCCAACTTTTTGCGACCCTATGGACTGCAGCATGACAGGCTTCCCTGTCCATCACCACCTCCCAGAGCTTGCTCAAACTCATGTCCATTGAGTCGGTGATGCCATCCAACCATCTCATCCTCTGTTATCCCCTTCTCCTCCCACCTTCAATTTTTCCCAGCATCAGGGTCTTTTCCAATGAGTTAGTTCTTCACATCAGGTGGCCAAAGTATTGGAGCTTCAGCTTCAGCATCAGTCCTTCCAATGAATATTCAGGACTGATTTCCTTTAGGATGGACTGATTGGATCTCCTTGCAGTCCAAGGGACTCTCGAGATTCTTCTCCAACTCCACAGTTCAAAAGCATCAATTATTTGGCACTCAGCTTTCTTATAGTCCAACTCTCACATCCATACATGACTACTGGAAAAACCATAACTTTGACTAGACAGATCTTTGTTGGCAAAGTAATGTTTCTCTTTTTTTATATGCTGTCTAGGTTGATCATAGCTTTTCTTTCAAGGAGCAAGCGTCTTTTAATTTCATGGCTGCAGTCACCATCTAAGTGATTTTGGAGCCCCCCCAAATAAAGTCTCTCACTGTTTCCATTGTTTCCCCATCCATTTGACATGAAGTAATTGGACCTGATTCCATGATCTTAGTTTTCTGAATGTTGAGTTTTAAGGCAACTTTTTCACTCTCCTGTTTCACTTTCATCAAGAGGCTCTTTAGTCCCTCTCTACTTTCTGCCATTAGGGTGGTCTCATCTGCATATCTGAGGTTGATATTTCTCCCAGCTATCTTGATTCCAGCTTGTGCTTCATCCAGGCTGGCATTTTGCATGATGTACTCTGCATATAAGTTAAATAAGTAGGGTGACAATATACAATCTTGACATATTCCTTTCCCGATTTTGAACCAGTCTGTTTTTCCATGTCCAGTTCTAACCGTTGCTTCTTGACCTGTATACAGATTTCTCAGGAGGCATGTCAGGTGGTCTGGTATTCCCATCTCTTTCAGAATTTTCCACAGTTTATTGTGATCCACACAGTCAAAGACTTTGGCATAGTCAAAAAAAGCAAAAGTAGATGTTTTTCTGGAACTCTCTTGCTTTTTCAGTGATCCAGTGGAAGTCGCAAATCTGATCTCTAGTTCCTCTGCCTTTTCCAAACCCAGCTTGAACATCTGGAAGTTCACAGTTCACATACTGTTGAAGCCTGGCTTGGAGAATTTTGAGCATTACTTTGCTAGCGTGTGAGATGAGTGCAATTGTGCAGTAGTTTCAACATTCTTTAGTATTGCCTTTCTTTGGAATTGGAATGAAAATGGACCTTTTCCAGTCCTGTGGCCACTGCCGAGTTTTCCAAATGTGCTGCCATTTTGAGTGTAACACTTTAACAGCAGCATCTTTTAGGATTTGAAATAGCTCAACTGGAATTCCATCACCTCCACTAACTTTGTTCGCAGTGATGTTTCCTAAGGCCCACTTGATACTTTTACTTTTTTTCTGCTTCAATTTGGGGATGGTGGTTGTAAAAATTAGCAAGGATATTTGATTTAATGAAAAAGTGAAAGTTGCTCAGTTGTGTCTGACTCTTTGTGATTCCATGGACTATACAGTCCATGGAATTCT
This sequence comes from Bos taurus, assembly GCF_002263795.3. Classification (NCBI taxonomy): domain Eukaryota; kingdom Metazoa; phylum Chordata; class Mammalia; order Artiodactyla; family Bovidae; genus Bos; species Bos taurus. The sequence goes on from NC_037347.1 coordinate 19,304,620, forward strand.
CCAGGCCAGAATATTGGAGTGGGAAGCCTTTCCCTTCTCCAGGGGATCTTCCCAACCCTGGGATCAAACCCAGGTTTCCCACATTGTAGGCGGTTCAATGAAAGATGTAGCATTTCAATGTCCAGACCTTCGGGGTGTCAAATTAAAAGAGAGATACAGGTAGTTCCAGGAGTAGGGTGGGAGATTTGTGGTCTGGTATCAATTTTATATTTGTTTTATTTCCTCCTTTTGCAGGACAAAATAAAGTCCCCAGGAGGTAGGAAAGGTAATTAACAAACTTCTTCCATTATTCCCATTCATTATCCCTCCCTACTATTTAAAAACTGAAAAGTTGTGAAATTCCATCTTCATCAGATCGTGCTTGCATTCTAAGTCACTTCAGTCCTGTCTGACCCTTTCCAACCCCATGAACTGCAGCCCACCAGACTCCACTGTCCATGGGATTCTCCCAGCGAAAACACTGGAATGGGTTGCCGTGCCCTTCTCTAGGAATCTTCCCGACCCTGAGATCAAACTTGCGTCTCTTATGTCTCCTTCATTGGCAAGCTGGTTCTTTACCACTAGCACCACCTGGGAAATCCTTCCATCAGATCGTGTATATCCAAATAACTATCCTTGAAGGAGAATTTCATGTTAGTCTTTTCACTTTTAATATCTAGTCTTGGTGCTTATTTGCTAAGTCCCCTGGGTAGACTTCTGGGTCCACATCAGCTCAGGCAACCTGGCGCTGAGCCCTCCAAATGTTTACTTTGGTCAAACTCCATATTCACGCAGTCATATTCACTTACACGCTGCTCACATCATACAGCTCTATAGCTTTGTCACCTGATTCAAATCCACTGAGCATTATTCAGCCTGAAAATTTACTTTTATACCAAGCACATCAACAAAATGAAACACAGTTTAAGAAATCAGCTCATAATATTTACAATTAAATTCATTAATCAAGGCAGTTTATGGAAATGCCATGTGGAAACTGTAAACTTCATAAATATTCAAGTGCTGAACAACTAGACAATCACATTTCCTAGTAATATAGATGCTCCGTCTTGGTGGCTTTATTTCAGTGTTAAAGATGTGGAACATTCCCATCCACCAGCTTGCATTCTTATTTTGAAACATTTTAAACCATGCATATCATCATGAAAAAAAAAAAAAAAACCCTTTGTTTTGGTGACATTCCTATCCCCATATGTTCTCCATTTATCTTCCTCTCTAGATTTACATGCTTTGAGACTAAATAGCACCTGCACCTGATTTCAGGAAACAGCCCTTAAGTCCAACCAAGTGTCTGTGAAGGGAAAAAAAAATACCAAGTTCCAAGATTTCTAGGTAATAAATATGAACAATATACTTTGTTGATATTCTCACTCATATGTGTCTTCTTAAAGTATGAGAATTTATGTGTACTTTCTTTTGGTATGTACAAATCTAACCACACTGCTAGCTTCATACTATATACTACAGTGTACTTTGGTTGCCAGTTTACATTCTATTGGGGCTTCCCAGGTGGCGCTTATGGTAAAGAACCTGCCTGCTGATGCAGGAGACACAAGAGATGTGGGTTGCATCCCTGGGTTGGGAAGATCCCCTGGAGAAAGAAAGGGTGACCCACTCCAGTATTCTTGCCTAGAAAATTCCTTGGACAGAGGAGCCCAGCAGGCTATAGTCCATGGGGTTGCAGAGAGTTGGACACAACTGCACACACATCTTGTTACATTCTATTACAAGAATTTCATTGGCCAAATGCAATATGGTATTTACCACATTCGGATTGTAAATTGATGAATTAGTTTCACCTTCTAGGTTTGGGAATGGAGAGAAGAGAAGCTCAAGGAGGTCCAGGTAGTCATGAGAAGTTTTGCATCTGAGGAAACATTTAAGCTAGATCTTGAAGGATGCTTAAGAGATCAAAAAGAGAAAGAAAATAGACAGAGAAAAGGTTGAGTAGGAGTGAAAGGAAAAAAAACTTGTTATGAAGTAAGGGCAGAATATGGAAGGGAGGATAATTTTAGGCATGGAGAACTACAGCTCAAATGTTTTCACATGCAGAAGTGTCATACTAGCAAAATTCACTCCTTCCATTTCAAGTGTTAGCAACTATACGTAAACTGAACCCTCCTTCTTCCTGCTGCCGTGCCTCAATTATGGCAGTTGCCTGTGTATTTTCTAATAGTTGAAAATCTGTTTTCCACCTGGACAATTGAAGGTGGAGTCCATGGTTTTTCACATTCCTCTCTGGAGCATGACCTGCCACCTATCCTTCCTCTACTGAAGGCCAGCCTGCCTGGTTTTGAATACTTCCAATGGCTTCTCACTTCACAAGACAGCCTTATCCACTGTTAAAGGACACGAATTGTTATGCAGTATTTCTTTATGTCCCACTCTTCTGCCTCTTGCTAATGTGGACAATAGGTTGCTAATGCTTCTCTGAGTAACAGTAGGTCTCTCAATTCCAACTGCTCATTAAGTCCCATGAATACATAAAGGAGAAACAATGATTTCTGTTCCTGATAATTTCCTTCTTCAATATGTCCATGCTTAATTTCTTCATCCTTTCCTTATTTTCTACTCCTTCTTTCCAGACTTCCTCTTTATTCATCCATCAAGTATTCATACAACAAACAAGCTTTTTAGAACCAGTAAACACCCAACACAAGTACATATAGTTTTTCTTATTCATGAAAATTTTGGTTTTGATATCTGGGCTCTCCATAGTTTTCTGATATTAAAGAATAAATTAGAAATAATCATGGTAGTCCAGATACAATCTGACCAACACAGAGTACAGTGAATTGCCATTTCTCCACTGAGTGTTCTTTTCCTTGAATGCCATCCAAGATGGCTCAACTACACAGTTGCAGCATGTTGCAGCATACTGCAGCTTATATAAGTTAGTGTCAAGATTTCTTTTTTCTCATAAAACCTGCTTAAAGCCAGATCTTTTTCTTATTATAACTTTTATTTTTCTTTTAACTAATGTAGAACTTTACAAGTATACATGTTGAATTGCAATGCTTTGATTCCTTTTAAATTTCAAAATAGCTTTTAATCTATAATATATTTTGTTTTCTTACAAAATTGGTAAACCTGCTTTCCTAATCACCACTCAGGTCACTGATAAAAATATAGAATTGAAATTCTGGACTTTATTTGAATTATGTTTCCAGTTAATCCCAACCACATAGCAATACTTTCTGAATACAGTGTGTTCAGCCAGCAACCAACAATTAATTCACTCAACAGCACAGTCATCCCGCATCACATTTCACAAGTTATCCATAATGATATCATGGAAGACTGTCAGGATCATGCTGAAATCAATAACTCTTAAGGCTTCCTTGGAGCTAAAACTATATCAAAAAAGAAATTGAGGTTAGTTGACCATGACTTATTCTGAGTGTTATCTCTAGTGCTCTACTTTTTGAAATACTGTCAGTGAGATGGTTAATAATCTGTTTTTTCCCCTAAGAATAATATCATATATTTAAGAGTGTAGTTGCCATAGCTACCCAGTTTCTTTTTGTTGAAATTCACAAATTCATAACTTCAACTTTAATAAGACTAAATACTGTTCTTAATATTATATGACTACATAGTCATTACTATCTTTTTCCTTGAAACGTCATGTGTTTGAAAAAAAAATTCATCCTGTACCCAGATTGTTTTGAACATGGGACAATATTTTGAGGTGTTTTTTTTTAAACATGAGATGATGTCTGTAATCTAAAAAGAAGATAAGATGTTTGGACTGTGGCGCTGTGAAAGTTTTCTGTAAGAGAAAGCATGTTAAATGTTTGAAGTTATTATCCTTAGTACAAAAAAGTCACTAAAAATTAAAAAATAATATCAACTTAAACTTTGCTATTGATGTTATTAATCATTTCTCAATGGAGTATATTTCAGTGATTTCCCACCAAAACAGTCAAAAACAGATGCTACTGAGAGCTCACAGTAATGTACATTCTATGTATTTTTTATAATTGGAAAAAAGTGCTCACAAATTTAGAAAGTGCAATTTTGTGGAACTTAGTATAACGTAATGTCCTTGAGTGCTTGAATTTTTATTAATATTGATACCTTGTCCATGAAATAGAATATCCCTTTTTTGAAAGATAAAAGTAAGCTCTTATTAAAATCTCAGTTTTGATATTTCTGTCAAACGTCTGGCAAAATGCTTTAAGGAGGATTATTCAAGAGTCTGGCTAGACGAAATTTAAATGGTCTTTATATTTTCTATGTGATTTCTGCAGGTTCTCATATTTTCTCGTCTCCTTTAGGAAATCAGTCTTGTCCATTGCCATCATATTTTCCTCTTTAGTCTTGTTTTAGCTCACTTTTGTTTTTCTTGTTTTGAGATTTCCAGTATATCTTCAATACCTTTCTCTAAAGATCAACGTTAAAATCCCTTCTTAGGGTGTCAAAGAATGTTACTAGTCATATTAAACCTTCTTGGTATTATATACCTATTCCCACATTTTTGGTGTGAACATTAAATGTGGTAATAGGTATATAATACCAAGAAGAGTGTGTGGTACATAAAAAGTCTTCACTAAACATTAGCAGCTATTAATAGACCATCTCAAGCATAGTCACCTCTGAAGTCAAACTGGGTAGCATATCAAATGTAACAATTGAAACATTACCATTATCATGGCTACTAAATACGTGAAGGTTTAATATCCCTTTATAGGTGAATAAACTGAAGCCTAGAGAAGTTAAATAACTCACTGAATGTCATACAGCTAGTAAGTGGCAGAGTCAGGATTCAAACCTGGGTAATCTGACTCCAGATTCTATGCCCTTAATCACTATTCCATAATGAAGTCAAGATGTTACATATTACTAATTCAAAGCCAGGAAGACAAAAGCCACTTTCAAGTTAAGCTTAAAAAAAAAGACAGTATTCCAATGTATACATATTTAACTGCAAACATCAAATACCTCAACACAGTCCATTTACACTGAAGGAGAATTTTACATCCAGCAACTTAGCATTTCCCTAGGATGATCAAGTGGTATATAGAAACAAAAATACTGATTGCGATACACTTGCCTTTGTGTGTATTGTGATATTCTTTCCTTTGAAGTAAGGGCTTGGGAAATGGCAGAAATAAGACTTTCAAATGAATAATTAATTAGCTTATCCATTTTGGTGTTAGTTATTATCTAGCGCCATATAGGGTTATACAGGTTTTGAATTAGGCTAGGATATTGAACGGAGAAGGCAATGGCACCCCACTCCAGTACTCTTGCCTGGAAAATCCCATGGATGGAGGAGCCTGGTGGGCTGCAGTCCATGGGGTCGCTAAGAGTTGGACACGACTGAGAAACTTCACTTTCTCTTTTCACTTTCATGCATTGGAGAAGGAAATGGCAACCCACTCCAGTGTTCTTGCCTGGAGAATCCCAGGGTCGGGGGAGCCTGGTGGGCTGCCGTCTATGGGGTCGCACAGAGTCGGACACGACTGAAGTGACTTAGCAGCAGCAGCAGCAGGATATTGAAGCCGATGACAAGGTAGAAGAGAACCAAGAAACAAGTGATATTCATTCACTTAGCCATGCCTCAACATAGGTTGTTTTCACTAGCACAATATTAAGGTTTTGTCTGAATTTTACTTATGGATTCAGTGCATATGTTTAACATTTGAACAATAAAATTCATTTTATATAATCTTAGAGAAAGTTAATTAAAATCTACCGTGTGCATTAAAGATATAATATGCTTTGCTGAATAAAGGGGATATGTATAGATGTGAGAGTTGGACTGTGAAGAAAGCTCAGCACGGAAGAATTGATGCTTTTGAACTGTGGTGTTGGAGAAGAATCTTGAGAGTCCCTTGGACTGCAAGGAGATCCAACCAGTCCATTCTGAAGGAGATTAGCCCTGGGATTTCTTTGGAAGGAATGATGCTAAAGCTGAAACTCCAGTACTTTGGAGTTTCCTCATGCGAAGAGCTGACTCATTGGAAAAGACTCTGATGCTGGGAGGGATTGGGGGCAGGAGGAGAAGGGGACGACAGAGGATGAGATGGCTGGATGGCATCACTGACTCGATGGACATGAGTTTGAGTGAACTCCGGGAGTTGGTGATGGACAGGGAGGCCTGGCGTGCTGCGATTCATGGGGTTGCAAAGAGTCGGACACGACTGAGCGACTGAACTAAACTGAACTGAACTGATTATCAGAAATCACTTACTCTATCACTAAAGAGATCACGTTTACAAATTTATCTTTGCCAGATTACCAACTGGATATTTGTGAGGTTAAAATATGTGTGCATTTATGTATAAAACCATTTTGAAAAATAAAAGTTCTTAAATATTCATTAAATGTCTACTATGTGCCAAGCTCTGAGCTGAAAATGGAAGAAAAATAGACAAGGTCTCTTCCTCAAGAAGGAAGAAATAGAGCAGGAAATGCATGATTACCAGGTGCAGTGATTTGTATGGAGAATTCTTCAAGTACAGATGAAAAGTACCTAAATCAGACCTGATAGAAGGATTCCAGATATGGCTTTCAAAGGATGTACATCTGATCTGGATTTAATATGAGTAATAGCAAGATGAGGAAAGACATTTATAATATTATTAACACAAAGCTATATAGTTAATCCAATTTGTTCATCAGGATTTGGCACATTTGATGAAAGAATAAACTTTGTAGAAAGTCCATGCAGATTCTATGGTGTGGATTTAATTGGTCCCTAGGAAAGACTTGGGTTAGAGGAGGGAAGGTGAGAATTGAGTAATATAGCCCTGCTCCAGGCTCAAGCATATTGCTATAGCCTTACTCTAAACATACATCCTAAAGCCAAGCTGAAACCCTTAGACTGGCATTGGCAATTGACTGTCTTACGGATGTAAACTTAGCATATTGTTGATGTTATCAACCTGCATAGGAAGTAGTTTGTGGAATCTATCCAGCTGTAAATTATTAGAAAGCAAAACTTTTTAATTTGAATTCAACCAGTTTTCAACAAAGATGTTGTTGTTACTAAATTCAACTGTTTTCCCCCCAAAAGACAGTTTGCTTGTGTATATGTGACGTGATGCATACATGTATGTGATTTTGAGTCTGTGATATTTGTGTCAGAACAATTTCACTTCCTCAGATGTTTCATATATTAGTTTTTTTATTGCTGTGTAACAAATTACCACAAATTTAGTGGCTTAAAGCACATTATCTTATAGTTTCTTATCTTATAAGAGACTATAGTCTCTTATAAGTCTCTTATCTTATAGTCTCTATCTTATAGTCACATTATGTTATAGTCACTTATAGGAGTCCAGGCATTGCTTCGCTGGATTCTTTGCAAGGTTGAAATCAAAGGGTCGGCTATGGTTTAGTTCTCATTTGAAGGCTTGATTGGAGCTGAATCCACTTCCCAGTTCACTTATGTTTTGGGATAATTAATTTCCTTGCAGCTATAAGATGGAGAGTCCTAGCTTCTTGGTGGCTGTTGGTTAAAGGTCATTCCTAGAGACCGTGTTCAGTTCATTTCTAGGTTGCCCTCTCTATAGACCGTTTACAATGCAGCAGCTTATTTCTTTAAAAAAAAAAAAAGTAGGAATAGAGCAAGTTTGCTAGCATGACTTAGTTTCATATAATATAAGGGAGCATAAGAGAGGCAGTCCATCACCTTTTTCATATTTTGTTTGTTAGAAGCACATCAGTTTCCTGCACATACTCAAGATGAGGGAAATACACAAAGCTGTCAGTATCACGGGGGCTACTTTAATGCCACATTCCAGATAATAAAATCTATTCCAGTCTTAGGTATTTTTGGAAGATTTCCAGATAATCAGATAATCAACTTTCAATAATCAATTATTTAAATAGCATTTAATTGTTTCATAAACAGGTCCTTCTTTATAAACTAATACACACACGTATTTTATGTTTTTTTAATTCATTCATTTATTTTAATTGGAGGCTAATAACTTTACAATATTGTGGTGGTTTTTGCCATACATTGACATGAATCAGCCACGGGTGCACTTGTGTCCCACCATCCTGAATCCCCCTCCTCCCTCCCCTGCTACTCCATCCCACTGGGTTGTCCCAGAGCACCGGCTTTGAGTGACCTGCTTCATGCATCGAATTTGCACTGGTCATCTATTTTACATATGGTAATATACATGTTTCAATGCTATTCTCTCATATCGTCCCACCTTTGTCTTCTCCCAAATAGTCCAAAAGTGTGTTCTTTACATCTGTGTCTCTTTTGCTATCTTGCATATAGGGTCATCATTACTATCTTTCTAAATTCTATATAAATGTGTTAATATACTGTATTGGTGTTTCTCTTTCTGGCTTACTTCACTCTGCATAATAGTTTTATTCACCTCATTAGAACTGACTCAAATGCATTCTTTTTTATAGCTGAGTAATATTCCATTGTGTGTATGTATCACAACTTCCTTATCCATTCATCTGCCTATGGACATCTAGGTTGCTTCCATGTCCTAGCTATTGTAAACATTGCTGCAATGAACATTGGGATACATGTGACTCTTTCAATTCTGATTTCCTCAGTGTGTGCCCAGCAGTGGGATTGCTGGGTCGTATGGCAGCTCTGTTTCCAGTATTTTAAGGAATCTCCACACTGTTCTCCATAGTGGCTGTACTAGTTTGCATTCCCACCAACAGTGTAAGAGGGTTCCCTTTTCTCCATACCCTCTCCAGCATTTATTGTCTGTAGACTTTTTGATGGCAGCCATTCTGACCAGCACACACACATGTTTTAAAGTAGAGGCAAAGTATACCAAGAACTGATGACTACACGGCTTTTTTCCTAATACTCTTTATCTTCCAGAACATGTTGAAAACATATTTTCTTTCAAATGATGGTTATATTTTTATCAATATTGTAGATAACGTTGTTTTCCCCCTAGATTTATCCTACTGTTTTTCTCCTTTTTGTAGGACTGATGTATATGTATTACAAAATCATAGGTTATTAGATTATCATTTTAGAAAGTGATTAAATTTAAAAGACTGATTATACATTTTTATTGTTACATAAGCATATTTTAATTATATTCACTGTTTGTAACAGGAGATATGATTATGTAACACTTATTCTAAATAATTTTTTTAAACTTTTTACTTTGTATTAGAGAAGAGCTGATTAACAATGTTCTGATTGTTTCAAGTGGACAGCAAAGGAACTCAGCCATACATATTCATGTATCCAAAATGTTATATCTTTATTTTTATATAACAAAATCTATAGTATGTTGGCAAGTATATTAAGTTACATTAAATGTCTGTGAATGATCATTTAGGTGAAATAAGTTTCATTAGAATAGCATGCTCCAGTCTTCCAAATGCATTCTAAATTTAGCCAGCAATACTTACGAAGCATTAATCATATTCAAAAAACTTGAAACACAAGGGTGATCAAATCACATCTCACTCAATTCTCTTAATTTTTGGATTGAGGTTGGACGAGTATTAATATAAAGTAATTTTTGAATGATGGCATTAAAAGTCAGAGAGTTTAGTTAATGTATTTTAGATCATATATTTAGGGAACCTGGAACCGGAACTGGAATCTGAGTCTTTTGTATCAAAGTTCAGTGCCTTTTCACTGCCTCTTGTGACTCCTAAATAATTAATAAGGAAGGTGTCTAATGAATTGCTATGAGGAGGTTGAACCCTTTAAATTGTTTCTGTGGAAGTAGTTGAAACTTCATGTTGATCTATCCAAATTCTCTTGCCTGGTTGCCTGGTCCCCTGAGCTGTGAGTCAGCTGGTGATGTTTAGTATTCAGCTTAAAAACATGAAGCAGAATGAGGTTAGTTGACACATATCAAAATCAAGCTGTGCCTGGTCTCATGAGCACCATGCACCATCTACATGTGCTAGACAGTCACGGATGTCAATATAAAACTCAGTCTATATGCTGCATTTTCCACTTCTCCCTTGACCCTCACTCATTCTGTTTAACAGTATGTAATTAAAGACATCTTTGGGAAGTAATCTATTAAGTCTCATAGGCTTGCAAAAAATACTATATTCCCAATCTGTTTGCACTGATTCTTAAAAACATGTACTATGAGTTGGAAATAACCAAAACCATCTTTTAAAAAAAAATGTTATTCAGTTGCTCAGTCATGTCCAACTCTTTGTGACCCTATGTACTGCAGCATACCAGGCTTCCCTATCCTTCACCACCTCCTGGAGCTTGTTCAAACTCATTTCCATCAAGTCAGTGATGCCATCTGACCATCTCATCCTCTGCGTCCCCTTCCCCTCTTACCTTCAATCTTTCCCTGCATCAGGGTCTTTTCTAATGAGTCGGCTCTTCACATCAGGTGGCCAAAGGATTGGAGCTTCAGCTTCGGCATCAGTCCTTTCAGTGAGTATTCAAGGTTGATTTCCTTTAGGATGGACTGGTTTGATCTCCTTGCAGTTCAAGGGACTCTCAAGAGTCTTCTCCAACACCACAGTTCAAAAGCATCTATTCTTGGGCACTCAGCTTTCTTTATGGTCCAGCTCTCATAATCATATATGACTACTGGAGAAACCATAGCTTTGACTAGACAGACCTTTGTCAGCAAAGTTATATGTCTGCTTTTTAATACATTGTCTAGGTTTGCTATAGATTTTCTTTCAAGAAGCAAGTATGTTTTAATTTCATGGCTGCAGTCGCCATCTGCAGTGATTTTGGAGCCCAGGAAAATAGTCTGTCACTGTTTTCATTGTTTCTGCATCTATTTGCCATGAAGTGATCTTCACTTTTTGAATGTTGAGTTTTAAACCAGCTTTTTCACTCTCCTTTTTCTCCTCTTTCAAAAATGTAGTGAACATAATATCAGTGTTAACAATCAACTATTTGATTAATGGTCCTTTAAGCAGGTTTCAAAGCTGAATTATATGTACATTCAATGGGCTTGTCAGATTCAAGTTATTAAATGCATCGATTTCATGCTGAGGAAACTGTTAATTTCCCGTAGTTTATCTTTTGACAAGTGCAGTTGGCACATATTATTTTGACCAGAATTGCTATATTTCTTATTGTTCACTGTACTTGTGCATCTTTCTTGTTTTAATTTTTGGTATAAACTTAGTTACATAAGATAAATTTTTCTCATGTTAAGAAAGCGTCAGGTAAAAATATAATTCAAGCCAAAACAGCTCATTTTTTAAAATTTTGGTTATGTGTATGCATACTTTTGTTTTCTTGTTGTAGATGTTGCCAAGTAGTATTTTTCAGTTAATACATGAGCTTATTGCCTAGGTTATTTTCCTTTTAGCTCAAGTCTTGGTGTATTAGGCAGGGTTTCTAAGACAGTATCCACTATTGTCCTCTTTTCCAAATGCAGAAGTGCAGGGAAAGGTCTTTCAAATTATACTTTATTGTTAACTGCCCAAATTTAGGGAAGGTGTGTGTGAAGTGATGAGCAGGGGTATAGAATAAAAAACAAATCTGGTTACCGAGAATTCTGGAGAGTAGAAGGTTAAAGAAAGTAGAAAAGGTATGGAGATAAATTATTACATAGGAATATTTCAAATAAATAAATACTATCTGTTTCAGATTTAGATCAATGTGATCTCAAGGGATCATACAAGTAATAGCCCATTTGTATTTCTGGAGTGATAATATTCTTGATAGTTCATGTCAGCAAAAGAAGATAAGCATTTTTAAGAAGTGAAAATTACTTTCAGAGAAATACATGACTTACACCTTCTACTAAGACTATTACACAAATGTGAGGGGAAAATTGATACATTCCTAACATAATGCAATGCTATAATTCCTAGAGAAGTAAAATGTATGAGAGGATGTTTAGTCTTATATAATTGGGAAAACAAGAACAATGCTAATTTTTTTCATTAAAAATCAGAAAATAATATAAAATCATAGTCTTCATGCCCCAAACAAACTGTCCTAATACTAAGGCGAACAATACCCACTTTGCAAGGTCTACTGAAGCCTGCAGCTTCTTACCAAAAAAAAAAAAAAAACAACACACAAACTTATTCCTGATATTCTCTAAGATACAGGCTTAACAAGTCATTGAGTCCTCTTAAGCAAATACCTAATGTCAGTTACTGACAATAAATTTCAAAATAACCTTATGTGTAATTGAACCAGCCCTTCTTTTGGTTTCTAAGATGATGTCAATTTCATGTTGCTCTTTTTATGCATTGCCCTTCCCTCAGGTTCCTCATAATTTATCAAACCAGTTTGGATCCTTCTAATTTACTAAACAAATTCAGTCTTCAAACTTTCCCTTCATTCTCTGTAGTCCTACCTTAGCTGGTTACCCACTAATAACAACTCATAAACCTATTTCTCTAGCCCCAAGCACAAATGGGAGTCAATCCTAATACAGAATTTCTATAGAGAAATGTTTATATTATACACTTAGACAAACACAAATACACTATATTTTCTATATTCTTCTTGAAGAACTAATAGATGTCTTTAGCCTAATCTGCCCTAAAACATACTCTGAATTTACAGTCACCAAACCTGGGGCTTCCTCAGTTCCCTAACCTCACTGAACATCAGCTTCCTAACTCCAGTTGCTAGGATCAAATGGCTTTCATTTCTTTTTGACACATGGCATCCATTCTGCAAGCAAAATATAACTAAACCTTAACTATTCTCTCCCTCTTCCCAATGACTTCTTCGACCCTAGTCACTTAATTCTCAGCTCAATTATTGAAATAGCTTCCTGTCTGTATCACTACCCCCATACTTTGCCACTCTATAGTCTGTACTTAACACGGAAGCCAGAGCATGCGCCTCTTAATATGTAACTCAAACTGTGACATTTCACTCTCTAAACCTGCCAAGGGCTTCCATCTCATTCTGAGTTAAACACAAAACCTCTCCCCACAAGCACACACATACACAGCACCACAGCTCAATTTTATCTCCTCTGAACCCTCACTTGGTCAGCCTACTCACCCCTGCCCTGCTTCAGGGACTTTGCACTGACAATCCCCTCTACTTCTAATGCTTTCCCCTGGTTCCTCTTGAGTCTCTGCTCAAATACCACCTTATCACAGAGGACTTTTCTGATCACATAAAACTGTACAGTTTCCTCTCCCCCATTCTTTATTCCCCTTGCCTTTATTTTTCTCCACAGAACTCATCATCACCTGATAGAATTTGCTTATTGTCTCTTGTCTATTTTAAGAATGATAGGAATTTAGTTATTTTTATGCCATACTCCAGTATCCAGAATATGTAGTAATTATTCATATTGCCTAAATGTCATTTAAATAAATAAATCATTTTTACAACTGATTTGCACAAGTGAGATTGTGTCAATTTTAATTCATAATTTCTGTAGAGAAACGTATGTATTATACCCAAGGATAAATTATATTTAAGAAATATATAATTTATTCTATTAGAGATACATAGAGAAATGGAATAGAAATAGCAAAACAGTATATACATATCATTTGATGACATGTTATCTTTTGCTTTTTAATGTTGAATATAGCAAAAGATAAATGATGTCTCTCAAAAACAACTTCATGCCAAAAAATTCTAACATTACTCTGAGCACACTTTAAGGCTATTATTATTCTTGATCCTAGTATTGGCATTTCATGCTTGTTCCACCAAATATACAGAAGCTTAAAAAAGCACACAGAAGCGATTTTTAGCAGATTTGCACAAATAGGAGTCAAATATCAATTGTAACTCCAAATTTCTATAGATAAATATGTATTATATTCTAGGTAAACAAGCATGAAAGTGAAGTCAAAGTGTTAATCACTTAGTCATGTCCAACTCTTTTCCGCCCTATGGTCTGTCCATGGAATTCTCTAGGCAAGAGTCCTGGAGCAGGTTGCCATTCCCATTTCCAGGGGAATCTTCCTGACTTAGATTCAAACCCAGGAATCCTGCATTGTGGGCTACAGGCCATGGGGTCACAAAAGAGTCGGACACAACTTAGCGACTAAAGCGACAAAGAGACGGTAACTTGGTGTCTGTTCATTCAGACTGGCCAAGCCCTTCTTTAAGGCTGCTGTAATAGCCTTTCTGTTGCTTCTATAATGATTATCTCTTGATATTTATATTTTCCTCTATGTCATTTGGATCTCAGCCTAAAAGTCACTTACTCAGAGAGGTCTTCCCTAGCAACCTCACCCGCTAGCACCACCCTCATTTCACTTCTTGGCAGAGCTTGCCTCACTATTTTCTTTCTGAAGTGTTTGCTTTTAAGTGTATAACATGTTTATTGTCCACCTCACTACATTAAATACAGACGCTAGCCAGCTTGATTGTGTTATTCACTGCTGTATCCCCAGTGACTAGAATATTTCCTGGCAGTTAGCTGATGCTTAATAATCATTTATTTACTAAGTGAATGATATGATCTCTGTTACGTCTTATGTTTATATAAATGATTAAAAATCATTAGAGATTCAAGAGTGTAGAACTCACAAATATGGACTCCCTTCCAGCCTCATTATGGATTGTTAACAAAACACCAGATTAACTGACCTGATCCTCATAGATCATCAGGGTAATGTTCCTAGGTGTTTTGATGTTGTTAGACTATCATGTGATAGAAATACTGATCAAAATGTGTTTATTAGTTTGATGATGATACACATCTCCCATTACCAGCTTTCCTGCATCTCAAAGAAGAAAGGACTGAGTTGTTTTCCCTTCTGTTCAGGTATTTTAGATGAGTTACATTAAAATAAAGAAATATCAGCTTTAAAAAAAAAGAAATATCAGCTTTAATCTTTTTTCTGATCAATAAAACATGTTAATTATATTAATTCAACAAATGATTTTTGAATACGTAGCATGTACCTGTTTCTCTCATTAAATTTTAGGGGGAAAAAGACGTAAATAGCTGCATGGCAAGTGCAGTTCTCAACCCATTTTGTGTGTTATTAAATCCTTATTGCAATTCTTTCATGTAGAAATTATTATTCCTTTTTTTAATATTTTAGGGAAATTAACTTCAGAGAGGTAGATAACATAGCCAGATTCATACTGATAGGGGCAGAGTTGAGTTTTGAAATAAATTTTTATTACTCCAAAGCCTCCCCTTGTACTTTGCCAATTTAAAGAAGGGAAATTCTATGAAAATTTAAATAGTAATAATAGCAAAACTATTGTGAGCCTCATAAAACATTAAAATAATTATAATTCATACAGAAAATAAATTACCCATTTAAGCAGAGAATTTAGCTATATGTTTTGGTCACAGAAATGAGGGACATACACATTGCCATAATGCATTACTTTAAATGTCTTAAAAAATGGACCATGGTGTGATTAGACCTCATCAAAAGACCATTTAGATTCAAAGTTTATAAATTATTGTCCAAATATTCTCATTAAGATAGCTCAAATTGCTTTAGAACTTTGAATGTGGTGGGCTTTAGATTCTGGTAGACAGATAAGCCAGTCTTTAAATCAATCAATGCTCCTTTGCTAATCCTTCATCTAGCTTATTATCTAGTCTCTGACAGACTCTTGTATGGACCCTCACCCTGCATCATGAACTCTACTGCACTGTGAATTCTGACTTTGTGTTTTAGACATGGAATCCTTTGGAGGCAAGGAGATATTTGTGATTATAAGTATCATGAGTAAATAATACCAGTAGGGAACCTGGGGCCTGTGGTGTATCAGAGCCATACAACTAAACTATCAGCATCTATTTGTAGAGTTGTGAGCAATAATTGAGAAATTAGGCATCTTGTGATTTTGTGACTAGGCAGAATGATGCTTATAACTTCAAGCTCTACCTCATAACTGAATCAGCCAGCAAGATCTTCATATGATATTTGGACTAGAATTTTAATGTTTATGTTGCTAGCATTTTGTCTGATTTGGGATTAATTCAGTTGTCATGAATAGCTCTTTGGCAAAGGAAAATGAGATAACTGTAAGCTAATAAAATTAGGGAATTTCAATGTGAGATATGTGCAATACCAAAAGAATCATCTCTATCAATCAAAATAAGTGGTTAAATCAATGGAGACCATCAATTTTTAATTTATTTAGTAATTTCAAATATATTTATTCATTGTTTGTGAGTATGCTTGCAAAACAATTTAGATACAAAATGTTCTTATCCTCAGAAATTTCATGATCAAGGTGTGAAAATTAGACATGCATACTCACATTAAAAATTAAACACAATTCAAGAAGCATTTCAGGATGTGATTAAGGGCCATGTGAATAGTATGAACAATAAATGAAAGGAAAGATCAAAGACGGAACAATGGAAGAATAGAAAAACTTGGAATTGCCTTGCTTTTGGATTGAATTGCAGTTGGGTTGAAGTTGAATAAGTGGAAGGTGTACCAAGCTGAAGATGGGAGAAACTCTAAATAGAGTTGAATGCCTGAAACTAGACATTAGCATGTCATCTTTGGAGACAGTGAAGGGCTGCCACCGTAGTTTCTGACCATCTTGTTTGGGTCCTTGATAGCCAAGTTGAGCCATTTAGACTTCATCCTCAGAATAATGGTAAATCTGGAAGAATCTCTATGGAGGAGTAGAAAAACAATGACAGCACATTTGAATGGTGAATCTGATAAAAATGTGCATACCTTCCTGAAACTAGGGGGAAATTAGAAAGGAAAAAAGCAGTGGTTTGAACAGTGGTTTTTAAACTTGAATGTGCTTAAGAATCCACCTAGGTAGCTTGTTGGAATCGCAGATTCCTGAGCCTTACTCCGGAGGTTCTGATTAAGTCAGGAGAGGGCTTTTAATTTCCATCTTAACAAGTATCAGTGTGCTTCTGATTTAAGTGGTCTTCAGATCACATTTTGAATAGTATTAAATTAAAATGTGGTCACAATAATCCATGAGTGAAGGTTTATACTATAAACTTTTGGAAGTAGCAATGAAAAGGAAATAATGACTGTAAAAGATACAGTGATAAGACAGAAATCTTTGCATATAAAAAAATCAAAGAGAAGACATAGTCTAAGATGATATTAATGTATTTAAGTCAACATATTTGATCAATTTTGTTTTTACAACTGGATTTTCTACTCAATTAATTCACCTGAAAGACTCATGCAAATAAAGATGATGCCTAAACATGAACTAAGGAGAAAAGTTAAAGTGAAAGTCGCTCAGTCGTGTCTGACTCTTTGCCACACCACGGACTACACAGTCCATGGAATTCTCCAGGCCAGAATACTGGAGTGGGTAGCCTTTCCCTTCTCCAGGGGATCTTCCCAACCCAGGGATCAAACCAAGGTCTCCCACATTGCGGGCAGATTCTTTATCAGCTGAGCCACAAGGGAAGGAGAAAATACAATATGAAATAATGAATATGGTAATACATGTAGATAAAAAAGAAATTCAGAAAAAATAATCCGCCATTTTGTATTAGAATCAAATAATCATTCTAATGATTACGATTATTTTTCCCATCATGGATGTCACTAACTCTAGTCAAGTTTCCTGAATTCCTTTCATTATTAGTTTTTGAAAATGGATGTAGAATTCT
Organism: Bos taurus; assembly: GCF_002263795.3. Lineage (NCBI taxonomy): Eukaryota > Metazoa > Chordata > Mammalia > Artiodactyla > Bovidae > Bos > Bos taurus. The sequence continues at coordinate 19,322,088 of NC_037347.1, forward strand.
CAATTATCCATATCTTCCCCATTTAGCTAAGAGGAAGACAATAGGGACCATGTTGGATCATCTCTATAGTTATGATTATCTTACATCCTATGTTTGGGGAAATAATTATTATTAAAATAATCATTTCCTGATCTCACAGATACAGAGAACATATTGGTGGTTACAAGAGGTGTTTGGTAGCAGACTGGGAAAAATGGGTAAAGGTATAAACTTCTAGTTTTTAAATAAATAAGTCCTAGAAGTGTAGTGTACAATATGGTGTCTATAGGTAATAATACTGTACTGTATATTTGAAAGTTGCTGGGAGAGTAGATCTTAAAAGTTCTCACCATAAGGAAGAAAGATTACCTGTGTGGTGATGGATGTTAACTAGACTTATTTTAGTGATTATTTCATAAGGTATTCAGTGTTGTACCACTGAAACTAATATAATGTTATATGTCAATTATATCTCAAATTTTGAAAGTAATAATCGCTTCCATTTCCTAGAGAATTACCTGACTATGAAACCCAGTTTTTGGTTTGTACAACATAATTACTGGAATTATGGTTCATAGTAGGGCCATATTTTACAAAAAATACACAGTTTTGGACCTTATTTCTCAGTTGTTTCTGGGACAAAGTCACAAGACCATCTTGAGGAGATTAATATAGTTAGATTCTAGCTTATGTTATTAAGCCATCAGGAAGGGTACTGATGAACCTTATAAGGAAAATTGAATTTTAAGTAGAAATTATAATAATTATTCATTTTTCAGTCTGTTTGATGCAAATTTTGAGGTCACAGTGCTTCCACTAAAACAGTAATCAATACTCAAGTTTTCCTACAGAAGTTCTACCTTTTAAAAGAGTTTTGAGTTTATTTTATGCCTTCCTTTACACATGTGAACAAATTATTTGGCCTTTCAGTTAATAACATCTGAATATTTTTATAGATTACCTTTAGAGTTATTATGAGCTCTAATAATGGTATTAGGAACTGGAAATGTTTCTTTTACATGGACATCACCTAAAATTATTGAAATTTCAAAGTTCTTGGTTCCACCAACAGAAGAAAAATAAATGAATCCGAGTGCCTTGAAGAAGAAAGGTATATAAATCAGTTTCAGTTCAGTTCAGTTCAGTAGCTCAGTCATGTCTGACCCTTTGCGACCCCATGGACTGCAGCACACCAGGCTTCCTTGTGTATCACCAACTCCCGAAGCTTGTTCAAACTCATGTCCATCAAGTTGGTGATGCCATCCAGCCATCTCATCCTCTGTTTTCCCCTTCTCCTCCAGCCTTCAATCTTTCCCAGCATCAAGGTCTTTTCAAATGAGTCAGCTCTTCACATCAGGTGGCCAAAGTATTAGAGCTTCAGCTTTAGCATCAGTCCTTCCAATGAATATTCAGGACTGATTTCCTTTAGGATGGACTGGTTTGATCTCCTTGCAGTCCAAGGGACTCTCAAAAGTCCTCTCCAACACCACAGTTCAAAAGCATCAGTTTCAGTTAAGGGTAAATAATCATATTCCTTCACACTTTAAAAGAATATTTGAAAGAGGGATGACTTTCACCTCTTGAAAAGGATGGAGGAAGAGGGGTAAAAAGAGGACTTGGCTCCTTTGTCGAAGATAAGGTGTCCGTATGTGCGTGGATTTATCTCTGGGCTTTCTATTTTATTCCATTGATCAATATTTCTGTCTTTGTGCCAGTACCATACTGTCTTGATAACTGTGGCTTTGTAGTAGAGCCTGAAGTCAGGTAGGTTGATTCCTCCAGTTCCATTCTTCTTTCTCAAGATCGCTTTGGCTATTCGAGGTTTTTTGTATTTCCATACAAATTGTGAAATTATTTTTTCTAGCTCTGTGAAGAATACTGTTGGTAGCTTGATAGGGATTGCATTGAATCTATAAATTGCTTTGGGTAGTATACTCATTTTCACTATATTGATTCTTCCAATCCATGAACATGGTATATTTCTCCATCTATTAGTGTCCTCTTTGATTTCTTTCAAAAGTGTTTTATAGTTTTCTATATATAGGTCTTTAGTTTCTTTAGGTAGATATATTCCTAAGTATTTTATTCTTTCTGTTGCAATGGTGAATGGAATTGTTTCCTTAATTTCTCTCTCTGTTTTCTCATTATTAGTGTATAGGAATGCAAGGGATTTCTGTGTGTTGATTTTATATCCTGCAACTTTACTGTAGTCATTGATTATTTCTAGTAATTTTCTGGTGGACTCTTTAGGGTTTTCTATGTAGAGGATCATGTCATCTGCAAATAGTGAGAGTTTTACTTCTTCTTTTCCAATTTGGATTCCTTTTATTTCTTTTTCTGCTCTGATTGCTGTGGCCAAAACTTCCAAAACTATGTTGAATAGTAATGGTGAAAGTGGGCACCCTTGTCTTGTTCCTGACTTTAGAGGAAATGCTTTCAATTTTTCACCATTGAGGATAATGTTTGCAGTGGGTTTGTCATATATAGCTTTTATTATGTTGAGGTATGTTCCTTCTATTCCTGCTTTCTGGAGAGTTTTTATCATAAATGGATGTTGAATTTTGTCAAAGGCTTTCTCTGCATCTATTGAGATAATCATATGGTTTTTATTTTTCAATTTGTTAATGTGGTGTATTACATTGATTGATTTGCGGATATTGAAGAATCCTTGCATCCCTGGGAGGCAAGAATATACAATGGATTAAAGACAATCTCTTTAACAAGTGGTGCTGGGAAATCTGGTCAACCACTTGTAAAAGAATGAAACTGGACCACTTTCTAACACCATACACAAAAATAAACTCAAAATGGATTAAAGATCTAAACGTAAGACCAGAAACTATAAAACTCCTAGAGGAGAACATAGGCAAAACACTCTCCGACATACATCACAGCAGGATCCTCTATGACCCACCTCCCAGAATATTGGAAATAAAAGCAAAAATAAACAAATGGGACCTAATTAACCTTAAAAGCTTCTGCACATCAAAGGAAACTATTAGCAAGGTGAAAAGACAGCCTTCAGAATGGGAGAAAATAATAGCAAATGAAGCAACCGACAAACAACTAATCTCAAAAATATACAAGCAACTCCTACAGCTCAACTCCAGAAAAATAAACGACCCAATCAAAAAATGGGCCAAAGAACTAAATAGACATTTCTCCAAAAAAGACATACAGATGGCTAACAAACACATGAAAAGATGCTCAACATCACTCATTATCAGAGAAATGCAAATCAAAACCACTATGAGGTACCATTTCACACCAGTCAGAATGGCTGCGATCCAAAAGTCTACAAATAATAAATGCTGGAGAGGGTGTGGAGAAAAGGGAACCCTCTTACACTGTTGGTGGGAATGCAAACTAGTACAGCCACTATGGAGAACAGTGTGGAGATTCCTTAAAAAAACTGGAAATAGAACTGCCTTATGATCCAGCAACCCCACTGCTGGGCATACACACTGAGGAAACCAGAAGGGAAAGAGACACGTGTACCCCAATGTTCATCGCAGCACTGTTTATAATAGCCAAGACATGGAAGCAACCTAGATGTCCATCAGCAGATGAATGGATAAGAAAGCTGTGGTACATATACACAATGGAGTATTACTCAGCCATTAAAAAGAATACATTTGAATCAGTTCTAATGAGGTGGATGAAACTGGAGCCTATTATACAGAGTGAAGTAAGCCAGAAGGAAAAACATAAATACAGTATTCTAACGCATATATATGGAATTTAGAAAGATGGTAACAATAACCCTGTGTATGAGACAGCAAAAGAGACACTGATGTATAGAACAGTCTTATGGACTCTGTGGGAGAGGGAGAGGGTGGGAAGATTTGGGAGAATGACATTGTAACATGTAAAATATCATGTAAGAAACGAGTTGCCAGTCCAGGTTCAATGCACGATACTGGATGCTTGGGGCTGGTGCACTGGGACGACCCAGAGGGATGGTATGGGGAGGGAGGAGGGAGGAGGGTTCAGGATGGGGAACACATGTATACCTGTGGTGGATTCATTTTGATGTTTGGCAAAACTAATACAATTATGTAAAGTTTAAAAATAAAATAAAATTAAAACCAAAAAAAAAAAAAAAAAGAGGACTTGGGAGAAGTTTCAGCTGAGGGGAAAAAGGAGTAGCAAGGAAAGGCTGCAGACAAAAGGTGAGCAGTTAATTGTGCTGGGCAGCTAGGGATTGTAAAGAAGAGCTCTTCCTTTGGCGTGAACTACCTGAATTAAAACGATTCTCTTGAGATTACACCACCTCATGCCCTGAGTCCCCTCTGGTACTGATTGAAGGCTGTTGAATATGTCTTCTAGGAGCTTGACACTCACTTTTGCCCAAATATGACAGGGATTATGTCCTGTGGAACACTGGTGGTTTGTTAGTCATAGAACTTGTCATCTAATATTTTCTTATTCATTGCCATGCTCACTTGCTCAGTTGTGTCTGACTCTTTGCGACCTCATGGTCTACAGCCCACGAGGCTCCTCTGTTCATGGAATTTTCCAGGCAAGAATACTACAGCAGGTTGCTGTTTCCTACTGCAGGGTATCTTCCTGACTCACAGCTCGAACCAGTGCCTTCTGCATCTCCTGCATCAGCAGGTGGATTCTTTACCACTGAGCCACCACAGAGGTTAGCAGACAGTTTCTATAAAGACCCATAGAGTAAATATTTTTTACTTCATGGGCTATATAGTCTCTGTCATGACTACTGAACTCTGCCATTGTAGTGTGAAAGCAGCCATAGATAATCAGTAAATGAATGGATGTCGCTGTGTGCCAATAACATTTAATTTACAAAAACAGGTGGTAAGTTGGATTTGTCCCATGCCTATAGTTTGTCAGACCCCTTCTATTGCAATATATGGTATTTCTATTATGGATCAATAGACTGGCTTAGAAAACTAACTACTTTCCTAGCATAGTTTCCCAGAAAAGTTGCAGATTAAAAATAGATAGGAACCTGACCCAGTACTAGATTTGGTAAATTCCTTAAAGAAATGTAATAGTCTTTGGAAGTACATAAATAGTGTCTAGAAATTGGGTTGCAGTATTTTCTATTTGTGTAAATTTTATAGCTCTTTTTCATCTGTGAAGTAGAAATAATAACGCCTACCTGATAAAAAGGCCACGGCCATCAATTGCCATAACATAGGTAAATGCCCATTACAGCAGCTCTGATGTACAGTAGACCTTCAGTAAACATTTGTTTTCTTCCTTCTTCTCCATATGCCAGAATACACATATGGAGTAAAAATAAAAGTACAACAGAAACAAAGCAGAGTAGAAAGCCTAATTAGCTTCATTTTTAAGGTACAACAGCTCTTTATTTCACTAAAATATCCATTGTTGGCTTAAAGACATAGACTTCTTACTGCTTGGACACAGCTCATAGTTTTCAAGAGCTCTGCATCTAACTTGATACTGTGAGGTTGTTGGCTTTCCATTTTCTTCATTTCCTATATTATATGTAATGTATATTTAAATATATGCATGCTGTGTTGTATATTAGTCATGTCTGACTCATTGCAGGCAGATTTATATATATATATATATATATATATATATATATATACATACACACACACACATATATTTACGTATATGTGTGCTTTGGTATACATATTGGGCTTCCCTGATACTTATGAGCAAAAAACTGTGCCAAGCCTTTTTTAATTATTGTCTCATTTAATCCTTACAATATTTTATAAAATTATCATCAATAATTATCCCTTATCATCCCCATCATATAAATGTGAAACTGATAGAGCACTTAATATAATCTACCTGCAGTCACACATGCAGAAGCAGCTGGTATTGAAACTCAGGGTTTCTGGTTATAGTGTCCATTTTCTTAATAATGATGATTAAATATGTTTTAAATTAATTTTAAAAATAAAAATAATATTTAAATGCAATGAAACTACTTACTACTGTTTTGACCATTTTGACTTAATAACTTCGTTATTTATGGGTTACTTGCCCAACACTAAAGAACTGGGTTGAAAATGCAATGTGTGGTTTATAATTGGTCAGTTCATCCCTACCTTTGAATCTGCACAGAAGCCACTTGCAAATAAATCTAGATCTCCATTTGGCACACTCCACAAAGCATTCTAAACAATTCAGTGTGTTCACATGATGAGATTCCCATTATTTATGCATGAAGAAAATATGCCATTTCCCATGCACTGAGTCAGGGAGGAAATTATTCAGTCTTAGTAGTATTAGACCATGGGTCTTCCATTTATCTGAAAATGGTCGTGTCAGTCTGGGGAGAATAATGGTTCAGATCCTTCTCCTTCCTTCAAATATTATGTCAAAATTACATTGATCAAAATAAATAAAACCTTGTATCACTGTGTCAAGGCTATAAGAAGATAGAATAAGCCAGCACAAACATTAAAAATGAACATGTTAGAGAGTCTGCCTTGAATTGTGAATTCTATTCATTTTTACCTCTTCCAAGGTTCTTGTTTTCCTCTATTCAGAAAGTTACATGGAAATTTTATACTTCTATTGAAATAAACAGCATGTTCCCCATTTTTTTTCAAAAAGGCACAGTTTCATTAAAAAAAAAAAAATAACTTGCCTTTACAAAGAAAGGGAATAACTGGACCTCATTCAAGTTAGTTTGTGAATGTGCCCAGGTACTAATCTGAATTCTCTCTTTTGGACAGATTGAAAAACTAGTCTTTCCTCAATGCCAGCCCCTTCTTTGAAGTAGTTTACCTCAGTTCTCAAAGACAAACTGTAGTATTGCTGAAAAATAACCTATTTGTTATCACTTAAGGAAAAGCCATTTGCTATAATGAGTTAAACTTACTCATCTTTCAACTACTACCACCTATAGCTACAGTAAGATTTGAATTAGGTGGTCTTGGATAATTTTCTAAAAAAAGTTCAGAGATATCTCCACCCACCCTACCTACATGAAAGCTCATGAATTTAAATTTAGGGAATCAGTCCTAGAATGGCCTTATTCCTTGCCAGGAGGGAGAGAATCCCCCCCCGCCCTTTTCCTATGTATTACAAGTTTCTAGTTTGGGCATCTGAAAATTGGGTTTCTGTTGAAGCTTCTCCCAATATGATTTCATACTTAATTGCTATCTGATTCAGGGAGATAAAAGAGGAAGAAAGCAACAAAATGTCTGGGTTCTCTCAAGATGAGAAAGGTTTATAGATGAGGAAACTAGGGCTCAACAAAGTTACAAAACTTGCCCCTAAATCTCACAAATTTCAGGGGTGAATTAGTTCTGTTTGGTCCCTGTACCCATCCCCTTAACTAGAACATCCCATTCCATTTGCAAGGAAATTGGAGATATCCAAGCACACAAGACTTGCTAATAGAGGGGCAGGTACTGAAACTGCAGAGGCAGCAGGGAACTCTAGTCTAGAAGAGCTCTGTGGGCTCTTTGACAAGTCATTACCCTTCTCTGTGCCTCAGTTTTGTTATCTATACAGTGGGGATAATAATAAATTCTTGAAACACAGAACAATTGCAGCCTCAAAGTAAACTATACATACTAACTATTGCTGGGATTTAGGCATCCTCACCCCTTTTGTCTTATACTGTTTATTGCTTAAAACAGATAGATGAATATGTGATTCAGAGACGTAGTTTTTTTATACATCAGAACAGTTTGGGGGAACTTGAGGTTATATTGAGAATAGCAATTTTTTTCTCTCTCACTATCCATATTCTATTTTAAACTACCATAATTCTCCTCTTTTTTCTGCCAATCCTGCTGCTTCTTGATCCTTAGGCAACTATCCTCAGTTCTTGTTAGTTACTACTAATCCCTACTGTGATTTTGCTGATAGCTAAAATGTTAGATGATAAGGAATGTTATATTTTAATGGCAGATACTTTAAAAATTAAAATGCTCCCTGACCCTAGGAAGGAAACGTTCTGCTGATCAAAGGATGTAGAGCTCTGTGACAACCTAGAGGAGTGAGATGGAGTGGAAGTCGAGGGGGAAGTTTCAAGAAGGAGGGAACATATGTATACCTGTGGCTCCTTCATGTTGATATGTGGCAGAAACCAACACAATAGTGTAAAGCAATTATCTTCCAATTAAAAATAAATAAATTTAATGATAAAAAAAGAGTATGGAGGGGGTAAATATTAGGGATACAGGAAGAGATAATCACAGCCAAAGAAAGGAGCACATTAACCTGGCATTGAAAGCTACCATCTTTGCACAATATTTTTTGTTCTATTTCAGCATTAATTTAAAAGGTAAACTTTGAAAGGAAAATGAATTCTAATTTAAAGAAGTTTGCTTATCATTTTTCAGAATTCTGTTTGGATTTCTCATATTTTTTCTGCTGCCACAGGTCTGAAAGTCAGTCCAGTGATGGAATTGGGGGGAGTTTATAAATACAGAGTGTTCACACATGGCCTGTAGCTTTCTCTTCTAAATAATGTGATATTTACCTCCATGCTGCCTACTAAGCTCCTGCCCACTTCATTTTATCTGTTCTCTTGGTAATGAAGTGGGTTCCCTGCCCTGTGCATGTCTGTGGGTATTTATCATTCAATATTCAATATATACAAAGGAATCTTTGTAATATGCAGCTTATACAGCATATCATTTTGGAACTATAATATTGTCAACATATTGCATCTTCTTTCTCCCACTAACCATCTCTTTCTTCCCAGCTCACCAGGTAATAACCACCCTACGTTTTGTGAATTTCGTAATCCTTCTATTTTTAAACACTTCCTAAAATATCACATATGTACGTATTCTTTAAAATCTTGCTGCTTAAGTATGATCTTGCTGCTTAAGATCTGTAGCAGTGGTGCCATCTGGGAGCTTATTAGAAATATGGAATCTCAGATCTATTGAGTCAGAATCTGCGTTTAATGAATAATCAACTCATATGCATATTAGTTTGAAGAGCATTGTGCCAAATGTATTATTTTGTTTTCCGTGGAGTTTTTGCCTCATTTCCTCATTTGTTTCTTGTGTTTGAACTTCAGAAGAAGGTACAGTGTTTGTAGTCTACTGCCACTTGCTTTGCTAGCTTAACAAGCTGTTTATTTCTAAGATTCATCCAAGTTGCCTCGAATAGTCATTTACGGCTTCATGATGTAACATTTGTGTGGACATCCAGAATTTATTTTTTCTTTTATTGTGAAGAATTGAGGTGGTGTCTGGCTTTTTGTTATAAAGCATAATCCTGCTACAAACACTCAGGTGCATGTCTCCTGGCGTGTGTGTGTGTGTGTGTGTGTGTGTGTGTGTGTGTGTGTGTGTTTAAGCAGTTCTCTGCACTAAGTACCCAGGAGTGGAATGGTGAATATTGGTCAATGTTAATAGTCACTTTTACAAGATAATGGTAGATTATTTTCCCACCAGCAATGTATAAGAATTCCTATCTTTACCAACAACATCAGGCTTCTTACTTCTTTGCCAACCTGGTGGATAGTACATGCCTTCTGACTGTGATCAGAATGTGCATTTCACTTGATTACAAAAAAGACTACTCAGTTTTTCTAAAGTTTCATGACCATTCAGCTTTCCCCTTCTGTGAAATGCCTTGTCGTATATTTTGACTGTTTTTCCATTATTTCTTTCTTGATTTATAGGAGTACTTATTTTAAAATAATGCTTTGAGATTTACATGTATTTCAGTATTTTCTCCCAGATTATAACTTGTCCTCTCACTTTCTTAATGGAAGTTCTACATGCTAATGTAGTTTGTTTATTAATCTTTTCTTTCCTTGTTAGTATTTCTTATAACTTTTAAAAAGAAGATCCTCTCTGAAATGAAAATTGGGGTACATATGTCTTCTAGAATTGTGATTTTCACGGGGTACATGCCCAGTAGTAGGATTGCTGGGTCATATGGTAGTTTTATTGCTAGTTTTTTTTTTTTTTTTTTTTAAGAAATCTCCATACTGTTATCCATAGGCTATATCAATTTACATCCCTACCAACAGTGCAAGGCAATTCTCTTTATTCCACATCCTCTCCAGCATTTAGTTTTTATAGATTTTTTGATGATGGCCATTATGACTGGTGTGAAGTAATAAATTACCTCTGTAGTTTTGATTTGCATTTCTCTAATAATAAGCAATGTTGAGCATTTTTTCATGTGTTTATTAGCTATCTCTATGTCTTCTTTGGAGATACATCTGTTTAGGTCTTCTGGCCATTTTTTGATTAGGTTGTTTATTTTTCCGATATTGAACTGCCTGAAACTGAAAGTGAAAGTCGCTGAGTCGTGTCTGTCTCTTTGCCACTCCATGTACTATAGAGTACATGGAATTCTCTAGGACAGAATACTGGAGCGGGTAGCCTTTCCCTTCTCCGGGGGATCTTCCCGATCCAGGGATCAAAACCCAGGTCTCCCACATTGCAGGTGGATTCTTTACCAGCTGAGCCACAAGGGAAGCCCAAGAATACTGGAGTGAATAACCTATCCCTTCTCCAGGGGATCTTCCCAACCCAGGAACTGAACTGGGGTCTCCTGTATTGCAGGCGAATTCTTTACCAACTGAGCTATCAGGGAAGCCCCTTGAATTTCCTGAGCTGTTTTTATATTTTGGAGATTAATCATTTGTCAGTTGCTTCATTTACAGTAGTCAGGACATGGAAGCAACCTAGATGTCCATCAACAGATGAATTGATAAAGAAGTTATGGCACATATATAAAATGGAATATGACTCAGCCACAAAAAAGAACGAATTTCAGTCAGTTCTAGTGAGGATGAGAAAAGAGGCTGTTAAACAGAGTGAAGTAAGTCAAGAAGAAAAAAAAAGTATTGTATATTAACACGTATATTATATATGTACTCTAGAAAAATGGTACTAATAAACCTGTTTATTCAGTTCAATTCAATCACACAGTCGTGTCCAACTCTTTGTGACCTCATGGATTGTAGCATGCCAGGCTTCCCTGTCCATCACCAACTCCTGGAGCTTACTCAAACTCATGTCCATAGAGTTGGTGATGCCACCCAGCAATCTCATTCTCTGTCGTCCACTTCTCCTCCCACCTTCAATCTTTCCCAGCATCAGGGTCTTTTAAAATGAGTCAGTTCTTCCCATCAGATGGCCAAAGTATTGGAACTTCAGCTTCAGCATCAGTGCTTCCAATGAATATTTGGGACTGATTTCCTTGAGGATTGACTGGTTTCATCTCCTTGCAGTCCAAGGGACTCTCAAGAGTCTTCTCCAACACCACAGTTCAAAAGCATCGTTTCTTCGGCACTCAGCTTTCTTTATAGTCCAGCTTTCATATCCATACATGACTACTGGAAAAACCACAGCTTTGACTAGAGGGACCTTTGTTGCCAAAGTAATGTCTCTGCTTTTTAATATGCTGTCTAGGTTGGTCATGGCTCTTCTTCCAGGGAGCAAGCATTTTTTAATTTCATGGTTGCAGTCACCATCTGCAGTGATTTTGGAGCCCCCCAAAATAAAGTATCTCACTGTTTCCATTGTTTCCCCATCTATTTGCCATGAAGTGCTGGGACCAGATGCCATGATCTTAGTTTTCTGAATGTTGAGTTTTAAGGCAACTTTTTTCACTCTCCTCTTTCACTTTCATCAAGAGGCTCTTTAGTTCTTCTTCACTTTCTGCCACAAGGGTGGTGTCATCTGCATATCTAAAGTTATTGATATTCATTGAAACATATATACTATTGTATGTAAGATAGATGGTCTGTGAGAATTTGCTGTATGATGCAGGGAGCTCAACCCAGTGCTCTGTGACAATGTAGAAGGGTGGGGTGCAGTGGGAGGTAGGAGGGAGGTTCAAGAGGAGACATATGTATACCTATCATTGATTCATGTTGAAGTATGGCAGAAATTGATACAACATTGTAAAGCAATTATTCGCCAATTAAAAATAAATATTTTTTTTTTTTTTTGAGGTAATTTAGCTTTATTTATTTTTTTTTTAATTTTATTTTATTTTTAAACTTTACATAATTGTATTAGTTTTGCCAAACATCAAAGTGAATCCACCACAGGTAAAAGAGATCCTCACTTGTCCAAATATCAGAATACTATTCTGCAGTACTTCCTTCTAAATATTTAAAGTTCTAAATATCTAAACACATACTTGAAAAATATTTAAGATGATTGGGATTGAATTCTGTTTGTTATATGAGGTAGGCATCAAGATTTATCTTTTATGCCATGGGTTATCAATAGCTCCAACACCGTTTATTGAACAAGTGCTCTATTCCCAATAGATGGCAATGCCATCTCTCTCAAATAATACGATTTTATATATTGTAAAGGTCTATGTCTGTGGTCTTTATTTTGCTTTGTTAGATATTTTATTTATCTTATGCTAGTACTTTACTGTATTTATTAATACATATTTAAAATAAACATTAATAGTTGGTTGGGAAAGTACCCTTATCTATTTCCTCCTATTTGTTTTTCATATGAAAATTTTATAAGCATGCAAATTCCTTGAAATATCCTATTGGAATTTTGGGTAGATCTATTCTATTTGATCCTATTCTGTATCTATTTGATCAATTCTAATCAATTTGTGAAATTTTTCTTCTTTAATTGATTCCTTCCATTCATGAAAATGGTATATCTCTATATTTATTCAAGTCTATTTAAGACTTTTAAAATTAAAAAATTTTTCCATAATGGTCTTATCATTTATTATGTTTATTCCTAAGAATTGTATGTATGTATGTATATGTATGTGTGTATGTATATACAGCATTTATCTGTTGCCTGTAAATGGAAGAACAATTGAGTCTTGTAAATTTAGTCTCTCTTATTCTAATAATTTTTCTACAGATTCTTTTGTGTTTCATATGTGGATAATGACACCATCAGAGAATAATGAGTTTTGCTCCTTCTTTTTCAATCCATATTATCTTCAATGTACTGTGTGTGTGTTTGTTGAGTGTTTTATCTTATTAAGCTGTCTAGGATCGATGGCTTAATTTTGACTAGAAGTATTTATAATGAGCATTTGTATCTTGTCCCTCACAAAAGATATTTCTAATATTTCAGCTAACATCTTTTCAGCTCTCAACTGCTATACTAGATTACCTACCCACTGATATTATTAAACAACTCATCCACTGACATTTTCATTTCAAAGGTTCTATGGTGAGTTTCTCCCTTTGTCACCCAGGCAAATCACAGCTTTTCAACTCAGTTTGGCCAGGGCTCAAGTCCAGGCTTTGATACTAAACAATTACCTGGACTGAGGCCAGTGCTGACCTGGCTGCCTTCCTGAGCTTCAGCTTCCTCACATGAAAAATGAAGTTAATGCTAATAATCCTCCATCTTAAGGAACCCACTCACTACAATATTCAACTCAATTTAATAGGAACTCTGTAAAATGAAAAAATCTTCTTTCTATTTTCTGAAACAAGTGGAAGATGCATACATTTTGCCTACCAATATCTATCATGTTACTTTTCAGCATCTCAAAGTGTAAGATTAAGTCTTAACATATAGACTCTTAACTACTTTAGTCTTTGCTAGTTAGGCCTAATTTCATAGTAACAGGCTACCTTCTTATAATCTCTTTTTCATCTTTGATATTGAGAGCGACATTTCAAGGCACAGTGATTCTTTTTTTTGAATTTAACTATCAAACACTAGAAGTTTAGCACCCTCTCTTAAAAGCCAGCCAGAAGCTTTTGACAGATGGACATTTAGCACCTGAATAATTATCCTTCAGTTCTCACAAATCAGTTATTTTGAAAGTTCTATGACATATTCTGAGGGATCTGGTAATATCTACTCATTTTAAGTGTATTACTGCTGTATGACTGACCATGATTTTTTAGTTATTTTAATGATAAAGCAATATACAGCTTCAAGGACTAATGAATATCTTGTTTTCTTATATATAGATATATACTCTGTGTGTGTGTGTGTATATATATATATATATATATATATATATACAGAGAGAGAGACAGAAGTGTAATCTCTTTCCCTGAAATAAACATTTTCTTTACTTAGAAAAAAAATTTGTCTCACAGACATAATTTCATATTTTTCTACATATTTAATAATCTCTCTTCAATAAGGCATAGTCTTTTGAAGCCATTTGCAATGATTATTAGGTGTCTGATTCAATTTAATTAAGTCTAAAATTCAACTCTGTGTTGCTCTGAATATAAGTGGCAAATTCACCATTCTCACCATGACCCACATGGTCCTCCTTGATCTGTCCCCATTTCCAAATAGCCTCCAGCTCACTTCATCCCAGGCCATTCATCAGCTTGCTATTCCTCAAATACAACAGACTTGCTGTTAGGTTGGGGTCTGTGCACTTGCTTTTTCTATAGCCTGGAACACTGGCTTACTCCCTTACTTTCTTCAGGTTTTTACTTCTGTTCTACCTTATCAGAGAAGTCTTCCTTGATCACCATTTACAAACTCTCATATATCATACTCTGAGTTCTTAATTTCTGTCAGTTTGTTTTACAGCACTTCACCATATCAAACATATTTATATCTTTGCCTGGTGTTTATTCTGGCCTTTCCAATCAAAACAGAAGAGCCAGAACTTTTCTGTTTTATTCAGTTCTTTTGCTCCAGAACTTAGTGGTTGGTTCATATTTAGTGTTCAATAAATATTGGATGAATTAAGTAATTAATGTTGAGACAATCAGGTGCACAGGTGTTTTCTATGTAGAGTTAGGTATCAAGGCTACAGTCAACATCTGCAAGACACTGGCACAAACCTTTTAGTCTCTGCTGAAAGATTCATTATGATTTTCAAAATGTTGAAATGTAAGAAAGAAGTGCATTGTTAAAAAGATTAAATAAAATAATGCATGAGAAGTGTTTGGCAGAGTGCCAAAAGTTGAATACTCAGTAAATGTAATAAACCTACTTGCATCTAAATCCATCCTTTCCCATTTCTCTCCTGTCACAATGGAAATGTTGTCTTCAGGCTTATTGTTGTTGTTCAATCACTAAGTTGTGTCTGACTCTTTGTGACCCCATGGACTGCAGCACACCAGGCTTCCCTGTCCTTCACTGTCTCCCAGAGTTTGCTCAAACTCATGTCCATTGAGTCAATGATGCTATCCAACTATCTCATCCTCTTTTGCCCCCTTCTCCTGCCCTCAATTTTTCCCAGCATCAGGGTCTTTTCCAGTATGTTGGCTCTTCTAATCTTTTGTATTATTTAAGGCAAAGTCTTCCATTTGTATCTTAGAGTTTAGTCCACCCTCACCTTCTCAGAGACAGCACTTACCTTCCTTCTTCCTCTCCTATCCTTGTTTTGCATCCTACACATCAACCCTAAAACCTTAAAACCAAATCCTTGATTTGGATCCTCTTCGCATCCTACCCATCAACCCTAAAACCTGGTCCACCCAGAAAGGGTCCTTAATGATAACTGACATAAAGTCACCCTATTACCTTGAGGGGACACTTCATAAGAAGTGATTCATCATCAGATGTTTACATACTGCCTATCTGTCCTCACAGATTTATAGAATCACTTACCATTTTCTGAATGTCCAGTGCTGCATAATTTCTCTCATCTCTTAAGTTTTTGCCTATGTCAGTTTCTGCCCAGTTGTCTTTACCCTTTGACATTCCCCAAGGTATACACATACACAGTCACACAAATATATTCACGCAAAATGAGATTAGCTAATTCTGATTTGCACTTGAGGTCTTAGTTGTATCCAGCTTGGATACAACTCTTTCGTTGTGAAGACTCACTGAGTCCTATGAATTGAATGTCCCTCCTGTGTTTCCCGGAGAAGGCAATGGCACCCCACTCCAGTACTCTTGCCTGGAAAATCCCATGGACGGAGGAGCCTGTTAGGCTGCAATCCATGGGGTTGCTAAAAGTCGGACACGACTGAGCGACTTCACTTTCACTTTTCACTTTCATGCATTGGAGGAGGAAATGGCAACCCACTCCAGTGTTCTTGCCTGGAGAATCCCAGGGACGGCAGAGCCTGGTGGGCTGCCGTCTATGGGGTCACACAGAGTCTGACACGAGTGAAGCGACTTAGCAGCAGCAGCAGCAGCCTGTTTTTCCACTGCAGACACTACATATCTCTATCAACTCTCCCTCTCTCCTTCTCCTTCTCTTTCTCTCTCTCTCCCTCCCACGCATCCTTTTTCTCTGCCTCCCTCTCTCCCTTCCCCACCCACTGACTTACAGCTTCTAAGCTCCTTGAGTACAAGTATTTTTTTATGTAAATTAATGAAACACCAAAGTCTACATGAGAAACGTGTTCATACTCAGTTGCTCAGTTGTGTCTGACTTTGTAACCCCATAGACTGTAGCCCGCCAGACTCCTCTGTCCATGAGATTTCCCAGGCAGGAATACTGGAGAGGGTTGCCATTTCCTCCTCCAGGGGATCTACCTGAGCTGAGGATCAAACCTGCATCTCCTGCATTGGCAGGCAGATTCTTTACCACTATATAAGCTACACTTTTAACTTAAATTGACAAGTGAAGTGGTGTCATTAGAAAGCTACAAATTTGCTTTCTGGTAGTACTGAAACCTGTGTGTCAACCAACAAGTTGCTGCTAAATTAGCATTAATGTGCTAGCCAAAGGCAGATATGCTTAAGACAAGCATTTCTTACTTTAACATTTATTGCATATTTCTGTTTGTTTCATATTAGAGAAAAAGTGACTGGAAAATGACTTAATATATCAGAAATAATGGGAAGGAGACTTTAGTACTAGTATTTATAGTGGTAATGTTGACAATACATACGACTTAATACATGTACAGACTTTCACAATTTTCAGAGTGCTTTTATGGCTCTAGAAAATACTAAAAACATTGAAAATCTAGGGAAAATCTAAGACTGAATGCATCCTTTGGTTATTTCTAACTAGACACCTGCTTGGCCTTATGACAATATTGCTAGTGAAAATTTTTCAACTTTATGCTATCTGTTTCACCTTGAATTAATGCATCCTATTAAAATACAGGTGTTCAAGTATACATAGTGAGTGAGTGAAGTTGCTCAGTCGTATCCGACTCTTTGCAACTCTGTGGACTTTAGCCCACCAGGCTCCTCCGTCCATGGGATTCTCCAGGCAAGAGTACTGGAGTGGGTTGCCATTTCCTTCTCCAGGGGATCTTCCCAACCCAGCGATCGAACCCAGGTCTCCTGCATTGCAGGCAGACGCTTTAACCTCTGAGCCACCATATGCAAAAAAAGACTCATACGGAGAACAGTATAGAAGTTCCTTTAAAAAGTAAAAATAGAGCTACCATATGATCTAGCAATCTGACTCCTGGGCATATATCTGGAGAGAGACATAAATGGAAAAAAAAAAAATGCATGTACTTCAGTGTTCATAGGAGCACTATTTACAATAGTTAGGACACAGAAGCATCCTAAATGTTCATCAATAGAGGAATAGATAAAGAAGATGTGGTACATATACACAATGGAATATTACTTGGTCATAAAAAAGAACAAAATAATGGCATTTGCAGCAACGTAGATGAACCTAGAGTTTGTCACACTGAGTGAAGACAGCCCAAGAAAGACAAACATCACATGATATTGCTTCTATGTGGAATCTAAAAAGGGGGGGTACAAATTAACTTATCTATAAAACAGAAATGGAGTCAGATGTAGAAAACAAACATGGTTAACAGGGGCTAAGTGGGGATAAATTGGGAGATTGGGACTAATATATATACACTACCATGTATAAAACAGATAACTAACAAGGACCTACTGTACAGCACAGGAAATTCTACTCAATACTCTATAATGGCCTATATGGAAAAAGAATCTAAAAACAGTGGATATGTGTATAAATGGATTCTTTGCTGTACACCTGAAACTAACCCAACACTGTAAATCAATTATACTCCAATAAAAATTATGTTTCATTGAAATCCTCCTCCCATCACCAAGTTAGAAATAGACTCTTAGTTATCATAACTTACCATTTATCATTTACTTTTGTGTTCTGGATAGAAATGATGCCTGCTATCTCCTAGCTTTCAATTGACAACATTTCTACCAGAACTCTCCATCATTATTGACAGCAATGTTCTCCTTGTTAATTGCCCAGCAGCATATTGAGTGACTGACTGGCTCTCTAGGGCATATTTGAAAGGCATTGGCAGAAAAGGACAGTGATAGTGAGGTACAATACTCTGTCTCACAGTAATGGCACCAACTAACTGCTTATTTAGGTTTTTTCAGAAAAGAATACACTGATCTTTTACCTGGACTTTTCACTTTTTATACACATGTGTTTTATGGTAAGTAGTGAAAGCTTTCAAAAATGCTCTATACACACCCAATAGTTGTAAACACCCTCTTACACCATGCCCATAAAACTCCATCTACGATCACTCAATAGAAACAATGGACAATTTATATTAAAAATGGACATATAAGCATAGAAAACCAATGAATCCGTGGTATGTTCTGGTTGTTTCAAAAATGACTAGGCAACTCCTAGATTAATGAAAAGATTTTTTAAGTAGACGACTTGGCGTGCTCATTTTAAACAGTATAAGTTTCTTTTGATATACAGACAACTAGAGTAATAGATAAAATATATATTTTCACGAGATCTGGGCTCTTCAACTGGTTTTCCCAGAAAGTAAGTGCCATAGGGAAGTCAACAAAGAGCACCTGGAGTGTCTTTGCAACCACATAATGAGGGAGTAGGTCTGGATCAGTAGTTATTGATATATTGAAATCAATTGGTAGTAGTTATTGATATATTGAAAGTTTTTTTAAGTACTCTTGTCTGGGTCCTACCCTGAGAAATACTAATTTCATTTGTTGTGGCACATCAATGATTTCTAAATTTGTCTGAACCAGAATCACCTGGCAAACTTGGTTGCCATACAAAGCCCGATGTCGTATCCTAATTCAAGGAACCAGGGCCTTGCATGCTTGATTTGCTCTCCAAGTGATTCTGATAACATCCTAGTTCGAAATCACTGGTCTAGCGTTCAGCATCAGATGTTTTTAAGTCCTCCAGGTGATACTCCCTAGACGCAGCCACAGCTGGGGACCACTGATGAAGATAATATTTAGGATTATTCCAAGTCTGGCAGGAATAATCAGATTTCTAGCTTTTATTAAACATTTATTGTATATAAGGTATTGTGCTAAGTATTATTTCACTCAGTAATCAGCAGACTCTGAGAAATAGTAGTAGTACAATCTTGCATTTAAGAGAATGAAGGGTTCATAACTCAGCTAAAGTGATGTGAATAGGAAGTGATAGGCTGGAATCCAAGTTGTCTTACTTCAGATATCATATAATTAACTATGACATCAATAACCTTTTGGAATTATAAGAGAAATTGAAAACTCTAAGTGGGGAACACATTAGAACGTAGTACTTAAATTATTTTTTATACTTAAAAATATACTTGACTTGTAATTATATAATTAAAACAAAGAAATCATTTTATAAATAAATGGAGGATATAGGGAAAGTGTTTACAAATTAAAAGGAAGGCAAAAGTTGACAGTTTTAGAGAAGCAGCTTCGATTTCAATTATTCTGTTTATTCCAGAAAGGAGACCATAAATTGCTTGTACTACTAGTACTTGAGGAGTGAACATAAGAATTACATATAAAGATATTTTGTCATAGTTATATTGAGGGGAAAGGTGTCAAGCATTTCAGGGGAAAGAAGAAATGTGTATACTTCTTTGAAATGGTTCCAATTGTTACTAACTCAATGAATTGAGGGGAAAAAAGCAGTTTATACTCCATAACACTTCTTTTTTTCTCCTCACATGTTTGGAAAGATATCAGTTCAATACCTTCCTAGGCATGGAAAATGCGTTGGCCACTGCAATTAGTCACAGTTGGGTCTGTGAAGGGGAGAGAGTGCCTCAGTCAAATATTACTATGGTTTTGGTCATATAAAGAGGAAAGTGGCACCTGGGAGACTGCCCTGCTTCTCTCAGGACCCAGCCTTTCTCAGGTTTGTGGGAAAAACACATATGGCAGAGTGCCAACACCGAAATGTTGGAAGAAGGGACATTTCCTACCACCAAAAAAGGGAAAAAACCCAGAAAGAGATACCAAGGGTCTTTTTGCACAATAGCAAATTTAATTGCTCCCAGTTAGAGAAGGGGACACTTGCACATTTTATAAACTGCCCTTACTAACGAGCAAAGTTTGCATTTATTTTTGTTGATGTTATTTCCTGATTGGTGTTTACACTGATCATTCACTGTACGGAGAACACTGAATTTTCAGCACTCTGGAGAGTCTGTGAGATGGTTCCTGATTCTGATATTTTGGTATTCACTATATGATGTGCCTAAAATGTACATATTCAATTATGTGAAGATTGAGTGTGTGCAGAGAACAGAATAATTATGCTGCCAACAAGCCATTGTGAGCCCTAAATGTATTTATATTTCAAATAATGGATGGTTTTGTGGTAACTCCCACAAAGACTAATTTTAGGACTATTTTAACAGTGAGTAAATGACGTGTGATCTGTAAGTAATGTAGTATTATTTTTAAAAGGTACAGGAAAAAGTATATATTATTCTGAAATTCTCTTGGTTTCTCCAAAACATTCAACATGGCAGGAAAATACTAATTAAAGGAAGACAAATAAAAATTGAGTTTGGATTTTAGTGTCAAATGTGACTAATTTCTGTGGACTAATAATGATACAACATGTTTTAGAACACACTGGTACTGGAGCTGTGTTCTGTTGAAAGTGGCGGAAAGGCAAAATTGCAAGCAGGTGCTTATGATGGAAACCACTGAAGATAACCAGAGGCTTGTAACAGAAAAGGTAACCCAACCTTAACTACGGTCGCCTAACTCAGCCGTGGCAAGGGGGCTTGCCTTGATTTCCAACTCGGACCACTCCTGGAAATCTTCATCACAGAAGCAGCAGCAACACAGCTACCAGCTGGAGGGAAGATCTTTAAGAAGAAACTTTGGGCATTCTCCCTGCTATGATCCACACAATACTTAATCCTATGTCAGGGAAAGAGACTGAATTAATCCTAATATTGGATCCTCGCCCAGATCCAGTTTTTCAGCGTCGCGTACATACACCATTCAGGGCAACTTTGCCAGCTTTGCCAGGTCACATCCCTTTTCTCTGGAAGCTCCAGCATGGGGCTTATCGTCAACAAGCTCTGATAATCAGCCAGGACCCACCCAACTCCATTTCTCCAGGAGGACTGAGGCAAGCGGGAGGTGAAGAGGAAACCTCGGGGGCAGTTGGGGGCCGTGGAGGGAGGGAGGCGGGGGCAAGGGAAGGGGAAGGATCAGGAGGACAGGTCTGACTCCTGACTGGCTGGGGTGGTTGTGGAGAAAGTCACAGCTCAGGCTCACCAGTCAGGAGCTGTCCAACTTTTCAGCAGCTCCGGGATCAAGGTTCGGGTGCCCTGGACCGAGGAGGCGGCTCCTCTGGCCGCTGTTGGCTGCTGCTTCTGCAGCTCCAGCTGCTAACAATTCCTATCACCGTCGGCGCCGGGAGGAAGGAAAAGAAGCAAGGGAGCACCGACCATTGGCGAAGCCGCGCATCTCGCGCCTTAGTCTTGGAGACTTGGGGAGCCCAGGAGCGTGCCTCTGGCACAAGCACGGTGGAGGGAGCCCTGTCGTGTTCTGTGACCTCTCCCGCTGGCAGAGCCCCCTTTCGGTCGTCTGGAGCCTCTGGCGGCTTCAAGTGGGAATCGAAGCCCAGCCTCAGCTCGGCTCCTGAAGCGGCGGCGGCGGCAGCATCGCGGAGGCGCTCTGGCCGGCGTGGTGAACCCAGCTGGGCAGCAGGGCGCGGAGCCGCGAGCCACGATGGAGGCAGAGGGCAGCAGCGTGCCGGCCCGGGCGGGCAGCGGCGAGGGCAGCGACGGCGCCGGCGGGGCCGCGCTCAAAGCCCCCAAGCACCTCTGGAGGCACGAGCAGCACCACCAGTACCCGCTACGGCAGCCCCAGTTCCGTCTCCTGCACCCCCATCACCACCTGCCCCCGCCGCCGCCGCCCTCGCCCCAGCCCCAGTGCCCCCTGCAGCCACCGCCGCCCCCCCTGCCGCCGCCCCCGCCGCCGCCGCCCGGGGCGGCTCGCGGCCGCTACGCCTCGAGCGGGGCCACCGGCCGCGTCCGGCACCGCGGCTACTCGGACACCGAGCGCTACCTGTACTGCCGCGCCATGGACCGCACCTCCTACGCCGTGGAGACCGGCCACCGGCCCGGCCTGAAGAAATCCAGGATGTCCTGGCCCTCGTCCTTCCAGGGACTCAGGCGGTGAGTGGAGAGCGCCCCCTCCCCTATTCAGGCAAGGGGTCACCTCCCCAGCTCTCAGAATCTCCTCGATGGTCCATTTACCCATGCCTTCCTGGACCCTGGGCCAAATTCTATTCTGGGAATCGCGGGAGGGCCAGCAGGGGCGTGTCTGTCCTTGCTTGAAAGGTTACTATTCTGTGTGTGTAAGAGACCCCAAAAGTACGGCATCAATGTTGAGTGTGCATGTGTGTATGAGAGAGAGAGAGAGAGAGATTGAGCTTCCCAGTCGTGTAGACCACCCACCCCTCTCCCCTCCCCACCCACTTCCACCCCACCCTGGCGAGTGAGACTTTAGCAGGCGAATTCCGATTTCTCTGGCTGGTGAAGGAGGGGGGTGGGGTGGGGGGTGGGGGGCGTTGAGCCAGGAAAGGACCCAGTAATCTGTCTACAACCCCAGAGTAAAGCGGGGTGGGGTGGCGGAGCAGGGGTGGGAGAATGGGTGAGAAAGCTTGGTCCCACAATTGCAGTAAAAGCTTGAGAACAACTCTGTCAACTCGGCAAGTAAATTGAACAGCGAAAGGGGAGAACAAACACGTGGGTGACTTGGAGAGTTTGGAGCAAAATGTTCAGCAATCCTTAGGAAAGGAGGGAGAGATGGAAGGAGGGCGGGAGCGAGGATGCTGTGGGAGTTACACTGTGTCGGTGTGTGGTGTGTGCGAGCATGTGTGTATCGAGTGGTCCCTGCAGAATCTCAGAAAGAAAACACCTCGTTTCAGCAGCAGGCGAGTTCGTAGAGATCTGATTGCAGTGATTTTCCCCTTAACATAAAGTGCTCCGGAAGACGGGGCTTGGAAGTGGCATTTTACCGGAGTTTTAATAGATGCCTACCGCTCCAACTCCAAGAAAATATTCCAAGAGCGAGATACAGCTGCTCTGAGGAGTTAGCTCCAGATTCTCTTTACTCAGGAACGGTGGTGGAAGTTGGGCCCCTTTTCAGTCCCTTTCCTGGCAAGCGGAAACAGCTCCTTTTTCCCGTGTCCCGGGCCCTCAAAGCCACAAATCTCCTCCCCCACACGGACAGGAGCGCACACAAATGTTTCAGGAGCTGCGGATCCTTGGCACACCTAATGGCAAAGCAGGGCTCTCATCACCTATCTTAGGCTTGGGCAGACATTGATGGACTGCAAGTGCAAGCCACGTTTGTCCAACAGTAATTGACAGTAGGTTGGATTTATTAGAAAATCTTAATAGTGTTCATATATGTTTTTGAGTTTCCTTCTTCTCTCCCTCCAGCCATCCATCCCTCCTCCCTCTTCCTTCCTTTCTTCCTTCCTTTCTTCCTTCCTTCCTTTCTCCCTCTCTTTCTTTCTTTTTCCTTCCTTCCCTTCCCTTGTCTTCGATTCCCTTCCTTTCTTTCTTTAATGAGCATGTCTGTCTGGGTTGTATACACTATGGTCAGAGGGAATCCAGCCAAATAGAATATCCCAACTCTGATGTGCATACACGCTCCTCACGCCCTCTGCCTTCCTCTTAGCCCCAGGAGAGACATTGTTCCTGGTAATGTCATTGTATCTGTTAGATAAGAAGAGTGAAAATTATAGTTAATAATGTCAATTCAGATCAATTTAAATGCTAAAGATTGGTGTGATTTGCAGACATTCATAAAATTAATATGCAAGTTTCATTTTTAGAGTCCAGACTACTAAAACCCACATGTAGCTTTACTCTTTGAACAGGTGGGTGTTCTCCACTTGGGCTGAACAGTATATACGTGGGTCCTCAAAATGGAATAAAGGCAAGCATGGCACTTTGTATGTTTGACCTAGGAATAAAAGATTTTTATGAGACTGAGCTCTTGCTATATGGTTTAGTCTCTCAGTTGTGTCCAACTCTTGCGACCCCATAGACTGTATGTAGCCTGCCAGGCTCCTCTGTCCATGGGATTCTCCAGGCAAGAATACTGGAGTGGGTTACCATGCTGTTTTCCAGGGGATCTTCCCACCCAGGGATTGAACCCAGGTCTCCTGCATTGCAGGCAGCCCCCTTACCAACTGAGCCACCAGGGAAGCTGCAGCCGTTAGTAAACATTAAGTAAGAATAAGAGTTCTCTGTGGTTTGATTGACTTTGTAGAGCCTCTTAATTAACTTCATTTGTTAAAATAAAATAGAAAATGTTTGAGAGTGTGGAGGGAGAAAAATGAGCTAATTGGAATAGAGGTATTGCATTGTTGATTTGAATTCATTTTTTGCTCTGTTCTCTACACTGATTAATTCTTCTATTTGAAATTTGTTAGAAAATGGTTCACAGAAAACTAAGCTATATAACATTTACACGTAACTTCCTCTGTGGTTCACCTGATAAATCATGGTTGTTCTATTTAAGGATCTTTACATCACTTATGTATTTTCCAAACACTTGAACATTGCATTTCAAAATTTCCTTAATATAGTTGCTTTTGCAAATAAATGTGTTTTTCAAGAAAGTGTGGTTATTACTTGCATTCTTTAAAGAGAACAGTAGCAATGCTTAAAAATCATCCCCAAATTGCATTAATTATTTGAACCCATTAACAACACTGAGATGAAATGGCACTACGTCCACTTTATTGTTAAGAACACTGAGACCCAGGGGATGTGAGTAACTTGTTCAGTAACACATGGCCTTTGAGTGTCAGAGCTAAAACTAAAACCTGTCTCCTGACTCAACAAAGGTGATGGGTGCTGCTAAAATAAATGTGTGTGGAACCTGGGTGTGTTGACAGAATCAAGAAAGATGTAAAATGGAATATGAAGTTTATATTGATTGATACTACAGTTCATAAAGCCCAAATGAACCAAATATGAAATACAGTTTAAATCTACTTTTTAAAAAATGACAGCATAAGCTATGGAAGCAGTGAGAGATTTTAACCCTTACTTTTAACTTCTGCAATCCTGGCCATGACACTTGTGTTAATGATTACAGGAGAGGCAAACCAGTGTATCTATTGACTTTATATAATAATATAATGATGAATATAAGAAGTGAATTATCAGAGAATCACATATAATCAGAAGATTTCAGGTTGTTTTCAACGATCTCCTAAGATGAAATAAGCATGTGAGACATGTGCAAAGAGTGTATGTTTGTGTGTGTATTCCTGTGTGTGCCATCATCCAAATGGAAGGCTTAAATTGTCTGTCAAGTTATCGTCTCTGAAAAAGCCTCATGGATGGATGGATGAATGATTCCTTATGGATTATCAAGAAAAGTATGTCTTTTAAAAGGCTAGTTTTAGAATGTATAGCAGCATTTCCAGATATTACGATTTTGACTAAAATTCCAAGAATTAGTTACAGTGTGTAAAGCAAAGAGAAAGATGTATATACTTGGTTGAATGAAAAAAAATTATATAAATAGGAAGGAGGCAATCCTCAGACATTTCATGATCCATCCTTTTGATTCCACCTGGAAATGTAGGTATGTTGAATAAATTTTATATTAAATTGTATCTAACAAAGTAGATCCATTTTTTTAAAACAGTGTGAAAGGAATTTGAAACAATAAAATTACCAGAGGAATGTCTTTATGTTACAAAGAGAACCAAATGAAATATTTTAAAAATTATCGCTTTTTAATATATATATGTATCAAATTAGTCATTTTAATCAGTAGTTCCTCAAAGTATAACAACTGTTTAAACTGATAAATGATTTACTTATTAAATTTCTTTTTACACAACAGAATATTTTCTTTACCAGTCTTTTCTAAATCTGCAGGAGTTGTATATTCTCAGTAACAAATTAATGCTAAATATCATTAATCATCAGAAAAATGCAAAGTAAATCCATAGTAAGATATCACATCACAACTGTTGAAATGACAACTATCAAAAACACAAGAAAATAACAAATGTTGGTGAGGATGTGGAGAAAAGGGAACACTTGTGCGCTGTTGGTGGGAATGTAAATTGGTATAGCGACTATAGGAAACAGTATGGAAGTTCCTCAAAAATTAAAAATACAAATACTATATGACCCAGAAATTCCACTCCTGGGTATTTACCCAATGAAAAGGAAAACACTAATGTGAAACTGTGTATGCATTTGTATGTCCATCGCAGTATAATTTATAACAGCCAAGATATGGAAACAGTCTAAGTGTCCAGTGATGGATGAATAAAAAAATTGTGATGTAATAGATGAAGGAATATTATTCAGCCATTAAAAAAGGAATGAAATTGTGCCATTTGACAACATGGATGGACCTTGAGAACATTATGCTAAATGAAATGTCACAGAGAAAGACAAGTACCAAATGTTCTCTTTTACATGTACCATCTAGAAAAATAATAACTAAAAAAATAAACTCACAAAGAACAGACTTGTTGCTAGACATGGGGGGTTGCTGACAAAATTTCATATTTAAGTTTTAATAAGTAAAGATATTAAGGATATTATTTAAATATTTTGTGAATAAGAAACATGGCAAAATTAATGTTTTTCACATTTCCTGTACATATTGGCAAAACAGTATTAGACTTAAAAAAAAAAAAAAAGCACTGATTTCAACGTTTCTGTGTGTTCTGAGACTTTTGGTGCATCGGAAGAAAAATATCATGAATCCATTACATTTTTCATTCTGAAATTGTATACGTTCCAAGTATGGGATGGAAAGGGGTGAGAGGAAGGAAGGTAAGAACCTATCTGCCAAGCATGGAATATAGGTAAGCGCTTCTCTGGTTCTCATTGAAACATCTTGGTCCAGTCACCCACTTAGGGAGTAGTGATAGGGAAATCTATAGCCTGCAATATCCACGAGATACATTTCTCTAAAACTATGCTAACTCTGTGGAAATGTCAAGATGGGGAGGGACTTAAATTTAAGCTAACCTGGGCTACCACTGCCCAGCTTTTACACTTGAAGAAACATGTATCCTGCGGGGTTACATTACTTTACAGAATAGTTTCCTGGAAGAATAAGAACTACAATTTATAGCTACTTTATATCTCTCATTGTAGCTGTGTTTTAACAATGACTGTCCCCATTTCCCAGGTTATAGCCTGAAACCAAAAGTTTAAAAATTGCTTTTAAAAGGCATTTGTGAGTAAATGGGATATTCAGATATTGGCAAGAGAGACCACTTCAGAAAACAAAATAATCTTTCTCTTTCCAACTTGGAGGCATTCATACACAACACACACACACATACATCCAGTAATGAATTGGTCACTCATTTTTATCTCCAAACTTTAATGTGGTTTTCAAAAAGTATCTTGAGAAGAGTTCTTAAGCATTATGCAGTATAATAATCAAGAAAGACTAAACCCTGTTAGTAAATGTTGGTAGTTATTCAAAGGCCTCAAATCTAAGAGGGGTATAATTATGTCCCTCTTACAGCTTATTTTCCATCTACAAGTTTAAAAATACACAATATGTGAGTCTATAACTTGATTGCTGCTAGTCCAGGCTCATAGCAAGAATGTTGCTAAGGGATTATACCAAATAGCACTTTATTATATTTCAAAAGATGTTGTGGTTATTTTTACCCCAAAGAACATTTTCCTACATTTAAAAATAGGAAATCTATATTTTTCCAAAGAAGAGGGCATTTCACTTTTTTTTTTTTTAATTCATCAGCTAAATTGATTTGACCCCATACACTCACATACCACCATCACCATGACCCTTAGCAAACCACTTTGGGAATTAAGAAATAAGGTACGTTTTGTCATCTGAATACACATTTACATTTGTTGATCTGTTTCAGTGTGTGTGGTCACTGTTCATCCAGTGGGCTCAAGCCAGTGATATCCTTAGGCTCTTCCTCTCCCTTAACTCTTAAATTTCAGAGACATCCAAGATCTTTTGATTCTACCTCAGAAATATCTCTTCTATTTTCCATTGTAATTTTCCTGGTTCAACTCTTCATCATCTGTCTCTTAAACTGTTGCAATAACTTCCGAAAAGGTCTCCAACTCTGATCTCCCCTGACTGTAATCTATTTTACACTCCAAGCCACCCAATCTCATCCCCTTGTCTGAAATGCTTGGATGATTTCTTTTTGCCTGCAAGTCAAAATCTCAATTTCTTAGTCTGACTTTTTGAAGTGTTAGCCCAGTCTCTTTCTCACAGAAAGTCTTGCCATCCATCCTCTTCTGTAAACCTCATAAAAATCACTGAACTTCTTGCCATGTGCTAAGCTCTCTGTGCCTTTTCACACTTCTTTCTTTCTGAAGCTTTTTCTTGTTTCTCAGTTGCTTTCCCCATGCATGCTGTACATCACCTCCTCCTTATCTGTTTGAAAAAATTCATGGAACTTTTCAAAGTTCGTTTGTATATTACCACTTGAGTGGACATTGGTACAAACAGAAGAATCTTTTTCCCTTCTGGGCGTCCACATTGCATTTTTGCATATATCTATATTCTAGCAGCTGCCAATTATTTTGTATCTGTCTCCCTCATTAAGTACAGTAGGACTTTGTGGAGAGCATGGTTTATATAGACGCTCATCAAATAATGAGCTTTTAAATGAGGAAATAATAACAATGAAACCTTGCCTTTTCAGTCTGTGCTGTCTCAGAGAGGGTATATTTTATTTCCTTAATAATCTCTATGAAATAACAGAGCTGGTGATATTTTGCTCATTTTATAGGTGATCTAAGAGAATATAGATTCTCCCAGGAATAGACACGTGTACATATTCAAAGACAGAACTCAGACGTTAGTCTTGAAACTCCCAGTCTGGTAATCTTTTCCTCATACTGTGAGATATATGTGGGCTGGTATTGGATAAGAAGCAGCCTATCATTTGACTAAGACTATGAAGACAGAAATTATATTAATTATGAAGGGTGAGAATCTAGCTTATATGAAAGCAACATCAGAATGAAAATAATTCTAATGGAATAATGTCCCTTTTTTTCTTTAGACAGATTCCTTTACAGACTAAGTTCTTAACTTTGGGTTCTTTGGCTCTGAAGGATCTGTTAAAAGGGGGAGTGCACATTTGGGGGAGAACATTTATCAAATTCTCAACAGGTCCTCGATTGACAAACTTTAAGGTACTGTGGTCTAAAATGAATGAAGTCATTGACTAATTCACTAAGGGAACAATTGTAAGAACATCACATTCCATTGGAGTAATAGTCTCGCTGAAGTGACTGAAAGATTCATTTGAAATGAGATTTTTAAAAAATGCAACACTTTAGGCAGATAAAATCAGAACATATCATATATTCTTTTAATTCAAACAACATGATATTAATATAAGAATAAAAAAAGTTTGATGGAACTGAATGAGAACAGTGTATATATGAAAATTTAGGATTTAATAAGGGCAGTGTTCCAATTAGTGAAAGCAAGATAAATTATTTAAAATATGGTGTTCAATTCTTGAAATAAAAAAGTTCCTTACCTAACACCATTTAAAAAATCACTTGAAATCAATAATAAAATTATTAAAAGGTTAAGATTAAAAATAGTCAAAGGACATAAAGAGGTAATTCAAAATGGAAGAATGATTAATGACAATATACATTTGAAAAGGTTCTCTACCTGTGGATAAACAAAAATAATAATTAAAACAGCAATTTTATTTAGTTTTTCATATATTTTGGAAAAAGATTAAAATATGAATAATTCAAAAGGATTGCAGAAGGCATGGAGAGGTAGGCACTTTCTAATATGCATTAGTGGAGAGTATAAATTAGGAAAATTTTGGGAGGTAATCAAATAATGTGTAGCAAAATTTTAAATGCGTATACCTTTGATCTAGTAATGTCATTGGGAACTTGGAATATAATTGAACAAAGAAGCAAAAAGGTATTACATTGCAATATTGCATATATAGTAAACATCTATAGGAAACCACCTAATTTGACCTTGGGAACTTGACCTAAGAATATAATTGAAAAAAGAAGCAAAGAGGTACTACATCGCCATATTGCATATATAGTAAACATCTATAGGAAACCACCCAAATATCTTTCAGTAGAGAATTGGTAAAATAAATTATGTCATATCTGCAACAGAAGAATACTAGATGAAGAATGAGAGCGATCTTCATGAACTGAAATATAATTATAAACCCTATGAGTTGTTAAGTGAAAAAATAAAGACTAGATAGAATATACTGCCACTTGTGTGTTTTATGAGTACTCATATATATATATACAAGGTTATGTGAGTGTATATGTGTGTGTGCCTATTTATATAGATATGCATGTATGCATATTAGGAGTGGAATTGTTGTTCAGTCGCTCAGTTGTGTCTGACTCTTTGTGACCCCCATAGACTGCAGCATGCCTGGCTTCCCTGTCCTTCACTGTCTCCCAGAGTTTGCTCAAACCCCTGTCCATTGAGTTGGTGATGACATCCAACCATTCCTGCCTTCAGTCTTTCCCAGCATCAGGGTCTTTTCCAATCAGTCAGTTCTTCGCATTAGGTGGCCAAAGTATTGGAGCTTCAGCTTCAGCAATAGTCATTCCAATGAATATTCAGGACTGATTTCCTTTAGGATGGACTGGTTTGATCTCCTTGCAATCCAAAGGGACTCTCAAGAGTCTTCTCCAGCACCACAGTTCAAAAGCATCAATTCTTCGGCGCTCAGCTTTCTTTATAGTCCAACTCTCACATCCATACATGACTACTGGAAAAACCATAGCTTTGACTAGATGGACCTTTGTCGGCAAAGTAATGTCCCTGCTTTTTAATATGTTGTCTAGGTTGGTCATAATTTTTCTTCCAAGGAGCAAGCATCTTTTAACTTCATGGCTGCAGTCACCATCTGCAGTGATTTTGGAGCTCAACAAAATAAAATCTACCACTGTTTCCACTGTCTCCCCATCTATTTGCCATGAAGTGATGGGAATGGATGTCATGATCTTAGTTTTTTGAATGTTGAATTTTAAGCCAACTATTTCACTCTCCTCTTTCACTTTCAAGAGGCTCTTTAGTTCCTCTTCTGCCATTATGGGCTTCCCTGGTGGCTCAGAGGGTAAAGCGTCCGCTTGCAATGCAGGAGACCTGGGTTCGATCCCTGGGTCAGGAAGATCCCCTGGAGAAGGAAATGGTAACCCACTCCAGTACTCTTGCCTGGAAAATCCCATGGACAGAGAAGCCTGGTAGACTACAGTCCATGGGATTGGGAAGATTCGGACTACAGTCCATGGGATTGGGAAGATTCGGACACGACTGAGAAACTTCACTTCACTTCACTTCACTTCCGCCATTAGGGTGGTGTCATCTGCATATCTGAGGTTATTGATATGCTTATACATTCTCTCCAGAAGAAAAAAAAAACAAATGCTAATTGTTAAAGGTATGAGAAGAGAGGATGGTTAACAGAGATCTCTGATGTTTTATGTTCCTTTAAAATGAGTATCTGTTGCTTTTATAATAAACAAAAAATATATTTTCTTTTTTAAAAAATCTAATATTTTCCATTTATTTAGGTTAACATATTTTATTTATATCTGACTTTTCTTTCCTCCCTCAAAAGCAAATGACTGTGTCACAAAACAATTTCGTAAAAGGTAAATTGAAGCTGTCAAACAGAAGAAAGTGTAAGTGCCTGAAAATAGTATGCAATAGGGAAGCAAAAACGCATGCCATTGATTCTTGAATAATTGGTAGAAATGAGTCACAGATTTGGCTCTGAGCTTCCTATCAGCAAATCCAAGGAAGGAAACCCTGTCAGTTCAAGATTCACAGTAAGTTAAAAGAATAATGAGTTGTTTGGAAGAATGCATTGGTGTTAACTCTGAAAATTAAAAGTACTATCTCTCCATGAACCTTTTAAAAGGATACTTGTGAAATGGTGTGTATGTTTTCAATAATTTTCCTACAGTATATAAAGTATTAGATAAGTATGAATGTGCTTGTAACTGTGGCTATTATAAACCTACATAGTGATGACCCGATGTCTAAAGGCATTTCACTGGAAGCCCATCAGCACTGGAGCCTCAATTAGCATTCTAACCAGTAGTTTCCCTTTAGTGCTGAATGCTGTGTGTGCTCTGCTAAATATAGCTGCATTCTCCAGCTTGGAGAACTCCTCTAAACTTCATCTCCACTATTCAATGTAAAAACCTTGTTTCCATTTGGTTACCCTATTTTGATTTGGATACCCTATTTGCTCCCTGGTTTCTAGAGAAGCTGCATTTTAAGTTTTCTTTCCCCAGTTTTTCCCTCAAATGTTGCTTTTTGACTTGGTTGGTCCCTACAAATGTGCTTAGTCACCCAGTCCTGTCTGACTCTTTGCAACCCCATGGACTGTAGCCCACCAGGCCCCTCTGTCCATTGGGGTTCTCCAGGAAAAAATACTGAAGTGGGTTGCCATGTCCTCCTCCAAGGGATCTTCCCAACCCAGGGACTGAACCCAGGTCTCATGGATTGCAGGCGGATTCTTTACCAGCTGAGCTACCAGGAAAGCCCTACAAATGTAGCCCTCAAGAAAATCCAACTTGGTTAGCCCTCAAGGCTGGCTCAGAATTCTGGGATACCTTAGCGCAAACTGGGTCCCACTTATTCATGACATGAGAATGGAATCAAAGGAATAAGAAAATTCAGTCTTGGTATCCAGCTGTCTGATTTTCTGGCATGATCACGTACTTCTCTACATTTTCATAGATTGTCTACTTCAGTAGAATGCTCCAGAATAAACCAGTTACTAATGTAGCCCTGATAAATACATGGATTTGTCCTAACTGTAGATCAGTTAAATGGTAGAAATTACTCAAAATGGGGTGGATGTTTTACACTAAGCTACTTATAATCCTTCTCTCTGAAAACAATTAGAGAGGCACAGCCTTTGTCTATTGAGATTGCTTCAAATTCACAGCAGTACTGTGATTGTTTTCCTACTGTTACTGTTAGCAGGCAGATATGCTTCCAGCTCATCTGGAAGGAATTTAAAACCACTAAAATAAAAAGTGAAAGTTTGAAGTGTTTTATATACATTTTTGTTTTACTACCACTTGGAATCATTCCTACCAACTGGGGTCTTTCATTTGTATTGAGAATCAGGTTATTATCTAATGACCAATAGACAGGAGTCTCTACTAAAATCATATAGCTACTCATCATGGAGGTTTCTAGTACAGGTACTAAATGTGAATACATGTGTGTGCTCAGTTATGTCTGAGTCTTTGATACCCCATCATCTATAGCCTGCCAAGCTCCTCTGTCCTTCGGATTTTTCCAGGCAAGAATACTGGAGAATGTAGCCATTACCTTCTCCAGGGGATCTTCTTGACCCAGGGATTGAACCCGTGTCTTTTGCGTCTCCTGCATTGGCAGCCAGATTCTTTATCATCTGGGAAGCCCCAGGATACTGAATAAAGACCATCAAATACTGAGAAATACTCATGTTGTTCTTAGCAGGTTTTTTGAGAAGTAATAAGTAGTATGAAGATGATACTCATATAGAATGTGGGTATAAGAAATTCATACTTAAATTAATAACTAAGAAACTGACATATATACTAACTGAAATAACCAATAAGTCAGTAGATCCACAGTTTGTGGGAAAGAGAATGTTCTCTATAGATTGAAAAAACCAGACCAATCTTTATGTCTTTGAACCTGCCCACCCAAGGGCCTCTCTGCACGTCTACCACAGATGCGCTTTCCTCCCCATTCAGTAGCTTTGATAACATCTATTCATACTTCAGATCACAGCTCTAACATCATTTTTCCTGTGAAAACTTCTCAGGTCCCCTAAACATATTGTAATACCTTATAGTTCTTTTTATTGGACACCTGATGTGAAGAGTATATCAACAGTACTTTTTATTAAAAAAAGAAAACAGTTTCTTAGTGAGCTTTCAGTTCAGTTCAGTTCAGTTGCTCAGTCATGTCTGACTCTTTGCGACCCCGTGAAACGCAGCACACCAGGCCTCCCTGTCCATCACCAACTCCCGGAATCCACTTAAACCCATGTCCACTGAGTTGGTGATGCCATCAAACCATCTCATCCTCTGTCATCCCGTTCTCTTCCTGCCCTCAATCTTTCCCAGCATCAGGGTCTTTTCAAATGAGTCAACTCTTCGCATCAGGTGGCCAAAGTATTGGAGTTTCAGCTTCAACGTCAGTTCTTCCAATGAACACCCAGAACTGATCTCCTTTAGAATGGATTGGTTGGATCTCCTCACAGTCCAAGGGACTCTCAAGAGTGTTTTCCAACACCACAGTTCAAAAGCATCAATTCTTCAGCATTCAGCTTTCTTTATAGTCCAACTCACATCCATACATGACTACTGGAAAAACCATAGCCTTGACTAGACAGAACTTTGTTGCCAAAGATATGTCTCTGCTTTTTAATATGCTGTCTAGGTTGGTCATAACTTTCCTTCCAGGGAGCAAGCATCTTTTAATTTCATGGCTGCAATCACCATCTGCAGTGATTTTGGAGCCCAAAAAAATAAAGTCAGCCACTGTTTCCCCATCTATTTGCCATGAAATGATGGGACCGGATGCCATGATCTTAGTTTTCTGAATGTTGAGTTTTAAGCCGACTTTTTCACTCTCCTCTTTCACTTTCATCAAGAGGCTCTTTAGTTCCTCTTCACTTTCTGCCATAAGGGTGGTGTCATCTGCATATCTGAGGTTATTGGTATTTCTCCGGTCAATCTTGACTCCGGCTTGTGCTTCTTCCAGCCCAGCATTTCTCATGATGTAGTCTGCATATAAGTTAAGTAAGCAGGGTGACAATATAGTGAGCTTTAAGACATGACTATATGAGCAATTGAAATAACTAGACCATTGAACTGGTTGACCACCTTGGCCAGAAAGTTCAGTGTAATGTTTCCCCAGAAATTTTTCTTAATTGACTGGACAAATTAAAGTATTGATGATATTGGATCAGATACTCCTTTGAATGTCACAGCATCTGCTGGAGCTCATGAAACATTTCAGAAATGTTTAAATCCATCAAGAATCTATTAAAGACATAGAGAGGGTTGGTAGAAAAGGAATGCATAGACCAGCGCAGGCCGTCAACCAGGCTGGCAGCCTGTTTATTGCTTTGGATGCTGCTTGTGTCTAAGCATTTGCTTTAAATATTTGATGTCATTAATTAATGAGTATTTTGGATTTTCTGTCTATTATAAAAATCTGCTTATAAAAATGCAGGCATGTGCTATACAGTATTATTAACTAACATACAGATTTTGTTCAAATTTCACAAATTTTTTTGCTAGTGTCCATCATTTATTTTCATACTGATCCAAGATTCCACATTGTGTTTAGTTGCATTGAGCAGCTTTAGCAGCATGCAACAAATTCTGACAAATTCTCTTTTCATTTTTATTCTGTTATAAATATTTTCAAAATGTCCCTGTTATGGCTTCTTAGATACACTCATCATTTAAAAACGAACATTTAATTTCTAAATCCATGAGACTTTTAATGTATCTTTTCATGTTAATTTCTCACTTAAATCCTTTCTTCTCTTTAATCACACTCTCTGTTTCTTCAGTCTTATAGCTTGATTGAGGCTTTCAATGACTAAGTCAAGATCTCTCTCGGTAAGTGTCACCTTGCACTTGAAAATATGTGGGTTATTTTCAAATATCTTTGATGTTGACTTATAGTGTAATCCCACAGTGATAAGAGAACATGCTCTGCATGGTTTCAACACCTTTAGACCATGACATTTTTGCACCTTGTTTGTTCTACTGTCTCCTAGTTTGTAGTCTGTGGGACCTTGGCTAGAATTTGAATCATGCTAAGAGTTGACTCACTGGAAAAGACTCTGATGCTGGGAGGGATTGGGGGCAGGAGGAGAAGGGGATGACAGAGGATGAGATGGCTGGATGGCATCACTGACTCAATGGACGTGAGTCTGGGTGAACTCCGGGAGTTGGTGATGGACAGGGAGGCCTGGCGTGCTGCGATTCATGGGGTCGCAAAGAGTCGGACACGACTGAGTGACTGATCTCATCTGATCTGATTGTGTGAAAATTGTATAAATCTTAATTATGTTGAATTGGTTCATAGTGCTTTTCAGATCTGCTATATCCTTCCACTTTTCTGTCTGTTCAGTCTATTAACTTTTGAGAGTTTGATATTGAAACTGTAACTGAAAATCTTAATTTATCTACCTAAAATACAATTGTAATATATAGTGGAACTGTCTGTAACTTTGTTCTGTATTTTCCAAGTCTCCTATAAATGTGTTATCATACTTTCATAACTTAAAAAAGTAAAATAAATAAATGTAAGAAAATTACAAATGATAAGGGTCAAACTGAAATATCATAATTCTTTCTTCAAATGTCCACTGCCAGTTTATTTACCAGAATATGGCTGTCATCTGATTTTTATTAAATAATAGGAATTTTTAGGTATATTGCTAAAGGTTGTAGTATCTAATGGTTAGATTTTTCTAAGGCACCAGTCTGAGAACAGTCCAATATACTTGCAGTCAGGCTGAGCAGGGTAGAGGTAACACAGAGAATGGGAGAAAGAAGAATCAAGACTTTGCTAAAGGTTTCTCAATTTTCCTCTAAAGACGTTAGAGAGGCCCTGATAGATTTTCAGCAGGAATATTATGTGTTTAGCTTTGAACTTTTTAAGCTGATTCTGGCAGCTATGTGGAGCTTGGAGTGGGAAGAAATTGGAGGTGCAATTTAGGTGTTTATTGCAGCAAAACAGATAAGGGATAAACCATGGTAGTCTGAAAATGAGGCTATGGCAGTAAGAACAAAAAGAAATGAATTTAAGAGAGATATTATAAATGTGTTTTATGTGACTTGTTGACTGACTTAATGCTAAAAGATAAAAGGATTTTTTAAGTTAAATGTATTTCTGAAAACTATAGTTAACCCATAATTACCTAGACACATAAGGTAAATTTAAAACCTTACATTTTTGATTCCCTGTATCATTCTAATTTTTAGCTTGTATAGATGGGAGTAAGGTTAAAATATTCTTAAGACAGTTTTAAAATACTTGTCTGCATATGCATTTTGCAGTGTTCTGTTGTTGTTTCAGATAGATCACTTGTGCCGTCATATTAAACATAAAAATGCTTTTTGATTGTGAATACATTGGGAGATATAGTTCATTCCAGGCCGCCATTAATTAATTGTGTTAATGTAGTTAAATTGGTTTTCTCAGCTCATTTGTAAAAGGTGAAAAAATCACTTCAAATCATTTCCTCTTAAAAGACATCATAAAGCTAATGAGTTTTCTTTTTTTCATGATCAAATCTCTGTCTCTCTCTATTTCTCTTCTTTCTTCCTCATTTATTCATTCACCTTTAACTAGGAACCTTGTATAACAATCTTCCCCAGTTTGATTTTCTAATCACAGTAATTTCTATACATATTCATTCTTTCAATCACTGCTGTGTATGTGTGTGTGTCTGTGTGTGCGTTGTACAAAATTACCACTCTTTTGCTTCATGTTTTAAATCTGTCAAAAACTTGCCTAAGCTTTTTCTTACTTTTCATCAATTCTATTAGTTTTTTCATATTTTACCATCAGCTTTTGCCTCTAATAGTTAACTCTATTTGTATATAATCTGCTAACTCATACTACCACACCTTTGCATTTGCTATACCTCATAAACAAGCAAGCAGGCAAACAAACAAATCAAACAGCAGCAATAAACACCCCTTACTCTTTTTCTTTTTTTTGGTTTCTCTTTTTGAAAGCTCATTTTCTCTAGTAAATGGTCTATTTCCATATTCTTATAAATCATACCTGCAAGTATAATTCTCTAACTTTTCATTTTCTTAGGATGTAGGTACTTTGTTAACATGTTAAGTTGTGAGAATAGTGTTAGCAAAGAGATTTGCTTTCAAATCTTTTTATCGTCCTATTTTCATGTATTTTGGTTCTATGTGTATGTTTTTGGCTCTGTGTATAGTTTCATATCAGTATGTATATATCAGTTAGTATGTCTTTATGTTCTTCTTTGTCATCTTATCTTTATCCTTTCCCTTCATCCTATCACTCAGTATTAGGATACGTAAGTGGGAGTGTGTTAGTTGCTCAGTCATGTTTAACTCTTGACGATCCCATGAACTGTAGCCTCTGTTCATGGAATTCTCCAGGCAAGAATACTAGAGTGAGTAGCCATTCCCTTTTCCAGAGGATCTTCCCAACCCAGCAATCAAACTGGCAGCTCTTATGTCTCCTGCATTGTCAGGAAGGTTCTTTATCACTAGCACCACCTGGGAAGCAGTATGTATTTATTTTCTTCTTTGTCATCTTATCTTTCTCTTTTCCCTTCATCCTATCACTGAGTATTAGGATATGTAAGTACTTAGCAACAGTGGTTAGTCATCTAGCGGTTGATGGTATCACTGATCAGGTCAAGTGAAAAAAATTGATGAATTCAGTTTGAGTTTGCCTGTGAACATACACATAGAAAAGTCTGGTTAATAAGTATCATCATTATCGTCTCCTCAACACAACCATTTATTGATTAATTCTCTAGGGGCTTTAACGAATTCCTAGAGGCTTTACAAAGACCATATTTCATTTATTCCTTTCAATAGTCCCTGAGGTAAATACTCTTGTTTCTAAATACAGACCTGAAAAATGATACTTAGCAAAGTTACTGAACTTGTATATTTACCTAGCTCCAAACCAGAGTCCTCTAACTCCAAATTCTGGTTCTTTCAATTCTTCAGAGTTCAGAGATCAGAAGAATGGGAGAATGATGTAGGTTGTTTTGGGAGTTTGTAGCAAAATCTAAGGGGCATCAATAAGAGCCCCCGAAGAAGGGATGACAGTACAGAAGTGGCATAAGGATAGAGGCCAAGGGAAAACCAACCCTTAACGTACACACGGGAGAGTAGGAGCCGCTGATAGAACCTAAGGAGGAATGCTCACCTGTACTTTTCTAAGCAAAACACAGATTCTTCATTGTGTCCATTCAAAGCATGAATTCTGGACAAAGGACAGTTTGTTGTCATGGGTCAGTTCAGTTCAGTCACTCAGTCATGTCTGACTCTGCAACCCCATGGACTGCAGCATGCCTGGCCTCCCTGTCCATCACCAACTCCTGGAGTTTACTCAAACTCATATTCATTGGGTCAGTGATGCCATCTAAATATCTTATCCTCTGTCATCCCTTCTCCTCCTGCCCTCAATCTTTCCCTGCATCAGGGTCTTTTCCAATGAGTCAGCTCTTCACATCAGGTGGCCAAAGTATTGGAGTTTCAGCTTCAGCATAGTCCTTCCAATGAACATTCAGGACTGATCTCCTTTAGGATGAACTGGTTGGATCTCCTTGCAGTCTAAGTGACTCTCAAGAGTCTTCTCCAACAATACAGTTCAAAAGCATCAATTCTTCAGTGCTCTGCTTTCTTTTAGTCCAACTCTCACATCCATACATGACCACTGGAAAAACCATAGCTTTGACTAGATGGACCTTTGTTGGCAAGTAATGTGTCTGCTTTTTAATATGCTGTCTAGGTTGGTCATAACTTTTCTTCCAAGGAGTAAGCATCTTTTAATTTCATGGCTGTAGTCACCATCTTCAGTGATTTTGGAGCCCAAAAAATTAAAGTCTGTCACTGTTTCCACTGTTTTCCCGTGTATTTGCCATGAGGTAATGGGTCATGGATATGTAAGGAAATAAACCTGCCATGATTGGCATATCAGGAGAAGAGCTTAGGATCTGTGGACATTTCCTGGAGTTATGTATTAATCATTAATATATGGAAAGAGAAGGTTATCAGATACTAGGAGCCTTCTATAATACCTGGTAAGGGAGGACATTATGAATTTTTATTTCCTGTGCACTTAACAGATTGGAACCCAAATGCTGCTCCATAAAGTTACTCTTTAAAGAATCTGATTTTTACTTGTCTAGGAGAAAGAATCAGAGCTTCAGGCTAAAAAATTATAGTTGAAGTTGAGTCATGTCACAGGTGAATGCGTCATTTGCTTTATGTGAATCCTATGTACGTGAGCAAGAGAGCAGGGGACACCAAGTCAGGTTGGAAAGTCCTAGGACCAGTTGAAGGTGGAGAAGATCAGCTGTGGCGCTCCACAGAGTCAGGAGAAAGACCCAGTCTGGGAATCATATTTTCCTTTCTTTGAGAAGATTGTGCTATTGCTAGTTATTTTTTACATAAAATATTGCTTTAGATTCATCAAATACTTTTACTTTTAAAATAGGTAAGAAAGAACCAATAGAAAGACAAAACAGTGATTTTTCTTCCAAAAATATTATCACTCTTGGGTTATAACTCTATTATCTCCAGTCTTTCCAATCATGTTAAGTGGTTGTTTCTGCAATAAGAAGGCTTTTTGGCAGCTACAGTTTTCTTCTGGTGCATATTAGAATTCTCCAGTCTTCATATTTCAATTTTTCTTCAAGGTGTGGGGAAGGAATTGATGTAATAAAATTTCCTGTAGTGTCATAGAAATAGACATGTTTGTGCAAAGAACCTGGAGATGCGGAGAGGTAGAGTGAAGGGACATTTTCTGAACACGAGTATTTCATTGGAATTACTAATTCTGAGTCTTCTCATAAATGTGAACAAAGTATCAAGGTTGTGTTGTATTATACTACTTGATGTTTTTATTTCAATACATCTTTTTGACTTAAGAACATTTTGTTAGAATAGAAGTACTGGCATAGTCACTAGTTTTCAAAGATACACAAAACAGCCTTTAGAAGGAATGCAAAAGTCATGGATCTTGGTTATAGTAGCAGATGTTTTTTTGCTTGTGTACATATATTAGTTTAGTTTAGAGATACATCTGGATCATCTAACCAGTATTTTAAAGCCGTTCCTCTCCTTTTTCCTTCTGCAATGTATTGGGGGAGCCATCTTTGTAGGTATAAGTTATCAGATATTGCCAGTTTCACGTGGTTCAGCCTAATAGAACAATCCTTTTAAGTCCTGGACAAAAGAACTTGTCCTTTCTTCCTGATTTTTGGCTCAATCCAGGCTTCAACATATTTGGAGAGGCAAATCCCACTCCTGCATCCGATGAGCTGTTTAGCTAGCAGCTCTAACACTTAAAGTCTACATGGCTCAAACAACCACAGTCCAAAATGTGAGTGTGGCCTTAAAAAAAAGGCTGTTTACATGTGACCACCAGATTGCTTCATGATCTGCCCAGTCATCCCCTTGAATGTGTCATCCTTAAAAAAATCTGTGTCATCTGGATATAGAGAATGAAAGGAATATTCTCTTGCTGTCTGCTTACAGTCTCAAAATTTTTCCTTCCAAGCCACAAACTAGAGAACTGGAATTAGATTTCTTCAAGACTTGGGTCCATGAAATATGTTTCTCTCCCCCTCCTCAAGAATATATATTCTGTAGACATGGGAAGGGGTAAGAAATGAAGGAGAGGAAGAAGTTTTATGTTTCAGCCCCAGGTGCCTTCAGCAAAATGTATGTAGAGTATTGGTTAGACGTGACCACTTTATTCTCAAGAATATTTGAGGTTGGACAAACAGTCTCCAAGTACTTCTTCACATCTAAGAATTGTAGAAAGAGAATTGGCATGTAAAAATCCTTCCATTTGCACTGAGAGGACCGAGATTCTATGTCATTTTATATCAGTCAGTGGAAGTTATTTCTATAATCTGTACTAACTCAATTGTCTGAGTATAAAAATATTCCCTATTGACAACATGGCCTTCTTTTTCTCCTAACTTTGTTCCCTAGCTGCTAGTAGATGTTAACTCTATTGTTCTCAGATGTGTCCACTCCCAAGATCCAACTCACTCAGCAAGCTTTCATTCATTATTAATGGATGGAATGAGTATTGTCTCATGTCTCACCATTGAGCTAATGGGCAGAGAGGGAGCCAGCACTGTTTCATTGAACCATTACTATATCAGGCCCTTACAGTAATTAGGATTCTTAACTAATCTAGCCATTGGAGAAGGAAATGGCACCCCACTCCAGTGTTCTTGCCTGGAGAATCCCAGGGACGGGATTCTCTGGTGGGCTGCCGTCTATGGGGTCGCACAGAGTCGGACACGACTGAAGTGGCTTAGCAGCAGCAACTAATCTAGCCAAGATCACAGAGTCAGTAAACAGATTTGCCTCTCAGGAAAGTTGCTGACTCATGATAGAAACTTCATTTTCAAATTAAAAAATGGTTTCCTGCAAGTAGAAGAGTCTGCTGAGTACTGTTTTGCTTTGCTTTGTTTACCACTCTTCTCTTGGAAATCCTTCAATGGTTTCCCATAGATTTTAGGATAACATTCTGTCCAGAACAAGGTCTGGAAATATATCCATTTGATCTCCTATTCTTATCTGGTGTCTCATCTCCTGCCTTTTTTCCCCATCATATCACCCTCCAGTTCTACTCTCTTTGTACTTCCTGTATTTCCTTCCCATTAACAATTCTGGAGAGCACATCCAAGATTGGATGGAAGTGTAGACTTGGGGGGTGGTGAGAAAGTTGTGGACAGAACGATCAGTTAGAAGCCTTGTTTGTTTCAAAGAAAAGCTCATGAGTGCTAATAGAGATGGAGCTAAAGACTGTGATGAAAAGTGTTAAAAGTAAGTTATAGGACTTGGTGATAATGTGTTAGAAGTGCTCTGGAGCAATAAATTATGAATGATGAGTCTTAAGTTTCTAGTTGGACCCCTAAATGAATGTATTTGTCTTTAAGATGAGTAGGACAAAAGATGGGGTAAATTTGGGGAGATGATGATAAGCAAAACATTTGTTTTTTTCTCTCTTGATGACAGATTTGAGTGTTGCGGATGTGTGTACATATGTATATATTCATTTATGAACACCCAGGATTTTTCTTCCAATTTTGTTCAAATAGTGAAGTTGTACTGATATGTCCATGTGAAATATGTATGCTTTCACCATGGTGCCTTTTATTAGCTTTCTATTGCATTAAAGCAAATTACCACAAGTTTAGCAACTTAAAACAACTTACATTTAGTATCTCATGGATTTTCATGGTCTGGAAGCTGGGCTTGGCTTAGCTGGGTCCTCAGTTCAGGGTCTTAGAAAGTGTAAGTCAAGGTGTCAGCCAAGCCCGGAGTCCCATTAGAGACTTCGTTTCACTTTTTCAGCTCATGCTGGGAACATATTTCCTCACAGCTGTATAATACATGAAAGTTACTTATTCTAGGAGAGCACGAGAGAGTCTCTGACTTCTAGGCCCTGGTTTGAAGAGCTCACTGCTTAGAACAGTTCCCCACCTTCACCCCCCACCCCAGGATAATCTCCTCTTGGATTAATTTAAAGTTAACTGGTTAAAGACCTTAATTCATCTGCAAAATCCTCCACCTTTGTCATTCATATTCCACCGGTTAAAAACAAGTTACAGATTTTGACCGTTCTCAAGGGAGAGAATAGTGAAAGGGCTTGGGTCATTGGGGATCATCTTAGAATTCTGTCTACTACAGTCATGTTCATGCTGGTATGTATGGGTTGTGTTTGTGTGTAGAGATTGTGTTCCAAGTAGCCCAAAACAGTAGCAGCTACACATCT
Source organism: Bos taurus (assembly GCF_002263795.3). Lineage (NCBI taxonomy): Eukaryota > Metazoa > Chordata > Mammalia > Artiodactyla > Bovidae > Bos > Bos taurus. The sequence continues at coordinate 19,365,692 of NC_037347.1, forward strand.
CTTTGCCTTCTTATTTGGGATTTTTTTTTTTTTTCTCAAGTTTCTCCAGGGTCTTCTACTCCCATTGTTAAAGGTCTCTTCTGCTGTCGTGTCCTGGCTTCACCTTTCTTAGACAAGAAAGCATTGAATTTGGCTCTGAAGTGTACATTTCAATACACTCTCTTTGTCTTGGCAGCAATGGTGAGTGAGCTTTAGTAAATCATTAGCGATCCAGAATGAGCTTCAGCAGTTTGGAGTGAGGCCATGGCCCATATGTTTGATGCCACCAGCCTGAGTTTTGCATGGAAACTATATCAAGAAGATAAATAAATTGTCCCTCTTTAAGCCTGAGTGATTGATTTTTGTTGTATGTAGTGTTGGGTCATTCTTTCCGTGTTGTAGAGATATATGCACCCCTTCTTTCTCCCACCTCCTCCACCAAGGTTTAAAGAAAAGGTATTAGTAATGAAATGGTCCCAGTGGACTTATTTTCTGAGCTCCTGTCAATATATTGGGTGAGCTTTTTGAAATTAAAGGCATAGTTTTGTTTATATGTGTATATATGTTCCACATGTCACTCCACGAAAGAACTAGAGATGGCTTACAAGGTAGATTTCAGGTTGGTTTAATATAAGCAAAATATAATTGGCATGAAGCAAAGAAGGAAAAGCACAAACATCTTCATAGTCAATGCCACTGAATTTAACTATGACAGTCACAGTGGGCCAATATGGCAATTTAATTTGTTCTCATTAATGTAAAAAAAAAAAAACAAATGTATCAGTTCCTTAGGGAAAACAATGTGTTTGGGGGTACTAAATTCTAACATTGTTTTTTTCCATGTGGGGCTTCATGAAAAACTCTAGATAACATAATAAACCTTATCCTAGTGGCATGTTGGCAGCAAATCCAGATAGAACTGTCACAGAATATTTTCCTATAAAAACAGCCTTTGTTAAAAGCTGAGGCTGAAATGTTGAAGCTGAACTCAAGGCAGATGATTCAAGTGCTAAACTATGGTCTCAGTGGACTATTCTGGCTATTAACTGATTCTTGGATAAAACTTTTCGAGGGTTGGAGAGACATTCTTACATTCCTTAGATAATCATCCTGAAAATTCACTGCTCCCTGAAGCTTTTGCTTTTGCTAGCAACTTGGAAGAAAATTTCAAATAAAACTCTCTGTGTGGACCTGGAATGTTATATCACACATGGCTGGTTGAAATCAGGGCATATTCTTCGAATTTTACATGAGCAGATGGTAAGGTCCACTTTCAAATGAAAATGACAGGGATCCACTAGGCTGGATACAAGGCCACCCTCCCTTGCATCCAGTAAACATACCACTAAAACTCTGACACGGGCGTGTAATACCTTTTACCAGCTTCCTGTTGCTCTCACTATAAACACCCAAATTCCTCCCATGGCATTTGAGACTCTGCATGACCTGACCCCTGCCTATGTTGACAGCTACATCTTGCGTCATTCTTGACATTGCTCTCTGTGATTCAGCCACACTGACCTAGCTTCAGCACCTGGGGCCTGTTACATTGCTTCTGCCTCAGGGACACTGCTAGGCATGTCCTTTCCACTCCAGGAAGAACCCTTTCAACTCCACCCTCCCTGCCTGTTAACTCCTACACTGCCTGCTGGGCTTACTGAAATCTCACTTCTTCTGAGACCGTGTTCCTGATTTCCCAAACCTTGGCAGGTGGCAGGCCCTGGAGTGTGCTCTCAGAGCTTACTTTAGTTTTATTTCATCATGTTAGTCATTTTTGACTTTTTGATTAATGCCTATCAGCCAGTTCCAGGAAGACAGGTTGCAGGCTTGTTTTGCTCACCAATTCACTACCTGCCCAGAGCATAGTAAAATAAGCATAATGCACATTCAGTCAAAAGTTTTCTGCTGAAAGGATAACTTGCTGGTATTTATGGTCATGTTAATTCCAAGTTTTGTTAACCCTTACAAGCTTTCTTTCTTAGATGCTACACTTCCCATAGTACAGAAATGGAGTGGTGTGAATATAGTGGTGGTTTTAGGAAGAGGGAATAGTTTGATATTTTTTAATTAAAATATGAATACATTGGAGCTAGAGTTTTCTTTTCCAAAAAGGTAATTTTGTTTGACCAATGTTGGAAACTGTGAGGGACAAAGAAGAATATTTTGCTAAAATTATTCCATTGAAAAGCTGAACTTAGTAGGCTGTTGTTCTTAGAATATTGCTTTCGTCAGGTTCTGTTGCCTTCTTTAAGCTTCATGAACCTGGATTAGGATGGGCAAATATTACTAATGGAGTTAGGTCTGAAAAGTAAACTCAGCTATAAAGAAGGTGATTTTTTTTTCTATCAGTTATAATGTTCTGTTTTCAGTCTGACCAGTAAATCCCAAAGCCTGGTCCCCAGAATGCTTTTAGGAGTTTCATGAGACCATAAATATTCTAATAATACCAACATGTCATTTGCCCTTTTCACTGTCCATGTTCTCAGTGGAGTTCTCTAGAAGCTACATAATGTGACTCATTGACATGTTGCAACCTACTGAATGCAGAAGCCGATACGTGAATCCAGGTGTCTTCTGTTACACCGAACATTGCAAACATGGAAAAACATCACTCTTCTCAGCAGCTGTCTATGGAAAATCAATTATTTTTAGTAAAATGTGTTTTATTGTTTTTAGAAATGACCTAGTAAATAAATGTTCCAAACTGTCTCAGTTTTAACATACTAGATATTTCACACAAACAGAATCCATTGGGTCTTCATTAAGACTTAAAAAGCTTCAGTCCATGAACAGCATGGGCATGCTGCAATTCATGGAGTCACAAAGAGTCGGATACAACTGAGCGACTGAACTGACTGAAGGCCAAGATGCTTGAGAACCACTTCTCTGAGCCATTTTGTTAATACAGTGTACCCACACTGACCTGACTTTGCAACCTATTTTTAGATAGCTTCTCCTTTCAAAGCCTCTTCTAAAAGACTGATTGATTAATTCAGTTTGAATGGTCCTGCAAGCATATGAATACAAACCTGTTCTGTATCAAAAGATATTCCTGAACAGTAAATCCCTTTGTCCCCTCAGTTTCCTGATTTTCCAGTACCCTCTCCAGGTGACTTCTATTTGTGCATTTCTTGACTAAGACCTTTGATGTGGTTACCTGAATCTAAGATATAACAGAAAATCATTCTGCTTCTTGCTTGTGTCCCTTAATGGTATGTGTACGTGTGAAGTTGCTTCAGTCATGTTCAACTCTTTGTGACTGTATGGACTATAGCCCACCAGACTTTCTCTGACCATGGGATTCTCCGGCAAGAATACTGGAGTGGGGGGCATGCCCTCCTCCAAGCTTAATGGTATAGCAAGGAGATTTATTCCTAACCATGCATGTAGCTCTGCTGCATTACTGTTACCCCTTACAGTGCAGTTCATTATATGGATGAGATATAATTAATGTCATCAATCTATTGGTGGATATTTAGATTGTTTCCATCTTTTGTCATTACCAACAGTGTTCCAATGACTATCCTTCTAATTAATTACTTGTACATATAAAGTAAATATATCTATAGAATTAATATTTGGTTACAAAATTTCTAAGTCAGAAGAAATGTGTATTTTTAAATTTGATAGATATCACCAAATTGTCCTTCAAAAAAGTAACCCCAAATTTACCTTCCCATGACTGTTGTACTTATTCTCAGCATAATTTATAACATAGAACACTATACATTTTAACATTTGACGGACGAATAAAAATAATATCTAACTGTAGTTTTTATTTTAATTTTTCTTTTTTATAAATGAGTGTTATAAAAGGAACAATATGTTCTTCCCTTCTTTTTCAATGAAGTTCATTCATTTCCAAAAATGTGTCTTCATCTCATGTCCCCATCTCACACATTGTCTTTGAACTACACCATGCAAGCTGTGCACTCTTGAAAATCTTCTTCCCTAGCTTCTGGGGCCCCATCTCTGACCCCCTGCCTCAGACCCTTCTCTCTCTACACTGCTCCATTAAGTCAGCTTCCTGTCTTATCCGCTGAAATCAGAAGAGTCCTTAGGATTCTAGAAGTAAGTGACCCATGTTTGATATTCACTGGCGAATTATCTTCAAGGAGTGAAGTCAGCCTTTACTCTCTAACTTATGAATTCACATGTACTTAACAGGAACTTTTATTTTAAAATAGGGAAACACTGCTTAGTTAGTCTTTAGGGGGGAATCATAATTAATGAAAGAACTGTGTCTGATGGAAACCTTAGTCTAATAAATCATTCTAAAACCTCATTAGACATTGTATACTCCCTATGGACACTGCTGAAGAGACACTTGATTAAGCTGATCGTGACAACTTCAGTTTTGCCTGTCATCTGTGCTGTAGAGACTCCTTAAAATCAAGAAAGACTTTCAGAAAAAAAAAAAAAGGATGGTTGCATTTTAGAGATATTGCTGATACTAGATCTTTGCTAACTTTTCATGTACTTTCATATGTAAATCTACATAAATGTTTAATATGTTTGATACTTCCTTTATTCTATCTTTTTTCCCTGTGATGAAATAAGCAATTTCTCCCTTGCTATGTTTCAGTTCATGGCTCAGTCGTGTCTGACTCTTTGTGACCCCATGGACTGCAGCACACCAGACTTCCCTGTCCATCACCAACTCCTGGAGTTTACTCAAACTCACGTCCATCGAATTGGTGATGCCATCCAACCATCTCATCCTCTGTCGTCCCCTTCTCCTCCTGCCTTCAATCTATCCCAGCATCACAGTCTTTTCTAAGGAGTCAGTTCTTCGCATCAGGTGGCCAAAGTATTGAAGCTTCAGCTTCAGTATCAGTCCTTCCAATGAATATTCAGGACTGACTTCATTTAGAATTGACTGGTTTGATCTTGCAGTCCAAGGGACTCTCAAGAGTCTTCTCCAACAACACAGCTCAAAAGCATCAATTCTTTGCCGTTCAGTTTTCTTTATGGTCCAACTCTCACATCCATACACGACTTTTGGAAAAATGGTAACTTTGACTAGACAGACCTTTGTTGGCAACATAATGTCACTGCTTTTTAATATGCTATCTAGGTTGATCATAGCTTATCTTCCAAGGAGCAAGTGTCTTTTAATTTCCTGGCTGCAGTCACCATCTACAGTGATTTTTGAGCCCCCAAAAATAAAGTCTGTCACTGTTTCCATTGTTTCCTCATCTATTTGACATTAAGTGATGGGACTGGTTGCCATGATCTTCATTTTTTGAATGTTGAATTTTAAGCTGACTTTTTCACTCTCCTCTTTTACTTTCATCAAGAGGCTCTTTAGTTCCTCTTCACTTTCTGCCATAAGGGTGGTGTCATTTGGATATCTGAGGTTATTGATTTTTCTCCTGGCAATCTTGATTCCAGCTTGTGCTTCAGTCAGTCCAGGATTTCCCATGATGTACTCGGTATAAGTTAAATAAGCAGCGTGACAGTATACAGCCCTGGTGTACTCCTTTCCCAATTTGGAACCAGTCCGCTGTTCCATGTCCAGTTCTAACTGTTGCTTCTTGACCTGCATACAGATTTATCAGGAGGCAAGTAAGGCAGTCTGATATTCCCATCTCTTTTAAAATTTTCCACAGTTTGTTGTGATTCAAACAGTCAAAGGCTTTAGTGTAGTCAGTGAAGCAGAAGTAGATATTTTTCTGGAATTCTCTTGCTTTTTCTATGATTCAACAGATGTTGGCAATTTGATCTCTGGTTCCTCTGCCTTTTCTATATCCAGCTTGAACATCTGGAAGTTCTTGGTTCACATACTGTAGGAGCCTGGCTTGGAGAAATTTAAGCATTACTTTGCTAGCACCTGAAATGAATGCAATTGTGCTATAGTTTGAACATTCTTTGTCATTGCCTTTCTGTGGGATTGGAATGAAAACTGACCTTTTCCAGTCCTGTGGCCACTGCTGAGTTTTCCAAATTTGCTGGCATATTGAGTGCAGCACTTTCACAGCATCATCTTCCAGGATTTGAAATAGCTCAGCTGGAATTCCATCACCTCTACTAGCTTTGTTCATAGTGATGCTTCCTAAGGCCTATTTGACTTCACATTCTAGGATGCCTGTCTATAGGTGAGTGATCACACCATCATGGTTATCTGGGTCATGAAAATCTTTTTTGTATAGGTCTTCTGTGTATTCTTGCCACCTCTTCTTAATATCTTCTGCTTCTGTTATGAACATTCTGAAATGTTCCCTTGGTATCTCTAATTTTCTTGAAGAGATCTCTAGTATTTCCCATTCTGTTGTTTTCCTCTATTTCTTCACACTGATCACTGAGGAAGGTGGTTTTATCTCTCCTTGCTATTCTTTGGAACTCTGCATTCAGATGGGTATATCTCAATGTTTCTCATTTGCTTTTAGCTTCTCTTCTTTTCTCAGCTATTTGTAAGGCCTCCTCAGACAACCATTTTGCCTTTTTGCATTTCTTTTTCTTGGCAATGCTCTTGATCACTGCCTCCTGTACAATGTCATGAACCTCTGTTCATAGTTCTTCAGGCACTCCATCTATCAGATCTAATCCCTTGAATCTATTTGTCACTTCCACTGTATAATTGTAAGGAATTTGATTTAGGTCATACCTGAATGGTCTAGTGGTTTTCCCTATTTTGTTCAATTTAAGTATGAATTTTGCAATAAGGAGTTAATGATCTGAGCCACAATCAGCTTCTGGTCTTATTTTTGCTGACTGTATAGAGCTTCTCCATCTTTAGCTGCAAAGAATATAATCAATCTGATTTCGGTATTGACCATCTGGTGATGTCCGTGTGTAGAGTCTTCTCTTGTATTTTTGGAAGATGGTGTTTGATATGACCAGTGTGTTCTCTTGGCAAAACTCTGTTAGCCTTTACCCTGCTTCATTTTATACTCCAAGGCCAAACTTGCCTGTTACTCCAGGTATGTCTTGACTTTCTACTTTTGCATTCCAGTCCCCTGTGATGAAAAGGACATCTTCAGGGGATGTTAGTCCTAGAAGGTCTTGTAGGTCTTCATAGAACTGTTCAACTTCAGGTTCTTTGACATTAGTGTTTGGGGTATAGACATGGATTCCTGTGATATTGAATGGTTTGCCTTGGAAATGAACAGAGATCACTCTGTTGTTTTTGAGATTGCATCCAAGTACTTACTGCATTTTGGACTCTTTTGTTGACTATGAGGGGTACTCCATTTTTTCTAACAGATTCTTGCCCACAGTAGTAGATATAATGGTCATCTGAATTAAATTCACCCATCCCAGTCCATTTGAGTTCACTGATTCCTAAAATGTTGATGTTCACTCTTGCTATCTCCTGTTTGACCACTTCCAATTTACCTTGATTCATGGACCTAACATTCCAGTTCCTATGCAGTACTGTTCTTTACAGCATCAGACTTTACTTCCATCACTAGTCATATCCACAACTGGGCATTATATGTTCATCTGAAGATATTTCTGGTATTTGCAATAAAGAAGAAAAAACATTTATTTTCTGTGATGAAAATGCCATTGTTCCTTTTATATTAGAGTGTGATATTTGTGGGTTTTTTATTAGATTTATTAGTGGTAAATTTATATGAATATGTAGCAAAAGCTTTTGCAGTGGATGAATAAAAACACTCTATTATAGAACTGTAATTTTGATAATAGAAAAAAAAACTCTAAATGAGACTGTGTGGTATTTTTAAAGTGTGATATTTTGGATTTGATGATTATTTCTCAGAACCAAGGTGAAAATGTTGTTTTAAAGTAAGTGCAGGTGTAACCTTAGAGTATAATCAGAGAAAATTCAGATAATAAGATTTTCAATAAACAAACACGTAAGAGGCAATAAATATGAGTCCTGCCTGCTGTAAACTTTTTAAATGGTTTTCTGACAAAATACTGTCATTGCTTAACTTTTTCAACTGCTCTAAACAAATAATACAAATGATTAAGAAGACAGTGGAGACTGAAAGTAGAATTGTTGTTTTAATATCCTTTCTTACTCATAAACTTGCTGCAGAGTAAATTATTAGTAAATTACATTTCATAGGATCTCTTTAAAAAAGCATGTAACAGGTCTTAAAGGAATCCAGATAATCTCACAGCACTAGAGACCACGTGCTCTGGCAGGAATCACATGTCCCAGTGACTTAGGTTAATCTTCCTGCAGAGGGCAGACAGAATGAAAACCACAGTCTTCCCACACCACACACTTAACTAGTTATGTGACTTTAGTGTGCCTTCATTCTTCTGATTCTCAGTTTCCTCCTCTGGGATCGTAGCAAAGCTTACCTTGCAGTAGGGGAGGAAAGTGGGTGATGCACATAAAATCTCGTGCATAAGTCGGCACTCAATAAATAAAAATTTACCATTTTTATTTATTATAAAAAGTTTACCATTATTTCTATAGTGAATGGCTACCATCTAAAATCAGATGTGAAAACAAAGTCAAATTACTAAATTCATATAAGCATATATGAATTTAAGTATAATTTAGACCTGACAATTTAAATTTAATTTATTCACTGTGGTTCAAAATAAAGAGTCATTTATGCAGCTTTAGTCAGAATATTGTGGTAACATTTTTTTTTTTTTTGGATTTGGCATTTAGCCACTGGGTGTGGGAGAGAACCCAGTTCTTCCTGGCTCCACCAAAGCTTGCAGCAACTGCCCTGAAAAAACTGCAGGAAGAAACTCCTGTGGCACCACTGCCTTACAGTTAACTGGGATCTAATCCCTGGAGTCTTAACTGCTTTTAGGGCCTTTAAAGTATTGTGATTATTTGCACAACATAGAAGAATCATCAAAATATATCATTTATAAATAGTTTAAAGGTAGTTTTTTGAACAATAACACCAACATCTTCTAGGTAAATTCAGCTTGCTTTTATGTAAGTTTTCTCCATTGAAAAATTATTCAGATGAAATCCACATAAATTGCCTTCTTAAGTTTTAAAATCTACCTGATTTGGGCATTGAGCATTTACCACCTTCATTTTAAATATATCTTACAAATCACCCCCAGAAAGACATGCAGAGAATACGAGGTTATCTCACAGAAAGCCATCACTCTCTGCCCTTTCCTGATAACAAGGTAGTTGTTATTCCTTGCTGAGCCTATCTCAGGGAGAGAGCATGAGGTGATCAGAGTGGGACTGCCTACTCCCAGGCCACTTGAGTGGCATTCTTTGCTGCTGCGCGGGGCACTGCCACAGCCTCTCAACATCCCGCTCAGCCCTGAGTAGGGTCCACTGGAGAACCTAGCGGGAGTGAGGTCATGTATCAGCCTGTACCAGCCAGTCCTCCCTGTAGCCCCACATCTTTCCAGCTGCACAAAGGAACAAGCCCTGCACCGTGTGGCTGTAATCACTATTCAGAGGGCACAGTCCACAGGCATCTAAGCGGGAAAGGTACCGCCAGTCTGTTGGGTCTGTTATTTCCTGAGCTACACAGGAAATACCACCACCAGAAATAACACATTCAAACCCAAAGGGCAGTCTGCTGCCGGCATTCATAGGCATATGTCATACTGTTCTATACATCTGAACAGCTGTTTATGAAGCCCGTCGAAATAGCCTGTTGCAGTCCAATTAATTATTAGCCAACATTGAATAATCGCTCGTGAGGGGGCAGAAGGGCCAGTAAAATATGAAGTGGCGCTAGTTTATTTTTAGAAAGGTACTTCTTTAAAGTGTTGATTGATCGGGCAGGTGTTTAAGAGCCGTTTGTCAGAGTGAATTCACAGGAAACCTCTTTCACATGCAGGTTACAGCCAAAGAAGAAAAAAGATAGCCTACGCATTTGACAATTTCAGTTGCCAAAAGTCATATTTTTGGACTCGTGTGAGTATTTGAAAATATTAAAGAGTCTTCCAGGTCCGATTAAAGCTTTTACTGCTATAAGGTTTCAGGCTCCCCACAGACCCTCGCTCAGCCTCCTCACACTCCATAGGCATCATGTGAGACATCTGAGAAGAACGTTTGTGTACATGTCCCACAAAAAGCCCACAGCTGCCCTGCTTGAACCACAAGGTTACTGAACAGAAAGCAAATCCTTTTCTGAAGAGCCTCCAAGAGGAGGATATTTCGGTGAATTTCAGCTCCCTGCTGGCTCAAAAGAATTCTCCTGCATCGCCTGCTCTTCCCATGAAGGCCTCACGTGGAGCACAGCTCAGTGACTCACCGTTCCAGGGAGCCAGTCGGGGTTTTTAAACTGCATCATCCCTTCCATCCTTCAAGTTCTTTTGGATTTCATCAATGGCATGGAGGGATATTTTTAAAACAATGTACATTTTTCAGGACTGACAAAAGGCCTCCTCTAAATGCAGTGCTGACACTATCACAAACATAAATTATGTTGGGGTGTAAAAAAAAAATAGTATATTTAGCTAAAAACTTTGAAACTAAAAGATACCTAACATATCTTATAGTCTCTACAGCTCAGGTGAGCAGACAGAGATCAGTCCCAAAATAGCATGCAGACTTCCAGGATAAATTCACATAAATGATGGAGAATGAATAGCAATGCAAAATAACATAGTTCAGTTGAGTTCAGTCACTCAGTCGTGTCTGACTCTTTGCGACCCCATGAATTGCAGCACGCCAGGCCTCCCTGTCCATCACCAACTGCTGGAGTCTACTCAAACCCATGTCCATCGAGTTGGTGATGCCATCCAGCCATAGCTTACAACAAAAAATTAGTCCCGTAGTTTTTTCAGTAAACTGATGGCCTTGATAGAAGCAAGTATTGTTCTTATCAAATGAAAACCAAAGATATTAGACCCCTCAGTTAAAAGTTGCTGTTAGTGGTATCTGGAGTAGTGATTTGTAAAATTTCAAGCCTAAGTGAATATTTTCTTTGCTGGACACATGAAAATAATCTAAAATATTAAGGCCTAAATTAGAAAATAGCAAGATACTAGTTCAATGATAAAGTATTATTCAGATATATAAATGAGAGGCAAGCTTTGTACATGGCTTTGATTTTTTTAAAAAGAAAAGAAAAAGAAAATACTTCTGGGGTTATTCTTCCAGAATCTGGCAGTCCTCTTGTGAGCACCTGACCAAATACTAGAATCCTGTGGAATTGAGTATTAGAAATGCCAGTTTAGAGTCTGTTTGATATAATTCTAGCAGGACAATTAAAGAGTAGATTATCAAAATAACTAATATTAAACTTAAAAATTACTGAATTTGGGAGCAAGAAGATCATCTATTTCCACAGCTATTCTAAATATCACTCAGGGCACAGATCTCTTTGAGACCTTGGTAAAGAAGAGGGCTCTCTCTCCCCAAGGGAAAAAAAAAAAGACTTTACAATTTTTCTTATGTAATTAAATCAGTACTTTGGAAGTTGACCCTAGTATGGAAAATCATGATAGCCTAAAAGCAGAAATGTCAAATTTATCTAAATTGGCTAGCTCATAATTTTCCCTTGCCCTCTTCAGTCTCACTGTACCAAAGCTATAAAATACTGTTTTTCATTTGACCTTTTATTTATTTTGACCCCATGACTTCCTCATATTACATATAAGGAAACTGAGGCACAGAGAACCTAAGAAACGTTGGCATGGTATTAAATCTGCTTATGTGGAGCTGGGATACAAATCCATGCCACTGACCCTAGTGCACACCTCCCTTCCCACAGCACCTAGGGTGGCTAAAAGTGCCAAATCCTTGCTCATAGCTACTCCATGATGTAGCTCTTTTAGCATCCCCATTTTATTGATGTGGAAACTGTGGTACTGAGACATCAAGTTAATTTGTGCAAAGTGACAGAGCCAGGATCCAAACTCAGCCAATCTGGCTGCAGAGGAAGGAGCTAAACCAAAACACTGTATTATTTGCACACACAGAGAGACTCACAGACACACACATACCAAACACAGAAATACACAGTATGCATATTAGAGCAGTCAAGTAAGCTGGGGATGCTCAAGACTGGTCAGATTAGGCATGAGTTTTGTTCTTTTCTTTTTCTTTTATTCAGTTTCAAAATTATTCTATTTTAAGCCAGAATTACTTTTGCATAAATATTTAGGAGGCTCAGATGGTAGAGAATCTGCCTGCAATACAAGAGACCCAGTTTCAATCCCTGGGTTAGGAAGGTTACCTGGAGTAGGAAATGGTGACCCAATCCTGTAGTCTTGCATTGGAGAATTCCATGGACAGTGGATCCTGGTGGGCTACAGCCCATGGGGTCACAAACAGTCAGACACAGCTGAGCAACTAACCCTTTCACATTAATGTTGTTAAAACTTAACAAACCTGTTAATAGCTTAAGATGGGTTTTCTAGTCAAAGCTGCTAGCCTTATAGATTAGGCTAGGGAGTAAAGCAACAAGACAGATGATTTTGGTGGCCTAAGGATGTAAAGCCATGGGAGCATCCCCGGAGACAACTCATGATCAGATGGGGGATGGCATTAAGGGGAGGTCAGCTGCTAGTAGGGTTAAATGATCCTCTGGGCAGAAAGAGGAGAGGCCAGAAACGCTGTGCTGCCCAAATCACAAGAGGGCAAGCATGCTGCTCTAGTAAACTCTTAGGATGAGCTGGCAGCAAAACTCTTAAGTTTGGACTATTTCATAATTTTGCCTAAGGTTGGCTCTAGACAGGCCTTCGCTAACCACTCTCTTACCTCTTTTAAGCTCCCTTCCCCCAACTCCTCCTGCATCAACAGCTTTCCATTCCTAAATTGAGAATGTGCATTTTTAATAAAGATCCTCCCCAGGAAACCACAATGCAGAGGAACAGGAACAACCCTTTGCAATGTGTCTTCATAGGCGAGGTTTAGTGACCGACATGAGGGAGATTTGTGATGAGGAAGAACACTGGCCATAGAACAAGAAGGCAGGTGTTCAAAAAAATGTGACATTTAGCCACTCCTCCCTCTCTTTTTCTCCAAACCGTTGAAGAACCACTCAAATTGATTCCTTTACCACTGGTTTGAATGGTCGTTTGGTTTAATTTAGTGAATTTGAACAGGAAATTTGCTTGATTTAATTTAGTGAATTTTGAAGTGGAAGTTTGGGGAATGGGGAGATTTGGTAACCTGTTTAGGAAATCGATATCTACTTACCATTTCAGCATTTTTATCTGTTAACTTGTTAACAAACTGTTTTGGAAACTCTTCTAAGTAAGATTACTTTAGGCTTCGTTTGAGAAAAATTGGGTAACTCTGTAAAGCGATGCTGAGTTTTAAAAATGAACTGGGAGGACTTCCCTGATGATCCAGTGGTTAAAAATCTGCCTGCCAATGCAGAGGACACAAGTTCAGTCCTTGATCTTCAAAGATCCCACATGCTGTAGGCATCTAAACCCGTGTGCCACAACTATGGAAGGTCGTGTGCTTTAGAGTGAGCCCGTGCTTTGCAACAGCAGAAGCCACTGCAGTGAGAAGCCCTCGTGCCACAACTAGAGATCAGCCCACAGCAAGAAGACCCAGCGCACATTGCCTCTAGGAAAAAAAGTGAACTGGGCTTCTTGAGTCCCAGATTTTCAATAAACATGTTGCTAACTGAAATATAGGCTCATTGTCTGAATTTAAAGTAAGTTTAGGATGAAAAAGAATACTCCAATTTGGATTCTTAAGAGGACCCAGATTTCATGTTTTACTAACAGTTATATTTGCTGTTTATTGTTACTTTGATAGTAAAAGTTAGTTAAATGTGAATTTTAGATTTCATTTTTATTTTTTTATTCGAACGTGGTCTTTTAAAGTTTAAACCTATTTTCATTATGCAATTATGTACTTTAAAAGTGATTCCTTTGAATGCTCTGCTAGGCAACGAGCACAAATTTTGTCACTAAATTAATCATTAATTATGACTACAGTAGTAACTATTAACTTCAACAAGTAAAATAATTGATGGTCAATATATAGCATATTTAACAAAACATAACTCAGTGGGGTGTGTATATGGAACAAGATGAATATTGCCTACCTCATCAAGAATTTCTCAGTTGAGAGTGCTCCTAATTAAGTCTTACTAAATTTTGTTGCATTGCTTGCTTGAAGACAAATCAATAACAAGTGAGTTACTTTACTGTCTCTAGTTTTCAAGCCTATGCATCCATATACTTCATAATACCCCTCTCTATGGGCCCCAAGCTCATTTCCTTCAGTACATCCTTTGCACAGGCTATCTGTTCTCACAGTACAAAATCACTAGAGCCGGTGTTATTCTGGAAATGTGATGCATTTTCTCCAAATCACTGGGAACAACACAGATCCCTCTTACTCTGGTCCCTGTCTCTAATTCCCATTGGTATTTCCTATGTTCATCTTACTTGCATTTCACCTATTAAGTTGGAGAACACATGACTTAATAAGCTTCGATTAAACCTGTCAAACATCCTATACTTCCAGAATGCCTTTGGATTCAGGGTTCTGGGGGCCTCTTCCAACTACCAGTTCTGCATGCCTATCTTTAGCAGTACTCATCATAACTTTTAGAGTACCAACTTGTAAATTTTACTAGGCCTGAAACTTAATCCATGTTGAAGTCTTTTGGGGACACAGACCCAACCAGATACACTCTTATATACACACTCAGACCTCATCTTCCTTGATTACTTTGGGCTCCAAGTACCCTCTCCATTAATACCTCACTTGTGTGGGATCTCACCACAGTACTGTAACTCACATCATTTTATTATCAAGCAGTAGAAACACAAATTCGTATTCTCTTAGCATATCCTAAAGTAGCTTATTTCAGTTCATGTTTAGGAAATTTGGTTAAAACTTACCTGGTTATTTAATCACTGGTGCCTCAGATGGCAAAGCGTCTGCCTGCAATGCAGGAGACCCGGGTTCAATCCCTGGGCCAGGAAGATCCCCTGGAGAAGGAAATGGTAACACACTCCAGTACTCTTGCCTGGAAAATTCCATGGATGGAGGAGCCTGGTAGGCTACAGTCCATGGGGTCACAAAGAGTCGAATATGACTGAGCGACTTCACTTTCTTTCTACCTGATTATTTACCATCCTGTTCTTTTAAAAAAAATCATTAGACATACTTTAAAAAGTCAGAGAATAATCCTGCCTTATAAAGACAAATGAGATATTGTTGGTGCTTTTTTTTTTTTTTTTTTTTAAGAGTTACTAACCCAAGAATACCTGCTATCTTTTGAGCTGCTTGGAATTACTTTTGAACTCCTCTCAACAGGGGTTTTAGTCTGAAGCCTAGTCAGACAAAAAGGGACAGGGATGGTAGAAATAAAATAATATGAGTTGATGCAACGCGTCCACTAGACGCATCTTCTTTATTCTTGAACTGCCTACTTTGACATCACACATAACACTGTCCTTTTGGAAGCAAAAAAGCAAAGCTGAAAAAATGAGAGACAACTCTCATGTCTTTATAAAAAAAAAATCTATGTGTATGCTTAGTCACTCAGTTGTGTCCAACTCTTGTGACCCCATAAACTGTAGCCTGCCAGGCTCCCCTGTCCATGGAATCCTCCAGGCAAGAATACTGGAGCAGGTTGCTATTTCCTTCTCAAAAAATATCTAGGTGACAATTACTGGCAAATAGGTTCTTGTTTGTCATGTATAAGCTTGAAATTTTGCTTGAATTGGTTTTCCCAGGAAATGAAAGATGTGTACTTCTTACTTGTTTGGGAAAGACAAGCCCTTACTAAATATTATAAAGACTAGCAATGCTTTCAGTTATCTTCACAGGTAACAATAGGAGTGAATCTGTAACAATAATTGCTTACCATCAAATCATAAATTCCTGTATTACTTTAGTACTGGTATAGCATTTGTTCTATAGTTCCATTCAATATGGTCTGCCTTAGTGAGACCTTTGTTAAAAAAAAAAAAAATCCTCATTGTTTCACCTGAGTATTTGGCAAAGAGAAACGAAGTCCCACTGAGACTAATATCCATATAGAAGTTGACAATTTTTGTTAGATTCCCCCGCAAAGGCACCAAGAGAGTATGTCAGTTAGCTGTTACTGTGACTTAACAATTATTTATTATTTCTAACAAGTCTGAGGGCCAGCTGATGTTCAGTAGATCTATTTTAAATATGTGAATAGTTCTGTGACTGTAAGCTAGACTTAACATTGGCGGAAGCTGGGAGTGGCTTTATTCCACCAATCTCTCATCTTCTTCCTAGGACCATGGGCTTGCCTGAGAGAGTTCATCTCAAGGAACTGGAAAAGATAGAAGGACAAAAGCCCAATATAGAAGTACTCTTTCAAACCTCTTTCCTTCTATTTGCTAATATTCCAGTGACTCAGGGCAGAGTCAAGGGGTGAGGCAGATGTTCCCACTCTTGCTGAGAGGGCTCCACAAAATTACATGGCAAAGAATGTGAATACAGGGAGTGGGGAATTGGGGCCAAATGATGAATCCTTCCAAGAGAGGTGGATCAGAGGGAAGTGCTAGGATTTCCAGTGCCTTTGTTTCAAATAACTAACAAAATTCAGAGTTCAACTGTGAGGACCCCAAGAAGGGATGCCAAGGTCAGCCATTGCAGCTTCACATATATTTAAGGAGAATACTCACCTCTCAGATACCCTTCTGTTTTTTGTTTTTTTTTTTTAAATCATGGGCCAAAGTAAAACTCAGAACTATTGAGATATTTGCCTTTGTATAGAAAAAGAGTTCCAAATAGAAACCAACTCTCTTCCCTTCATCCCTTTCTCCCTCCCTCCCTTCGTCTGTCTTAGGTTCTGATCTTTGGGGTATCTAGTTAATGAGGTCTCATTTGATGCTTATAGATCTTTCTCACCCATGTCTTTTAGTATCAGTTTTAGGCAGCTTAGAAACAGAGTTTGACCAATAGATTTATTGGTGCATCAAATTCATTGAGAAATGGCTTCAGGAGTTCCATCTTTAGAAATATTACTAGTTCTAAAGTTAGTAGTCAGTAGTTGACAAAAATAAATATTGATTCAGAAATGGGCTTGCTCATCAGGGAAATAAACCTGGTAGCTTTTAGTCATAATTTATTTATAAGCCTTCCCATGTTATATTCAGAGATGAACTTTGAAGAAAAAGTCAAATATTCTTTTTTGTATATTTTGAAAATATAACAGACTTTGATGTATTTAGGGGACCTAGAATCTTTAAAAGCAGAATAAAAGATGACTTCTCTGGAGTTAGAAGGCTCCAGTAAATCACCCAAAATAACCAAAAACTAATTAGAGACAAATATGATTTCCCAGAAAGCATAACAATAATAACCAATTATTACTCTTTGTACCAGACAGAATATGAGTGTTGCTTGCTCTAGGAAAATAATTGCCTATGTGTAAATCCACGTTGGCCAAGGAAATAAGGCCAGATGTAGGTCTATATCCTCAGCAATCTCTCCAAAGGCAGTCGTTTCTCTTGGCTCTCAGCTCCTTGCTGACTTTGCTCCCTTGCTGGGCAGTTCTTGGTTCTGAATTCTAGAATAAGATTTAGAATCTGATAGATGACAAGGATATTATCTGAACAACCAGGGCTCTTGTACATGATAGGAAGACTGCTGAAATTTACTGTTTCCTTCCTCTTATTTCTGAATCTGTGATGCTAAAGCACTCCTAGGTAAAATAATGTACTCCTGCCTCCTACCAAGTGGGTAGGCTGGAGAAAAACAAAAATGTTATTAAGACTCATTGTCTTTGAAATCAACTCTTTTGGAAGAATATTTTGGAAAGAGGGTTAAGCATTCAAGCTTTCTAACAGAAATTTGAAAATAATTCAGTTTTAATACTCAGAAATGAACATTTTGAGACTTCATGTTGACTTTTCCCGTATTGGAATACATTTCTAGAGATGCCTGTTTTTTTTGCATTTTCCCCCACAATCTATTTCAGTTGAAATTTCAGCCAGATATATTCTTTTTCTTCTTTGGCTCATTATGCAAATTAACAGAAAAATTCAGTGACGAGAAGTAAAGGTCTCGCCACTCAGGAGGTACCACATCAGAAATAGGGTAAAGTAATTACAGAATTACTTGCAGCTACTATGACTGTGTATTCTCTACTATTCAGAGGAAAATCTTTTATGCACTCATCACTACACAGTTTATTCTTCCATTGATGTGTGGGAGATTGATACATTTAACTGTCCCACTCATTGATGGGAGAAGTGCATTCCTACAGAAATACATTTTCTTTTTTTTGTATTCATGTGACATTTAATCCTGACTTTATTTTTCCTCCACTAAAATTATCTTTTGTAGACAATCTTCTCTTCATATGTATTATGAGTATGAACATCAGAATAACTTAGTAGGCTGGAAAAGCAAGGACATATCTGCCATTCTATAGAATGGCAATGCCAAAAGGAAAATATCACTTATTATTTTCTACTTTTGATAAATAAAAGCAAAGTCATTGTCAAGAAGAGGGGTGCATTAAAT
Organism: Bos taurus; assembly: GCF_002263795.3. Classification (NCBI taxonomy): domain Eukaryota; kingdom Metazoa; phylum Chordata; class Mammalia; order Artiodactyla; family Bovidae; genus Bos; species Bos taurus. The sequence continues at coordinate 19,384,017 of NC_037347.1, forward strand.
GATCTATAAGCATTCTTTCTGCTAAAAAAGTGCTGATTCTCACTTATTACAAGGAAGTAGCAGTACTGAACTGGAAGTATGAGCTCTGTGTTCAATCAAGTTCCCTCACTGGATTGCGGATTCATTTTGGGATAATTCCCATTTGATCCTTGAGTACTAAGCTATAATATGTCCCACAGTTGTCTCAGTGAAGAAACCAGAAAAAAAGTGCCTGAATCATATATAACTCTTGTTTAATCCAAGGGAAATAGCTTAGAATACTTAACTCATAGTTTAAAATAATTATTTTTGTCAAGGTCAAATTAAGTCTTTCAAAGATACCATAATTATATGAATCAAAAAATGTATTTGTGTGAAACAAATGCCCTTCTTTTCCAGACTTGCTATTAAAAGATGTTAGTCTCCTCCTGAATGGTGATAATTTCTTCTTCCTGTCTCCTAAGAATACATTAAGAATGAAAGATTATAGGAATAGAATGTTCTCATTTCAAAGACATACACAATAGGCATTGATCCTAGTAATAACTGTGAATGTTCCATATTTAAATGGTGGGTGGATTATAAAATATAATCGAAATGTTTCATCATTTTTGTTTTTTCTTTGAACATAATTCTCTGGACTTCTGTAAAGATTACTTTTAGCGATGAGACTGTACAACTTACCCCAGAAACTTTTTCTGTGATATACATGCTTGGGTTTTTTTCATCTAATTTTCTTTTTATCCCTCATTTTGACTTTCAGATTTTAGTATTTGTTACTATTTTATCCATGTGAGTAAAGGGGAGGGAAGGACTTGAGAAAACTGACTTTGTTTTGAATTGAAACCTTGTTAGATGGACAAGCACAGGCGTGCTGATAGCAGCAAAATAAGGTTCAAATATAAAGTTATGGGTGCTTCCCCAGTGGCTCAGTGGTAAAAAAAAAATCTGCCTGTAATTCAGGAGATGCAGGTTTGATCCCTGGGGCAGGAAGATCTCCTGGAGGAGGAAATGGCAACCCACTCCAGTATTCTTGCCAGGAAAATCCCATGGACAGAGGAGCCCATGGGGTGGCAAATAGTCAGACACGACTAGGCAAGTGAGCACACACATACACTGAGTTTTAGAGAACTAGCTATAAAAATGAAATCCACAGACATCCAGAAGAAAATATCTTGAATACTTATATAATCTTGGATGTTTGAGGTAACCTCTCCAACAACTTCAAATCAGAAATTATAAAGGAATATATTAATATATTTAACTATATAAATGTATTTAAACTTAATTTACTTGAAAAGGATAAAAATAACTGAACAGGAAATCACAAATTGAAAAAATTGCATAGAGAAAGAGTTAATACCTTTAATATATAAAAAGCTCTTACAAAGGATGAACACAGCAATTTTAAATGTATACCAAAGAGATTACTTTGTCGACAAAAGTCTATATAGTCAAAGCTATGATTTTTTTTCAGTAGTCATGTATGAATGTGAGAGTAGGACCGTAAAGAAAGTTGTGAAAGCAAAGTCGTTCAGTTGTGCCCGACTCTGTGACACCGTGGACTATAGCCTACGAGGTTTCTCCATCCATGGAATTTTCCAGGCAAGAGTACTGGAGTGGGTTGTCGTTTCCTTCTGAGCACCAAAGAACTGATGGTTTCAAACTGTGGTGTTGAAGACTGAGAGTCTCTTGGACTCCAAGGAAATCAAACCAGTCAATCCTAAAGGAAATCCACCCTGAATATTTATTGGAAGGACTGATGCTGAAGCTCCAATACTTTTGCCACCTAATGCAACTCATTGGAAAAGACCCTGATACTGGGAAAGATTGAGTGCATGAGCAGAAGGGGGCGACAGAGGATGTGATGGTTGGATGGCATCACTGACTCAATAGACATGAGTGTGAGCGAACTCTGGGAGATGGTGAAGGACAGGGAAGCCTGGTGTGCTGCAGTCCATGGGGTCGCAAAGAGTCAGACATGACTGAGTGAGTGACCGAACAACGAGACACTGATAGGTTGACGTTCACTAATGTAAACATGTCAAATAAACATAAAATAAACTTCACTACTCATAAAAATATATGAATGAAAACAACCAAGATACCATTTTTACCTATGGATGCTATAAAAATGAAAGTGCTCATACCCTGTGTTGTCAACAGTAGAGGAAGACCTCCCCTTAAATACTACTTAACAACCGTTTTTCTTTCTTTCTCTTTTTCACTCTTCAGTCAACATAAAAATAGCTACAATATTTATTGCAAACTTTTTACTCTATCTATCAAATACTTGCTGCTGCTAAGTCACTTCAGTCGTGTCCGACTCTGCGGGACCAATAGACGGCAGCCCACTGGGCTCCCCCGTCCCTGGGATTCTCCAGGCAAGAACAGTGGAGTGGGTTGCCATTTCCTTCTCCAATGCATGAAAGTGAAAAGTGAAAGTGAAGTCGCTCAGTCGTGTCCGACCCTCAGCGACCCCATGGACTGTAGCCTTCCAGGCTCCTCCATCCATGGGATTTTCCAGGCAAGGGTATTGGAGTGGGATGCCATTGCCTTCTCCGATCAAATACTTAAATTTATTTAAATACTTTCCACCCAGTAATTATACTTTTGAGAGTCTGTCCTAAAGAAGCAATGTAAATTTGAAATGATACATGTTCAAAATTTTATCAAAGACAATAACCTAAATTCACCACAATGACAGCTCATCATAAATATATTAATTGTGTCTAGATGATAAAAATATAATTATAATAAACTATAATGTACAATAAATCATAAGATGATATTTTTATTTGAACATACTCTCAATATTTTGCTAACCAAAGAAGATCAAAATAAAGAGTATGTATAGTGTATTATCTTTGTAAAAAAAACATAGACATACATGTAATATGTGTATTTTTAAAAAGATTTAAAGTAAATATTAATTCCTAAATAGTAGCATTATTTTTCTTCAGGATTTTTCCAGTATCTGCCTCACTATCTAGATTTTAGCATTGGGCATACACTTGTAGTTTAAAAATTATTAAAAGAAGCAGTCAGATAGAGTTTAAACACAGTTTTACTAGCACAGGGAAATTGTTTTATTAGTGTTAGTTAAATGTAGATGAAAAACACAGCATTTTAATGGCAGGAATATTTCAATTTTATAAAAAATGTATAAAAAGCTGTTGAGTGTTTAGCTCTAAATACAGGGATTATGAATTCATTTCATATTCTTTAATTTTTATTTCAAATGTTTACAGTAACAAATTTAATTTTTATAATCAAAAATGAATTACTTTTAAGACACTCTTCTAAATTTATTTGCTTATGTTCATTCTCAAGTTGTATATCTGGTATGGCTTCAACATTTCCAATCTAACTACTTTCCAAACATTAAATTTGTCTTGAAATTCAGTTGAAAATTAGCAATGAGTTGCAGTTACATTCCTGTGTAGCATTAGTTCCTCATCCCAGGATATAGTCCCTATTCCCCAGTTCAAAGGAACCCTTCATATTATAATTTCCACTGTGTCTAATAGGCATGTGTTTCCACTTTGTCATTTGGTCCAGAGGATTTTTTTTTATTTGCTGCTCTTTTCTGTGCAAGGCATAGAGAAAGGTGTTAAGAGAGTGTTAAAGATAGTGCAAGGTGTTAAGGAGAAAAGCCAGGGGAGAGAAGAATGCTTAATCTTTTCATCTGGTCCAGTTGTCAAAGTCTTTTGTCTTCAGCTATCATTTTTTTCCATCTGTGACATGTAATCCATTTAACGAGGGGGATGAGGACCGCAGGTGTAGCTGTGCTTGTCTGCAAACCTCCCCTTAAATACTAATGAACAACTCTTTTTTCTTTTTCTTCTATTGCAAACTGAACAGAAGCTCAGTCTTTTGAAGCTACCCTTTACATCTCTTAATTAGCTACTTATTTCTGCATATGCCCCAAACTTAGCAGCTTAAGATAACACAGCATCATACTATGCCCACAGTTTCTTTGGGTCAGTAATTCGAGAGATGCTGAGCTGGATGCCTCTAGCACAGAATTTCTCATAATATCACAATCAAGATATCCATCCAAACTGCATTCATCTGAAGACTTGACTGGATTCATCTGAAGATTTGACTGAAGACTTATAAATATTCTTTTGTTCACATGCATCAGTCCTATTCATTATGGGAGGGGACTACGAGGGAGTGAACCCAGAAAGTGAGGATCATTGGATGTCCTTCGGAAGGGTGGCTCCTAGGAAATGGTTCACATCCCTTTCATATGTTAAATACACTAACACCCTTTGGTGTTCCCTCAAGTTCTCATTCTATTGTGGTGTTAGCTGAAAGTCTAAGATCTCATCATCTAAATCACATGTTAGTTTTCTATTGCTGTATAACAAATTAGATAATATAACAGCTTAAAACACACCCATTTATTATCTTACCATTCTGTAGGCAAGAAGCCTGAGCACAGAGTGGCTGGATTCTTAGCTCAGGAACTCACAAAACTGAAGTCAAAGTGTTATCCAGGGCTGCAGTCATTATTTTGAGCTTGGGATTTTTCAAGCTCTTTTAGTTTGTTGGCAGAGTTCAGGTCCTTGTGACTGATGGATAGAGGTTCCTAGAGGCTACTGCCAGTCTGGGTCATATAACTTTCTCCACAGTATGGTAGTTTGCTCCTTCAAGGTCAGCAGAAGTTCCCTGCTGCTTACTCTGACTTTGAGTCTGACCCTTCAATCGAGACTTAAAGGTTTGGTGTGATCCAATCAGGCCTACCAGCAAAGTTGCTACTTTTTGTTAACTCAAAGTAACTGATTAGTAATCTTAATTATATCTGAAAAATCTTTGTAAAGTAACAGAATCAATGGAGTGGTATTCCATCGTATTCACAGATTTCCATCAACACTCAAAGAGTGGAAATTACACAAGAAGATGGGAATCTTAGAATCTGTCTGCAATACCGGGTCTAGGTATAGGTGAGAGAAATCTTTATTTTGTGTGTGCTCAGTCACTCAGTCTCTGACTCTTTGTGACCCCATGGACTGTAACCCACCGGGTTCCTCTGTCCATGGAATTTTCCAGACTAGAATACTGGAGTGGGTTGCCATTTCTTCCTCCAGGGCGTCTTCCTAACCCAGGGATCTTTACAACTACACCCCCTGGGAAGCCCAAATCTTTATTAGTTTCCTGCTTTTCTGTAATGAGTTAACCCCCAAATTGATCAGCATTAACTGTAAGCATGATTAACAACAATTTGTGATAAACATGGTTGACTTCTCACAGTTTGTATGGGTAAGGAATTCAGAAAGCTCCTCCTGGGGTGATTCTGGATTGGGGTCTTTCATGAAGTTGCTGTCAAGAAGTCATCCAGGGTTACCAACCTGAAGGCTTGACTGGAGCTGGAGGATGTGCTTCTGAGGTGACTCACTTGCATGATTGTCAGGTTGGTATTGGCTCTTGGTGGGGAGTCTCATTTCCTGTGCAGACAGCCTGCTTCACTGGCTGCATGAATGTCTTCATGACATGGTGGCTGACTTCCAGTGGAGTGCATGATCAAAGAGACAAAAGCAAAAGCAGTAATATTTTATGACTAATCTTCAAAGAGTTACTCCCCATCCCTTCTGTCAATTCTATTGGTCTCATAGATCAATCTGATATAAAGAAGGAGGGGCCATGAATACCAGGAGGCAAGTATCTTTGGGGCTGTCTTTGAGGCTGGCTACTCCAACCTCAGTTAATGACAGTGAATTAAACAAACACAATTATGTTAAGGAAAGAGATTTCTAAAATCTGTTTCTGTCTGAGAGCAGATTCTCAACTCTCTTTTTGAACTCTCATCTCTCTTCTCATCTCTCATCTCTCTTTTCGAACCTCTGCAGTACCCTTAAAACTTTTGTCCTTGTTTCCAATGACATCCCTTTTAAAACTCTTAAAAATGGTCCAGCTATAAAGTGCCACCACCTCCTTTCATAACTCTTTAGGTAAAGTTCTCAACAAGGCACTCTAGGCAGTAAATGTGCCTACATCTCCTGCTTTTCTTTTTGCTCCTCTCACTCTCCAATTATTTTTATGTTTCAGTTATGCTAAACTTTTAATTTTTTCCCCAGATGGCTCAGATGGTAAAGAATCTGCTTGCAATGCAGGAGACCTGAGTTCAGTCCCTGGGTTGGGAAGGGAATGGTTTACCAATACCAATGTTCTTGCCTGGAGAATTCCACAGACAGAGGAGCCTGGTGGACTACAGTCCATGGGGCCACAAAGAGTTAGACACAACTGAGCAACTAACACTCACTTTCAAACAGGCTAGGTTTTGCCATGTCTCTGTTTGCCTTTGCTTATCCTATTCTCTCTGCCAGAAATGAATGACAAGTAGTAGTGACTATGTGTTTCCTAAAAGCTAGACAACTACTGTGCTAAATCGCATGTTGAGTAGTCCAGTTCCATTCTTACCACAGTGTTATGTGGCTACTATTATTATTACCCTTATTCTACAAATAAGCACTACTAATCCTATCTGCATAGGGGTTAAAAGCATAGACTCTAGAGAGGGATTTGGAAGTTCTACCTAACTTTCTTGTTGTGCATGCATGCTAAGTCGCTTTAGTTGTGTCTGACTCTTTTTGACACTGCTGGCTGCAGTCCACCAGGCTCCTCTGTCCATTGATTCTCCAGGCAAGAATACTGAAGTGGGTTGCCATGCCCCCCTCCAGGGGATCTTCAAGCCCAAATCTCTTATGTCTTCTGCACTGGCGGCAAGTTCTTTACCACTAGCCCCACCTGGGAAACCCAACTGTCTTTGTTATTTCCAGGCAAATAGATTGAAAAATACCAAGTTTTATTATTCTAATTTACTAATCAACTTTAGGTGTGCCCAACCAAATCAAGTTGAATTTTCTTTTTTAAAAATATGTGTGTGTTGAAAATGGGGAGTAGAGGGAGGAAATGGATAATTTGACCATTGATTTTGCTTTCCTGTGACAAAGAAGGTTTGGGTATGTCACATTGTTTAGTAATCCACACACTAATCTCTTTAAATCTTCAGTATGGATACAGGTATATTTTGTCCACTTCTCTCTTTTCCAAACTTTTTTCCAATGTCATGAGCAGCTTGCTTGCATCACGTTGTTGTGCAGTCACTAAGTCATATCCGACTCTTGGTGGCACCATGGACTGCAGCATGCCAGGCCATCCTGTCCCTCACTATCTCCCTGAGTTTGCCCAAGTTCAAGTCCATTCCTTTGGCGATGCCATCCAACCATCTTGTCCTCTGTCACTGTCTTCCACTGTCTTCAATTTTTCCCAGCATCAGGGTTTTTTCCAATGAGTCAGCTGCTCACATCAGGTTCACTGCTTCATATCGCCAAGTAAATGTATTACCTCCACAGAGTTATAACCAGGATCATTAGAACACTACCTAAATATTATATTTTCAGTATTTTTTGCTTTTAGCAATGAATCATAACATCCAGCCTAATTTAAAGAATTTAAGGTTCAGTTCAATTCAGTTCAGTCGCTCAGTTGTATCCAACTCTTTGCAACCCCATGAATCACAGCACACCAGGCCTCCCTGTCCATCACCAACTCCCAGAGTTCACTCAGACTCAAGTCCATCGAGTCAGTGATGCCATCCAGCCATGTCATCCTCTGTCGTCCCCTTCTCCTCCTGCCCCCAATCCCTCCCAGCATCAGAGTCTTTTCCAATGAGTCAACTCTTTGCATGAGGTGGCCAAAGTACTGGAGTTTCAGCTTTAGCATCATTCCTTCCAAAGAACACCCAGGACTGATCTTTAGAATGGACTGGTTTGATCTCCTTGCAGTCCAAGGGACTCTCAAGAGTCTTCTCCAACACCACAGTTCAAAAGCATCAATTCTTCAGCACTCAGCTTTCTTCACAGTCCAACTCTCACATCCATACATGACCACTGGAAAAACCATAGCCTTCACTAGACAAACCTTTGTTGGCAAAGTAATGTCTCTGCTTTTGAATATGCTATCTAGGTTGGTCATAACTTTCCTTCCAAACAGTACGTGTCTTTTAATTTCATGGCTGCAGTCACCATTTGCAGTGATTTTGGAGCCCCCCCAAAATAAAGTCTGACACTGTTTCTACTGTTTGCCCATCTATTTCCCATGAAGTGATGGGATTAGATGCCATGATCTTCATTTTCTGAATGTTGTTTTAAGCCAACTTTTTCACTCTCCTCTTTCACCTTCATCAAGAGGCTTTTTAGTTCCTCTTCACTTTCTGCCATAAGGGTGGTATCATCTGCATATCTGAGGTTATTGATATTTCTCCCGGCAATCTTGATTCCAGCTTGTGCTTCTTCCAGCCCAGCATTTCTCATGATGTACTCTGCATATAAGTTAAATAAGCAGGGTGACAATATACAGCCTTGACATACTCCTTTTCCTATTTGGAACCAGTCTGTTGTTCCATGTCCAGTTCTAACTGTTGCTTCCTGACCTGCATACAAACTTCTCAAGAGGCAGGTCAGGTGGTCTGGTATTCCCATCTCTTTCAGAATTTTCCACCATTTATTGTGATCCACACAGTCAAAGGCTTTGGCATAGTCAATAAAGCAGAAATAGATGTTTTTGTGGAACTCTCTTGCTTTTTCGATGATCCAGCAGATGTTGGCAATTTGGTCTCTGGTTCCTCTGCCTTTTCTAAAACCAGCTTGAACAACTGGAAGTTCATGGTTCATGTATTGCTGAAGCCTGGCTTGGAGAATTTTGAGCATTACTTTACTAGTGTGTGAGATGAGTGCAATTGTGCGGTAGTTTGAGCATTCTTTGGCATTGCCTTTCTTTGGGATTGGAATGAAAACTGACCTTTTCCAGTCCTGTGGCCACTGCTGAGTTTTCCAAATTTGCTGGCATATTGAATGCAGCACTTTCACAGCATCATCTTTCAGGATTTGAAATAGCTCAACTGCTATTCCATCACTTCCACTAGCTTTGTTCATAGTGATGCTTTCTAAGGCCCACTTGATTTCACATTCCAGGATGTCTGGCTCTAGGTCAGTGATCACACCATCATGATCAACCAACTTGAGATTTACCAAAGAATTTTTAACATTTTTTAAGCATTAGACATTTAAGAAATGCTATGTTAAGAACAAAAAGTAAATTAATTGGCAAAACCACTATGAAACTTCAGTAACTGTACTGCAAACTCTTTTTTCGTCTGGTTTAGAGTGCTCACAGAACACAGAAAAATATTTTCATTTCTATTTCCCTTAGTATTGGTAAGATCTCAGTGATTCTAATTCAAGAAATTTGCTACTAAGAAAGTCAGGATGAAGCTCATGTAAGTTAATACTATAAATAAGAGAGATGGGTGCAACTTTTGGGAACATTCATGCCTTCAAGAAGCTCATGTATACAAATGAGGAATTTGATGAGCACAGCACATTTCTACATGAGCTCCTTGACTCCACAAGTTATTTGTATTTTACTGGAAATATTAAACTTCATGTGTGTTTGTTGCTTAAGTACTTTTTGAACTTTATATTATCAAAATTATGCCTCAATAGCTTAAAATAGTATGAAGTAAAACAATTAAACCCCTGGTCCATACCATATAGGTATTACCTCTAGAAATTACTCTAGAGGTAATTTCTATTAAATGAAGATCTGTTTCTTGAGAAAACAATCTATAATGTTTTAATATTCTCAGATGATAGTTTGCTATTATAGGCTTACATTAATGAGTCTTTTAGGGCTTCCCTTATAGCTCAGTCAGTAAAGAGTCTGACTGCAATGCAGGAGATGTGGTTCAATCCCTGGGTTGGGAAGATCCTCTGGAGAAGGAAATGGCACCCACTCCGGCATTCTTGCCTGGAGAATCCCATGGACAGAGGAGCCTGGCAGGCTACAGTCTATGGGGTCGCAAGAGTCAGACATGATTGAGTGACTAAGTGCACCTATGCAATTAGTCTTTTACTTTTATCTTACTCTTCTCATGTCAAAGGCATGAATTTAATACATTTTAGATTTTAAATACTCATGTGGCTTCTGTTTTAGAGATAATGTTTGTTTCATCCATTATCTTATTTTTAAAACAGTTTTCATAATAGCCACCCTAATGGATGTGAAGTAGTATCTCATTGTGGTTTTAATTTGCTTTATTCACTCTTAATCCCATCATTAAAGGTTATTTATTTTCAACAGTGGGAAATATTTTTCATTTTTTATGCATAATATTTTAAATTGGGATCATTGGCTGTATGTAGTTGTAGTTTGGCAATCTGCATTTAACAGCATTAGTAGAGTATTTACCAATACCATTAAAAATATTTTTATGAACATTATTTTTAGTGGGTGTGAAATCTTACACAGAGAAAGACACATTCAAGTATATGTATGGGCCCATTTTAGTTGAATATTGGCATGCTCAAAAGTACAGATTTTAATGGAACTAGCAATCTGAATACAAAGCAAATTCTATCTTCAAACAATAGGAGTGATTTTGGCTGCAACAAAACAGGTGAGTTTTCATAACACTTTCTGTCATTATATTAACTTCTTTAAACACTAGATTTATTGATATCACAATAAACAAAATTAAGAACAAGCATTACGTAATTTAACCTATCAGATATCTCAAAGCAATCATCTTTCACCAGAGGTTTATTCTTTGTATAATTAGATGTCTCTTATTTTTTAAACAAAGCTTTTAAAATAAGAGCTCTCTTTAGGGATTAAGCCAACCAGATTTTATCATTGAAAACATGTTCATAGTTCAGTTAAGCCTGGCTTTCCCCTCTGGATAATCATTCTTTAAAATGCTCACCAGTGGATCTTTAAAACATCCTGTTGAGATCATTATCAAGATCTCAGTGATATATTATGAAATAAAGGGTTTATAATGGGATAATTGAAACTTCCTGCCTCATACAGTAGATATATTTTTATATTTATGGTATTCACACCAATAAGTGGTTCTAAAAAGCTCAAAATATTATTTGATCTTAGTGGTTTGGGGGCAGAGCAAGTGGCACTGCCTTGATTTTTTTATAACTTGGCACAAGTCAGTGCTTTCTGGAGGGACTTTCCGCACAGACTTTTGCCAGATTTGCCGTATGGAGCTATTGGGCTCAGATTATAGAGGTTTTCCTGCTTGTTAGCCTGATTTAGGAATTACCAGTGCTCTCCAGGATTTTCACCCAATACAGAGAGTGTGCAAGGGGAGAAAGTGATACCTCGGGAAACCAATAAAGTTTGATAACTGGGAGGTTTTGATGGTTCCCATCATTTCTGAGAGGTGCCATCTCGTGAAGTTCTTCACTGGCAATAGTGAAGATGGTTCCTGTTAGCCCCTGAGAGCAGACAATAGTCTAAGACAACCTTGCTTGAATGATCCCAACTGTCTGCTTCCCCATGCTCCTCACCCCAGCACTCCCCAAACCCTAAGATCGTATCAGCTGCAGGTCAGCCTGAGGAATGAGGTTGAGTCCAGGGCAGACACAGAAATCCACTTCACTCAATAACGTTTTCATGTATTGTAGACACAACCTGGAGTTTACCTACTTCAGAGGAGTGTGAGTGACTAAGTGTGGGAACTTGTCGGAATGAAGATCTGAAAACCTTTTTCACTGAAGGAAGAGAAAGATGAGGGGGAGGGGAGTTACGGGGAAGAGGGAGAGGAAACCCCATTTGAGAGTTCTCAGTGAACACTAGGAAACACCTCCTTCTCCTAGCACTGAGTTCTGTAAATGAAAGGCAGCCTTGTTCTTAAATGTCTTTTCTTGAGGAACATCATGTGGATGGGTTTCCTTCCTGTTTCATGTCACCATCACTGTCAATGACTTTGTGATATTATGATGAGTCATCCTAATAGATAAAGGCAGAAGTTGAAAATAGGTCCCCTTAACACAATTATGGATTTTATTTTAAAAATCCAGTGTTTTCTTTAAATCAGAGGAATTTACATAAAAATCAAATTTTCTGTTTCTCTTGAAAATACAGCCAATCTGGCAACACTCAGCTCACATTCCCACCTTCCAGGAGTGGCACATTGATAGTGGCTCTGGCTTGGGACTCTCTCTCTGGAGCCCCAGTGGAGTTCCCACCTGCTTGCTCTATGTATCTGCATCCCTGATTAATGTCTAAAGGCATGTGAGTTTTCTACTCCTCATTTTGATTAGGAGATTTATTAGAAAAGGGACATCCCCCAGGGCTTCCCTGGTAGCTCAGACAGTAAAGGATCTGCCTGCAAGATGGGAGACCTGGGTTTGATCCCTGGGTCAGGAAGATCCCCTGGAGAAGGGAATGGCTACCCACTCCAGTGTTCTTGCCTGGAGAATTTCATGGTCAGAGGAGCCTGCTGGGCTGCAGACCACGAGGTTGCAAAAGAGCTGGACACAACTGAGCGACTAACACACACAGACCCATGCCATATGCTTTGAAGTGTCTTTCTCATGCAGAGCAGAGGACACCAAGCAAACATATTCTGTCATAGCGGCAAGTCATCTGAGAAGCAGTTACCACAAATATCTAGTGATTTACTCAGCAGTTCTGAAAGGTGGGAGTTAAACCACCTGTAATCGGCTCTGGGGTTTGTTTACAACACATGTGTGGGGCCCCCCCTGAAACCTAAGGGAATCAGAATTTGGGGAGGGAAGAACCTGGCATCTGAACATTAAAGGAGCACTGCAGGTGATTCTTATGAAACATAAAGCTTGAGAATTATTGAAGTCTTCCAGGATCTGACAGCTCTTCTTCTTGGCAAACACAGTTAGAAGGAACTGATAGACCTTAGGAAATAATCTTAACTCACCAGTCCAGCAATGCTGAAGATGCAGAATTTTGTCCTTATCAAAAGCCAATCGATGCTGACCTTTTTCAGTGAGTGTCCAACCCTAGATCAGGTACAACAGTGAATAAGGCAGATAAATATGCAGTTTTGTATATAACAGAAAGAGGGTTTTTTCCCATCATCATAAAAAAATAGGAAATTACTGGGCCATTATGTTCATTTTTGCTGCATTATTGTTTTCACCCCTATCTTTAATATGGAAGTAAAGTATCTACACACATCTACTTGCTTTCATTTCTAATATCTGGAAAGGTTTCAGCTTGACAAAATTAGCATGTAGACCATGCTCCCTCCTGTAATCTCACTGATGAGTCACTCCACAACCCCAGCACAGAACTGCTTCTGGGATCCTGTCTGCTAACTAGGCTTTGAAACCCAGCAGGAAAAAAAATTTAAAAACTTGTGTTTTCTTCACAGGTAATAAATAAATGAGAAATTACCATAAATGTACAGTTTTATTCACTCTAACTAATTTTGACATAAAACCTGACAAAGCTGTGCACAAATTGGATCTAGATTCAGGTTCTGTATCTACACAGCTAATGCACACATGAATTATTCAGTGAAATTTGCTTCAATGGGTTTTTCTGAGTCATCTCAGTGTGTGGCCAGTTTCAGATAATACATTAGACCATTATGCATTATGGTCAATTCACTATATATTTGTTTAAAATACATCCTGTGTTGGTAAATTTGTTAAATTCAAGTTTGTGGTTCACATGTGTCATCTTTCCGCAGATGTCCCCCTGTATTTTGAACATTAAACACTAATATTTTCATCTCTCTGAGCCTCAGCATTCACAGTTATTCATCGCATTGGGGACATGCAGGTGGGAAAATAGACAATTGCTATCCGTCTGTGATGGCTGTGGATGGGGGAAGTACAAAGGAGCCAGACAAAAAATAAATAGAAGGGCCAGGGGAGGCTCCTTGAAGGAAGGACCTCAGAGCTCAGATCTGAAAGGTTAGCAGAAGTTGCCAAAGGAAGAGAGAAAGGGAAGATATTCATTCACTATTGTTGAGTATCACTCCACTACAGATTCAGTGACTTAAAATAATTATGATTCCACAGTTTTCCTGGGTCAGGAGCCTGGCTCAGTTTTACTTGGGTTCTACATGCAGGGGCTCATGAGACTGCAGTCAGGAGGTGACCAGGCACATTTATTTCTGGGGCTAGGGTCTTCTTTTCAAGCTCCTTCAGGTTGTTGGCAGAATTCAGTCTCTTGCAGTTTTAGGACTGAGGTTCCTGCTTTCTTGCAGGCTGTCAGCTGAGGCTGCTCTCAGGTGTCAAAGACTATCTGTGGTTCATCACCCTCTCACAGCCCTCCCCCAACATGGCAGCTCACTTCTTCAAGTTTAGTAGGAGAATGTCCCTCTTGAGAAAGGACCCAATTCCTCTGTTTAAAAACTTTCTCCTTATTAAGTCAAGCCCACTTAAGTTAATTAAAAGACTTGGAATGCTTAATTCCATTTGTAAAATCCTTTCACTTTCTCCAAATACTGTAACCCGACCACAGAAATAACATCTCATGCTCATAGGTCTAGCCCACATTTAAGAGAAGGGGATTATAGAGGGTATGGATACAAAGAGATGGGAATCTTCTGGGCCATCTGAAAATTGTGCCTATCACAGGGAAGGATATTCCAAGCAAAAAGAATCACGTGTGTGAAAGAAACATAGGTGAAAGTATGGCATTTACAAGTGTCTGAGGGTAAGCCTGGAGTGCTGACGAGAGGATATGCAGCAGGTCAAGCTAAGAAATGTGGGCTTTATCCTCAGTGAATAGAGAAAGCAGTGCTGGGTTTAACTACCCATGCCTGCATACACTGTTATGTAACCAATTTTCACAGAATATTTGAAATATTGAAGTATGGAAAACTTCCTACAATAAAAATCGAAAAATCAGGATATGTCTTTATATTACATAGTATTCATTTTGGAAGTATCTATGACATTTTTAAAGACTAGAAGTAAATACATCCATCTGTTAGCCATGGATTTGGGTGGCAAACTATGAATGTTAGCTATCACTGAGTGGGGAATTACAGATAGAGATTCCTTATTCTTTTTTCTTATTTCTAAAATTCTCCACAATAAATGCATATTTATGTTATAATAATAATAAATTAAAAGCCTACTTGTTGTACTTGCAAACACAAGTGCATCTGAACACAGTTCTCTTTGAAATCAGTTGAAAATTTGGTACTCTGGATATTTTGACAGGTGGGAAACCTAGGTCAGAAATTAGCTACATGTGAGCTATATGCCAACAAAGGTCCATCTAGTCAAGGCTATGGTTTTTCCAGTAGTCATGTATGGATGTGAGAGTTGGACTGTGAAGAAAGCTGAGTGCTGAAGAATTGATGCTTTTTTTTTTTTTTTGCTTCTGAATATTTTATTATTTTATTTTTTTTTTATCATATCAAATACTTTTTTTAATTTTATATTATTTTTAAACTTTAGAATATTGTATTAGTTTTGCCAAATATCGAAATGAATCCACCACAGGTATACCCGTGTTCCCCATCCTGAACCCTCCTCCCTCCTCCCCACCCCCCAACCCTCCCTCTGGGTCGTCCCAGTGCACCAGCCCCAAGCATCCAGTATCGTGCATCGAACCTGGACTGGCGACTCGTTTCATACATGATATTATACATGTTTCAATGCTATTCTCCCAAATCTCCCCACCCTCTCCCTCTCCCACAGAGTCCATAAGACTGATCTATACATCGGGGTCTCTTTTGCTGTCTCGTACACAGGGTTATTGTTACCATCTTTCTAAATTCCATATATATGTGTTAGTATACTGTATTGGTGTTTTTCTTTCTGGCTTACTTCACTCTGTATAATAGACTCCAGTTTTATCCATCTCATTAGAACTGATTCAAATGTATTCTTTTTAATGGCTGAGTAATACTCCATTGTGTATATGTACCATAGCTTTCTTATCCATTCATTTGCTGATGGGCATCTAGGTTGCTTCCATGTCCTGGCTATTATAAACAGTGCTGCAATGAACATTGGGGTACACGTGTCTCTTTCCCTTCTGGTTTCCTCAGTGTGTATGCCCAGCAGTGGGATTGCTGGATCATAAGGCAGTTCTATTTCCAGTTTTTTAAGGAATCTCCACACTGTTCTCCATAGTGGCTGTACTAGTTTGCATTCCCACCAGCAGTGTAAGAGGGTTCCCTTTTCTCCACACCCTCTCCAGCATTTATTGCTTGTAGACTTTTGGATCGCAGCCATTCTGACTGGCGTAAGATGGTACCTCATAGTGGTTTTGATTTGCATTTCTCTGATAATGAGTGATGTTGAGCATCTTTTCATGTGTTTGTTAGCCATCTGTATGTCTTCTTTGGAGAAATGTCTATTTAGTTCTTTGGCCCATTTTTTGATTGGGTCATTTATTTTTCTGGAGTTGAGCTGTAGGAGTTGCTTGTATATTTTTGAGACTAGTTGTTTGTCCGTTGCTTCATTTGTTATTATTTTCTCCCATTCTGAAGGCTGCCTTTTCACCTTGCTAATAGTTTCCTTTGTTGTGCAGAAGCTTTTAAGTTTAATTAGGTCCCATTTGTTTATTTTTGCTTTTATTTCCAATATTCTGGGAGGTGGGTCATAGAGGATCCTGCTGTGATGTATGTCGGAGAGTGTTTTGCCTATGTTCTCCTCTAGGAGTTTTATAGTTTCTGGTCTTATGTTGAGATCTTTAATCCATTTTGAGTTTATTTTTGTGTATGGTGTTAGAAAGTGTTCTAGTTTCATTCTTTTACAAGTGGTTGACCAGTTTTCCCAGCACCACTTGTTAAAGAGATTGTCTTTAATCCATTGTATATTCTTGCCTCCTTTGTCAAAGATAAGGTGTCCATATGTGCGTGGATTTATCTCTGGGCTTTCTATTTTGTTCCATTGATCAATATTTCTGTCTTTGTGCCAGTACCATACTGTCTTGATAACTGTGGCTTTGTAATAGAGTCTGAAGTCAGGTAGGTTGATTCCTCCAGTTCCATTCTTCTTTCTCAAGATAGCTTTGGCTATTCGAGGTTTTTTGTATTTCCATACAAATTGTGAAATTATTTGTTCTAGCTCTGTGAAGAATACCGTTGGTAGCTTGATAGGGATTGCATTGAATCTCTAATTTGCTTTGGGTAGTATACTCATTTTCACTATATCGATTCTTCCAATCCATGAACATGGTATATTTCTCCATCTATTAGTGTCCTCTTTGATTTCTTTCACCAGTGTTTTATAGTTTTCTATATATAGGTCTTTAGTTTCTTTAGGTAGATATATTCCTAAGTATTTTATTCTTTCCGTTGCAATGGTGAATGGAATTGTTTCCTTAATTTCTCTTTCAGTTTTCTCATTATTAGTGTATAGGAATGCAAGGGATTTCTGTGTGTTGATTTTATATCCTGCAACTTTACTATAATCATTGATTAGTTCTAGTAATTTTCTGGTGGAGTCTTTAGGGTTTTCTATGTAAAGGATCATGTCATCTGCAAACAGTGAGAGTTTTACTTCTTTTCCAATTTGGATTCCTTTTATTTCTTTTTCTGCTCTGATTGCTGTGGCCAAAACTTCCAAAACTATGTTGAATAGTAATGGTGAAAGTGGGCACCCTTGTCTTGTTCCTGACTTTAGAGGAAATGCTTTCAATTTTTCACCATTGAGGATAATGTTTGCTGTGGGTTTGTCATATATAGCTTTTATTATGTTGAGGTATGTTCCTTCTATTCCTGCTTTCTGGAGAGTTCTTAGCATAAATGGATGTTGAATTTTGTCAAAGGCTTTCTCTGCATCTATTGAGATAATCATATGGTTTTTGTTTTTCAATTTGTTAATGTGGTGTATAACATTGATTGATTTGCGGATATTGAAGAATCCTTGCATCCCTGGGATAAAGCCCACTTGGTCATGGTGTATGATCTTTTTAATGTATTGTTGGATTCTGATTGCTAGAATTTTGTTAAGGATTTTTGCATCTATGTTCATCAGTGATATTGGCCTGTAGTTTTCTTTTTTTGTGGGATCTTTGTCAGGTTTTGGTATTAGGGTGATGGTGGCCTCATAGAATTAGTTTGGGAGTTTACCATCCTCTGCAATTTTCTGGAAGAGTTTGAGCAGGATAGGTGTTAGCTCTTCTCTAAATTTTTGGTAGAATTCAGCTGTGAAGCCATCTGGACCTGGGCTTTTGTTTGCTGGAAGATTTTTGATTACAGTTTCAATTTCCGTGCTTGTGATGGGTCTGTTAAGATTTTCTATTTCTTCCTGTTCCAGTTTTGGAAAGTTGTACTTTTCTAAGAATTTGTCCATTTCTTCCACGTTGTCCATTTTATTGGCATATAATTGTTGATAGTAGTCTCTTATGATCCTTTGTATTTCTGTGCTGTCTTTTGTGATCTCTCCATTTTCATTTCTAATTTTATTGATTTGATTTTTCTCCCTTTGTTTCTTGATGAGTCTGGCTAATGGTTTGTCAATTTTATTTATCCTTTCAAAGAACCAGCTTTTGGCTTTGTTGATTTTTGCTATGGTCTCTTTTGTTTCTTTTGCATTTGTTTCTGCCCTATTTTTTAAGATTTCTTTCCTTCTACTAACCCTGGGGTTCTTCATTTCTTCTTTTTCTAGTTGCTTAAGTGTAGGGTTAGGTTATTTATTTGACTTTTTTCTTGTTTCTTGAGGTATGCCTGTATTGCTATGAACTTTCCCCTTAGGACTGCTTTTAAAGTGTCCCACAGGTTTTGAGTTGTTGTGTTTTCATTTTCATTAGTTTCTATGCAAATTTTGATTTCTTTTTTGATTTCTTCTGTGATTTGTTGGTTATTCAGCAGCGTGTTGTTCAGCCTCCGTATGTTGGAATTTTTAATAGTTTTTCTCCTGTAATTGAGATCTAATCTTACTGCATTGTGGTCAGAAAAGATGCTTGGAATGATTTCTATTTTTTTGAATTTACCAAGGCTAGATTTATGGCCCAGGATGTGATCTATCCTGGAGAAGGTTCCATGTGCGCTTGAGAAAAAGGTGAAATTCATTGTTTTGGGATGAAATGTCCTATAGATATCAATTAGGTCTAACTGGTCTATTGTATCATTTAACGTTTGTGTTTCCTTGTTAATTTTCTGTTTAGTTGATCTATCCATAGGTGTGAGTGGGGTATTAAAGTCTCCCACTATTATTGTGTTATTGTTAATTTCTCCTTTCATACTTGTTAACATTTGTCTTACATATTGCGGCGGTTCTGTGTTGGGTGGATATATATTTATAATTGTTATATCTTCTTCTTGGATTGATCCTTTGATCATTAGGTAGTGACCATCTTTGTCTCTTTTCACAGCCTTTGTTTTAAAGTCTATTTTATCTGATATAAGTATTGCTACTCCTGCTTTCTTTTGGTCCCTATTTGCATGGAAAATCTTTTTCCAGCCCTTCACTTTCAGTCTGTATGTGTCCCCTGTTTTGAGGTGGGTCTCTTGTAGACAACATATGTAGGAGTCTTGTTTTTGTATCCATTCAGCCAGTCTTTGTCTTTTGGTCGGGGCATTCAACCCATTTACATTTAAGGTAATTACTGATAAGTATGATCCCGTTGCCATTTACTTTATTGTTTTGGGTTCGAGTTTATACACCATTTTTGTGTTTCCTGTCTAGAGAATATCCTTTAGTATTTGTTGGAGAGCTGGTTTGGTGGTGCTGAATTCTCTCAGCTTTTGCTTGTCTGAGAAGCTTTTGATTTCTCCTTCATATTTGAATGAGATCCTTGCTGGGTACAATAATCTGGGCTGTAGGTTATTTTCTTTCATCGCTTTAAGTATGTCTTGCCATTCCCTCCTGGCTCGAAGAGTTTCTATTGAAAGATCAGCTGTTATCCTAATGGGAATTCCCTTGTGTGTTATTTGTTGTTTTTCCCTTGCTGCTTTTAATATTTGTTCTTTGTGTTTGATCTTTGTTAATTTGATTAATATGTGTCTTGGGGTGTTTCGCCTTGGGTTTATCCTGTTTGGGACTCTCTGGGTTTCTTGGACTTGGGTGATTATTTCCTTCCCCATTTTAGGGAAGTTTTCAACTATTATCTCCTCAAGTATTTTCTCATGGTCTTTCTTTTTGTCTTCTTCTTCTGGGACCCCTATGATTCGAATGTTGTAGCGTTTAATATTGTCCTGGAGGTCTCTGAGATTGTCCTCATTTCTTTTAATTCGTTTTTCTTTTATCCTCTCTGATTCATTTATTTCTACCATTCTATCTTCTAATTCACTAATCCTATCTTCTGCCTCTGTTATTCTACTATTTGTTGCCTCCAGAGTGTTTTTAATTTCATTTATTGCATTATTCATTTTATATTGACTCTCTTTTATTTCTTCTAGGTCCTTGTTAAACCTTTCTTCCATCTTCTCAATCTTTGTCTCCAAGCTATTTATCTGTGATTCCATTTTGATTTCAAGATTTTGGATCAATTTCACTATCATTATTCGGAATTCTTTATCAGGTAGATTCCCTATCTCTTCCTCTTTTGTTTGGTTTGGTGGGCTTTTATCCTGTTCCTTTGTCTGCTGGGTATTCCTCTGTCTCTTCATCTTGTTTAAATTGCTGAGCTTGGGGTGTCCTTTCTGTATTCTGGCAGTTTGTGGAGTTCTCTTTATTGTGGCGTTTCCTCACTCTGTGTGGGTTTGTACAGGTGGCTTGTCAAGGTTTCTTGGTTAGGGAAGCTTGTGTCGGTGTTCTGGTGAGTGGAGCTGTATTTCTTCTCTCTCCTTTCGAAGACTTGGGTTGCTTTTCTGGGTGCCTGATGTCCTCTGTCAGCTTTCAGAAGTTGTTTTGTGGAATTTACTCGGCGTTTAAATGTTCTTTTGATGAATTTGTGGGGGAGAAAGTGTTCTCCCCGTCCTACTCCTCTGCCATCTTAGCTCCTCCCCCCTAGAATTGATGCTTTTGAACTGTGGTGTTGGAGAAGATTCTTGAGAGTGCCTTGGACTGCAAGGAGATCCAACCAGTCCATTCTGAAGGAGATCAGCCCTGGAATTTCTTTGGAAGGAATGATGCTAAAGCTGAAACTCCAGTACTTTGGCCACCTCATGCGAAGAGTTGACTCATTGGAAAAGACTCTGATGCTGGGAGGGATTGGGGGCAGGAAGAGAAGGGGACAACAGAGGATGAGATGGCTGGATGGCATCAATGACTCGATGGACGTGAGTTTGAGTGAACTCCAGAAGTTGGTGATGGACAGGGAGGCCTGAGGTGCTGCAATTCATGGGGTTGCAAAGAGTTGGACACGACTGAGCGACTGAACTGAACTGAGCTGTACTGAGCTATATGAAGGTGAGGACCAGTCAGTGGAAATGAAGTCCAGACTCAGCAAGGGTGGCAAGTATACTAGACCTCCCCAGATTTTATCTCATAACTAAACATGTGCAGCATACGCAGTCTTTAAATTCTGGTGGTATTGAATCCAGCCACTTCCCTCTACCTCAGTTTCCTTACATATAAAAGTGCAGGCAGGTGAGATTCTGTTCTTATCCCAAGATTCCATTGCAGGTAATACACAAGTGGCCTGAATTTCACCCATCATCAAGCCGCCTTCCTCCTGGAGGAGTCATTTAAGCAGTTCTGCTTACCAAACACCCACTGGACATGGAGCTCAGAGTCAGGGTGAGATGCTGGAGGTGCTGAGTGCTATTTTATAAATGGCATTATCTCTGCCATGTGGCCAAGTCCATTCCAACTTTCAGCAGTGTTCATCCAGGAAGAGAGGGAAGAGTCCTTTGAGAGCCAAATGGGAATTTGGGAATAAGAAACAATGACAATGAAATCCTTCTGACACATCTTCAAGTTTCAAGAGAGCAGTTAACAGAAAAGAGGGAAAAAAATGTATTTTTAGAAGTTGTTTGGGAGGTGAAAGGATTTTTCTTGGAGGGAGGAGGGCAGAAGAGATTGGGAGAAGAAATTGTTTTCCTTGGCACTGCAATACCTCAGAGATCTTTGAGTCAAAACACAATGAAATGGGGCTTTGCATCTCTCTCGCTTCAGGAAAATGAAAAGCAAGCTCACTAAAAACATGAATTGGTCAACTGAATAGACCACATTTCTGATAAATGGCATGATGACTAAAATAAAAACTCTTAAAATACATATTTTAAAATTAGATTTCTGACCTTCGATAGGGCTTATCATGCTATTTATACTGAGGCAGAAGGAGCTGATTTTTCAGTAGTTGCCTCATCAAAGACATGACTCACATTTCCTTAAGCATTTACACCATATGTTTCCTGAGGTAGAAAAAAAAAAAACTAAGGTTTTTCTTTTTCCTAAGCAATTAGTGAGATATGAACCAAAAGTTAGAAGAAATCATTTAAGAAGAATACTTTGCAGGGCATGCAGTTTTTGAACGTTGATTTCTAGAAACTGAAATTATATTAACTCTTTGGCCAGTGTAGCCATTTGATTGATTTATGAATATGAATTAGAAGTAATCATTGTGATGCTACTTTTACCATTAAGAAAAAAGGCAAAATTTAGTTTAGTAATGAAACACAGGTACTACTGAAATTCACTTAATATGCAGAAATGTGAATTGGAGGTAAGAAGCCTTTGTTAAACTGAAAAGAATCATTTTAACATTTAAAAAGAAAAATATCACTTTAATTGACATTTAGTGACATTTTTGCATGTGTACAAGCTGTGACTGTGAGATAATGGTTCATATTATCGTGTGGCCAGTGGAAATTAAAGCAATTTTTTTGGTTTTTTTTTTTTTTTGGTTGTGCCAGGTCTTCATTGCTGCACACAGGCTTTTCTCTAGTTGTGATGAGCAGGCCTGCTCTTTTGCTCTGGTATATGGGCTTCTCATTGAGGTGGCTTCTCTTGTTGCAGAGCATGGGTTCTAAGGCACATGGGCTTCCGTAGGGATCTTCCTGGACCAGGGATTGAACCTATGTCCCCTGCATTGGCAGGCAGATTCTGATCCACTGTGCTACCAGGGAGGTACCCAGATGAATTTATTTTTATGATTATGGACAACAAGCATCATTTTAATACAAATATCTTTATATAGCACAAAATTATTGTTGTAAAACTCCTAGGAAATGCATATTTTATTTAAGAGATGGGGAAGTACATATACAGAAAATCATTAATATATAAAAATCAGGGTCCCAACTAAGGAATTGCTAGTTTCCTGCTTGGTGCCTGAATCGCTTGACATTTTATTCCATTACTGGTTTTTTTTAGGGTAATAAATTTAGGAATAGAAAACAGGTTCAACACATGTACAAAGTTTATATCTTAAGGACATGTCCTCATCCTGTCCTAGGCTATTCCCACCTCTCATGTTACCTGGCTTGGAGAGCTACCACCATCCTTCTAGTCACCCAGGTCAGAAACCTGCCCATTACACTTAACTCCTCCTTATACTCTCTACCTAACCACCCCCAGCCAAGTCCTTTGACTTATACCCTCTCAATATTTCACAGGTATATTCTCTCTATCTCAACTTTATTTATTTTTTGAGCAATTTTAGATTCATAGCAAAATTGAATGGGAGATATTGAGATTTCCCATATCCCCTCTCCTCCATTGCCCCCTGCCCCACCCCGAGCATAGCCTCCACTATTATCAGTATCCCCTACCACAGTGGCACGTTTGCTGAAATTAATGAACCTAGATTAACACATCATCACCCAGAGTTTATAGTTTATGTCCAGTTCAGTTCAGTCGCTCAGTCGTGTCCGACTCTTCGCAACCCCATGAATCACAGCACGCCAGGCCTCCCTGTCCATCACCAACTCCCGGAGTTCACTCAGACTCACGTCTGTTGAGTCAGTGATGCCATCCAGCCATCTCATCCTCTGTCGTCTCCATCTCCCCCTGCCCCTTTAGGGTTCACTAACTACACCCTATGGGTTTAAACAAATGTGTGATGACATGGTCCACCATTATAGGGTCATAAAGAAAAATTCCACTGCCCTAAAAATTCTCTGAGCTCCATCTTTTAATTCCTCTCTCCCATCAACCCACTGATCTTTTTTACTGTCTCCATAGTTTTGCCTTTTATAAAATGTTATATATTTGGAATAATACAGTATGTAGTCTTTTCAGATTGGTTTCTTTCACTTAGTAATGTGCATGTAAGGCTCCTTCATGTCCTTTCATGATTTGATAGCTCAATTCTTTTCAGCACTGGATAATAATCCATTGGTTAGACGTGTTACAGTTTACATATCCATTCACTTCCTGAAAGATATCTTGGTTGCTTCCAAGTTTGGGCAGTTATGAATAAAGCTACTGTAAACATCTATGTGTGTGTGGACCTAAGTCTTCAAGTCCTTCGGTAATCAAAGATACTCTCTTAAATTCTGACCCAATCATTTTTGCCTCCTATTTCACCTCCCTAACTCCCAATCTTGAACTGCCCTTACACCTCTCCCCACCAGCTTATGCCCCACCATTCCACCAGGATAATTTTTCTTAAATGGAAATCTGCTTGGTCACATCCTACTTTTGAAAATTCAGTAGCTTTCTAGGACCTGTTCCTGGATCCCTTCTCCACACATCCCCTTGGCAAATAAGATCCTTTTCTTATTTGGCTCCTGCTCATCCCTCCAGATTCACCTTTTGGTGCCTCCCACCCATCTTTCTGCAGCCATCTTTTCACCATGCCCACACTGGGTTTCCGTCTTGGCAAACTACCTGCAGCATTTGAGTGGGCCTCCCCCTCTGCACTGCAGTCTCCTTCTGCCCAGAGACCCTTTCCCTCCCACCCCTGCCCCATCTGCTCAACCTCTGCTCTCCATTTAGGTCTCAGCTGTCAGCAGACATCTTCTCCTTGAGGATGCACTCTTTGTCCCTTTAGCATCTTGGAACTAGGACTTCTCCATGGTCCTGACATCCTGTGCATCCCCCATCATAGATTTTATCGCATTGAATCATAATCATGTATCCATTAGTGTAGTCTTTGTTTTCTAGCAGAGTAGATTTTTGTATGGCCAGGGACCCCAACATACTCACCAGGTCCTAGCACTGTGTCTGGAACACAACAGGCATTTCACAATAGTTGATAATTGAGTGAGTCTGTACAGTGAAAAAGCCACCTGCCTGAACATAAGGAAATATAAAATTAATATACTATACATAATACACAAATATATAATTATATAAAATTAAACATTAAAATAAAGTTAATCTTAACTCTAACATCTTCTATAATACCTCCATGTCAATTAAACCTGTTTTCACTTGCAAGAAAACCCAACTAAAGGTCATTTATACAAATGAAAAAGTCTCAAAGGACTTGAAAACAAAAGTCTGCTGGCCTTGGGCCAGTACAATGGGAGAGCCAGAATCTCTGTACTTCTCTTGGTTTTTCTCTAATACTCATAAAACGTCTGCAGCTCTAGACATCACATTTACTTTC
Organism: Bos taurus; assembly: GCF_002263795.3. Classification (NCBI taxonomy): domain Eukaryota; kingdom Metazoa; phylum Chordata; class Mammalia; order Artiodactyla; family Bovidae; genus Bos; species Bos taurus. The sequence continues at coordinate 19,409,196 of NC_037347.1, forward strand.
AATTCAAGAAAGGGAAAGGCAGCAACAACCCCTTCTGTCTGCTTTATCAGGAAAGCAAATTTATTCTGGAACTAGCCACTATTCTTTCATTTATTTTTCATTGGCTAGAACTATGTCAATATGTCAGCTCAATTATAAGAGAAGCTAAAAAAATTAGTGTTTAGTCTTTCCAGCCTCAGTATTGGAAATGAGTAAGAGACAATAGTCTGGAAATAGATGTGGGATTAGGCAGCCAACTGTATCCACTATACCCTGGGACAAACTCTGGTACTTCTTTTACCCTTTGATTCCTCTTTTCTGAGTGAAGAATTAAAACAAATGATCTTTCTTCTAGAATCAACTTCCTCTCATTCTACAATTCCTGTATATTGTCTTGTCCATGGTAGAATTGCCTTCTACATCCAAAAGTTCAGTTCAGTTCAGTTCAGTCGCTCAGTCGTGTCTGGCTCTTTGCGACCCCATGAATCGCAGCACGCCAGGCCTCCCTGTCCATCACCAACCCCCAGAGTTTACCCAAACTCATGTCCATCGAGTCGGTAATGCCATCCATCCATCTCATCCTCTGTCGTCCCCTTCTCCTCCTGCCCCCAATCCCTCCCAGCATCAGGGTCTTTTCCAATGAGTCAACCCTTCGCATGAGATGGCCAAAATACTGGAGTTTCCGCTTCAGCATCAGTCCTTCCAATGAACACCCAGGACTGATCTCCTTTAGGATGGACTGGTTGGATCTCCTTACAGTCCAAGGCACTCTCAGGAGTCTTCTCCAACACCACGGTTCAAAAGCATCAATTCTTTGGCGCTCAGCTTTCTTAACAGTCCAACTCTCACATCCATATACGACCACTGGAAAAACCATAGCCTTGACTAGACAGACCCTTGTTGACAAAGTAATGTCTCTGCTTTTGAATATGCTGTCTAGGTTGGTCATAACTTTCCTCCCAAGGAGTAAGCGTCTTTTAATTTCATGGCTCCAATCACCATCTGCAGTAAGTCCAAGTCTTTCCCTGATGCTTCACGTTTAGAGAAAGCCTGATCTAAGGAAGAAGCCCCTGTTTTTCTAAGAGCCTTCCTATAAAAATTTTCCCTGACAAAGGCTGAAAGATATACATCGGATTTCCTGCCTGTGACCTCACCAGTCCCTTTGCCATGTGGAGTCCCTCAGACTGTTTATGACCGTTACCATGGCTTCTCTGAATCTGCTCTCTCCCAGGCTAAAATTCCACTTGCTCCAATAGTTTTACAGATAATCCCCTTCTGTACTCTCACCACCCTGGTCAGCTGACACAAGACATACTGTCTTCATTTACTTATGATTCACTGAACAAATACTTAATGAGTTTCAGCCATGTGCCAGCACTGTTCTGAAAATTGGTGATAGAGCAGACCACAATGCAAAGCTTTTTCATGGAGCTTACGTAGGAGGAGTGGAGGGAGGTGGAAGATCAAACACACACACACACACACACACAGCTTGTTCCTTCCCCATTCATCCTTGTGTCATTGTTACCTTGGCACCAATCACTATCTGAATGGTAATGTGTGTATGCATGTGCTTTATATTTGGTCATTAGGGAAGGCATCTCCAGGACCTGATTGAGGAAAAATAATCTGCAAGGAAAAGAAAGAGCTTTTGAACAGGGGAAACTATAAGAGAATAGTCTGGGGTAGAATAAGCTAGGCCTGATGTAGAAACAAAAAAATACGCAGAGGAGGAGAGTTTGCGGGGGAGGGTGGTGAGCCTGATAGAAAGTATATAGGGATCCCATCATATAAGATGCTGAAGGCCAGGGCATGAATTTAGGCCATATTTGATTGTATTTCAGTATCATCTTAAAATGTGTCTGGACAGAACTGAATACACAGCAGTGCATACAGTCTGGTGGGAGCAGTCAAATGTACGACCTCTCCCTATAGCAGGCATTGCATTTCTACTAATGTGGGCCAGGATTCCATGACTTTTCTGGAAGCCCTCTGGTCCCGGCTGTGACTTCCTGTGCTCGCTTTGATGTGCATGGCTCACATGTCTGAATATCACTTGTCCAAGAGAAGGAGTAGGTGGATGTGATGTGAGGAGTTATTAAAATGATTCATATCTCACTTCCACCATATGAAAAATAATATAGAGTCAAAAGCCACCCAGCTTGGGGAAGCCTAAATTACATATTTGAAATTCAGTCTGTCATTGAAATGAGGTAATCTAGTCCCAAAAATTCATTTCGTGAGAGTGTTCTCCCCAAAGCAAAATTGAATGATAAGAACAGAATGAAGTCTAAGCCCCAGCCCCGCAAAAACAGAAAAGATTGGGAAAAAAAAAACAAAACGATAACTCCAGCCAGGCAGGAATTGGAGGAGGAATAGAGTTGTTGGTACTTAAGTTGGTGTGAGCCGATTAAATGTTGGGTTTCCACCTTCTGGGGATCCTGTTTGCCTTTGACCCAGCAGCCTTGGGTTTCTCTCTGGACTGTGGACCTCAGGCCTCAGAGCTGACCACTCTGGTGATGACATGCTCCACCCTCCCTCAGAGCTGTGAGCAGAGACGCTCTCCAAGGCAGCCTATGAGCCCCTTCCCTCCTCTGGCCCTACGTCTGCCCTGCACGCTGCATCTGCCATTCACTAACTCAGACAGCAGGGATGCTAAGGACTCTCCTCTCCCATATGGCACCGAGTTTCGTTTCATCCTTTTCCTCTTCCCTATCAGTAGGTATTCTGGAAGCCAGTTTTATGATGACACTCACAGCTAGCATTAAACCCAGATAAAAATAAAACAGGATGTCAATAAAGAACTAATGATGTGTGTCTGTGTAAATGTACAATAATAATAATAATAAAAGAAGAGATATCTGTTTGCAAAGGTACCATTTTAAAGTCATGGGGCTTTCGGTGATGCTGCTTTATAAATGGACTGACATATGTGAATGTTTGCCTTCGTCTCTCAGCCATGAAAATCTCCCTGTGGACAGTGGGCTCAGAGGTGAAAGGTGCTCTGTGGAAACTAAACAGTTCACCAGCACACCTTTGCTAAGTGCTAACCTAACTATTTTCAGGACAGAAATATTGGGAGGTGGCTGAAAGCAATTTAGGGAGCATGGAAAGGAATTGTTAAACAGGCTGGTAATCTGGCCTTTCCTAAAGTCTGGGTTCAAAAGCCAAAGGCAAAGAGCAAAATCTTACGGTATAGCACAGGGAACTATATTCAGTATCCTGTGATAAACCATTATGGAAAAGAATATAAGTAGATACGTGGATAGATAATTGAATCACGTTGCCGTACAGTACAAATTCACACAATATTGTAAATCAACTACAATAAATTTTTTAAATATTTTAATTGAAAATAAGTGCAACAAGAAAGAGAAACCAATACCAGCCTTGTCAGAGGGAAGTAGATGCCTAGCATGAAGGTAGGAAAATGCCTGGAAGGAGTTAGGTGAGAATGGCATTTCCAGTAAAGACCTTGGTTCAGTGTGTACAGAGTGGTGGAAAGACCCCTGTGCTGGAGGGCAGGAACCCCTCATGGCTCCACTCCTGACCAGCTGAATGATATTTCCTGCCCTCTTTGAGTCTTCTCTCTTCTGTGTTAAGTAAGGGGCTAGACCTGGTCAGGTGTAATTCACACTGTATGTGTCATAATTTATGGACTCAGCAGTGAGGAGTGGGGAGTGGTAAAGGGCAGGGTGAGCAGATGGGGCTCTGGACTCTCTGCCACTCTCCCCACCCACCCACCCCCAGTTTTCAACAAGAACAACTCACTTTTATCTCATTATACACTAAACCCTTTGTAAGATCCTAGTTTTAAAAATACAACTTTCAATACTTAAAAAAAATGAAAGCGTGTAGACATCTAGATATTGAGTAAGATTCCTTCCAACCAAAATACGATGATTCTAACACTCTAATTAAAGTATGTAAATGATATGCAACTATCTATGGATGTTAACAATTTGTCAGTATTACTGAGCAGCGATAGTAACACTGAAGTGAGAGAATGAATCCCCGCAAGCAGAACATCTCAATGAGCAATGCATACTGATAAGCCATGGATAATATATAGTACAAGTAGTGAGCACATTTTATTATTTTTATTCTTCAGAAGATTGGGGAATATTCATTTGCAAGGAGCTATGGGGCTTGCCTGTGGTGCTAGTGGTAAAGTACCCACCTGGCAATGCAGAAAATGTAAGAGACGTAGGTTCGACCCTGGGTTGGGAAGATTCCCTGAAGGCGTAAATGGCAACTCACTCCAGTATTCTTGCCTGGGGAATCCCATGGAAGAGGAGCCTGGTGGGCTACAGTCCATAGCATCACAAAGAGTCAGACACAATTGAAAGGAGTTAACACAAGGAGCTATGGGGTTCTATCTGTTCTTGGAACAACTACATAGAGCTTTTAGGATCTTCTGGTATGTCGTTTAATGCAAAAAATATATATATTTTTAACTTTTCAAAGATGGTTCGGTTTTTTTCAGATGGTCTAGAAAAATCTCATAATTGATGTTAAACACTCAATTATTCAGATTGGATGGCATCACTAACTCAATGGACGGGTTTGAGTAGACTCCGGCAGTTGGTGATGGACAAGGAGGCCTGGCATGCTGTGGTTCATGGGGTCGCAAAGAGTCGGACACAACTGAGCAACTGAACTGAATTGACTGATTTAGGTATTGGTTTAAAGCACATAGTATATACTAGGGATCCTACCAACTGTAGAAGGAGACTCATTCATCATTTAGCAAATGTTTTCTGATGCCCTAGCATGAAACAGGCATCTTCTCAGCACTTTGAATTCATCATGAAACAAACAACAAAAAAAATAGCATTGAGTTTCACATCTCAGCCCAAGTGGAGCACACATTTCAGACTCTAGATTGATGGCTTAGACATGTGGGATATATCTCTTTCATGCAAGGAGCTTAGAGTCCAGTTGGAAAAGTAAAATGTCAAGACATGCAACATTAACAGACTGAAAGGTGGCATAGACCCCAAGTGCTACAGTAGTTTCAGAGATGGCTGAGAGTTGGACGTGGATAGACCTTGAAGTAGAAAGTAGAATTAGATAGACACCGCCAGGCTTAGTGCCTGGTATATAGTAGTTGCTCAAGTATTGTTGAGTAAATGAAAAACCACGACTGACTGGCTAGACAATTCCCACACTGAGATAGAAGGAAAGTAATTCAGCTTTTTTTTTTTTAATTGGAGTATAATTTCTTTACAATGTTGTGTTAGTTTCTGCTGTACCGTGAAATAACTCAGGTTCGTGTATACATATATCCCCTCCTTCGTGGACCTCCCTCCCATCCCACCCATCTAGGTCATCACAGAGTACCAAGCAGCCTAGGTGAGGGAAGCCTTGAATTCCAGGTAAAGATTTTGGAGTCAGGTATGGGGATGAGAGTTGAACATAACACACGGAAGCAAAAATTTGAGTCTTTCCCCAGAAGGCCTGTTGCAGACATGATTCCTAGAAGCAGGGAGACCTGTCAGGAGCTTTTCTTCCAGGGCACCTGTGAGGACATGATGGCCTTGGCTTGGTGGAGTCAGATGGCTGAATAAGGGGCAGACATGAGAATCAATCATCTGTGGACATAGGGTATACAGAGAGGGGGAGGGAATGGAGAAACAAGGCGGGAGGCTCAAGTTTTTGGTGTCAAGAAGCTACTTTCTGTTTGAAAGGCAATGGTGCTCACAGGTTCTGGGTCTTGACTATGTGGTATTAGTCTTGGGGCTACCGCTGGTGGTGTATGACCTTCAGCAAACTACTTAACGTCTCAGTGCCTCAGTGTCCCCATCTGTAAGATGGGAATGATGACTTAGCATCTATTTTAAAACACAGGAGATTGTGAGAAGTAAATGAGGTGCTGGGAGGGTACGCAACAGAGGGGAAGAGAGGCAAAGACGGACTGAGCAGGGCGGGGAGCTCTGTGCCACTCCCCACCCTCCCTGAGAGCACGTGTGAGGCCACAGAGTCTCAACTGCCATCCTGAAGTTGGGGTCGGGGTTCCTCTGGAGACTCCTGACTTCACCTGGAAAGCGTGGAGGGCAGGGATCTGCTATTCCCCACATCTCACTGGGGTGGTGCCCTCTACACAGGAGATGCTGCAAAGGATGGGCAGAACTGGGATTCAAGTATGTATCTAGTGATGAGTGCCACTAACAGCTGTGGGAACATGGAGACAGTGTCAGGGGGACTCTCCCAAGTTAGGAGAGTGTGCAATTTAAGTCGGGATTGAAGCTCTGGTGTTCTGGATTCTGACATCCTGCTGGGTTTCCAGTAGCTGCTACTTTCTGTTCTGTGACAGATAGGTGTGCAAAATATTGAGATGGCCGCTGGATGTGGGAGAAGGGTGGGAGGAGTGAGCAGGGGTCCCTTTGGAGGAGAGAACTGCAATCCTGGAGTGTGGGGTCCAGGAGCACCTTCTCTGCACATCCCTGTCCACTCTGACCTCCTTCCAAGGGCAGGCCGAGGAGGTATTACCATTCTTCAGTGATCTCCACCACAGGGAGAGAACGAAGCTTCTGCTGGGTTCTCCTGGAACACAGTTAGTGCCTCCCTCCACGGTCCAGGAAATCTGCCACTGCTTCTGGGCTCTGCTCCAGCCTCATTTTGTATGTCTTGTGCAAGAAATATGTGTGCATTCCTGCCTCTACTTTTCATCCTTGCTGCTTTTTATCTAAAATATGTATAGTAGCCTGCCACCCCCTCCGCCTCTATTCCTAACCATCTCTCCTTTTGTGATGACAGAAACTCCTGAGTGCCAATTCAGCACTTACACACTAATATATCTTAAAGTGGCCATCAAGGTTCTTTGGTGAAGAGCATTTCACTTGGTTCTCACTGCAACCCTTCTAATTACTGAGGGTTATTGTTCCATGCACATGGTACATATTAAGAAAGTAAGCCCTGCTGCGTCACTTCAGTCGTGTCCGACTCTGTGTGACCCCAGAGACGGCAGCCCACCAGGCTCCCCCGTCCCTGGGATTCTCCAGGCAAGAACACTGGAGTGGGTTGCCATTTCCTTCTCCAAGTAAGCCCTACCCAAGGGGAATTCTAGAGTGATGGAAATGTTCTACCTCCTGCTAATATGTGTATTTGTCAAACTTGATCAAACTATACATGTAAGACCTGTGTATTTCACTATGTGTAAATTGCATCTCCATTTTCTGAAAAAGAAAGAAAGAAGCTACAGTGGGAAAGATTCATTGAATTGCCAAATATCACAAAACTAGAAATCAAGTTGAAAGAGTCTTTATTTGTAACATCTGTTCAGACTCATAAGAGGTGTGAACCTGTCAAAGAGGACACTTCTCTTTGCTTCTTGGAATGCCCTCCTTAGTAGAAGGGTGACAGAGAGATCATAGATGATGGATGGTTCTTAAGGGTGTATTTAGGGGGAAGATAAATGAGAAAGTCAAGGTGCCTAAGAGTGAGAGAGGAACTAAGGAGGCATTAGGGTGTACAGTGGAAATTTTATTGGGGGTCTGTCCAGTGTCACTCCTTATCTCTGTGTCAACCGAAAATACTTAGCACAATCTGGTTATTCAACGCTGTCTCAGTTGTCTGTCTGTCTCTTTCTGCCTCTTTGTCTGTCTGTCTTTCCCTTCCTCTCCCTGGATGCAGGACAAGGTAAGAGTCAGAACTGAGGCTTCAAACAAATTCTCCTGTATACACTCTGCCTTTTAATCTGTTTATAATATGCTCTGATTTCCCACCTACACTTTCACATCCTTGGTGCCTTGCTCAGTCGCTCAGCTGTGTCTGACTCTTTGTGACCCCATGGACTGTAACCCACCAGACTCCTCTGTCCATGGGATTCTACAGGCAAGAATACTGGAGAGGGTGGCCGTTTCCTTCTCCCCGTCTCAGGGATTGAACCCGTGTCTCCTGCATTGGAGGAAAATTCTTTACCTCCAAGTCACCTGGGAAGCCCTCACATCCTTGGTAGAAGAGATTATCTCCTATACCTCTTTGTATTTATGTCTCCACACCATTATTTTCTAATTATAAGTTCTATTTTTGCTCACTTCAAAGAAATACATGTTCATTGCAGAAAATTGAGGAGATGCTCATAAGCTGGGAAAACAACTTCAGAAATGAGGGCTATCCTTTAGAACACAGTCACATAAATCATTATTAACATTCTTCGTGTTACAACAGTGCTGCTAATGGTGGTGGTGGTGGTGATGGTGACGATGATGGTGATGATGTTGATGACTAACTTTTATACCTGACTGTGTGAAAAGCACAGTTCTAAGCTATATATATATATAATTGCAATCTTCACAACAATACCAAGAGGTCTTATCATTTTCCTCTTCCTTTTAATTTTATTTCTTCTTATTATATAGATGAGGAATCCAAGGCAGAGATGTTATGTGTCCTGATCATGATCACACAACAGAAAGTGGCAAAGGTGGGTTGAGACCCAGGGAGTTGGGCTTTAACTTGAAGGACACAAGTAGATTTCAACTTAGTAGTAGCCCTAACAGAGAAGGCAATGGCACCCCACTCCAGTACTCCTGCCTGGAAAATCCCATGGATGGAGGAGCCTGGTGGGCTGCCATCTATGGGGTCACACAGAGTCGGACACGACTGAAGTGACTTAGCAGCAGCAGTAGCCCTAAATCACTGCAGATGGTGACTGCAGCCATGAAATTAAAAGATGCTTGCTCCTTAGTTGAAAAGCTATGACCAACCTAGACAGCATATTAAATAGTGGAGACGTTACTTTGCCGACAAAGGTCCGTATAGTCAAAGCTATGATTTTTCCAGTTGCCATGTACGGATGTGAGAGTTGGACCATAAAGAAAGCTGAATGCCAAAGAACTGATGCTTTTGAACTGTGGTTAAATAGCCATTAGCCATTGCCTGCTGAGACCCTTCTGGAGAAGACTCTCGAGAGTCCCTTGGACTGCAAGGAGATCAAATCAGTCAATCCTAAAGGACATCAGTCAATCCTAAAGGAAATGAGTGCTGAATATTCATTGGAAGGACTGATGCTGAAGCTCCAGTACTTTGACCACCTGATGTGAAGAACTGACTCATTGGAAAAGACCCTGATGCTGGGAAAGAGTGAAGGCAGGGGGAGAAGAGGATGACAGAGGATGAGATGGTTGGATGGTATCACCAACTTTATGGACAGGAGTCTGAGCAAGCTCTGGAAATTGGTGATAAACAGGGAAGCCTGGCATGCTGCAGTCCATGGGGTCTCAAAGAGTCAGACACCACTGAGCAACTGAGCTGAACTGAACTAAGGTGATGGAGATTGTTTTCTTTTATGCTTTCTTTTTCTAGATATCTTTCTAGAATAACCGATAGTTAATAGCGGAATAGATTTCAAACCCAGGATTGTCTACTGTGAACAGGTGCTCCTAACCACACAACTCATAAACAGACCCCAGCAGACAATCACTGTTGACCTTTATATAAGCAATAAGCATCCTGATTCTACACCTCTGGCCTGAGAAAGGTGGTCACCAGCTCCATCCCCATGGCTTGGCTTTACTGCAGAGTATTCTTGCTGCCAGGACTGTGACTGTGTGGGGGATACAGCCCCTCAGCAGAGGGTAATGTGGAAGGACAGCCCAGAACAGAGCAGGGTGAAGGATTTATTTTAGTAACGTTTAGGCTCCCCCTGTGTCTGCTGCCTTAAAGTGCCTGATGAACTGTGTACATTTGAAGGCAAGTGGATTGAGTAGCATTTTGTGTTAAGGAACATATTGTTTGTCTCCTTTGCAATGAAAAAGCATCTCTTTTAATTTGCAGGATTACAAGTCACTGTGGGACACGTGAAAATTCCTAACCAGATGACTTATAATATTGGTTATGGAATAGCTAAATAACTCATTTCTACAAGTCTTGAGTATTATCAAAAGTTATACAGAGACCTAACAGTATTATCAAACCCTATGCAGAATGTCAGTTTGTAGTTTCTGAAATTTTAGTTAAAAATGAACCTCTTTGGTTGTTTAAAAAAAATAAAAGAATGCTTCAGTGCAGCACCAGATGGAACATTTTGTGGTAAACAGGTTAGCCATTGCCTTCTGAGCTAATAGACCTTTGTGGAGAACTGGCCAGCCCAGAAGGAGAGCTACAGGCCAGGCACACTGCTTCTCTCTATCTACACAATGTCCTCTGATCCTATTGCCAGTTGGAACTGAGATGGACATAAAGTAAAAATCGGTAAAGTCCTACCCAGGTGACATGCTCAAGATTCAGAATGGCTCTGATTAATGAATCAAGGCCCATTTCAGATCCATGACTGGAAAAAACAGAGGCATTATCCTGCTTGGGAAAGCGGAACAGAGATTGCAGTTGAAATGTTACTCATGTATTTGCTAAAGCTTTCAACAGAGGGTCATTCATTGTGATTCCAGCATTTGAATTCAGAAAAGCCAATTATCTTAACAAATGACTAGAGGAAACAATAGTGCAAATGTATTTTAGAGGAACTTTCCTCTCCCCAAATCCTTCTTATTTGACATATAATTTTATTTTTATGAGTTGAACTGAGGAGAAGGTATGGTGACGTCATTCCTCTCTGCAAGGTTAGTTTTACCGAGGTTTTTTCCCCCAGACTCTGGCATTCAGCTGGTCATTTGGTCGACAGAAAACTGAAAGAGCCAACTGAGACAGTAATTTCCCCTTTACCACATGTAAATGGAATCTGAATTTAAATGCTATTACATGAGTGCCATTATGTCTTGACCTAATATTTTTCTTGTCATTAAAAACGTTTTATTTTTACATCTGATTTATTATATGCCATAGGGTGTTGCAGTTTTTTAAAAAAATATATTAATAGTGGTATTGAGAAACTTGCTGGAAGAAAAATAACATACAAGTCTTGATTATCATCCTGTGACATCCTGAGAGGATTTTTCCATATTATTTTGTCTCAGTTTGGGAGTGTGCAAATTTTTTTTTATTTTATAGGAATAAAATTATAGGAAGGGATGTGACTTGAAATTAATCTGAGAGTTGTTTTCAGCTGGTTTGAACTTGCTGAAACTACAACTTGAGTTGCAGCAATCTTGAGTTTCCTAAAATTGGTGAATTTTACCTGGAAACCCTTGAAGCCTACATTCCAATGAATTAATTATCTTTGGGTGGGAGGGGGCAGGAGGTACCTGAGAGTGTGTGTGTGTGTGTGTGTGTGTGTGTGTGTGTTCGTTCGTGTTTATATCCTTAGCTACTAGCTAAAATTTTTTTCTCCTTTGTAATATACTGTAAAAGAAGGGTATTCATATTCTTCCAGGAAGCAACACTAATCCAAGCAAAAGAGTTCATAGTCAAAGAATGCCAGTGGGTTTGCTATTCAAAATTCTCTCCTGTGACATCAACACTATTCCCTGCTAAGTCTGCAGCACACCCAGGGAAAAGGAGTCAAGAAGAAGGCAAATACTGGTCTCCACCTGGAAGAGCCCTTGGCCCAAAGCATTCTGCCCACAGGCAGGACTACAGATGTTCTACTTTTCTCCAGGAACAAAAATGTTTTGTCACACTGTGGCCTCAGACTGAACAAACCGCATTCTTAACGGAAGGACTAATCCAACAACTCACTCTGGCCAGATGTAGTACTTTGTGAGAACAGACAGAGGATTCCTGTGACAGGGATTGGGCCTCCTAAATTCATCACCTTCAGTTATTGTGTTCCTTCTCTTCATAAACATAGCGCTAGCCAGGCTCCTGCACCATGTGCTCCTCATGGAGTCTTCTTCCCCATTTACTCTTAGGCATGCTAGGCAAGACTGTGTCTGCGTTTGCTGGTTTCCACACATCAAGAGTATGCAGAATTTTTCTGATGATTGAAGTTGTAAATAACATGCCCCATAGAGTCTCAATGGTTCAAAAAATTATTATTGTTTACTAGTTAAATATTACTACAATTTTATTGTTTATTTATTAATCCAACTTATTCCCTGAGTATGCATGCATAAATGCACCTTGTATGTGCAATGACAACATACAAGTTGGAAAGAAGTTGCCAAAAGTAGCTTTAAAAAAGCTACTCAGTCAGTAAGGACTGAGCCATAGGCCCTGTGATATCTAGTGCTCACATACATTTTTCCTTTAATCATTGTAAGGCCAGCTAGGTATCATTCTCATGCACCATAGGGTTGTTTGTCCACTGAGTAAATGTGTATGACTGAAGGGGAGAGTGGGGTGCAAATCCAGTGCACTCCTCTTGCTAATCCAAGTATTTAAGGGGATGCATCTACCCAGAGGGAAGCCTTTTCTAATATGCACAAAGTTCCCAACTAAATTTATATTGTCCCTGAAATGATTAGCCTCATTTTATAGTTGAGGAAATTAAAGATGTTTCTTAAGAACATGTATCCAGGAAACAGCAAAGCAAGGACTCAACTAAACCAATATGGCTCCAAAGACCCCACTCCATCCCCCAAACCACTGCCACTTCTTTCTTTCTTTCTTTGATTCATTTACTGAAATAAGGCTCGTTGTGCCATTTAAAATGCAAGGACCATCTGGTTGTAAATTAGTATTTTTAGATCCTTTTCTGAAAGTGAGTTTTAATGAGGAGGTAGAAAGGGACAATCAGAAGATGGTTTTGAAGTGGTAGATGGTAAAAGGCTCAAAAAATCTGCCTCCCCTCCAAGCTCTACCTCCCTTAGGGTATCAGAGAGGAGAACCCCAGCACTTCTGCTGAAATTTCCAAGTGAACTGTTTACCCAATAGAGTGTTCATTGATTACAAGCTATTAGTAACTATTAACCTATGAAACTGTGTCTACAGTTCACAAATATATTTGATTTTCACAAGGCTTCCTGAAGGACAGTGCTCAGTCAACACTTTCTTTACCTAAAGGATGTGATCAAAGAGCACGAAGCATGACAAATGAATATGGGGCCTTCGAATGTGGAGCTGACAAAGGATCCTGTTTCACAGGTTGACACGCTGATCTTCCCCCAAGTCCACATAGCCTCTGAGTTCCACTTACAATTTTGCACGATTGGGTGTCTAATTAAAACATAATCATTCCATTTCGAATCGTTCCCTGTATAATGGTCTCATTTTTCAACTTTCACTAACGTGGTTATGCTGGTGCAGTTAGTATCATCAATATATGTATGTAAAAATGTCAATACGCACCAGCAGATAATATCTTTTAATAATATGTAACAAGCATTGATCCTAGTGACCTTAAGTTTCTTGCTTCATTTTTAAAAGAATCCAGACAAAGTGATAGGAAAGAAGTGGATTTATTTAGAGAGAAACATACTCCACAGAGTGTGGGCCATCTCTGAAGGCAAGAGAGCCTCAAAATATGACGTGGTTAGTTTTTATGTGCTGAGTAATTTCATAGGTGAAAGAGTAGGTGGATTTTTCCAATTATTTTAGGAAAAGGCCAGGGATTTCCAGGAATTGGGCCACCACCAACTTTTTAACCTTGTATGGTTGGCCTCAGAACTCTTTATGGCACTGGTGGGTGTATCATTTAGATGTGAATGTATTACAATGTGTGTATAATGAGGCTTAAGCTCTATTGGAAGTCAAATCTTCTGTCGTCTGGGACCTATCTGGTTCCAGTCAGTGTGTGCTGTGTTCTCAGACCATGTCATTCTTTTAAAGGTTGTGCCCTGCTCCCTTCCCTCCTATTTCAGAATACGTTGCCATCCCATAGAACCTTTCACTTTTGATGGATAAGATGGAAAGTGGAGGTGAAGGAACATTGCATTAGCTACTGAAAACAAGAAAGCAAGTAAGGACAATAGGCATTCAGGAAGGTTGTCTTTTTTTTTTGTATTTATGGTGTAGGTTTGCTGTACTCTTGATTCTTTCTGTGGTGGGTGGATTTGTTTATATGGAGAAAAGTGTATTTGTTTATACAGATAAGGAGGTTGAATATGTATTTGCTTATTTCAGAGAAATGCAGCTTGTTATTATGAGCATTTAATTCTATAGGACAGTATCCAGATCACTTTGATGTAAAACTTTGTGGTGAAAATACTATTGATTCCCTCACCCAACCACTTATAAACACTGGCTGGTTTCCTGTCAGTTAAGATCTTGATATAAAGTTATTTCAGACCTGCTCCCTTAGAGCTCTGTTTTCTGTCTCTCTTGACTGTAATTATTATAATTATTAATTTGGCATATCAATTGGCATATAAAAGGGAAAATCATATTGCCTGTATTTATCATGTGTTATATTCAATATCTATATGTAAGGCCTGGGCATAGGAATTTTTGAAACCTTTCAAGTCATTTTCCAAAAGATTACTTCAAACCTTCTCTTCTGCAGCCCTGCCAATCACACCCCCGCCCTGACACACACACACACACACACACACACAAACACTTCACCACCACCATCACCAAGATTTCAGAACAGTAGAATCTGAACTAACCATAAACCGCAAATTCCTGGACACAATGCCTAAAGTGAAAACACTGCCGCTGTTCCACAATTCCAGAGGAAATTTCTCTTTATTTTAAAATCAGTAAACTCCTCTCTGTGTCCCCTATGGATTCTCAGAAAGTTCTCCCTGAGCTTTCTTATTTGGAAGTGAAACTTATTTGAAACTTGCCTTCATTCAACCTACCTGTCTCCCTCTACAACTCTATGGTGCTTGCCGCTTCCTCTTTCAAAACTCAAGCACTTCAGAGTGGAACATGGAATGGGGTAGGGGAGGGTCCTCTTTTTCCTCCTTTGTTATTTCCATTTTATTCTCCCCTCTCCTCCTTGGAGTTTGATGCTAAGCTGACTGCCCTTTCTCACTCTATGTGCTCCTGTTCACTGTTTAGGCTTTTAATATTTCAGGTCTATTTTTGTAATACCTAATTTTAAGAATTATTGTTAGCTTATTAGCAATCCCATTAATTACATATGTGTGCAATTATATATAATATATATATATATAATCTTCGACACATATAGTGAAACATATTCTATAGAAGCAGTGGGATTCATGACTTTGAAAGGAGTGAGCATTGCTGGTTTAGGCAGTCTGAAGCTGCTGGCATCTTTGGATGCTTTTGATTTTTACATCCTGATGTCATAAAATAGCTTTTTGTCAAAAGAGCGTTTTAATCATGACTCATTTTCCAATTTCTTTCCTCCCTGATCCCAGCATCTTTCCCTGAGGCACACACTGTGCCTGGGTTTCCATGTGGAATCCAGGGCAGTGATATCAGGCAGTTGGAAGTCCGGCAGAATCAAGCAGAGGGAATTTTCGCCAAGACACCAGAACATCTTGTTAGGTCTGTGAGAGTTCAGGAGTTTCTTTTTGAGCGAGAGCCACAGATGACCAGAGCTGACCTCAGGCTTCTTCCTGGAACTTCTTAATGTTGTTTAATCTTTGGATCCTACACTTTTCCCTGCCAGATAAACGGTCTTCTCTAGCAGGGAAATCTCTGGGATACGTTGGCTACCAACACTTTGAGCTGCCCCAGTGTTTACTTAAGTTGAAAGCCAGGTTCATAAGTCTTTCTCTACAAATTGTTGCTATTGGCGTCTTTTTGTTTTATCCATGTTTCTATTTTTCATCAATGTCTGGTTTGACTCATATCCTTTTCTGCACTTAGTTGCAGAGTCAGAAGGCATCAAAATCGATGTCCTTCTTTTCATCTGATTTACTTTGCAGATTTTGCACTGTGACAACTCTCCTAGGATCACTGTTCCCTTGAGACTAACCACTAGGCAACCTGTGCTTTCTTCTTGCTCTGCTTCTTAAGATTGCATTTTCATTTTAAGACAACATATAGTTCAGAGAATGCAGAATCTTGAGAAGACAACAGGTAAAATAGATTCAAGAGCTTTAGTTTCAAAGCTGAGTTCAAATTCAGGCCCTGACTCCAGGATGGGACCAAGGTTGATCTGTGTTCCCTCTCAAGGCCTCAGTTTCCCCTACTTAAAGGGAAGATTGTAATATTTGTTATTCTATTGTTATTCTGGCGTGCTGCGATTCATGGGGTCGCAAAGAGTCGGACATGACTGAGCGACTGATCTGATCTGATCTGATTGTTATTCTGATCAATGCCTTGATTCATGAGACAAGGCATGTAAAACCCTAGGCACAGCACCAGGTGTGTTGAAACATTTAACATGCACAGCTAACACAAATAACTCGTGCTGTGTAATCATTATTACAAATGTCTAATTCTTTCAGAAATGATAGAAATGGACTTATTTATGAAACCAGAACAGACTCACTGACTTAGAGAATGAATTTATGGTTGCCAGTGGGGATGAATGCAGAGACAGATAGTTAGGAAATTTGGGACTGACATGTACACTCTGCTATATTTTAAATGGATAACCAACAAGGCCCTGCTGTACAGCACAGGGAACTTTGTCAATGTTATGTGGCAGCCTGGATAGGAGGGGAATTTGAGGGAGAATGGATACATATATATGTATGGCTGTGTCCCTAAGCCATAGTCCTGAAAAGGCTGAGTCCCTTTTCAGTCCACCTGAAACTATCACAGTTTGGGTAATCAGCTACACTCCAAAATACAATTTTGTTGTTCAGTCGCTCAGTCGT
This sequence comes from Bos taurus, assembly GCF_002263795.3. Classification (NCBI taxonomy): domain Eukaryota; kingdom Metazoa; phylum Chordata; class Mammalia; order Artiodactyla; family Bovidae; genus Bos; species Bos taurus. The sequence goes on from NC_037347.1 coordinate 19,425,698, forward strand.
GTCTGACTCTTGCAACCCCATGAACTGCAGCACACCAGGCTTTCCTGTCCTTCACCATGTCCTGGAGTTTGCTCAAACTCATGTACATTGAGTCTGTGATGTCATCCAACTATCTCATCCTTTATCATCCTCTTTTCCTCCTGCCTTCAGTCTTTCCCAGCATCAGGATCTAGTCCAGTGAGTTGGCATTTCACATCAGGTGGCCCAAATTTTGAAGCTTCAGCTTCAGCATCTGTCCTTCCAGTGGATATTCAAGGTTGATTTCCCTTAGCATTGACTCATTTGATCTCCTTGCAGTCCAAGGGACTCTCAAGAGTCCTCCCCAACACCACAGTTTGAAGACATCAGTTCTTCAGCACTCAGCCTTTTTTATTGTCCATCTTTCACATCCATACATGACTATTGGATTAACCGTAACTATGGCTATACAGATCTTTGTAGGCAAAGTAATGTCTCTGCTTTTTAATATGCTGTCTAGATTTGTCATTGCTTTTCTTCCAAGGAGCAAGTATCTTTTAATTTCATGCCTGCAGTCACAATCCACAGTGATTTTGGAGCCCAAAGAAATTAAAGTCTGTCACTGTTTCCATAGTCTCCACATCTATTTGCTGTGAAGTGATGGGACCAGATGACATGATCTCCATTTTTCAAATGATGAGTTTTAAGCCAGTTTTTTCACTCTCCTCTTTCACCTTCATCAAGAGGCTCTTTAGTTCCTCTTCACTTTCTGCCGTAAGGGTGATGTCATCTGCATATCTGAGGTTATTGATATTTCTCCCAGCAATCTTGATTCCAGCTTGTAGTTCATCCAGCCCAGCATTTCTCAGGATCTCTGCATATAAGTTAAATAAGCAGGGTGACAATATATAGTTCAGTCACTCAGTCGTGTCTGAATCTTTGCTACACCATGGACTGCAGCACACCACACTAGGCTTCCCTGTCCATCACCAACAACCAGAGCTTGCTCAGACTCATGTCCATTGAGTTGGTGATGCCATCCAACCATCTCATCATCTTTATTCCCCTTCTGCTCCTGCCTTCAATCTTTCCCAGCATCAGGGTCTTTTCCAGTGAGTCAGTTCTTCTCATTAGGTGGCTAAAGTATTGGAGTTTCAGCTTCAGCATCAGTCCTTCCAATGAATATTCAAGACAGAGTTCCTTTAGGATTGACTGGTTTGATCTCCTTGCAGTCCAAGGGACTCTCAAGAGTCTTCTCCAACACCACAGTTCAAAAGCATCAATTCTTCGGCACTCAGCTTTCTCTATTGTCGAACTCTCAAATCCATACATGACTACTGGAAAAACCATAGCTTTGACTAGATGTACCTTTGGCAAAGTCTCTGCTTTTTAATGTGCTGTCTAGGTTGGTCATAGCTTTTCTTCCAATGAGCAAGTGTCTTTTAATTGCATGGCTACAGTCACCATCTGCAGTGATTTTGGAGCCCCCAAAAATAAAGTCTGTCACTGTTTCCATTGTTTCCCCATCTATTTGCCATGAAATGATGGCATGGTCTTAGTTTTTTGAATGTTGAGTTTTAAGCCAGCTTTTTCACCCTCCTCTTTCACTTGCATCAAGAGGTTTTTTAGTTCTTCACTTTCTGCCACAAGGGTGGTGTCATCTGAGTATCTGAGGTTATTGATATTTCTTCTGGCAATCTTGATTCCATCTTGTGCTTCATCCAGCCCAGCATTTCACATGATGTACTCTGCATATAAGTTAAGTAAGCAGGGTGACAATATACAGCCTTGATGTACTCCTTTCCCAATTCAGAACCAGTCTGTTGTTTCATGTCTGGTTCTAAATGTTGTTTCTTGACCTGCATACAGATTTATGAGGAAGCAGGTAAGGTGGTCTGGTATTCCCAGCTCTTGAAGAATTTTCCAGTTTGTTGTGATCCACACAGTCAAAGGCTTTGGCATAGTCAATAAAGCAGAAGTAGATATTTGTCTAGAACTCTCTTGCATTTTCAGTGATCCAATGCATGTTGGCAGTTTGATCTCTGGTTTCTGCCTTTTCTAAATCCAGCTTGAACATTTGGAAGTTCATAGTTCACGTACTGTTGAAGCCTGGCTTGGAGAATTTTGTGCATTACTTTACTAGCAATTGTGCAATTGTGCGGTAGTTTGAACATTATTTGGCATTGCTTTTCTTTGGGATTGGAATGAAAACCGACTTTTTCCAGTCATGTGGCCCTGCTGAGTTTTCCAAATTTTCTGGCATATTGAGTACAAGACTTTAACAGCATTATCTTTTAGGATTTGAAATAGCTCAGCTGAAATCCCATCACCTCAGTTTTTAAAAATAATCAATTCTTTTAGATAATCTTGCCCTTGGCTACCAAGTCTGGAAGGCACTGATACTGTTCATCTCATTTTCCTAGTTTTATGATCACTGGAGCAACCAGTCTGGCGTCACTTTGACCATTCTATCCGCACATACTACCTTTTAAATGCTATTGATGCTATGAGTATTTCTTCCCTCAAACCTAAAAAGTGCTGTTTTTCTGTTCTAGTGGTTCTCTTGTCAGAAAACAATAATTTCTAAATAAAATGCCACTTCCAAACCAATCTCTTAAGGAAATAGATTGTTTTTGTTTCTGACCTTTTCTTAATCCATTTCAAATGTTAATTCTTTTTCCTTCTTTAGGCAAGTTGTAAAACTTTCTATTTTTTAATATGCTGAGGCGTCTAGTCAAACCATTGCTGTCCCAAAAGACAAGTCCTTTTAACACTTTTACAGCTTCTTGCCATGTGCCCTAGCAAATGGTGTTACAAAGATGGTGTCTTAACCATTAAAATAACATACGAAAAAATGCTTTTATTTTGAAGGGTTACTGTTAATAAGAGATTTTAAACATTCCTAGTTAGGGGGAAAAAAAGCTGTTTAGCTGTGATCTGAACCCATCAGAATAAGCAATTCTCATGATTCTCTGTTTTGTAATTCTTTATTTATATATAAAATGTAAATATGCTCTTTACCTTCTTGGTAATATGTTTGATGTTTTTCCATTTTCTGTATACACTTTATTTCTTCGTCAGTGTGGAATGTTCTAATTTGTTAATCCTCAAAGGGCAGCAGATGGCTACTACTAAAATGTACAGAGGATGTTTGGGAAATGCTTTCTCAAGATGATGAGTTTAGTGCTAATGTTGCTGAGCACACTGATATCTAATGGAAATAATAGTCCTTAATATTCCCCCAAATATCTCATACTGTTACTAACCAGGGTTCTTGGCCTTCTTAATCAATTGGAATTGATGAAAGGCCAGACAAGAAATTCAGGCAAGGCTTCTTGGGTCCCCTGAGGCAGTGGTGGTAGTTTAGTCGCTAAGTTGTGTCCATCCCTTGCGACCATGGACTGTGGCCTGCCAGGCTCCTCTGTCCATGGGATTCTCCAGGCAAGAATAGTGGAGTGGGTTGCCATTTCTTTCTCCAGAAGATCTTCCTGATCCAGGGATTGAACCTGGGTCTCCTGCACTGTAGGCAGATTCTTTACAGACTTAGCTACGAGGGAAGCCCCCTGATACAACAGGAGGGAGCAAGAACAGCTAGCTCACTTGCTCCCTGAAGGGGTGGCAAACGAGTTCCTTATGTGTGGTGAGGATGAGAGTCTGACCAGGGGTTGGGCTGGAGGGGTAGCTTAGGTGGTGTGCCCACCCACAGCTTAGGTGCTGTACCCTGCTTTTGCTCCCAGCTCTTCAGAAGTGGCATTTGGATTTTTGGTCTTTTTGCATCTTCTTGCCCATAATTTGCCCCAACTCTGCATGCACATGGTTGTTTGTAGGCCCTTAGAGTTAGTTTTTGTTGCTCTGGGAGAAATTTGTCCAGGTGCAAGCACTGCAGAGAAGGGTTCCAAGTTCCAGGTCCTAGCCTGTCTCTGTACTAGATGTGTGTGTGTGTGTGTGTGTGTGTGTACCTTAAGTTAAGGTCATTACTTTATTGGATGGTGATGGAAAGGTCAGTTTGAAATAAGTAGATTAATTTTCCATGCTTGGTTCCTGGACTTTTTAGAAACTATTCATTTTCAAAATCTAGGTTCACTTTTCAGTCTTGCATTTTCTGAGTTTTATACTTTTTTGTTTTAGGTTTACAAATAACACAGAAGTTACAGAAAGCTTAAAAGATAAGTCCTGTGACATCCTTAATAGATACTGCTTTAAGTGAGGGGCAGGTGGCTAACAAAGGATGTGCTGGAACACCAGCAGGGGAGCCTCCCTCTCCTCTGGCCCTTTTCAGTCCAATTACAGGTGAAAAGATGCTATCTTTCAGTCTGTCATTTGAATTCAAATATAGAAAAGATCTGCCAGTTCTCTTTTATGTACTTCTTGCCAATATGAACAAGCCCTTACTAGATCTAGTATTGATGTTTCAGTTGAAACTGACTGTACTTATAAACAGAGTACTTGTCTGAAAACTAAATAAGGATGAGCACTTGGTAACAGTGTGAAACTGAGCATTTCAGATATACGTCCTTTTACTTCAGGATTTTCAAAAGGAACAAACACAAGGAGTTTTCTAAATTAAAAACAAAACCCTCCGTTCCAGGGTGTTTCAAAGAGAAAGGATAAATTCTAATTGCATATGTATCCACATGCGACCTGCATGTGATCCCAGGCTTACAGGTGGCCTCTTTTACCTCTTACTTTAAATTAACAAGGAAAATGCAAATAATAAGTTAAAAAAAAAAAAAAACCCTACTTAAATAGAATAGTCAAAAATTGAGCAGTTAAGGGATAATTGTGTGATTAGGTTATTATGGAGAATTTGTGAAGGGCTTTAGTATGTTAACATAAGCATTGACAAAATGTTTGTGTCTATCACTGATCGTTTCATTTTGCGATGAAATATACATCAAAATAAGACCATTAGTTTTTGTGGATAACCACAAAGTCAGAATCACTTGCAAAGAGAGTTACTTTTCTTTCTTTGTGGGGTCCTTGAGAAACTGGAAGATGGTGCTGATGGAACATGGGGAAAACAGCTAGGATGTAACAGAGGCAGCCAGCCCTGCCTCCCCTCCACCAGCCCCCCACCCTCACCCCTACCCCTGCACGGCTGGCTTCAATGATAATTTGTTGTGGAGAGAATGAGGAAGAAATCCACATAATTGTGTTAATGGGAAATAATTTACGTAATTGGGCATATACATAAATGAATTTTACTAACTTATTCTTTTAATATAGAGAAATCTAACAATAGTTAACTATTCAATAAAGAACGTGATTTTTTTTTAACAAACCAAAAATTATTTATTCTAATGTGTGCTGTTCTTCTGAATAATATATTTCTGTGACTGTATCCTGCAGCCCCTGTTAAAACTGCTCGATGTATGTGTATGTGAATAACATGTTGTGTGTGTGTGTTTGGGTGACTAATGCTTAATCCCTACCTACAATTGCTTTAGACTCAGTCCATGAACAACCCAAGAAAGTCTCTCTAGATAGTCTTTACATCTGATGTGCCAAGTTTATCTTTACATCAAGGGTGACAAATGTGTATCAAATACATATGATTTCTACTACTCCCACACTATAAATTTATTTATTCCAATATTTTTGGCCTCTGATCTGAGACTTAGCTTAGCAATCTTTCCAAAGGAAGTGTTCCAGATAGCCACTACAAATGAATCAGATCTGGCACTTGAAATGGAGCCTTTTTGCCAACAGTTTGTAGACTAACTTGCTTTTTACCCTATGTGTGATAGATACTCTGGGCTGTGTCTGCTTGGTTCATGGGATCTGACCTTCAAATAGTTCTGTTCCTTAGAATATTTATTAGTGTTGTATACAGGATATAGGATGGGGTTCTGGAGAAGGAAATGGCAAGCATTCTTGCCCGGAAAATTCCATGGATGGAGGAGCCTGTTAGGCTACAGTCCATAGGGTCACAAAGAGTCAGACATGACTGAGCGACTTCACTTTCTTTTCTTTCACTAAGTCAACATTATTTGGCTCTTGGACATAAGATCAAACATACGGACACCGAGGGGAAAAGGGGAGGTGGGATGAACTGGGAGACTAGGATTGGCATGTATATACTATTGATACTGTGTATAAAACAGATAACTAATGAGAACCTCCTGTATAGCACAGGGAACTCTACCCAATGCTCTGTGGTGACCTGAATGGGAAGGCAAATCAAAGAAGAGGTGATATATGAATACATATAGTGGATTCACTTTGCTAGACAGCAGAAACTAGCACAACATTGTAAAGCAAGTATACTCCAATAAAAATTAATTTAAAAAAAGAATTCTTGCTGAGGGTTGGCAATACCAGCTAATCGAAAGCTCCACCAGCTTATTGACCAGGCTTAGGAGTTTTGAATCAGCAACAATGAAAGAATCAAGCATATAAGAAAAATAACATAGCAGACACTGAAGACAAATCTTAAAGAGGATCCTCAGACTTTTTCTGAGGCATGGATACTTCATCAAAATTACACTGAAACATATAGAAAGTGTTTAAAAATATTTTCTTTTACATCCCATGTTTCTTCTTGGTTATTTTTAAATCTGATTACTTCCTGGATCCTTAGCTCTTTATAAAAATGAAAAAAAATGAAGTATTTTCTGTAACATATATCTGGAAGTTTTAATTTTATATTGGCAGAGTTTAATGCCATTATTTTTCAAGTTCCTTTTTGCTGTTTCCAAACCCGCCCCCCTTTTTTTCTCTATTTCTCTTTTCTTTTTGATTTTGAAAATGTTTTAGATCTTTAAAAAGCCACTCTTTTTTATTAGACCCCACATTATTTCCTTTGTTCCACTTTTAAATTTCTTCCATTTGTTTTTTTCACTTTACTATCAAGCAAACACTCACATTTTCCATTAAGTACATAGCTTCCCCTGATCTCTATAAACATTATGTGAAAGTATTAAGTTAACAGATACATTAAGACATCAATTAACTGTCCTAATACAACTGGAAATGGCAGAGATAATTCCAAGAGCCTAATTTTTTTATTTTAATGTCTTTTTCATATGTACATTTTAATGTGAGCTTTTATGATATTATTTTTCAGCCCTACTGTTTCAAAGGAAACAATGGAGGCATTTTTGTGAAGATCAAATTCAGGTTGAGTTATTTGGACGTTCGGCTGCCCCAGCTTTTTCTGCAGTGTCTCTAATGGTGCATCTATCAGAATGAGACCAAGCCCTGTCCTGCCTCCCCTTTTGTCCCTGGTCTTTTTCTAAATCATCTTTTCCTGTTGAGCATTTTTGTTTGTTTGTTTTTGATTTAACATTCTCTGGCTGAGCAGTAAAGTTGAGTGAGGGTCATACAAAATTGTGAAATATATAGACAGACAACCGGATGGCTTAATTTATCAGCAATATGATGCTTAGCTGGACTTGAAAGTAAAACTAAGATGACTGAATTTGAATTTTAGTTTTATGTGATCAGATAAAGTGAATGTGGTTCAGTTGGGTCCAACTCTTTGTGACCCCATGGACTGTATATAGTCCATGGAATTCTCCAGGCCAGAATGCTGGAATGGCTAACCTTCCCGTTCTTCAGGGGATCTTTCCAACCCAGGAACTGAACTGGGGTCTCCTACATTGAAGGCAGATTCTTTACCAACTGAGCTATCAGGGAAGCCCAAAAAGTGGCTGCATCATCCAGTATGTAGGACCCCAGTTCCCCAACCAGGGATTGAACCCCAACCCCTGCATTGGAAGTGCAGAGTCTTAACCACTGGACCAGCAGGGAGGTCCCCGATCAGATACAGACATGCTTTAATGATACTATGATGCTTAACCCTTTTGGGCTACTGAAATAGAATACTTCCTAGGAGATCCTGAACTCATTTTTGCGAAATCAATTTTAAGAAAACCTGAGTGGTTGAATGCATCAGGAAATTTTGGCTCATAAACTATTTTTATTTGTTGTCTCATGCCTTGTCCTTTTTACACGATAACTGTTTAGTTTTAAGTCAGGTTAATATGCAATTAGTGTTAACTACTATTGCTTGCTGCTGCTGCTGCTAAGTCGCTTCAGTCGTGTCCGACTCTGTGCAACCCCATAGACGGAAGCCCACCAGGCTCCCCTGTCCCTGGGATTCTCCAGGCAAGAACACTGGAGTGGGTTGCCATTTCCTTCTCCAATGCATGAAAGTGAAAAGTGAAAGGGAAGTCACTCAGTCGTGTCCAACTCTTAGCGACCCCATGGACTACAGCCTACCAGGCTCCTCCATCCATGGGATTTTCCAGGCAAGAGTACTGGAGTGGGGTGCCATTGCCTTCTCCAACCCAGCCTTATCTTTTTACCAAGTGTACCTTAAAGCTATTTTGGCAGAAATGAAGTATTTTGTTAGAAGGCTAAAAATCATTTCGGCCACAGAGGCTCTCAAAATCTTTCATTTGACCATAAGCTCAAAGTTCAAATCAGGTAATTTACCTTAAACCTGGAAGGAAAACTAACTATATGCCCCAGAATTCACAATGAATAACTTTCTGGGTGTCTTTGTTTGATTGTTCTGACTCATTTTCATTAATCTGCTTTGCTATCCAGTTCCAGAAGCTATTTATGTTAAATTGTAATCGTTCTAAATGTCATGTCAGGAAGAGCTCTTAAATGTTCTATCAGTCAGATTATTCAAATAATTTATCCTATTTGGCACTAATTTGATAATAGGTCTTCCTTGTAAGGATATTTTCCCTTTTCTGTTAAAAAAAATATATATAGCCTATTCTCTTTTCCATTTTTTTCAGCTTCTACTCCCTTGCTTGAAATTGGCTTCCATGGAAAATGTTACACAAACCTTAAGATACTGGTCTTTATGATCCCTGTAACATTTGGCTTTTGTGTGAAATTATAAGAATTGAAATAGGCTGTTTGGCACATGGTGCTTTTCCAAAATGTTCTCAATTTTCCAATACTGACTATGTTTCTGACTTCAGATATCAGTAAGAACTTGAATTCGATTAATTTTGCATGGATATTTTTCATGTGTACAACTTAGAGGTCTTCAGAGGAAAGAAGCAATATAAATTTCATAGTCAACACAGAATTTTTGCATTGCCCCCAACTGTAAACTTTGGAGAAGTCTTAAACTTAGAAAATATACATATAATGTAAAAGTTGAGGGTTAAAGATTGATCAGACATTCATTTTTAGTTCATTTATTCTTTGAAATCATTATTCCTTATGTTTTGGCACTTGGCTAACAGCTAGAAACACATCGATGAACAAAGGCCTGTACTTTGTGAACTGAGTCATCTCCTGGAGACACATGCTTACAGAATGTTCACAGGCCCATGTTCTTTGTTCTCTTTCTTTCAAATTTGTATCAGAATAACATAAATTTCCCCCACCCCTGAGTCACTCCTATCCAGGGGGAGAAGATTGACTTGTCAGACTGGTTAAGGAGCAATTCATTGGTTCAGAGACTTCTCTCGGTTTATACTGTGCTTGTAAGTTAGAAGCCATGGGTCATGAGAGCACTCTCGATTGCTTTGTTCTCATTTCTCACGCTCATCACCACCCCTCCTAATGGACCAAACCCTCAGCACAGGTGGCCTTGTCTTTGTCCTCACTCTCCGAGCTCTCAGATGGCTGAGAGGGAAGCATCAATTTATTATACAAGAAATGAGCCCTTATTCTCTGCAAGCTTCCTCCTCCAGCTGTTTTGTCTCAGGACTGAAACTCGGGAAGGAGTATTAGAAAGCCCAATTCTGCCCTGAAACAGGAGTTGCTATAGATTGACATGGTCAAACTCACAAGACACAATAGACTTCAACCTAATACTATGTTTGCTTAGCATCATAGAAGGATGCCAGACGAGATACATCAGATAAAGCAGCTTCATGTCATTAGGGGGGCTAGCACCCACCCAGCAAGCTGCTTCTTTTACTCTCGTGGAGTATGGACAGCTGCCATGACAATAGTTAGTTACTTGGGGTGACTTTAACACAGAGAAGCAGCTCTCTCCTCTGTTTCCATCTAACCTTGCAGAACTGTTCTAATTCCAGAATCCTGGGTTTCCACGCCACCCCATAGCTCTCCTGCCCAGGTGAACAGGGGGACACAGCCTTCCACATCTACCTTCACTCTGTCTTTTCTGACAAAGAGTGCCATGAGAAGGCAGATGATTCTCCCAGACAGTCCTGAATCACCCCAGGCCTGATCTTAACCCTGTACTCAAGATGTCCAGTCTACATTTACAACAATAAACAAGGTACTTTGATCCTTATCTGATGCTCATATATTTACCATTTTCTAACAAATGCATTACTGTGGCAGTCTCTGAGGAGCTAATTAAACTCCTTTCCCTCTGAGTTCAGGACAGTTGAGACACATCAGTTGCAACCATTGACATGCAGGGACCAGTGTATGTCAGACTTTTTCCATCTTGTCAATCAGGTAAATTAATTGTCTTCCTGTGGAGAGATCTAAAGTGTGACTCTAATACTGTTACCAACCCAGGAGTGGAATTAAGATTCTCCTCACAGAAACTGAGATGAAGAAATAGGTCAACTCTGTTTTAAGAGTAGGTTTATTGCTATGATAGAGGGCCATCCAAAGTGTAGAGGAGTCTGAAATGAAGTTGTGTCCAAAGATGCCTCGAGGAGACCCACTTCCCGTAGCAGTGAGAATTTGAGGTGGGATGTTGAGAAGTGAGTAGAATTTTCTAGTGAGATGAACAGAGAGAGGGCCTTTTATATAAGGATTTAGTAGGTGCCAAGTGGGGAACTGAACAGTATCATGGAGATCATGGAGAATGCAAAAAACTGGGGACCTTTCCCCAAAATCCATAATTATGAAATCAATACATTTTCTCATTCAACATAAATGATTTGTTTACTTCAATTATATGAAGCCCTTGAAATTATATATAAAGATAGGTGTTCAACTGTGGTACATATACACAATGGAATATTCAGTCAGTTCAGTCGTGTCCGACTCTTTGCAACCCCATGAATCGCAGCACGCCAGGCCTCCCTGTCCATCACCTACTCCCAGAGCTCACTCAGACTCACATCCTTCGAGTCAGTGATGCCATCCAGCCATCTCATCCTCTGTCATCCCCTTCTCCTCCTGCCCCCAATCCCTCCCAGCATCAGAGTCTTTTCCAATGAGTCAACTCTTCGCATGAGGTGGCCAAAGTACTGGAGTTTCAGCTTTAGCATCATTCCTTCCAAAGAAATCCCAGGGCTGATCTCCTTCAGAATGGACTGGTTGGATCTCCTTGCAGTCCAAGAGACTCTCAAGAGTCTTCTCCAACACCACAGTTCAAAAGCATCAATTCTTCGGTGCTCAGCCTTCTTCACAGTCCAACTCTCACATCCATACATGACCACTGGGAAAACCATAGCCTTGACTAGACAGACCTTTGTTGGCAAAGTAATGTCTCTGCTTTTGAATATGCTATCTAGGTTGGTCATAACTTTCCTTCCAAGGAGTAAGCATCTTTTAATTTCATGGCTGCAGTCACCATCTGCAGTGATTTTGGAGCCCAAAAAATAAAGTCTGACACTGTTTCCACTGTTTCCCCATCTATTTCCCATGAAGTGATGGGACCGGATGCCATGGTCTTCGTTTTCTGAATGTTGAGCTTTAAGCCAACTTTTTCACTCTCGACTTTTACTCATCCGTAAAAAAGAACAAAATAATCCCATTTCAGCAACATGGATAGACCTAGAGATTATCAACTCCAAGTGCAGTGAATCAGACAAAGAAAGAAAAATATCCAATATAAATGAACTTATTTACAAAACAGAAACAGACCGAGAGATTTCAAAAACAGTTATAGTTACTAAAGGGGAAACCTAGAGGAGGAAATACATTAGGAGCTTAGGATTAACATATGCACACTACTGTATATAAAATAGATAACCAACAAGGACCTGCTGTATAGCACAGGGAGCCCTACTCAGTATTCTGTAATAACCAGTATGGGAAATGAATCTGAAAAAGAATGAATATATTAGTATGCATAACTGAACCACTTTGCTGTATACCTCAAACTAATACAACCTGGTAAATTAACTATACTCCAATATTTTTTTTAATTAGGTATTTAACCTTTACTGAGGAATTCCACAGGGATCTCAGAATTCTTTGAACTGTTCTCTAACTCACAAAATATTTCTTGAGTGCCTACTATGTGCCAGGCACTGTTCTCCCTATAAATACAAGGAAGGCGGCAGAGAACAAGACAGGCAAGGTCTCAATTCATAAGGAACTTACACTCTGGGGCTGAACTCTCCCATGGCCACCATCAACCACATGTAACTATCAAGTACTTGACATGTGGCTCATCCCATTAGAGACGGTTCAGAAGAGGCATGTTCACACTGAGTTTTAAAGATATTGTATAAAAAAAAGAAAGTAAAATATCTCATTAATATTTTAATAGTGATTACCTATTGGAAGAATATTTTAGTTGTACTGAGTTCAAGTATACTCTTAAAATGAATTCTATTTATTTTGCTTTTATATTGTGGTTACTAAAAAATTTGCAGTCACGTAAGTGACTTGCCTTCCTATTAGCAATGTTGCCCTTGCAAGAGAGAGGAGTCAAAATATAAACTAGTTCACAAATAAGTGAACAAGACAATTTCTCATAGTGATAAGTGCTTTAAAGAAAACAAAACTGGGCAGTGCAATAGAGGGTGGCAGAGATTTATGTTAAATTAATCTGCCAACAAAGGCTTTTCTGAAAAACAATTTTTGCTGACATATGGATGATATGCTAGAGCCAGATATGTGAATTTCTGTGGGAAGAACAGCATTCTGGATAGAGAAATAGCGAAGATCCCAAGAAATGGCTTGTCATCTTCAACAAAAACAGAAGTCCAGCAGGGTTCAACAGTATTGAGCTAGAAGGAGAGTGGTATAAGATAAGGTCAGAAAAACAGGCAGAGGCCAACTCCTTAAGGAGCTTGCAGACCTGAAAATGAGATGGGATTTATTCGAAGTGCAGTGGAAAGCACAGAAGGGTTCCTAGCAGAATGGCATGAACTGATTTACATTTTTAGAAAGACCTGTCCACTTTACAGAGAATCAAATAGAGAGAGACAAGAAGGGAAGCAGAGACACCAGAGGTCATTTTGGTAGTGCTGCCAAAGATACTGGTGGTTTGGATTTGGAGTAGCAGGGGGTAAAATAGAAGTGGATTGATACTTAAACACTTTCACCTTCCAACTTTCAGAATCTTACTGACGGTTTGGAAAGGATGCAGGTAGGTGAGCAGTTACTCCTCTCTCTGGTGTGGGCTATAGGTGGTGGTGCCATTAACCAAGAAGAGGAAATGAAGAAAAGAGCAGACAGGGTTAGGTATTTTGTTTTGCCCGTGCTAAGACTGAGATTTCTATTACAAAGTTAAGTTAGGAGTTGTCAATGTAAGTTTGGAGTTTGGTGGAGAAATCAAGGCAAGAGATGTAAATTTACAAAATAGCCTATGCTATTTTAAGCCATCATCTTAATTTATGTTTCCGCGTCTTTTGACTGATAGACTAGATACTGATATTTTTCCAAATCATCATCTTCTTTTTAAATTAATGTACGTATTTTAATTGGAGGATAATTATGTTAAAGTATTGTGGTGGTGGTTGCCATACATCAATATGAATGGGCTACAGGTATACATGTGTTCCCCCAATCCTGAACCCCCCCTCCCACCTCCCTCTCCACCCTATGGTTCTGGGTTGTCCCAGAGCACCAACTTTGGGTGTCCTGCTTCATGCATTGAACTTGCACTGACCATCTGCTTCACATATGGTAGTAGACATGTTTCAGTGCTATTCTTTTGGATCATCCCACCCTCACCTTCTCCCACTGAGTCCAAAAGTCTGTTCTTTACATCTGTGTCTCCTTTGCTGCCCTGCATGTATGATCATCATTACCATCTTTCTGAATTCCATATATACGCATTAATATACAATGTTTGTCTTTCTCTTTCTGACTTAGTTCACTCTGTATGATAGGCTCCAGGTTCATCCACCTCATTAGAACTGACTCAAAAGTGTTTCTTTCTATAGTTGAATAATTTTCCATTGTGTATATGGGCTACAGCTTCCTTATCCATTCATCTGCCGGAGGATGTCTAGGTTGCTTCCATGTCCTAGCTCTTGTAAATAGTGCTGCAGTGAATATTGGGGTACGTGTGCCTCTTTCAATTCTGGTTTCCTCAGGGTGACCCAGCAGTAGGATTGCTAGGTCATAAGGCAGTTCTATTTCCAGTCTTTAAGGAATCTCCACACTGTTCTCCATAGTGATTTGCCGGGAGCCGGCGAGAGACATTCCACTCGTGACAAAGGTCATGAGGAAGGAGGCTCGGCATACACAAAGGCGGGATCGAGCCTCAGGAGTCCCCCTGGATATTCTCAAGCATCTACCCCCAAAAAACCAGAGTCTGCCTACTTTATTGCTTTGTGCTCTCACCTCTGACTTTACTGGGGGCTGTCCCCCACCACCATCTCACTCTCTCTGTCAAAGAGTTAACTTACAGCTCCAATTAATAAAGTTCCTGGGCAACTAGGAGTGTTTAAATCCAAACCCCTCAGATGGCTCTCTAACTCGCCTGACAAGTTTACCCGGACTCCTACAGCTATGCATACGATTGTTTACAGTCTCCCAGCCTCGAGAGGCAGGGAAGCATAAGATATTCAAATAGCTTAGAGCCTCTCAGAGAATTAGAAACTGTCAGAATAAAACTAGTAAAAGATTTCATTGATGAGCCAATGTTTGTTGCCAAGTTTCCACATCCCCTGAATTGTATCCTTGAATGTGTATTAATTAATATAGTTGGTATGTAGAAAAAATAAGTAGTGGCCTTGGTGTTAGTAACTTTAGACCCTTAAGGTAATAAATTCTTTCCTTTGTTGTAAACCCATTACACATCCGCCCTATAGGAATGCAATTTTATCTTCTGAAGATGGTGCCAAACCTTAAAATAATTACTCTTAGAGAAAATAAGTCTTTGTTGATAAGTCTTTGTCAAGAGTCATAAAATGTTAATAAGCCTTCTGGCCAGAAGATGATGTAAATCACCTAAACCATTTGTATATGATAAATTTGCAGGAAAGAAACCCTGGTTTTTGATAAGGATCAAAGACTGCTGACTTTGCATCCCCTATTATCCTCTATGTGTAACTTAGGGTATAAAAACCCCTGTTGAAAATAAAGCTAGGGGCCTTGCTCGCCAAAGCTTGGTCTCCCCATGTCATTCTTCCCCTTAACTTCCAGCTGAGTCTCCATCTGGAGCGCGGATATCCTCTGCGACCATTTATTTGCCTGGGCTTCTAAGACCCACTCGAGAAGGTGTCTAAGGTGGGGCACCTTCCGCTATTCGAGAGGGTGCCTGCGGCCTCCTTGGTCAGAGCTAACCTGGTGTCACGGATTATATTGATTTTCCGCATAAACCAAGCTACTCAGCTTCTTTTCTCCACTGAATTTTCCTACTGAGCTATCCTCATTCTATTACTCTTTTTATCTTTGATGAATAAATAAATAAATAGTCGCCGAAGCCATCTCTCCTTCGAATACCCTGGATCAGCCAGGGCTGGACTCCGGCAGTGATTGTACCAGTTTGCATTCCCACCAACAGTTTAAGCGGGTTCCCTTTTCTCCACACCCTCTCCAGCATTTATTCTTTGTAGACTTTGATGATGGCCTTTTTGATCGGCATGAGATGATACCTCATTGCAGTTTTGATATGTATTTCTCTAATATTCAGTGCTGTTGAGCATCTTTTCAAGTATTTATTAGCCATCTGTATGTCTTCTTTGGAGCCACACACCTATGGACACCTCATCTTTGACAAAAGAGGCAAAAATACACAATGGAGAAAAGACAGTCTCTTCAACAAATGGTGCTGAGAAAACTGGTCAACTTCATGTAAAAAAAATGAAACTAGAACACTATCTAACACCATATACAAATTGGATTAAAGACCTAAATGTAGGACCAGAAACTATAAAACGCTTAGAGGAAAACATAGGCAGAATACTCAATGACATGAACCACGGAAAGATCCTTTATGACCCACCTCCCAGAGTAATGGAAATAAAAACAAAAATGTACAAATGGGACCTAATTAAGCTTAAAAGCTTTTGCACAATTATCAGCTTCTTATTGAAACATCCTTTCACTGAAATCCGATTTGATTCCATAAACTTTTACCTCAAAGTTGCTAATGTTAATCTTTCCTGGAGTGAAAATAAATAACAGGACTATGATGTAAGTTCAGTAAAAGTGTGTTCAGAAAGTTCTAATATTGAATAGTGGACTGGAGTTCCACGGGTTGCTTAATGCTTTCCAATGGGACCTCTGGGAAAAGTGAGGAGCCTTTAAACCGGAGAGCTCTTTCCTAGGCAAAAGCTTTGCTTTACAAGCTCCTGTCCTTCCCTCCACTCTTGTTTTATGCAAGCATTGGAAATAAACTAAAAGCATCATTGTTAATGTTGTTTTTCAAAGAGTGGGAAAAAAAGGAAGTATTATAAGCAGGAAATCATGAAAGTTGAGGAAATTGCTTTATCGGCTGGAGTCTTCAAATTAGAGAATTATACAGGAAGATATTCGACTAGGGGCGTGAGAGACTCAAGTTTGATTTCATTAGTGGGCACTAAGAGATGAAACTCTATCTGAAGCTCCAAGACCCTCTGGGACCTGAATCCAGCAGTGATGCCACATAGAGCAGTACAACTCTGATGAAGCTTCAATTAGTCTTGAAAAGAGTGGAGGACACAGCAGTGTGTAGCTAAAGAAAAGTAAGCATGCTTTGTAACAAAAAAAAAAAAAGAAAGAAAGAAAGAAAAAATACTGCTTTGTATGGTTGCCTTTCTGTAAACCCCAGGCACACCTCTTTTAGGTGACAAGGCCATTAGGAAAAATGGTAATTAGATGAGCCAGGATTTTAGTGATGAATCTACCCCACTGCTGAACAGCCACTTTGGGATCATGAAGACACCAGGAGAAGACTGTAGTCTGAGACAATTGTTATTCCTTGACTATGATACTGTAACTGCCAAGTGGCCAACTGGCCAACATTCAGCGGGAGCCTGTGGAGTCTCAGACCTGTAGCAGGAGCTGAAAGCACATTTATGCACAGATTGGATTCCACTCACAGCCAGGGCAGCTATAGCTTTAGTGGTCCTTGTAAAATATCTTATTCGGGGGCAGTGTCTTTGAGTAGGGATGGCAATCAATCAATCTATTAAACAGCAACATTTTAAATATATCATTGGCTCATTTACTAAATATGGTAAAACTAAGCATGTTGTTCATATTCTATCCTTTTCCCCTCTATTCTACTCTCACTTAAAAAAAAATCCAAGATATCATGTCAGTTTAAAAAAGGGAGAGTGAAAAAAAAATAAAAATAAATAAAAATAAAATAAAAAAGGGAGAGTGGGGTGGTATATAAATGAAATGAAATATAGCAAACTCCAATGCAAAATTAATACACTCAGTACAAAGTGAGCCTGTTCACCTGTCTATCTGTCTGTCTGTCTATCTTCTTGTATAATGAATATACAAAAGGAAATTAGAAAACAAAATGTAATATTTCTGTTCATCAAGATCATAAAAACACATTTATTTCAATACAGGGAGTTGTCTGCATTCACTTGAATCTTCATAAAAGAGTGTTTGCCTGTCTCTAATCTTTCAATATAAACTTTAGTAATATATACCCTTTCTAATAACATGTAAATAGTAAATATGAAGTAAAAGTATTATGCTATATGTGAATGGACCAATTCATCCCACTCAGTGTCAGATTGGTTTAACAAACAAGGGAGCAAGTACATAAATCTCTTACTACAAAATACATACAAATATCAATCATTATAAATAATTTGTGGGAAGCACACTTAAGATATATTTATGTAGATTGAAAACAAAGAAACAGGCAAAGATATATAAATCAAATGTGAACCAAAACAATGCAGGAGGAGTAGCAATATTAAAATTAGATCAGGTGGAATGTGAAGTTTAAACATCAATAGGATAAAGAGAGAACTTACATAGTAAGAAAGATAAAATCCTTAGTGTTGGGGAGTTGGCTGGTAATGGCTTATGAGAACCTATCATTAGCTTTTATTCCCAAGTTCATGTTTTATAAAGTCACATTGAAATTGGCTGTGGCACAATATTTACACCATGGAAATTGGGAAATGACACAAATCAGGGCCTCCCTTCACCCTCCTCCAGAGCCGCTTGTTAAACATTTGCCTGCATATTTGTGATCACAATTGATGAGCTTAAAATTACACAAAATGTATATGTACTAAACAATATAGCAATTGAAACTATTTTTTAAAACTTAATAGAAACATAATAAAAACTTTATTTAAAATACTTAATCATATAGGCATATTTCTGTTTACTTCTTCAAAATTGTACACATCCCTGAAAATTAAGTAATAATATAAAGGAATTTAATGACATAATCCATAAATTTGATAAATGAAAATATATAGTAATTATTATATCAATCAGATCAGATCAGTCGCTCAGTTGTGTCCGACTCTTTGCCACCCCGTGAATCGCAGCACGCCAGGCCTCCCTGTCCATCACCAACTCCCGGAGTTCACTGAGACTCACGTCCATCGAGTCAGTGATGCCATCCAGCCATCTCATCCTCTGTCGTCCCCTTCTCCTCCTGCCCCCAATCCCTCCCGGTATCAGGGTCTTTTAAGTGTGTAAATATATATGTTTATTTAAAAGTGAGAAAATTTTTAATAAGTAAATAATCAAGCCATGATTGATTTGAAATGCTATTATCTTTTTAAGCATCGCTTCTGATTTAATAGGATATGAAAGTTAATCTTGTTATTTTCCTCTTTAATTTTGTATTTTAGTTAAAGACTAATTTCCATTTGCTAAAAAAAATGAGATTCAGTACTAGAGAATGGTGACTTAGATGTTCTGGCATATTTTTTAAATTATTATAAGCTCTAACCAATTTATAAGAGTAGTTATCTCTCATTGAGACATTAAACACAAGTTTAAACTTAACATTGCAATGTTAATTTAATACCTTAAGATATAGATATCTGTTGGAGGTGTATATTGTTGGGCTAGTAGGAAGAAATCCATAAGAATGATTTTTGTTTTCTTTTTTAATTTTAACAATATCCCATTAAAACTTTTTCTACATGTCAGAGAAAGGAAAGAATTTTTTACTGACATCCTTGATTGCTAGCTGGTCACATGATTACTCTTCAGGAAACACAAGAGACTCATTTGAATGTGAGGTGGGAGGATTTAATGTAACTTCCTACTTAGAAACCAAGATTGCCGGCAACAAGCTCCATCTGATTCCTTCAACACTGAGCACCCAGGCAGTTTCCTTTTTTAAATGTCAATAGGATGGAAATGAAAGGAAAATGGGAGATGAGGTATCTGAAATTCAGAAAGCATTATCTTTGTCTGAGATGACTTGTCGTCATTTGGGGATACCCCATGGAGGGAATTTATCCATCTACCTAGCAGAGGGGCCCTCAAGAACCACTTGAATAAATGAACAGATAGATAATAAGTGAGAGAAGTAGATGGAGGGCCAAGGATACCTGAACTGAGAAAAGCACCATTATATTGGAGTTTTTAGAAAATGGGAAAAGGCAAGAGCATGAAATAGAAACACTGGGAAAGGATTTAAATATTGGATGATTGTTCACAAAGCGTCCCTGTGGGAGGCAGACGCTCTTGTTGTCATTTTCCATATGGGAACATTGCTATTCTGACATGTCAAGGGACTGTTCAAGGTCAAACGATTATTGGAGGTAAAACCACTAGCATGTGACAAGAGCAGGAAATAAACACATCTCTCTGATTATAAATCCAATGGGCATTTCAAAACACCACTCTTACCTCTAGGGCAATTACCTCAAACAAAAATGAACACCTTCTACTCCAATTTTAGTTTGTAAGCATTTGCCCTGAAACTGATTCTTTTTACCACCTCCGTTCCCACCCTAATTTTATAGCTATTGAGAGGAAAGCTAACTACTGTTCAGATATTCTTGTTAAAGGACATCACTTGGAAAAAATATTTTCCCTCCTCTGATTTTCATTTGACTCACAGTGTGATCATATTAGTAAGAGGGATTTTGTATAGTAATTCCTGGTGGCAGATTTTCCCCAAAAAACCTAAGTCAAATGATACACAGACTACCTGGTTTTCACAGAATAGCACAGTTGTCCCTCCGTATCCTAGGGTTCTATATCCATAGATTCAAGCAACCTTAGACTGAAAATATTAAAAAAAAAATTCCAGAGATTTACAAAAAAGCAAAACTTGGATTTGCTGCACACATTTATATTGTATTTGTATCTATATATGTAGCATTTGCATTGGATTAGGTATCATATTGCTGCTGCTGCTGCTAAGTCGCTTCAGTTGTGTCCGACTCTGTGCAACCCCATAGATGGCAGCCCACCAGGCTCCCAAGTCCCTGGGATTCTCCAGGCAAGAACACTGGAGTGGGTTGCCATTTCCTTCTCCAATGCATGAAAGTGAAAAGTGAAAGTGAAGTCACTCAGTTGTGTGCGACCCCATGAACTGCAGCCCCCCAGGCCCCTCCATCCATGCGATTTTCCAGGCAAGAGCACTGAAGTGGTTTGCCATTGCCTTCTCCTAGGTATCATAAGTAATCTAGAAATGAGTTAAAATATACAGGAGGATTTTTGTAGGTTATAAGCAAATATGGTAACATTTTACATAAGGGATTTGAGCATTTACAGATTTTTGTATCTTCGGGGACCCTGAAACCAATTCCCTACAGATACCAAAAGACAGATTCAATCTCCGGGTTGAGAAGATCCCCTGGAGATGGAAATAGCTATCCAGTCCAGTATTCTTGCCTGGGAAATCCCATGGACAGAGGAGTCTGGCAAGCTACAGTCCATGGGGTCACAGAGTCAGACATAATTAAACATAACCACACACACACCCAGGGGTGACTATAAAAATCAAGGAGAAAAACTCTGATAATGTAAGAATAAAGTCAGTGTTTATGGGTAACAGGGCTGTTTGTCAGGCCACACTGCAGAATATAAAATTTCAATGACAGCATATTAAAAATACAGTTGTCAAGAAGAAAGAGAAAAAAAAAAAAACCTACAGAAACTAGTGAATTTGGGATCCTTTGGAAGAAAACAAGGAAACAGCTACCTGAACACTATTGACCAAACTTGGACTCAACTTTTGACCAGACATCGAGAAGGAAAACATGCTCAAGAGGAAACCACATGCATAGCTATTATCCTTAGGAAACCTACAGCTTGGCAGATTCAAAACAATTTCACTTCACTTTGTGTAAAAAATGTGACAAAAAAATGTCCTCATCAAAGCCAAGCCTCAGTCAGTTCAGTAGCTCAGTCATGTATGACTCTTTGTGACACCACGGACTGAAGCACATCAGGCTTCCCTGTCCATCACCAACTCCCGTAGAAGGCTCAAACTCATGTCCATCGAGTCGGTGATGCCATCCAACCATCTCATTCTCTGTAATCCCCTTCTCCTCCTGCCTTCACTCTTTCCCAAAATCAGGGTATTTTCCAATGAATCAATTCTTCACCTAAATGAAAACATTTGTCAATATTTTTTAATCATTTTAATGCACTCTACCTTTGCACAATAGTAATTTCTTTCAATATCTACCAATTTGAGACAAGTATGGCTCCAAGTGGATGATACCTGACCTTTCTAGTTCCCTTTTTTCTTGCTTTTATTTTCTGGCCATGCCATGCTGCATTGGATATCTTAGTTCCCCAATCAGGGGTTGAACCTATGCCTACCACACAAGCTGGAATCAAGGTTGCCGGGAGAAATATCAATAATCTCAGATATGCAGATGACACCACCCTTATGGCAGAAAGTGAAGAAGAACTAAAGAGCCTCTTGATGAAAGTGAAAGAGGAGAGTGGAAAAAGTTGACTTAAAGCTCAACATTCAGAAAACTAAGATCATGGCATCCGGTCCCATCACTTCATGGCAAATAGATGGAGGAACAGTGGAAACAGTGGCTGACTTTATTTTTCTGGGCTCCAAAATCACTGCAGATGGTGACTGCAGCCATGAAATTAAAAGATGCTTACTCCTTGGAAGGAAAGTTGTGACCAACCAAGATAGCATATTAAAAAGCAGAGACATTACTTTGCCAACAAAGGTCCGTCTAGTCAAGGCTATGGTTTTTCCAGTGGTCATGTATGGATGTGAGAGTTGGACTATAAAGAAAGCTGAGTGCTGAAAAATTGATGCTTTTGAACTGTGGTGTTGGATAAGACTCTTGAGAGTCCCTTGGACTGCAAGGAGATCCAACCAGTCCATCCTAAAGGAGATCAGTCCTGGGTGTTCATTGAAAGGACTGATGTTGAAGCTGAAACTCCAATACTTTGGCCACCTGATGCGAGGAGCTGACTCATTTGAAAAGACCCTGATACTGGGAAAGACTGAGGGCAAGAGGAAAAGGGGATGACAGAGGATGAGATGGTTGGATGGCATCACCAACTCAATGGATATGGGTTTGGGTGGACTCCGGGAGTTGGTGATGGACAGGGAGGCCTGGCATGCTGCAGTTCATGGGGTCACAAAGAGTCGGACACGACTGAGCGACTGAACTGAACTGAACTGAACTACCACAGTGACAGCACCAAGTCTCAGCCCCTGGACCACCGGTGAAGTCTCTCTCTGGTTCTGTTTGATTGCTGTGTCAACAACTGATCTAATTTCCCCATATTCATGTGTTTGGTTCTCCTTCACTTCTGCATCTCTTCCTTGTTTTCTTTTTTTTCCATCTTTTTTTTCTCACTCTTCCTCAAGGACACCTGAAGAAGCACCTTTATCTTGCTAACAATTTTTGGTTCTAGAAAGGCTGTTTCACCTACCCCCTTACCCATGTGGAATGAGATGGCCAGCAGGTTCCCAGGCATGTTCTGGTGTCCATAAGGAGAAAGCATATGTCACTGGTGGCTTTAAAATCATGCAAAGAACTCTTCAGTTTATAACACATGGATTTCATCATGGTTTTGCTCCTCTTGATGGAACCTGGGGAGACAGATATGTACAATTAATCCCAGATATGGTCAAGGCTAGGATGTTCAGAGAAGATTTAATGGAAAGGTACCAATTCTGAAATTTCTAATATTTGGTCTATGGTTTTCCAACAGCAATAATGACAATAGCAGTAGTTGTTATAATAGTGGAGATAGTAGTGGTGATGGTAGTTATATATCTAGTGTTTTTATTTAACACTGAATATGTGTCAGGCTTTGGGCCTTATGCTTTACACTTATTAACCCATTTAAACCTCCCGATGACCCAGTGAAGTAAGGATAATTATTATCCACATTTTGCAGTCTAGGGAACTGGGCTTGTCAAAGTTCACACAAAGGCAATTATTAGTTACACACCCCTCCTCCCTGCAAGAGAACACTGCGTGTACATGCGTGTGCTAAGTCACTCCGGTCATGTCTGACTCTTTGCAACTCCATGGACTGTAGCCCACCAGGCTCCTCTGTCTATGGGATTCCCCAGGCAAGAATACTGGAGTGGGTTGCCATGCCCTCCTCCAGGGGATCTCCCTAACCCAGGGTTCAAACCCACATCTCCTACAGCTCCTGCATTGCAGGTGGATTCTTTGCCACTGAGCCACTGGGAAGCCCACAAGACAACACATTCTGATGGGACAGTTTTATTTGCTTCTGAAGACAGACCTTGTCATACCATGATTGGTACCATTCCTAAACCTAAGGTAAGGGGCTGCCTTTGAATGAATCTCAGGTTCGTTCAGTTCTCTGCTCCAAGCCTCCTCTGCAGAGGGCCTTCCTGACCCCCTCTTTATCATCTCTCTCTCTCTGTCACATTGCTTTACATGGTTTTAATTCTGAGCCCTTATCACTCCCTGAACTGTCTTAGTCTGCTCAGGCTGCCATAACACTGCCGACTGGTGACTTCAGTGACAGACCTTTATTCTCTCCCAGTTCTAGAGGCTAGAAGTCTAAGATCAGGGTGCCAGCTTGGTCAGCTTCTTTGTGGGGAACCTCTTCCTGGCTTATCGATGCCCAGTTTCTCGCCTGTGTTCACGTGGCCTTCCTTCATAGGTGCAGAGAGGGAAAGAGAACGAACTCTCTCTTCCACTTCTTATAAGTCCACTAATTTTACTAGACTAGATCCACCACCCTTATGATCTGAGAGGAGAGAACAGGTTCACATTTGAGGAATGACTCATTCTTGATCACTTACCCACTCTGAGAGAAAAGTTCCTCTGCCAGTTAATGCTGGCTTTCCCTCCAGGGACTAAGCTTCCATGTGCTTCTTGCTTAGAATGTTGTGGATCTAGGAACATCCGCGTGGAACTTCATTTCAAAATATTCATGCTCAGGTTCTCGTGATGTGGAGGTTATCTTCTGCCACTCACAGCACTTCTTGATGCAGGACTTCATGTGGGAGGAGAGTGTTTGGCAGCAAAACTAGGTATTCCTTAGGAAGGGGCTCCTTGTAGGTTTTATGGAAATTCCAGGGTTCTTCCCTGCCTCTCAAGTGTGGAGCAGGACATCCATGCAGGTACCACTGACAGCGCTGCCTATGATGTTGGCATATAGCTTAGGTCACAGCCAAAATCTACACTGACTATCCCCAGGAAGCCTGCAAAAGACTCATAACCTGTGTTTTCCCTATTGAACTCACGACCTGTGTTTACCCTTTGACCTATACTGGTCATAATCTTAAGTTTATATATAAATATTAATACTAGTGTTAATATTAATGATTTTATCTTCCTGATTATAGAAGGTCAGGGATCTAGTCTCATTTATTTTCTCCTAAGAGCCTAGCACAAAGTAATAAACTTTTGTTGACTGGAGGAATGGTCCTGAATCATGTTATGAAGTGATGGTACTTTATTGCCATTTTATAGATGATAAAAAAAAATTAGTGAGTTTATCAACATTGTGCATAGCTTGTGGCCAACCTTAAAACAGAACCAAGGTCTCACAATCTGTAGAAATTTCTGGTTAGCAAGAATCCCAGGATCCTGTCTGAATTAAAGTTCCACATGCAAGTTAGTTAGTCAGTCGTGTTTGACTCTTCTCAACCCCATGGATGGTAACCCACCAGGCTCCTATGTCCGTGGAATTCTCCAGGCAAGAATACTGAAGTGGGTAGCCATTGTCTTCTCCAGGGGAACTTCCCAACCCAGGGATTGAATCCGTGTCTCCTGCATCGCAGGCAGATACTTGACTGTCTGAGCCACCTATAAAGTAGTTAATAATGTTTTTATGCAACTTTATTTTTTTAATTGAAGGATAATTGCTTTGCAGAATTTTGTGGTTTTCTATAAAACATCAACTGTGACAATCTAGAAGGGTGGAATGGGGAGGGAGATGGGAGAGAGGTTTGGGAGGGAGGAGACATGGGTGTTCCTATGGATGATTAAAGTAGTCAGTACATAATTGAATGAATTGAAGGAATGAATAGGAAGTTTGAGTTTTCTTAACATATGCCCCATGTGACACTCTGCAATCCCTTCACAAGGTCTCTCAGGCTTCATCTGAGTATGCTCAGTAAGAGAGAAATCACTAGTGCCTTAGGTGTGACATTTCCATATTTTTTCAGTTCTAAATGTTGAAAGTTGGTTTTGTAAGCTTGGAATATTTCACAGTACTTTACAATTTTCACAGTAAAATAATTTCAGGTCTTATGATAAAAATATTAAACTGAAGAGGGCTGAGGATGGTGATAAAACTTGAAGTTAGAGAGGTTTCATCGAGCTGAAGTGAAATTATAGTAGTGCAATCAGATACGGATCTCTCTCAGAGCTACCATCAGACTACCTTTTCGATTGGTCCTGAAACTGACGACTTTTCAGTTCACAACCTTTTTAGCTGGTCCTCAGTTATAGCACATGAGAGTTTGTGAAATGTTCTGCTGGGAATTCATCCAGGTTGGTAGCATTCTGCTAGCTGCTGTCTGATTTCTATCAATAATAATAGCTGCTGGTTACATAGTACCAATCTGAGCCCTGCTCTGTTCTTGGTCCTTTATGTATATTAACTCATTTAATCTTACAACCCAATCCCCGGGGTGGCTTTATTATACCCATTTGACAACCAAAAAAATTAAGGAAGAGAGAAATTAAGTAACTTGGTCAGGGTCACGCAGCTTGAAAGTGGCAGAACCAACTCAGACCCCAGAGCCTAGTTCCAGAACCTATGTACGTAACCACTGTTGCTACCTAGCACACTGCATACTTGTGAATCCTTCTACACCAATGCTGGCTCACCCTCTAGTGTCCAAAGCTCATCTGCTAATTAGTCCTAAAATGTTTTCTGAGACCAACACCAAAGTCACCAGCGACCTAGTTGCAGAGATGGATCTTCCACTCCTTCTGAAAAGCTTAGGACTTTTCTGATTGCGGTCCCCTTTCAGGACTCCTGGTCCCCACAGCCTGAGTCACCTACTCAGCTTTTCTCAGTTCCCTGAAAAGCAACTCTCACCTGCTATGTATGTTCTTTTTTGTTGTTCTTCATCCATAGATCTCTAGCACACTCTCCCTGATATTGAGAATTCCTCCTGGTTGTCTATTTTCTTTATGTGTATAGTGTTATACACATAAACATACTCAAACTCAAACATGAGTTTGAGTAAGCTCCAGGAGTTGGTGATGGACAGGGAAGCCTGGCGTGCTGCAGTCCATGGGACTGCAAAGAGTTGGACACGACTGAGTGACTGAGCTAAACTGAATAGTGTTATTGGGATAAATTCCCTCATTTGTGTTATTACCCAGAATCTATGCAAAAATATGTAGACACACAAGACTGTACATGTTGCTCTTAGCCACGTTCCTGCCCTTCTTTTTCTAGTGCGTTATCTTTTTAATGTTTCTTCGTGTTATTGTTGTTTTCTCTCTCTGCCTCAAAGCCCTCCATTTTTCCTAGTCACCTGAACATCTTTTTATCCTCCTAATCACATTTTCAGCTTTGACCTCTTGTGACCAGATTGGGAATTACATCTCTGAAAGAACATAGGTTTTCTAGTCTCATGAAGTGCAGCCTCTTTCCAATGGAGAGACTAAAACACCATGACTGTCGCCAAACTCCCATGCATGGGAAGAAATTCGGCTTTTTCTTTCACTGGTACAACTCTCAATTGGAAGCAGAGATGAAATCTCCCCTCCCTACCCCCGCCATGGCAAGGTCCATGTCCAGTACCATAGTCTCTGGATATACAACCAAGGGTTCTTTGATTAGCATCCTTTGTCTGCCTGTGACTCATTGGAACTGTCTGGCAGATGGTAATTTCATCATATTCTAAGCATGGGTTTTTCAGAAGCTGGCACCCCAGTGGTTGACCAGACACGTTGATACAATTATCACCTCTCTTATCTCTTGTTGGAAATGCTATAGATTTAGGGAAGAAGTCAGCAAACTTATTCTGTAAAGAGTTGTTGGTAAATATTTTAGGCTTCAAGGAATATATGGTCTCTGTAGCAACTATTCCACTCTAGGGCAGGATGAAAACAGCCATCCACAATGAGTAAATAAATGAGCCTGGCTGTGTTCCAATGCAACTTATTTTACAAAGACAGACTGAAGGCTGGATTTGGCCCAGGGGTCCAAAAATTTGCCCCTCCCTAGCATCTAGAAGGAAGAAGGAAATAGGACTAGACCCAGAGGAGGAAATCAGTGTCACCAACTTCTCCAAATCTTGCATTAATTTAATTATTTTCTGAGTCCAATAACTAAATAACGTCCTGTCCCTGGGGAGGTATGAATCTTGTACATTAATTTGGGGCCAGAACATCTAGTTTTATATCACTTTGAGTAATTTTTCCGTTTTGTTTTACATCAGATTTTTTAGATGTACTTTTCAAATAAACCATGCCTTAGAGACAGTGCCTCCCAGAGGTCAAAATGATGGTTGCAGTCATAGGTTACTCAGAGGTAACTACCTCCGAGTCAGGACTGGGAAGGACAGATCACCAGGCCCAGACAGTGATATGCCAAGCACTGGAAACCTTGAAAGAGCTATAATTTTTGATTCCATTGAAACGTTTTCTGGCAAAGGCCTATTGGTTTTCCACATTGCTTTTGTAAGTACAGTATTTTCCCTCTGCTAGATTCTTAAATCTAATGTTCTTACCATTGTACAAAAAAAAAAAGAAAGCTTAAAGTCTTAAAAATCATTTCTCTCTGACTTAGAATTCTTTTCCTATTTGTCTGCTAACGACAAATAAATCCACTTTATTGAATTACTATTAAAATGGATTTTCATTCTCTGGACAAAAAGTGACTGATGACTGGCTCCTTTATTTGTATATGTGTGTGTGTGTGTGTGTGTGTGTGTGTGTACACATATTCATGTGCAAGTTGGACAGCAAAAGGAAATTAGTTAGGGAGGAATACATTAAAATTAAGAATGGTAGGTAATCATTATCATATATAGTCTATACCCACAAAGACATAGGCCTTGACAGCCACATGGGAGGAGTCAGCACCTCAACAATATTAACAAAGATATGTCAATAGTTGTTGGTGGCATTGATACAGCAGAGGCCTGAACCAATACAAAGTTGACCCACTTAGCTATCTTTGCCAAAAACTCTGACGGTTCTAAGCAAGACAAGAAGCATAGGTTTGTTTACTTAATGATAGGAGCAAGAACCCTTGGGCCAGAAGCAACTGTCCAGAAAAATCATCACTTATACATGGAGATTAGGTGCTTGGAAACAAAGCAGGGAAAATCTTAGCAGCAAACCTGCTGAGTGTGGTGGAGATAAACAGTCCTGTCATCATCAGAAGTCAGGAATATTACCTCGTGTCCCCATTTGAAGGGAGTGCAGAAGGCTGACCCGGCAGAGACTGGGAAATGGTTTTGCTCCTGTCCATCCAGATGCAGGGCCTGCCCCCTGCACTGCCTCCTGTTATGTGGGTTATCACCGGAGAGAACGGGCCCCTCGGGGCTGCTCATGAGAAGTCTGCAAAATAATACCAGCTTGTGATTCAGGGTAGGCGTAACAGAAGAAAACCTTCACGTTCCCTGGTCTGTAAGAATGCCTTCTGTATAGCTAGATTCTTTAACATTGTTTCTTTCATTAGTTAATTGGAGGGTCTGCTAATATCTTGAATTTTTTTTTTTTTTTTTACTCCCTGGCTGTGCTGGGTCTTGGTTGCGGAGCAGGCTTTTCTCTAGTTTTAGAGAGCAGGGGCTGCTCTCTCATGGCGGCGTGCAGACTTCGCCTGGTGGTGGCTTCTCTTGCGGCGGAGCAGAAGCTCTAGGGCAGGTGGGCTGCAGTCGTTGCAGTCCCGGGCTCTAGAGTGCACTCACAACTGTGTGGTGCATGGGCTTAGTTGCTCCAAAGCCTGTGGGATTTCCCAGACCAGGAATTGAACCCATGTCTCCTGTGATGGGTAGGAGACCCATCTTCCATCTCTGGGTCGGGAAGATCCTCTGGAGAAAGGAATGGCTTCCCACTCCAGTGTTCCTGCCTGGAGAATTCCATGGACATTGGAGCTTGGTGAGCTTCAGTCCATGATCGCAAAGAGAAAGACATGACTGCACAACTAACATTTTCACGCGTTTTCCTGCTTTGGCAGGCAGATTCTTTACCACTGAGCCACCTGGGAAGTGCTGAGTCAGAATTTTTAAACAGGCTGATGACCATCCTTCAAACATGCCTTCAAGTCATTTGGAAAAAAGGGAAAATGTGTCTCAGAGTTGAAGATGAGGGCTTGACATTGATTTCCAAGGTTGAGATGATCACAGTGCAGAGGGTCTTCCGAGAAAGTGCTTGTAGATGGAGAAGAGACGGCCAAAGAGAATCCTGGGGTCATTTGAATTTAGGACCCGAGAGAAGAGCCTGACAATTCAAATGGAAGGATCCAGAGGAGGGTTGGTGGGTAAGACATGGAAAGGGGGGTTGGTCACAGATATACAGAGCCTGGACTAGGTCACTGCCCTAATTCTGGTCTCACCACTGATGACATGGAAAAGTTTTCTACTTTCTGGGCTTAAAATCTTTCAAAGTTAACAGGTAGGGATCTAAGGGAATTTACTCCATTGCTAAATTGTGTGGAAAGTGGCTTCACAAATAACGCATCAGCAATCCCCAAAATGTCACAGAGTACAACTTCTGCACGTGAGAAGACAGAATCTTGGGAAACTTGTGCCCCTTGCTCATGATCACCAGTGGAAGCGAACCCAAACCTTCTGAGTCTAAAGCTCACTGTTCTATTGCCTTTTCCAGCTGGACAGGAGG
The DNA here is from genome assembly GCF_002263795.3 of Bos taurus. Lineage (NCBI taxonomy): Eukaryota > Metazoa > Chordata > Mammalia > Artiodactyla > Bovidae > Bos > Bos taurus. Next base: position 19,455,904 of record NC_037347.1, read on the forward strand.
TTGGGCTGAGACAAAAGAAGGAAAGGAAATGAGGAGGAAGGGTGGGATGGGTTGCTCCCAGGAAGTCTGAGCCCATGGAGAGTGGCTGAGGGCAGGAAAGCAGGTCACAGAATCATCTGGTGGCGAGGGTGTGGGCCAAGAAGCTCAGAGGACTTGAACAGAGTGACCAGAGTTTTGAAACATCCATTGAGGTAACATGAGAGAGCATTCTTTGAGAGCAGTTAAAATTACCATGTAGGGCACAAGTAAAGTGAGACAGAATGGATCTGTAGGAGGCTTGGGTGTTCTGGGTGTGTGTGAGTCTCCAACAGAAGTCAGTACAGTACTGGGGTGGAGGGGTGGGGGAGGCATGTTGATCTCTTAACTGAATAGATGAGAAAATCGAAGAGGCGAGAGCTTAGGAGATTTCTAGAAATTAAATTTAACAAATAATGAAATTCAAAGTTCTCCAGGGGAAATCTCCTTTGGTTCCCTAGACCTCATCCACATCCCATGTCCTGTGCACCAGTACGAAGTCTCCTGGAACACACTAAGATTTCCCTCTGCTCTGGCACTTTCTTTCTCTCTCCTGTCTCCTCGGTTTCCTGTCCCAGCCCCTCAGCTTCACGCCACATCCTGCCCTCTTCCTTGACTTCTTTCTACCTTCCTCCTAACCGATTATGCCACTTTCTCATGTCAATTTCTGTCCTGTTGTGTATTCAGGAAAAGAGACCAACAGCAACAGTGAGTCCATTTCCATTTTGAGCCAGGGATAGCTGTCTCACAGCATTTGTTTAAGGACAGTAAACATAGAAATCTTTCTTGATTTTTCCACTGTTGCTCAAACCCACATGTACATACAAATGAAAAATGCACTGATTTTTTTTTTAAATGCAAATAAGTACAGAATGTCTCATTGTTTTATTCTTTAAATAAGACAGAAAAGTTGAGAGTAATAACAGAGGAAGGAAGGAAATGATTAAAAGGCTGAAGGCTCTGCAGACCAGATGGTCTCAGACTGCAGTAGCCCTGAGGCTGGCAGGCAGGATGGGGACAGGGGTGAGGAGTGGTGGTTCCCTCTGGCTGGTGGGAGGGAAGCATGGACCATGTGTCTAAAGCTTAGAGATTCTCCTGTGCTGTGTTTTGTGCCCTGATTAGTCACTCAGTCATGTCCGACTCTTTGCGACCCCATGGACTGTAGCCCGCCATGCTCCTCCGTCCAAGGATTCTCCAGGGAGGAATACTGGACTGGGTTGTTATGCCCTCCTCCGGGGGATCTTCCTAACCCAGGGATCGAACCCAGGTCTCCCACATTGCAGGCAGATTCTTTACTGTCTGAACCACCAGGGAAGCAGAGATTCTCCTAGAGGTGGTAAATTTCTGTTGAGCCACCTTTTCATTCCAAGTTTCAGGTAGAAAGGTATCATCATTTTAAATCTGTACTGAACACACTAAGGAGAAATAAATATATGTTCATTTACTTATTGCCCTTAAAAAAGAAACAATTTTAAGTAAATGATGAGCAAGAACCATTCTGTTATACTTCCTACTTGATAATTGATGCTTTCAAACTGTAGTGTTAGAGAAGACTCTTGAGAGTCCCTTGGACTGCAAGGAGATCCAAGCAGTCAATCCTAAGGGAAATGAACCCTGAATATTCATTGGAAGGACTGATGATGAAGCTGAAGCTCCAGTACTTTGGCCATCTGATATGAAGAGCCAGCTCATTGGAAAAGACTCTGATTCTGGGAAAGATTGAGGGCAAGAGGAGAAGGGGGCAACAGAGAATGAGATGGTTAGATGGAATCACCGACTCAATGGACATGAGTTTGAGCAAACTCCAAGGGATAGTACATGAGTTTGAGCAAACTCCAAGGGAAGCCTGGAGTGCTGTAGTCGTGTAGACACAACCGAGCAACTGAATGATGACTTTTTAATTCCCAGAAACGGTATACATTTGTGAGCATCACTGCTCACATACTTGACGATTAATTGTCTGTGAAAACCAAGTGATCTTTTTATTGAAAGACATGTTTAAGTTAGAGGGTTTTGTTTCCTTATTGGTTTTTCAACCTTGTTTTTGATATTTCTAAGAAGTGAGCGCCACCTTCTGGCTACTGATAGGATTGATAAGCAGCCAAATGAAGTAGCCGTGTGTTCTTTTGTGCGTTGCTGTAGGGGTGTGGTCAGTTGTGTCAGACTCCTAGCAACCCCATGGACTGTAGCCCACCAGGTTATTCTGTCCATGGGATTCCCCAGACCAAACCCCAGGCTCCTACATTGGCAGGCGGGTTCTTTACCACTGCGCCACCTGGTATTATTATCATTATTATTTTCTATTCTTAACCAGAAGGTGGAATTTTAAGTATTTTTCAGTTTCTAAAACATAATGGTCACTTAAGGATCCTCATGACTTCTGGGAAGTCCCTTTTTCTTCTTTCAAGCAGTATACAATTTTTATTCCATATATATTACCTTCTCTAGTGTGAACTCTCTTTATAATAATGAACAATACCGTAGCACAATTAGGGAGCTCTCGTTCGCTCTCCAGGCCAAGATGGATCCCTGGCCCCAGGATATAGGTTACTAGTTTAAAGGATATACTAACCCTGGTCCTCTAACTCAGAAACTAAGTCTGAGATGGGACAGAGCTGTACACAGAAGCCTTCTTGGCAGAAGTGAATTTTGTCCCTTCCTCAGTAAGGGAAGCAAGTACAGTTCTCATCAATAAATTAATGACTAAAATTGGCCTTTATACAGAATCCAGCATGGGCTTCACCTGTACATCTGGCGGTATACCAGTGAGATGCATGTTCAAATGCTCAGCCCATGCTTTTAATCCCGGCAGGTAATACTATATCCCCAAAGTGCCCCTCTTTGCTGAAACTGAGAAAATAGGAATTATATAGGGTAAATATGACAAATGGTATTTGTAGTATTATCTTTACTCTCTTCATTTTATTTTCATCTTTCCTATGAGATCTGTACTTGAAAACTGCTCCAACAATTAAAAATTAGAGCATCAAATTCAGAAGTTCTTACCCAACTAGCAAAATCTATTTTTTAATTTCTCAGAAAAATAAAGACTTTTAAATCCCAACTTACATGGGTCCGTATCAATTGCTTGGCTTAATTTAAGTGTTTTTCCCCTTAATTTGGAAAATGATAGTGCTATATACAAAGTAGCTAGGCTTAGGAGCCACAGAGACAGTATTTAACTGACACAAGCATCTCAGCACCTCCTCCTTCTTAAGGGTGATAATGATGTTATTAGCAATGGCCAACTATCTACTAAGTCACCGCACTTGATTTTTAAGTGCAACTTTTCATTTCCCATGAGCTGCATGTACACACTAAATTTCTAAATTACAGAGTCTGGACTACATATGTCATTAGAATGCTTTGTAGTAGTGCCAAGAAAAAAAAAACAAAAAAAAAAACTTCTTGCAAACCAAGAAGGCCCTGGGAGTTTAATGAATCCCATTCCCCATCTAAAGCTCTGAAAGACCATGTTGGTGCTACCTGTCCTTAGCCATGAGACTTCTCTATGGAAGTTCTTGGGGTGAATTTTGGTGGGACACCCCTCTGTAGGCAGCCTTTGCAGGCATTAATGGAATGTGCAGAGTTGAAAAAGCTGGAATTATATTTATAATTATATTATAATTATATTTTATATAATTATAATATTATAATTATTTTAATAACATTTTAATATTTAAATTTATATTTATATTTATTTATATATTAAATTTAAAACCGGTGTTTGCTTTATACTTAATGTGAAAATGCTACAGAAATGTCCAGAAAGTGTTCAGGCATCTGGGGAAAGCCAGTCCTTTGAAATTTTTCATACATAAGCAGGATAATGAAAGCTCATCTGTATCCCATACTTTTATCACACACATACAACATACACTCTAGTCAGATTGGGATTTAATTCGTTGGAATGTAGCCCAGGCTTGAAAAGTTTTTAAGGCTCCCCAGGTGATCAAAATGCACTGCCAAGGTATCAACAGGCTCTGTGCAAACAAGACCTGTTTCTCATGTGGCAGGAGAGATGAAGCAGTTCTGGGCTAGACCATTTTATGGTAAATGAAAATTCTAGGCTTCAAGGCCTAGAATTAGAGAAAGAAAGCAGAAGACTGGGCCAAAGAAGTAGACTCAGGAATTGGTAGGGAAGAAAAGCCAATCTAAAAAGTGAGAGAATCCTACTGATGAGGAGGAAATGAGCTGAACTTGGGGTGACCATTGAGAAGTCACTCCATGTGGACTGAGAAAGATCAGAATGGAAGCCACAAGGCCATGGGGTCCAGTCAACCCATTTCCTGAACAGAGTGGAATTGAACTTGGTCTGCGCCTCATACTCTGAAATAATCCATTCTCCTTTGTCTGCTCTCAATGCCAGTAGATGGATTACCCGGCACTACTTTGTTGACATGAGAACTTAGTTTGAAAAAGGAGAGAGGAGATAAGGGTTGACGGCATTGTTTGGTAAATGAATTGTGGGTACAGATTATCTGAGGAGCTTGTTGAAATTCAAATTTACCAGCCCAGCCTGAGACATTTTGTTTCAGCGGGTCTAGGGTGAAGGCTTGGACAGTGCCGCTTCTGAAATTTGTGAGGTTGTGAGATAAGAAAGCAGATGGAGGGCTACATACCACGTATCTAAATATTTAAAAGTTATGAGTCACACTAGCAAACTGTTGAGTCAAGGCAGCTCAAGCCTCCTTCCTTGACAAATCAGCCTATATACTATAATCTAGAAAGTCAAGTTCAAATAGAGAGAGGCTTAATGTTTAGGTTCTATCATCTCCCTCAGTGTCAAAAGTCTATCCAACTTTGACAGAAATGTCTTCCCTATAGTCTGAAATTGTTCTTGTTGTTCAGTCACTAAGTCATATCTGACTCTGCAACTCCATGGACTGTAGCCTGCCAGGTACTTCTGTCTGTGAGATTTTCCAGACAAGAATACTGGACTGGGTTGCCACTTCTTTCTCCAGAGCATCTTCCCGACCCAGGGATCAATCCTGTGTCTCCTGCATTGGCAGGTGGATTCTTTACCACTGAGTCACCTAAGGCCAGGTTCAGATTTAGGATTTTCAAGTCTCTCACTGTTGAGGGAAGTAGCCTGTGGCCTACCCATTCTGCTCTTTCCAGCTGGCTCACCTGGAACCGTATGGCATCTCTATGCACGTGTGGGGATGTGCCCCGCCACAGGCCTAAGTTCTGACAGCAAACCTACCCTCATCCCTTGAGCAGCAGCCAGCCCTCAGACCCAGGAGTGTGCGCACTAGTGATATGTCTGCCCCCTAGAGGCCAGATAGGGAACGGGACTGGAAGGGCCCAGTTGATTGGTTGAGGCCAGTTGGGTAGGCAACTCCAAGACCCCGTTCCCAGGTCAGGGTGGAAAAGGAGTGTAGGTTCAGTGTGTGCTCGCTCCCAGGGCCCATACCAGCACCTCCCAGAGGAAGAGGGAAGGTCAGAGAAGGGGTAGTGGCAGCCCTCCCACTGCCCCAGGGCATGGCCAGCTTTCCCTGACCTAAGCAGGGTGTTGAACCCAGAGGTCTCAGAGGCTTAAACCCTGGTCTTAGATGCAGTGATCTTAGGAGCATTGATCTTACTTACAGAACTGGCAGGAAAGTGTCTTGTTGGCTGCCTTTAGGACATTATCGCTCCAGTCACTTGTCAGTCCAGGTACCTGAGCTGGGAAATCCCTTCCTTTATTGTCCCCTCCCCTCCATCTCCATAATTTCTCCCACCAAAGAAAATCAGGGACAAATATGCCCCACCCACACTTTCAAACAGTGTTTAAACAGAAAGTAGTCATTTTAATAGCTGTCTTTCTCACACTTCAGATTGTTGAGTTTTTAGAAAACAAATAATACACTTGAATCAAAAAAGGTTATAATTTTACACTAATGCAATAGATCTGTTAAATGTTACATCTTATTGACTATCAGCTGAGAACTTTGCACTTCCTTAAAAATCCATTAGGACAATGACCACACCATTAGCTCTTGGGCAGATGCCTCCAAACCTTATTTTTTTTTAAAGAAACAATGCTTTTGGCAGGCGCCCCTTATTGTAAGTGGTGGTGTTGCTCCAGTGTTTACAAACTCCCCAGAAGGTGATCCTGATGCTGGGAAAGATTGAGGGCAGGAGGAGAAGGGGATGGCAAAGGATAAGATGGTTGGATGGCATCATCAACTCAATGGACAAGAACTGGCAAACTCGGAGAGATATTAAAGGACAGGGAAGCCTGATGTGCTGCAGTCCATAGGGTTGCAGAGTCAGACACGACTGAGCAACTGAACAATAAGAAGGTGACTCAGGTGTGCCCAGGGAAGCCTGTGGCCACACCCAGGTTAGCCAGTCAGCATGGCAGCTTTAGCCCAGCCAAGGTAACTGGAACTCCGCAGGGCCAGAAGACAAGAAGCTGAGTGAGTCACTCCTTTCATTAAACCCCTCAGGCTGCAGTAAGATCCACATATGGTTTCAAGGGGAAAAGCCACATAAATGATGTCCTGTCAACTCTATTATTTATTAAAGTACCGGTGGTGGGGCATCTCCTGAGATTCTTATGTAATTGGTCTACCATGAGCCAGATATTCATGTTTTTATAAAATTTCCAAGGAATATGAGTGTGCAACCTGGGCTGAGGACCACTGGTTTAATGAACTGGCTAACATTAGAGATTCTGAGATAATGAGATGGAGAACAGGTCCATTTTGATGAGAAGGGAGGAGAGAACCAGGGAGAAAACGGATGTGATGAGCAGTGGGAGGAGTACTCCAAGAAAGCCTTAAACCAAGACTGAGGGTGGGCTGGGACTGAAGATGGTAGAGTGCGACCCTGACAGGCTGGGGGACCCACATGCAGGCACAGACCACCGGGTGGGTATGTAGGGCACCATCCACCACCGTATCTACTTCCCGGGAAGCCTGGCCTTAATTTAGTCCACACTGAGGCTGGGATGAATTGCCCAGCTCGATTGGAAGTTGACCATTCCCATGGTCCTCTTTCAAATGTTTGAAGTCCAAGGACCACATTGCACTCTCCTCTGGGCTTTGTTGACTGCGGTAGATGACTCATCCTGACCTTTCCTACACTTACTGATAGCAGCACCCCAACATCCAACATCTTTAAATGCCAAAGGGAAGGAGAACTTGCGGACTTAACACTCAAACACAGCATGAGTCCTGTTCTTACATTGTTGTAAACTTGGTGCTGAAGAAACCATGAATAAGATGCATCAGATGTAAATGTAAAGGTCACACCTAACTCTGTGTCAGCTCCTTAAAGGCATCAGGCCATGTGCTTGTCTGCACCTGCAGTCCCTGCTGGGCAGTTCTGAACTCATTTTCTATTGATACATTCCCTGCTGGTCCATTGATTTAATCCCCATCACTCCTGCTTCTAACCTGTGCCTGCCTTCTTCGTCTGCATATATACCTATAAAATGAAGCTTCACAGCTTCCAGTTATAAGAATAGGGAGGTGGCAACAATAATCTGTGGTCATATCATAACTGGTCCCAGAAAAAGACATTACTTTCATGCTTCAAGATATTTCTCAACTGAAGTGTTCCTCAAATTTGGTGAATATTGGCACCACCTAGATAACTTTTTAAAAATGCAGACATCTAGGGCCCACTCCAGATGTTCTCTTTTAATTGCTGTGGACTGTAGTCTGGGCATAAAGATTTTTCAAAACGCCCAGTTGATTCTAATACACAGAAAAGTTTTAGAACTTCCAAAGTACCTTGTTTTTCTGATAAGTTTCAAGAGAGTTACAATTTTTTTTCCAGAGGGTTATTTTCAGAAATGCCTATCCTTGCTTTATTTCTGTACCTCCTATGGATGTTTTCCTTTTGAATTTTGTTTCCTTAAACAAGAAAATGTAATGAACTGCTATTTACATATTGCACAACCCATTAAATTCATTCTGCATCTTGGATAAACTTGCTCCAAGCTAGAAATAAAAAATAATAAACTTTGCTGAGTTCTGCATTTCCTGTTTCAATTTAGCTAGTCCATAAGGACTTGGCAGGAAAGAGTTTGTTGTTCCTGTAATTAATGACTAGAACAGGATTGTTTGGAGTAAATGATTTGTTTTGAAACAGTCCTCTAATTTTCAGGGACATTTTCCCATTGTAAAACAATTATCCATAAAAACAAAAGTACCAATTAAATACCAAGATTTATAACATCGCCATGTCATTCCAAATGGCATGACCTTGGGTCTACTACCCTACTGGTTTGAAAAATAAAACAGAGGGATTGCAGTCTAATGAAGCTCCTTGAAAAAGAGTTTAAATTTAATCAATCAGAAACTAGTTGGGCTTCCTGGATAGCTCAGTTGATAATGAGTCTGCCTGCAATGCAGGAGACCCTGGTTTGATTCCTAGATCGGGAAGATCACTGGAGAAGGGATAGGCTGCCCACTCCAGTATTCTTGGGCTTCCCTTGTGGCTCAGCTGGTAAAGAATCTGCCTGCATTGTGGGAGACCTGGGTTCTATCCCAAGATTGGGAAGATCCCCTGGATAAGGGAAAGGCTATCCACTCCAGTGTTCTGGCCTGGAGACTTCCATGGACAGAGAAGCCTGGCAGGCTACAGTCCATGGGGTCTCAAAGAGTCAGACACAACTGAGCGACTTTCACTTTCACTTTTCAAGCTAACTGATGTTAAAAAAAAGTCAATTGATTTCCACTCCATTTCAAAGTTTGGTAAATAGCGTTCACCAGATAGAAGACAGTTAGTCCCTAGGAAACAAATCTTTCTCAAATAATAATCATGCTGTCAGTAAGTCTAATCTATTAAACCCCTTCTATTTGGTCCTTTTTAAAAGCTTGTCTCTCATAACTCAGAATAGTTAATTATGGAGTGAAATTTAATTATGATGTGTATGCATGCCAAGTTGCTTCCTTCTTTGTGACTTATAGACTGTAGCCCACCAGGTTCCTCTGTCCATGGATTCTCCGGGCAAGACTACTGAAGTGGGTTGCCATGCCCTCCTCCATGGAATCTTCTTGACCCAAGGATCAAACCCATGTTTCCTGCAACTCCTGTAGACAAAATCTTTACCACTGAGCGACCAGGGAAGCCCTAATTATGGTGTATTTATAGCTATTTCATGATTTAGGGTCATCAGTCCATATTACTTACTGAAAAATAGTAACAACACAATAGGATTTCGAGAGTGATAAACTTTAGGACACAAGGTATATTTGTTCTGAGTTCAGTCGCTGATTCAATATATAAACTTGACAAATGATGTTTTGCAACCTCATCCTCATCTAGAGATTTCAAGACTAATAGTGGCTAATATTTATGTAACATAGTAGAATTTATAAAGTACTTTATACATATTTCACTATACTTTCCCCCAAACCCAGGGAGACTGAAGAACAACAATCTACATATTTTTAAAAAATGAGTCTCAGAGAGGTTAAGTGACTAGCCTAATGTCAAAGAGACTGAAGGTTGTGGAACTAGGAAATTACCCAGATCTTCAGACTCTAAATTGATTAATTGATTGCTGCTGCTGCTGCTAAGTCACTTCAGTCGTGTCCGACTCTGTGCAACCCATAGACAGCAGCCCACCAGGTTCCCCCATCCCTGGGATTCTCCAAGCAAGAACACTGGAGTGGGTTGCCATTTCCTTCTCCAATGCATGAAAGTGAAAAGTGAAAGTGAAGTCGCTCAGTCGTGTCCGACTCTAGCGACCCCATGGACTGCAGCCTACCAGGCTCCTCCATCCATGGGATTTTCTAGGCAAAAGTACTGGAGTGGGGTGCCATTGCCTTCTCCGATTAATTGATTAATTGACTCTAATTGATTAATTCTATACCAGCTGTATAGTATATAGCTATAGTATATAGTATGTACCAGTATATAGCTACCTACGGAGCAGCTAATTGAAAAAGATGTGAGGGATAGTGAAGAAAAACCCAAATTCTCAGGCTCATTGTATTTTGATCACTTCTATAAAGGATTTTTATATTATAAGGCCAATCTGACATCAGTAGAAGAGTCCCTATTCTAGCGCTTTGATTGTAAACAGTCATACATTTGGAACTACTGGCAACCTCATCTAGGTTAGATAACTAAGAACAGGCATGCTTCCCTGGTGGCTCAGTTGGTAAAGAATCCCCTTGCCATGCAGGAGACACGGTTCGACCCCTGTGTTGGGAAAATCCCCTGGAGGAGGGCATGGCAACCCACTCCAGTATTCTTGCCTGGAGAATCCCAGGGACAGAGGAGCCTGGCAGGCTACAGTCCATAGGGTCACAAAGAGTCAGTCAAACACGACTGAAGAGACTTAGCACAAATGTATATTTGCCACTGTATCAGCACTTTCTGTACACAGTGATCGGTTATTTCCCCTTGAACTAAAGAAAAATTAAACAGATATTCTTATCATTTTTATATTTCTTCATTTTTCTTTATCAATATTTTTTATTTATCTTTATTTTTATTTAGTTTCTTATTTTGTCATTTTTTTAAGTCGCTCAGTTGTGTCCAAACTCTTTGCGACCCCATGGACTGTACAGTCCATGGAATTCTCCAAGCTAGAATACTGAGTGGGCAGCCATTCCTTTCTGATCTTTCTCAGTGTTTATTCGGCATTCCCAGGTTTTGTAGTTCCCTCAGAAGGCCACTAGAGGGTACTCTTTAGTTAGTATTCAGATTGGAAACATGCAGGAAGCTGTTCTTCGCTATAGGGCAGAGTAAAAAAACTCAGTGAGTTGAGTCTTCATTTTCATTTCTAGTGACTAAACCTCACTCAGTTCTATATAGACCCTTGCTTCCAGATACTATTTATTGACTAATCCTTACTTTCCCCATCCTGGACTTATGTAAGTGGATTATTATATGTCTGCCTCTGGTGGTGGTTTAAACTCCTTTAAGGCAAAGCTGATCTCTCTGGACAGTGTGCTCTGGAGACACACAGCAATAGGCTTGGAGACGTGTGCTGTCAGCTTGGAGTGCAATTGGGAATTTGTATTTATAACTAAATTGCAAGATACCCTATACCACCATTAGTATCAAAATTGTTTCCTGCTAATGATAGCAGAAAAAGTGGAAACAGTGGCTGATTTTATCATGGGATTCAAAATCACCAGGGATGGTGACTGCAGCCACAGAATTGAAAGATGCTTGCTCCTTGAAAGAAAAGCTATGCCCCAAGCCTAGATAGGGGGACTTCCCTGGTGGCTCAGACAGTAAAGCATCTGCCTACAATGTGGGAGACCCGGGTTCAATTCCTGTGTTGGGAAGATCTCCTGGAGAAGGAAATGGCAACCCACTCCAGTATTCTTGCCTGGAAAATCCCACAGATGGAGGAACCTGGTAGCCTACAGTCCGTGGGGTCGCAAAGAATCAGACATGACTGAGCGACTTCACTTTCACTTTAAACCTAGATAGTGTATTAAAAAGCAGAGACATTACTTTGAGAACAAAGCTCCCTATAGTCAAAGCTATGGTTTTTCCAGTAGTCATGTACAGATGTGAGAGTTGTACCATAAAGAAAGCAAGCACCAAAGAATTGATGCATTTGAATTGTGGTACTGGAGATGACTCGAGAATTCCTTGGACTGCAAGGAGATCAAACCAGTCAATCCTAAAGGAAATCAACAGTGAATATTCACTGGAAAGACTGCTGCTGAAGCTGAAGCTCCAACGCTTTGGTCAGTTGATGTGAAGAGCTGACTCATTGGAAAAGACTCTGATGCTGGGAAAGATTGAGCGCAGGAGGAGAAGGGGACGACAGAGGATGAGATGGTTGGGTGGCATCATCAACTCAATGCACATGAGTTTGAGAAAACTGTGGGAGACAGTGAAGGACAGGGAAGCCTGGCATGCTGCAGCCCATGGGATCTCCAAGAGTCAGAAACAACTTAGTAACAGAACAACAACAATGGTATCAGACTGCCAAACCTCTACAGTTACTCAGGACTGTCTGATACAAGTCTTTTCTTTGTTTTATCTAGGCAGTTGATTTCCCCAGCAAAAGCAGAACAAATAAAGATTTGTTCACACATTTATTGCACGATATAGACCAAAGGTTTACTATATTTGTCATCATTCACCCAAGCATAAACTCTAAAAGTCAGTCATTTCCTGTATTTTTTTTTTTTTTTTTCGCCCAGTGACCGTTGATTTATCCCATACCACGAGTTTCCTTTACAAACTTCCTTTCATGATGAAGCCTGTGTTTCAGGTTCTCACTTACACACCCAACTAAAAATGAGATATCATTTCTTGTTTTGTTCAATTAATCAAGTCCTCCTAATTCTGATGGTCTCCAGGAATATTCCATACAATCTTATTGCATGTTCCTATTTCCTTAAAGTTCTCTCGCTGTTGAATGTCAGCATTTATATAATACATCCTCATAAAATCCTTCTTTGTAATCATACTCTGCAATTAACAGAGCTCCGAGATTAAATCGGACCCCCAAGGTTACCGATTGAACTGTTCATCTGTCTAGGGCAGGGGTGTTGGTGGTTACTTGGGTGTGTGAATATGAACTTTCATCTGCTCAAGAAGAGCCAGAAGCTTGTTTTCTAGTTGCTACCAGGTTAAACTTCAGCTGAGCTTTTTATTGTTTATAATACGTGGAAATTCTCCCTCATAGGACTGAGTTCATCCTGTTTTCTAAGATCTAGATAAAACCCCATTGTGCAGCTTGTGAAAAGTCCCATATTCTCTCCAAAGCCTTCAAGAATTTCCAGGGGACTCAGCGCCTGTCTCCTGATCACATCAGGTCCCAAGTCTCTGGCTCAGCAGAAGTTGTTCAGTTGAGGAAATAGCTCACAGCAGCCATCACTACCACAGAGGCCAGTGGTAGAACTGAGTCTCTTGCTTCATTTTCCTGAACACCAGCCATTTTTCCCCCATGAAAGGATACTCATCCACATATGATATTTAGGTATGTATCTGACCTCTCTGGTGATTTGAAGAAATAAATGTAATTTACACTCACAAAAAATGTGAAGTGAATAGTATTTTGATGTTCATAGTCTTACCCAGAGATTATCATACTAAGTGAAATAAGTCAGAGAAACATAAATATCATATGATAGCACTTATATGTAGAAATCTGTAAATGTATTTACAAAGCAGAAAAAGACCCACAGACATAGGGGGAAAAATATGATTACTAAAGAGGTGGGAAGAATAAATTAGGAGCTTGGGATTAACATACATACACTACTATATATAAAATAATCAATAGGAACCTACTGTGTAGCACAGAGGACTATATTCAATATATTTTAATAACATAATAGAAAAGAATCTGAAAAGTACATAATATATATATGTTAGCTTCTAGTGTACAGCAAAGTGATCAGTCATATATATGTGATATATGATATATGTGTGAGATATGACATATATATATATATACACACGATTGAGTACTTTTCTGTACACCAGAAACTAACACAACATTGTAAGTCAATGATAGTCCAATAAAAAAATAATAAAGTAGATGTTCACAGCCTTCTAAAGTAAGTTACCCAGTCATGTCTACAACGAAAGTGCTAGCTTTCTGCCATTTACCTTGGCCCTTCTCTCCCCTCCTCATCTTCTATATCTCTCCTCATCCAAAAGCTGCTCATAGGAGTTTCAGATTTTTTTAACTGAATGGAATTTAGCCCTCTACCTCTCTCCTTGTACTCATCCATCTTTTAACTCCCAAGCAATCAGCAGAACAAAATGACCTTTCGTTTATTAGTGCCTCCCTCAAAGAAAATACCTTTGGTTATAAATAGCAGGGGAGATGCGTGCACATGCTTACATAGGGTAAGATGATCAAGCTGAATTGAGCCTTCAACTCATTTTTGATCTGGAAATTCCCTATAGCACATTTTAGCATTTATTCATTCAACAAAGAATTGTTGAACACTTACATAAAGAAAGAAATACACTTCCTTCTCTGTTGAACCTGATGTTTAGTGACTAATTAAAAGTTATAGTTGTCTGTAACTACTTCTATGCTCGGATAATTCCTGTATAGGAAGGATATGCAGTGCTTTGAGAAATGATGCAGGAAATGCCTTAGTCAATGTGCATTGCCTTGGCAAAATGCCACAGACAAAGGGCTTAAACAAAAGACGTTTATTTTGTTGCAGTTCTGGAGGCTGGAAACCTGAGATCAGGGTGCCAGCCTGGTCAGTTTCTGGTAAGGGCTCAATTCCTGAGTTTCAGACAGCTGCCTTCTTGCCATGGTAGAGAGAGAGGGACAAGGTCTGTACTGTCTCTTCTTAGAAGGGCACTAATCCCATCATGAAGGCCTCATCCCCATGACCTCATTCAACCTTAACCACCTCACACATACATTGGGGATTAGGGTTTCAACATATGAATTTAGCTGGGGGAGTGAAGGGGATATATATGTGATATAATGATTAATAGGAAAAATCAAAGAGAGAAAATGGAGCTGTGGCTCCATCAGATTTTGAAGGATCATCCTGGCTCTGATGTAGGTAAGAGATGGCAGGACTGGGGTTTAGATGTTGAGAGCCAGTTAAGCCATAGTTGCTGCTACTGCTGCTAAGTCGCTTCAGTCATGTCCAACTCTGTGCGACCCCATAGACGGTAGCCCACCAGGCTCCCCTGTCCCTGGGATCCTCCAGGCAAGAACACTGGAGTGGGTTGCCATTTCCTTCTCCAATGCATGAAAGTGAAAAGTGAAAGTGAAGTCGCTCAGTCGTGTCTGACTCCTCTCAACCCCATGGACTGCAGCCCACCAGGCTCCTCTGTCCATGGGATTTGCCAGGCAAGAGTACTGGAGTATTGCCTTCTCCGTAAGCCATAGTTACTTTAGCCCAAATGATGATTGTCTAGACCTGAGTAGGGAGGTGGTGGCAAGGATGGCCCAGGCTCTGGCCTAATCAAGGTCTCTCTGCTTCTCTTGTCCCCCTATCCATGCACATACACCTATGTGTACACTTTATTTCCTTTTCACATTCTGATACTTCCTCTCAACTTTCCTGGGGCTTCCCAGGTGGCACTAGTGGTAAAGAATCTGCCTGCCGATGCAGGAGACTCAGGATACATGGGTTTGATCCCTGGGTCAGGAAGATCCCCTGGAGTAGGAATGGCATCCCACTCCAGTATTCTTGCCTGGAAAATTCTATGGACAGAGGAGCATGTTGGGCTACAGTCCATGGAATTACAAGAGTCAGACACAACTGGGTAGCAAAGCACATAGCTAAACAGTTAAGACTCCAAGTGTCGGAGACAAATGACATGCTTCTAAATTATGCCTCTGTCACTTACTAGCTATGTTACCTTGCAAAAGTTATCTAACATCTCCATACCTCATTTTTCTCCTACCTCAAATGTGAATAATCATAGTTGTTTAGTGGATTCAGAGTTCTAATTTGGCAGGATGACAAATTCTGGATATCTATTGCACAGAATTTGTGAATATACTTAACACTACAAAACACTAAAAATTATATATTTTGTTGGGTTTTTTTAACCACAATTAAAAATAATGTATTTTTTAATAAGGGTAATCATAGTACCTGCTGTAACTTTGTTAGGAGGATATATGTCAATGTGGGTGAGGCCCTTAGAGCAGAGCCTGACATTCTGGAAGCCTGCATGGTGGTGGGGGCGAGGGGGGCAGGTAAGAGTGGTGTTTGAGCTATTCCCTGTTGGAATGCCAAGACAGGAGGCTCTGTCCTCAACCTGGGAATTTCCACAAGTAAATCTGTGAATCTGTGCCAAGAGTGGTCCCTTTGTTTCAGGATGAAGTCTGATTGTCTCTGGGTGTATTATCAGGCCTCTGTTTGTTCCAAGGTTCAAGTGTGATCCTCAGGAATATGGAAGGTAGATATATTGCTAAAAGCCCTCATTTAAAAAAAAGGGGGGGTCAGTATAAAATGTTATGTTACAAGGAGGGTTTAATAGCTCAAGCACAACACAGTAACTCTCCAGAAGATTTCATTTGCCTGGAGAATCTAAATAGCTTGTTCTCCCGTGCCAGTGACTGGCTCTCTCAGGAACTGTCTCCCCAGATTTCACAGAGTATAGCTTTGCCATTCAGCAGATTGCCTTCTGTCTGCTTTGGCATGTTCTTGACATGACCATGATACCAATTCATCTAATTTCTAGATTTGTTCATAACAATTATTCCTATTTCCCATAAGCAACAGGATTCTCCATTTCCCTGGGTGGAGGGTTTACCTCTTTTTACTTTTTCAGTAGCTTCAACTTCTGACTGGATTGACTTTTCAGACATTTTCTCTCCTGCATCTACCAAGCTCTGCAATTTAGGTTTGGCCCAACCAATCGATACTGCTCAGAAGTGTGTGACCAGGAAATTGAATTTCCATCCCTGCAACCAATTCTGAACAATAGCAGTAGAGAAGATCAGCTTATTTTATTCACCAGTGGTTCAGTATTATGATAGGTATGGTTCATATCAGAGTGCAGTAACCTTATTTCTTGAAATATTTCCAATTTTATGAAAATAATGACTTTGTACATAAAATATTTTGTGATTTTATGGGTAACTAGTTAGCTTAGTTGGCTATCTGTGTTTTTGAATAGTATCTTCATATTTGGTATCTAAGTCTTATATTTCTTTCCAATAAATGAAGTGCTCCAGAATAATAGATATGGAATAAATTACAAAAAATAAAAAAAACAAAAAAATAAAAATAAAACATAAAGTAAGTTTCATCTAAAAATATATTTTCATTTTTAACTTTAAAGTGTTAGCTTTTAAATAGTTTTAAAAAATGAAAGCAATTCTCTACCATTAGTAATCATAATATCATAACAATTGCTAAAATTCAGTTAATAGTCATCATAGGTGAAATGCCATCCTGACGGCTTCAAATTCGCTATCTCTTAGAGTCTGCACAGCACACTTCTTGAGGAAATTGAAAAAGCAGTGAGTCTCTGCAGCTTTCTGTAGATTACACACTTAGCAAATGGCAGAGATAAGACCCAAACCCAGGCAGCCTGACACCTGAGGCTGCGTTCTTAGTCACACTGCTCCACAGGCACTATAGCCCTGTTGATTTTTCCAGTCATAAACCCTGCTTTAATTTCTATGAATAGTAATTTGATTTTTCCCTTTCTCTGGACTGTAAATTTGTGTAATTGGATTTCTATGGACCTTTGCACCGAAGACAATATTTGAAGTGCGTTTATTTTTCAAAGTTATGATGTTAAGTGATTCCTGTGATATAAAAATGCCTCCCAAGAAACCAAACCCTCCCTCCCTCCCAGTCTATTATTTGACTAAAATTCTGATTGGCAGCTGTATTAGTTTCATAGGGCTGCCATAGCAAAGTATCATAAAATAGATGGCCAAGGACAACAGAAATATATTGTCCCACATTTGTGGAAGCCAGAAGTCTGAATTCAAGATGTCAGCAGGGCCATGTTACCTCTGAAGGTACTAGGGAAGTATGTTCCAAGCCTGTCTCCTTGGTTGTGGATGACTGTCTTTTCCCTCTGTCCTTATCTCTTCATATGAGGACACTGATCCTGTTGGATGGGGACCCACCCTAATGACTTTACCTTGGTTACCTCTAAAGACCCTATTTCTAAAGACAGTCACATTCTGAGGCTATAGGGATTAGGACTAAAATATATTTATTTGGGGAGATGCAATCCAAGCTGTAACATCAGCTTGTGAACCAGAGTAGTATGTGGAGTAAAGCCTTGTACCAGCAGTGTGTTTACCCAGTGATGTGGCTTGAGACAAATTTCCCTTCTGTGAACTAGGAGACTGGATTTGTTGGTTGCTGCTCTAATTTTTTTTTTAACTGAAATATAGTTGATTTACAATGTTGTGTTAGTTTCTGGTATACAGAAATTAAATTATATATATATATATATATACACACACATGCATATGTTCCTTTTCATATTCCTTTCCATTATGGTTTATTGTAGGGTATTAAGCATAGTTCCCTGTGCTGTACAGTAGGACATTGTTTTGTCCATTCTGTATATAATAGTTTGCATCTGCTAGTCCCAAACCATCCTGGTCTAGTCCTCCCCCACCGCCCCTCCTCCTTGGCAACAATAAGCAGGGCCATGGTGACTGCGGAGCAGTCTGTCCTCTATGTCAGTGAGTCTGTTTCTATTTTGTCAATAGGTTCATTTGCATCATATTCTAGATTCCACATGTAAGTGGTATCATATGATATAGGTCTTCCTGTCTTCATTTAGTATGATAATCTCTAGGTCCATCTATGTTTCTGCAAATGGCAATATTTCATTCTTTTTTTATGGCCATCTACTCTAATATTTTATGTCATATT
Source organism: Bos taurus (assembly GCF_002263795.3). Taxonomy (NCBI): domain Eukaryota; kingdom Metazoa; phylum Chordata; class Mammalia; order Artiodactyla; family Bovidae; genus Bos; species Bos taurus. The sequence continues at coordinate 19,474,185 of NC_037347.1, forward strand.
TGAGTCCTATTTTAACAGAACAGATGTACATATTCAACCTGTATTTAATAGATTTCCTTGTTGCAGCATTTTCATAAAAGCTTTAGGAAAGGGAGCTTCATCTTTCCACTTCTACCCTTTAGCCACAGAGGTAAGTGCTATACTTTAAAAAATGCACAATGTGAGAGTTGCCAGTTATTTGGGACAAAATGAGGACTACAGCCCAGGAGACAGCCCCTCAGATAGCTCTGAGAAATTTCTCTGAAGAGATAGGGGGTGTAGGTCAATATATATGTGATTTTGATGAAGGGGGAGTTCTTACAATTAAGCACTCATCTTTGCAAAAGGTTCCCCTAGTCTGGAGGAGCTGATGTCACCGTGAAGGGATTAAGAGCTTTCCTAGATAGGAGGAGATGCAAGAATTGAGCTTGTAGTATCAGCTCCTGAAAATATATAACTATCTGAAGACCTGTTCTGCCAGTTTTCCAGGGCACAGAGTGCCTCAGCCGTGATCTCCAGCCTGAACCCCCTTCAAGGGGCATTGAAGGTCAGCAGCTGTAGCAGCACGTGATTTGATCCTCAGAGGTTGAGGGCAAGTGCCCGTGGCAAGTGACAGTTTTGTAGTTGACAATGCCTCATGAAGGATCTCACCCACCCAGGTCTCCTCTCAGTAGGACCAGTGTGGGGGTCACCAAGGAGGAGATGTTCCCAGCATCTTGCCACTTTTCTAAGACCTTATTTTTCCCCTTCCTCTTCACCCACAGAGACAGACCAGCTGCCTCTTATTACTTTCACATATGGAGGCTCCTCTATTACAGATTTCCAGAGAAACTGAAACCTCTGTTGGACATTGAAGGAGCTACCTATTGAACTATGCCTGTCAATATTTATTGAGAAAGAAGGTTGACCTTTGACTTTAGCCTCTGTGACTTCAGGAGATAATTCCAATAGAAAACATTCTCAGAGAACAATGGATAGCAAAGGTTTCCACTGTTCTCACCTAATCTCCCCAACCTCACCCCCTCAGGACAGGAGGCCTCCTGCTGCAGATGAAGAAACTAAATCTCAAAGACACCCAGGAGTGCCTCTCAGTGGACAGAGGGGTGTTAGGTATGGACCGAGGCAGCTCAGTAGCCTTTCTCCAGAAAAACTCAGCTGCTCAGGGATTCCACTCCAGGCTGGTCAAGAGCCAGGCTGCCCACTGGACCAGCCTCTGTCTGATTTTTCTTTCCCTTCTACCCATCAAGTACTTGAATTCATTCTTGGATTTTTTTTTTGGTGTAATAAATTCATTTTTAATTTATATTATTACTAAGAGTTTTAAATGCCTTAAATAACTATGTTGTTACTTTTATTATGTACCTTTTTAGCAGAGGTTTTTGCTGTAAAGCATGCTGTTTTGAAAACTATATTTTTTTTTAAAAAGACAGACAAGAAGAGTGGTGAGCCATGTGTGGAGGGGAAAATTGGTATAATTACAGTGAACATTTATGGGTCAGTGGAACATAAGCCCCGAGGGAAAAACTCCGAAAATGGGGCTCTGAGAACCAGGGAGGCGGGGGAGAGGGGCTGCTTCTCCAGGCCACCTGGGAAGCCCGGGGCTACTTGGCTTGGCTATGCCAGCAGCACAGATGGCATCTCGGTGAAATGATTACTCTTTTGTTCCTTCTTTACAAGCATCTTGAAGACAAATATTTATGCCCCCTTTCTACTGAAGACATTTTCCCTCAGTGTGACTCATTCTCCTTCATCTTCAGATATGATTATTCTTTGAGCATTCTGAACAGGAAGTTGAGGCCAGCTGCAGACTTAGCACAGAGACAGCTAGTGATGTGTGTGTGCGTTTCTGTGTGTCTGTGTGTGTGTATATCTGTGTGTGTGCAAACATCTGTATCTGTATGTGTGTATCTGTGTGTGTGTAAGCACACAGGCAGAGTCTCACATTGGATACTGCATAGTAACTTCCTGTACAACATCAAAGTTGTTTACATTCCTGTGTTTTCATGAGGGTCTGCTGGAATAGGAATTAAATTAGATTTCACTCTGTATACCTAAGTAGCAACATTTTAAATATGTAATTGCTATCACAGCATGAATAAACCAGTAAAGGTAAAAAAAATCATACAAAAAAGCCCCTTTGTTCAGAAACTGTGCCATTTGAAGAGATATGGATGGACCTAGAGACTATCATATAAAGTGAAGGTCAGAAAAACAAATATCGCATATTAATGGAATATATATGGAATCTAGAAAAATAGTATAGATGAACTTATTTGCAAATCACAACTAGAGACACAGACATAGAGAACAAATGTATGGATACCTAGGGAGGGAAAAGAGTAAGGGTAGGGTGAAATGGGAGATTTGGATTAGCATATATACACTACTATATAATAGATAACTAATGATACTTAACTATATAGCACAGGGAACTATTCAATACTCTGTGGTTACCTAAATGAGAAGGAAGTCCGAAAAAGGGGATATATGTATACGTGTGGCTGATTCCCTTTGCTTTGCAGCAGAAACTATCAGAACATTGTAAAGCAACTATACACCAAGAAGAAAAAAAAAAGCCCCTTCGTCCATACTTAATTGCTGAACAGACATGTTGTTCAGAAAGTATGAATCCCCATTCCTCATGTAGTAAACTGGTCAAGTAGTTAATCATTTGAGTAGAACTTTTCTTTGCCATTAATGGTTCTTAGACTACATTTCAAAGCCATTCTGTCCTTTTAGATAATGAGCCATTAGGAATGAATCTTCATTCCTTAAAGGCTGGATGCTCAGGCTCAACTGTGTTGGCAATTGACCTAAACCAATATGAATATGAACATATTCGGGTTCTTTTTGATGGTGACTGCAGCCATGAAATTAAAAGACGCTAACTCCTTGGAAGGAAAGTTATGACCAACCTAGATAGTATATTCAAAAGCAGAGACATTACTTTGCCAACAAAGGTCCATCTAGTCAAGGCTATGGTTTTTCCTGTGCCCATGTATGGATGTGAGAGTTGGACTGTGAAGAAGGCTGAGCACCAAAGAGTTGATGCTTTTGAACTGTGGTGTTGGAGAAGACTCTTGAGAGTGCCTTGGACTGCAAGGAGATCCAACCAGTCCATTCTGAAGGAGATCAGCCCTGGGATTTCTTTGGAAGGAATGATGCTAAAGCTGAAACTCCAGTACTTTGGCCACCTCACGCGAAGAATTGACTCATTGGAAAAGACTCTGATGCTGGGAGGGATTAGGGGCAGGAGGAGAAGGGGACGACAGAGGATGAGATGGCTGGATGGCATCACTGACTTGATGGACGTGAGTCTCGGGAGTTGGTGATGGACAGGGAGGCCTGGCGTGGTGCGATTTATGGGGTCGCAAAGAGTCGGACACAGCTGAGCAACTGAACTGAACTGCCAGTGAAGTTCAAGATGGTAAGAGTTGGCTACTTTTGTATCATCTCACCACTTGGTTAGAAAGAAAACAAGCCCCACATGAAATTCTGATTTATATGAGGATAGTTGTTGACTACAATCAAGTAAGAATGAAATAAACATGTCAGAAGACCAATTCTGTCCCTCTAGATGCTTGTCCACTGTTTTCAAGCTTTGCTGAAGGCAAAAAAAACCCCCAAATTCCAGTCAATATTTTGTCATCATTATCGATAAAAGTTTTCAGTATTCACAGCTGGACACTGGGTATTTCCCAAGGGGTAATTCTTGATCATTTTGTCCCTGAGTTTCTCTCTTCCATGGAAATCCTGCACACCCAACAATATGATCTTGGACTCCTACAGAGACTGTCTGTAATCAGACTGCTTGTCTTACTATGACTACTTTTTGGACATTGCATCTGACTGTCTTGTCACTTGAACTCTGTGTTGGTCAGCAGGCTTCTCTTTCCTGCAAAATCAGCAGCCTCAAGATGTCTCCATTTCTACTCATATAGCCATCATTCCTTCTGGCCACCTGAGCTTGAAGCTTACAGATTTGGTTTTGTTTTTAAAGTTTTTTGATGTAGACCAGTTTTTAAAGGCTTTATTCAATTTGTTACAACATTGCTTCTGTTTTATGTTTTAAGTTTTTTTTGGCCCTGAGACATGTGGATCTTATTTCCCCAAACAGGGATTGAACCCCCACCTTCTGTGTTGGAAAGCTAAGTGTTAATCACTGGACCACCAGGGAAGTCCCTGCAGTCATCTGTTAACAGAGCCACCTCCTTCAACTCCCAATTGCCATCATTCACTCGGTTGTCCCAGCATTTCCTTCATCTCTGTTCCTTTCCTTTGATCTCTACCCTCAGCCAGAGCCACATCACCATAGGTCAACAGCTTTTTTTTGTTCTCTGCATCTTACCCATTCAGTTCTTTTATGTGATGCCAAACCAGCCTTCCCCAAACCATCTTGATTAGATCACGCTCCTGTTGAAAGACTTTTCGAGGAGACTTTATTTCATAGTGGAAGATGTTCAAACTTCTTGAGATTGCTCCCAGGTCCCAGTAGACATGCACTGCCTTGTTTCCTCCTTCACAGGGCACGCTTCTATCCAGCTGGAGTTCTCAGACACAGTCCCTCAAATATGTTACAAGTAGAGGACATTGCTTATTAGGTTTTGGGTTTTTTTTCCATGATGACCTTGCTTTCCTCATTCAAGTTATGCCTGAAACACACACACACACACACACACACACACACACACACACAGAACCCCTTGCTAAGTATCTCAAGTGCCTGAACATTGTAATTAAATAAATGAGTAAACTGGCTTTTAAAGTAGATGTTGCTACTTACTGGTTCTAGTGTGGCCTCAGGCATATCATATAACATTTCCGAGCCTCAGTTTTCACATTAGTTACCATGGGACCAAGGCCTATCTGCATGCTGCTCATCCTTAATTCATTTTTGTTTCCTTTCTCTGCCACCTATCCTCCCCAGAAAGCCTTTCGTGACCTCACCAATCGCAAATTCTCTCTTATCTGAGCCCATAGCACACAGTTTTGGGAAATCATCATTTGCCTCTTTGAAGAGCCCCTTGATTCTTCCTCATTGTTTCCTGGGACCGCACATTGCTTCCTGCACTAGAGTGTGTGAATGCTTTGGTTACAGTGCTCTGTTGTGTGGTCATAGCACCCAGGGCACTTTGTCTCACATTTTCTCACCTGTTCTCACAATGTCTTGGGAGGAGGATGCAATCACTGTTTGGTAGAAGGCAAAGTGAGAGTTTTGGGGCTTCCCAGGTTACTCATGGTAAAGAATCTGCCTACCAATGCAGGAAAAACAGAAGAGGCAGGTTCAATCCTGGGTGGGGAAGATCCCCTGGAGGAAGAAATGGCAACCCACTCCAGTATTCTTGCCAAGATAATCCCATGGACAGAGGAGTCTGGTGGGCTACAGTCCATGGGGTTCCAAAGAGTTGGACACGACTGAGCGACTGAGCACACACACAAAGGGAGAGTTCAGAAGGCTGAAGTGATTTGCCCAAAATCACTCAGAGACCAAGTGACAGAAGTAGTTGAATTCTAAGCCTGCGGCTGTCTCCTCTCTCCCAAAGCTTTAGCCTTGGGGCAGGAACTTATTTTGTATTTCTAATATTTCAGTATTTAAGTTTGTAATCATTATAGGTCCCGGTCCTGATTAGTATTGAGATGGCATTCTATGAATATTTTTGAAGAAGTCAATAAATGCATACTATGGACAATATTAATAAGTCAAAATTATCCCAGAAGTCTGAGGGCCAATTCTCTATGTATAGGTGGTAGATGCTTGTGCTTAATCTCCCCACCATTTGCCCTGTTACCCTGAGGGTTAAAAGCACAATGTTTTCATTCTGAAACATAAAATCATGAGGTTAAGTGAAGTATTCCATGTCATCAGCCAAGAAGATCCAGAATTCATATACAGGTTCTCTAAAGTAGTTCTGTGTGGCTGGGAGCACTATCAACTCCAGCATTGTGTTCATAGCTCTTTATCCTTTGGCTAAGATCAAGAAGAGCATTTGTTCCTGAGGCTTTTAACAACGGACTTCTCCATCCAAAGATAACATATTTAGACTGTATGTGCGTTACAAAGAATAGAGTCCCTTTAGGCAGGAAAATTTTAAACAAGAGGTTATTTGAATCCCCTTGGATGCCATTCTTCTATTGACGTTGTTCCTGTAAAATGCCGCAGGAGACCATTCCGTGCTGCTGGATGTACTCTGAGCCTGCATACCAGGAAGTACTCCTGAGTCAGGGAGGGGTAAGGAACATTTTCTTTCTTACAGAGTATTGACATTGTGCTTTTGCCTCCCTGTTGACAATACACACACACACGCACACACACGATTCTAGGGTAGGTGGAGTGTGGCTCAGAAGAATCAGTGTGACAATCAAACTACCAGAGAAAGAAACAGATTGCACCTATATGCCCTGAACATGAAGAACAGAAGTAGACAGACATTTGCAGGATACTTAACAAATTTTTAATTACTTGAGTTTCGTATTAAGGTCAATTAAAGAAACAATAAAGGAGGACAGAAAGTATGGAAGGGGAGGAAACAGAACGGAGGCAGAGGGTGGAATGAAAAAATGAGGACAAAGAGAGGAAGAGGAAAGAGAAAGAAAGCGAAACATCACGTCAGCGGCTCCTGGGTTCTGAGGTGAGCTCGCTGGTCGTAGGTCAGCAGCTTTAGTCACACATCCTGTTATTCACTTTGGGCATCAGAGCACTTTTTTGCTACCCTTTGAAATTTCCATACTGTCTACAATGATCTTGGAGCACGCTTTCTTTACTGGGAAACTGTTTATGTGCTCTTATTCTCAATCTTTGAGCTTGTTTTTTAAAGGTTTTATTTTTGCATGAAGTCCAGACTGTTTTGAAATGGGTAAAATGATGCATTTGGTCTCGATTCTTTCCATCTGAATCTTGATCTTAGGCCACTTGAACAATTTCTGAATATAGTAGAAATGGCTCCTGGATACAAGAATTGAAACACAACATTGAAAAATATTAATTATCATTATCATTGTTTTGAAAGAGGACAAATTTTAATTTAGGAGAGCTGTGTTTTAATTTGGGCTGTTCATTTGACTAAACTGTGGTTGACTGTCAGCTTTCTCATTTACAGAATAGAGACCTCATGCCTGTCTAGTTCGCATGAAAATGCCATGAGGTCCAGTGTGCCTCATCACGGCTCTGGCATCAAGGAGACAGTAATGAGTCAGTTCCTCCCTCCCAACCACCAACCCCCCCCTACAATGGCACTCCCATCAACTGAAAAAATATATACATATAAAGAACTCTTCCTGCTTTTTAATTTCCACTGGTCATACTGAATGGAATAATTACATTAGCTCATAAAGCACAAAATCATGTTTGGAGCTGCAGCTCTGTATACTCTAAGCTCAGAGCAATGTAACTCTGATTCTCTGTGAAATGTTATCTGGATCTGTTGCTACTTCTATAAGGGTACTGACCTCAAACTACTGTATTTCAGAACCCTTTATGAGCAGGACAAGATGCAGCCACTGGCTACAAATTCTGGACTCCAGAATATTTACAGAACTAAATCAAGGATTTCAACTTTACCTTAGATTAAAATATTACTTCTATCCACTTGTGTCATATTTCATACTCCCAACAGGAATAGATTTATATCTTATAAAGCTTAAAAGATAATGACTAATTAAATAAACTGTATGACTTCAGGGAAGATTAGAAAATTACAATAATTCCAAGTAATGCTGTTTTCAGCCAACAAAACCCAGAGAATTTTGAATCTTAGAACTGGAAGGAACATAGACATCCTTTAGCCTAATCATTGGCCCAGCACAGAGACTGCCTTGATCACAGACCTGATAGCTCTTCCTGGGAATGTAGAATGACCTAACACGTATTGCCTTTCAAGGCAGCCTGATACGTCACGAGGGAGCTCTGGTCATTTAGAAACCCGTCTTTATAAGGATCTGTTTGTCTGCCTGTCTGTACTGCCCACCTTTCGCTCTCAATTCTGAGTAAGAAATTTCTGCTAATTTTTTTTCCTTGAAATTGTTTTCACTTTGGGGAATAACTGGCATGCCCTCTCTAAGCATCGTCTTTTTTAGGCTTGCCATTCTGGTTTTGGAATCTATCCTCTCGTGAAATATTTCTAGAATCACCAACATCCCTGTTCCAATGAAAACTGTGGTTATCTACTTCAGGCAAACCCTAACCAAGCTGGCATAACAGTGAAACGATCATCTCCTTGTGAGAGTCTTTTGACTGTGAAAGCCAAAGTTTATTTTGAATTTTTTGTTCTGTTGCTTTTTTAATTTCACTTTATTTCTTTTTATACAACCCACACCATTACTTATAATGTGTTTATGACAAATGAACCTTCTAAATCTTTTTCTCCAATACCTATATAATACTTTTTTTTTAAAGGAATTTTTACCTTAAATGTTTCCAGATCTTACCAGCCTATGGCTATGAATGAGGTTATGTTAGCTATAAAATTTTTAATTTCATTAGCTTTCCACACATTTGCTAAAGTAGTTGTTTATGCAACCCATCTTATTATTTCAGAGTATCCCTAAGGTGTCTCAAAAGAACAAGCCCCCCTTTGTTGGCATCACGTCTCCCCTACCCGTCTAGGCAGTTCTCTGCATCCCCAAGGCTCAGTGGGTCTGGCTGCTCCCCAGCGAATCAGGTGGACACCACAAGACCATGCCTCTACAGCTGCTCCACTGACATTAAATTTGCTCCCTTCATTCCTGATATTGTACAGAATTACATGCAATATCTTTTACCTTCCAGCTCTCTGCTCTCCCCAAGGTCCAAAGATTTGTCCCTGGGAATGCATTTAAGTAGCAGGCGCCATGTTCCCTTCTGAATGGCTCTCCTATCTGAGAGCTGAGGTTTGTTATTGGACTAAGCTCCCAGTGCCCAATGCTTTCCATTCCACAAGGAGCTTTCTCCAAAGAAACCACTAACCCCCTTGAAAAAAATCTTTGATTAGATCTTTCAAACCACATCCTTTATTTGTACCATGAACACTTTTATAGGATCATTAAACATTCTTCAAAGCCACCATTTTGAATTCCTCCATAATCTCCATCTTATGGATATACCATGCTAGAATATATTAGCCCATTTTTCAATTGCTTAGAATATTGGGTATTTTATGTGTGTAGCTTATTATTTTAAGCAAATATTATACTTTATCTTACTCTTTTATACTCTTAACTCAACTTATTGTTTAGTAATTTGCAGATAATTTGATACCTTAATTATGTCATTTGATATATTAGCATCATTTTTAACTTTTGGCTTTTAGATATGCATTTTTAAGATGAATCTCTAACATTTTTACCATCACACCAAATTTTAGTTGCTTAGAGATCCAGATTTTATGTGTTAGTCTGAAGAGCTTCCATAGCTTTTGAAGTGAGAATCTCTGTATAAAAGAGAAACATAAATATATAAGGAGTAAATCAAAATCTTTCTTGTAATTTCAAATGTCACTAAATAGTAATATCAGCTGCTAACTGACATATTTCCTAGTAATCACTTCAAGCCCTTCTCATTAAAAATATATCATATAAAATGAATTATAGAATTAAAAGAACCTGCAGATATGGTCTACTTCAAGGACCTAATTTTAACAAGTCATTTTTTACCCTCCTGGTATATCCTAAGGACAAAACAAATATTTGTTGTAAAAAAGTAAACCCCAGACCTTATCCTTGTGAAATGGGTGATAGAGGACTGAATAAAAGTGAAAGAGGTATGATTCAACTCTCTGGTAGGAAAACGGTGGGTTCCCAAAGCAAGTAGCACGTAAGCCACACATTTAAAAGGAACAAAGATTTCGGCGTGTGAGTATGTGGGTTGACTAACAGACTTGAAAGGACATGGCATATTGGGTACTGAATTTCTGTTACTATAGTATTGGAGTATACAATATCCTTACTGGTAACCAAAGATGAAGTTTCAAAGATGTTAGTCTGATAGTAAGAACCTGGGTATAAGGAGCATAAGAAATGTATAGATTATCTACCATAAAACAGGAAAAAAAAATCAAGGTTATTCAAGTAAGAAAATGACATGTCTCAGAAAGACATTTTTGATAACATTATGGAGGATGGATTATAGGCTGGAGGGGAGAGATAAGGCTTTTATTTGTCAGTGTGACAGACAATTTTATTAGTAAAGCACCTAACTTATGAGACTCATCTGTGTGAAATGAAACAGGTTCATCTCGACTTGTCCAAGGTTTTTGGAAAATGGTTAAGTTTTTTGGTATTTCTTTTTTTATTTGCATGTGAGCAGTATTAGACTCCGCAGAAGGCAATGGCACCCCACTCCAGTACTCTTGCCTGGAAAATCCCGTGGACGGAGGAGCCTGGTAGGCTGCAGTCCACCGGGTCGCGAAGAGTCGGACACGACTGAGCGACTTCACTTTGACTTTTCACTTTCATGCATTGGAGAAGGAAATGGCAACCCACTCCAGTGTTCTTGCCTGGAGAATCCCAGGGACGGCAGAGCCTGGTGGGCTGCCATCAATGGGGTCCTACAGAGTTGGACACGACTGAAGTGACTTAGCAGCAGCAGCAGCAGTATTAGACTTGGAGAAGGCAATGGCACCCCACTCCAGTACTCTTGCCTGGAAAATCCCATGGATGGAGGAGCCTGATAGGCTGCAGTCCATGGGGTCATGAAGAGTCAGACACGACTGAACGACTTCACTTTCACTTTTTACCTTCACGCATTGGAGAAGGAAATGGCAACCCACTCCAGTATTCTTGCCTGGAGAATTCCAGGGACAGGGGAGCCTGGTGGGCTGCCGTCTATGGGGTCGCACAGAGTCGGACACAACCGAAGCAACTTAGCAGCAGCAGCAGTATTAGACTGGCCCTCAATGTCTCTTGATGAAACCTTTAAATAGATAGAAAATAGAAAAACTTGAAAAAGGGTATTGGAACCTCTGCTACCCGAGTTTTGGAAGATAATTGATCCAAAGCTATGAAACTCAACATCTCACCAATCCTATATTTCATTTGATTGGACAGTGTGTCAAGAGAATGCCTCAGGCCTGCTTTGTCCATTAACAGGCCAGTTGTGAGTCAGAGTCTCAACATGAGGACATTTTCATTTACCTTTTCATAGTCACAGCAATGCAGTTTCCCCACCCCCGCCAGAGTACCATTCTGGCCTAAAGTCTCTATGGAGAAGGTTATTTTCTGCCACAGGAAGGGAGCAGAATATCCAAATACAACCCAAGGGCTCCATCATCATTCTGCTAGCCAGGGGAAGCTGAGGTTTTACTACTGCCTGGAACCCACGTGCTTTATGTGATGGGGATCAGCACTGTTAATTAGCTGCTTTAGAGTTCTCAATCCCCTGTGGCTTTGGAAACACTTGTTAACCCACAGTGGGAGGAGAAGAGCTGGAAGTGATTGGACTGCAGTCTGAATTTACTATAATTCAATAGCCACCTTATCTTTCAGAATCCTGGTCCAGAATCTGTTGAAAATTACAGTTGATTTCGATCATTCTCAGCGACACATCCTGGGAGAAGAGGACGATTGCAGTTCAGGGTTTCTTGAAGCCACAGAAATGTGGAGTGCTGCGGAACTGATCGATGCTGCTCTCTGAACCCACATGGGCAATTTTCCAGAGGCTAGAAAAGAGATTCCAGGGTAGGAGAGAGGGAAATCAGTTGATGTCGCACAGCTCATGTAGAGTGCCCAGGAAATCTGCATTTCTGATCTCTTGCCAAAAGAAACACTGCTGGTTCCCACCCCTGCACCCTACCATTCTCACTACATAGAGCTGGCACTCAATAAACCCATAATTCTTCTCCTTAATACAATTCTCATGACATAACCTGACCAACCACATGAAACCTAATCAAGAAAACAACCGTTGTCATTGGCAACAATTGCAGGAGTTGCATCACAAGCAAACCACATTCTTTACAGAGCAGAATGTTAGAGTTCAGTTCAGTCAGTTCAGTCGCTCAGTCATGTCTGACTCTCTGCTACCCCATGAATTGCAGCACGCCAGGCCTCCCTGTCCATCACCAACTCCCGGAGTTCACTCAAACTCATGTCCATCGAGTCGGTGATGCCATCCAGCCATTTCATCTTCTGTCGTCCCCTTCTCCTCCTGCCCCCAATCCCTCCCAGCATCAGAGCCTTTTCCAATGAGTCAACTCTTCAGAAACTGCAGAAACATGTCGCTAGCCTTTGTCAAGTACATGATAATTATTAATTAAGGAAAGCTTCATAGGAAGGTCCATATCAAAATTTAAAAAAGAAAACCCATGTAAAGTTTAGTTATGTTGGCATCTTTTCCATCATGGCTTCTCAGGACTATTTCAGCTGAAGCATGGCTCTTGAAACAACCACCAGGGAATTTCCCTGGCTTCATCTTTCAATGCAGGAGACACAGGTTTGATCCCCGGTCCAGGAGGATTCCACATGCCGCATAGCAACTAAGCCCGTGTGCCACAAGTACTGAGCCTGAGTGCTGTACTTGCAGAAGCCCTAGAGCCTATGCTCCCCAACAAGAGAAGCCACCCCAAGGAGGAGCCTACTCACCACAATTAGAAAGTAGCCCCCACTCCAGGCAACTAGAAAAAGCCTGTGCTTAGCAAAGAAGACCCAGCACAGCCAAAAATAAGTAAATAGAATTAAGTTGGAAACTAATTTATTTCTACATGGTATTGCAAACTGTAATATTATACTGGTGTTTGAAACCAGAATGTCTTTGTAGTTCAAAAAACTTTCCAAAAAGTTCCATCTGTTTTAAAGTGGGCTTAGTTTCAGACATTAACATGGTATTAAAAAAATAATGTTTTGAAACATTAAAGTTAATTAGCTTAACAAATAAAAAAGGTGACCCCTGGTGTACTACCTACGGATTTTTCAAGTGTATATTTCAACCCATTCCATGCTATGCCCTTCATTATAGCTTTGTTCGGGCCTGAAAGATTTTACTCTTTACTGTTTATTTTATTCTTTCAGTCAAAAAGAACTGATGGGATTTTGAGTCTCCTTTTGTCCATTTAGAATCTCATTTGGCCTTCACTTTCATCTTTGATTCTTCATCCAAGAATGCTCCAAGACTTTGATTTACAGCTATAAATTTTAAAAGAACAGTCCTCTTTTTTTTTTTTTTTGGAAGTTGTTTCTTGGAATCATGGAAATGTATTTCCTTGATCACCTGGACAGTTATGGGTTAAGGGAAGAAATTCTTCCTTGATTTTCTGTCACTTATCTCTCCTATAGATAAGTTCTGTTCAAATCCTGGGTCAGGAATTTGTGAACTCCAGCAAGTTGCCTGGCATTTTTTGACTCATCAGATCAGATCAGATAAGTCGCTCAGTCGTGTCCCACTCTTTGCAACCCCATGAATTGTAGCATGCCAGGCCTCCTTGTCCATCACCAACTCCCGGAGTTCACTGAGACTCGAGTCCATCGAGTCAGTGATGCCATCCAGCCATCTCATCCTCTGTTGTCCCCTTCTCCTCTTGCCCCCAATCCCTCCCGGCATCAGAGTCTTTTCCAATGAGTCAACTCTTCGCATGAGGTGGCCAAAATACTGGAGTTTCAGCTTTAGCATCATTCCTTCCAAAGAAATCCCAGGGCTGATCTCCTTCAGAATGGACTGGTTGGATCTCCTTGCAGTCCAAGGCACTCTCAAGAGTCTTCTCCAACACCACAGTTCAAAAGCATCAACTCTTCGGCGCTCAGCCTTCTTCACAGTCCAACTCTCACATCCATACATGACCACAGGAAAAACCATAGCCTTGACTAGACGAACCTTTGTTGGCAAAGTCATGTCTCTGCTTTTGAATATGCTGTCTAGGTTGGTCATAACTTTCCTTCCAAGGAGTAAGCGTCTTTTAATGTCATGGCTGCAGTCACCATCTGCAGTGATTTTGGAGCCCAGAAAATAAAGTCTGACACTGTTTCCACTGTTTCCCCATCTATTTCCCATGAAGTGATGGGACTAGATGCCATGATCTTTGTTTTCTGAATGTTGAGCTTTAAGCCAACTTTTTCACTCTCCACTTTCACTTTCATCAAGAGGCTTTTTAGTTCCTCTTCACTTTCTGCCATAAGAGTGGTGTCATCTGCCTATCTGAGGTTATTGATATTTCTCCTGGCAATCTTGATTCCAGCTTGTGTTTCTTCCAGTCCAGCGTACTCTGCATATAAGTTAAATAAACAGGGTGACAATATACAGCCTTGATGGACTCCTTTTCCTATTTGGAACCAGTCTGTTGTTCCATATCCAGTTCTAACTGTTGCTTCCTGAACTGCATACAAATTTCTCAAGAGGCAGATCAGGTGGTCTGGTATTCCCATCTCTTTCAGAATTTTCCACAGTTTATTGTGATCCACACAGTCAAAGGCTTTGGCATAGTCAACAAAGGAGAAATAAATGCTTTTCTGGAACACTCTTTCTTTTTCCATGATCCAGCGGATGTTGGCAATTTGATCTCTGGTTCCTCTGCCTTTTCTAAAACCAACTTGAACATCAGGAAGTTCACGGTTCACGTATTGCTGAAGCCTGGCTTGGAGAATTTTGAGCATTACTTTACTAGCGGGTGAGATGAGTGCAGTTGTGCGGTAGTTTGAGCATTCTTTGTTCCAGGGTCAATTAAATGCAGCCGCGTATCAAATTATGCTTTGTAAATAAATACATATGACTTGCATCCTGCTCCAGTGTAGTCAGAAACTGATATATTCCCTTTCATATGACATGAATCTTTAGAAGATTACAAATGAATTGAAGATTGGTGTAGGAGTCTGACCAAAGAAGACTTATGAGAGAGAAGACTTGGGAGGACAGCTAAGATTACATAGCCAGGGGAAAGAAGGATGTTCTAACATATCTTTGATTAACAGACAGCGCTTCTTCACAGAGGTAGAAAGCAGAGGTTTACTTTAACTTAGGATGGATTAGAAGAAGTGGCCTTAATTTATACATGCAGGTGCTGTTTTATATTAATACCAGTATTTCTCAACCTGGCTGTTGTTCAGTTGCTTAGTCATGTCAGACTCTTTGCAACCCCATGAACTGCAGCATGCCAGGCTTCCCTGTCCCTCACCATCTTCCACAGTTTGTTCAAACTCATGTCCATTGAGTCAGTGATGCCATCCAACCATCTCATTCTTTGTCACCCCCTTCTCCTTATGCCCTCAATCTTTCCCAGTATCAGTGTCTTTTCCAATGAGTTGGCTCTTCGCATCAGGTGGCAAAAGTATTGGAGCCTCAGCATCAGTCCTGCCAATGAATATTCAGGGTTTATTTCCTTTAGGATGGACTGGTTGGATCTCCTTGCAGTCCAAGGGACTCTCAAGGGTCTTCTCGAGCACCACAGTTCAAACGCATCAATTCTTCAGTGCTCAGCCTTCTTCATGGTCCAACTCTCACATCCATACATGACTACTAGAAAAACCATAGCCTTGATTATATGGACCTTTGTTGGCAATGTGATGTCTCTGCTTTTTAATACACTGCCTAGGTTTGTCATTGCTTTTCTTGCAAGGAGCAAGCATCTTTTAATTTCATGGCTGAAGTCACTGTCTGCAGTGATTTTGAAGCCCAAGAAAATAAAGTCTGTCACCGTTTCCATTTCTTCCCCATCTCTTTGCCATGAAGTGATGGACTGGGTACCATGATCTTGGTTTTTTGAATGTTGAGTTTTAAGCCAACTTTTTCATTCTCCTCTTTGACCTTTATCAAGAGGCTCTTTAGTTCCTCAGCCTGGGGTTGCTCTCAAACTTGGCTGTACATCGGAGTCACCTGAGGAGCTTTAACAAATTGCTGATGCTGGGTCCCACCCCCAGAGATACTTACATATTCAGTTTAGGGCATGACCTATACATTGAAATTTTAAAAAAAGTCTCTAGGCGATCCTCATATGCCACTAAGGCTGAGAACCACTGTTCTCTAGATTGAGAGACAGGAGAATGAGTTCTATCCTGGTGTGTGAGGTTCACATTATAGTTTCTCCAAGAGGTTTGGACCTTTTTTTTTTTTTTTCCAAAAGCTTCTGGCTAACATGAATCATATTGCTCTGAATGGTGTAATGCATTAGCTCATTTGTACTATCATCTAGGGGCACATAGTTTGGAAGGGGCCATGAATCAAAGGACAGTTGGTGAAGGAAGGAAACAAAATGAGTAGTAAAAGTCCCAAAGTATTAGAAGCCTTGCATGAAGTAAAGATGGCAAATATAAACCCACAGAGGGAAAAGGGTGTGGGTTTTGGGATGTTTTGACCCAACATCCCTTTGGGTCATCACATTCTATTTCACAAATTGGATTTAAATTTCATGGTATTTTATCCCTGATTTTAATACCACATGTCTCTAAATACATTGTCACAAAATTCTCAAGGATCACTAGAATAAAATTGCTTGTAATTCACTATTTCTTAAGTGAATGCATAAGTTATAGCACTTCGGTGGAGAGGATGCTACAGCTATCCAAAGTGTCTGTGAGTGTATTTGGTCTGTGCCAAGTGGTTTTGGACAGGACCAAATATCAAGGACTTTTTGGCATGGAACCAAATGTTGTATTGACTTCTGAGATAGGATAAGATGCTTCTGCCAATATCAAGGACTTCTTGTGTGGACCACTTATCTTATGGACCAGATGTCTTATGGATGAAATATCTTATGAATGTTTTGGACAGAATAAAATATCCAAAACCTTTTGCTGTGGAACAAATGTCTTGTTAATGTTTTGGACAGGACCAAATGTTCTGCAAAGATATGTTCAAAACTCATCACTTTCTAATATTTTACTACATGTTGTTATTATCTATTTGTCTGTTGTGTCTGTATGGTAGAAACACTATAGAGTCATGAGCCACTGTAAAGAAGCTTCTCTTCCCAACTCCATGTTCAGTGATGACATGTTTGTAGCTTGAAATTGGCTGCACTGAGGGTATTTATATCATGGGAATAAGTAAATGCTACAAATTACAGATTGTTTCATCTCTTGTTTAAAGAGACTTAAAACATACTTAAAGAGTACTCCTACTTAAAGAGTAATGGAGAAAATGTTAACCAGGCAGGTTAAAGTTGAGTGTCTGTAGATATTACATTGTGAAGAACATATAAAAAATTAAGCAAACATTCCTCTAGAATTTTTAAAGTGTTATCTGATATAGCAAAGAAATTACCCTAGTTATTGACAAATGAGTGGAATTCTGAACATACATTTTTGTTACTTCACTTTTGTCTTGTTAATATAAACCAAAATATCAACCAATAGTCATGTCCGAACATGCAACCTTAGTTTGATTACATTTACAAGAGCTTAACTAACATCAATAAATGCATTCTGGGAGAGTCAAATGGTTTTATGGAATTAACGATTTAAAGACTCTTGTGCACTTTTTATAATACAAACTTTATATGGAGAAGTTTTTAATAACTCTCTATGTATAATTTTTCCCAGAAAACTAGTTGCTACTTATTTACAATTTAATTGCCAAAACCCCTATGAAAAATAACTGTCACCACTGTTCACTAGTGAAATGTAATTAAAACCTCAATATGATACTACTACACTTTTACCAGAATGGCTAAAATTGAAATTACTGGAAATATCTAATGTAGACAAGAATATAGAGCATTAGGACTCACACACTGCTGGCCAGAGTTGAAAAGATCACTTTGGAGAACTGTTCAGTAGTATCTACCAAAAGTAAACATACGTGCACCTATGCTCCATCTGTCCCCTCCTGGGCATCTATCCAACATAATGAGCGCTAATGTCTGATAAAATAGATGAGCAAGAATGTTTATACCAGCTGTATTTATAATAGCCCAGACTAGATACAGTCTAAATGTCTACTGATGGTGAAATGAATAAAGTGCAATATAGCCAAACGGGAATACTTCAGAGAACTGAAAAAGAAAAAAATATGGTTACACACAACAGCAAGGATAATCTCATAGTCATTATGTTGAATGAAAGAATACAGATGCAAATGGTATATGCTGTTGGTTTCTACTTATATGAAGTTCAAGAACAGGCAAAACAAATTCATACTGGGAGAGGTCAAAATAGTGGTTACCTCTGGGGGGGAGTATTGACTGAGAATATCAGTTTCTGTATTTTAATATGGGTGTTGATGACATATGTAAGACACATTAAAAAATCAAACTAGACACTTGTTATGATTTTTGTATTTTATGTAAATTTATGATATATCATTTAAAAGGTAAACATTAGTTTAAATAATCCCCCCAAGACTGATGGCAACTTCCTAGTGTAATCATAGCATACTAGGTTTTTACCAGTTAGAGATGAACTTGTAACTGTCCCCTCTAGGGCTGTGCAAGGCACAACTTGCAAACCACGTGCTGCAGCCCTGGCCACTGTGACCTGCAGAATCTTCTTTAAATGAAGCTTTTATAACATTACTGATTTCTCTTGATTCTGTGAGATGTTTTCAACCAATAGCCATAAATCCAAACTGCAGTTGACATTTTCACTTGAGCTAACAGGATTTTATGTTTATCCAAATGGATCTGTATGTTGTTTTGTTTGATCTGCTCTCCCACTCTGCAAAGATTTCTTTTTCCTTTTCCTTTTTTTTTTAAAAATGCATCTCTTTGAAAATATTTATTCTTGGGGTTTGATTTTATCATCTAGGAAGGTGATTTTCAAGTTTGACTGATCGTCAGAATCACTAGACAAAGTTTCCTGGGCCTCTGCCCTCCTGTACTTGTACTTGTAGGTCTGGGTTCTGAGTCCTGTTTTAATATCTCACCTGGAAGACTGTACAGATCTATCTGGTTTAGGAAACTACTATTGTTGTTATTTAGTCGCTCAGTCATATCTGAATCTTTGTGATCCCATGGACTGCAGCCCACCAGGCTCCTCTGTCCATGAGATTTCCCAGGCAAGAATACTGGAGTGGGTTGCCATTTGCTTCTCCAGGAGATCCTCCCAACTCAGGTATAGAACCTGCATCTCCTTCATTGTCAGGTGGAGTCTTTACCTCTGAGCCACCAGGGAAGCCCTTGGGAAACTACTAACCTACCACTTTAGCTGTTCTTCCAGCTGTGTGTAAGAGTCAGACGATAAATATCTTATCAGATCAAGTTCATATCTTAAAATGTTTATAACTCTGCATAAATGGCAGTGACTGCTCCACAGGATGATGTGGACTCTATTAATCAACAGCTTTTGGGAATAGCTGTCCAACTCTTTAAGAATAAGAATAATAATTTGACTGTGGTATGTCATTATGTGCATCACAGAAGGTTCATGACTAACTGCTTAAATAATTTATTCAAGTTTGCCAGGAATTAGAACGAGAGTTACCAGTCTCAAATTTTTGGAAACCCTTGTCCGTTCCATCTTTGACTGTAAGGCTCTAAATATTTCCTCAAGTTTTTAGTACCTCTGCCTCTCTCTGTGATTCCTAAATCTTCCCCAAGCAGGTTACTGAGGGATGGGTAGAATGGCATTGGGTTCAACATCCCAGCAAGTAGAAATGCATAAACAGTGTATGCTCATGTACAGCATATGTATTTGACTTCACATATTAATAAGTGTGAACTGTTTTTACGTAAAACTATTCCTGATGGCTTCTTTCTCTTAGTTCAAATACTACCCAAATCTTTATAGTTAGTATATTATTGAGGGATCTCTTCTAAGGAACAGTGGATTTTACCAAGGGGAGTTCTATAGTCATCTATTCCATCATGATCATTTTTAGATAAGGACACTGAGACCTAGAGACTGAAGGGCTTGCCTCAGGTCCTAGGGCCTGTAGTTAAAGAGTCAGGATGAGACTCCTGGTCGCGTGCTGTTTCAGCCTCACACAGTTCAGTTCAGTCGTTCAGTCATGTCTGACTCTTTGTGACCCCATGAACCACAGCACGCCAGGTCTCCCTGTCCATCACTAACTCCCGGAGTCCACCCAAACCCATGTTCATTGAGTTGGTGATGCCATCCAACAATCTCATCCTCTGTCATCCCTTTCTCCTCCTGCCCTCAATCTTTCCCAGCATCAGGGTCTTTTCCGAAGAGTCAGCTCCTCGCATCAAGTGGCCAAAGTATTGGAGTTTCAGCTTCAACATCAGTCCTTCCAATGAACACCCAGGACTGATCTCCTTTAGGATGGATTGGTTGGATCTCCTTGCAGTCTAAGGGACACTCAAGGGTCTTCTCCAACATCACAGTTCAAAAGAATCAATTCTTCGGCGCTCAGCTTTCTTTATAGCCACACACAACTATTTATCTAAGAATGCTGGAGGAACCCAGGCTACCAGACTAGGATCCAGTGAGTTAACAAATTCAGTCCTTATCTAGACCATTAATTTTGCCCAAGGAAACAGTCCCACAAAACAGTAATAGAGTTCCAGCCAGGGATTGAAAAATTCTACACTGATATATTAAAGAAGAGCTAGGCAAGAAAGATAAATGCTCCTCACACTCTATCTCTATTATAGAAAAGCAATTTAAAATATATTTTACTGAGTAGTGCCAGAACATTACTAAAATAGAAAGTTAATGCTTTTTCCTTTGGAAAAAAACTTTCTATAATGTGTACATATTGTCATAGTAGAGACACTCCTGGGAAATGCTTGGTCAACTAAAATTGTTAAAAAGCTAAAATTGAGCATTGACTTGGAGGCAAAGTGAAATATATCTTCACACTTCTGTTCATTTTAATGGTAGCCAGAGATGTCTTCTTAATTTTTTCCTCAAGAAGATATTCTTGAGGGGAGAAAAAGGCTTTGGTAGCTAGTGTGGGGAAATTGATGGTAGCATCAGGCTGTTTGAGGACAATGTGCTGGGAATCCAAACCCTGTTGGAGGGAATGTAAATTGAATCAGCCACTTTGAAGAACAATTTGGCAGATTCTATTAAAATGAAAAATGCTTATCTCGTCATTTAACAAGGCTACTTCCATGTGTCTGTTATTTTTTAAAAATGTCTTGGAATGTGTGCCCAATAAGGAATTTGCAAGGTTGTTTTGTATGTGTCAGAGTGAGCAACTGGACACCTGAATGCCCATCAGTAGGGAAATGGCTAGTTGAACTGAGAAACAGCCATACTACGGAATACTGTGCATCAGCTAAAAATCACAAGGGAGATCTTTATTGAATGAAAGAAGCAAGTTGTTGAATAATCAGAATAGTCACTGAGACTGTGCTTTCAAAAATCCTCAGAAAACAGTAATATATGACTGCTGCTTAGTTGCTTCAGTCATCTCTGACTCTGCGCAACCCTAAGGATTGCAGCCTGTCAGGCTCCTGTGTCCATGGGATTCTCTAGGCAAGAGTACTAGAGTGGGTTGCCATGCCCTCCTCCAAGGGATCTTCCAGACCCAGGGATGAAACCCAGGTCTCCTGCATTGCAGGCAGATTCTTTACCACTGAGCTACCAGGGAAACCCAATATATGTTTCTATAGGCACATAATTATTCATGAATCACATAGAGGTCTAGAATTTTGCTGCACAGTATAGTAGCCACTAGCCACAGAAAGCTATTTAAATGTAAATAGCTGTTCAACTGTAAAGAAATATAAATAAAAATTCAGTTTCTCAGTTGCATTACTTATGTTTCAAGAACTGAATAGCTACATTTGGCTAGTGACTACTGTAATGAACAGCAGAGGTCTAGAAACAAACACGGCTGATAATAGGGGTACCTGTGGGGGGCCATTAATTTGGGGATGGTGGTTTAAAAGTACTTTTGATTTCTGGGTGACCTTTTAAAATTTTACAAATAGATTATATATGGCCTGTATAATTTATAATACGGGCTTCCCTGGTGGCTCAGATGGTAAAGAATCCGCCTGCAATGATCCCTGGGTTGAGAAGATCCCCTGGAGGAGAGCATGGCAACCCACTCCAATATTCTTGCCTGGAGAATCCCCATGGACAGAGGAGCCTGGTGGGCTACAGTCCACGGGGTCACAGAGAGTCAGACCCAACTGAGAAACTAAGCACAGCACAGCACAGTTTATAATTGCATTTGTAAACTTAAAAGTATGCCTAACAATAGGATTTCTAAAACTTTCAAACTTTTACTCTATAGATAAGTGTAAATTGATTTGGGCACACTGTCCTTTTAGCCAGTTAAATGTTTAAAAGCACACACAAAAAATAATAAAATAAACTGCACACACATCATTTTTCCTACCTCTAACAAATGTCTGCTGAGCACTTACCATACTCTAGGCATTTAAAGTATGTAAAAGAAAAATGTTGCCTGCCATATCAATAAACAAAGATGTTGCAGCCATCAAACCATCAGGCACCACAGCCATCCCATGGTGCACCCTGTGGGGATTTAGATGGAGAAAACAGGATACTGGCCCTAGTTAGTTAAAGTTCATATCAGAGGAATGATTTCAATGAGCCAAGACTCTTGCATCTTCCCATACATAGAAAAGTGCTAAATTCATTTACTTGAGATGTCTGATTTTTCTTTAATTAACCATAATCTTTTGCTGTTCCAACTACCTGGATTTTTTGTTTTTGCTTTTGTTTTTCAAAAACTCATATATCCTGGCTCCTCCCTTGTCTCTTTGGAGTAGTCCATCAGAGCCATCTGAGAGGCTGTCTCCCAGGCTTAAGTCCTCAGCTTGTCTGCCAAATAAAACATAATTCTCAGTTTTTAGGTTGTGCATTTTTTTCAATCAACAAATGTAAGGCTTTCAAGGCAACTGCTACTTAACTGAAGTGTATTCACCATGGGTTCAATAAGAGTATTTCTTTGTCATTCATTATTTTTCCTTTGTAATGGGTTAAGTAATTACTGGTTGGCTTTATGTAGTGATTATATAATTTCATAACATAAATGGTATTTATTAGATTAGCTAGACTATAGGCTTTTATAGTCATATAATACTTTATTAGGGCTTAGAAATAATAATTTTGGAAAAAAAGCAGATTTTGTGAATATAATTAAGCAATCA
The DNA here is from genome assembly GCF_002263795.3 of Bos taurus. Classification (NCBI taxonomy): domain Eukaryota; kingdom Metazoa; phylum Chordata; class Mammalia; order Artiodactyla; family Bovidae; genus Bos; species Bos taurus. The sequence continues at coordinate 19,497,086 of NC_037347.1, forward strand.
TTTGAGCACTTCAAAGTCAGAATAACTTCAATGATTAATTCTTTAGATAATAGGTCAATAGCATGGTAGTGAATCTTGATGATGAGTGTTCTTGACAATGCTCCATATACAGAAAATGACACTGAGAAATCCCAGCTAACTCTTGTTGACCTAAAAAAAAATTCACAACCTAAAAGTGGGAATTCCCACCAATTGGTGGGAATGTAGGACTTCAAACCCAGGAGACAGCATCTCAAGTGACCCTGAGAGAACTATTCCAAGGAGGTGAGAGGAGGAACCAGGTTATACAGAAATTTTACAACAAAGTTCAGGTAGTCTGAACTCAAAAGAATGTGGTTAATTAGAGAAAACCAGATAACCCAAGTTAAGGAATTTAGTGCTTATTTTTGTATGGGAAGATGCAACAGTCTGGGCTCACTGAAATCATTCCTTTGATACATCACCTATGGGGTGCCAATATCTTGTTTTCACATCCTGAGCTTTGGAAAACTCAGCAGTGGCCATAGGACTGGAAAAGGTCAGTTTTCATTCCAATCCCAAAGAAATGCAATGCCAAAGCAATGCTCAAAATTTTCCAAGTTAGGTTTTAATAGTACATGTTATCGAGAACATCCATGTTCAAGCTGGATTTAGAAAAGGCAGAGGAACCAGAGATCAAATCGCCAACATCTGTTGGATCATAGAAAAAAGCAAGAGAATTCCAGAAAAACATCTACTTCTGCTTCATTGACTACACTAAAACCTTTGACTATGTGGATCACAACAAACTGTGGAAACTTCTTAAAGAGACGGGGATACCAGACCACCTTACCTGCCTCCTGAGAAATCTGTAAGCAAGTCAAGAAGCAACAGTTAGAACTGGACATGGAACAACAGACTGGTTCCAAACTGGGAAAGGAGTACATCAAGGCTGTATATTGTCACCTTGCTTATCTAACTTTTATGCAGAGTACATCATGAAAAATGCCCAACTGGATGCAGCACAAACTGGACTTAAGATTGCCGGGAGAAATATCAATAACCTGAGATATGCAGATGACACCACCTTTATGGCAGAAAGCATAAAGGAGCTAAAGAGCCTCTTAATAAAGGTGAAAGAGGAGAGTGAAAAAGCTGGCTTAAAACTCAAAATTCAAAAAATGAAGATAATGGCATCCAGTCCCATCACTTCATGGCAAATAGATGGGAAAACAATGGAAACAGTGACAGACTTTATTTTTTTTTAGGGGGGGGGGCTCCAAAATCACTACAGATGGTGACTGCAGTCATGAAATTAAAAGATGCTTGCTCTTTGGAAGAAAATTAATGACAAACCTAAAGAGCATATTAAAAAACAGAGACATTACCAACAGAGGTCTGTCTAGTTAAAGGTATGGTTTTTCCAGTAGTCATGTATGGACGTGAGAGTTGGACCATACAGCTTTCCTAAGCTGTATGCCAAACAATTGATGCTTTTGAACTGTGGTATTGAAGAAGACTCTTGAGAGTCCTCTGGACAGCAAGGATATCAAACCAGTCAATCCTAATGGAAATCAGCCCTGAATATTCATTTGAAAGACGGATACTGAAGTTGAAACTCCATACTTTGCTCACTTGATGCGAAGAACTAACTCATTGGAAAAGACCCTGATCCTGGGAAAGATTGAGAGCAGGAGAGGAAGGGGGTGACAGAGGATGAGATGGTTGGATGGCATGCCTGACTCAATGGACATGAGTTTGAATAAGCTCCGGGAGTTGGTGATGAGCAGGGAAGCTTGGCGTGCTGCTGTCCATGGGGTCGCAAAGAGTCGGACATGACTGAGCAACTGAACTGACTGACTGAGCTTCCTTCTTCACGGATCACCATAGGAAGTGGTTCCCTCAGTGGATGGCTCAGGAGGGAAAGAATCTACCTGCAACGCAGGAGACATGGGTTGGATTCCCATGTTGGGGAGATCCTCTGAAGGAGGAAATGGCAACCCACTCCAGTATTCTTGCCTGAAAAATCTCATGGACATTTTTAGGAGCCTGGTGGGCTGGATTCCAAAGGGTCATAAAGAATCCAACACAACTGGGCAGTCACACAGGCAAGTACATTAGGGAGTGGCTGCAGTCAGACGGCTGCTAGATGGCAGATATTCTTTCCCTCCTGAGGTCCCTCAGTGCTCACCAGTTCACCCTTGTGACCGCTGCAGTTGTTGATGAATGTGACATCTTTGTTTACAGATATGGCAGGAAATATTCCATTTCTCTCTGAACACAGCAAAGAGTGAGTCTTGTGTCCCCAGATATACAAAGATTAGCATCCTCATTATACACATAGAACCTAGTTATAGTATTTGTTCAATTAAATGCTTTCAGATTAATTAAATCATATCCTGGAAAGAGTCTATTAGTCTTAAATAACTCTTTAAATTTCAATAAATAATACAGAAACAGGCAAAGAATTCTACCACACTTGTTAAATAATCTGTTTTTTCAACTTCTATCAAGTCTTTTTTTCTTCGTCTTAAAATGTGGATCTAATATAGCAATATTTGCTTTTAGAATTCAATCTTTTTGAATGTATATTCTCATTTGAAAAAAGTTTATGAAAGTTACTTAAAATTCATTATTTATGAAAATATCAACAAGAAATTTAAGCCCTACACAAATAGCTAAATATAATTTAAAATCAGATCAGTTGCTCAGTCATGGCCAACTCTTTGTGACCCCATGAATCGCAGCACACCAGGCCTCCCTGTCCATCACCAACTCCCAGAGTTCACCCAGACTCACGTCCATCGAGTCAGTGATGCCATCCAGCCATCTCATCCTCTGTCGTCCCCTTCTCCTCCTGCCCCCAATCCCTCCCAGCATCAGAGTCTTTTCCAATGAGTCAACTCTTCGCATGAGGTGGCCAAAGTACTGGAGTTTCAACTTTAGCATCATTCCTTCCAAAGAAATCCCAGGGCTGATCTCCTTCAGAATGGACCAGTTGGATCTCCTTGCAGTCCAAGGCACTCTCAAGAGTCTTCTCCAACACCACAGTTCAAAAGCATCAATTCTTTGGTGCTCAGCCTTCTTCACAGTCCAACTCTCACATCCATACATGACCATAGGAAAAACCATAGCCTTGACTAGACAAACCTTTGTTGGCAAAGTCATGTCTCTGCTTTTGAATATGCTATCTAGGTTGGTCATAACTTTTCTTCCAAGGAGTAAGCGTCTTTTAATGTCATGGCTGCAGTCACCATCTGCAGTGATTTTGGAGCCCAGAAAATAAAGTCTGACACTGTTTCCACTGTTTCCCCATCTATTTCCCATGAAGTGATGGGACCGGATGCCATGATCTTTGTTTTCTGAATGTTGAGCTTTAAGCCAACTTTTTCACTCTCCACTTTCACTTTCATCAAGAGGCTTTTGAGTTCCTCTTCACTTTCTGCCATAAGAGTGGTGTCATCTGCATATCTGAGGTTATTGATATTTCTCCCGGCAATCTTGATTCCAGCTTGTGTTTCTTCCAGTCCAGCGTTTCTCATGATGTACTCTGCATATAAGTTAAATAAACAGGGTGACAATATATAGCCTTGACGGACTCCTTTTCCTATTTGGAACCAGTCTGTTGTTCCATATCCAGTTCTAACTGTTGCTTCCTGACCTGCATACAGATTTGTCAAGAGGCAGATCAGGTGGTCTGGTATTCCCATCTCTTTCAGAATTTTCCATAGTTGATTGTGATCCACACAGTCAAAGGCTTTGGCATAATCAATAAAGCAGAAATAAATAGCACCACCTAAGTGCAAGCTAATTGCCCTTATTTGCTAGACTTAAATTGCCAAGTGTCTCTACTTATTTCTGTGGCTGGATACTTATGGAGTGATCCATGAACTGGCATTGACAGCACCTTGGAACTTTAGAAATCCAAAATCTCAAGCTCCACACCCCAGGCCTCCTGAATCAATATCTGTATTTGGCATGCTCTCCAGGTGATTCTTAGATATACTAAAGCTTGAAAAATAATCAGCTTTCAGTTGCCTTTGCACATCCTCTCATTGACAGTCCCATATAGAGCCATGCTTCTCTAACCCATTAGCCTGTGGATGGCCTTTCAACCACACTCTCTATAGGACTGTCATTTAGACTCACAATCCCAGTAGCTCATAGCCTCTCATAGCCTCTAAAGATATTTGATAGCTATCTCATAGCTTCTGCTAAAGTGTGCCTTTTACAAGGGGAAATGCACCAATTAAGGAGGAGGGTGGGATTAATGTCAGGGCAGGAGCATAACAATTACCTTTAGTCTAATAGAAGATGGTACCAGGGCAGCAGACTTCCCAAGGTGACTCAGCAGTAAAGAATCCACCTGAAATGCAGGACACCACATAGATAGATGCAGATAGATGCAGGTTCAGTCCCTGGGTCGGGAAAATCCCCTGGAGAAGGAAACAGTAACCCACTCCAGTATTCTTGCCTGGGAAATCCCATGGACAGAGGAGCCTGTAGGGCTGTAGTTCATTGGGTCGCAAGAGTTGGACACGATTTAGCGAATAAGCCACCTTCACCATCAGGGCAGCACCTGAAAGCATTCTGTTTGACTGCAGTTCAGTAGGAAAAGAGAGCAGCATAACAGAAGCCAGGGAAGCTTCATATTATCTATCAGCCTTGTTCAAGAAGATGTTTGTAGTAAGTCCAGCTAAGTGTTTCTGGAAATACCCAACTCTGAACATGCTGGAAGATGCAGTAGATTCAGAGCCAAGCAAGCCTGCTTTCATAAATCACATTAGTATATTAAAAACTATCTAAAAGCATATCACATTAGCATAATTAAAGCACATTAAAAGACATATTAAAGATCTTATTGTATGGAAGTCTCGAAACCTATTTAATTATATTCAACTCAGCCACACACACACACATATATTTATCACAAAATGCTTTTTATCCCCATGCAACACTCAATTAAAATTGGCCAAAACTAGTCTTTGTGAAATGTGAGTGCACAAGTTTCTCTTACTGCCCCAAAGTTGCAATAAGCCCTGAAGTTTGGGAAAATCCAACGTTATGTAACAGTGAATATATCTATCTCTGTAGTTTCACTATTTTAAAACAATGCTTTGATTCCAAATATTAAATTAACAGGCATTGCTCTCCTAGTCTGTCTCCCAAGCTGTGACTCAGATGTCCGAACAAATTTTTTTACCTACTTAGGGAAGGAATTTTTTCAAGTTTCAGGGCCATAAAAGCATTAGTAAGACACCTGGTTAGTGCAGCACACTCTTATATTCCATCTTTAATATCTTAAATATTAAATTTATCTTTTGTATTTTTCCTTTAAAACACCATCTGTGGCACATACCATCACTCCATGCAAATGCAAGAGGCCGTAGTGCCTCAGAATGCGCTTGATAACAGTTTTTCTTCAGTGGCAACTAAAACTTGCTATTGAAGACAGCATATAGTTTTCTTTATTTAGCATTCTAAAACCCTAGTCAAATTATAAGACTCTTAACTAGAGAGCTCAGTTCCTGTAAAAGTGACTTGTAACTTGTTCAAGGTGACTTATGTGTATGCTCAGTCATGTCCAACTCTTATGACCCCGTGGACTGGAGCCTGCTGGGATTCTCTGTCCATGGGATTTTCCAGGCAAGGATACTGGAGTGGGTTGCCATTTCCTACTCCAGGGGATCTTCCCAACCAACCCAGGGATCGAACCCTGGTCTCCTGCATTGGCAGGCAGATTCCTTACCACTATGCCAAGGTGACTTAGTCGGCTAATTACAAAACTGGGACCAAAACTCCAGTTTCTGTGATGTCTTTTGTAAAGCATCCCACATGAATGACTAAGTTTCAGAAGGCTTCTTACAGTTAGGTATAAAAAGTATCATCTCTAAAAACAATTTAGTTATGAGGGATCATTGTCTAAATATGTTAAACTTAAAAAAAAAAAAACAAGTCTCCAGCTACAATTATAAACCTCTGTGTCATGGACTTTCCATGAAATAACTTTTGTCTCCTAAAAACCATATCCAAAAAACAGAAGGACTAAAACAGATGTTATGTGTCAGGGTCAGAGGGAGGCTTTCTAGTTATATTATGCTAATTAGAGAAAGACTTTAAAACTCCTTTCCTGGGATCAGTGGGGGATGGATACAGAGACTGAAAAATGAGATGAGGAAATTTATTCCTTGGTGTTGAGATTTGACTAGATCACTACTGTATTCTATTACTGTGAGCTTGGGAAACATGTTGAATTTTGTTCACTAACATGTCTTTATGTGGACAAAAACAGCAAAAGGCTCTGAAGGTCTACCTAAGTTCATTTGTGCTTTGGAAAGTATCTTGTTTGTAATACAATGGACAATTTTGGCGAGTTTGGAGATCTTTGGTTATGAAGAAATACCTGTCAGAGACTCAAAATACCATTACTAATGGGCATTGGTTGGAGATACATTTACTTTAAAAGTGGACATACTTTCACTTCAAAAACTTGTGACAAATATTTTGTAGATATTAGTTTGTACATATCAAATTGTGTGAACTCATTTTGCTGCTACTGCTAAGTCGCTTCAGTCATGTCTGACTCTGTGCGACCCCATAGACGGCAGCCCACCAGGCTCCCCAGTCCCTGGGATCCTCCAGGCAAGAATATTGGAGTGGGTTGCCATTTCCTTCTCCAATGCATGAAAGTGAAAAGGGAAAGTGAAGTCGCTCAGTTGTGTCCGACTCTTAGCGACCCCATGGACTGTAGCCTACCAGGCTCCTCCATCCATGGGATTTTCCAGGCAAGAGTACTGGAGTGGGGTGTCATTTTACTGAGAATATCTTATTAATTTACTTGACATTTTTTAAAAACACACAAAGGCAGTCTATTGCAGTGATTACATGCATGGGCCCTGTTCTTGATCTGCTTTAAAATCCCAACTCTATTATCTACTGGGTATGTATGACCTTAAGGAAGTTTTTTTTAATTTTGGTGCCTCAGTTTTCTCAACTTTAAAATGAAGGCAGTAGGGCCTGCCTCATTAGAGTGATCACAATGACCAAATTAAGTAGTGATGCAAAGTGCTTGCACTTAGGGCATTTTGTTTTGTAAAATCTAGAGAATTGCTCATTCAGTGTGCTAGGGGATAATCCACTATAGACAGAGTAGAATAGGGGATTTTTTGGTCTGCAAGTTAAAGGCAAAAATGGCTAGCTATTCTTCTCATTGAAAGAAGGCCCAGAAATACCAGATACTGTACTAAAATTTTAGTGACCATCAGACCCTATTTTCTTTATTGAAGTTTGGCTAATACTTAGAACATTCTAGTGTTTCATTTTAGCAGAGTAATCAAGAAAAATTCTTTTCTAGTATTGGAAGCTTTTTTAGGTGACTGTATCAAGAGAAAAGGAAAGAATCTTACTTAAACTGTATTGCAGGTTTATTATTTTTTTTTTCTCAGAAATAAAATGAACATGCTGTATAAATGTGGCTGGTATAAGTTGTGCCTATAAAAAGGTAACTTATCTTTCAAATTAAATGTTAGTTTACTCTGTCAATAGATAGATCTCTAACATTTAGCTTTAATCTAGGGGTGGGGGGTAAGCCCATTGACTAGATTTAATCTAGAAACAAAGCCCATGTAATCTTTCTATTAAAATGAATTGAGCTTGAAAAAAGACATTGTCTGTGCAAAATGTAGCTCTAATATAAATCAAGCAATTTTATTTCTTTTGTTCAATAAGCCCTAGATGTCTTTTTTTACATTAACAGCCTTTGAATGATTGATTTAGGTGAACTACACTTAATTAGATGAACTATATAATTGATTATGATTATTTTTTCTCTTTCTTTTTTAAATTATGAAAGTATGATAACACATGTACAGGAGACTTGGAAAATACAGAACAAAGTTACATATAGTTCCACTTTATATTACAATTTGCTTTAAGCAGTAAATCCTTCTTATTCTTATGTGATCAGCCTCTTCTATTTCTACACAAATTTATATTGAAACAGAACTGTGAAGATAAACAGCCTTCAGAATCACCCGTCTCCAAATTATAATATATAATGTCACCAAATTTATCTTATTTAAATCTCTATATATATTATTTAGCTACATCCAAAATAGATAATTTTTACTCTTCCACAGGAGTCTAAAAATCCAACATCTCTCACCTCCCCTAGACTACTCACTCCCAAAAATATCATGTTATTCTTCTTCCACATGCACTTTCTTTCAAGGCCTAATTTAAGTCCTGCTCCTTTTTTGAGTTATTGTTCCATTGGTCTAGATATATTTTAGTTACTCCTTTAAATCTTTGAGGCACTGATTGTTTTTATTACTAGTTTGATACTTATCATTTGTTTTCTCTATGGCAGGGTTTGTATATATCTACTATTTTCAAATAGATACTTTACTGTATTTAATCTCCACTAAGCAGCCCAGTACCTAATAAATGTTCAATGATAATGATGATTTGAAAGCCTTGTTCTACACTGTTCACAAGGATAACATAATTTTATCATAAGAATAAATTCTAAATAAAAATAATCACAAGGAAAATATAAAATATATATTTATATAATTTAGTTATATATGTTAATATATATTAAAATAAAAATATAAAATGATTTTAGAATGTATTATTTTGTAAAGTAGAAAACTACCATTTCATTTGAAATTCAAATGAAAACACCTTAATATCGAAGGTACATAGGCACATAGATGAAAAAACACTGAGGAATTCCACCTCGATCTGCCCTCACTTGAATAACATGCCTTTGTAAGAATTTCATGACTTGGCATGTTTTACGGGTTGTCACTGTGTATGTCCTGAGTAAAGCCAAGGAAAGAATTTAGTGTTAATTAAGCCAGGAGCTCAGGGCACTCAGATTTCTATTTTCCATCATCAATTTTAAATACTGAATTTGCTTTCCTTTTGGGGTGATTTGATATAGAATTAAAATAAGAGACCCTGGCACTTCATGGACAAAACTCTGTTGTGCATTGTTGAACTAATGACTTTGTGTAAGTTATTTTTCCTCCTTATGCTCTCTTTGGTAAAATAATGTTAATGACATAAAACCCTAAGAGTTATTACAAGAATCAAACGAAAGACCCTGGCACAAACTTGCTATCTACTAAGTGTAAATATCTGTAAGTTCCTTGTATCACTGAGTGACAGGTTTCATTTACTGGGTATTTACTCTGTACCAAGCTGTCTTCATATACTTTGTATCATGAGTATTAACACATCAAATCTTTGCAGTATTCTTATGCAATAGCTATTATTCTCATTCTATTTCACACATGAGAAACTAAGCCATAGACAAGTGAAGTACACAGCTAGTAAATATCATAGCTGGGGTTCAAAACATGCTTTGAGTTCCATACATATGTTCTTAACTGTTAAACAACATAATCTCTCCCACTATCAGATAATTTCCATGGACCACATCCTCTAGACAATATGAAAATATGAAAAGCAGTCTCATTTTAATGCACTGTTTACTTAACTAAAACGTGGTTGGGAGAAGTATACAATGCATTCCGTAGTTGAGTATAACTCATTTTAATTTATCCATTCTTTTGAATTAGCTGCACCATTGCTCCCTTTGAATTGTGAGAAATCCAGCCTTGTTTGTTTTTACCTAGGCAAGGGCACACTTTTAAGTCTTTGTCCCATAACCTGTACAAATCTTATTTCTTATTTGTGTTGCTGCTTATGAATTATACAAATGCTTTCAAGGATTCCAAAAACCTGAAAAAACAGATTTTGAAAATCCACAGAAAGGTATCTAGGAAAGTTTTTATTAAGTTGAGATGCTATCTGCTGTTCTAGGCGTGGGTGCTTTTATCAAAACATTGTGCCCCACTTTCAAATTTCCACTCGTTAAAATCTAAGGCCTTATTTGGTTGTCACAGTACTGTGTTTTTCAGAAAAGTTTCTGGCAGCTAGTTTTGAAAAGATTTTGTTTGAAAAAAAAAAAGGAAAAAGCAAGCTCTGTAGTCCTCCTGTTGGAAGAGTTCCCCTGACCTTCTGCATTATTATAAAGAGAATTGCCTATTTATCCAAACCTCCTTCACCTGGTTATCATCAAAACTTTACAATTTGTGCTTCCTAAGGCAGTTATTTTCAAGCATGATTTTGTAACACTGCAGGATCTTGCAAGCTATTTCAAGGAGGTGGCAAATAATTCTCAAAACAAAATTAATTCTATTTTCAAAAAGGAGCATGCATGCCATATATCATTGGGGGGCATTCAGGAAGGTAATTGTAGATGTCAGGAAATTGAACAAATAATGACAGAAAATGGGCACCTGTATAGAGGTAGCCAACTCTTCTTCTACAATGGAATCTTTTAACATGCACCAAGTAATGGGAGACTTGCCAAATGCCTCTGTTCTTAGTCCATGTTTAACCATGATTCTCAATGAGTTTTTTTTAATAGAATAGTCTTATATCTTCTATTTTAGCTTAGTTGTGATTATCTACAAAGTGCCCAGTGTCTTTGAGCATCCACATTACAGGCCAAATATGAGAAGAATAGCTTGTAAATATTTTACTCCTCTTAAGGAAAGGTCACTGAAAGCAAACCCTAGAACCTAGAATCCTCTGAACTCAATGAATGTCCCAATATAGATCCCATAGCATTCTCAGTCCTATCAATACCTTTATTTGGTCACTGAGCAACACTTTTGTCTACTTAAAGCCAGCCTTTTAAATATCTCCAGTTTCCAGGCTCTCCTCTGGGTACCTGGGCTACACTTTGTCCTGTCAACTGCTTTGCACTTGATCGATTACCTTTAAATATCGTAATATCCTAGACACTCCATAGAGTACCTAGTACAAATATACCCATCAGTGTTGAATGAAACAAGTCTTTAGAGAGTGGCAATTTTTTTTTTTTCTTTTTGTCATGTTGGTTTACTACTTATTGGGTTTTTTTTCCCCTTCACTTTATCCTGTTATCTGAACTTTTTATATCTACAAGCTTGAATAGGTTTTATATCTACTAACTTCATTTGTTTTTAGTCTTGAACAAGACTTGCTTACTAATTCCTTATTGTATTTTCATGTTCTAATCCCTCATTCGGAGTGGTCTTTTGTGTTAACTTCCTTTCCATTAATTGTTGATTCCCTCCCTTCAAGCTGTATTGCACTCGGCATTCTCTCTTCACTCATGCACACCATTCTCATTGTTATTTTTCCGCGCCTGATAATTTCACTCTGTAGATGTTCTGGTGTCTTTTTCCGAGCATAGTGTAGTCCTTTCCATTAAATTACGATCTCTTTGAATGTAAGCAGGTACTCCTGTTTTGTACAACTTCTAATGTAATTGTCAGGCCCTCAGCCCATTTTTCAGAAATTTGGTATCATTTTAATCATTACATATACCAAATTTTCTGATGAAGTCAAGGTACATGTGTACTGTTAAATTATTATAGGTACACCAAATGGTGGCCCTGGGCTTATATGGTCAGATCCTCAGAGTATCCTTTTCTGTAACATTTTAAATGCAAGGAATTAAAACTTCATGTGGAACACCCAAGGAAGGAAATAGGAGGAACTTTTAGAATCCACCTAACAGTAATTATAGAAACCAAAAAATAACTGGATCAGACTACTCTGTTTTCCATTTTATCTGAATGTATTTCCTAACTCCTTCTTAAGTTATTGTGTTTTAAAAAATATTATTAGATCCTGAGAAATGTGCTTTGATTTCCATCTTGAACTGTCTGTAGCATCACTAGGCTGCTGGGGACATCTATAATCAAAGGTTTGAATTCCCTTTCAAATGCATATCTGAAGCTTGTACTTCTGGTGGCCATATAATGAGATTTAACAGGCTTTATTACCTACTTACTTGAATTGTAATATTTAATTCTTCTTTTCAGTAGCAAACTAAGTAGGCAAGAAATAATTTCTTCTATTTTAAACCCACTTTGAGTGAGTTTGTAGAAGCTATTCTGATCACACATAAAAATCTTATATTAAAAACAACTGAGGAAATGACTATGGAAAGCCAGAAAGCTAGATTTATCTTTTATAGTTGAATAAAATGTCTATACCATAAGCAATGATTGAAATTTTAAAAATCATTTTTAAATCCCCATATGAAAGCGGTCTGTTCCTCTGGAGTGTCATCAGTTTAAATGCAAAGATACAACAAATACCATTTGGGGCTATAACTATGTTGTTCCACGCTTTGAAAGGGCCTTCATTAGGCTAAACGACGCAACCTGTGATGGGTTCCATATGTAGTATTTTGAAACCTTTTGTTTGGCTTCTAACTAGACAGAAAGAGGAAAAGAAAGAGTCCATTTTCTCCTCTTGGGATTTGTCTTCCAAGGACCATCAGATGGAGCTGAGCAAACAGGGAACTATTTCTCCTTGTCTAACTCCTGTTTGTTTATTCCCCCCTTATAAAAACCGAGGGACTAGCAATTTCTTTTATGAACGGGGACCTAAGGGAGATAAATAGACCTTGCGGGAGAGGAAGGTCAAGTTCAAAGTTTTTCTTTCCTCTGGATTCAGGAATAAGCAAATGAAAAGACTGGCCAAACAACGGGCAGCAGGCATCTGATGGTTAAGCCCTAACCGCCCCCCCGCCACCCCCCGCCCCGGACGTTTTCTGTACATAAGCAGAAGTCGCTGGAGCAGCTGCGGCGCATTAGTTCCAATAGTTTAGCAGGCTGTTTCGTAGCGCTGACAAAAGCCTCGCTCGCCGTGGCTTCCCTCCATGTTCCTCTGCCCCGCGAGCTCGGCGGTGAGCCTTGGCAGGGGATCGGCAGAGGAGGGGTGACGTTCGCGAGGCTTCCGCCGTGGAGTGCACTCGCCTCCCCTGCTCCCAGCCCCGTCTCCGCCGAGAGACTGAGGCAGGCGGCCGGATGAACTAGCAGCGGTTGGTTCCGACCTGCTTCCCCGGACCTCTGCCCGGGAGCCGAGCGAGGCAGTCACTGGAAGGAGGCCAGGCAACCACGTTGCCCTGGATCACTGCCAAGTGTACAAAGTTGACCGCGAAAATGGCTCAGCAGACGACAAGCCCGGACACTTTAACAGTCCCTGAAGTGGATAATCCGCATTGTCCAAACCCCTGGCTGAACGAGGATCTTGTGAAATCCTTGCGGGAAAACCTGTTGCAGCACGAGAAGTCCAAGACCTCAAGGAAATCGGTGTCTCCCAAGCTCTCACCCGTGATTTCGCCGAGAAATTCCCCCAGGCTCCTGCGCAGGATGCTTCTCAGTAGCAACATCCCCAAACAGCGGCGGTTCACCGTGGCACATACGTGGTAAGGTTTGCTCGGATGAGCAGACATGGTGGCCAGGTGCCCCTGGGTGATTTTTGCGCCTCCTGCCTTTCACTTTAGGGGAAGGAAGGAGAGTGGAGGACCGTCTTCACTCCTCACCCATGGTTTATCGGAAATAATCTACCTTAGTATAAATCCCACAGATGTCCAAGTCAGGGCTGAAATCCTTGAGATTGGTAATAGGAGTCTTTGACATGGGTGGTGCTCCAAGTTCAATTCCTATTGCAAGTTCCTACAAGAAAACTGGATTCCAGATGTCAAATAAGAATGCAGGTTTTTTTCCAATACTGACATGGTGGCGTTTCTTTGATTCCTAAGCTAGTAGCCCTGCCAGATCCTGCAACAGCCTAGGGGGGAAAAAGACCAGAAAGGAGAGAAGAAAATCGTAGTTTGTTCTCTTTCCTGCATGACCCCTCGATTCAACAGAGATGTGTATGGAGCGTGTGTGTGGGTGGGTGTGTAAAATAGTGTCTCCCAGTAAAACCCCTCCTAGCTACTGACTTTAATATATTTGTAATCTCAACGTGTCTTTTCAGTGGGTTTAGGAATGCCAGTGCAAAAAGTTTCAGGCTGGTACTTGGCAATATTGCTGTGTTCTTTGCATATGAATTATTTGACTGTTTTGTCAGTATTTTTATTTGCTATACGCATGTTTTTATCTGCTGTAATAGGTTACTTTATTTCATGCGTATGGTGCCAGCTAGGTGTCTAGACAATTCTTGGTATTTTCATGCTGTCATAAAACAAATATTAAAATAAATCATTGCGTGAGCTTATTGTGTTTCTGCCTGAGAAGAGGCAATTCTAGGCTATGATCAGAGAAAGAGGGATCTGTGATACACAGTTGGTTAATTTTAGGCAGTAGTAAGTTCTATACACTACTCCATGTTTTGGCAAAATGAATATTAATTATGATGAAGGAAACAGGCATAACAAAAAAAGTAGTGACTGACTGAATAGAAAAAAAATAGAAACTGATTTTTATACAGCTTTTTCACAGAACATGAAAAAGTATACTAGGAATGGATAAAACAAAACAGAATCACCCCCCCTCCAAATAAATCCAGAATCAAGACTTCTAGGAAAGAAGCAACAATAAAAGGAAAAGAATCAAAATCTAAACTTAAGCAACATGACCCTACCCAGTCATGCATTCATGTCAGAGATGAAAACAGCCAACAAAGGAAATAAAAGGCATTCCCCACCCAAAGAAATGTCTGACCTTAGAATTGTCATTTTAAATAGCTAGATCTTTGATCTGGGAAGTGTTCTTATTGTCCCCAAGATTTTAACTAAGTGGTGTTTCTAAGTTTAGTTAGATATAAGGCTCCTAAAAGAGGTAAGACAAACATTGAATTTTTCCATCTTAAAAAAATGATGAAGAAGGATGACTTCTCTTTCAGGGAGATATTTGTGAAAAAAATTTGTCAGAGATAAGCAGTGATTGAAAGGCATAGGTGAACTCTGGGAGATGCTCTGAGGGAGAGGGATGGCTTGAGATGAAGTATCAAGTGCCTGAACAGGAGAGCTGGCTGGCGTTCAGAAAGGGTCAGAGCCAGAATCTGGGCATGTGCTGTCCCTTTTGGTTGAGATACACTTCCTAAAGTGTACCTGTTGCTGAATGGGTAAGCCTCCACGCAGACACTTCATTTCTGTTGGAGTGAAGCAACCTCAAGTTCAACTGAAGGTTATCGGAACTATTTGGACATGTTGAGATGTAAGGAAGGCAGGAAATCTCATGAAAACAGGCTTTCTTTTGAAATTTCTGGCACTTCCTTTTCTGATGCTGTTTGGAGAAGCTCCAAGAGCACAATTTCTGCCAATCCTTCGTTGTGGTGTCTCCACCAGATGAAGGAGATGTCGAAAGAGCAGTGGAAATGAGAAAGAAAAATCGTGATATCAGTTCTCAGTAACTTGAGGGCAGACAGTATCCCTCATGGAAAAAGCATCCGGCAGGGCGGTTGGAAAGAGTACTTCACATTTTCCTTATTGGTTCAACAAGACCCAAGATGTTCATAATACCCATGGGCGTCTTTTGACAAATATCATTCCATCTGTGCTCTCACTATTGGACTAAGCATGACCCAGAATTTTTAAAATATATTCCAAATTGTGCTGATTACACACACTCACACACACACACACACACACACACAGAGATACATATTGATATCTAAACTGCTGCCACTACCAACACCATGCTCAAATCCTCTCCTCCTCTTCAATTAGATAGTCATTTAATTACACACCTGCCTCAGAATGTTGTTTCCTATGCCTGGTACTCCCTTCCATTCAATATGCATATGTTTACTACCTACTGAATCCGAAGTGTTTATCTTGTACCTACTGATTACAAAGTTGAACAAGAGCTATTCCTTGGTTTCAAATTACTTATACTACAGTATATATATATATATATATATATATATATATGTATATATATATATATATATAAAATCACATTGGAAAGCATCTGATTAAGATAATCACTTTGCTCTACAACATACTCCCCAAATCTTAGTGGACTGACACAGTAAATATTTATTTCTTGCTTCTGCTTCTTGTGGGGAGCTAGCCTGACCTGGGTAGCTCAGGGACCCCGGGTCCTATTATCTTATGTTTCCGCTATTAGTAACACATGGTTTCCAAGTTTGCTGGGCTCCACTGAATCAGAGGAGAAGATCACAGAAGATGGCATTGGTGAGTTTTTATAAGGCAGGCCTAGAATTGCACCCATTACTTATCCCAGGATTCCCCAGAAAGAAGTCAGTTCTGTGGCCACATCTAACTTCAAAGGAGGCTGGGAAACCTATCTCAGTCCTGTTACCCAAAAAAAAAGCGCAAGTCGCTCAGTCGTGTCCCGACTCTTTGGGACCCCGTGGACTATACAGTCCATAGAATTCTCCAGGCCAGAATACTGGAGTGGGTAGCTTTTCTCTTCTCCAGGAGATCTTCCCAACCCAGGGATCACACCCAGGTCTCCTGCACTGCAGGCGGATTCTTTACCAGCTGAGCCACAAGGTAAAACAGATGTGGGTAATGGCCAGCCCGTGTCAGTCACAATGTGCTAATGGCTATTGGTTCTCCCTCTATACCATAGTTGAGTTTGTAGAGTAACGTCTGTGATGAACATTTCTGCAGACCTCCTGGATGAGGATCATACAGAGCAATTCTGTGTTTTGACAAGTCTATTGACTGGGAAGTCCTTGCTTATATACAACTGAAATCTCCTTCCCTGCCATTCTTGGTTCCTGGATCTGCTTTGGAAACCCCACAGCTTCAGTCTCTCGTGTCTTCCATAACTTAGACCAAGGCAAGAAGCTTGGAGTAACCCATCAGAGAGCCAGGACCTTACTCTATTCATCTTGATAAGCCCATTAATCAACATAGTCAGTGTTATCATGCTTTTTAAAAATTCTTCTCTTTTCTTAACTAAAAACCCTAAGTTATTTCATGTTTATTACTCCTTGGAAGAAAAATTATGACCAACCTAGATAGCATATTTAAAAGCAGAGACATTACTGTGCCAACAAAGGTCCGTCTAGTCAAGGCTATGGTTTTTCCTGTGGTCCTGTACGGATGTGAGAGTTGGACTGTGAAGAAGGCTGAGCACCGAAGAATTGCTGCTTTTGAACTGTGGTGTTGGAGAAGACTCCTGAGAGTCCCTTGGACTGCAAGGAGATCCAACCAGTCCATTCTGAAGGAGATCAGCCCTGGGATTTCTTTGGAAGGAGTGATGCTAAAGCTGAAACTCCAGTACTTTGACCGCCTCATGTGAAGAGTTGACTCGTTGGAAAAGACTCTGATGCTGGGAGGGATTGGGGGCAGGAGGAGAAGGGGACGGCAGAGGATGAGATGGCTGGTTGGCATCACTGACTTGATGGACGTCGGTTTGAGTGAACTCCGGGAGTTGGTGATGGACAGGGAGGCCTGAGGTGCTGCGATTCATGGGGTCGCAAAGAGTCGGACACGACTGAGCGACTGAACTGATGCTGTATTTATCAGGTTGATCTTGGTTGTTCTTAACCAGGCTTCATTTGGATTTTCATAACCTATTTAAAAAGTAGTTTATGAAAAAGACACAATACTCCATGTGCCATGTGACCCTTGGACAGAGAGTATCTGAGAAGTCAGATTACTTACATTAAAATTTGACTTCCCATTTACTAGTTGTGTGATTTTGAACAAGTTACTTAATATAGGCTTATTTCACTGGTACCCAGTTTCCTGGGATTCATAATAGTATTCACTTCGTGTTGTGGTTTTATTAAGTACATTTATGTGTAAATTAAAGTATTTTGCATAGGGACAGACACTTAATGAGGGTCATTATAAGCTAATATTTCCTTTATTATGTGTCCATTAATCCAGTCTTGCTCAGGCTGAATCTTAAAGCAGGATGTGACTTAGTTACCAAAGGACTTCCTTGGTAGCTCAGCTGGTAAAGAATCTTGCAATGCAGGAGACCCCGGTTCAATTCCTGGATCAGGAAGATTCCCCTGGAGAAGGGATAGGCTACCCACTCCAGTATTCTTGGGCTTCCCTAGTGGCTCAGCTGGTAAAGAATCCGCCCACAGTGTGACCTGGGTTCCATCCCTGAATTGGGAAGGTCCCCTGGAGAAGGGAAAGGCTGCCCATTCTAGTATTCTGCCCTGGAGAATTCCATGGACTTTATAGTCCTTGGGGTCACAAAGAGTTGGACATGACTGAGCAACTTTCACTTTCACTTTAGTGACTAAATAACAACCACCTCATTTTAAAATGGTTAACCTGTCAGTTTTTCATGGATGGGACAAAGCTTTAAGTAACAATTACATCCCTAGCTAATGTTCATTGAGTGCTGGTGCTCCATCTGATGCCGTGTGTCAGGTTAGGACCCTCTTGTGTTCATACTTCTCACCACTTTTTTTTTTTCCATTTTTACTTAATATCTAGTACCTTGTGGTCTAGTCATTACAGATGAGGCTCTGTTTTCATCAGTGTAGGGAATTCCCTCTTATGTCAGCATAAACATCACTGAAATTTCTGGAGAAGAAAACTTTCAGTGTAAGTTTATTTCAGGAAAATCTTTGTATTTTTCATGTTTTTTCCTCACTTTACCCTGGGTTCTATACACCAAATGAAGGAAAGTGTTCTAGAGTGTGTAGTAGGCAATAGGATTTCTTCAGGCAAGATACTGTCCAGGTAATACGTGTCTTGTCTTTAAAATATCTGTTACGTGTGTGTGTGTGTGTGTGTGTGTGTGTGTGTGTGTGTGTGTTTAATTACAATGTATCCAAAGGTAGAAAAAGCACTTAGCAACATCCTTAAACAACAAAACAATTCCTTTAGGTGGATTTTTGAAAGGCCTTTTTTAGGAGGCTTTTAGAAAATCTTAAAAGATTTTTAGGGAGCTACATAAGTTTTTTTTTTTTTTTTTTTTGCCATAACTTTTGCTCATTATAAACTTTACTGGGCATTGGCTTTGGATATAAAATTGCTCATGCCTTAAAAAAAAATATTGATCATGCTTAAAAGTGAAAATTTGCTTTCTTGAGTCATGATTTCTTCAGCAACTATAGTTGCTTTTAATGGTTGGTTGTTGTTTAAGAGAGAAATGCACTATAAATTTTATTCAAGTTACAGAATGGGCCAGAAACCCTTTATCACCTACAAAGAAGAAATCCAGCCATTTAGAGAGTTTATAGGTGCAACACAAACACAACCCCATTCACAAACACCCACACACACCCAATTAGTTTTTCAAAGCTGTTATTTAGAGACTCTATTTGAGAACTCTCTCCTTTGTTCCAACTCTGTCGTTTGCCCATCTTAACTTTAAGGTTATCTTTTCTCCATCACTTATAGTGGTGATACCCAGAGAAGGGCATTGCTGGTGCTGCCCGTGGAGCTGGGAACTCAGAGGTGGGCTCTGGGTAGTGTGATGCAAGGAGGTGGGGAGGAAGTTTCCTGGGGGAGAGTTTCTGAGATGCACAACAGGAAGTAATGCCAGCAGGGTGGGTGGGGCCAGTTGGCTGAACTGTGTCCCTGGTGTAACTGGCTGTGTCCCTGGAAATCCTGGGGCACTGCAAGTTAAAAGTGACTATAACTTTTGAAAATCTGATTAACCTTTCCTAAAATCAGAAAACCTCAGGAAGACATTCATCTTAAAGAACTTGTTAATCGCTTTGTAATATTTAAGAAATTCCTGGAGGATGAAATGGCAACTCACTCCAGTATCCTTGGCTGGGAAATCCCATAGACAGAGGAGCCTGTGGGGATATAGTCCATGGGGTTACAAAGAGTCTGATAGGACTGAGCAACTGAGCATTTAAAAATAAAAATGTGACAAATAGTAACTAAAGACAGTGAAGTAAACAATGAAGTAACATTGCAATTTATTACGCATATGTACTTCCTGTGACCTTTGACATTTATCTTAAAGAAATAGAAAAGATATTAAGTGTATCTGTGCCAAAGTCATTCTACTAGTGGTGAAATTACTTCCAAGCAAAACAGTCTTTCTAATAAACTTGGTAGAAATGCTGAATGAGAAAAAAAATTTAAAAAAATTTGTCTCAAAGTTCATTAAAATAATTTTTAAAGTTATTCTTTATATAAATATCTTTATAAATAAAAAGCTCTTGTGAGATTACTGAATTAATTGAGCTTTGGAGCTTCAGTACATTTTTTTGTTCCTTAAACAGAAAACTACCAAAATTGTTGTTCAAGTAGCAGTTTCAGGAAGAAGCTTTACTATCACCAGTGTGGCAAAGTTATGTCATTTTTTAAATGGTTTTGCTGCTGAGGGGAAAAAAAAAAACAAAGCAAAACATGTTTTAAACCATGAGGAGTTTAACATAGTAGAAGTCATGTAGTTCCAATTCTGTGGCCACTCGATATTAGACCTTAATTACCAACCTTTTTAAATTGTAGACTCTATTCATAAGTCATATGGATACAGAGCCATTTGATATTTACAAGTAAAAATTGACTAATTAAATTTACCAAGTGATAACAAACTAAGTACATTTAAGATAAGTAATTAAAAACCAGTTCCAACTTGCTGTTGTAAGTTAGTGAGGTGTATACCTCATGGGTAAAAACAGGGGATAGAGTGGTTTAATAATTATGTGACTCATAAAAAGGCTTCAGGGCCTTCAGGATGAATGGTATTCAGTCTAGAACACCATCTGGAAGCCATGATTTGGGGTAAGAAATGTGGAAATCTGTGGATAGTAAAAAAAAAAATTGAATTTAAAATTTTACTGCATCTTCAATGATGTACCATCTTAACACACCGATCTCTTCTACCATATATACAAAGCAGAAGAAAATAATTTCATATTCAATTTTAAGGACATAAAGGCTGTCTAACTATTTCAAATGAAGTACTTATTCTCAAAATGAGATCTTGAGTCGATATCAGAAGGAATTGGTTGATTTCACTTTGGAATTAAAACTTAGGTTCATAAAAACACACCTTTTTATATAACCTGAGACTTATTCTAACAATACCCTGGTGGCTCAGATGGTATAGAATCTGCCTGCAATGCCGGGAGACCTGGATTCCATCCCTGGGTAGGGAAGATCCCCTGGAGAAGGGAACAGCTACCCACTCCAGTATTCTGGCCTGGAGAATTCCATGGACAGAGGAATCTGGCAGGCTACAGTCCATGGGGTCTCAAAGAGTTGGACATGACTGAGCAACTTTCACACGTATATAATAATGGTTTAGCTCCTGCTGTGTGTCAGATGCTTTATGTACATTAATCCTTCAAAAGAAACAAGCTTGAATTTAAGTATTATTAGTTGTATTCTACATATGCAGATGCTGAGTCCCAAGGAAACTGGTACATACTCAAGATCATTCAGCTAGACAGCCTTGAAATGAACTGACTTAAAACTTGAACTAAGGTTTGCCTAACTCTCCATCCTGTGTTCTTTCAGCATTACCTTCCTTTGGGTTAAGAATCATGTTCTCATTTATTTATTTCTCTACCCTGCTTATATATGGAACCTGTAACAATGGATATTCAATGACTTTACGAAATGGTGGTTAGTTAACAGAAGGGGAGAAACAGCCTTTTCTTAATGTGGAATCTCAGTTTACTTGTTTAACACCTGTAGCTCATATGAATGTAGCCATCTTTTTTTTCCCATAAAAATATATGTGTGTGTAGGTGAAATATATGTCCTTGAAGAAGGAAGGTTTTAAGGTCAGCAGAAAACATTCTGATATAGAGTAGTTTTAGAATAAGACTGACAAAACCAATTAGAATATAATTTCATTTTCAGTGATTCAGAGAAAAAGGCATGAAAGACTTGAAGTCTAAAGAAAAAGATCAAGTCAAATCTATTACGGTTAGGTTCCAGTAGAGCCAGCTGGAAATGATGGTCTGCAGGCTCAAGTCACTAAGCAACAGAGCAGCAAACTGCCTAGTAACCAGAGCTGGCAGGCTGGCTGTGACTGACCGGGTGGTTAGACAGGGGGACCACAGCCCGTTTGACCTCAAAACACTCTCCTTCTAGTCATCTGCCAGCCCCCATTTTGGAAAGGCCTCTTGGACTTAACAGGAGATCTGCTTTCATAATGGAAATATCTCTGGGACCAGAAGTAAATGCTGTCTGTCTGTCTTCTTTAAAAGGGCATTTCTGAGATTGCTTTCTTTGGGTCAGTACATCATAAATAAAATGTAAAGTTTAATGAGAGGAAAGAAAGTGAAAGTGAACACGTTGGGATTAATGGCTCAACTTTGGGTTTTCATGAGCAAATGTGTACAGGGCCAAATGGCCTGACTTCATTTATTGAGATCTATCTTGAGCTCTGAGAGCACAGTGTTGCCATTTATTTAACACTTTCTGTCTTATGCTGTCTTCTTTTTCATGTGTGTCTTTTGACTGTGTAGGGGAACATAAGTTCCTGAAAAGTAGGAACCCTCACATGAATCAATCTTTGTATCCTCTGTGAGGGGCTATGCCGCCTGTATAATATGCATTTAGTAAATATCTGTTCTTTAATTGCTGTTCTCTCAATTGCTGCTGTTCGTATGCCAAACACCTGGGGAGATCTGTAGCTTTCCAGTCTAGAAGTCTTGGTTATGTTGTGCTTGATTGCCATCGTGGAAAGAAGTTTCAAACTGAAAGATTAACCATATTTTGGACTTTGTTACCACAACTCTGTGTGTATGAGTGTGTGTTCTGGATTTACACAAACCTGGACTAATATGATCTGACTTTAGTATATCTGAATGAATTGGTAGATGATACTGTCCCTAATTTTCAATTTCAGTAACTTTTAGTTTATACTTTGAAATAATTTATGCCTGTTGTATTCTGAAAAATATGTAAGTATATTTATAATTCATGGTAAATTACTGAATACCTTGCTTGTTAAACTCTTATGACTAGTTCTTATGTCTTATAAGTCATAGGAGTTCAGTTATACACAAGACCTAGGCTTATAAAAGAGATGACAAGATTTTGAGGAGAAATTTGAAACAAGCAAAAAAAAAAACACAAAAACAAACCCAGAACACTCTGCATAGTTGTTTTTCGTTTGGTTTTGTTTTTTTAGTATGAAGTTTGGAGAAATTTGAACTGGTGGAAACAAAGCATCACTTCTCCAAAGTAGATCTTCAGAATAAGTAAAATTGAATAATAGAAAAAAAATTTTGGAGAGATTTAGCATAGACAGGTAATTTTAATGTAAATATTTTGCCTAAAGTTCGTGTCCATTTTTACCTTGCAGTTCTTTCAAACCAACTGATTTCCTTTCCATTATTCTTATGAGATAGCACTCTGATTAAATTAAATATAATTAAATAAAGTGACTGTATATTTTAATTAGTAGTGTACATAGGGCTTTTTTTCATTTTCTTATATAGCTGATTTCACATTTATATAGATAAATGGTGAGTGTGTATTGTTGAGCTTTTTAAAGAACGCAACTTTCTGACTAATAAGGTTATTTGGATTATCATTTCTGCTTGTTTACCTTCTTTAGGTTTATAGTATTTGTTTTACTTCGCAGGGTGATTTTTTTTTTTTTTTATGGCTTACTATTGAGTGGTTGCCAAATAGAACAGTGTGTGATTTACTGGTAGTAATAACTAAAACATATATGAATTGGAGGCTGATGACGCACAAGGCCAAATGCGAAGGCTCGCCTCTGAATAGGACCAGGTTTCTTTAATAAAACCTTCTTAAAGTAACAATAGCAGGGTCATTAATGGTGTGCTCATTCCTGTATCACTTGCCCAGTTTAAGGTACGCCTGTGGATCATTTGTACCATGTTGTATTTAATTTTTTTAGTGGATTTACATTTTTATTTAAAGGCCTATCTGTTTAAGCATGAAGCCTTGTATCCTTATTATTATAAATTGGAAACCAGTGTCACTTATCATAAATAGAAGATAATTGGGCAAAAATGCAATTGAAAAAAAAAAAGCAGGTTAAATGGATTCAAGTTTAGCTAGAGGCTGTGACCTGCAGTGGTTCTGAGCCTGAGGTCTGCTCTCAGCCTAAAATGGCAGCTAGTGAGTAATGAAGAGTTGTGAAAGGCCGATGGAGTCCTTCTCCTTAAGGTAATAAGCATGACTGGAAGGGATTTGGAAAGAAAATAACCTCATCATTATATTCAACATTTAAATTCGATCAATGACATCCCCTATGCTTCAAGCTGTCTTGGTGTGTCAGATGCGCTAATGTTTCAACTGAGTGATCCTGAATCACTGATATTTCCACTGCTGGAAGAAGGGCATCTATTTTTGAAGAAGGACATTTGTTCTTTGGGTCTGAATCCCTTAGTTGGTGGTAAACACACTAAACTTGGATTAGGTAATTCCAATTCTTAAGCAGAAAGTCAGGTATTGGTACCCTGTTTTTACCACCCTACAATTATTAGTTATATGGCTAAATGTCCCCTGAGGGCACAATTGTCCCTAGTTGAGAAGCACTGATCTAGAACCACTGATCACTTTACTCACTAGTGTATCCCTAGCACCGTCTTGTTGTGATACAGAAAGAGGGCCCAAAATGTACTGTCTGCTCTGACTCTGCTACTCACTTACTATGTGATCCCAGGGGTATTATTTCAACTCCACAGATCACAATTAAGTGCATCCATAAAATGGGATTATTGCTAATTCATTCTTACTTCTTAGAATTATTTAAAAATTCAAATGATATACTTAATGAAAAGACTTTTGAAAAGAATAAAGTGCTATTCAAATGTCACGTAAAGAGTCATGGAGGTACACTGAGGGTGATCTGAACCTACTAAAATCCGGGAGCTTAATTCATCTCCTACTGTGTGTATGTAAATTGCTGTGTGGGATGCTATTGGGGTGTTGTCTTTGCTCTCTAGGGTTGTGATCAGATGGAGATAGAATATTATTACTCAAAATAACCATAAAGCATTAGCAGTTGCCATAACTAAGTGCAAAGAGTGGTGGAGTTTATAGGAAAGAAAGTGTTTCCTGTGGTGGGAATCTTGAGGTGGAGTATGACATAGAGTAGTCACAAAGAAGGCCCATCCTGAGTTTTTACTTAGATTATATTATTTAAATATTTATTTGGCTGTGGCAGGTCTTCGTTGCAGCTGTAAGATGTGTCTTTAGTTGTGGCATGCAAACTTAGCTGTGGCATGCGGGATCTAGTTCCTTAACCAGGGATCAAACCCATGCCCCCTGTATCTGGAGCTCAGAGTCTTAGCCATTGGACCGCCATGGAAGTCTTTTAGATTATGTTATTTGACATTCATGGCAATTTAGGTTTAGGTGTAATTATCACATTTTACAAGGAGAAGAGTGGGGCCTAGAAAAGAATTGGATATGAACATAAAGCCTAGAGGAGTTGAGTAAGGAGAGAACTGGAGTGAAGTATAGAAAGACAGAAAGTGGCAGGAAGAAAGTTCTTTTCACCAAAGGAACATCAACCAATATGGGGATTATATGGGGTTTGAGTGAGATTGGGTACAGCTTAGAGTGTCTCTGCAGAAGGTGACCATAAATGTAAGTTGGAATCAAGTTTCAGAGGTCAGCTAACATTCTCTGTCTCTCAGACACCCACACTCACACATGTATGCACACCAGGGATTTATATGCTTAAGTGAAACATGATCAGTTTTATCTTTCTCAATAGCTTTACTCCAAATAAAAGAAAGTGACATTTTGAGTTATTACCCTGCCCCAAGCTTGCTAAACCACAAGTGTGTGCACTGAACACTTAAGGATTGGAACGTGAGATTTAGTTCAATTAGACCAATCTGGACCATCTTTCAGCTACCTAATGCCTTCTACTCCTTCTAAGATAATCCTCCAGAAGTAGAATACACGATTGTATTTACATTCAGATGAGATGTGTTAATTCCACCCCTGGCACTCCTGTTCTGATGCCCAGACCGGAGACACTATTTATGTGAGGACTCTATCTGCCTTTTCATTAAATTGCATAAGAATATAATGCTTAAAGCATGCCCAGCAAGTCTGATGGACTATATGCAGAAAACCATTTGTCTCCTAAGGTACTTTTTCTATTTCAAGACTGGCTCACCAGGATAAGAGTCAGGTGCTAAATATCCTGTTATCTTCCATCTATTCAAACAATAATTTCTGAGTGTCTACTTTGTATCTTGTAACTTCTGAAGATATAACACTGAGTAAAAAAGACAAAGTCCTGTCCCCCCACCCCCACATGGAACATGTATTCTAATGGGGAAGAAGGCAATATATAAATAAATATTCCGGTAGCCCAGAGAATAGTAAGTACAATAAGGAAGAATAAAGCTGGGTAAGGGGTGCATGTGTGTGCATTAAATCACTTCAGTCATATCCAATTCTTTTTGACTCTATGGACTGCAACTCACCGGGCTCCTCTATCCGTTGGGATTCTCCAGACAAGAATACTGGACTCGGTTGCTATGCCGAGGGGTTCTCCTCCAGGGGTTCTTCCCAACCCAGGGATCAAACCTGCATCTCTTATGTCTCCTACATTGGCAGGCAGGTTCTTTACCACTAGCTCCACCTGGAAAGTCAAGGGGATAGAGTTTTTAAATACCTTTTTGGGGAGGACTCTCTATATGGTGACATTTGAATAGAGGTCTGAAGAAAATGAGTGATTACATTGAAGAAGAGCATTTCAGGCAGAAGAAATAACAAGTGCAAAGGTCTGAGGGATGATGTGATTGGTGTATTTGAGGAAGGGGGACATTATAGAAGATGAAGTCCAAGACGTAGAAGGGAGTCACATCATGTCGTATTTTAAGGCTGTGATAGGATTTTTCTTGGTCATGACTCTGGTGTTTTGAAGGGAGAAGTGTTAGCAATGCCTCAGGGAGGGGCACAGGCTGTCTTAAGTTTTGGAAATATCATTCCTGCTCCTGTGTAGAAAATAGAGATGTGGGGCAGAAGAAGAAACAGAGAGACCAATTCGGATACTGTTGCAGTAATCCAGGTGAGATATAACACGTATAATATAGTAGATATAATGGTGGTTCAGAGCAGAGTAGTAAAAGGAAAGATAATTAAGAAATGGTCACAGTTCTCTCTGCAAGAAGCAGAGGAGAGCAAGAAAGATACCTGCTTGTCCTTTAGCTAAGGTGGTACCAAAAGATGGAGAGGGTGTAGCCACCACATCAGAGGGCTGAAATAATGGGCAGCCGTTAGATCCGGGTTTGATCCCTGGGTTGGGAAGATTCCCTGGAGAAGGAAATGGCAACCCACTCCAGTATTCTTGCCTGGAGAATTGCACAGACAGAGAGCCTGGTGGGCTACAGTCCATGGAGTCACAAAGAGTTGGACACGACTAAGCGACACACACACACACACACACACACACACACACATTAGTGTCTGAGCAAGAATATGGAAACTCACCATGGAAAGTTTTGAGGGAGTGTAGGCGAGTGGGGGACTTAGACTCCGGGGGATTTGCAGTCAGTGGTGGGTGAGAGTCTGGAGATAAACAATCCCTTGGCAGTCCTGGACCTTTTGTGGTGATGACTGTGTGTCAAAGACAAGACTCTCATTTGAGGCCCTGTAGTTAGACAAGTAACAAGTCTTAGGCTGGAATGGCCAGCCTCTGGGGTCTATTTGTTGAAATTCATTCCAGGCACTCTCATTCAGCTGCAGTGCATTTATAGGAATGGAGGAGACAGGCAGTGAGAACCAGCTGGCCAGGTCTGTCAACATTTCTGTCTGGTAAAGCCGTGTTCTTCCCACCCCTTTACCATACATTCATGCTCCAGGGGTGAGAGATGTGATGGAAGATACAGAAAGGCAATTGCGAAATTGGTAGTTTCCAGATGTATGCCCCTAGGGCAGATTTTCTAATGTGAAATTACCATTCTCCCTGCCACACCACCCCCCAACCCCAAGCCCTGCTGCATTGGATACAAAATCTTGTTCTTAAGCATGATGTTAAAAATAGATACTGAAGAATTGAAAAAAATTTCTGAAAAAATATATGTAGTACTTACCACAATGGTTCATGCATATTGATACTTATTACAGTGGTACTGCTTGTATTAAATAAATAGGTTTTATGTGTAGGCCTAGGTTATTTTTTAAAGAGAGCAAGACCATGCGGCATTTTAAGATTTATTCAGGGGTGTTTTCATAATCATCCTTGTAAACAAAACAAATATGAAAATAGATAGAGCTTAGCTTTCTCTTTGGAGTTTGAATTGTTGCTTTGTATTGGCTGCCCGCAAATGGATATTAGGTGAACCTGGCTGTTACTAGGAAATACGATCTGTGTCAGGAGGTTGACCTGCAAAGCAACAGGTGCCAAGTTTTTTTTTGTTTGTTTTTTTGTTTTTTTCGCCCTAAGGGAAAGGGCGAGCGCTGGCACCTTTTCACCTGTAAGGATTATGTAGCTTTCGTTGTGATTGATAGGTTGGCTTCTCTTCCAGAAACGCTCCTGGTATGCGTTTTATGTTCTGACAGAGCCGTGGCTTTGCTGTTCAGCACGTCATCCCCGTGAAGACGTGGGCAGGCTTTTGTGCACTGGCTCTTGTAGCCTGGGAAGCATATTTCAACACACTTCAACACACCATCCAGAATTGGCTAGAACATGCCTGTCACTCCCAGCTGACTCTGATGACGCTCTTGCCAACGTAGATTTACATCAACATGATTCTTTACTGGAAAAAGCTCATTCAGATTATACAGGGTGGCCCATTTAAAAGAGGCACAGCATCAGTTTGAGGAGAGCTGAATGTTAAGGGAAGCACCATAAAAAACACACTGTCAATTAAATGTTCCACAGAGCACAGAATTATAGTCAGCATCACTCAAGAAGATTTTCCCTTCAGAAATTGTATGTTACTCCAAGTTTTACAGAGTGCTTTATCCTGCAAAGTGAACCCTCCCATTCTAGACTTTCCTTCTCAGCATGCAGAATTTCTAGCCTCTTCTTTCCCTATTTATGTAATCCTAACTTGAAAGTATCAGATACGATAGGATGTGACAGCCTTGAATTCTTTACCTTCCCCAAATTCAGTTTGCCGATTCAGTGGATAAATAGACTTTACTCCTAGTATAAAACCTTTTGGCATATGTCCATCTTGTTTTTTGACTCATCCTCAGTATCCTAATGAATGTTTGGGATAGGCATATTACTCAGATGCGTGGGTCTATAGACAGGAAATCCCTGCACTCAAAAATAAAAGCTGTTGCCATAGCTATTCAGAAAAAACACAAAGCTCTCTTTGCTGTGCAAAAGAAAAATTCAGTATCAGTGGCACATGACCTGTGATGACTATTATTATGACCCTGCACGACTCACCCTTCATTTTCATCATCCTGGTGTATTCTCAGTCATTATAGTAATGGATACAACTGGATGGGTTTGCAATTTTACCCCTTTTCTCAAGACATCCAGAAGGATTTTCAATGACACATGCTTTGATCTGTCTGCTTTTAAATCTCTTAAGCAGGGCAGCTCAAGGCAGCTTCCTCTCAGAAGATTTTACAATCCTAATACACCTTGTCATGAGTTCTATATTTATGCTTGTTTAGACACATCAAAGTCAGGCTTTTTACTAGGAGCCACCTAGAAAGTTAAGGCTATCAGCTTCTTGTTGTGGCCAGGCAGTTACTGTCAGGCCTAGTAATAATGAAGATTGACCTTGTAAAGTGACCAAAAGTTGTGGGCTGCAGTATGGGGATACTACTGCAGTATGGGGAAAGTGTTTTGCTGTGTTTTTTCTTCTGCTGTATTTTGGCTAGAATTAATATTATGGTCACAGTTAATTGCAAAGTGTTCTCTTGGATCTGTATATAGTACAGAGGGAAGAAAAGATGTAGAAGTAAGAGTCTTCCCCTGTGAATTAACATACAAAATCTCCACTTAATGCAGCAGAGAGGCAACACTTTAAAGAGATGTGTTGGCATGCCAATGAGATTGGTGGGAATTTGAATAGGTATGAAAGAGAATCACAGAAGAAAAAAATTGAGAGTGCTTTTTCAAAACATTGTCCATGAGAGAGAAACTGTTAATAGGCTGACATTGAACATTCAGAACACGTTAATCATCTTACTAATAGCCATTTCTGTCTGTCTGTCTGTCTAATGTATCTATCTAATCTATCACCTATTTATCTATGTCTTTGTTCTGGTTCCATGTTTACCAAGAAGTCTTCTGATTATAGTCTTTGCTGTTCTATAGGACTTTCTACTGAAAAGGAAAGTACTGGGTCAGATGGTCCAAGCATTATAATCAGCTCAGTGATCGTAGTGCTCATTGAGAAGAAGTTAATTGGCATTTGGATTCCGTTCAGCAGTTTCGTGAGCTTGTGTAATATGGGTTTGCTTCTGAGAGAAGAGGTTGCTCTCACGTGCTGGCTTCAGAATCTACATAACTCGGTGCCAGATTCTAACCTCAGTAATTTCTCCAAGATATGGCCTATCTCCAGGGCCTTTGAGAAGAAAATCTGCCAGTCTTCTCAGGTGAAGCTTTTCTTCACTGCCGTGCCCTGAACATTTTCACTGGAAACCACTAAACACACGTTTTAAAGCTGTAATCATAGTAAGAATGAGGGAAAGGCACATTGTTTCCTTAATCTCATGCCTCAATGGGGTGGCTGATCAGTGAGACTATCGTGACTTATGCTTTGAAATTCATTTTCTGACACATCTAACTGCACAGGGTTAGTTGGTTATCTTTTTGTTTTTATGATTATATAACATCTTAAGACTTGGTCAGCTGTTTTAGAAAACTTGAGAACTCAGGTGACAAATAACGTTTCCTCATTTTTCTTTCTCTCATCCCTTTTCTGAGCCTTTGATTAGAAACATCGAGACAGTGGGGCTAGATGTGTAGTGACTATGGAAACTGCCCACTTAAAGGAGTTCCTAGTGCTCTTGATTTCTTGCCCTAAGAAACCCTGTTGCCTTAGCTAGTTCTCTTGAAAGAGAAAGAAAGGAAAACTATAGGCATAAAGAGTTCAGAAAGGAGAATGTTGAGTATTTTTCCAATATTCTATGGGTATTTGGTTCTGATCTCAGTGACTAAAATTAGGATTTTAAAGTCATAAACATAATGTATGTTTATGGTGAAAATCTCTATAAAAGGTAACAGTTGTGTGAGTCCCTTTCTGCCCTTCCTTAGCCCTCTCAGTTTTACATTGCCCTTACCAGAGTAACTACTCTTCATATTGTCCGGTGTAACCTCTTAGAAATATTTTAATTGTATTCAAGTAAATTTAATAAAAATATTAATGACACTTACTGAGTAATTTTCAAGTAGTAAGCATAATGCTTTTCAGGATTACTTCATTTAATTCTCACTACAAATGTTAAAATGTATCTGTGAGATGTATTTCTAGCAAGTGAAGTCATTGGTCCAAAGATATATTATTTTATTATTATTATTGGCCACATGGCAGATGGGATCTCAGCCCTGACCAGGGATTGAACCTATCCCCCTGCAGTGAAAACACAGAATCATAACCACTGGACTGCCAGGGAAATATTATGTTGGAAAATTTGCATCTAGAATTGTTTCATCATCTTACACACTCATAAGCAGCATGCCAGAGGACCTATTAATTTCTCATTATCACTCTCACTGTCACTGGATATGACCCATTTTCATTTTCATCACTAGTATGGATAAAATATAATATCATTTATTATTTACTATTCTGTTTCATGAATGAGTTTAACATCTCTTCATTGTTTATTTGCTATTTCTTAGTCCACTCCCTGTTAATATATTTCATCATTTAAAAAATTGGAATATAGCCATTTGTTAATTATTTGTAATAGCTAAGTATATTTAAGAAAGTAACTCTTACAACTGTTTTGAATGTATTTCTCAGTCTGGCATTTTACTTTATACCTTTTTAAAGTCATATAAATATTCTAATTTTTTATTGTGGTTAAAAGCACATGTACTGTGCTTAGTCTCTCAGTCGTGTCCTACTCTTGCGACTCCATAGACTGTAGCCTGCCAGGCTCCTCTGTCCATGAGATTCTCCAGGCAAGAATACTGGAGTGAGGTGCCATTGCCTTTTCCAAAAAAAAAAAAAAAAGACATAATTATACATAATTAATTATCTTTTAAACCACTTTTAAGTAGTGTTAAACATATTCACATGGTTGTCTCTAGAAATATTTTGTCTTGTAAAACTGAAGCTCATTAAACAATAACTACCTTTTCTTCCTACAAACCTTTGGTAGTCACCATTCTACTTTCTATGAATCGGACATTAGATATCTCTTAAAGGACATTAGATATCTCATAAAGGACATTAGATATCTCATAAAGGACATTAGATATCTCTTAAAGTGGAATCACACAGTACTTGTCTTTTTGTCACTAGCTTATTCCCCTTAGCGTAATGTCTTCAAAGTTCACTGGTGATGTAGCCTGTGACAGAATTTCCTTCCTTTATAAGGCTGAATAACATTTCATTGTATGTAGATACCACATTGTGCTTCTCTGTTTGGTGGTGGTTATTTGGGTTGCTTCCATCTGTTGGTTATTGTAAATAGTGCAGCTATGAAAAAACTTGATTCTGTTTTTTTGGATATATATCCAGAAGTATGATTGCTAGGTTATGTGGGAGTTCTAGTCTTAATTTTTTGAAGATTCTTCATACTGTTTTCCATAGCATTTGTACCACTTCACAGTCCTACCCACAGTGCAAAAGAGTTTCAATTTTTCCACATCTGCCTTTATACCTATTTTCTGCTTTTTTATGTCACCATCCTAATGGGTATGAAATTATATCTCATTATGGTTTTATTACATTTCTCTCATGATTAATAATATTGTGCATCTTTTCATATGCTTGTTCGATTTTTTTCATCTTTGAAGAAGAGGCTATTCAAGTCATCGCCCAATTTTTAATCAGGTTACTTGATTTTTTTGCTTTAATGATTTTTTTTTTAATATAGCAAGGCTTAATAAACTTTCCTCCATGTACTACTTTTATAACATGTTTAAGGATTGTGCTGCTGCTGCTGCTAAGTCGCTTCGGTCGTGTCTGACTCTGTGTGACCCCATAGACGGCAGCCCACCAGGCTCCCCCGTCCCTGGGGTTCTCCAGGCAAGAACACTGGAGTGGGTTGCTGTTTCCTTCTCCAAAGGATTGTGCTACTCCATATTAAAATCATCACTTTTTTTACATTTATCCTAGTTCTTTTGAGGTTTCTCTTTTTATATTTAATTTTTGATACGTCTGTCGTTTGTTTGGATATGAGGGTTAAGGAAAGGGTCCAGCTATTTTGAACCATTTCCCCAACCCCAACTTATAAGATAATCACTGATCACACATTAGCTTGTAAGATTTGGATATTTTAAGCAGGCTTTTGTACTGAGCACCACTTTGGCCATACTTACCACTGTAATGATTGTACTAAGTGCAGTGATATCTTGCTGAATTTTGTTTGCACTTCTCTGAATGGTAAATGTTAGCTATTTTAATATAGGTTAAATGTTTGAAAGATGGGCTTAAAAACACTCTATTATTCCCTTTCTTGAGCCCTATTCACTTTCAAAATAAATACTAACTTTTTTTCCCCAATAACTTTTTGTTTGGGCTGAGTAAACAAGGAGATATATTTTCAGTGATATGGGAGGCCAGCGTGAAAGGATGACTTTTACATTGTAGAATGATTTTTGCTTCAAATGTGAAATAATGAGAGAGTTTCTACAGAAAGTAAAAGGGATGTCTATTTCAAGACGTCTATCTAAATGTACTTGGGGTAAATGTAGGATCCTGACAGCTCTAACCTTGTGACTACTTGGAATCATACTTACCATCTTATGGTACAGATAAAGGAATAGGATCGGGAATCAGGTTGTTCAAGGCCTGGCTTTATTATAACTTAGCTGTAAGATTGAATATGTTGCCTTATTCTTCTAAGTATTGGTTTTCTAATTTGCTAAATAGGGATACATAGCATGCACGAAAATTTGAAAAGGTTATTTAAGCAATTAAGCATGATAATTTGTAGGATTTGTACTTTATACAACATGATATGCTAAAAAGATGATGATGATAATTGTTATCAGTAACAACAACAGTAATTATGGTGAGAGAAGATCCTGCTGGTGTAAAACACAGTCTTTGAAGTAGTCCATTCCTAACAGAGAACGTACTCCTGAGACAGTAGGGCTAGGCTCCTAATCCCTACATTGTATAAAGACCCATTATGTTTATGGATTCATTTGGAGCATTAAAACCCAAAAGGTTGCAGTGAACTATTAAACGTAGATGGCATACTGTTAGGAAAAATTTCCCTACTCAGCCAGTTTTTTCATCTTTTGGTTTCCTCTGTATTATATTTACTATGGAGTTGTATTAACTGCTTGAAGAATGTAATTTCAGGTTGCTTGAAAGGGAAGAAACTGGGTGTGTAAAGATAGTTATTTTTGTGGGGGTGGGGAGTGATTAGTCACATTTATGCTGTTGCTTCCATCTGTAAATTAAAACAATTTTTCTCCTGTGAATTGAAAGGAGGAAATAAGGTTCTGTGAAGTGAAAATATATGAAATTTAAAACTAACATCCAACAGAAATGTCTCAAGACAGCTTTGCAGTCATGAGCTAGGTGTTCTCTTTCAGTGAACTGTATTAGTATGAAACACTGAATTGGTCATGGTACAAGTAGAATTATTAAAAGCTGGTGTTATTAGACACACCCATTGAAATTTTTTCTGCATTTAAATCATGACTGTTGGAGTTTCTTTATGGTGAGCTTATTGCATGGATAAAGGGTTCAAAAGGAAAAAAAAAAAAAAAAAGAAGCTAATGTCAGCCATTTAGAGACAGAGGAAAGGGGCCTTGGAGAGGTCATCTTGCGTCTTGAGATCATAACATGGGCTCCAGAGAGGTACAGAAAAGTGCCTGAGAGCACACGCTGGGGCAGTGAGAGCTCTAGAACACAGATTAGTGGATGCTGCGTACTGTTCTTTTTAGTCTGACCCAGAAGCCTTGGGGAATGGGGATGGAAGGAAAGTGGGAAGAAGTTATCATTAATTCGTTATTTCTACTCAGTGGCCGCTTGTTTTATCTTTTTCCATAGCTCTTGTTTAATTTTTCTCACTTTGACCCTGGAGTTGGCGGGAAGCATTGCTTACCTGATTTCGATTGCTCTTGGTGCGCCGAGTGCTAGAAGCAACAATGTAGAAATGTATTAACAGACCGGTTCACTGTACATCCAGAGACCTTTATGGTTCCTCCTCTGCCCCTAGCTAGCTGTGTGACCTCAGACAAATGACTTAACTTCACTTAGGCTCCATTTCCTCAAATGGAAAACGAGTGTGTGGGCAGTTTGTCTCTCAAGTCCTTTCCTGTGCACAGAGCCACGCTCGTCCTTCCTTACCTGGATGACTCCATAGGTTGCTGAAGCAGCAGACGTCACTTGGTTCTTAGCTGCTGATTGCATATTTCCCTCAAACTTGAAGGAGAGGAAATCCCAAATTTAATTCCGCTGTAGTGTTTGTTTCTGTTTTCATCCGGGCATCTCCGTCTCATGGATCCCATTGCCTCAAGTGAAATCTTTCATTTAAATGATTGATGAAAGGAAAGGAGGAGAGGAAGGGATAAATTAGGAATATGGGATTAACCTATACACACTACTGTATATAAAACAGATAACAAGAATTTGCTATGTATCATAGAAAAGTATATTTAATATCTTATAAAACCTATAATGGAAAACATTGGAGGTATATATATTTATATATAAGAATCACTTTGCTGTACGTCTGATACTTACACAATATTGTAAATCAACTATACTTCATTTTTAAAAAAGGAATACTGAGTGATGGTTACGGGGAGGAAAACTTCTTCTGTCTAAATTCTACATGACTGTTCCACTATTTATTATTTTTGTACAAGTTATAAATAGGTCATGAATTTAAAAGTTTGTGAGAATTGCCTATTGTTGCAAACTATACTGAAGGCAGTGCTTATAAAATAATTCCACATCCTTTTCTCCCCCAACTTGTTTCTATTTTAGAATAAAAACATCAGTAGGAAAAATAAATGGATTACTCTTCCAGTAAATACACAGGAGTAGATTATTAGGTCATTATTAAAACTAGATTAAATATGTGAGCACTTTATAAAACAAAAGATAAATGATAGAAGGTTGTTATTCATTTGGAAGGTGCAGACTGCTAATAATTTTCTGTACTTAAAAAAATAGGCAAACAGACATTGACGTACTAAATGATGTATTAATTAATTCATTATTAAGTTTCAGAACTCCAGCAGTAATATAGTATTACCCACTTTTATAAATAACTCATGTAGAACATTTCTGTAGAGGTCCACTAATTCTTATTCTCAAGGGTATATAAAAAAGAAATATTTATAATTCACTTGTATGGAGTCAGAATAATTAGGATTCAGACTTTCAGCCTCTAATCAGACATTTTGTGCTTGATTAAATTAGTATTTGAAAATAGTAAAGCAAGATTTAAATTGAAATTTAAAATAGTGTTTAAGTTATTTCACATTTTAATATATTATTCCATATACTTCTATAACATTTTATATTCCTACCCTGTATTCAACTGTTTTTAAAACCTTAGACATTGAACTGTTCTGAATGATCCTAAAATAAGTATCTTTAAAGATTAGTCC
This sequence comes from Bos taurus, assembly GCF_002263795.3. Lineage (NCBI taxonomy): Eukaryota > Metazoa > Chordata > Mammalia > Artiodactyla > Bovidae > Bos > Bos taurus. Next base: position 19,533,433 of record NC_037347.1, read on the forward strand.
TGAATTGTTGCTTTAGGATGGATTCTCAGAAAAGTGATGCATAGAGTTAAAGAAGTGTTCAAAAAACATTGTGAGCTGCTTTTCAGAAACTGTTATTAGGGTGCTTGTAGTATTAGTATATAACACTCCCATATCCTTGCATTATTCCAAGTTTTTACTATTCTACAGTTAATAAAGATTTGCTAAATTAGTAGGATGAAGAGTAATATCTGTTTCAATTAGCTAATATTGAGGCTAAAATTTTTTATATATGCATATAAATAATTTATTTCTTCTTTGTGAATTTAATATTAGTGTTATTTGTCTATCAGGACATTGGCCATTTCTTTTTCTATCCTGGTTTTCACAGAAACATTTTTCTCAGTTCGTTATTTGCCACTTAATTATTTACTTTGACTTTTGATGTGAAGGAATTTTTTTTTTCAAACTGTATCCAGAGAAGTTATTTTTCTTTTAAAAATGTTTATTTCCTACTTTCATTCATAGAAAAAGCTTTCTTCAACCTCAAATTAGATTAGAACTCACTTTTCTGGTTTTTTACCACTCTTTGTTTTTAATCACTCTTCAAATAATTAAAAGAAGATATTTAAAGTCTGTGTAAAATTAGACCATTCTGATAAAGATTGAAAAGGGTATGAGATTTTTTAAAAGGAGAAATCTTTATCCAGTATTCATTTATTACACTATTATCATCAAAGTCAGGAATTTAAATACATACCTAAAAGCATTTTGTAAAATATTAGAAACTGTTCAAAAACAAGAGTAATCATAAAATAACATCTTAACATTTTAGAAAACAGATTCTTCCAGAGGCTTTCTCCTCCAAGAGGGCCACTTTGAAAGCCTACGCTTTATGTTATGCTGTCAAAGTCAATGGATTGGAAAAAACAAAAAGCAAATCATTGGACTGAATTCTAAAATAGTGCTATAATTAATTAAATGTTTTTATATAAATGCAGAATTTAGTAAAAAGAATTTCAAAGAGTCTAACAATGCTAAATTGTTTTCTTGATACCTTCTACTATAAAAAAGCTATAACCTAATAATATTCATTTTTCATTATATTATACATATATTCAAAGTATTTTATTAATAGATATTTTTCTGATTACTGAAGTAATACATCTGTGCTAGATGTTTGAAGACTTGAAAAAAGTACACAGAAGAACTAGGTCTAAACTTTTTTAAAATGTGTGACTTTGGGCAAGTTATCTAACCTCTCTATCACTGTCACCACCTATATAATGAAGGTATTGAAATGCACATTTTGTTAACACTCTTAACCGGTTACAGTATTGTGAAAAATTACCTATAAATCTAAGAAACTAATACAAATGGTATTTCATTAAATTTAAGAAATTTTTTGTAGTATGTCAAAGCATATGGTGGGATTCCGTGGTGGCTCAGACAGTAAAGAGTCTGCCTGCAAAGAGGGAGACCCGGGTTCAATCCCTGGCTCAGGAAGATCCCCTGGCGAAGGAAATGACAACCCATTCCAGTATTCTTGCCTGAAAAATCCCATGGACAGGGGAGCCTGGCAGGCTACAGTCCATGGGGTCACGAAGAGTTGAAAAAGACTGAGTGACTTCACCTTCACTTCCACTTTTAAAGCTTATTGTTAGTTGTTGTCTAGTCACTAAGTCATGACCAGCTCTTTGCAACCCCATGGACTGCAACACCCTAGGGTCTCCTTTCCTTCACTATCTCCCAGAGTTTGCTGAAATTCGTGTCTGTTGAGTTGGTGATGCTATGTAACTATCTCATTCTCTGCCATCCCCTTCTCCTTTTGCCATTAGTCTATCCCAGCATCAGGGTCTATTCCAACAAGTTGGCTCTGCATCAGGTGGCCAAAGTGTTGGAGCTTCAGCTTCAGCATCAGTCCTTCCAGTGAATATTCAGGGTTGATTTCTTCTGGATTGACTGGTTTGATCTCCTTGTTGTCCAAGGGACTATGAAGAGTCTTCTCCAGCACCGTAATTCAAAAGCATCAGTTCTTTGCCACTCAGCTTTCTTTCTGGTCCAGCACTCACATTTGTACTTGACTACTGGAAAAACCGTAGCTTTGACTATATGGACTTTTGTAAGCAAAGTGATATCTCTGGTTTTTTATGTTATCTTGATTGGTCATAACATTCCTTCCAAGGAGCAAACGTTTTTTAATTTCATGGCTGCAGTTACTGTCCACAGTGATTTTGGAGGCCAAGAAAATAAAATCCATCACTGCTTCCACTTTTCCTCTTTATATCCAGATAATGACTAAAATGATCCCAACTTTATATATTTTTAAATATTTGAATATTTAAAGTTACATATATTCCAGAGCCATGGCTCGGATGGTAAAGAATCTGCCTGTAATGTGGGATACCTGGTTTCAAGACCTGGATCTTGAGTTGGGAAGATCCCCTGGAGAAGGAAATGGCAACCCACTCCAGTATTCTTGCCTGGAGAATTCCATGGACAGAGGAGCCTGACGGGTTCATGGGGGTTGCAAATAGTTGGACATGACTGAGCAACTAACACTTTCACACTTTCACTTTTCAAAGTTACATATATAAAATGTATTGTTGTTGATCCAATGTTTAACTTATTATTTGAGTTTTGACATTTTTATAAGGAATACAAATGAATTTGTGGATTTATGCATACATGAATCTATATGGATAGATAACTAGATATATACATGTATGTAGCATACTACATGGGCTTCCCTGGTGGCTCAGATAGTAAAGAATCCGCCTGCCATGCGGGAGACCTGGGTTCCATCCCTGGGTTGGGAAGATCCCTGGAGGAGGGCATGGCAACCCACTCGAGCTTTCTTGCCTGGAGAATCCTGGCAGGCTACAGTGCATGCTTGTTGCTAAGAGTCGGACATGACTGAGTGACTAATCACAGCACAGCACAGCATACCTTATGAATCAAATATTACTTCTTTCTTTTGCAAAGTTAGCATTAGACACAGCTATATTTCTCAAAACACAGTTTTATATAGAAAATATGCAGAGCCATATTTTTATACCAGTTCATGTTATAAATTATAGATTTATTTAGTTACTGCTGCTATTGATAGAGTCTTTTAAAATTACTCAGTGAGAGATACTATTATTATGACATATATTGCCTCTAATATCTACATATATTGCCTCTAATATCTACATATATCAACTAAAATATGCATAGATTTTGGGACCAAGATTATTTAAATGAATGTCTAATTTTATGTAGATACAATGAGTTATACATGAGTCATAATATGCTGACATTTTTGTTCAAAACGTTTGTCGTGTACTGTATTTTGTCGTTAGATGTGCAGAGTACAAGGAAATACAGATTTTAAATAAAAAAAGGATTTATTCCTCATGAATGGGAGAGCAAAAAGTGGTATCATAATATTTGTTTGTCATAAGTAAATGTATTAATAAAAACATAAAATACAATAACAAAAACAGTATTAATGTTAATTTTCTGAAGTGGAAAAGATTAAAATTTTAAAAACAATGGTAGTCCCACCTTTGAATAATTATCCTCTAAATGTTAAACGTTTGGAATGCTTCCAGATTTTTTCTGGTAGAGGTAACGGTGTTGTGAACATCTTTTTTGCATATATGTTTTAACTTGTCTAGAACTGATTGCTTACTTCATGAATTCTGCTACAATTTGTCATATTGCTTTTAAGGAAATTCATATCAAGTTACAATGTCTCAGCAATATTGTCTCATTTTAACCAGATTGAATACTATAATTTTCTTAAAATGTTTGCCTCTTTAGATGGCATAAAATGGTATCTCAATATTATTTTCAGTAAGGTTCAGTATTTTTCCATTTGTTTGTTTTCCTTTTGTAATTCCATTTGCCTGAACTCTACTCAGATGCTTTCAGCATCTGCCTAGTGAGTCTTAATGATTGCTTGTTTCTTATACATGTAGTTTCTTTCTTTCCATAGTTCTTTTCTTTCCACATAGATCTGATTCTTTGTTTTATTTGAAACAATGTTTTTCAGATATTTTGCTTCCTATTTTAGTGTTTGAAATTTTATTTTAAGGAAGTTTTCTTTTTATAACATATTCTACTTTATACTACATTTGCTTTTCATATTTAGAAAAATTAATTATAGTCCATCTGACTATAGTACATAATGCAAAATGCATTATCTCAGTATTATTTATAAGACCTATTGTTTTTAATTTCTTATTTTGTAAAGCCTATTTAATATCTGAGTTTAATATTTTGAAGGATATTATTGCCATCATCTTAAGAAATAGAGACTCAAGGATCTCTCCCAAGTGTTAATCTTAGAAATTGTTTGACATCATTTCAAGTTAGCTGAATAAATTAGAACCCACATTCTGGGGTGCAGATAGCCTGCAGTTAATAGAAAACAGTGTATTTCCTCCATGCACCTTTCTTCATATTAGTGATCATTCCTTTACATTCATCTCAAATCTAGTCTGCTAGTCTGTGTGCCAAGATTCACAGTTTAAGATTTGTGTTGCCTAATTTCAATATGACTGTATGATACATAGATAGGATTCTTACTCAGCTATTCCATTGGCATTCAAATGAGTAACTTTCACAGAACTTTTAGGAGATAAGACCCAAACACATACCCTCTGGGCAATGGGTAGATCTGAGGCTTTTATGAGTCAAAGGAGCTCAAAACCTCAATATAGGGTTTATGGGGTTTAAGGGATCTTAGGAACACAGTGCTAATGAAAGTATGCAATTCTTATTAAAGATTTCATCTGTGAGCATGACTGTGGGCACATCATTGCCTTGATCTCCCTGAGAATCTATGAAGCCAACTTGAGTTTCTTACAATCATAGATGTTGTGACTGTCTCTCCACAAACTTTTGAGCCTAACTTAGTAATGCAGTACTTGTAATACAGTTAACTTAACAAAGCTTAGTTCTAATATAAATTCTTTGGAGATATAGATGCAAGGTAGAATAGTTGTATAATTTACAAATTGTATGTAATTTTCTGTATTTATTTGAAAAGTCTAAAGTTTTAGTGTGGATTCTGTTCCATTGAGTCTGTTACTTGAATGCAGTATGTAATATTTTTTCTTGTTCTTTTCTTAAACTATAAACCATGGTTTGAGCATAGTTTAAGGGAAAAAATAGACAATACTTTAAATAAAACCATGTATCTGTGAGTGTGTATATATGTGTGTATATATGTGTGTATATCCATACACATATATGGATATACACACATACACACATGGATATACACACATATATACACACTCACAGATATCCATACACACATATATACACATATATACACACACTTATAAATGTATGTAATTTTAGGATTATAACTTTACCTCTGTCCCTGGAGGAATTTTTTTTTCCATTAGACCATAAAATGATACAGAAGTTCAGATTATCTATTTCACTACATAAAACTTTACAATTCCCTAAACTCTGGTTTATGAAAATTCATAAAAATTCCCTTCTGAGATTAATACAGATTTAATCCGTGACCCTTTGGCTCAAAAGTCAAATCTGCTATTTCTGTAATAGTTAAGAAGTCATTGTCAGTTAATAGCCACATTAAAAATTATTATTTCAGCATTTAAAAAGTGGATAAATTGGTGCTTTCTACTTTATGTGCTTAAGGTCCACTCATAAAGGTTAAATGATGAAGACATTAAGGACTATGAATAGGGAGGGAAGAAAGAAGAAGGAAAGCATAGGGGTAATGGTGGCTTTTCCATTCACAGAGACAAAATTATGTTTGTGGTAAGTCAAGTAATGTTTCAGTTTTTTGACCATTGGTTAAAGGGTAGTTCTAATCACATATGCTGTAGATTTCCTGAATTAAAGATTTCAGCTTTGTTTCAACATAGCAGATCACATCCTGATCCATGTAATCATTAAGAGAAGAAAAAATAAATCTAATCCTAAAATTTCTTAGTCTTTCTTCACTCTTCATAGAATATAATTCATGTATTTCCCTGGGTAGCAGAGGATGAGATGATTGGATAGCATCACCAATTCAATAGACTTGAACTCAGACTCTGGGAGATAGTGAGGGACAGGGAAGCTTGGGGTGCTGCAGTCCACGGGGTTGCAAAGAGTAGAACACAGCTTACCGACTGAGCAACAACAACAGTTTCCATATTGGATAAGGAGGCATTGAAACTGATTATACTATATCCCGACAATGTACTCTTCTCTTACCTGATAATGCTTAACTATCTTCTAAAAAAAATCTAAACCCTTCAGGGAATTCCTAGTTCCATCTTACCTATCCAAGATTTTCTCTCATTTTAGCATATATTCCAGATCAACAGAATTACTTTATGAACTTCTCTTGGCCTTTGATTTTGCCCTTCAGTATGCTTGATAGTGCCATTTATCAAAATCCATCCCATAAGGCCTTATCCAATATTACCTCAAATTCTGGTTATTTACCATCTAATGTGGGGTTGACCTTTCCATTTGGCTATTATTTCCTCCCTAAGGAGCTTACACGTGAAAATGAGAACAGTGTCTTATTTATCTTCCAATCTCCACTGTGCAATTTCTCACTCACTCTCTTATATAGAACATTACACATTGTATTTAGAGGCTGAATAAATCATTAAGTGGGTACCATCAGTGGGCCCATGGAATTGACTTACGTGAGTGAAAGCCGTATAAAAGGCTCTTAATAAATATTAAATGTTGTCAATTCTCAATTATTCATGAGTATATTATTCACATTATAGCTGTAGTATGACTTTAAAGGTCATATTTACATAATGAATGATTCTGCTTGATGAAGCCTTTAGTTGACATAAATAGGTTCTTAGTTTGTGTCCATCTGAAGAAGATTAGAAGTGAAACCTCTGTAAATCAGTTTTATTATTTAATTACCACCAGTTCCCCTTTACTATCTTAGTCAAAGGCTTATTAGCTACTTTGCCTAAATCTGAAAGCTGATACTGATCATCCCCAGTATTTAATGGGGGAGCATAGAAAGAGCCGATCTGGAGATTAGAATCCAAAAGGTCAAGAGTTTTCCATTCCCTCTTGCATCAGATCTTCATAGTGGAGTTTTGTTAATTTGTGAATTAAATTACTTGGTTAATCCAGAAAGCTTCCTGATGACAACAAAGACCTTTTGGTAGGGAGAAATTCTGCCTCTTTGTGTTCATTCTCTCTCCACCACCACCCCAACCCTTCCTTGGCATTTGAAATACACTGTGCAATTTTATAATCAATAAAATCATAAAAATATGGCTTTCACTAAGGATATGAGCATAGATTAAGGTGCAGGATTTCAAAGAAGGATGGGTTAGTTGATGGGTTTATTTTTAAGCCTTACATAAAACTACAGGCAGAAAGAGATTGAATTTTATTGAAATTCACACTGTACAGTGAGTACAGAAAATTACAGGGGATGCAAGATATAATTTAATAATACATAATTACTATTTTGAAATTAAGAAAGCAAATATGAAAGCATTAGCTTACCCACCAGGACTTGCAATAATGTTTGCCTAGCAGTGATCTCTGTGGACAGATTTTGGAAATTGTCAGCAATTTTATTCAGTCTGTCAGCGTTTGCAGCGGCAAGGATTGGGATTTATTTGATAAAGTCATGATAGACAAAACCTTTTGTACACATTAGCATGACAGTGTGCATAAAATACAGTAGAAACTGCATTCAATTATAATATATTTTACACCAAAAGAATTAATCATTTAGGAAAGGAAGCAAGAAATGAATTAGATGACTTACCAATATTTCTGCTTTTTTTTTTTTTTTGCAATTTCTAAGATAGGTAATTTGTTTATATTTACTTTAAAAATGTCTAGTAGGCAAAGAATATGACTGAAGGAAACATTAACTCTAAAAAGCTAAATGAATGTGTCCAAATAGAACACTAGGAAGAAGGCAGTCACTTGAATTATGATAGTCTGGCACCAACTGTTTTCAAATACTCAAGTTTTAAAAGTATATGTGTGCTAGGAAGTCTTTACTTAAAAAAAGATTAGAGTCTTTTTTATCAGGTGGGAATGCAGTCAGCTGTGGGTAACAGTAAACTACCAGCAGTTTAAGCATCTAAGAGTTTGTCTGGTACAAAGGATGCTGGAGGTAGCAGCCCAGGGCTAGCACAGTGGTCCTGTGATGTCTTCAAATGCATGCTTTCCTTTATGCTCTTCTCAGCCATCCTTAGCACATTATCTCATCCTCTGCTTGTCCTTTCATGATCACATGTGGTATGGACTACTGCATTGCACCCTCATTCTGAGCAAAGAAAAGAAATAGATGGGAAGCAGGAAGGGGTGGCGTCTGTATCAGGGAAGTCAGGCTTCCTGGGAATCCTGGGCTTGGATCTCAAGGGAGACTGAAGAGCTTGTGCTTTTAACTGGACTTATTTTAGGGTGAAGAGTTGGGCTTGTATAAATGAGAATGAAGTGGAGACTGGGTTTGGATGTATAGACAATAGTATCTGCCACAGTCTTATATGTCAGAGCTAAAGTTGATGAGATTGGGAAAACAATTAGCTGATGAGAGATGAAAAGCAATATATCTCAACAGCCAATTTACTAGGAAAAATAGGTTTTTGTGTCTAGTGTCCATGATTGGTGATGAGAAAAATGAGATGAGTGTTTTCAAATATAAAATCAGATGATATTACCTGTATATAATTATGTTAAGGGTCTAATGCCAAAAAAGAAACAAGCTAAATGTAGATTGCTGCTGCTGCTGCTAAGTCGCTTCAGTCATGTCCGACTCTGTGCGACCCCATAGACTGCAGCCCACCAGGCTCCCCCGTCCCTGGGATTCTCCAGGCAAGAACACTGGAGTGGGTTGCCATTGCCTTCTCCAGTAAATGTAGATTAGTGACAAGTTATTCTCTTATGCACTGTCAAGACCTCCTTTGTTTCATAGACAAATGGTCTAGCATATTTCACACAAAGCCTCTGTGGCACATGACTAAAATCATTGAACTGGAGCCTCTCTGATCTTTAGTTCAAAATGATCCTGCTTTTATCGAGCAGAGTGGACATCAAACTCTGAAAGCAGCAGAAAATACCAAACACACAGAGTTGGTAGCAATTTATAGCTGACACAGAAATGAAAGACGAGAATGAGGTAACTCTCTAATTAATGGCTGCCTCCATTCCCCCTGTGGTCTGAAATAGCTTGATAGATAGATCTCAGAGTTGTAGCTAGTTTAAATGATAAATATTTCAATTCTCCACTCTTCCATGGGTGTGTAAATAGAGTCTGAAAATAAAAGCTTGTAATCAGAGTAGTAGTATTTTTAAAACTGGAAAAGCAATGTGCCTGTCTCAACCAGTAGCTAATATTATTAAACAAAATATCTGTATTTTGTGTTTTAATTCCCCTGGTTTTGAGGCAGAAATAGAATTTGTACACAGCCAGAATGCTACCTCTTGTTATCTAGGCTTTATCAACCATTGCACCTATTAGAGCTCCACCCTTGCTTCTTACTCTGCTTCTTTTCTCAATGGTAAGGACTTTTACTTCTTTCCTCTGTGCTCCCGCTCATTTGTTCGACTTTAACTGAAGACAGATTACAATACTTGGTTTGTGATATCACTTGGATTAGAAACTGTGAGATCAGATCAGTCGCTCAGTCGTGTCTGACTCTTCGAGACCCCATGAATCGCAGCACGCCAGGCCTCCCTGTCCATCACCAACTCCCGGAGTTCACCCAGACTCACGTCCATCGAGTCAGTGATGCCATCCAGCCATCTCATCCTCTGTCGTCCCCTTCTCCTCCTGCCCCCAATCCCTCTCAGCATCAGAGTCTTTTCCAATGAGTCAACTCTTTGCATGAGGTTGCCAAAGTACTGGAGTTTCAGCTTTAGCATCATTCCTTCCAAAGAAATCCCAGGGCTGATCTCCTTCAGAATGGACTGGTTGGATCTCCTCGCAGTCCAAGGCACTCTCAAGAGTCTTCTCCAACACCACAGTTCAAAAGCATCAACTCTTCAGCGCTCAGCCTTCTTCACAGTCCAACTCTCACATCCATACATGACTACTGGAAAAACCATAGCCTTGACTAGACGAACTTTTGTTGGCAAAGTAATGTCTCTGCTTTTGAATATGCTATCTAGGTTGGTCATAACTTTCCTTCCAAGGAGTAAGCGTCTTTTAATTTCATGGCTGCAATCACCATCTGTAGTGATTTTGGAGCCCAGAAACATAAAGTCTGACACCGTTTCCACTGTTTCCCCATCTATTTCCCATGAAGTGGTGGGACCGGATGCCATGATCTTCGTTTTCTGAATGTTGAGCTTTAAGCCAACTTTTTCACTCTCCACTTTCACTTTCATCAAGAGGCTTTTGAGTTCCTTTTCACTTTCTGCCATAAGGGTGGTGTCATCTGCATATCTGAGGTTATTGATATTTCTCCCGGCAATCTTGATTCCAGTTTGTGTTTCTTCCAGTCTGGCGTTTCTCATGATGTACTCTGCATATAAGTTAAATAAACAGGGTGACAATATACAGCCTTGACGAATTCCTTTTCCTATTTGGAACCAGTCTGTTGTTCCATGTCCAGTTCTAACTGTTGCTTCCTGACCTGCATACAAATTTCTCAAGAGGCAGATCAGGTGGTCTGGTATTCCCATCTCTTTCAGAATTTTCCACAGTTTCTTGTGATTCACACAGTCAAAGGCTTTGGCATGGTCAAATATACTATGTCAAATATACATAGTCAAATATACTAAATACTAATATATAGTTAGAAACTATATAGTAGAGCAAGTTTCACTCTAAATGTTGACTGGCTTCGAATCTGCTCATTCCATAATCTTTGGAGTGCTTCTTATGTATCAGGATTGTCCTAAGTGCTAGGGGTGTGAAGATGAAGGATTTCTGGTTTTAGCCATCTGAGGGCTTAAGAATCAACCTTCTGTTTGGGGGCTTCAACTGCAATTGTGTATGAAAGACTGCATTATGAAGATGTTTGATCTTTGAATAGGTCTCATGGGGTATGGCAATGGCACCCCACTCCAGTACTCTTGCCTGGAAAATCCCATGGACGGAGGAGCCTGGTAGGCTGCAGTCCATGGGGTCACTAGGAGTCAGACACGACTCAGCGACTTCACTTCGACTTTTCACTTTCATGCATTGGAGGAGGAAATGGCAACCCACTCCAGTATTCTTGCCTGGAGAATCCCATGGACAGAGGAGCCTGGTGGGCTGCCTTCTATGGGGTCTCATAGAGTTGGACACGACTAAAGCGACTTAGCAACAGCAGCAGCATGTGGTATGGGGGTTTCCCATGTGGCACTAGTGTGAAGAAACCCACCTGTCAATGTAGGAGACTGAAGGAACATGGGTTCAATCCCTGGGTCTAGAAGATCCCCTGGAGTAGGAAATGGCAACCCACTGCAGTATTTTTGCCTGGAGAATCCCATGGACAGAGGAGCCTGGTTGACTATAGTCCATAGGGTTGCAAAGAATCAGACACAGCTGAAGCAACTTAGCACACACACACGGGCATGGGCTTCCCAGGTGGCTCTAGTGGTACAAAGCCCACCTGCCAATGCAGGAGGTGGAAAAGATGTGGGTTTGATCCCTAGGTTGGAAAGATCTCCTGGAGGAGGGCATGGCAACCCACTCCAGTATTTTTGCCTAGAGAATCCCGAGGGCAGAGCCATAGGGTCAAAAAGAGTCAGACACAACTGAAGCAACTTAGCACGCACAGGGCATAGTGAATTGGTCTCATGGCAGTGCCCCCATGCCCAGAGAATTAAATATTGGTGTTTTACATTAGTTTGTAGAGGACATAAAGTCCAATGTTTTCTGTCTCTCATCTGAAGAAGTAAATTTCTTGCCATTAACTTTGCTTCTGTTCATGCTTGCAAGGTACCTACTTCTTTTTTCCTCCATTGAGAATCTGGCCATTATTCCCCACCATATCTGAAAGGATACTTCTGTAATTACTGGACATTACCAGACATAATTCTGTTTTTCTCATGGTGGGATATGAATAGTCTAGAATCTAGAAAAGTCTTGCAAAGCATTCCTTTGTTTTTCTACTTGGTGGGGCTTACATTCCACACAGAATCTCCTTTTTACTGTGTATCCCTAGAGCAATGCTCCAACCTCATCCTTATTTAGAATGGAATAAATATAAGACATAGTGTCTTCTGATAAAATTGCTAGTTCATATTATTTTCTGATAGTTTATATTAATGCATATCACATTAGTGCACTGTCTTTGTTAAGATATCACCCACTCCTCCATCAAGGTAAAGAAGACACAGAACTCTACCACACATAAATAATTAACAAATTTTATTTTGAAGCCCTGAAGTATATTACCAGTGTATATGATTTAGGGTTGGCTGATGTTTGCAACAGAAATATACAGAGGCTCAAACACAAGAGATTAAGTCATGACTTCATCTCTCCAGTCATTTAGGGACTTGGCTGACAGTGTTAGTTGCTCAATCATGTCTGACTCTTGGTGACCCCATGGACTGTAGCCTGCCAGGCTCCTCTGTCCATGGGATTCTCTAAGCAAGAGTACTGGAGTGGGTTACTATTTCCTTCTCCAGGGAATCTTCCCAACCCAGGAATTGAATCTTTATTATCTGAGCCACCCAGGGAAGTCCAGGGACTAGACTGGTGGAGGCTTTACCATCTTTAATACCTGATTTCCAAGGTTGACCTCGGAGACATTACCATTTCAGACAGCCAGAAGGGAAAAAGCACAAAGGGGTCTGGATAAAAATCTATCATGTGATTATACCTAATTATAAGAGAGACTGGGAAATGAAATCTGGCATGTGCCAAAAAAGAGAAGGGTTTTGATGAGGAGTCAACAGTATAATCCCTTTTACAATGACCAAGTAGCTAAAAATCAGATTAGAAGTGATTGTACTGGAACCTGATCTTTTGACAAGCCCATATTTTCATCAAACCTGTACATTGTTCAAGTTAACAAACCTCCCAGAATTTCAAGTACCTACTAAGTAGACTTGCACACAATGTTGTATATAAAGTTACTTTCTCCAAAGTTGAATTTTTAGTCCAAAACCAGACTATAATAGAATGAAGCAGATCATTCTAAGGTAATATTAGGATATGTATTTGTATCTCTCTCTATATAATCTGTATATAATCTGTGTGTGTGTGTGTGTGTATGTATATATATATAAATCTGTATATATACACAAATATTACTCCAGGATCAATGATGATACTCTTTTTCTGAAAAAGAATTTTACAGGAGGTAAATGGCCTCTGTAAGACGTAGTGAAGACCTGAAAAATACACTTGGTATTTTTAGGTGCTGCTAAGTCGCTTCAGTCGTGTCCGACTCTGTGCGACCCCATAGACGGCGGCCCACCAGGCTCCCCCGTCCCTGGGATTCTCCAGACAAGAACACTGGAGTGGGTTGCCATTTCCTTCTCCAATGCGTGAAAGGGAAAAGTGAAAGTGAAGTCGCTCAGTCGTGTCTGACTCTTTGTGACCCCATGGTCTGCAACCTACCAGGCTCCTCCATCCATGGGATTTTCCAGGCAAGAGTACTGGAGTGGGGTGCCATTGCCTTCTCCTTTTTAGGTGCAGTGCTTTGTAAATGTAAGATCTGTTCTAAATCTTCGGATCTTATTTTCTTTCCTAAATTCATTGGCTGCCGTCTGGATTTAGAAAAAGCATCACAGTGTCATTATACCTCCTAGAAACTCATTTATCTCCTGTCAGGATTCATTTTTCTTTGAACTGTGTATGAAAGCATAATCTATGTGCTATGCTAAAATTATACACATTTTAAGTATCCAGCAACTTGAACTTCCTTGCTTATCTAACCAGATCTCAGATTAAGAAATAGAAGGGGGAAAGTCTCCAGCCCTTACTCTAATCTCCTTTCCTTCTCTCTTCCAGTTACTACTTCCTCTTTCACCGGTGGTCTCTATCCTCGGTTTCAACGGAATAGACTAATTTTGCCTCTTTTTGTACTTTTTGTAGATGGAACCATGCAATATATACTTGGTTTTGTAACTGCCTCCTTTTGTTCCACATTAGTTTGTACAGTCACTCATTTCTATTATGGAAATAGACTATCGTTTACTCTATTGTTGATGACATTTGCATATAGTTTATATAAGTTTATAGACTTGGGACTATCACACATACTGCTGCTATAAACATTCTAGTTCATACCCTTTGGATAAAATATGTACATATTTTTGTTGCATTAACTAGGAGTTAAATTCCAATTTTACAGGATATGAATAAATTCAACTTTAAAAAAATACTGCCAGTTTTCCATAGATGCTGGGGATTAATTTTTAATTAAAAAAATAGAGGCCAAAATTTGCATTGAAGTGAAACTCAACTCATATCTCCACTTTCCAGACATGTAACCTCTCTTCTCAATGAGAACCTCTCCCAGGGCACTATAGACAATCTCCAAATAGGAAGTGATGAGAACAACTAATTAATGATAGTTATGTGATTTTTGCTAAGTATTCTATTAATATTATATGTATCGGCTTGAAATACAAGTAATTTTGTGTCAGTGACTTTACCATATTTATTCTGAATATTGCAATAACCTCAAATAATGATCTAGTTCATGCTGTATTTTCCTCCTGTTCCATCAGCAAGTTGTTCATGATCTAAAAATGCATTAATTAACATTTAATGCTGTATCTTTTTCCCAGAACTTTTGTTATGTTTTTCTGCTTTATGCAACTTATTTTTTCTAAGGCCTTTATAAGATGCTAAATTATTAATTGAATTATGACTTGCTTACTTTGAAGAATAACTCTTCTTGTACTTTTCCTGTTAAAATTGTATCTGTGTAGTATGATATATCTACAGAATTTTAGATGTCCAAATACTCCTTATTTTATGTTGATTATATTAGGTAGACTTATATAAGGAAACAAACTATTCGGATACTACATCCCTCTGAAGAATGTGAGATATATTGAATTTTCCACATTTGCCTTCATATGTATTTTCCTAGTGTAAAAACAGAGGGAAAAAAACACATAAATCACTGTATTAGTGATTTTGCTAGTAAACATATGTGGTATAGGCTTGTGATTCTTGACCTTTGCATTTTTAAATACTGATTTAAAAAATTCAGTGACATATTAGGTTTCCTATTTATGATTTGCCAAGTGAGGTCATGTTTTTCTGCATTTTTAAAAATTACGAAAGTATGATAACACATTTACAAGAGACTTGGAAAATACATAGCAAAGTTTCATATACTTCTACTATATATTAAAATTATTTTTAAGTAAATTATGATTTTTAGTTGGAATTTTAAAACCTTGTATATATTATACTGTACTATATTTGTCCCAGGTGGTCTTTTCCCCCCAAAGTGTTAGTAATCTATACTAACACTATTAATAACAGTCTGAGTATGAAAACTGGGGGCCAAATGATTCAGAAAACCCAGCTATATGATGACATCAACAGCAAGGTGTTAATCTGTGGTACCACGTGCAGAAAGAACAGCTTGTTTGTGCCCCACGAGGTTCAGTGTAAAGCTTCTTATCATAGTGCATTTGAGTACTTCAAATAGGAGAAAGGGAAAGAGAAATGTTGGAGTAGAAAGTTTTCTCCTTTGGGCCTCCCAGGAAAAATGCTGTGGGGAAATTTCAGTTAGTAACTTTGCTGTTGTTTATTTTTGTTTTTGACTGTGCTGCACAGCTTGCAGGATCTTATTAACAGTTCTCTCACCTGGGACTGAACTCTTGAACTTGGGCCACAGCAGTGAAAGCACGGAGTCCTAACCACTGGACTGCCAGGAAATTCTCTGGGTTAATAATCTTGAAATCAAACCAAAACCTTTTTTTTTTTCAGATTACATTGGTGAGGGCAGAGGAAGAGGGTGAGAGCATATTAATTATATCATGCTTTTTATTGTATTACATTTTATAGCATGTTGATTTTAACATGAATTTGAGTCAGGATGGCACCCCACTCCAGTACTCTTGCTTGGAAAATCCCATGGACGGAGGAGCCTGGAAGGCTTGCAGTCCATGGGGTCTCTAAGAGTCAGACACGACTGAGCGACTTCACTTTCACTTTTCCCTTTCATGCATTGGAGAAGGAAATGGCAATCCACTCCAGTGTTCTTGCCTGGAGAATCCCAGGGACGGGGGAGCGTGGTGGGCCGCCGTCTATGGGGTCGCACAGAGTCGGACATGACTGAAGTGACTTAGCGTAGCATAGCATAGATCTAGACTCAAGTTCTAGTTTCATCTATCACAAACCGTGGGATCTTGGACAAGGCACTTCATGTGTCTCTGCATCAGTTTCCTGTCTATCATATGAGGATAATGGAGTCATTGACTATGGATTAAGTGAAATAAGACCTACAATACCAATATAAATTGACTCAATGCCTAGTGAAATGCTATTATTAATTGCTTACATCTGTGAGGACAAAGTAAAAGGAAGAAATTATACAAAGATTCTACTTCAATGGAGCTAATGGTAGTCTTTTAAATTGCTGTTTCTTCTCTTCTTTCCAATGTATTATTGTTGATGTTGTTAATAGCTACCAGATATGAAGAGACTAATATAGGTCAGATGGGCTTCCTTGGTGGCTCAGGCAGTAAACAATCTGCCTGCAGAGCGGGAGACCTGGGTTTGATCCCTGGGTCAGGAAGATCCCATGGAGATGGGAATGGCAAGCCATTCCCAGTCTTCTTGCCTGGAGAATTCCATGGACAGAGGAGCCTAGTGGGCTACAGTCCATAGGGTTGCAAAGAGTCAGATACGACTGAGCAGCTTAACACTTTCACTTACTTTTCACTCCTCTTCTTTCCAGGGTATTATTGTTGATGCTGTAGTTGTTGTTAGCTATCAGATATTGAGAACCTACTATAAGCCAGATACATAGGATACATTATTCTCTTAATTCTCAACTCTGACTAGGTCTTATTTAATTCCGTGTTACTGATGAGTGAATGAGACTCAGAGAGATTAAGAAGCTTTTCCAACTTAACATAACTAGTTGATAACAGAGCCAGGACCTTCAGCAGGCTGTGGGACTTTAAACCCATGCTCTATCTGTTCAGTTAATAGCTATTCCAGGATCCCAACCTGACTTCTTTTCCTTTTAGTTTGTTTGTTTATGCTCTAACAACTGATTTGAAGCAAGTTTTCTGACTTGGGTAGATCCCGAAATCTTTGCTCCTGAGGAAAGAGGAATTGTAATTGTCTCATTAGTATTTTTTTTTCTTTTCTTCAGGAATGTAATCAAACATCAGATGGAAACTTCCTTTTAATATAAGTGAATAAACAAGCCTGCACATTTTATTTTGCCTGAGGCATATAGCTGGGAGAGTATTTCCGATTTTAAGAAATCAACATATGCTCAACCCACCTGTCTATTTCCATTTAAGTTGATAGGAGCTGAGACTTGTGAATTATGTTTCATTTTCCATTTCCAGCATTATTGGACTGCTTGACCCTAGGGTAGAATGCTTTGTTTTGCTTTGGATGCCCCCTAAATAGGTGTCCCTAAGCAAAAATGTCAAAGGACAATTTTTGGATTAATCTCAGTAAAGTCAGCAAAGATCATTTTAGGAAAGAACAACTCTAAAATTGTAGAACTACTTTTAGTATCTTATCAGTTATTTTCTTGAACCTTCCATGATGGCATTTATCACACATCATGATGGCATTTATCACACATTACTCGTTGCCTTATGTCTTATCTTCCTCTTTCACTGGTTGATCGATTCCATGGGGATGAGAATGTGTTTTGTTCATCTTTATTTATCAGTTATTGGCTCATTTCCTGGGATACAGCAGACACTCAGGGTTGTTGTTCAGTTGTTCAATCATGTCCAACTTTGCAACCCCATGGACTGCAGCACACCATGCTTCCCAGTCCTTCACCATGAGCTTGCCCAAACTCAGGTCCATTGAGTCAGTGATGCCATCCAACCATCTCATCTGTCATCTCTTTCTCTTCCTACCTTCAATCTTTCCCAGCATCAGGGTCTTTTCTAATGAGTTGGCTCTTTGCATCAGGTGGCTGAAGTATTGGAGCTTCAGCTGCAGCATCAATCCTTCCAGTGAATATTCAGTACTTATTTCCTTCAGGATTGACTGGTTGGATCTCCTGCAGTCCAAGGGACTCTCCAGAATCTTCTCCAACACCACAGCTCAAAAGCATCAATTCTTTGGCATTCAGCCTTCTTTATGGTCCAACTCTCATATCCATATATGACTACTGGAAGAACCATAGGTTTGACTATGTGGGCCTTTGTTGGCAAAGTAATGTCTCTGCTGTTTAATATACCATCTAGGTTTGTCATAGCTTTTCTTCCAAGTAGCAAAGCATCTTTTAATTTCATGGCTGCACTCATCATCTGCAGTGATTTTGGAGCCCAAGAAAATAAAGTCTGTCCCTGTTTCCATTGTTTCCCCATCTATTTGCCGTGAAGTGATGGGACTGGATGCCATTATCTTCATTTTTTGAATGTTGAAAAGCCAGCCTTTTCACTTTCCAGATATTCAATACATTTGTTAAATTAATTGATTAATGAATTGATATTATATAGTGATATAAATGATCTATAATCAAAATTTATTTTATTTATATATGAGGTTACGTATGTGTCTTTATGAGTAAAGATAATTTTATCTTCATATCATTGAAAAGTTATATTATTTGTCTTGCATGTTTTTTCCTTTAGCTAAATTTACATCAACATTGAATTGATAAATAAAATGATGCTGTGTTCTGTAGGTAGATTGTGTGCTTATGACAATGTATTTCAAGCTATGATTCATATAAAAATTGGATAAAAGATAAATATGATTACTGTGTCCCCATATCATCTAATGTCTGAAATTCATTTTAAAAATGGAAGCATTGGGAATGTAAGAAGCATTTAACATTTAATAGCATTTAACTTATAAAGTATTTGTTGAAAAAACATTAATTTTAGATATAATATATTTTTGAAGAATAGGTGTGGGTAGGAAGAAGGGAATGCTAGTTGCCTTTTAATGAATTATTTCATTTAATCCTTGTTAGGAGACTCTAGGATGGTCTTAACCATTTTATGGAGATTCGGAGAAGTTTACTAAGATGCTCTTGGGTTGGAAGTGAATTCTAATCAAAATCTTCCTGTTTCTAAATAAAGAAGTCTTTTAGGGACTGTATTATAAATTTAGATAGATGGATAGTGATATAAAATTTAAAAAACAACTAACTTTGATGTTTCTGGAAGTATATAATTGTTTCCTGAATCCAGAAGTTCCCAGTGAAAATTAAGACAATATAACTCTTCATGATTTAAACACTTATCATGTAAATGTCAACTTCTTTCTCAAATGTTATTTGAGATTGTTATTGTTAACATTGACAGAGAACCAGGGCTGTGTATCAACTTTACATACACTGTATCTTATTGATCGTATTCGTCATATTTGCAAGCTGACAAGAAGAGTTTTCTCCCAAGTGAATATCTCCTGTTTTGGGCAATGAATCTTAACTCCTCCAGAAAGTGATTTTTGCTGTTTTGCTTACTCTTACTTCTTAACATTTCAAGAGTTCTTGATGTGTCTTTAAAAACAAAAACAAAAAACAATTCAGCAGTTAATCACTGAGCATCGAATATCTACAGGGTGTCGATGTGGTGGGCATGGCCCATTCGTGACTAAGACACTGCTCCACGATATGGACCAGCCCTTCTAGTCCAGATGCAAACAAAACTTTGGGAAAGAAACAAGTGATTGTTAAACAGAGTGGAGAATGCAAAAGCTACCAACTGTGTGAGAGTTCACACTGGTCCAAAGGGATGACTGAGCAGCTCTGCCTGAAGTGGGGATGTGTAAATGGGTATTTATTCCACCAGACCAACCAGGTGAGAAGGTAAATTCCAGGAACAATGTATACAAAGGTGATGATGAGAGAGGAAGGGCAGCAGGAAAAGTCTTGGAGAGGTAGTCATATTCCTAAAGTATCATTAAGATTTTTAAGACAGCTGTTATTGAGTATCCAATTATAGGGATGAGAAAATGAGACTCAAAAATGCCCAATGTGACAAGAGTAACAAGAACCAGTGCTAGGTTTGATGTGAGTTTGACTCAGCTTTTTAAACTCTACTTGGTAAGAGGTATTTATTATAATAGCATAATATATTTTTATTGCTCTTCAGCAAAAACACAACCTCAAGTGCACTAAAGTTCCAAGAATATAGCTGTGTTTGTGCAGTGAATTCTAGCAGTCCTTGGCATTCAGACAAATTCTCCCCAATATGAGAAATGTTGTGATGTGGCTAGCACGTCCCTACGTCACTACCTGATGGCACACTCACATCCACTGCCAGAGAAAGAGGGTTAGAAAACAGACATACGCCCCCAAGCCATTTAGGGTATCCACTGACCTCCTGGCTTCAAAATTTGCACTTTTAATTATGTATGTGTGTGTGTGCTTAGTCCCTCAGTCCTGTCTGACTCTACAACGCCATGGACTATGTAGCCTGCCGGGCTCCACTGTTCATGGGATTCTCCAGGCAAGAATACTGGAGTGGATGGCCATTCCCTTCTCCAGGGGATATTCCTGACTCAGGGATCGAACCTGGGTCTCCTGCATTGCAGGCAGATTTTTTACTGTCTGAGCCACCAAGGAAGCTCCCTTTAATTATGTGTGTAACCAAATACAGATGAACAAAGATATTTACTTTCTAACCAACATCCATTCAGTTTCCTGTCTTCTTTAAATCATCTTTCCTCACTCTATGAGAATAATTGAAATCTTCTTGATGAAGTGATCCTGAAATTTTATATTCTATGGATTGATTTCCTATGTCTAAATAATCCTTGAAGTAGCCACTGATGTTTGGGATTTTCCAAATATAGAAACCTCCATCCTAGGGGATTGTAACATCCCAGCCTGCTACCTCCAGGATTAATTAGCTGGGAAATTCAGCCAACAAGCTACTCTGGAGCCATATTCAGGTGGATCTTAGAAGGCTCAAGGATAATCAAATGTTATCTCCTGTTTCCCTGTCCCTTGAGCTTTTTTTAAAATTCCCAGTGAGGTCTAAAGTGGGGCTTCCCAGGTGGCGCTCGTGGTAAAGAACCCACCTGCAAGTTCGGGAGACAAGAGATGCAGGTTCAATCCCTGAGTTGGTAAGATCCCCTGGAGGAGAGCATAGCAACCTACTTCACTCTTGCCTGGAGAATCCTGGGGACAGAGGAGCCTGTTGGACTACATGACTGAAGCAACTTAGCGCGCACACACACAAGGACTAAAGGAACTTAAAAAGCATGGCTGGTAGGGTGCCCCTTTAAATCTATGACTTTATGCTAGATGAGATGAAAGCAAAAGACAAAACCTGATGGTATACTGTATGACATGGATTTTAGCTCTTCTCACCCTCCTCTAAATAAAATTATTTCATAGAACTAACTGCAAGAAGAAAAGTTAATCAGTGGCTTTTGCTTTCCCTGAAAGCACTTTTCCAAACTTAGCTACCATGTCAAATGCATGCAATATTATTTTGAACAGTTACTTAAGTGGATCTCAAAATGCGTCTTCAAAGGAAGTGTTCGAATATTTTCCACTATGACAACTCACATGGGTATTTTGAATCTAGCATAAAGCATATTGCTCAAATACACTCATGTATGTCCTGCAAAGAACAATGCATCTATACCCCAGTCACCTATACCTATTAACATGTAAATAGTAAGTCTTATACATCAGAACTTTTATTTTCCTCTCTATGGGATTCCTACATCTTTATTTATCCAAATTAGTTAAGAGATATTTCCTAGGAATGTAATAATGGCCCATATTTATCCAGTATTTATTTTGGGCTCAGCTCTGGATTAAATTCTGTATGTACAATATCACATTTAGTCTTCACAACACTCTATGAGGTATTTACTTTCCTCTTCTTGTAAGGGTAGGAACACATGTTTAGATATTTAAGTAATATGCCCACATTCACACAGGTGGTCATGGGAAAACAGGAGAACCCAGGAGATTTAAGCCGATGTTTTATTATTGTTGTTCAGTCGCTAAGTCCTGTCTGACTTTTTGTGACCTCATGGACTATAGTATAGCATGCCAGGTAGCATGCCAGGCTCCTCTGCCCTCTACTTTCTCCCAGAGTTTGCTCAAATTCATGTTTGCTGGGTCAGTGGTGCTGTCGAACCATCTCATCCTCTGCTGTCCTCTTCTCTTTTTGCTTGCAGTCTTTCCCTGCATCAGAAATTTTTCAATGAGTCAGCTCTTCACATCAAGTATTGGAGCTTCAACTTCAGCTACAGTTCTTCCAGTGATGATTCAGGTTGATTTCCTTTAGGATTGACTGGTTTGATCTCCTTGCAGTCCAAGGGATTCTCAAAAGAGTCTTCTTTAATACCGCAGCTCAAAAGCATCAATTCTTTGGCATTCAGCCTTCTTTATGGTCCAGCTCTCACAACCATACACGACTACTAGAAAAACCATAACTTCGTCTGTATGAACCTTTGTTGGCAAAGTGAGGTCTCTGATTTTTAATATGCTGTCTAGGTTCGTCACAGCTTTTCTTCCAAGGAGCAAGTGTCTTTTCATGGATGCAGTCACAGTCCACAGTGATTTTGGAGCCCAAGAAAATAAAACCTGCCACTGCTCCCACTTTTTCTCCTTCTATTTGCCATGAAGTGTTGGGACCAAACACTATGATCCTAGTTTTCTTTTTTTAATATTGGTTTTCAATCCATCTTTTTCACTCTTTTACCCTCATCAAGAGGCTCTTTAGTTCCTCTCTGGTTTCTGCCATTAGAGTAGTATTATCTGCATTGTTGATATTTCTCCCAGCAGTCTTGATTCTGGCTTGTGATTCATCTAGCCTAGTATTTTGCATGATGTACTCTGCATATAAGTTAAATAAGCAGGGTGACAATACATAGTCTTGACATACTCCTTTCCCAACTTTGAACTGGTCCATTATTTCATATCTGGTTCAAACTGTTTCTTCTTAGCCTGCATACAGATTTCTCAGGAGACAGGTAAGGTCATCTAGTATTCCCATGTCTTTAAGAATTTTCCACAGTTTTTTGAGATTTACCCTCAAATACGTTAGCATAGTCAATGACACAGAATTAGATGCTTTTCTGAAACTCCCTTGCTTTCTCCACAATCCATTGTATATTGGCAATTTGATCTCTGGTTCTTCTGCCTCTTCAAAACCCAGCTTATACATCTGGAAGTTCTCGGCTCAATACTGCTGTAGCCTAGCTTGAAGGATTTGAGCATAACCTTGCTAGCATGTGAAATGAGTTCAATTGTACAGTACTTTGAACATTATTTGGCATTGCCCTTCTTTGCGATTTGAATGAAAACAAACTGACCTTTTCCAGCCCTGTGGCCACTGCTGAGTTTTCCAAATTTGCTGATGAATTGAGTGCAGCACTTTACCATTGTCATCTTTTACGATTTTAAATAGCTCAGCTGGAATTCCATCACCTCCACTAGCTTTGTTCATAGTAATGCTTCCTAAGACCCACTTGACTTCACACTCCAGAATATCCTGCTCTAGGTGAGTGACCACACCATCGTGGTTATCTGGGTCATTAAGACATTTTTTTGTATAGTTCTTCTGTGTGTTCTTGCCACCTCTTCTTATTCTCCTCTGCTTCTGTTAGGTCCATACCATTTCTGTCCTTTATCATGCCCATCCTTGCATGAAATATTCCCTTGATATCGCCAGTTTTCTTGAACATATCTCTAGTCTTTCCCATTCTGTTGTTTTCCTCTGTTTCTTGGCACTATTCATTTGAAGAAGGCCTTCTTATGACACCTTGCTTTTCTCTGGAATCCTGCATGGTTGGGTATATCTCCCTCCTTCTCCCTTGCCTTTCACTTCTCTTCTTTGCTCAGCTATTTGTAAAGCCTCCTCAGACAACCATTTTGCCTTCTTGCATTTCTTTTTCTTTGGGATAGCTTTGGTCACTGCCCTCCTGCACGGTGTTTTGAACTACCATCCATAGTTCTCCAGGCACTCTGTCTACCAGATCTAATCCCTTGAATCTGTTTGTCACTTCTACTGTATAATCATAAGGAATTTGATTTAGGTCATACCTGAATGGCCAAGTGACCTAGGCCATCCATACCTGAATGGAGCTAATGATCTGAGCGACAGTCAGCTCCCGATCTTGTTTTTACAACTATATAGAGCTTCTC
Organism: Bos taurus; assembly: GCF_002263795.3. Lineage (NCBI taxonomy): Eukaryota > Metazoa > Chordata > Mammalia > Artiodactyla > Bovidae > Bos > Bos taurus. Next base: position 19,557,585 of record NC_037347.1, read on the forward strand.
CATCTTTGGCTGCAAAGAACATAATCAATCTGAAATCAGTTATTGACCATCTGTTGATGGAGAGTCGTCTCTTATGTTGTTGGAAAAGAATGTTTTCTATGACCAGTGTGTACCTCTGTTAGCCTTTGCCCTGCTTCATTTTGTTCTCCAAGGCCAAACTTGTCTGTTATTCCAGATGACTTTTGGCTTCCTAATTTTGCATTCCAATCTCCTAGGATGAAAAGGACATCTTTTTTGGTGTTAGTTCTAGAAGGTTTTGTAGGTCTTCATAGAACCATTCAATGCTAACTTCTTCAGCATCAGTGGTTGGTCCATAGACTTGGATTAGTCTGATGCTGAGTGGTTTGCCTTGAAAACAAACTGAGATTATTCTGTCAGTTTTGATATTGCACCCAAGCACTGCATTTTGAACTCTTTTGTTGACTCTGAGTGCTACTCCATTTATTCTAAGGGATTCTTGCCTACAGTAGTAAATATAATAGTCATCTAAATTAAATTCTCCCATTCATGTCCATTTTAGTTCACTGATTCCTAATATGTTGATGATCATCACTCTTGCCATCTCCTACTTGACCATGTCAAATTTACCGTGATTCGTAGAATTGACATTCCCTATTCCTATGTGATATTGTTCTTTTATAGCATTGGGCTTTACTTCCCAGCTTAAATTATGGAATTTAACTGTCCTTGGAAACCTCACATCTGCTTGTGTTTTACGATTTCCTCTCTATCACCTAAGAACATCAAAGATGTATGCAGTGACTCTCTTCCTGTTCTCCCACTCAGCTACCACTTTCTGCGGGATGGAAACTAGGTTTGGCTGTGATGTGACCTCAGTGTCCTCTGCATTTGGCACAGTGCTGGGTCACATCCTGATCAGCTTTGAAAACATATTACAAAGATGACTAGTTTTTAAAGGAGTCTGAACTGTGACTAGGTAATAGTGAGGCAACTGTGAACAATAAAAACATTATTCACATCCTTTTCTACGACTTCCAGAGTCATAAAGCAACGGTAAAGGCTAAGGCTGTTCATTCTGTGTGTATGTATTGAGTTGCTACTATGTACTTTCAGAAACGAGAGCTTTCAGTACATAAGAGTGAATGTATGACCTTAATTAGATTCAAGTAGTTATATGCTTAGTAATGTGCTGGACAGTGAGAAGCTTACGTATTCAATATGTAAAGGCATTTCTCATTATGAATCTTTCCTAGGAGCTTTTTATACCTATTAATGATTATATAAGTTAAAATTGATGAACCCCAATAAGGCATATTTAATATATCCTGAGACAGAGTATTCTATTCTACCTAGATTGCTGGTAGATAGCAGCCAGCGCCCAAAATCAATTTTTAGAGAAGCAAGAAGTCCAGAGTAAATAGAACTATTATGGAAACATGTACAGGGTTAGAATTAAGGAAACAGGTGAACTGAGAAAAAAAAAAAACTATTGAAATAAAAAGGGAAATTTTTGTAACGATGAGTATTTTTAACGTCCTGGAATATTTGAAATCAAGTTCAAAAGATTAGACTTTTAATTGCAATGTGCTTTGACTTTTTTCACCCTAAATTATTTTTTTAAATTCAGGTTATTCACCCTCAAGATGTATGTAATTTTGCACATCTTCTATTAGAGATGTCTACATTTCTCCCTTATTTATATGATCAAAAGCACCTTATTTATGTCAAAAGAAGAGAAATGAAGACCATTTTCTGGCATTGTCCTAGAGCCACATTTTCTTGCCTTATTGGCATTTTATTTCAAGCAATAGATTAAACAGAAATGCTTGTGATTGAATGAAGATAAATTATAGCATATGGGAGTATTAGAACCTATTTTATTACTTTGAATAATGTCTTCTGCTGTTTTGTTATCCAAAAGGGAGTATGTATTTGGGGAACAAAGATCATGATGCATTAAGTGATATTCAAACTGCACATCCCCTCACTAGACTGTGAGAAGGCCAGGCTTGCCATAGGCAATGATGTACTATTGTTACCTCTGCTGCTGCTCCCTTGGGTGCACCTCTCTTGATGTGTGGCTTGCATTGCGAATGTGAAAGCACACAGGAGGTTTGTAATTCAGAAAGTAGGAGTCGGTTATGCATAGCTGGCAGGTGCAGAGCTAAGCATCTTTTACAGTAAAAATTCAGAATTTTTACAGTATTTCTGACTGCTTTAGAGTTTAGGGGCTTCCCTGGTAGCTCAGCTGGTAAAGAGTCTGCCTGGAATTCAGGAGACCCCAGTTTGATTCCTGGATCGGGAAGAACCACTGGAGAAGGGATAGGCTACTCACTCCAGTATTCTTGGGCTTCCCTTGTGGCTCAGCTGATAAAGAATCTGCCTGCAATGCGGGAGACCTTGGTTTGATCCCTGGGTTGGGAAGATTCCCTGGAGAAAGGAAAGGCTACCTACTCCAGTATTCTGCTGCTGCTGCTGCCAAGTCACTTCAGTCTTGTCCGACTCTGTGCGACCCCATAGACGGCAGCCCACCAGGCTCCCCCATCCCTGGGATTCTCCAGGCAAGAACACTGGAGTGGGTTGCCATTTCCTTCTCCAATGCATGAAAGTGAAAAGGGAAAGTGAAGTCGCTCAGTCGTGTCAGACCCTCAGCGACCCCATGGACTGCAGCCTTCCAGGCTCCTCCATCCATGGGATTTTCCAGGCAAGAATACTGGAGTGGGGTGCCAGTACTCTAGCATGGAGAATTTCACGAGGGTCACAGAGAGTCAGACGTGACTAGAGTTTACAGTGGTTACATATATTTTATGGAGGATTCTAATTATTTAATAATAGTTATTATGGTATATAATTTTATCATAGTTTCTTTATATATTCAGTGTTTAAAACAGCATTTTTAGTGGAATACAGGAGCAGAAGGCATTATAGCTTGGCAAAAGAAGTCATGAAATCTGAAGCCCATCTACATTGGAAAATTACTGAGCCTCAGTTTTCTCATCTGTGAAGTGGCGATAAATACTGGTACCTATCTCATAAGATTGTTGAGATGATTAAATGAATTAATACACATAAGGTACTACTAATAGCACCCAAAACATAATAAACACTCATCAAATGTTAGCTTTTATTATTATGTTCCTAATGAATGCATCTAAAAACCAGGTTTTCGGTACTGAGAGTTTTTAGAGCTATTTAATCTATGGTTACTTTTTGTGTATCTGTGTGCCTGTGCCTGCAAGGATCTATTCCTATAAGCTGGCATTAGACCAAAAGGAAGAACACATGGGAAATAAGTAAATGTTGTAGAATTCAAACTCTTAAGTCCAATAACATATAAAAGAGAGAAGAGGTCACTGTTGTCTGTAATAATCAGATAGGATTCATTGAGTGCTGAACTATAAAGTTTTAGAAATTTTAGTTTAAAACAATTCTGATGATGGCACAGTCCTTATAAGACCTTCCTGTACCCCTCGCTCCCATAGCAATTACTTTTAAGTTAAAACTACTGGCTTCTGTGCTCTTTTCTGATAAATCAGAATCTTTCATACAAGAGGACAATGCTTAGGAATCTGCATTTGTATGGAGCCCATGTAATTTTTATCCAAAAGGGTAAAGTCTGTTTTAGAGAAGGCCAAGCTTATTCAGGCTTTATGCAGTTAATTTTCAGCCACTCTTACTCTTGAATCTTGAGAAGCAACAAAATGGAACAACTTCTTAGCTTAGCCCATACCTTTAACAAGAACTGGCTTAGCCCACACCTCTTGTGTGAAGAAGCCTGCCTTTATTGATCACCATTTATTACAGTCTGTCTCTTTCAAAAGACATTGTTTTTGTTTTATGAGCTGCTTTAGGTTTGTAGTAAAATTAAGATGAAGATACAGAGATTGCCCTTGTACCTCTACCCACATACATGCAAACCTTCCCCCATTATCAACATCCCTCACCAGAGTGACAAGTTTGTTCAATACAATGGATGAACCTGTATTTCAACAATATTTTCACTTAAAATCCATAGTTTACCTTAGGTTTCACTCTGAATATTGCATTCTATCAGTTTGGACAGATGAGTAATTACATGTATACACCATTACAGTATTTTACAGAGTATTTTCACTGCCCTTAAAAATCCTCTGTGTTATGCCTATCCATTCCTTCTTGCCTAACTGCAACTCTCGGCAAACTCTGATTTGTTTTTTTTAAAACTCTTTCCATAGCTTTGCCTTTTCCCAAATGCATGTACTTGGAATCAAACAGCATATAGCCTTTTAAGATTGGCCCGTTTCACTTAGTAATGTGGATTTATGGTTTCTCCTTGTCTTTTCATGGCTTGATAGCTCATTTCTTTTTAGTTCTGAATAATATTCCACCATCTGAATGTACCACAGTTTTATTTATCCATTCACTTACTGAAGGTCACCTTAGTTGCTTTCAAGTTTTTAAAATTATGAATAAAGCTCCTATAAATAATCTATGTGGAGGTTTTTGTATAAACATATAAGTTCTCAACTCTTTGGATAAACATTAAGAAGTATGATTACTGAATTGTCTGGTAAAGGTATGCGTAGTTGCTCTTCTTCAAAGTAACTGTACCATTTTGCATTCCCATCATCAATGAATGAGAGCTCTTTTGCTCCACAGCACTGTTTGGTATTATCAGTTTCAGGACTTTGGCCCTTTTAATAGATGTGTAGCAATCTCTCATTTTTCTAGTTTGCATTTCCCTAATGGCATATGATGTGAAGCATCTTCTCATATGCTTATTTCCCATTTGTATGTCTTCTTTGGGAAGGTGTTAGATAAGGTCTTTGGCCCATTTTCTTCAGTAAGGTTATTTCAGTTTTAAGATTTCTTTGTATATTTTGGATTACAGTCCTTTATCATATGTGTCTTTTGTAAATGTTTTCTCTCAATCTGTAGCTTGTTTCATAATTTTCCTTTTTTAATGTGTATCCTGAACACTTTTATGCTGTAGCGCTTAACTCACTGAGTTATAACTGTTTATGGTTTCATATGGCTGAACTACTAGTGTTCTCTTAGTCTCACCTTAAAATTTAGCTAATACTAGGAAATAAGTTGATCTTGAACCTTGAGATGCCTGAATTCCTTGTTTAAAAAAACAGATTTCTAGATTCCATTGCTCAGATATTCTGATTCTGTAGTTGAAATGAGCATTTATAACAAGCACGTAACTAGCCCACCGTTTTCTTATAAAATGAAAACTCCAGACTGAAAACTGCACATAAATGAATCTGTGCCAGAGCTGAAAAGACGTCAGCGTGATTTACAGAGACTTCCGTGGCGGTCCAGTGGCTAAGACCCTGTGCTCCCGTGGTAGGGGACCTGGTTCGATCCCACATGCCACAACTGAACATCCCGTGTGCCATAACTAAGACCCACTGCAGCCATATAAATAAATATTTTAAACAAACATGGTGTTTACAGAAGATAATGAGAAGGCCACTGATGTGGTGTGTTAGATACAGTGGCCATGGGGAAACAATAGAGTTGGTTCGATAAAATTCTGAATGTCCTTGAGGAATACACAAGGGAATTTTGAATTGAATGTGACCCTTTGCATGGAGTGGTAATTTTAGAAAAGCAGAAGGAGCAAGGCTGGTACCCTCAGTACACTTCATCATGAATCTAAGGGGAAGTTGAACCAGATGATCTTTCAACCTTTTCTTAACACTGAAATTGTATTGTGCTTTCATTCTTAAAATTATATACATATTGAATTATATTATTTAAACAGTGTGTGCTTAGAAGGTAACACTTGCTACTAAAAGAAATTTTACTTACTTACATTTTATATAAATTAGAAATTTCATTCATCAATGGCTATATATAATAATGGATCAGTACATGGAAGGTTTACTTAAGGTTTGTAATAATAGGCTGGGCGAGTTGGTTCCAGATCATGAGAGCCAACTGTTACATTTCCAGGGATTTTGAAAGCCAGTTGTTAGGCACAGTCCTTATTAAATTATATAAACCTTAATTGAATGAATAATACGAAAAGCAAAGGTGTCTCTATCCAAAGCTCATTGCTTGATAATTATTTTACTACATTTTACTTGTTGATTCTTTTGAACTGTGGTGTTGGAGAAAACTCTCGAGAGTCCCTTGGACTTCAAGGAGATCAAACCAGTCCATCCTGAAGGAAATAAGTCCTGAATATTCATTGGAAGGACTGATGCTGAAGCTGAAACTCCAATACTTTGGCCACCTGATGCAAAGAACTGACTCATTGGAAAAGACCCTGATGCTGGGAAGGATTGAAGACAGGAGGAGAAGGGGATGACAGAGGATGAGATGGCTGGATGGCATCACCGACTTGATGGACATGAGTTTGAGCAAGCTCCGGGAATTGGTGATGGACAGGGAAGCCTGGCGTGCTGCAGTCCATGGGGTCACAAAGAGTCGGATACGACTGAGAGACTGAACTGAACTGAACTTACTATTATTACCTATGCTCTTGAAGTTGAGACTTCCCAGGTGGCTTCAGAAGTAAAGAATCCACTTGCCAATGCAGGGGACATGGGTTCAATCTGTGGGTCAGGAAGATCCTTTGGAGAAAGAAATGGCAACCCATTCCAATATTCTTGCCCTGGAAATCCCATGGACAGAGGAACTTAGTGGGCTACAGTTCATAGGATTGAAGAGTCAGACACAACTTAGTGACTGCGCAGCAGTAATGTTCTTGAGGTTAAATGAATGTATCTGTGCGGTGGAAACACTATTATATATAGTGATACTGAGTATCTCTTTTCAGCTCTCCATTTAGCGGCCACAGTGGAAATCAGACAAGAGAAATTATACAATAGAAATTCCCAAAGCCTACAAATCAGGGTTTCCCCCGCCCCCTGAGATAAACATATATTTACTAGCATACCAGCGGCTACATGTATAGACGGATCCCATTGTTTTGGGTAGATATTCATTTTGGTCCATGACATAATTCAGAAGGTATCCCATTCACGCCCCAGTTCAGCATGAGCTCGTTCCATAGCTCCCTACACGGGACTCGAAACAAGAGGATGGTTTTTAAGATCCGCAAGTGAATTGCTTTAGTTATAAAACAGAGAGCAGGTGCCTTTTGGGTACTTCAATTTCACATCTTTTCAAAAACATACCAGAACTTTTTTCAAGAACCATTTTTCTCCCAAAGTCTAATGACTGTGCTTCTCTTTTATCATCATTTACAGCTTTTGAAATTACTACAATTTGAAGGACATTTGCAATCTGTCTTGAAACCCAGTGAGTCTATAGCTCTGGATGCAGAAAACAATAACTTATTTCCCTTTTCACAATAGAAAACTATTCTCTTATCTTTGTGTAAATAAGAAAATGAAATGTTTTGTTTAGTCAGGAACAACTCAAGGTCTTTCTAACAGCCTGTATTCTGACGATGTGTGTGTGACTCTGAGCTTCTAGTTCTACCGTAGAAGTCCACAAATCTTCCTCTTCCAAGGCACCTGAGGAAAGCAAATCGTGCTGATATATGTTATCTTCTGTGTTTGTGCTAAAAACTGAAAGCATAGCTGAGCATTCTTCAGAAATTTTTCATTTCTCATATATGTCTCTGAGAGCTATAATCCTTACTTAAGCAGACATCTTAAACATTTATGGAGGGATTCTAGAGAATTTTCCTTTGGAGGTTTTTTCCAAAAATTAAGAAAGGTGTTCACCAGCCTGTGACAGACTTGTTGTGAAAAGAGTAATGTGGCTGCTCAGAGGCAGTGCTGTGGCTTTAATTCAAGCTGACATAATTAAGCTGTAAACATATTAGTTTCTTTTGATTAAACTTTAGCTGGAAATAGAGAATCAAAATCATTGAGATTAAAATAAATATTCTTACTATGAAATGAATGGAAATAGAGTGTTCAGAATCATAAAGACAAGGACCTAAATATCACCAGAGAGTCCTTAAAGGTAACTGGAAATATCCCTGGGAAGAATTTAGTGTTTTCCAAAGTTGGTCCTCAGACCACTTGAGAATGGAGCTTGTGACATTAGATTTTTGGTTGTCTGAATCAGAGCAGGGTGTAGGAATGGTCAGAAAACTTGTAAATTTTTCACAAGGTCGTTGGAAGATTCTTATGTACACTAAAGTTATAACCCACTGATTTAGAATCAGTAACTGAATTTACTTTAGTTTCTGCAACTGCAAAATGGAATGGTAAAAGTAGGGCTGTTGGCAGATTGAATGAGTTCATATGTGTAAAAAGCTTAGAACAACATGCTATTCTAGAGTAAAGTATGTATGAAAATGAAAAGTGAAAGTGGTGTTGCTCAGGCATGTCCACCTCTTTGTGACCCCATGGGGTATAACCCCCCCAGGCTCCTTCGTCTGTGGGATTTTCCAGGCAAGAATACTAGAGTAGGTTGCCATTTCCTTCTCTAGGGGATCTTCCTGATCCAGGGATCGAACCTGGGTCTCCTGCATCGCAGGCAGATTCTTTACGGTCTGAGGCAGCTGTTATCACTGCTATTGGTTTTGTTGTTACTTTTGTCAAGGGATTATCAGTGTTAGCTGCAATGGAAACAAACTAGAATGCTTCCAATCATTGCAACTATCTGAGGCCTTAAATGTCTTAATGAAGTGAACACACAGCTAAAGAACTAGCCTCGATTTAATATAATCATGGATGTTGAATAGCCATGCTATTATTTTGCATAGTTTTCCATAATTTCCTATTGCATATGTAAATTTTTAATCACTTAATTTTTCTGGAAAGGCTACAGTTATTTTTATTACTTCAGAAATGTTAGATGTCATTCTAAAATCATGGTGATGTCTTTATCTTGCATGTGGAATTCAATTCTTATGTTATTTACAAACAAAAGCAAACTCTGGGAGATAGCAAAGGACTGGGAAGCCTGGAGTGCTTCAGTCCATGGGGTCGTAGGGTTGGACATGACTTAGCGACTGAACAAGAACAACAAGCAAAAGACATTTGTATAAAATAATGATAGGGTGACAGTGAGTCATGTGATATGATGTTGATTTACATCAGTTCCTCTAACTCTTCTCAGCTCTTCACTGGGGTTACCAGTCCCTGAGGCAGGAAAGCTCCCATGAAGTGGATGAAGGCTTGATGCTGGGAGGACACCAAAACGGGGTCAATTAATGTGATTCAGCAGGGAGAGAATGATGGTGGGAACATTTCCTCTAGTTCTCCGTCAGTGACACAGTCATCACTGGGGCCTGGGAGTGAGCTTTATTTTATTATGATTAGTATTTTTTTAGAGTATGGTTAATCTATAGTGTTGTATTAGTTTTAGGTGTACAGCAAAGTGATTCAGTTACATATCTTTATATGTATTTTTTTTAAGATTCCTTTCCCTTATAGGTTATTACAGAATATTGAATATAGCTTCCATGTGCTGTATGCTATATAGTAGGTCCCTGTTGGTTATCTATTTTATATATAATAGTGTGTATATGTTAATCTCAAACTCCTAACTTTGTTCTCCCCAACCTTTTCCCCTTTGGTAACCGTATGCTTGTTTTTTGTGTCTGGGAGTCTATTTTGTATATAAGTTCATTTGTATCATTTTTTTGTATCACCCATGATTCATGCTTGGCAGTGAGCTTAATGGGAATGAAGATGAAAGGTTTTTCTCTCTCACACCCTTTTCCTGGCTAAATTTTTGTCTGTGCTTGATAATGCCATGCTTGACTTCATGATAGCAAAACCAGTACAGAGTTAGAGCCGACCTGGCTGTGGTTTCATGGAGTTTCTCGTATATGCTTAGTAGCTACACAATTCTAAGTTACGCTGTGTTTGAATAAATAAGATTTTGTTTATTATTAGTGTTGTGTGGTTTGCATGAATGTTGATGATTTGAAATTGCTGAATCAAATAGTTTTTTCCCCTAGATTCTAATGACATCATGAAGATATTGAGATGTTTGTATTTTAAAGATTTACTCCTCAGATCTATTCTAAGATGACATAAAAATGTACATGTAAAGTGGCTCCTGATGTCCTTTTTGTGACACGGAATGTGCTGTGATAGAGTTAAAGATTTTTATAAAAACTTATTAGATTAGTTATTAAAAAAATACGTAGGGCAAATAGATGGTGTCTCAATCTAAAGGCAATGAGAATGGTTTCTGGATTAGCTTGCTTATGGACTTAACGGACAGCACGCAGATTACTCCCATCTCTAAGATGGTATTTTGGGGTCGTCATATTTTAACTCAAAAATGTACAAACTCTTGTAAATATGTTTTTGCTCATTACTGAAAGCATTAAAAAATATATATATTTTAAAGTAAACAGCACTAATTTTGTGTCAGTATATGGCACATTGAAATCCAGTGCAAGTGCTTGATACAGCAAGTAACAAGAGACCCTTTTAGATGGCTACTATTATTGGCCACATATTTACAGATGAAAAACTGACTGCATGGACAGTTTAAGTGTCTTTCCCAAGGTCACACTGTCTAGTAAGTATGATTCATATAGATCTTTTATAGGAATTATTAGAATCTAAGTAAATGGTTCTATAGCCCTGGTGAAAAGTGAAAGTTGCTCAGTTGTGTTCTCTTTTGCGACCTCAAAGACTGTACAGTCCATGGAATTCTCCAGACCAGAATACTGGAGTGGGTGGCCTTTCCCTTCCCTAGGGAATCTTCCCAACTCAGGGATCGAACCCAGGTCTCCTGCATTGCAGGTGGATTCTTTACTACCAGCTTAGCCTCAAGAGAAGCCCAAGAATACTGGAGTGGGTATTATTCTTCTTCAGTGGCTCTTCCCCACCCAGGAATCAAACCAGGGTCTCCTGCATTGCAGGAGGGTTCTTTACCTACTGAGCTATAAAGGGAGCTCTGGGAAACAATCATTTAAATGTGGTCCACTAGGTTAATTCAGTAAACTTATTATTCAGGGCTAAGACTGAACCTTTAACATGTCCTTCTATTCCCATGGTTTTCAAAGATGTTAGATGCTAAGTGAAGCAGAATTCCTGGTGAATACCTAATGAGTTGTTTCCACTGTGTCCTTTTTGGTAAGGTTTTTCTCATCATGTAGTTTAAAAAAAATACTACTGTTTATTACTAATTTGTATTTAATTGTTTTGATTGTGTAATAATTAGTTCTTATAAATTTATCTTCATTCATTATGCTCTGTTTATACTGTAAGCTTTCAATCACCCTGTAATAAAATAATTAGTCATGTTATTGGTAGACAAGTGCTTTTACAAATTATAAAAATGTGCTTATGAACAGTTATTAAAAATAATTTTATGGATACCGTAGGCAGTTTTAAAAATATTAAAAATTCAAAATTCAGTATAAGCTTACATGCAGGCCAATTAGAATAAAATTTTTACTATTTTGTCATATTTATTTTATATTTAAAAATTATAGATAAAATTTAAATCCTTTTTATTCTGTATCCTGATCCCATTTCCCATATGCAGTCAACCACTATTGAAACCATGCAACTTAGATTCAGACTTGAACCCATGTCTGTTAGTCACTCAGTTGTGTCCGACTCTGTGATCCCATGGACTATAGCCCACCAGGCTTCTCTGTCCATGGAATTCTCCAGGCAAGAATACTGGAGTGGGTTGCCATTTCCTTCTCCATGAACCCATGTGCCAGGACTCAAAACCAGCCAAAACCCAGATTGGCATTTGAGCCCACAGACTCATAATTTTTGAGATCGCACACCTGATCTTAGGACTTAATGAAGTCCTTAATGACGTCTTGATGTCTCATGGCAGAAAGAATTCAGTGAGAGACAAGTGATAGGTAAGAAGTGAATTTATTTAGAGACAAACACACTCCACAGATGGAGAATGGGCTATCTGAGAAGGCAAGAGGCCCCAAAATGCGGGGTGGTTAGTTTTTATGGGCTGGGTAACTGCATAGGCTAATGTATTATTCTGTTTTGGAAAAGAGAGAGTTCCAGAAATTGAGCCAGTGTCCATTTATGATCTTTGATGGGCAGCCTTAGAGCTGTCATGGCACTGGTGGTTATGTCATTTAGCTAATGTATTACCATGACCATATAGTGAGGCCGAAGGTCTACTGGCCATCCGGTTTCCCACCATCTTGGACCTAGTTCTACCAGTTTATGTTGTGTCCTATGGCTAAGTCATTCTTTCAAAGGGTGTGTGTGCCTTGCCCCCTTCCCTCCTGTGTCACTATCATGAAATCACTCATTTTTATATTGCTTTTACACACACACACATATACACATCCAGAATATTGTATAAAGTTTAATGTGGTTTTAATTTTTACACAAATTACGTACCATGCAAGTAGCATTCTGTAACACGTTTTTTCACTCAGCAGTATTTTTTCCATTTTTTGACTATACACTTCTTTATTGATTTGGTTGCCTTATTGGTGGTTATTTAGATCCTTTAAAACATTTTAGAATAAAAAACAGTATCCTAGAACATACCAATGAGAACAGGGAGGATCGTCTGTTTCAGTCTCAGAGTTAATCCCAAGAAAATAGAATTGTGCCCTCAATGAATATTTGGGAAATGAATAAACAAATGACTAAACACTTCAGTGAACATCGGTGTTATATTTGCTTGTGCACATTTGGAGAGCTTCTTTGAAATACATAACCAGAAGTGGAATTGCTGGACCTTAGGATAAATAGGATTACGGAATTCCCTGAATAATACAGTTATTCCATGAAATAGCTGCAAGTTTATTCTCTGGTAATCAGCATGAGTGTTAACTGTTTTCAGCATTGTTGTCATGATTTTATCAGACTTTAAAAATTTTGACTGTTAGGTGAGACATCTGTCATTATGTTTTAATTATTTACATTTGTCCTTATTGCTAGCAAAGTTGTATAGTTTCTCAAATGTTCATTAACCATTTTTTCCTATTAGTTTAATTTAAACATGCTATTATAACTTTATCATTTGTTCCTAAAACATATGCTTATGTCATAGAAGGTCTAAGGCTAAAATGGCAATATGTATGCCAGACCACTTACAATTTAAATTTACAGATAAATAACTTGAATCACTAAATATTCCACCATGTGTAGTAAAATGTTAATGCTGAACTGTCACCCACAAACTAAGAAATTATCATCTTTGTTTTTTTTTTATCTATAATTAAATACAGAGCATAAATCTTAGGCCCTTGCACAAAACTTGTTTTCTAGTTTCAATAATTATGAAATTATTTTTATGTACAGTTCTTTGAGAGTTAAATTTACTGTATTAACAACCATATAACAAATACATCATAGTCCTATTATATTTTTAAAATAGCTTATTAAAGCTCATCAGACAGAATACGTATCAGTTTTTATCATTACTTTTTGGGCAGGATGAATTCTGTAGACTAGTAATCCTGGCATAAATCTTTGGTGACATTAGTAGGGTTTTAACTGGCAACATTAAAATTTCTGGTTTTCATAAAAACAACTTACATATGCAAAAGTTAGCAATTATGTCTATATTTGTATCAATGAAGTTCTCTAATATGTGAAGACTGAGAGAAAGATATTAAGAGACAAACAGATAGAATGAAATCACACAGACCAGAAAGACAAACAGACCAGAAAGACAGAATAAGATTGTGAGATTATGGAAAGAGGATGAATATGGTAGAAATAGATGAAGCTGGAGATAATAAGGCATTGTTGTCCTTTGCTTATGAGCCTGCCTGGGATGATCTGCATACATGCATGCTGAGTCGCTTCAGTCATGTCCAACTCTGCAATCCTGTGGACTGTAGCCCACCAGGCTCCTCTTTCCTTGGAATTCTCTAGACAAGAATACTGAAGTGGGTTGCCACACCTTCCTCCAGGGAATCTTCCTGATTCAGGGATCAACCTCGAGTCTCTTATATCTCCTGCACTGGCAGCTAGATTCTTTACCATTAGTGTCACCTGGAAGCCCCTTACCCTAAAAGCAGTAGAAAAAAATGATCAGTTTTTATCTTATCTGAATGTTATCAGGGCATGTCCAAGTAGCAGAAGTCAAATTCAAAGTCACTGGAGGGAACTCTGATAAACTCCTGAAAAAAAAAAAAAAAAAAGTACTTGATCATGATAATGTAATTGAGGAAGGAAATTACAGTCAAATATGAGAGCTGATGAAAGAGTGCATGGATAAGTAAAATCCACAATATATCATAAATGTATCATTTGGCTTTTTCTTCTTCCTTGCCCAAGAAAATTTCATGAGAATTGCTAACAATAAAACTTCAATATTACATAAGCTGTATAAGTATCCCCTTCAACTAGTCTCCCTGATTGAGATACCAACAACAAATAATATATCCACAAGGTACAAAAGAAGGAAAATAATGTATTGATGATATACTATCAGTTAAAAATCCCTGGAATAATTCAGCACTGAAAATGATGAATGTAAGAGAACAAAGCTGTATTTATTTATTTTTTTTTTAAAAAAAAGGAAGTGTAGATAGGTTGTAGGAAATGATTGTCATTCCATTCTGATTGTGATTCCAACCAGCTTTTAGTCAGAATCTTGAGCATAGCAACTCAGTCTTAGTGGAAAAAAAAATTTGCAGGCAATTTGAAGGGAGTAGAAAGAGCAAAAGAAAGTATGATGAAAGACCTGAAATATTATGCAACTAAAGAGTATTTACAGCCTGGCTAAATAGATGAATGAACCTATTAGTTATTTTTAAAGGAGAATAAATGCTTCAAGAGAAAGAGATTTAAGGGGTGATACTAAGGGCAGCTATGAGAATTCCTCAGACAAAATAAAGATTTCTTATCAAGAAGAATTTCCTGGGAGTATAATCTAACAGAATGCAGAAAACTTTCCAATGGAATTAGTAAGAATTCCCTTAAGTAATAAGGACATCAGATATCGGTAAGACAACTGTCATAGAAAAGTGTGAGAGACATTTCATCCTTGCTGCAGAGGAACAGCAAAGTGGAACTCTTCTGTCTTTTCATCCCAGTTCTCTTAGAGAAGGCACTAGAGAACTCTTTGACAGGCACTACATCAGGGAGTTAATACTTTATAATTTGGAGTCTCTGTCCTTCACTAGCTGTGAGTGAGAGGAAATTACTTCAACTTTCTACATCTTAGTTTTCCTGGCCTGTAAAATGTGCGTAAGTTATGGCACCTTATTAGGATATTGTTAGTATCAATTATAAAAAAAGATGCTTACTCCTTGAAAGAAAAGTTATGACCAACCTAGACAGGATGTTAAAAAGCAGAGACATTACTTTGCCAACAAAGGTCCATCTAGTTAAGGCTATGGTTTTTCCAGTAGTCATGTATGGATGTAGGAGTTGGACTATAAAGAAAGCTGAGTGGCAAAGAATTGATGCTTTTGAACTGTGGTGTTGGAGAAGACTCTTGAGAGTCCCTTGGACTGCAAGGAGATCCAACCAGTCCATCCTGAAGGAAATCGGCCCTGAGTGTTCACTGGAAGGACTGATGTTGAAGCTGAAACTCTAATACTTTGGCCACCTGATGCAAAGAACTGACTCACTGGAAAAGACCCTATGCTGGGAAAGATTGAAGGCAAGAGGAGAGGGGGACGACAGAGGATGAGATGGTTGGATGGCATCACCGACTCAATGGACATGAGTTTGAGTAAACTCCGGGAGTTGGTGATGGACAGGGAGCCCTGCAGGCATGCTACAGCCCATGGGGTTGCAAAGAGTTGGACATGCCTAAGCAACTGAACTGAACTGAGTATCAATTATAATACCATGTAAAACTTTTACCATATGCCTATGGCCGTCAGTGCTCCATTTGGGGAGCTATTGGTTAACCCATTTTTTTGCAGGCTAATTGAAAGTGGGATATGACTCTTTTTTTTTTTTTTTCTGAAATAGCTATTTATTGAAAAAAATGAAAAAGTTTTAGAGTCAGAAAGACCTAAATTTCTTTTTTATTTTTTTTATTTTTTATTTTAACTTTACAATATTGTATTGGTTTTGCCATGTATCAACATGAATCCACCACAGGTATACACGTGTTCCCCATCCTGAACCCTCCTCCCTCCTCCCTCCACATACCCTCCCTCTGGGTCGTCCCAGTGCACCAGCCCCAAGCATCCAGGATCATGCATTGAGCCTAGACTGGCGACTCGTTTCATACATGATATTATACAATATCATGTTTCAATATTACATGTTACAATATTTCAATGCCATTCTCCCAAATCTCCCCACCCTCTCCCTCTCCCACAGAGTCCAAAAGACTGTTCTATACATCAGTGTCTCTTTTGCTGTCTCGTATACAGGGTTATTGTTAGCATCTTTCTAAATTCTATATATATGCGTTAGTATACTGTATTGGTATTTTTCTTTCTGGCTTACTTCACTCTGTATAATAGGCTCCAGTTTCATCCACCTAAATTTCTTTAATTAATTTCTTTTTTTAGTTTTCTACTTTTTAAAAAATTATTGAAGTAAATTTACAACGTTGTGCTAGTTTCTGAGATATATGGCAAAGTGATTCAGATAGATACATAGTCTTTCACATATTCTTCCCTATTATTGTTTATTATAAGACATTGAATATAGTTCCCTGTGCTATGCAAGGAACTTGTTTATCTAGTTTGTGTATAGTAGTTTGCATCTCTTAATCCCAAACTTCTAATTTATCCCTTCTCCACCCTCTCCTTTGGTAACCATATGATTTTTCTATGTCTGTAAGTCTGCTTCTGTTTTGTAAATAAGTTCATTTGTATCATATATTAGATTCCACATATAAGTGATATCATACTTGTCTTTCTTGAATATGTGATTTCTAATATCAAAATAGTCAGAATATAAATATTGATGAGAAGTTTTACTTTATCTCAGAAACAGCATTATGGCTTCACAAATGGAATATTTTACCCCAGAATTTTAATCAGGATATGACATCTATAGAATTTAGAGGAACAGTGCTGTTATCTGCAAAATCCGTTATTTGACTGGGTCTTATTACTTCATTTTTAATATTGACATTAAGTTAAATATTGTTTTGTTACTTGAGATTTCCTCTTCTTTTTCCTTTTTTGAAAACAGGTACAATTATGTTACTAATGAGACTTTGAGAGATTAGGGTAAAACAGACATTCTCATTGAATTATTAATGTACCAAATTGTAGAGTTCTGTCTTTTGCA
The DNA here is from genome assembly GCF_002263795.3 of Bos taurus. Taxonomy (NCBI): domain Eukaryota; kingdom Metazoa; phylum Chordata; class Mammalia; order Artiodactyla; family Bovidae; genus Bos; species Bos taurus. Next base: position 19,574,642 of record NC_037347.1, read on the forward strand.
CGAATTCCTACATTTCATTTTACAGTGCAGTCTCTACAGCAATGGAGGCTTCAGAAACCTTTGTGCCTTTGTGGATTCTGTTGTCATAATTTAAGGTTTTCCTACTTCCCTGCCTCCCACTGCATATAAGCCCTTCCTGTACTTTTCTGGGTAACCAGGTCTGGTCACAGCTGTGAAATTCATCTGACTTCTCCGTGGAATCCTTCTTGCCTCATCCCTGTCTCAGCCCTCAACTTGGATCCTTCCCACTTCCCTCCATCCGGAGCCTGCAGTGTGCTGTCTCGTTGTGTAATTGTTTATATACTTCTGACATGTTCTCATGCACGTATTTACTCTGTCTCCTTAGGATCAGAAGCTCCCAAAGAAATACGGCACATCTTCTCTTTCCCTAGTAATCCTCAAAGCTCTCAATGGCGTGCTGAGCCCACCCACAGAAGGGGATCAGTAAACATGATACAATGGATTGGATTGGAGCCTCCTTATCCCCCTACATTTGCTTTAGGGGGTCTCCTGCAGTGCTGTGTCTAAAGTAGTTGAGGCTTGGGAGTTGTGTTCTCATTATGCTAATAGTTATGACTTCCTTTATTTTTGAAAAACCAGTTGTTGGGTTCCAAGCTAAACATGCTATTCTCTACACCTTGCAGTTCTCCACGAGAAGCTGCCTTCTCCATCTTCTGTTCTCCTAGGCCATCCTAACCCCTCCTATCCCAAAAGTAGGTGAAGGATAAGAGGAAGTTGCAGTATTTACTCTGAGATGGAAAGCCTTGAGCCCCGAGGCTGCCTCTAGACCACTGTTTTGTTCAGCTGCTCTCACGTTTTGCTACAAGACCTGTCAGAAACAGGGCTGGGGTTGGGGTGGGGTGGGGTGGGGGAGGGGGTTGGAGAGAGAGACCCCTGGCCCTTTGGCTCCTCTTTTTATGTGTTTTTTTTCAACCCCTGGGGCTGCCCTATGTAAATTGGGCCAGGCAGGAGTGTTGTTTGTTCTACCTGAGGTCCTCACTCCGGCCCTCGGACCTTCCTTTGTTCTCTTTTCCCGGGCTTTTCCCTTCTTTATCTTTTAGCCACTGCCATTCTGGACTCCTGTTTTCTATTCTAACTACTTAACACTTCTATGAAGGTTAGTTTCTTTTTCAGAAAATTTTATTTTTATATAACCACCAGAAATCAATGTTAGGCTTTCAGCTGTGAATTTATTTAAAAGAATTTGTTGTAGCAAAAGAGGTACCATTCTTTTGAGTAGTTTAGATTTTTCTGTTTATAGAGAAGAATTCCTAGGAAATGTGTGCTTAGCTAAAAGTATTAAAACACTTTTTCTTCAGTGTTAATTTTTCTTCCTGTATTTATGGATAGAAGATTAAAGGCTAAATAAAGATCATGGTTAAAGGCTCTGATCATGGTTCATTCTCTACTTTGGTCATTTGAGGCAAGTTCCTTTACATCCATGGACTACTGTTTCTCTTGTATAAAATGATGACTAGTGTCAACTGAAAAAAAAACAACCGCACAACCTAAAAATTGAGAATTATGTTTTATTTAGACTTCCTGAGAACTTAAGCTGGGGAGACAACCTCTCACATAGCTCCGAGGGACTTCTCTGAAGAAGTAAGGGAGCAGCCAGGATATATAGGAGTTTTGGCAAAAGAAAAAGAAAAAAAGGTACAGTCATCAGATCAGAACATCAAAAAATTACTGTTAACTAAACAAAAAATAGCCTTCTCAAGATAATGAATTTAGCGCTTTTCTGTGTATGGGAAGATGCCAGAGTCTGGGCTAATTGCAGTCAGTCCTTTGATATGCCCCTTAACTATCCAGGGCCAGTATCCTGTTTTCTCCACCCTGAATCCTCTCAGGGTGTACCGTGGGGTAGCTGCATTGACTGATGGCTTGATGGCTGCAACATCCTTCGCTTACTGATACGACAGGTAACATTCTTCCTCTACAGTAGAGTGACAGATGAAAAAGATATTCTTAAAAGCGCCTTTCAAATCTAAAATATTATGATTCTTCCACTGAATTGCTATCTTCTCAACACCAGATAAGACTCAGTATTAGTGTTGCTGAAAATATATTTGGGGATGTTCTTGATTTAAAAAAAAAAGAGGAAGATCCATATAAAAAAAAAAGGTTTTGAGCCAATGTTCAAAACTTTAGTCAGGGTGACTTTCATGTCCTAATTTGAAGTAAGTGGAACATTCATTAATGAGAAACTTAGGTAATCCCTCTTTTATCAAGATTAATCACTGATTTTTAAATGAGTCATTGTGAATCAACATAGCCCATTTGATTCTTCCTAGTTATGAGGTTCTTTTGGTGACTGTCTTAGCCTGCATTAATTAGGAGAGAATAAAGTACATAGGTCTCCTCTTCACAGTAAAGCCAGGTATAATATAATAACAAAAGCAAATTTTGGACTGAATTCTGATTTCCTCTATCAACTGAAAAACATACACAATGTAAAAGCTGAGAATTATGTTTTATTTGGAGGACATACTAAGGACTTAAACCCAGGATACAGCCTCTGAGGTAGTTCTGAGTAGCCAGGATATGTAAGAGTTTTGCAACAACAACAGAAAACACACCCCCCCCCCAAAAAAAAACAACCAGTAGTTGGAACATCACAGGATTACTAGTTAATTAAATAAACACCAAACATCTCAAGTTAATGAATTTAGCACTTTTCTTTGTATGGGAAAATGCAAGAGTCTAGGTTCTTTGAAATCATTCCTTTGACATGCTCCTTAAGTCCCGGGAGCCAGTCTTCTTTGGTGTCCGTCCTGAAGCCTCTGAGAGTGCACCGTTTGGGAGTGGGAGGGTATGGCTAATGGCTTGATGGCTGCAGCATCCTTTGTTTACTGACTGAGCAGGCGGCATTCTTCTTTCACACTATGCAAGTTGTTGCGTTAAAGGAGGTACAAACTGCCATCCAGCTTCTTTTCTTAAGCTCTGTGAACTCTCAGTAGCCTGTCCGTTAGACATTCTGATAGGTGTCTTAATAGAAGATTTATGCCAGGCTGATGTGGCAGTGTTCTTTTTTTTTTTTTTTTTTAGTAGAAAGGATTTTGTTTATTTCAACAAAATTCTTTTTTTTTTTTTTTAACACTTTAGTGTACTGGTTTATTACAAATAATATAAAAGAAGAGATACACAGGATGAAGTTTGGAAAGGTCTTGAGCACAGGAACTTCTGTCTCGGCAGAGTTTAGGGCACTCTACCTTCTTGTCACATAGATGCAGCCACCAACCTGGAAGTCTCCAAACACTATTGTTTAAAGCTTTTGTGAGGTTCATTGCATGGGCGTGATTCATTAAGTTATTGGCCATTATGACTTAATTTCCAGTAACTCCTTCCCAGACATTGGGCTGGGACTGGAAATTACAAACTTCTAACCACATGGTCAGTTCTTCTGGTATCCAGGCATCCTCTGGAAGCTATCTAGGGACTCTTCTTTGAGTTAACTCATTTTTTTTTCTTTTTTTTTTTTTTCTTTAATAGAAAATTATTTAATTAGTATACATGTGTTCCCCATCCTGAACCCTCCTCCCTCCTCCCTCCCCACACCATCCCTCTGGGTCGTCCCAGTGCACTAGCCCCAAGCATCCAGCATCGTGCATTGAACCTGGACTGGCATCTCGTTTCATACATGACGTTTCACATGTTTCAATGCCATTCTCCCAAATCTTCCCACCCTCTCCCTCTCCCACAGAGTCCATAAGACTGTTCTATACATCAGTGTCTCTTTTGCTGTCTCGTATACAGGGTTATCGTTACCATCTTTCTAAATTCCGTATATATGCGTTAGTATACTGTATTGGTGTTTTTCCTTCTGGCTTACTTCACTCTGTATAATAGGCTCCAGTTTCATCCACCTCATTAGAACTGATTCAAATGTATTCTTTTTAATGGCTGAGTAATACTCCATTGTGTATATGTACCACAGTTTTCTTATCCATTCATCTGCTGATGGACATCTAGGTTGCTTCCATGTCCTGGCTATTATAAACAGTGCTGCGATGAACATTGGGGCACACGTGTCTCTGAGGCAGGGTTATTTCCCTTTCTAGTCAGAATTAGGTGATATGCTCCACTTAAGGTCACAAGATACAAGACCCAGTTGAAGCCACAGGTAGACGACACCATTTCGATTCCTATATATCCTGGGTTCTTCAGTGGTAAGGGTACAGTTTTTGAATCAATTTCTTGAGTTCTGCTCAGTTCACCTATAAGAATGAATTTCTTGGTCTGCTGTGTGAATTAACAAATCTTTTGAGTTACAGCTCAAGAGAGCAATAATTCATGCTCTTATAAGTAACTGTGTTTGGAGTGTGAACTGTTCTAAGATTCTTTAGATGCCAAAGGATGCCCCTAAGATGAAAGATGAAATATAAAACTAAGGTATATTAGTTCAGACTGTTTAACAACATAATAAAACTTTCTAGTAGGTTGTTTCTGTTTGGGTACAAAGCTGTACCAGTTTTATGTAACTTTCTCAAAATAGCCCATGAATATATAAATATGTATGTGTAGATAAATCCCCCCTCTTTTACATAAATAAGAACATGCTATAAATACTGTATGTACCTTGGGGTTTTTGTAACATATAAATTCTCTTCAATATCTTTTTAAACCAGCATATATAACACAGGTCTCTTTTTTCAATATGTTTATTGTGTGAATATGGTTGTATAATTTATAAATTAATATATATAGTTTATAATTTATAAATTAATCTATATTTATCATTTAAAAAGCAATTCATGTTGGTTCAGTCAGTTCAGTCGCTCAGTTGTGTCTGACTCTTTGCGACCCTATGAACCGCAGCACACCAGGCCTCCCTGTCCATCACCAACTCCTGGAGTCCACCCAAACCCAAGTCGATTGAGTCGATGATGCCATCCAACCATCTCATCCTCTGTCATCCCCTTCTCCTCCTGCCCTCAATCTTTCCCAGCATCAGGGTCTTTTCAAATGAGTCAGCTCTTCGCATCAGGTGGCCAAAGTGTTGGAGTTTCAGCTTCAACATCAGTCCTTCCAATGAACACCCAGGACTGATCTCTTTTAGGATGGACTGGTTGGATCTCCTTGCAGTCCAAGGGACTCTCAAGAGTCTTCTCCAACACCACAGTTCAAAAGCATCAATTCTTCGGTGCTCAGCTTTCTTTATAGTCCAACTCTCACATCCATACATGACCACTGGAAAAACCATAGCCTTGACTAGACAGACCTTTGTTGACAAAGTACTGTCTCTGCTTTTTAACATGCTGTCTAGGTTGCTCATAACTTTTCTTCCAAGGAGTAAGCGTCTTTTAATTTCATGGCTGCAATCACAATCTGCAGTGATTTTGGATCCCAGAACAATAAAGTCAGCCACTGTCTCCACTGTTTCCCCATCTATTTGCCATGAAGTGACCGGACCGGATGTGGGTTACATGTCCAATATTTTATATTTTTCACTAGTCTCTGAGTGATTGTAATCATCTGAGTATTCCCAGTTTGATAATATTAGGTCTAATTGAAACTGATCAATTCGGCTTTTTGTGAGACCATGGATTGGCAAACTTTTTTAAAATAAAGAGCCACATTAATAAATACTTTAGGTTTTGGGGGGCCAGAACGTTTCTGTCACAGCCACTCAAATCTGCTCTCATAGTACAAAAGCAGCCCATGGTGACGTATAAATGAATGAGCATGGCTGTGCAATGAAACCTTATTTCAGAACCAGACCTGGGGCTTGGTTTGGCCTGAAGGCCAGAGTTACTGGGCCTGCAGCTAGACCAGCATCTGGAAGTGACCAGCTTGTGGATGAGTTCTCATAAAACCTCAAGCTCCTCAAAGGCAAGTATTGTATCTTTCCATCTCCAGTTCTCCCTAGTGCCTAGATGAATAGTGGCTCAACAAATGTTTTTTGAATTAAAGAATGAATTTGCAGAAGAGACATAGAATCAACCCGTTGTTTTACCATGTACTGTCTCTGAACATAAACCTTTTGTTTTTAGTTGAAGATATCACAGTCTCTGGTTGTTGCTCACATATAGAGGTCAGGGGATGTATAGGTTTTAAAAATGAGCTCTTTACTAATCATACCAAAAATATTTATCAAGAAATATAAAAGAATCTAACAAAGCTGAGGTGCCTACTTCATGCTATGAGTTCCTGCTGTCTTGACTAATGTTCTGTTATAAAACTTGCCTGGATACCATGTTTGTATTGGACTTCCAGGTGACTCAGCAGGTAAAGAACTCACCTGCCAGTACGGGTGACGTGGGTTCATTTCCTGGGTTGAGAAGTCCCCCTGGAGGAGGAAGTGGCAACCCACTCCAGTATTCTTCCTGGGAAATCCCATTGACAAAGGAGCCTGGCAGGCTACATTCCATAGGGTCACAAAGAGTCAGACACGCCTGTGCCACTGAGCACAGCACAGCACCCATGTTTGTGTTACTGGTTTCATTCAAAGTTTCTTATTACGATTGACCCAATTTGTTTTCTGTTATCTATAACCAAAAACAATTGAACATCACTGATATGCATACTCTCTTCTTTAAATTCTGAGAAAACTACTCTGTAGTGTTTATTAAGAGCCAGTATTTTTTATCAACTGTGTATACATACATGTTTAAGGAGAGAGAGCTAGAAAAAGGACCTGTATCTCACTATGATACAATTTTATACTCTTCCATTCCTACCCCTGCTCTATAGTATTGACAATATCTATATAAATGTGAATCATGTCTTATAAGCAAATGTGCATTCTAGAATTCATTTCTTCCTAAACCGTGAAGCACTGTCTATAAATAAGTTGAACTCCCTGAAACCTCTGTGAACCATATTGCTAGGAAAACATAGGTCAGGGAGAGCTATGTTCACCTTCTGAACTAGAGAGATATTTCTAGGCCTTATAGCTTATAACTTGAGCCCAGAATGTCAGGCTTCCATTACTTTTGTCCTTTGGTCCAGTCAGATTGTTTCTGATATCCTAGATTTTAATTATTCGAATTCCCAGTCTTGCTCAGGAAGGTTGGCCTGTGCCAGGTTAGTTAGCTTTAGGCTTAGGGGCTGGAAGGATTGCCATCGGGCCCTGTATCCAAACCAGTTCCCTCCTTATCTGAAACAGCCAAACCAGCTGGAGCACAAATAACAATGAAATCCTATGGCCACGCCTTCTCAGGAGAAGTTTCAAGTGAAAGAACAGAAATGAACTTTTCTAAAGGGGTTAGCTTGGGTGAAGAACATAACCAAATAAATGGAACCTGGAGACTTAACCGGGCTAGACTTCAAGTCACTATAGTCTTTGGGGATGTCAGGATCTGTATGTCATTTCTGCAAGTTTAAAAAGATCAAATAACATTGGAAAGGTGCCAGAGGTCAGGTGCAGGTCTATAGGCTGCTCAAGCAAACACATCAGGCCTAATCTCCAGAATTATCCTATGAGACTGGTAGTTCTATTTTCTTTACTTTACCACTTATCCAACTTCTTGCAGCTAGGATCCAGATTGTTGTCACTGTCGTTGCTGAGTTGTGCCTTACTCCTTTGCAATACAGATCATCTAACTCCAGAGCACCAACTTTTGTGCTGGAATTCACTGTTTAGAACTGTGGATCCCACCAAGGATTCCTATGCTAAACATTATCTTATCAAACTGTTGGGAAGAATAAATACCATAATGTATGTGGAGCGCTCTGTACACTTCCTGGCACAAAGTTAAGCACTGGATAAAATGTAGCTATAAATACTAGTAACTCAGATAGACTCTGGACAAATTAGCAGAAAACACCTTCTTAATTTTATTTAAGTGTTAAAAATCATCTAATTAGTATGGTTATTAACAAAAAAACAAATACATGACAAGATATATATCATAGTCTTGGTAAAACTGTCTTGGTTTCTTTTTTGAGGAATTGAATGCAGTGAGAAACAGCTTTCAATGATTGAAAAGTGAGAAGTGTAGGGAATAAGAGACTCTTTTCTGTGTTTACATTTGAGGCCTGCCTTTTTTTTTTTTTTTGAGGCCTGCCTTCTTACTTTCAACTTGATCTTCTTAACTGCCTCCTGGCTGGGTCTGTGTCTTCTCCAGTTTAAAGACGGTGGCAGACAAGTCCTAGAATATTTTGTTTGTGTGTACTTGACATGACAAATGATAGTCTCTTACCTAAGAGGCCCCAGATAAGAGTTTGGTTATTAAGGCAGGGAAGGACCAGTGGGAGCAGTTGTTTCTGGTCTCTCTTATCAAGCCCAGAACAATCTTTCATTTGCTATATTCATGCCACAAGAGCTAAGTCAATATTAAATTCCAAAAAAAGGAAAGAAAAATCCCCCACAGAAACAGCTGTATTCAAAACACAGCCAGTTTACTCCAGCGAATTGCTAGAAATGGAAAAGTTTCCATTTCCTTTTGTGTTTATCCTTGATAGTTGTCTTATAAAAACTGCCTTTTGTAAATAAGGGAAGCCTAGTTTTAAACAGCTTTGACTAATATGTGTAGTTGGAGTATTAAGTTCTACAGAGCTTTAGAAAATTAAAACATCTGATAGAAAGACATACATCTTTCAAAGAAAATCTTTTTTAAGTGTTCTGGCTCTATAGTGCAATTTTCTCCATCCTACCTATAAATTGGATTGTGTTACTTTTATGTCTATATGGCCACTTAGTCTAAAACATGAGAGCTGTCATTTAAGCTCAGAGTTGGATCCCACTGAAAACTTGTTTATGTACTATAGTGTCTTGGTTTGTGTTCTACACTGTCTTTATGTAAATGTTCGTTGTTGATGCATACTACAATGGGGAAGAATTAGTTTCTTGAACACCAGAAAATACCCACCTGTTGATCTCACTGGGTTGTGAAAAACAACCCAATGGATTGCATTTGTTGCAAACAACCCAATGGATTGGTGAATTCTTTGAGAGGAGGAACTAACCTGTGTTCTCTCCAGATCTTATTCAGTTCCAAGACCAGTGTTTAGAATTCTTGAAGTTCTCAGTCAATACTGAAAAACTAGAAAAGAATCCACAAAATTCTTATGACCAAATTAACTGGGTCTGCCCTGATACAGAATTCTGTCCATGGCAGAAATATTTGGTGATTAGGGAAATGGAGTGACTACTGCAGACAGCCAGAATCTCATTAAGCATGGCACATTAATTACAATAAATGAAAATTGGTGCTTAAAAGAATAACTTTTGTGAAGTATCCATATTTAATATCAGGGAGTGGCCTGAGCCTTGGGGAAGCCTTTATTCGGATTAATAAAGCTGGGCTTTCGTTTTGTTTTCTTGTTTGTATTGTAAAATAAGACTTGTTAACTTGTTGCTTACATACTATTGTGTGAGTTTAACTGAATAAAGGTAGAATCCCAGATATATTACATAGTGTTGACAATGAATGCTCATTCTGATGGGAAATTTTTCCATTGTGGGGGTTATCTCCTTCACATTCTGAAGTATTTTTCCTCCTTCAGCTTTTCCTAGCTAATGTTCAAGTGTTAAATTTCTTACTCTGTAATGTAGTTTCTCTGTTTCTCTCTCTCTCTTTCCCTCCCCAGCTTGGCCTCAGGGACTGAAGTTTACTCAGCTCCCTGGGGCCCTTTTGCAGTAGCAGGCAAATATTAGATGCTGAATCAATGTTTAATGAATTTCTTTTGAATGGATGTGTCTTGCTTCAAGCCATTCATGCAATCATTGAAGAGGACAGACAGACCTCTGCTGACCTCCTCTAGCAAACCTCTCTCTAGTAGACCTCAACACTTCAATCTGTTCTCTTTGGTTACAGTTGTTCAACCAGTTACTAATCTACCTAATTGTAACCAGTTGAACAACTGAACCCAAAGGGTGCAAAGTGAAAACATTTCTTTGAGAAGTCGGCTCTGGACAAAGGAAGCACCGCCAGACCCCCCTTCAGTATGCAAAGGGAAAGTTCCTTCTCAAGTAGAAGCTCCATGGTGCCTCTTTGAATTCTCATTAGTTTGCAATGCTGTGCAAGTCTGCGTGTACCGTCTGGTCTTTGGAAGAGGCTTATTTGAAGTGTGAGGCGCTACCTCCATAGAGGGTGATACTAACCATGTGTTAAATAACTGTTGTCTGAAGATAACTGAGGATATGAACAATAAAAAGTTTTTTTAAATGAGACATGTTTCTTTTATTGATAGTCATCCGTCAAGGTTGAAGTGAGATATACAATGTGAGATGTAGTATACGGTGTGAAATAAACAATCAGTTGTGGTTGATATAGGGAGTGTATCCATGTGCTCAAGAGCAAGAGGCTTTTAAATCATTATTCTAAAATTTGTTTAGAGAATAAATTTATTCTTTATTTTTTAAAATACATTTATTTCTCTTGATATTGCACCATATTCCCGAAACATTATGGTAAAGCTGTTGCTCATTGTTTCAGGATGTTTTTTCTCTCAGGACCCAGGAAACATTTCGACCTGATGCTTCAGTATCAAGAATAGCCTCATGTTGTCTACGTAACTTCAAACTGTAAAAGATGATGTTCTTTTTTCACACTGGCTGCTAAGAAGCTCACTTTTCTCCTGTGGTACCTATGGAATGCATTTTGAACAATAACTGTGTTTTCTTATTTTTCCTTGGCACCATCAATTTTTTTTTAAGGCAGACTATAATTAATAAATGCATAGCAAACCAAAACCTGTTTCTATATAAGATTACTATTGATATATGAATTCATCTAGCTTCCAACCTCTTCTCTTCTTGTCATATTTCTGTTGACTAGGGCTGTCTTGCTCTGTGGAGAATTGATTAACTTTTGCCATGACCCCCATGCCAAGACCATACCTAACCTGTCTTTATGCTCCTGCCTTCAGACCTCTATATCTGCCTGTGAGTGCTCTTTCTCCCATGGGGCCTCAAACCTGAATGCAAAGCTGTCCAGTAGTTGAGCAGTTTTTCATGAAAAATCCAAGAACTGGTAGCATAGGTGAATTTGACAATTTTGCTAAAACCTTGAAGTATTGTGAGGAAGATCTGCATTGACTGTGCTCCACGCAGCCTTCTGTTGTCTTGCTGGTCTCATCTCCTCACCTAGGCATTCCTTTTGGCCTCTTCACTTTCCAAATCAGCGCTTGTACTCTGACTGTGAGACCTGCCCTAATTGTGAAACTCCCTGGGACTGTGTTAGGGGGCTCCATCCCCTACCCCATCTCTGAATTCTGAGGAATGACATTTTCTCTCCCTTGTTAACATTTGCTTTTCAGTAATGATTGTTCTTGATAAAGATATTCACTCAATCAATCACTCAGTCATTCACTTAACAGACCTCTTAAGTGTATCTACTATGTTCAAGATACGGGAGATAGTAACATAAATAAATAATATGGATAAAACTCATCCCCCTAAAAGTTCAAATTGAAGAAGCTCGAATCAGGAGGTTAGAAGGTAGAGATTTAAATAGATTAGAAGATAAATTTGTGGTGATTGCCATCATCAGCATATATATGGGAGTGAGTCTCACCTGGAATGGAAAGGTGTGATCTCAGGTGAGTTCTAAGGAATGAGTGTGGAATTGGGGGAGGAGAAGGTGGAGCTTCTAGAAGGAGGGAACTAGCAGAAGCAGAGATGTTGAGGCACGGAATCACATGATATGTGTGACAAAGGATCATTGGCAAGATCTGAAGCTCAAAATAAACAAGGAGTGATTTATGGGGCCCTGTGTGCCAGGTTGAGGACTTTGAGTTTGTTCTGGAACCGTGAAGTATTCCAAGTACTGGTGGGGCAAGGTCAGATCCTGGAGGGTGAATGGAGCAAAAAGCAAGGACAAAACTGGAAGCCAGGAGTGTTAAAGGTGGCTGCTATGATTTGGACAAACATCACAAAGGCATAAGCTAGGTTAGTAGTTCTAGAGATGGAGGGAAGGACATTAACTCCATGAATGTTTAGTAGATATAATTTTCATGTTGTATGAGTTTACTTGGGAGGAGGGGACTAGCTATTTAATAAGTAGTTATATCAGTGGTGGAATGGTGATTTTCTCGGTTCTTGCCCTCTTCAAGGAAAGAGTTCAGTCAAGAGACATAGAGCTGCTTTAAGTAGCAAGAGTTTTATTAAGCAAAAGCACACTCTTTGGAAAGGATGAGAGATGAGAGTGGACTGTCTGGAAATGAGAAGCAGCCCACAGTGGGGTGGGATGGGGTGGGATAGGGTGGGGTTTTTTAGAGTGGTGGTCCCTCCCTCGGTTCTGCATCTTTTGACTGACAAGTGATTAACAGTTCTTACTGCACAGGTGCTTACCCATAAGCATCCAAGAAAAACCCACAGTGTTGGAGGTGACAAAACCCACAATGCTAATTTATTACAAATGTGGCATAATGAACCTGGCTTTCTTTGTGTCACCTTGTAGGTTTTGATGTACCTGTGCCAATCTTTGCTGGTGGTTTTAGTCTTGCTTGGTCCTGATATGGCTGGAAACTTAGACGTGGTCCTTGGCCACAGAGAGAATCTCTGGGTGGTGTTCTGGTCACCAGTGTCCAGGTGGAGAGGGAAAGATGATCCCATCCTGCCTGGATGGGGTGGAGACCTGCTCATGTCTGACTACCTACCTACAAGTTACTGGTCATTGATAAATAAGATGTAGAAGAGGGTGTGGTTTTGGGGCAGATGGAGTGAGTTTTGGATATAGTAAAGGAATTGAAGTTCTATAGAACAGGAAGATGGGGAAATCTAGGAGGCAAATAAGTATAAATATATTATCCAAGCAACTCATGTATATATTTATATTAAAACATGCATAAATTTATTCTCCTTCTTTGTCCATTTATAGGGTATTTTATGTAAATATAGCTGTGATATCCTTTATTTTTTTTCTCCTGTGTAATTTTTGGAATGCAGTAATGTGAGTCATGAAGAGATGACCATTTCTACTTAATCTCTGCAAAGTTACATTCTTATCCTATTTTGATTCATAATAAAATGCCTAAGTTGGTTTTATTCTAACCTGAGAGGTATGATTTATAGATGGAGAATAAAAATGTCAAAGATATAATTGCCCAAACTTGGGATGTTGATAAACTGATACAATATAACACAGTGATTTTCTGGTTAGCTGACTACTGAGAAGTTATGTTGAAGAAGGCAATGGCACCCCACTCCAGTACTCTTGCCTGGAAAATCCCAGGGACGGCGGAGCCTGGTAGACTGCAGTCCATGGGGTTGCTAAGAGTCGGACACAACTGAGTGACTTCACTTTCACTTTTCCCTTTCACGCATTGGAGAAGGAAATGGCGGCCCACTCCAGTGTTCTTGCCTGGAGAATCCCAGGGACGGGGGAGCCTGGTGGGCTTCCGTCTATGGGGTCGCACAGAGTCAGACACAACTGAAGTGACTTAGCAGCAGCAGAGAAGTTATGTTAGTTGTGTTTACAATTAATAGACTTCTCTTTAGGCCAGAACCAATAAAAATTGTAATTCTTAATTACTACAATTTTGAATGTTTTTGTTCTCCTTTCTGGTAGTTTTCTAGATATTCTCAGTTGGCAACTGGAAATAGCTCAGTAATGGTTGTGCAGCTTCCTCATGCAGGATATTGAAATTTGTGACCAGGGATCCCTGTAGAGCTACTATTGTAACTTTAGCCCACTATTAGATTAAATCTATCTACAGAAGCTCGAGAGGTCCAGTCTGGGACTGTCTGATCAATATTCTATAGATCCTGTGCAGGAGTAAAGATTTCCTCTGAAGCTGGACTGTTGAAATTGGACCTAAGCAGTAGACAGTGATTTAAATAAGGGTTATACTGACACTTACTTGGCATCAACCTAGTGTTGGGAAGAGTATGAAAAAATAAATTGCCTTTTGCCTCAGATGTGAAGGGACAGAGACGATAAATTATCCCTTGTTCGCTATTACCGGTTCTTAAGTGTTTATGAGGAAAGTGGTATAAGTCAGTCCATAGACATGGCTGCCCTGAACTTTGATCACCAAATCATCCTCCCCATCTTCCTATTTGCTGTAGTCACCGCAGTCATCACAACCCCCGTCACCACCACTGTCATCATTGCCTTGTCATCGTCACAGATAGTTCTACTTCTTGGTTGCTTAGGCTTGCTGCCGCTGCTGCTAAGTCGCTTCAGTCGTGTCCGACTCTGTGCGACCCCATAGACGGAAGCCCACCAGGCTCCCCCGTCCCTGGGATTCTCCAGGCAAGAACACTGGAGTGGGTTGCCATTTCCTTCTCCAATGCGTGAAAGTGAAAAGTGAAAGGGAAGTCGCTCAGTCGTATCCGACTCTTAGCGACCCCATGGACTACAGCCTACCAGGCTCCTGCGTCCATGGGATTTTCCAGGCAAGAGCACTGGAGTGGGGTGCCATTGCCTTGCCTGTGTTTAAATTAGGCATTCTGAGTCCAAAGCTCATGTTCTTAATTTCTACTCTATACCTCTTTTCTCGTATCCCAGAGACTCTGATTGGTATTGGGGGCAGAGTGGGGTAGGGAATGATTCTGTGCGTTTAAAATGGGTTTGACATCTAGTAAGTCCTATTTCTATTGGGATTCTTATATAATTTTAGAAGGTGATGTGAGAAGTCTTAACCTTTTGAATTAAAAAAAAAAAATTTGAGATGCTTATAACCAACAGCCATTTAAGCTATAATTTATTGTCTCATTTAGTCTATTAAATTGTAACAGGTATTCCTGATTTTTACTCTTCCCTTCTTCCTTAAAAGATGATCTGTTAATTTAGCATACCTCCTTCTGTCTGTTCCATGAAACTAAATTTTGTGCTTACCTGTGAGAGTCATACATTTCCCTAGCTTTCAGTAGAAATGAATGGGTTAAGAAATTCTTCTTCCAGATCTCAAATGGTAAAAAGCCATTGACATTGAAAGCTCTTGTGTTTGGCCTTCTCTGATGCAGGATGTGGTAATGGAGAGGTACAAAGTGTACCACATACCCAACAAGCTAATTGCCCACTTTGAGGCCTCTCTCAGGCCCAAGTGCCAAGTGAAATCTCCACTGTTAGGGAAATTTTGCAACTGACACAGAGATTGGGTTCATTAGACTTATCTAAATCTGTGATGAGCTGGTGATTATCTGTGCTAATGAAGGTGATTCTTTGAATCAAATGCTTGTTGATGTGGGTCTTCTGAAGTAGAATATTGATTTGATGCTGCATCCCTGTCACAGGAGCTGCATATGTGATTATGTGTGTGCATGCTCAGTCATGTCTGACTCTTTTGTGACCCTTTGAACTGCAGCCCGCCAGGCTCCTCTGTCCATGGGATTTTCCAGGCAGGAGTTCTAGAGTGAGTTGCCATTTCTTCCTCCAGGAGATCTTCCTGATCCAGGGATTGAACCTGTTTCCTGTGTCTCCTGCATTTCAGGCAGATTCTTTAATGCTGAGCCATCAGGGAAGCTGTCTTTTGTATAATTATGGTTTTACTGTAAATAGATTTGGTTTTGGACTCTAAAGCACACCCCATTATTTCAGGTTCTTGCTATCTCCCAACCTCAAAAAAAAAAAAAAGAAAAAAAGACCAATAAATTAAAAATATCTTTAAGCACCACACGTGGGCTAGCATTCTTCTTATGATTAGTGTCAACACATTTTCAAACAGCAAATCAGTCTGTAGGTAAGGTTCCTTGAGATAGGATTTGAGTGTGCATTTGAACGTGTGTTTAGTCACTCAGTTGTGTCTGACTCTGTGCTACCACATGGACTGCAGCCCACCAGGCTCCTCTATCCATGGGGTTCTCCAGGCAAGAATACTCAAGTGAGTGGCCATGCCCTCCTCCAGGGCATCTTCCCTACCCAGGGATCAAACCCAGGTCTCCCACATTGCAAGCAGATTCTTTACCATCTGAGCCACCAGGGAAACCCACGTTTGAATATACCCACAATACATTCAGAGTTTAATTCCTCCTTTCTCTCTCCTACTTGACCCTTCTTGTTGGTAAAGGTTTTAAATGGCCCAGTGGGAGGTCAGACCACAAGTTAACATTTCATATATCCATACAATGTAGAAAGTCAGGGCCAAGGCCATGTGATCTGCTAAGAGCTGATAGGACTATTCCTCCCACGCCACACCCCCCCCCCCCCCCCCCCCCCCGCCCCCGCAGTACCTACCCTGATACACCTTAGCCAGACACTCAGTTTGGAAATCATGGTAGGCTTCCTCAGGTCCCGTAGAGGATGCTGTTCTTTCTCCTTCCCTTCCCTAGATTCCTGCTGCTCCTCTCCAATCTCTTGGCCAAACGCTAGCTCCTCTCAAAAGCGTTCAGGAAAAACAGGGAACTTCTTCCACTGGGCTCCAGTTCTTTCTGTAACAGTTTTGTAACATTAGCATAACATCTGACATTTTAGATTTGATTTATCCTGGAGAAGGAAATGGCTACCCACTTCAGTAGTCTGGCCTGGAGAATTACATGGACTGTAATGGAGTCTATGTAATGGGGTCTATGGGGTCACAAAGAGTTGGACACAATTGAGCAACTTTCAGTTCACTATCTGTTTATGGATCTGAGTCCTCACTAGACTGAGCTCCACAAGAGAAGTGCTGTTTGCAGCACTGAAACTGGTGTCTAAAGGCCTCAATTTAAAAAAACAAGTAAATAAGGACAGGAAAATTTGTTGTGGTAAGCGGGACCAAGGGTTAGATCCCACGGGGACAATTCAGCTGGGTTAGTCGTTGGGCATTTTGGCCCAGATCAACCTGTCCTGCCTCAGTTTAGTTCATTTCAGTTCAGTCGCTCAGTCGTGTCCGACTCTTTGCGACCCCATGAATCGCAGCACGCCAGGCCTCCCTGTCCATCACCAAGCCCCGGAGTTCACTCAGACTCACGTCCATCGAGTCAGTGATGCCATCCAGCCATCTCATCCTCTGTCGTCCCCTTCTCCTCCTGCCCCCAATCCCTCCCCGCATCAGAGTCTTTTCCAATGAGTCAACTCTTCGCATGAGGTGGCCAAAGTACTGGAGTTTCAGCTTTAGCATCTTTCCTTCCAAAGAAATCCCAGGGCTGATCTCCTTCAGAATGGACTGGTTGGATCTCCTTGCAGTCCAAGGGACTCTGAAGAGTCTTCTCCAACACCACAGTTCAAAAGCATCAATTCTTCAGTGCTCAGCCTTCTTCACAGTCCAACTCTCACATCCATACATGACCACAGGAAAAATCATAGCCTTGACTAGACGGACCTTGTCCTGCCTCAAAAAGTATTCAAATCTGAGCACCTACCTAGGCTGTGGATTTTCAGTAAATATATAATCCCAACTCATCGTAATAGCAGAGATCTTGGTAACAGGTTGCTGACACCTGACATGGGGAAATCTTGGACAGATCTGGATTCAAATCCTGTCTTTGCAACCTGTGTGACCTTGAGTAATATTTTACCTCCCTGAGCTTTATTTTTCTCATGTCTTAAATGAGGATAATGGAATCTTACAGGCTGTTGTGAATTTTAAAGGAGATGGTATATTCTGTGTGCACATAGTGCAGGAATATAATAATACTTGATGAACATTCATTGAATGAATAAACAGAACCTGGAATGTAGAAAGTCCCTACTTTTCCACCTCCACCCCACTAATTTGCCCTTCAGTTTTCAGATTTGCCTTGTCAACACCCCAGAGAAGGTTAAGTCCTCTTGTTACCTACTCTCTTGACTTTCTGTACGCTTCCTGTACAGCACTTAACACGATGATAAGTACATAACTTTTTGTTTAATGGATCTCTTTTTTATGTATTTATTTTCTCCGTGGACCTTGTGTTTTTATTGAAGTATAGTTGATGTACAATATTTAAAAAGTTACCGGGGTATGATAAAATGATTCACATTTTTTAAAGGTTATACTCCATTCATGGGACTTCCCTGGTAGTTCAGACTGTAGTCTGCCTGCAGTGCGGGAGACCCGAGTTTGATCCCTGGAGGAGATCATGGCAACCTACTCCAGTATTCTCGCCTGGAGAATCCCATGGACAGAGGAGCCTGGCAGGCTGCAGTCTACTGTTATGCCCCTCGTCCATCCCTCCTCCTACTGGTATCCAAGAGTTTGTTCTCTATATCCATGAGTCTGCTTCTTGTTTGTAATATTCACTGCTGCTGCTGCTGCTGCTAAGTCGCTTCAGTCATGTCTGACTCTGTGTGACCCCATAGACGGCAGCCCACCAGGCTACCCTGTCCCTGGGACTCTCCAGGCAAGAACACTGGAGTGGATTGCCATTTCCTTCTCCAATGCATGAAAGGGAAAAGTGAAAGTGGAGTCGCTCAGTCGTGTCTGACTCTTATCGACCCCATGGACTGCAGCCTACCAGGCTCCTCCGTCCATGGGATTTTCCAAGTCATATCATATAGTATTTGTATTTCTCTGTCTGACTTATTTCAGTTAGCATAATACCCTCCAAATCCATCCATGTTGTTGCAAATGGCAAAATTTCATTTTCTTTTGTGCTGACTACCCAGTGTGTGTGTGTATATATATATGTACATATATATCACATATTTTTTATTCATTCAACTCTTGATGGTAGATATATCCTTTTGAAAAATATGAGCCAATAAATTCAAGGACTGTTTTATTAAATGATTTATCTCCAATACCTACTGCATATATGGCTCAGAATAAATAAGTATGGCCTATATCTTCAATTCACCACAGATTACCTCCAACTCAGGCACGCTTTCTCAGTCAACACCCTCAGCTCTGAGATTTACAGAACGACTCTAATTCTATACCCAAACCCATTATCTTGATTGCATTCACCATCCTCAAAAAAACTCTTTCATAAATTTGTTTATCAGATTAGATGTTTCTATGTTTGCTTATTAATGATTGTAACTGTTGATTAAATCACTGCTTTGTTCTGCTCTCTTAATTCTCATCTATTTAACTCATTCTATTAGCTCTTCCTGGAGGAAGGCATGGCGACCCACTCCAGGATTCTTGCCTGGAGAATCCCCTAGACAGAGGAGCCTGGCGGGCTACAGTCCATGGGGTCTCAACAAGTCAGGCATGGCTTAGCGACTAACACTTAGCTGTTCATTCCTTCAGTAGATCTGTGCTGGGACAGCAACTCCTCTGAGCACCGTGGAGGGATGAGAAGATGTGTAGAGTACAGTTATCTCAGTCAAGGAACTTACACAATAATAGCTGAAGTATAAGACTATGGGACAAATACCTTAAAAAAAAAATCAAACCAAGAACTTAAGTACTTTTCTCAATTATTATTTTCTACTGCATTCTCAAGTTTTACTGCTTTCTTGGCAAATTATTGTGCCCAAGTATAGCTCTGTAAGTCATTGCTCAGATTGACCTTTTCAATGAGGCCAATGAGGCCGCGTGAGCACCCTGTTTGCAATTTGTAATTGCAGTGTTCCCCCTACCCTACCAGGATTCTCCTCCTCTGTCCTCTGCTCAGTTTATTTCATAGCACTCATCACCTTCTTTGATACTGTATAGTATTCTCATATATTATGCTGTTGATTGTTGTCTGTCTCCCTACCCTAGAATGTAAGGTCCATGTGGGAAGGTCCATGTGGGTTAGGATTTTTTAGTCACTGATGTATCTCTGAAACAAACACTTGATTAAGTAGTAGGCATTTGATGGATATTTGCTGAATTAATTTATTAAATGAAGTAGGGAATAGCAGTTACTGAGACTGAACAGATGGCCTGCCTCTACAAGACTCTGCTGTATAATTTCAGATGCTTTACTTCAAGCCTTTTATTTCCCAGATGAACCTATCGTGTAAGAGGCAAAACTTTCCCTCTACCCTCTTAGAGGGTCTTCCCCTGGGTCTGAGAATTAAGTTGATGAAACAGATTAATAGGAGGGAAACATACAAATTTATTTAATATTAGTTTTATGTGACACAGGAACACTCATAAGGAAATGAAGATTCAAAACCTAAATGCTTTTATTCCAGGCCAAGCTGTGGAAAAGTAACTAAAATATATAGAGAGGCTCATGGATGATAAGAATTATTTTAAGAAGGTCTGTTTGTACAGAATTTTCCCAGCCTCTATATCTTATCTCTGGTAAAGAATGTTTCTTTCTTCCTAGTATAGGAATAGCATCTTTCACATGGGAGTTTTAGCTCCTATTTTGCAGAAGAAAGTGGGAAGTAAGATTGTGCTTCTGGCACCTGCTGTTTTTCAGGTGGCTTTAGTTCAAAATAACCCTTGTGCCAAAGTGGCATATTTGAGGCATATTCTGCCACTTTCCATTACCTCCTGGGCTTGCTGGAAAGATGGAATGCATTTTGCATGTAAAGCACTAAGCCCATACTAAGTATGAATACTTGCTATTTGTAAAATTAATTCACTCTTCTCTGCTATGAGTGCACAAACCATACTTGATTTTCCAAATTTTTTAAAAATAGTAATAAGTGAAACAGTACAGAATGGTTTCCAACATAATGATTCTACACTTTGAGTTGAATGACTTTGAGAATTCAAACAATATGAATTGAAACCAGCTTAACAAGGAAACAATCAAACAGATACCAATTTGAATATGTACCGTGTCTGTAATTCATCTGAAATGACTTTAGGATTCAGTATGTATTAGAGTGAAGAGTGAAGAGTCACTGGAGCACAAACAAGAATGGGATTGACACTGGCCTGAATAGTTAATCTATGGGGTAGCTAAAGAAACAGTTCAGTCCTTTCAACAGACACATCACTGTATCTCTGAAGTGTTACACAAAATGGCAACATTTGGTAACTTCCTTGCCCCTTGGGAACAATTATAAAAAGCTGGAAATAGAGAGGGCAGGGAAGAGTGAGGGGTGGGTGGGTGGGCGCTGTAATCAGTAAAAGACTCATTAGAAGAGGTGATACTTGAATTGAGCCTGCTTTTGTGTTTGTGTTTTTTTAAACACAAGAACATCATGGAGTCTGGATATTTGGGTTCCCTATGATAAATATGATTTAGGGGGTTGAGCTTTTCAGGATGGATTGGGAGTTCGGGATTAGCAGATGCAAACTCTTGTATATAATACAGATAAACAACAGGGTCCTGCTGTATAGCACAGGGTGTCCTGTGATAAACCATAATGGAAAATAATATTAAAATATTTAAATTATTTAAATAAATATTTAATTATTTAAAAGTAATTTTAAAAAGTTGATATGTTTAATTGAATCGCTTTGCTGTACAGCAGACGTGAACACAACATCGTAAATCAACTGTATAGTTCAGTAAAGCCAAGGGAAAAAAATAGACTGTTACTTGATACAGTCAGTTACCAGGTTGTGATTTGAGGTGCTAATGATTGTGGGAATGCAGAGTAATCTTTTGCCCTGTTTCTCAAAAATTACTATAGACACATGGTCCCTCCCAAGCCTTTGACTTGGATTGGAAGCAGTCTCCCTACTAATCCTGAGATCTCTGTGCTGGAACTTTTAACTCCAGACTCTGGCAGAGAGAGTCTGGACTGGTGGTGCATTCAAGTCAGAAGTCCAAAAGTTCTTTTGATGGTTTCCCACCTAGTTACAGCATATTTCTTTAATCCTACGCAACAGCTGAAATATCTTTTTCTCATTTCCTTATATTCCTGTAGCATTTGATGTCTCTACCATGTAATTTACATTTAATTATAAGCTGTCTTGCATTGTTTAGTGGTTGTTTCAAGTATAAATGTCTTTCTTCCTCAGAAGATTTTTTTTTAAATTCTTTTTAGGACAAGGGCTTACTACACAGTACCAGATAGAAACTTGGAGTAAACCACAAATACTAACTTCACCTCAAATTCACTTAACCATCTTCTTAACAAAGAAGACCTGTCTGGCATATAACTCATTCTTCTAATCTGTACCTACTTTATAATAGGAATAAATACACTGAGTTAATGGGATGTTTGTGAATGAAGTTCTCAACCTAGGAATCGAACTGGGGTGTCATGCATTGTCTGCGGATTCTTTACCAGCACCCTAGGCAAGTCCAATAAGATCATACAGTTTTTTTAATTTAAAATCTGCTAAATGAGGAATAGATTTGGAAATGGAAATTGGGGTTGGGCAGGGGCAATTGTGCAACAACTTAGTGCTGAAAAAGTATCTGGCTTGGTCTAATGAATAAATATGACTATCCTTTGAAGTCTTCCATCCCTTCGCCACTCCCCAGTTTCAATTCAAATGCAAGCTTTTGCTGTGTTTTGACATCTTGATGTGTCTTATTTTCATATCCACTTATCTATTAGACCTGATTCAGTAGAACAGCGGTAGAACAGATTTGTCTATGCATCAGTCCTTTCCATAGAAGACTTCAGGCTTATTAAAGCTGAATTTTATTTAGGCCGTTTTCATTTACCTGCTCACTGAGAGATGGGTTACCTAGAATCTTTGATATTAAGGTGTGATAAACTAGTTTGCTAGGAAGTATAAAGAAAAATTATTTTTCAATTATTTAACAAGTTCAGTTCATTTCATTCTCTCAGTTGTGTCCGACTCTTTGCGACCCCATGAACTGCACCACTCCAGGCCTCCCTGTCCATCACCAACTCCCGGAGTGCACCCAAACTCATGTC
Source organism: Bos taurus (assembly GCF_002263795.3). Taxonomy (NCBI): domain Eukaryota; kingdom Metazoa; phylum Chordata; class Mammalia; order Artiodactyla; family Bovidae; genus Bos; species Bos taurus. The sequence continues at coordinate 19,597,108 of NC_037347.1, forward strand.
CATTGAGTCAGTGATGCCATCCAACCATTTTATCCTCTGTCATCCCATGCTCCTCCTGCCCTCAATCTTTCACAGCATCAAGGTCTTTTCAAATGAGTCAGCTCCTCTCATCAAGGTGGCCAAAGTGTTGGAGTTTCAGCTTCAACATCAGTCCTTCCAATGAACACTCAGGACTGATCTCCTTTAGGATGGACTGGTTGGATCTCCTTGCAGTCCAAGGGACTCTCAAGAGTCTTCTCCAACACCACAGTTCAAAGGCATCAATTATTCGGCACTCAGCTTTCTTTATACTCCAACTCTCACATCCGTACATGACTACTGGAAAAACCGTAGCCTGGACTAGACAGACCTTTGTTGACAAAGTAATGTCTCTGCTTTTTAATATTCAGTCTAGATTAGTCATTACTTTCCTCTCAAGGAATAAGCGTCTTTTAATTTGCCACCTCATGCAAAGGGTTGACTCATTGGAAAAGACTCTGATGCTGGGAGGGATTGGGGGCAGGAGGAGAAGGGGACAACAGAGGATGAGATGGCTGAATGGCATCACTGACTTGATGGATGTGAGTCTGAGTGAACTCCAGGAGTTGGTGATGGACAGGGAGGCCTGGCGTGCCGCGATTCATGGGGTTGCATGACTGAGCAACTGAACCAAACTGACCTGAACCGAATTCCATGGCTGCAATCATCATCTGCAGTGATTTAGTACATCCCATCTAATCTTGTCTTAACTATGGACCAGTAACTGTGCTCTGGAACTCTCTCTAGAGTCTTCATCAGAATGGAATGGAAATAAATTCTTAAACAACCTTTTAGTTAAAGTTTCATGCCACTGAGTCCAGTTATTTTGAGGTTAAACAGTGAATCCACAGTAAAAATCCTGTTTGTGTCGCTCAAGGGCTTCCCTGGTGGCTCAGATGGTAAAGAATCTGCCTGCAATGCGGGAGACCTGGGTTTGATCCCTGGGTTGGGAAGATCACCTGGAAGAGAGCATGGCAACCCACTTCAGTATTCTTGCCTGGAGAATCCCCATGGACAGAGAAGCCTGTCAGGCTACAGTCCACGGGGTCACAAAGGGTCTGACACGACTGAATAACTTTCACTTCTTTCTCTGTGTCACTAAAACTTGTAGATACATGTGACATTTAAAAATATTAATTCAATTTGACCTTGAAACAAATAAACCTTCTTGAAGCATTTAAAAAATGTTTATCACGTTTCTTTTGGGGGGATTAACTTTACTAACCACATCTAATGTATAACAGAAATCTGTAAACAATGCTAAGAAAAACAGTGCATAACCTCCATAGGTATAAAGATTGTTCATATAAAGATAGTGAAAAGAAATGTTATCTGGTAAAGACTGCGGATATTTGTGTGAAGCACCTCATGTTCCATGTGTTTATTTTTCCATGTTGCCAGCTTATGTAAATAGGAATTTGAATTTCTACAGGAAAATTTGCTCTTGGAGTTAATTTTTGATATAATTAAGTTTTATATATTATGAATTCTAAAATATGAGATAAACTGGTAGCTATTTCTTCATGAATTTGGGTAATTCATGCCCTGGGTAATTCTTACATTTGTCTTTCAGTATTCTTTCAAATACCCAATCCCTTTGTTTGGGTTTCTCTCTGAGCTACTTGTTTCTTTAACATGTTGTTAATCAGAATCTCTAAGAGAGTGACCAGAAGCCTGAAGACGACTGAACTGTTAAATGGCATTAGCTAACTGCTTCTTGAACAATGGGCTTCCCTCATAACTCAGATGGTAAAGAATCTGCCTGTAAAGCAGGAAACCTGGGTTCAATCCCTCAGTTAGGAAGATCCCCTGGAGAAGGGAATGGCAACCCACTCCAGTATTCATGCCTGGAGAATTCCATGGGCTGAGGAGCCTGGTGGGCTACAGTCTGTGGGATTGCAGAGTTGACGATCAGTGTTAATCAATTAATCAGTGTTTGTCGGCTGAGCGACTAACACTTTCTTCAACAATTGAAAGATTTTACCTTTAGACTAACATGCCATATGAGGACTTGACAACTCCATTCTTTATTTTTTTTTAATTAACATTTGTTGGAGTATAGTTGCTTTACAGTGTTGTGTTGGTTTCTGCTGAACAACAAAATGAATCAGCCATATATGTGTGTTTGTGTGTATACATATACATGTGTGTGTATATATATGTGTATGTGTATACATACACATATATATATGAACTTTACTAAGCCTCACTTACTTCATCTGTACAATAGGAATAATAATAATACTTACCTCACCTCCGTTTTCTGAAGAGTAAATGATAAAATGTGCATAAAGTATATTACACCGAGCTTGGCAGGCAAGAAAACACTCAGTGGATGTTATTTGCTAACGCTATTAAATCATAGTACTTGGCTACTTGATTGTTACCATCTTTCTCAACACTTATTGAGCATCCACCTATGAAGTGTACTCAGAATAAACTTGGACAGTCAGAAAGACACCACCATCTGGCCTGTTGTGTTATAAACAAAAACCCTAAAACTGGATCTGGCAGTGATGAGGGGAACAGATGCTATGAATGCCTTCTAGAATTTGTTTTTCACTGTATGTTTAAGCTGTGATGAATGTCATTAATGTCATCTCTCCTTTTATTTTAGGTAAGTACATCACCATTTTTGAAGCTCTGTGCAGATGGGTAAGTCTTGCTGTTGGAGCTTTTCATGTTGATTTGCATACTTGGAGAATCTGGACCAGACAATGTGCTTATCACGGTCAGACAAATGCTTTTGTTTTATTCAAGCTGAAATCTGGAAAGATAACAGCATTTCCCACACATATTCCATCTCTGTTTCAAATCTTTGGCAGAAAAAAAATGCATTCATTATTTTAAATTGGATAACATTGTTATGTTTAATCCAAATAACTGAAGATTGAGTTTTTCTTTACTCTGTCAGTAGAAGGCAGAGTATTTGAGACTTTAGAATAGAATAAATGGTTTCCTTTCAATTAACAATCATAAAAATCTCTCTGTAGTAAATATACAAACCTTTACTTTTCTGTTTGCAAATGTGGGGTCTTTTTTTTTGATGCATAAAAGTCAAATATTCAATGAGCAGATTGTATTAATGAGACATAATTTTGTAGCAACTAGCAAATGTGGCTAATGGTCCTTCAAGATCAAGTGTACAGAACCTTGTGGATAGAATTCCTGTTGTGAATGAGAGTTTGCATAGTTAATTTTGTTTTTCTAAAGTTGACTGTGATATATCCCGAAGGAAGCTAAACTGGAAGAAAAGACCTTAAAACAAGGGATTTAATATAGGCCTAAGTTGGATTTAAAAGATGATTAAGCTGTGAAGCAACTCACAAAAAGAACTTATGAAGTCCCTGTCACTGGTGAACTTTAAGAACTACAGAGATGGTTCTATTTGTATTAGGAAATTAAGATTTATCCTGCCTTTGGACAAAGTATTGAATTGACTAGTGGCCTTCAATGATAAAAATCTCAAATTGCTTCTACAGCTTTAATTTTCCCTACTTACCTCATATATACTCTATATCTTCTCTGTAAGACTTGGTGTTGCAATGCTAAACTGGGATTAGAAATACAAGGATTTTAGGAAATACTCATCTAAGAGAAAATAGGGAGGGGTCCAGATAAGGTTGAATGAAAACTGAGTTGTAATATAAATTTGACCGTAAGTGAAGAAGAGAGAGATGTTGAATGGAAGTATCTTAGACTGGGTTAGGTAAAGTGTTACATACGAAGTCTTTAAGCCAAAACTGGCCATCAGAGGAGTCCTATGTTTCCTGCGAATGGGCCGCCTCAATTCTCCATGTGATTAGTCATTACCTGGGAGCCTTTATAGGAGGTATATGCAGCTCAAATGCTGCAGTGGATTTCAGAGGCATCAGCTGGAGGTCCTTGGACAATTATGGTCCCTGTAGTTGGACTCTGTAGTACATTCTTGCAGCCACCATCCTTAGGCTCCTGGGTCTTGGTTCTTTCTGTTTCTTATTCTCTATTACAGTCCCTCTCCTATCATCATTTTTGATCCATATCATATTCTGTCTTCATGCTCAGATTAGTTATCACTTCATTCATTATGTGTGCTGGGCTAAGTTGCTTATTCGTGTCTGACTCTTTGTGACCCTATGGACTGTAGCCCTCCAGGCTCATCTGCCCATGGGATTTCCTGGGCAAGGATACTGTAGTGGGTCGCGTTCCCTTCTCCAGGGGATCTTCCTGACCCAGGGATGAACCTGTGTCTCCTACATCTGTTGCATTGGCAGGTGATTCTTTATCACTAGCGCCACTGATATGGGCAAGCAAAGTGCTGGTGATTACCACTCTGTTTTGGAATTTTATGCTTCTGTGTATTTTCCTATGATATTTGTTGCCTTTCATTATCTATCTGTGCAAAAATAATCGAGAGCTCTGCTTGTGTTATAGAGCTTATTCCCTGGGGTGGGGCTCAGAAAAATTAAGGGTTGGATAACATTTTGAAAAGCTCATAGCAGCCTAGTGGGAGAAACAATACTATAAAATACATTAATTAAAATGCAGCATAAAAGAGATACTTAATAGAAGTATAAGCAAAGAGCTATGAGGAGACAGAAAAAGAAGAATTACATTTTGGGGTAGAGGGAAGGTAGTGCTGAGGGAGAGAGGAAAAATTTCAGGCAGGAAATGACACAGAATTGTCCTGAAGGATGACCAGTCAGCTAGGGGTTGATGATTGAGTGGGCACTGTGTTCAAAGGCATGATGTTGTGAATCACTGTAGAGAAGTTGATGGTCCAGTGAATCTTATGTGAAATAGTGCATTTATGGGATTGTAGTGGAAGGAGGATCTGCAAAATTCACCTAAGGCTGGACTGTGAGAGGCTTCTGTTGTTCGATCGTGATTTGGACTTTATCCTATGATCCTTAATCTGCTTTAGAACATCTGAGGGTCATGTAGGCTTAGCAGAATCACAAAAATACTGATGTATACAATTTCATTTTGCCATACACACAGAAAGAGATAGCTATACTTTTATGTATTTTATATATATGCAGTTTTCATATATTTTCTATTTAAATATATTTTGCATATATTTAAGTACAATTTCTATATGTTAAAACTACTAATAATTAAATTACAATGAAGAAACCACATGTTGATAAAATAAGAAAAAGATATAGTTTACAAGGCCCAAATATAATGGGAAGATTTATCAGACTTATAATCTCACTTGTGAGATTTATCACACATAATCACTTTCTTTTCTGCACATATTTACTTTTTTTTTTCACTCTGTCTTTATTGTGACAAAGATGTAAAGTCTAGTTGTGTTCCAAAAAGGGAAAGTATGAAAAAGAACAGTTTTATGGTGAGCATGCTTTGTAATATTTGGGAAACTAGTTGTAGAAATTCACCAGAATGTCACTTGATAATTCTAAATTTAAATCTCCATAAGACCTAAATTAAGTATATTATTCCACTTTATAAGAAATATAGATATACCCATGATTTTTAGTTTTGAAAAAGGCAACTTGAAATGGAAAACTATGTTATTATACACTAAATTACCAATGTAGAGATTATGCTTTAAGTGAAAGTTGTCCTGGTTGAGAGAACAATTAAGTTGATTATTTACTTATGTCTCAAGAGCAGAAAAGGCTAGAATATCATTGCTTAAAAACTCAGATTAGATGCATTTATGTCAATAAATATATTTATACATTAGCACGTGCTCACAAAGTAACTCTAAACTGTTTAATCCTGATTAGTCGTTCCTGAATATTTTTGTATGTGTTTGCTTGCTGTAAGCTTATTATTTTGTACATTTTCTAGCACATGTCAAAGAGTCAAGTTATAGAAGGCATCGATATTTTAGTTTTGGGATGAATAACTTAAAAAGGAGAAAATTACATTGCTGGATAAATGCTATAGAACTATTATCTTCTCAAAAAAGGATGAATATTCTGTAATTTCCAGTATGGATTCACATCTACTATTGAGTATTTTCAGTCATTAGCTTTTACTAATGCAGGAGGTAAGATTTTCTCTAAGCAAAAGAGGAGGAGGAGTAGAGGACTAGAAGAGAAAGGTTTTGTAAGAGTAGCTGTCATTGTGTAGGCCTGACAGAGGATGCTTAATAAGTGGTATCTGAAGATATTGGATAGATGATAAATTGAATGCATACATGCATATGTGTAAAGGTAAACGTCTAGGATTAAAAGGCAGAGTACAGCCTTTTCTGTCTTTTTTTTTTTTGAGTCTGAACTATAATAAGAAAAACATCTCAAATTAAGACCCAGGGCACACAACATATACTCAGAGTATATAAATGTAATTTGAGTATCATAAACAAACACTTAGCTCTATTAATTATGATACATCCTGATAGTCTTTCTCTTATTTCAGCTTATTAAAATATGCTGGTCTTATCCCACTAAATACATTTCATAGCTTACTAATAGATTGCAGTTCACAGCTTGAAAAATGCTTGTGTTAGAAAAATTATACATTTCTGTTGTTATTCAGAAATGAATCTCTTAGAGCCATGTATCACAATCAGGTCCAAAAAAATGTCAGACAAAAAGAGTCTAAGTATTTTCTCTCTAATAAAGGAATTTATTTAAATTTTTAAGTTGATATAATTTCAGATTTACTGTAAAGTTGCAAGAAAGGCACAAAAGATTCCTGAATACCCTTTACCAAGACTCCTCTACCATTCTTCTTTTCTGTCTTCTCTGTCTTTATCTATTATCTGTCTATTCATACACACGTATATATACAAATATATGTTTATTTTATAATTTTTTTCTTCTGAACCGTTTAAGTTGTATACATGATACCTTTTACCTCCAAATAACATATTTCATAAAATATGAAATTAGCTTACATACAGTTCAGTTATAGAATTCAAAAATTAATAGTGATATAATGCTGTTGTTATCTTGGAGAAGGCAATGGCACCCCACTCCAGTACTCTTGCCTGGAAAATCTCATGGGTGGAGAAGCCTGGTAGGCTGCAGTCCATGGGGTCGCTAAGAGTCAGACACGACTGAGCGGCTTCACTTTCACTTTTTCATTTTCATACATTGGAGAAGGAAATGGCAACCCACTCCAGTGTTCTTGCCTGGAGAGTCCCAGGGACGGGGGTGCCTGGTGGGCTGCTGTCTATGGGGTCACACAGAGTTGGACACGACTGAAGCAACTTAGCAGTAGCAGCAATGCTGTTATCTAATCTATAGACCTTGTTTCAAATTTCAATAGGTGTTCCAATTGTGTTGTTCATAGCAAAGGAAAATTATGAAAGAATGATTTGCAATTGGTTGTCGTGTCTTTTTACTATTTGTTAAACTGGACCAGTTTCTGAGATTTTCATTGTACTTAATGCCATCTTTTTTTTTTTTTAAATACAGGCCAGTTGTTTCATAGACTGTCCTTCATATTGAGTTTTATGTTTCCTTGTGATTAGATTCGGGTCATACAGTTTTGGCAGGAATATTACAGGAGTGATGCTGAGTTCTTGTATGTGGAGGCATATACTATTGTGGAGTTGTTTAGTTTCATTTCTACAATTTCAACTTTGATCATTTGGTTTAAGTGATGTCTGTCACGTTTCTCCACTGTAAAGTTAACCATTTCCACCCTTTGTAATAAAAAGTAACTTGTAGAGTGATACTTTGAGACTATGGAAATATCATGACATTTCTCAAATCTTTATCTAGTAGTTAGAATTCAGTGATGATTTCTACAATGGATAAATTATTATTAAGATAGTGGCTAAGGGCAATCATTTCTTCTTCATTGATTTATTGGCATCACATTAACAGTATTCCCTTCCTTTTTGTTTCTGTATAGACTTATGGATTCTTTATTTAGCAGATTACAGTCCTTTATTATTGCTACTTATATAATTATTTTGACACTCACACTGTCCCAAATTAGGACAGTGGGAGTTCCTTCTACTTGGCTCAATGTCATTTTGACATATCCCTATCATTCCTTCAGTACTTTCTTACTTTTGGCATAAGATGTCTAAGACTCTAGTAGTTTCTCCTGCCTCAGCTTTGGAACCAGCTGCTTTTTTAAAGGACCCTTGGTTCCTTTTAACAGGAAACATATGTTTAGAAACCAAAATTTGGAGCAGGGATGTGCTCATTGTTATTGGGGAGTTTTTGTTTCTAGGATCTTTCAGCAGATGGATCTGAAGAAAAATGTATGTATATCCATACTCATATATATAAATGTCTGTATAAATATACATACCCATGCATATCTGTATCTATGTGTACATCCAGGTATGTCTAAATATTAAATCTGTGATTTCACAGCAATACTTCTCATTCCAATCCAGTACCACAGTGTTCATCCTTTCCTTCTCCATCTGTCTAACTCCCTTACAACAGGAAGAAATATGTAATATACTCGTTACTTACAGTATATTTACTTAATCCTAGAATGTAGTTTTACAAAATACTTTCGGAATTGCTAACCTGTGCCTATGTGGGAAAAAAGAGAGTACATTAAAAAAAAAAAAGCCTGTAAGCCTTTTAATTATATTAGTTAATATTTTTCTGGCCTTCTGTGTCTAATCCTGTATTTGACAGTCATTTGATTAATTCTCCCTTCACCCCCATTTCCATCCCAATTCAGTGCAACTGTGTTATTCATTTGAAATATGATTCAGTTGGTTTGTTTCAGTTTGTAAGTTTGTTTTCATCTAGGGCTTAGTCAAACAATATGGGAATTTGCATTTTCTATTTTTATGTTTAAAATATGGTGCTAATAATCACATTTACAAAATAATAAGAATTGCCTCACACCATTAAATACCCAGGCGAAATGAGTATTATTTTTTCCTGGGGTGGATAGCTATGGTTTAAGTCAGAGTATCTGCTGAACTTTGTCTTGGGCTAAACTTCAGGATCATCTGGAAAAAAACAGGGACAAATATTAGTGCAGGATTATTTTCAACCATGTTTCTGAGTGAATTCCAAATGTATTTCTGGGTTTTGATATCTGTTTATTTGTACCTCATCTTATTTTGATTAGTATAGGTGATTAAAATTAGGACATAAAAGCAACCTTATTATTTATCTATGTATTTTTCATGTTTCCTAAAAAATGATTTAAAACTATTCAGTTTAACAAATTTATAAAGGGACTATGTAAAGCTTAGTCAGAAACACAAATGTAAAAGTATATTTTATGTTTAGAGTTAAACATAGATCTGCATTTCCATAAAGAATAGTAAATAGGGAAACCTGGTAATATTTTTATCTTCAGCATTAAAATGTTCATCCTGTGATTAATGCTAGGGTTTTCACTAGTATCTTTGTAAAAGACAGGAGCAATGTCTTTAATGACAGTTCTATGTGAGTTACATAAAAGCAGATTATTCATTATTCATTGTAAGTAAATATAAGTGTTCTTATACTTAGTCTGGATACAGATCTAGTTACTAAACCATTATCCTATATAGGATTTCTATGGAATTTAGATCATTACAGGTCTGATGACTTGATATTGGGAAACAACATAGTATACAGACCAGAATGGTCTGTTTGCGTGAAGATTGAGTGAAGTGAAAAGTGAAGGGAAAGCATTAGTCGCTCAGTTGTCTCCAACTCTGTGTGACCCCATGGACTGGAGCTCAGTGGGTTCCTCTGTTTGTGGAATTCTCCAGGCAATAGTACCAGAGAGAAGAAACTGAGGAAATAACCTTGTCTCTGACTCTTTGTTGAGATTAATTTGAAATTTTACTAGAAATATTACCAAGGTTAGTAATATCTAGTACATTACATAAAGATGTTCATTAATGAGTTACCAACAATAGTCAAATGTTTGAGGTGAATATGTATCAATAGCAGACTACTTAAGATATGCTACCATATGGTTACAAAAATGATAGAGATGCTAACATTAATATTTGTCACAAAACTATACATAATGAAGTTTGTTACACATTTTAAGATACTTTACTAAAAGATGAAATGAGTTCTATCTGATAGTATTATTATTTCCTTGTATATATCGTTAGATCTTAAGTAAATTTTGAAATAATATTATTACTTTTATAACAAAAAGTTATGACAAAATATTACAATAAGAATAATCTAGCTAAATGCTGGAGAGAGTGTGGAGAAAAGGTAACCCTTTTACACTGTTGGTGGGAATGCAAACTGATACAACCACTATGGAAAATGATATGGAGATTCCTTTAAAAACTACAAATAAAACTACCATACGAACCAGCATCCCACTACTGGGCATATACCCTGAGGAAATCAGAATTGAAAAAGACACATGTACCCCAGTGTTCATTGCAGCGCTGTTTACAAAAGGTGGGGCATGAAAGCAACCTAGATGTCCATCAACAAGTGAATGGACAAGGAAGTTGTGGTACATATACACGATGCAATGTTACCCAGCTGAAAAAGAAACACATTTGAGTCAGTTCTAATGAGGCGGATGATCCTACAGCCTATTATACAGAGTGAAGTAAATCAGAAAGAGAAAGACAAATACCATATATTAATGCATATATATGGAATCTAGAAAGATGAGACCGACGATCCTACGTGCAGGGACACAGTTGTAAAGAACAGACCTTTGAATTGAGTGGGAGAAGGAGAGAGTGGGATGATTTGAGAGAACAGTATTGTGACATATATGTTACCATATATAAAATAGATAGCCAGTGTGAGTTTGATGTATGACACAGGGCACCCCAAAGCTGGTGCTCTGTGACAACCTGGAGGGATAGGGTGGGGAGGAGGTGGAGGGGGTTCAGGATGGAGGGGCCGCATGTATGCCTGTGGCTGATTCATGTTGATGTATGGCAAAAACCATCACAATAGCTGAAACTCCAATATTTTGGCCACCTGATGCGAAGAACTGACTCACTAGAAAAGACCCTGATGGCTGGGAAAGATTGAAGGCGGGAGGAGAAGGGGATGACAGAGGATGAGCTGGTTGGTTGGCGTCACTGACTTGATGGGCATGAGTTTGGTGAACTCCGGGAGTTGGTGATGGACAGGGAGGCCTGGCGTGCTGCAGTCCATGGGGTGCAAAGAGTCGGATACAACTGAGCAACTGAACTGAATTGCCCTCCAATGAAAATAAATGGATTAATTAAAAAATAATCTAGCAAGAATTTTCTTAAACATCACGCATTTCCTGAAAGCAAGCCAAGACTACCTTTTTCATTCCTTTGGTGATGAGTTTAAGGTGTTTGAATGTCTTGGGGGACTAACTCATCATTTTACTGCCTTAGCAGTTTATGCATGCACCTCAGTTTTAAGCAATAATGCAATCATTTATTTATCCCAATTCATCATTTATTGATTACTTGTATGTTTGCTGCTGTTGCTAAGTCACTTCAGTCGTGTCCAACTCTGTGTGACCCCATAGACGGCAGCCCACCAGGCTCCCCCGTCCCTGGGATTCTCTAGGCAAGAACACTGGAGTGGGTTGCCATTTCCTTCTCCAGTGCATGAAAGTGAAAAGTGAAAGTGAAGTCGCTCAGTCGTGTCTGGCTCTTAGCGACCCCATGGACTGTAGCCCACCAGGCTCCTCTGTCCATGGGATTTTCCAGGCAAGAGTACTGGAGTGGGGTGCCATTGCCTTCTCCGGTATGTTTGCTAGGACTTGAAAATACAAAGATAAGTGAGGGTTTTGTCCCCCACGAACTAAACATTTAGTGGAGACATGATCATAAATGTACCCAAATTCACGGTAGGCTGTGCCAGAGAGTGAACAATGTGGTTGGTAACAAATACACCAATCAAGTCTCCTCTTGAAGACTTACACCCAGAAGGGGCCAAGGGGACAGATGGATGGGGAGTGGAGTGATATGAATTCCTGGATTGTTTGGATAGCTCAGGGCTAATTCAGAAAACCTACTTCTAATTCTCCTATTTAACACCATTATAATAACATCAGTGCCCATTCTGCCGTTATTGAGTTAGTCATTGTCAATAACAGTCTTTGTCATGTTTATAGTCATGGAAATCTGCCATTCCAAGCATCAGTTCTATGTATATGAAAAAGCAGTTTGACTGAGCTTTGTGATCTATAATTCTGAGAAATCCATAACTCCTGTTGTTCCTTTTCAGAAGAACAATGAGAAAGAACAATAGAAGAAAATTATTGCCAGTGTAACTTGACTTTCTGTGAGTCTCCATTTCTCACTTGTCCCAGATGGTTCTGGCTGATTGATGATCCTCTCTTAGAGTCAATAAATTGATGATTACTTCAAAAAACCTTAAGCTTCTACATAGAAAAGGCTAGAAAAATGCTAAGTAGTATGTTATTTAGGTGGATCAAGAGAAGCCAGACCACTGGAATACAGATAGTATAGAAGTTAAAATCACGGTGTGAGACTGCTAAGCCGTGAGAAACATTTTAATATATTTCACCCAGAATTTGTCTTCCTGCAGATGTGTAATAGCATGTGTGCATGCTGAGGTGCTTCAGTTGTATCCAGCTCTTTCTGACCCTATGGGCCATGCCCGGACAGGCTCCTCTGTCCCTGGGACTCTCCAGGCAAGAATACTGGAGTGGGCTGCCATGCCCTCCTCCAGGGGGTCTTCCCACGTGGTAGCATAATAATGCCCATTTTAACTGTTACTTTGTGGGCATGTATACAGATAGTTGCTGATTTGAAAACTAATGTAAACAGTTTTTTCTTTCAGTTGACAAGATTAGGGAATTTGGAGTTATACCTATTCTTTTCTTTCATTTTTCCCCTTTTCAAACTATCTACATTTTATTTCCTGCTGCTTTCTCATGCAATACAATATATACATACTTCAGTGTATGTGTGTATGTATATATAATATGTATGTACATATATACATGTGTGTATGTTTATGTAATTTTTTCAGTACTTCGTATATTCATCTAGTTTCTTTTTTTTTTTCCAAACAGAGTAGTTTGAGGCTTACAAGAGATAAAGTGATTCTTTGCACTCTAAAAATTATAAAGTCCTTCAGCTTTCATAGCTCTCTGCTGCCTTATTAGTTTATCACAGATTTAACACTACATCTGGGCTTAATCTGTATCATAAAACTCAAGTAGATTATTCTCAAACCTGTGCTTGTCACAGGGAAGCCTTCAGTAAATATTGTTTGACTCAATAAAGGTATAAATACATACATGTTTTAATCTTTTGAAATATATGAAATGTGTCTAAAAATATGAGTTATCTCAAAGTCAATGCTAAACATAAAGTTGATTCTGAAGAAAACTCTTCGAGGCATACAACTATATGGATTGATTTTTTAAAAAACTAGTCACTGAAAACCACTTTCAACTGATTTTGTTTTCCTTATTTCAAAAGATTTACTACTATTTACAAAAGTAGTTTTGTACTGTTATTGCTTCGGGTTCTTCTGTTTCATAAAACAGAAGTGTGTTCTGTGTTATTGGATATACAACTTGATCCCTCATCTCAGCCGGCAAACCCTCTCAAAATTTAAAATCATTCTGGGTCACACTGTGATCCCTTAGGATTAATGTTGTCACAAGTGTGCTTCTTAACAGACATTTCAAAATTACCTTGAAAAGTATCACTCTCTTGAAAGTTCCATATGCACCAAAATGAGAACTTTGGGTCACTAAGATTAGCAGGGAGCATCTTCACAAGAAGACAGAGAGGTGCAGGCGCTGCTCTGACTTCAAAGTTGAAGAGTCAGACTTGCCTTCAGTTCGGAAGTCTCTGAAGCCCTTTTTGTTTCCATCACAGACACGTTTGATTTGTTCCCCAGGATGTCTTGAGGGTTTATATGTGCCTTGTCATTTCATATCCTTCAAACACCTATGCATTGGGAGGCTGTAATCACGAATTTAATTACCGTAGGGAGAAACAGTTGTGACTTTATGATTGACAGTTGCATGGCTGAGCTGTAAGGATCCCTGGACGCATTAGTTAAAAAAACCAAAAGAGCGTTTCTGTTCACCCTGTCACAGTCTTTGTACTTTGAGAGGAGTAGTGTTAGTGTCATGGGAAGTTTACTGAATATTATGGAACAATTACTAACTTGAGTCCCAGTTCAGCAACTGGAGAAATACCAACCTGCTGTTGTTTGAATTTTACTCTATAGAAAAATTAAATGTTTTTGAGAGATTTATTGGGTAAAGGGGATATCTGAATAGTCTCACTGAAAGTCATTATACCCCTAGTGAAAATCTACTTTTCATCAAGTGCAGCGTAGATACTATATACTTGATGCTGTCACATATATGCCATGATTTGCCTAGAAGTCACTAAACAGTAAGAGTATGATTAAAGAAATTTCCCGTAGAGATGAAAAGATGTATCAGACATGTTCCTCGTCTCTGTAGAACTCTTCAGAGGGGAAAGACTGGGCAAAATCCGCCAGGAGAATATGGGCGTTAACCAAGCCCAGGTAAGTGTGTACCTCACCCTATTGACATCTATATAACACCGGGATTAAACTAGAAATACAATCAGGTGCTTTTTCCTGACAATAAGGAACTCGTTTAGTTCATGTTGAGTAACATTTAATTCTTTAAGTAATATGCCATTTATTTTATCTATTTTTTTCCTCTGTGTTTTAATTTTTCTTTTCTTTTTGATTAATTTTGGGGGGTATAGTTACTTTGCAATGTTATATTAATTTCTGCTGTGCAGTGAAGTGAGTCAGCCATATGTATACATGCTGCTGCTGCTGCTAAGTCACTTCATTTGTGTCCAACTCTCTGCAGCCCTCGGACTATAGCCTGCCAGGTTCCTCTGTCAATCGGATTCTCCAGGCAAGAGTGTTGGAGTGGGTTGCCATGCCCTCCTCCAGGGGATCTTCCCGACCCCGGGATCAAACCAGGCTCTCCTGCATTGCAAGCAGATTCTTTACCACTGACCCTCCAGGGAAACCCATGGGTATACCGTATATCCCCTCTTTTTGGATTTCCTTTCCATTTAGGTCACCACAGAGCACTGAGGTCCCTGTGCTATACAGTAGGTTCTCATTAGTTCCCTATTTTATACATAGTAGTGTATTTATCTCAGTTCCAACCTCCCAATTTACCCCTCCCATCTTCTCCCTCCCGGTGTCAGTATATGTATTCTGTATTTCTGTGTCTCAGTTTCTGCTTTGTAAGTAAGTGTGTATCATGCTTCTAAATTCCACATGTAAGCAATATTATACAATATTTATTTTTCTCTTTCTGACTTACTTCACTCTGTGTGACAGTCTCTAGGTCCATTCACATCTCCTCAAATTGCATAGTTTTTTTCATTTTCATGGCTGAGTAGTATTCCATAGTAGATACGTACCACATCTTCTTTACCCATTCATCTGTTGATGGACATGTAGGTTGCTTTTATGTCCTGGCTTTTGTAAATAATGCTTTAATGAACATTGGTGTGCATGTATCTTTTTGAATTATGATTTTCTTCAGGTATATGTCCAGGAGTGGGATTTCTGGGTCATATGGTAGTTCTTCCTCTGTGTCTTAAAATATTCAACAGTTTAGTAGCATCCCAACAGGGGATCACATAAAGCCAATAAAATGAGGCATTTTTAAGTAAAAACATTTTATAATGCAATGTTTGAAATTCTGTTTCAAAAGTCTCATTAACTTCTAATGAACCAAAGACATGGTTCATTGATTTTTTTTCCCAGAAGATTCTTTTATTAAAACTGGGTGACATCAATAAGGGGACAGTGGAAAAAAAATTTTTGGTCCATGGAAAAAACACAATAATTCAGTTAATAAAAAGTTATCTTCAAGTGTAGGAGTGCTGAACTTTCTTTTCATGGTTCCAGCCCCAGGGACAGAGGTTGTCCAGTGTCACTGTGGGGAGAACCTTTCAAGGACGGGGCAGGGATAATGACAGGAAGGAGAAGATGGGGAGAAAGTCCTGCTGTCCCCAGTGTAGAACAGAGAGGGATACAAGGCTGGGGGATGTGCTTGCAGGAGCCTGAGGAGGGGGTGCGGAAGCAGGGGCTTTGTTAGTTCTGCAGGTTTACAGTCCCTGCCAAACGGGATTCCCCCTCTGTGCCCAGCTGTCTCCCACCCTGCTTTGTTGAGTCTGCGAGCCTGGGATATGCTAACTCGGGGGTGATACAACCTGGAAGAATCTGAGGCTCTCCTGGAAAGATGCGAAACCACTTCAGTTCCAAGGGGCCAAGATCACAACAAGGTCCTGCTGCTACCTTGGGTCTGAGCTTTGAGGGCAATGTTCCACATAAAGACATTTCTTTTTGCAACTATTTGACTATAATTGGGGCTTCCCTGGTGGCTTAGACAGTAAAGAATCTGCCTATAATGCAGGGAACCAGGTTCAATCCCTGGGTCGGAAGATCCCCTGGAGAAGAGAATGGCTACCCGCTCCAGTATTCTTGCCTGGAGAATTCCATGGACAGAGGAGCCTGATGGGCCACAGTCTATGAGATCACAATGAATTGGACTTAACTGAGAGACTAACACTTCACTTCACTTCATGGCTATAACATTAGTAGGTTGAAGTTAAAAAGTGACACTAAAAAAGCAAGTGACCCTAAGAGACTGGAAATGCCATGTTAATATTGTTGTGAAGTCACTAAGTCGTGTTTGACTCTTTGGGACCCCCATGGACTGTAGCATGCCAGCTTCCCTGTCTTTCACCGTCTCGCAGAGTTTGTAACTAAAACACACACATAGCAGGAACATTGTTATTATAACTCAGATTTTAAAAGTAATAACCACGCAGGATGGCATATGTAGCAAATAACTAGGTGAAGTTCCTGCCCAAGGAATTTCTACTATATCTCCCTTCTTTCAATTCTGATCAGTAGTGCAGATCTTCATTGTTAATACCTAGTTCAGAGAGAAAATCCACAGATGTGATTTCTTGTCTGATCACTAGATGGCATCCTGCTCCCCCATAGAGTTAAGCTGCTCGGGAATTTCCAAGTACAGTTCACAGAGAGGCCTAGAAGACGATGAGACTGTTGTATACTTCCCATAGGGTTTTAATTTATTAAAATCATCAAGGCAACAGGTAGCATGTGTTACTTTGTATTCCAAAAGGGGCTAATGATTTGGTTTGTAAACAGTATTCAAGGAAACAATCAGTACTTAGGAAGAACATTAAGTATGCCTTTATGAGGTAATTCAGGAGGGCTGCTTTACTTTCCAAAAACTCATCAGAAACAAGGAAACATCTTGTTCTTGCTTGGGAAACTGGATCCTAGTCAGTGAGCCATGAATTAAAGAATAGAAATACTGGAAAATATTGTAAAGTGTACATAGTCATTTTCTGCAAACCAACTAAAAGAGAGATTGCCTTCTCACAGTCATAGGCAGACGGTCATGGGCTGTTTACTGTCCCATCCCCAAGGCCTTGCCAGACCCCTCAGAGCACGAGGATGTATCTAAAGTGTCCACCTCCTGAGCAAAGATGTATACTTGTTAAAATGGAGTAGAAGACGTCTCTGTAAGAAGTACTATTCATATCTGTAAAATTGTAGACTTTTAGAAAATTGAGTACAAAGGATTCAGAGGAGATCATTTTAATGCCCTTATTTTAGAGAAAATATGGTTGTAGCCATTTCATGTACTTCAGATATCAGTGAACCAAATTACAGTATGTTTGTGATACATTTCTAAGCTAAATGATATATTTCTAAACTATTTGTCAATAAATATATAGTCTCAATGGTATAGTTTGGAAAGGTGAATAGTTCTAGCTCAGAATATTAAAAATCCTTTGCTTTCTCTTTTGGTACATGAAAACATAACTGTTCTATAGAACTTTAGATCTAGAAGGGTTTTTTTTTTTTTTTTTACAGTTTTTAAACATCACATGTGACCCTTTCATTTACATCCTAGAGAAATGTAGTTGTGATGCATCCTGGATTTCTCTGTATTACGTCATGTTGAACAGTTCCCTTTGTGGTTTAAAGACAAAAAAATCTGCAGTAATAAAATTTAAAATAGGTTATGCAGAAAGAATTACTGATTTCATACAATATTTTTCAGGGTGGTGATTTCAGGGTGGTGATTTGGTGTTGGTATTTTAAGCACATATGCAAAAAAACAATTATATATTTGGCTATATTATTATAATGTAGCTAACTACTCAGAAATTTGAAGGGAGTAATATTGGGTTATTATCAAGTTTCAGAGCTGGATTTTTCTTCTTTGGTTCATTGACTGCATTGAATCTTTGTGTTGTGGGTGCTGTAAACATTTCCTTTTCATTCCTTCTTTTAGGAGTGGCTCTGGGGAATCATTAGGTAAATGCTTGTTGGTTTTCCATAGTAATTATCTTTGAGCCTTAATGGTTTCTGGTTTTGGCCCCTCTTCATTTTCTCCAACTTTAGGCAGGAGTTCAGAACGGCTTCCAGTTGGGAAAAGAATTCTCAATCCAGCTTACCATCTAGTCTCTGTGTGGTCTTGGCAAACTTTTCAGGCCTGGCCAGGCATGATGTTGTTGGCAGAAATGAGGCTGTGTCTCCACTTGGGCTCCAGCTTTGCCTTTTAGCCTGCAGACTTTCAAGATTTAGGGAGAGTTTATGAATATGTGAAACATTTTCTCTCCAAGAGTGTGCTAGAGAAGTATGGAACTCAGCAATGTTTTAAAGATCCCAAGTTTAGGAGTTCTATACTTCTATGCAAGTTTTCTTAGAATTAATGATTTTAACTATTTAGAAAGTATCTGGGGGCAAGGAATTCCAGCACTTGCTGAATATTCCACAGGTAATGCTTTTAATGTGAAATATTTTTTTTTAACAGCAGATGAAAGTTTTTTTTTTAACAGCAGAACAATAAACCAATACTTGATTTCTCTTTATTGTTTGGAAAGATACATAATTATCATGGTTGTTGTCTTTGTTAACCCCTGTATGCTGCTGCTAAGTCACTTCAGTCGTGTCCGACTCTGTGCAACCCTATAGACGTCAGCCCACCAGGCTCCCCCGCCCCTGGGATTCTCCAGGCAAGAACACTGGAGTGGGTTGCCATTTCCTTCTCCAATGCATGAAAGTGAAAAGTGAAAGTGAAGTCGCTCAGTCGTGTCCAACTCTTAGTGACCCCATGGACCGCAGCCTACCAGACTCCTCCATCCATGGGATTTTCCAGGCAAGAGTACTGGAGTGGGGTGCCATTGCCTTCTCCCTAACCCCTGTATACCATTTTGTATTTTCGTCACCTACCATTCATCTTTCTAGCCAAACAGGAGTTATCCTTTTGTGAGGTAGAGGAGTTATTGCTCTTTCACATGGTGATCTGTCTGCCTGAATTTTGTTTGGATCTTTGATAAATTTTTACTTTGATCCTCCAGCTCAGAGGAGAGTGGTCAAGGCAGTGCTGTTAGCTGTAGCCAGGGTGAGAACCTGACCTCAATTTATACATTGCCTCTTAGATTGGTGATTCTAGAAGGGAATTATCAACTAAGACAGGATCACGGATCATACTTAACTCTGCTACAGTTGCCCAGGTTAAATAGCCAGAGCTTATACTTCATTCTGCCCTATCTTCAGAAACACTTTGCACGTGGAAATGTATGTTGAAACTGTGTGGGTATATGTTGGGTGTCTGTACTTTAAAATTCTCCTTGGAATAGTAACTAAGAGAGCTATGCTGATCATTGCAGTGATTGACTCAAAAATATTAACACCTGACATAGAAGGGTTTTACCCTCAGTTTTCTTTATTGCCTCTCTTCACAATTCCAGAATTAGTATATGCTCATCACATACATTAAAATACTGGAATCCTGTAGTAACAACAAAAACAATAATAATAGCTGACCCTAGGTATTTATATGTTAAGTACTCTCCAAATACTTTGTGTACATTAGCCTAAATAATTTTCATGGAAACTCAAGTTAGATACATGATTGTTATTTCCAATTTTTAAATGAGAAAATGGAGAAGCAGGTAGTCTGATCTGTATTCTTTACCATAATGCTGTACTATTTTCCGTCAACTTGCCACTGCCTTTTCTGCACTTGTTGATGGGAGTACACTGCTGTAGAACTGACAAAGTGGGACACAGATTAATTTTGCATAACGTGAGAGCTGAACTCGAGGAACACTTAGGGAATGGACAGTGTGCAGTGTCATGGATCTATTTCTTTAAAATTAAGGATTTGAACTAGATGATCCCCAGAATACTGTGTCTTAAATGTGGCACTGACTGGTAAAATACAGATACAGACTTAAAATTATTTAATGTTTTCACATTATTTTCACATAACTAAAAGAGGATGAAAATGGATTAAAAAAAATTCTGAGACTGTGAGAAGGGTCTGTAACTTGTGAAAACATTTTTACACAGGAAAAAAAGAGAATTCTTATGGTCCATATTGTGACTTCAAAATATGGAATGAAAATTGTGGTCTTAGAAATTGTCCATGAAATATTTTAAGTGCTGAAAGGCAGTGTCCTAATCCAGGACTCTCCACAAACGCACTGCATCCTATAGTGTCCAGTGTGGCACAGCAACAGGTCAGAAATGGTTGAAAGTTAACCATTCTGTGCAGTACGTTAGTGTGAAACCAGCTTTTTGAGGGATAGTTGGTGACTTCAGCATGAGTAAAGGAGCAATTGATCAATCAACATTTATGTAAATATTTATTTTAAATTCTGCATTTATATTGGATATTTAAGTAGCTGCTGCTGCTGCTGCTAAGTCACTTCAGTCGTGTCCGACTCTGTGCGACCCCATAGACGGCAGCCCACCAGGCTCCGCCGTCCCTGGGATTCTCCAGGCAAGAACACTGGAGTGGGTTGCCATTTCTTTCTCCAATGCATGAAAGTGAAAAGTGAAAGTGAAGCCGCTCAATTGTGTCTGACTCTTAGTGACCCCATGGCCTGCAGCCTTCCAGGCTCCTCTGTCCATGGCATTTTCCAGGCAAGAGTACTGGAGTGGGGTGCCATTGCCTTCTCCGATTTAAGTAGCTATTTACATTTAAATAAAGGGAATTTATTCATATGATCATAATATTGTAATTGTGTCTCTCTTTTCTTTCATACCCTAATTATATCCAGCAGTTTCTATTTTGTCTTCTCAATTAGCATCTACATTCCAAAAGAGTCAATGACCCTCAGTAGCCTATTTTTAAGTAGCTGAATTAATTCTTAGAGAGATATCAGCATTGACCATAAAAGTGATAAACGTAAGTAGAATCCCAGGAGGATGTCTTACAAGCATACTGTGACTATATAGCATTAAAGAGGTTGATAACACTTTCTATTACACATAGCCTATTAACCTTTACTTCTGCTTTTACATATTCATAGTATTTAAAATTTTCATTAATTTCAAGTATTTGCTCAATACCAGTTTAAAAATGCCAATGAGATTTAAACTGCTATAGTCAATCATATGTAGTCTTAAGGATATACTTATTCTCACCCTTTAAGGTTTAAGGATGGGTAGGATTTCTACAGAAGTAAGGACAGCATAATTACAGACAGTGTAGAGAACACTGGACAAATGCCAGAAACAGGTAATTTGGGGAAAGAGCCAGTGGCCAGTGAGCTCAAGTACAGGATGAAAAGAGTTAGCAGGCGGATGCCGATGGAATGCTGTTGGAAAATCCATCTGAAGTGGTTTTATGGGAGCATAGTCCGGGTGTGTGGTCTAAGAAACCATAAGACTGGTGGATTAGACTGGCTAAGAGGTAATGTGTCTTTAAGCTGAGGACAATTGAAAGACTCAAGGACAGATAGTATAGGTGTTTCAAAGATATTATAACATATTTCAGAAATTAACATGGTCATTAAGAAAGAGTGAGACGCCCACGGTGATTCTAGGGCTCAGGCCTGAATAACTGGGAGTGAGGAGGCAGGAATAGAAGTAGGGAAATCAGGAGAAGATCAAGACTTGAGAGACGATGAGGCTGGGAGAGATTTGTTGAATTTGAGTTTTAGCAGGTGATGCCAGTAAGTTATTCCTGACTTAAAAGTGAGGTCAGGGTGGAGGTATGAATTAGGAAGAACTTTGTATTATTGGGCTATTTGAAGCTATTGAAGTGGTTGAGAGAAACTTTAGAAAGGAAAGAGAAGAAGGCTTAAGGTTAAATCTTCAAAAGTGGAGCAGGAAGTAGATGCAGAGCTAGTGAATAGAGATGAACCTGAGTAGATAAAGCAGTAGGAGGAGAACCAGAATTGTTTGATGTCCTGGAAACTCTATCAGAATTTCATAAAGGGGGAAAAGCAGTAGTTATCCAGCCTTTAAAGTCAGTCTGATTAATAAATTGTGGCACTGTTTTGAATTTCATGAGAGAAGAGGGATGATTTTAGTGATTCCCATCTTCTCCAACACTTTTCTTTTAATTAGACACACACAGATGGGGACTTGATGTCAAATGACATTCAGTGCTATAACTCTTCTAAATGTAGCAAGCACCAGTGGTTGCCTCTCTGCTATCTATTTTGTCTCTTCTTCTGCCAAAGATATTAATTCTTCAGATGCCACTCTTCTCAGGGAAGGCAGTCTTATCTCTTGGTGAGGGGTACATTGAATAGTCTACGTTAATCAGAATCATCTCTTGTTCCCCAAAAGCGGTTGTTTTAGTAATGGACAAGTGGCACAGTTCTGGAGCATTAGGTATGAAGCAAGTTTGCTGGAAGGCTTTTTAACTACAGATGCTCACTGCAAGCATTTATTCTGTGATTGGCCATGTCTGCAAATGACCTCAGTGCTATGGTAGTCATCTTGTGGCCACTAGAGGAATCCTGGCACATGGAGGATGTGGAGCAGAAACATGGAAAGGATGAGCCCGGGATATTACCATCATACCATGTAACCAAACCTGTAGTCACTGGTCTCTAAACTTTTTGCTGGCTGAAATGTGATATTTCCTCATTTTTAAAGCCAGCAGAGTCATAGTTTTCTATTATTTGAAGCCAAGAGCATGCCAACTGATATAAAATGTAAGGTTTTCATCTTAAGCTATATTCTTGTCACATGAAATTGCCAAAGCCTCCTGGTAAAGAAGCCCCCAGAGGAAGGTTTGATGAAAGAAATATTTTCTTCTGAATCATAACAGAAAGTTTTGGCAGGGAAGCTGAGCAAGCCTAGTGAAGTTTCTCAGGCTAACTGGCAATGTATGTGTTCTGCTAAATGGCTGACAGTTAATAAATCAAATTTTTGAATTGGACCAGAAGTTGTATTGGAATGTCATATTCACTCAGATTGTGCATTTCATGGAGTTACCCTGTTTTTGCTTTTTATTTTGTCATTTTCTCAGCCGTAGTCTGAACCAAACACGTTGTTCATTGTACAGCATCTAGGTCCTACCTTATACATTCTTAATATACACAGGGAAACCGAGTCTCTATCATCTGGAAAAAGGTACCATGGTCCATCTTGCAGAAAAGAGCTCAAATATCGACAACAACAAAAAAACACAGATTTCACTTTGACACCAATAACATCTGTCATACCCCTAACATAGACTAATTATAGGCTATCACTTTCATTCTTCTTAGAATCCAAGAATTAGGAGGGTTGAGGGGACAAATTCTCAAAGGATTGTGAACTCTATCATTGCTAGGACTTTTTATAATTCAGTTGTTTACTTTTTTAAAAAATCTACCATCCAAGAGTGCTTTTTGGTAACAGTCATGCTATGCATTCCTACGAATAAAAGGCACAGTAACTGCATAAAAAGACAGTGAGTGAGCTATTTGGTTCCTCCTTGGATACTTTTTAAAAATCTGTTTAGTCAGAGACCCTTTATTGCTCACTGAAAAAATCCAAAAGATTTGGATTTTGTTTTATGTTTAAAGATTTATGTTTAATAAATTGTAAGTAACTATATAGGATTCCTTTTTTTTGTTTCTAAAAGAATGTTTTTGGAGATTTTTTTGTTGTTACTGTTATTTTTTTGGGAAAGGCCCATTAAAGAATCCAGCAAATATTAAGAGAATTAGTCTTTTTGGCATTTATAGTAAGTTAGGTCATTTCAGATGATCTTCACATTAAATACAATAATTTAATATGCTGCAATAATTATGTGCTTCTGTACCTAGGCAATATATCAGATCAGATCAGATTAGTCTCTCAGTCATGTCCGACTCTTTGCCACCCCATGAATCGCAGCACGCCAGGCCTACCTGTCCATCAGCAACTCCCAGAGTTCACTCAGACTCACGTCCATCGAGTCAGTGATGCCATCCAGCCATCTCATCCTCTGTCGTCCCCTTCTCCTCCTGCCCCCAATCCCTCCCAGCATCAGAGTCTTTTCCAATGAGTCAACTCTTCGCATGAGGTGGCCAAAGTACTGGAGTTTCAGCTTTAGCATCATTCCTTCCAAAGAAATCCCAGGGCTGATCTCCTTCAGAATGGACTGGTTGGATCTCCTTGCAGTCCAAGGCACTCTCAAGAGTCTTCTCCAACACCACAGTTCAAAAGCATCAATTCTTCTGGGCTCAGCCTTCTTCACAGTCCAACTCTCACATCCATACATGACCACAGGAAAAACCATAGCCTTGACTAGATGGACCTTTGTTGGCAAAGTAATGTCTCTGCTTTTGAATATGATATCTAGGTTGGTCATAACTTTTCTTCCAAGGAGTAAGTGTCTTTTAATTTCACGGCTGCAGTCACTATCTATAGTGATTTTGGAGCCCAGAAAAATAAAGTCTCCCACTGTTTCCACTGTTTCCCCATCTATTTCCCATGAAGTGGTGGGACTGGATGCCATGATCTTCGTTTTCTGAATGTTGAGCTTTAAGCCAACTTTTTCACTCTCCACTTTCACCTTCATCAAGAGGCTTTTGAGTTCCTCTTCACTTTCTGCCATAAGGGTGGTGTCATCTGCATATCTGAGGTTATTGATATTTCTCCCAGCAATCTTGATTCCAGCTTGTATTTCTTCCAGTCCAGCGTTTCTCATGATGTACTCTGCATATAAGTTAAATAAGCAGGGTGACAATATGGAGCCTTGACGTACTCCTTGTCCTATTTGGAACCAGTCTGTTGTTCCATGTCCAGTTCTAACTGTTGCTTCCTGACCTGCATACAGATTTCTCAAGAGGCAGATCAGGTGGTCTGGTATTCCCATCTCTTTCAGAATTTTCCACAGTTTATTGTGATCCACACAGTCAAATATATAAAACTATGCAATTGTAAGACTTTGCTAGAGGGTCTAAGGAGGAATTCTTTTGATTGTAATGTTATTAGTGTCTTTTTTCTTAGTTGTATAACATTTCTTTTTGGGTAGGAATTTTATGTTGAGGAAAGTAAGAAATTCAGTGACCTGAGGCAGAAAAAGTATATTCACAAGAGAGTATGATAATTACTCCATCACTTTGGGGTTCTGTTTAGAATGTCTGAACCAGTAACAGTGCTTGGAACATGGTGAAGTAGAGCAAGTGCACTACCATAATGTGGAGAAGTCTATCCATTAGCACTGATCACAAGGTCGTAGTTACTTTGTTTGCCAGAATACCTGGAGGGAGCTCAAGTTACAAACTGACATTTCTACTATGGAATATTTACTCCCATCACTCTAGGAAGACTCTGGGAAAACCACCAGTTGATATTCCTTTGGTGACATTTCAACTTTATTTGAGTGGTATATTAGATCCAATTTTAGGGGGAAGAGAAGCAAGAGATCATGATAATGAAAAGAAACGTTACCTTATATTGGGGATTAGGTACATGACTACACAATCATGTGTTTCCTTAGGCATTAGTAACCTAGGATTGAGTATCATTTCGAGATGAGATGGCATTCCAAAAATTTCTGACCACAGAAAATTGACGGTATCTAAGGCAATGGCACCCCACTCCATTACTCTTGCCTGGAAAATCCCATGGACGGAGGAGCCTGGAAGGCTGCATTCCATGGGGTCGCGAAGAGTCGGAAATGACTGAGCAACTTAACTTTCACTTTTCACTTTCATGCATTGGAGAAGGAAATGGCAACCCACCCCAGTGTTCTTGCCTTGAGAATCCCAGGGATGGGGGAGCCTGGTGGATTGTCATCTATGGGGTCGCACAGAGTCAGACACGATTGAAGTGACTTAGCAGCAGCAGCAGCAAGGATAATGGTAATGAGGAGAATATGTTCATTTTAGTCTGATGCATGTAACTTTGTTTGCCATTTTAAAAAATGGTTTATCTGAAATATAGAGTTAGCTGTAACAAAGAATAAAATATTGTTATTGGCATCTGAACTTTCATCAACTCTACACATTTCTTGTCAACATTATGACTATTCCTAAAATACATCAGAATGAAGGAAATGCTTTTAAATATAGGTAAACCTTGGTTCCTTCGGCTTAAATTTTAAAGCATTAATCTTCATTTATAGATACCATTTATATTTTACGTGTTTTTTAAATGCCCTTAAATATTGATTTCTCAGTATTGGGTACCAAACCCTGTACACCAAGCTCCAGTGTAGAAAAATGGATAAAACTGAACCATTATGGTTGAGTTAGGGCAGGATGAGTATGGAGTTCACCGTCATTTTCCTTTCATCTTTTCCCTCTCTGCCACTGTTTCTCTCAAACGTTTTACCAAAAGATCTTTGTTTCTAATTCCCAAGTCCATATCATTAATTTCATAAGTTTCTCCCTGAGTCTGAGCACCGTCAAACAATATAACATGTTCCCTAGACTCACCTTCCCTTGCCCCTCCTCTCTTCACCTTTAGTCAGTTATTGCCATTTTTATCACATAAGTGTGGATAGATCTCCCTCCTCTTCTCTGTTCCTTATGTCTTGGTTCAGGACACCATCTTTTTCCTTATTTATCAGACCCCTCACTGATTTTATGCCTCTGATTCATTTATGCTAGTTTTTAAACATCTTGATCTGATACGTCATAAGAAAAGGGTAAAAAAAGACTGAACGTGAACTCCTAGTAGGTTTTTCTAGGTAGGTATAAATTTATATTATTTATGTGTACTGATATGTAAAGTTAAAAAGACTAAAGCAAAAGTATATAGGGTTTCCATGCGCGCACACAGACAGTTTTATATTTTTTCTCATCCCCTGTGGATGGCTTGACTACCCTCTAGCATGTGCATACCCATCTTTGGAGACTATAGCTCTATGCCAGCCAGGGATATCTTTCTAAAATGAAACTACATAAAGTCCTTCAATAGATGTCAATGAATAGTAGATAAAATCTGAATTCTTAAATGCAAAAGATGATGCTATTCATGAATTGTTAACTTCTTCTCAAATTTAAAACAAAACAATACAAGTAAAAGCTCTTATTAAACATTTTATACTTGCCAAAATATTAAATGATCTGAATCTGTCAAAATAGATATGTTAATACATAGCTCCTTGGACAGTCACAGACTTAGTTGTGTTGTAGGTTTGACTGGGTCAAAATAAGAGCCAAGCTATGTGGCATGAAATATCTATTGACCGTCACAAAAATGTGAATAAATGAAGATTATTAAATTTTGTAGGGTATTAGAGGATAAAATGCATATGTCAGGTTCTATAACATAAATGTATACATACACATTTTTGTATATCATATACATAAATGTCTATCAATCCTTGGGAAATTATTGAATGAACAAAAAATAAAACCAAATGTTGGTATTAGCATCAGAATTTTCATTGACTCTACAATTTTTTGTCAATATTATGACTGTTTATAAAGTATATTAGAATGAAGGAAATGCTTTAAAAAGCAGGCAACCACTGATTACTTTAGCTTTTATTTTAAAACAAAGCTCTACATTTGTTTTTTTGTTTTTATTGAAGTGTGGTTGATTTGCAGTGTTTCAGATGTACAGCAAAGTGATTCATTTACATATTTATCCTTTTTCAGATTCATTTCTGTTTTAGGTTATTCTAAAATATTGAATACAGTTCCTGGTGCTTTAGTAGGTCCTTGTTGTCTGTTTTATGTATAGTAGTGTGTATCTGTTGATACCCAGTTCCTAATTAACCTCCCCACATTTCCACTTTGGTAACCATAAGTTTGTTTTCTATGTCTGTGAGTCTATTTCTGCTTTGTAAATAAGTTCATTTGTGTATATATATATTTTAACAGTTCCATATAGAAGTGATATCGTATGATATTTGTCTTTTAACTTGGTGGAAAAAGAGGAGATATTTCCTGTATGTGTATTGAGATGAGATGAGCTAAAGAAAGCTAGCAGAGCTGAATGTTAGGTTATCCTGCTAACCTTTGTCAGGCCCTTCTGCCTTGATATGGTTCAAATTTCTGCCATATATTTTGATACTTTCTGTCTCCATAGCAGTTGCCCAGGAGTGTGTTGCCAGAAAGGACACTGAAAATGCAACCAATTTATAAATAGATCCTCCTATTTTATAGATGCCATTATTTAAGAAGGTATATAAGGTATTATGAGAGATTGAACATATAGTGAAATCGTTTATTTGCTCAGAAAAATATAAATAGTTAGAAATATCAAAATATAACCAAGCAAACATCAGACAGATTAAATTATTATTCAATATTTCTTTCATATGGCAAAGACAAGATTTAAAACTGATTTTCTGTTTGAAAAATGTCAGTGGAAATAAACAAATGGGTAATTTCTAACTCTTATTTTCTATGTAAGTGATGAAGAAATAAATTACTTATTTTAGAAATATTGTTCTGTGATATTGACAAATATCACAGTTTAATATGAAACACTGACTCATAATAAATACTTTCTTTGAACTTAGTATGTATTAAACTAGGGTTAACATTTTTCACTTAAAATTTCATCACTGATGAATCCTAGATGTCTATTTGTACCTACATTACCTTATTCATAAAAGGGTTTGTATAGAATTAGAAATGTTTTAAATATACATTCTGTCTTGAAAAGAAGACTATCAATGATAAATAGCAGAAATAAAAGTTATCTTTCTGGAATCTGGGAATATCTCCCTCCCTTCTCTACCTGTTTTCCATTGTTTGACATATTAACTATTATAAAATTAAAATATTAAACAGTGAGTATCTAACTGTTTAAATTCTTTTCATTGAAGGTGATTTGCCTGATTTCTTAGATGCAATTAAAGGGAGAGGGTAAATGTGGTTTCTTAAAGAGAGTGCTTTTTCTTCTTTTGAGTTTATAAAATTGTTTTAGGAATAGCAAACTCAGTATGTGGGTGGTGTTTAGTTCTCATAATTTTCTTTCAGACCTTTTAAAAAGTAAACTCTATGAGTAATGTGATCATATGCATGGGAAACTGAAATTAAAGCACTCAAACTGTTGTGACAAATAACAGATATTCAGGGTCAGTGCAAATAAGGCTACAGATAATCACTTCATCTGCTCCACTGTTGGCAAAATTGAGGCCCAGATGTTGCAGTATACGTTTTTATTCTCCTGTACCTTGGCCATTGGCACATAAGATTCACAAAGAGAAATATAAATTGCTCAGGCTTTCCCTTGAGATCATATAAAAGAGTTCCTCTCCATCTGAAGTATTTTATTTTCCTGTTGATTCAATAGGATGGGCCACTAGATCTGTTAGAAGAAAGTGGAGAGAAGGCTTAAATGAAGCCTTTCTCAGGGTATAGTTGGCTGGGTCTGTGACCACTGAGCTGCTGTTGCTTCTGTCACCATGCTACTGAGCCAGCCCTAACGGATTCTCTAACCAGTGCTCAAAGAATCCTAGATTTAGGGAGAAGCCGCTCCAGTGTTCTTGCCTGGAGAATCCCTGGGACGGGGGAGCCTGATGGGCTGCCGTCTATGGGGTCGCAGAGTCAGACACGACTGAAGCAACTTAACAGCAGCAGCCCACTTATGCTATTCTTCTTCTTCTTTATTTCTAATGTATGATTATATAGTGTCTTAAGATTCCCAGCTTGTATTTCTTGGTTACGTTCATGTAGGTGCTGCTGGTCTGCAACTCTGCACTGTCTTTTCATTCTAAGATCCAGGCTGAAGGAACAACCCCTACATGGGGTGTGCTGTCCTCATGGCAGAGGGAAAAGAGCAGGCGGAAGCTCAAGATGCTTCTTAGAGTTTTTGCTTTGAAAGTACATACTGTCACTTCCCCTCACTTTCCACTGACCCGAGAAAGCTTATGACCAACTAGACAATGGTGCAAAGCAGTATATCCCCTACCCCACAAAAAGGCCTAGAAATTCACTTGCAAATTTTCTAGAGAAAGGAGTGAATTGTTAAGGGCAGTAATGCAACCCACCTTGGTATATAGTGGGCAAAATGTGTATGCCCAAGGCACAGCTTTCTCCTTTGCATCAGTGTTCTTCTGTATCTTTTTTTCTTATCTAAAATGAACTATTCTCAGTTCATCTTAATTTTTACAGCCCTATAAGGAAGGCAAGAGAGATTCAGTGGGTTCAGAAAGAAGTGAGAATATTTCTATATGTGTGATTTATTCTAGACTCTGTCCAGTTTCGGCTTCATTCCTGAATCTCTTGTTACGGAAGAGTAATAGATGCATGGTACACTCCTTATGCACAAGTTTATTTACCTAATTTTAGCTTAGAAAATTCAAGCCAATTATTGGCCCCTTGAACATGCAGTAAAGAACAACATCGGCATGTTGTTTATGCAAAAGTCTAGAGTCATACATGTCACTTGCAAGCAGAAAAAATGTGGGTTGGATATGTCAATGCCTTGGTCACTTTACCTGTCATTCAGCTTTGTCATATAAATTAACATCCTAATGACATACCCTCAGTGCATTCACTCTTTGCCCTCCATAACTCCTTAACTTGTAGTAGGTAGTGATGTTTCCAAACATCGTTAGATAATTTTACCTCTTCAAAACTCTTTAATTTGAGCAAATTTTATCTGTTTATTTTAACAGATGTTAAACATGTTATTTATATTGCCAGAAATTTACAAATTCTAATATGGTCATTAAAACTTAAGTTCATAAAAGTAAAATATGCTAAGATCTTCAAGCGGATCACTGCAGGAGCTAGGTGGGAAAAAAAGGTGACAGTATTGCTGTTAATGGCAATGTCGGAAAGCTGCTCCTGTGATTACAAGTGTATCAGTGAAATCATCCATTCTCCTGTGTCTTGTTAGTACAAGCCATAGAGTAGACTGGCCAGTAGGGGTTACTCTATGCATTATGATCTCAGAGTGGTGAATTAGAACATGAAGAAATAAATGGCAATATCATTTAAAATAGCCACCATCCTGGTGAATTTAGTTATAAGATTCAGAATTTGAGATAACTTGCTTTGATTACTATTTCAACAGCTTTTATACCATTCATATGACTTTGAGGCATGTTTCAGTAATTCATTCAGCCTTATTGAATATCAGCCCTACATTAAACAGAATCCAGAGGTCAAAATTTTAAAGTAGCTCTATAATTCCATTGTAGCATCTTGTTTTCCTAGGTAGTATTCTCTATCCCTGAAATTTGGAGCCTAGATATCCTAGAACACAGAGCTTTGTATAAAAACAGTCACAATGCTGATTTTTAAAAAGGCAAATGAAAAAAAATTAAAAAATAAATAAAAAGACAAATGTACAACCCCTTTTAGTGACTCTAGAATAGCACCTGCTCTCTGATCAAGTGGCTCTTCAATTTTAGAAAATAAATTACTTTTGAAGTTTATAGAGGAAATTGGAGAGAAAAATTAGCACAATATAATTCTTGGAGTCATTTGTCCTTATGGGAGAGAAGATAAAGTCAGTGGCTTTAAATACAATTTCTACAAAAACTAAAGAAAAATTGAAAAGGATAAGCTTTTTTTCTGAAGCCCAAATTGGTAAGAATGAGTTCTGCTTGCCAAATATTGGACAGAAAGACTTCATTAGAATAAAATACTATCACCTCTAAGATAAAGAAATATTAATATGTATTATCAAAGAGTTGAAATGCAAACATTACTAATTTTATGTTTTTAAAAAAAATTTATTGGTATTTTATTGACATAATTCAATGATTCTTTAAAAAAATCAAGGTTTTCACAAGACACTTGCAAAAGAATGGGAGTCCTCTCACTCTCTATGTCTTGATGCATATGAAACCCACGGATGCAGAGCATGGTTCGGACCACACCCTGTACACTGAAGCAGAAGTCTGCCCCTTTGATGGGTAAGAAAGGAGGCATTATAAGAAATGGCTTATTCCAAATATGGTTAAAATTCTTCAGGCAGTTCTGTGTGACTGTTAGGTAGTGTAGAAGAACAGCATGTCACAGAAAGGGCACAGCTACAACAAAGTACTAAATAGAAACAGTATTTTTGAATAGACCATCCTTACCTGTTAAGACTTAATCTCTTCTCTCATAGCATTATTACTGGAAAGACCCAGAGGCTGCACTTTGAAAAGAAAAGCTTTTCTCAGTTGTGGATTTAGCTTTCATCATAGTTTGCCCCACTGAGTTTGTTGTTAGAAGAAACCAAAATGCAATTACATTCTTCTGTACTAACACTGTTCCTAACTACGTGTATTTAAAAGATTTTTCTGCCTGGCTTCTTCTTCTTCTTGTGTAATGGAATGATTTTAGGGCTTTATTTCCCTTCTGTTCAAAGTTCTCTTTTAGTTCTTGGAAAGAAAGGTTTGCCGTATTTACCTTATGTTTGCCAATGGGGAACCAGTAAGTTTGTTCACCTCCCTAAGTGAGTCACTCTAAGCAATTTCTCCCATCACACGTGTGTTTGAAATTTGCGAAAGTTTTTATTTACTGACTCAAACACATACCTTCCTAGCTTAGAGATCTCTTGAATTTGTAGCTTTATATTGAAAAGTGAGAGCTTGGCCTTAAAATATTTAAGTTGCATCAAAATTGTCTAAAGAAAGTATAAAGATATTTTTCACACCATGCAGTAAAAGAAAATCTTAGGCTCTATCATTTATAATTATGAATTTCTGGAGTCATTCAGACAACATGAGATACCAGGTGGCCTATTTGTGAAACTAGCTGTCCAGCTTGTAAGTAGGTGGTACAGAGTCCATTTCAAAGTTTGGGGTTTGAATTCAACAGACATGAGGACCTCGGCACCCAGGACTATCGCTTGCCTTAGTAAGTAATATTTTAATAAGCTTCATGTTTTCCTTCCTTTCTTTAGGTACAGCAATGAGAGGGCTTCCCTGGTGGCTCAGTGGTAAAGAATATGACTCCAATGCAGGAGACGTGAGTTCAGTCCCTGGGTTGGAAAGAGCCCTTGGAGAACAAAATGGCAACCCACTCCAGTATTCTTGCCTGGAAAATCCCATGGACAGAGGAGCCTGGGGGTGGGCTGCAGTCTGCGGGGTCACAAAGAGTCAGACATGACTCAGCGACTAAACAAAAACAATAGTAATGGTAACTCTCATATAATTTTTTAAGAATTAAATGAACTTATGTATTTAAAAATTGATTATCACTCTACCAAGCATAGAATAAACACACAGTGGGGTTTTTTTAAATTTTATTTTTGATAAGTGTCATTTGTAATTATTCTTTTTATATGTTGATTCTAATTCAACAAACTAGGAGGAAACTTAGCATCCTCTTTCTCACCCATCAAAGGGCCAGCCTTTTGCTCCAGTGTGCAGGGCATTGTCTGAACCACCATGTGCATCCTTATATTCCATATGCATCAAAACATGGGCAGTTAGAAGACTCACTCTCCTGCAAAGAACAAAATTTCCCAGAAACCTACTTATAAGGATGCCTAGGGAGTTTAAAGCCAATATGTATTTTATGTAATAAATTCAAATGTTTCCATATTAGTTATGGTAAGGGCTATATTAATTTCTAAAGCAGGGCAACACAAAATACTGCATAAATTCAGATTTCATGATATTAAACAGTGATTATATATTAAAAGTGTAATTCAGAAAAAGCCTTATTATAATATATAAAGTATATCAGCACTCTTAGGCATGAAAATGATTTGTGTATCCTTGCATTTATTTTATAAATCTACTGCTATGAGCTAATGACCTGTGTGTACCAGTTAAAGAATGCAGACGATGTTACTGAGTAATAGTCTGCATAAATCAAAATACCAATAGATTAGCACCTAAAATCCCATCCTTGTTAAGTTAAAAATAATTAGATAGCATACATACACATTAAACATTATGTATATATATATGATATATATATGTGATATACATACTGTAAACTTATAGGAAAAATGCAGAGCTGCTGGTATTTTTTAGAAAACAAATGATGAAATTTATTTTTCATTAGAAATTTAACCTAAAACTTTTGTTTGTTCAGTGATAGAAATTCATTTTAAAGGTTTGGAGAGTATGACACAGGTGTACACGTAGTGTGATGATGATATTAAAAAGTCCACTCATTGGCAAAATGGAGAAAAAATCACTAGGCATGTATAGAATTGTTTGATTCCTCAGATTTTCAATTTTGCTAGCAATTGTAAAAAATAAATAATTGCACTTTCTGAGACATTCTTCAATTCCATCAATTATAATAGCAAAAAATTATTATTATTCATGGTAGTTATTCATAATGTAGCAAGTGGTTATATTTCTTATAGAGATACTGCTTCCAGATAGTCTGTTTTTCAGTTTTTCTTTTCTAATTTGTTTTTTAAATATCTCAAAAAAATTATGCTGTGACTACAATTTGAGTATATATTAGGCTGATCAAAAAGTTCGTTTGGATATTTCCATATGGTGTACTGGAAAAACTTGAACATACTTTTTGGCCAACCCAATATTTTGTGAAAATGAGAATAATAATAATGGTAGCTGTTGCTGCTGCTGCTGCTAAGTCACTTCAGTCGTGTCCGACTCTGTGTGACCCCGTAGACGGCAGCCCATCAGGCTCCCCCATCCCTGGGATTCTCCAGGCAAGAACACTGGAGTGGGTTGCCATTTCCTTTTCCAATGCATGAAAGTAAAAAATGAAAGTGAAGTCGCTCAGTCGTGTCTGACTCTTCGTGACCCCATGGACTGCAGCCTACCAGGCTCCTCCGTCCGTGGGATTTTCCAGGCAAGAGTACTGGAGTGGGGTGCCATTGCCTTCTCCATAATGGTAGCAGTAGCTGTTATTTAATCACTAAGTCGTGTCAGACTCTTTGCTAAGTAGTGTCCAACTCTTCCACGGACTGTAGCCAGCTAAGCTCCTCTGTCCATGGGATTTCCCAGGCAAGAATACTGGAGTGGGTGGCCATTTCCTTCTCCAGGTGATCTTCCCGACCCAGGGATCGAACCCATGTCTCCTGCATGGACTGGTGGATTCTTTACTGCTGAACAACCAGGGACACCCCAATGGTAGCAGAGATACCATTTATTGAATTCTTACCATATACTTAGCACTTTATGTGAAGCATTTGCTCCTAGAACTTACAAAAGCTATAGGAAATAGGTTCTGTTATTGTCATAATAAAGACACTGAGGTTTAGAAACATCTGGAGTTCTCACAACTAATGATGGTATTATGGCTAAGGACTTAGAAATGTCAGAATCCTCTCCTATATGCATTTGGTGAAGTATATAGTGATAAATTTCACTATAGTGATAGATAAACCTGTCAATATATGTTTCAGCTGTTTGCACCCTACATACAGTTTAGATTTGAGGCAGGGATGCCTACTGCCCTCAAATCCCATCTCCAAGTCTTTGACTCTAATCACTTTCTTGTCAGCCATGCATCACGTGGACTTGAGAAGGGCTTTCTAGCAAGAGATGGCACACCTTGACTCTAGTTACAGGCCAGTCCTGGAGGAAGGAAGGCTAAGAGAGAATGCAGCAGGTCCCCTCATCACACCGAGTCCCTTCCCTAGAGAACTTGGCCCAGCGCCTTGTAATCTGATGCTTCACATTCACAAACTTTTCTTCCCTTGTGTATGTAGGTGAGAGGTATAAATGTGTGAAAGATCTGCGTGTGGTCTGTGTACATATGAATTTCATGTGCATCAGATTTTTATCTGAGTGTATTATGTGTAGAGAGTGTATGCATGAGTATTGTTTTGTGAAGTTTATGTGTGTGGCTTGTATGTGAGCTGTATCTATGTGTGTGTGAATGTGTTCTGTGTGCTTGTGAGGTGAGTGTGTGTGTGTGAGGCATATATATATATGTCTGTGTTCTGTGTGTATATGTGTTGTGTTGTATGTGAACTGAGAGTGTAGTACGATTATTGTGTGTGGTGTGTGGGAGGTGGGGTTATAGAAAGGAAAGACAAGAGTAGAAACCTGGGGACATAGAGACATAGTTGAGAGCCCACCTTTTACTAGAATAGTTGTAGCTGGAAGTGTTCTTGACTTGAACTTTGGAGTCTTGGGGTCAAGTCCTACCCAACTCTGTAACTATCTATTTAATATTTGAAAGCAGCTTAACCTGTTTGAATCTTAGTTTTCTCGTGTCTGGGAGAAAGTTCTTTTAAATGCTATGAAGGTTAAATGAATAATTTTAGGTTGAAGTGACTGATAAACTGGAAAATACGACATGAATATAAGGTATTGCCTATTTTTACTGGTAATGATGTTATTTTCCAACATGTTTTATATTGAATTTCCGGACAACAATATAGCATTCAAGGGGTTATAATAGGAAATATATCAATAGGAATGTTTTAAGTTAGTTATCATTGATAATATATGGTATGCTGTCTCGAAAAAAAGAAAGACATATGCTGTTATAATTCCATGTCTAGAGAATGTCTGGGATATTAAACACTTCTTGTTCAGTTGCTAAGTCGTGTCTGATTCTTTGTGGCCTCCTGGACTGCAGCACCCCAGGCCTCCAGTCCCTCACTGTCTCCCAGAGTTTGCCCAAGTTCATGTCCATTGAATCAGTGATTTTATCCAACCATCTCATTAAACACTTAACAGTGTTCATTCATGGAACAACAAAGGCCATTTTAACTAGGAGCTTTGCTCTAAGGTGTGTGGGGCAGCAAACTCTACCACAATAGAAGGATTTTGCATTGACTATTTCAGATTTTTATTTTTTAGGTATATGAGAATGGATGAAAATGATATAGAACAGTCATTTCTCAAGTAGTTAAGCATAGAATGTGATCCGGCAATTCTGCTCCTGTGTCTATACCCCCAAAGAATTGGCAACATGTTCTGTCAAAAACTTGTAAAGGAATGTTCATAGCAAAATCATTTATAATAGCATAAAAGTAGGAACTTTCCAAATGTCCAAAAACTGATGAATGGATAAATAAATGTGATAAATCAGTAAAATGAAGTTATTCAGTATTAATACATGCTGTTTTATGGATGAACCTTAAAACGTGTGACAGAAGCCAGAATAGTATATTACCTGATCCCATTCATATGAAAGGTTCATAATAGGCAAATCTATAGAGACAGGAATATATTATTATTGAAAGGTTGGAGGTGAGGGGCATGAGGGATTGGAGGTAGATGGCTGAGGGGTGAGAGATTTCTTTTGGTTGGTAATGAAATGTTCTAAAACTATGTTTGGGTGTACAACCCTGTGAATATATTAAAAGTCATTGAATTGTATACTTTAGATCCATGAATTACGTGGTCTTTGAATTATATTTTTACAAAATTGTTAAAAAAATACGAACAATTTTCCTAAGAAGTGAACCCTCCCCGTTTTTGTGCCAATAGGTCTGGGAGACACCGGGCCTCACCCTCCTTGACAGATAGACTAGGAGGCATTCCAGACCACAGAGTCAGCCTGTAAGCTGGTGCCTTTATCAGGGGTGAATGACCAATAGGGGATGGATGAGCAACTGTCAGCTTTTTAGTATAGGGCAGTATATCCTGGAACCTGTGGGCACTGAAAAATGCTGTGTGAGACTCATTCTCTTTTCTCCTCCTATCCTCTCCTCTTACCCTCCCCTTCTTCCTTCTCCTCTCCTCCCTCCCTCCCTTTCTTCTCTATTTTTTCCCCATAAATTGCTTGAGCAATTAATTTGTTAATTTAGAATTTATTAATTCAGAATTATATTTGAATGTGCATTTGAAGTAACTGTTTTTTTGCTTCCATGGTTTTGAAGTACTTTCTTAGCCATGACTGGGTAGAGTGTGGTGTTAGAGTGAATCTTCTGTGGCCTAATTGCTAACAGGAAGATTTTTAGGTATGAATGTCCTCATTCTTTGCTCTTTCTGTACTTCTGACTGTGTCTCCAGACCTACAGAGTAGTATGTTCTGCTCCTAATCTTACATTTCCACCTCATTCCACTTCCACATACAAATATCACATTCACCATGATTTTGGATGATCTCTTAGGATTAAAATGTATACTCATATTATATTCTCACATATAATCATTGCTTTTTTAAAACCCTTTTTTTTTTTTGCTTAACATTCAATTAAAGAATAGTCAGCTCAATATGCCGCTATGCAAATCTTACCAATAGCTATATTTTATTACTTTCAGTTTTGAAAGGTGGGATGATATCTTTCACTTTTAAAAACTGATATTTCTAAAAAGTGTATTTATTTTGCATTAAAATGTTTCTGGAATGTAACAGTTCAATTCTAATAACTATGATTAAATATCCATGAATTTGTTTTGAATAAGCAGAGCCAGATAAGTGGCATTTATGTACCTTGCAACACTATTTAAGATTGCTTCCTCAGAACAGAATGAATCACTGGGTAACAGATAAGAGAATTCAGCGTCTCTTGTTTGTGAGTCTCACATTAACTGCATTTATACCTCTGATAGTTTCCATGATGAAATTTGTAATTAAAAAAAGAGCATACAGTCAGTTTTGAATTGTTATATTTAAAATGAGTGTTTGCTGATGTCCAATTAATCGAAGTGTTGAGATTTAAAGAATGACTGAGGAATCAAGGTTTTATATTAATAATTTCTCTTCTGGGAGAAAATAAATGAGTAGAGAGTAAAGTCCTGAGATCTCTACTATCAAATACACGGTCATAAGGAAGTTAAAAAGCCACAGTGACATGTACACATCTTAATTACATTTGCATCGATATCTACCTGAAATAGATACCAGTATTAGCTGTAAGAGTCTCATGTGTTTTGCAGGAGGGAGTTCTCGCAGTGTACTCAGTGTGCTTGTCATTACAGACCGTGAGCTTACAGCACAAACATTTGTGCAAACAGAGTCCAGGCTGGAATGTGTCAGTGCGGTGCTTATGTGGCCTGTCCATGGAGATGGCAGAATGGAAAATAAATGGAGAGCTGGAAAGGCTTCCAGGGTTTAGTTTTTTCAGTGACTTTCAGAGTTAAACAGCCAAC
The DNA here is from genome assembly GCF_002263795.3 of Bos taurus. NCBI lineage: Eukaryota > Metazoa > Chordata > Mammalia > Artiodactyla > Bovidae > Bos > Bos taurus. Next base: position 19,636,135 of record NC_037347.1, read on the forward strand.
TCTTAATAAAGAATGCGTGGTCCGAGGCAGGGACTAACTGTATGCCCACAATGTTCAAAAATGATTGGTTCACAGATTCGGAAGCAGAGAAGCAGATTCTGAGAAAGAGAATTTCGGGACCATGGAAGGGAAGGGAAGAAAGCAGATCTGGAGAAAAGGTAGAAGGACAAATTGGTCTGAAATGCAGCCTTGAAAAAAGGCCTCAGCAGACCCAGCAGAGAGTCCAGAAGCTGAGATGGGGCCTCAGAATTGTCCTAAACAACTCCTGAGCTGGACCTCTATACTCTCTTGTTTACTTGATACTAGATGCTTGGACAAGGTGACCCTCCTTAGCTGACACAATTCACAAAGAGAGCTGACAGCTGAAAGCCCTTCCTAAACCTGGGGAAATGAGTCATTCATTCCTGAAGGAGTTCTCATAGCAGAATCCACTAGGAATGATGAGGTATTTTGGAACCAGGAGGCACTGGGAAATGCCTTGTCTGATAGACTGTTTGCTTCTTTCATTCCTTCATTTCCTTCTTTCTCTCCCTAACCCAGTGTTTTTCCAAAAATAAAGGACTAGGCTGTGAGTTATCAGAAGGAAGGAAAACAAATAATCATTTTTATAAGTCCAACTGTTCTTTTAATGTCAAGACCACTGAACAATCATTTTAGTTTTCTATGGAAAAGTTAGCTTCATATATCTGATGACCCAAGGACCTCTTGTGACAGTTCCTATATACATGATACTAGCATCCTGACCGGAGAAGGCAATGGCACCCCACTCCAGTACTCTTCCCTGGAAAATCCCATGGATGGAGGAGCCTGGTGGGCTGCAGTCCATGGGGTCGCTAAGAGTCGAACACGACTGAGCAACTTCACTTTCACTTTTCACTTTCATGCATTGGAGAAGGAAATGGCAACCCACTCTAGTGTTCTTGCCTGGAGAATCCCAGGGACAGGGGAGCCTGGTGGGCTGCCGTCTATGGGGTTGCACAGAATGGGACACGACTGAAGTGACTTAGCAGCAGTAGCAGCAGCATCCTGACAGCTAGATGGAATGTCAGGAGGAAAGTACAGATAAAATTATTTTTTCCTTTGTTTTGAAGAAAAAAAGAAGCATATTTATTGAGTGTCCATTAACTATGACTTCAAAGATTTTTCTTATCTGTATTAGAAGTTGATAGCAAATGAAACAGTATATTGGTTTGAAAAGATTTTTTTTCTCATTTTAACCATTATTTTTATAAAATAAAAAAATCATAACCAACATGTAAAAATTTCATTTTATAAAGTTTGCATCATGTTTATTTGGGCTGCATTGTTTCAACTATTCAGTTTTATTTTTTGGATTTTTTTTAACCTATTGTATGACGTTTGAAGCACCAGAAATTAGCAAACGCTGGAGAAGTTGGTGAATGGATATATAAAATCAGTATACTGAAAAAAAAAATCAGTATATTGAATTGGCAACAGAATGATATTGTTTATTATGTGCTTTTTAGCAAGGCATTATGATAAGACAACTTCACCATTAAAATAGTATAGAAACTACTAACTGGAAAAGTTCTTAGGTCTTTAAAGTTATTTTCAATATTTGTTTTCATGGTACTTAGACCTGTCACTTAAATACTCGCTAAGAGTGGAGCTAAAGGCTGTGACCTCTTTTAAATTTTCATGATTTTTTTAAAGATCACCCCTCAGTCAGTTTAAGAGAGTTGTCATTGCTGGTTATACAGCACAATACAAATTTAGCACTTGAAGACACACAAAGATAACTCATCTTTGTGTGATTTCTGCATCTTCAGCCACCTTATTCCATTAACTCTTAGAATTAATTTCCTCCAGACATAATTTGTATTAATCAAAAGGAGAGGAAAATTAGAACAAATACTGAAGCCTTTTGGTGACTAAAAGAATGGTTATTTTATCAACAACCATAAGTGTTAGATTTACAAAAAGGAAAAGTGTCTTAAATGAACCATTCTTCTAACTTGTGCCTCTTAGTTCTGAAAACATATGAGTAAAAATCATATTCAGTTCAGTTCAGTTCAACTGCTTAGTCATGCGACCCCATGGACTGTAGCACGCCAGGCTTCCCTGTCCATCATGTTGCTGTCTCTAATTTGAAAAAGTAGGGGAGGGAAAAGCTCTGGATTTTTTCTTCTTTAAAATTACATGTTGTTTGCAGTGTTAGATGGGCTGTATTTTTCTTGTAAAAGCTCCTGTACATCAAGAACAAATTCAAAGTAGTTTGTTTAAAATAGACTTTAACATTGAGGCTCTTCAACTTGTAGACCAAAGTCTAAGCAGTTCTTTAAAAGAAACTCTATAAAATAAACTGTCAACATTTTCTTATCTAATGGTCATCACTTTTGTTTCTCAAAGTGATGGTTTTAAATGATTATTTTATGTAAGATTGGAACTATGTGTTTCTTCATTTATGCAACAAACATGTCCTAATAGATGCCAAGCAAATGGCACATAAATGTGCCTTCTGGAGCACTATAAGATGCCCAAACTTTAATAAAGGCCTCATTTTTATTTTTATTTTTTTGTTATTTACAAACAGCCCTCCTCCATCTTCATGGGCGTATTACTCCTGATTCAGGAATAGCTCTATCCATCCCTGTCTTTTGGTTTCCTATCTCAATTCTGCAATCTCCCCTCTGGCCATTACACTCTTGAATCATTTCAAAACCCTGCCTCCCAAAGTAATCTGTCTAGCTTTTCTAATCTTCTAACTTTCATTACTCATCATTTCAGTTCTTCTTACTGGTTCCCAATTGCTTTGCTAACCGATCTCAAATTACTTATCCTTATCTTGAAGGCCTGTTCACTACTTTACCCCTGCTGATGTCTTTTTCTTTATCACTTCTAAGACCTCCCGTTTGCTCACACTTCTACATGCGAACGCGTTTCCAGAGTATGAGAATGCTTTGGATTCAGGCTTTTGCCTTAAAAAAGCTTTAGTTTTTTACTCATTTCTCCTTAGAGAAGAAGAATTAGAATTGAGCTATGGTTTAAAATTCACTAATGCATCTGGCAATACAATTTTGTATTTTGTGTACAGCTTATTCTGCCTGACACCTCTGGTCCTTTGCCTCCCGTTTAGCCTTCACTGATTGCTATTAAAGGCCGTGTTTAGGTAGCTGCCCTACTATCAGGCTGTGTCCTCTGCAGTGGCAAGCAATTATTCTTAATAAATCAGGAATCACAGAATTTAACTAGACTTCCCTGATGGTCTGACAGTTCAGACTCTGCATTCCCAGTGCAGGGGGCCTGGGTTCGATCCCGGGTCAGGAAACTAGATCTCACATGCAGAAACGAAGATCTCGCATGCCACACCTAAGAGCCGGTGGAGCCAAATAAATAAACGTAAACAAATATTTGTAAAAAATGAATTTAATTTAGAGACAGGGATTTCCCTACATACAAGAACCCAAATTCCCACGTAGCATAGAAATCCCTCTCAGAACATTCCTGATGCCTAAAATGACCTTTTCAAGAGGGAAAGTCAACTGAAGTCACCAGCTCTTTCCATGTTGCTCACAACTCATTTTGAGGAAAGTATTTTTTGTGCTAAGGCATTCTGGTTTCCTATCACCTCCTCTTGGTATCACATGTCACTGGAGAGACACAAAATATTTTTAATGATTTCTTTTTGCCTTGAAAATACAACCAAACACAGCCATCGTGTCCTCCATTAAACACATCTGTTTGGAGTTGAATATCCAAGATGCTTCCATAATTCCTCTAATGGCAGAGGTTTTTGAGAAATCCCATGCTCATGCCTCACCTTTTTTATGGTTTGGTCAGCAGACTTCACAAGAAGACTTTCTTTCAGTATCAGGCCTAATGTTGCTGTCACTTACTGCTCGTGTCATTAATATTGAAGGTACATTTTATAACCTTAAAATAAATGGTTAATCATCCTTTTTGTCCTTTAATGAATTTGAAAACTCATATTTCATAGTATTTTGGTTACTGAAGTATCCCTAGGCTCAAAGAGTATTTACAATTCTCATATAATGATTTTGAGCACGTAGAGGTAACATGTAGTCATATTTGAGACTGTCTTGGAAAAGGACTGTGGTTTTTAGTCTGGTACTTTGAAGAACTATCGAGATGTCACTGAACAGTATTTTTAGAGTTTTCACATTTCTCACACATGAGCACTTTGGGAATTGTTCAGTGAATATGTCTCCTGAGCACTTTGTTCCTTGAAATTATCAAAATAATCTTGGAATTTATTTTTCTCCCTATCTTGTGATGCGTGGGTAGAACTGGGACATCGCTATCACATTTAGAAGTTCATTTCTTTTCTTTGTTCTTACCAATGAAATTGCTCTTTTCAAGTTGAAAAACAAAATAGGTTAAGTTTATGGGTTGTTTTTTTTTTTTAACTCTTTTAGGGGTTCTGGAATCCTCTAAACATCCAGTGAGATATAGCAACACTCTTGTGGAACCTATTCATATAGTCATAATCACACAAAGAATTTGCCTTTAATTTTAGGGGTACAAGTGCCATATACATGTTACCATTACCGGGTACTGATTGCAGGTTAAAAATCACTGATTTAGTTGTACTTCATTTTACATCTATCTCTTCCTGTAAAGATGTATAAAAATAAAATTGTATTAATAAGTTATATGTTTAGTAGTTCCATTCAACAACCTTTTCAAGCAGATTGTTTCCTAAATGAATTTTAATTCAAATCTTTATTTATAGCATATTGAGTTTCTTAATGTGAACACATTTGTATAATGTTATGCTTCAACCTTTTCCTTCTGAATGCTTTCTTAAAGTAGTCCATAATTAAAAGAATTAAAAATACTTTTTCTCTGTAAACCCTCACCTCCGACCTTCTTCAGTTTTAATTGAAGTTATTGCCCGCATGTATAATTGATGTGGTAGAATATACATCTTAAGACAGGTTTTAGTTCTTTGAAGTGTGTCAGGATACCTGCATATTTTATAATAAAGGTATATTTTATACTGGTATAAATGTATTTGAAATCACTGTTTTCTTTATTAAAAAATATTGAGATTCCCCAACTTCAAAAATAAAATTTGTAAATGTATATTTACAAATAATATACAAGGGAATGATAGGAAATTACAGCATGACTTACGTATTCAGTATATCTAAGTTCATAGTTTTAAGTATAATAATCTTATTAGCTACAGATAAAGTTTTGATTAATGTTTTGATAATACTGACCTTAGTTTACCAATGTTAACCTATAAATTATTCTGCAAAAATGATACGTAATACTAGTTCTATACTAACAATTTTTTGTCATGTGCGATTTATGTAATTTGCTGAACCTGGTGAAAACTTCCATTCTTCCTCCAGTCTGTGGAGATGCTGAGCTCTGAGCAGTGTGTAGGAAGGGCTGAACAAGCAGACTTGTGAAATATATGGCTTACAAGTTTTATCACTTTTGGTAAGAAATGTACAAAGCCCATCACAGTGTCAACACTAACATATATGTTTGTGAATATTTAACCAGAGAATTGTCAAAATATATTGCTATACATTGAGAGCATAAACTTTGTTTTTATATGAAACAATTTTTAAAATGCACTTCTGGAGAACTATGCATTTACAACCAACAGTTGTAAGGCAAATTAAATTCATAATGTCTTATGAGGAATAAAATATTTTTATCTCACTGTCAAGAAGAGGGGGCAGTCTTTTAATTTTAACTTATTTTTAGTTTAGCAATAGGAGTAAGCCTATTATATTCCTGGATGACCACCAGAATGAGCCCCTAAAAATGCTGAATATCACAATTTTGTGTTTCACAAATAGATTCATATTCACTGTATTCCTTAGTCATAGTGTAAAGGAAGTTACTTCTGCATATCTCAGGGTCACTGTTGTGGTGGACAGGGGATGGCTCCAGATTTTTTTGACTCTTGAGTCTTTTACAACTCAGGCAGCCCACTTTGAGAGAAATGAATACATTAGGTAATAGTTGAATACTTATTTAGACTAAAAAAGGAAATCATGACTAATTACCAACTTAATAATGCTGACTAATTCCACAGGCATCCAGAATCTATAAAATTATGATTTGTGGGGGGAGGTGCTTTATAGTTTCCAGCTGTGTACTCTCTGATTACCTCTTCATGTGACCATGATTCTATAATGTTTTCTATGTAGAGAGTGAAACGACAATGCAATTGTGGAACAGCTAGCAGTAACCTAAAGATACAGGGAAGAAACTGAGATCCACCAAGTAATAATATCACCAAACCTAAACTAAATGCATCTCTAGTTCAACTTTTAGTTAGCCAGATCCCCAAAAGATCCATAGTCACTCCAGTGACACCCAACCTAAGGGGGAGTATTAGTGTATAGACAAAGACAGTGAGTAGACATTGGTCATGAGTACAGTTAAAATATCTTGCTTTTGCAAAATTCCTAAATCATCTGAGCATGTCAACCCAGCCTTACCCAGTGCCTTGGAGAGAGGTCGGAAACTTTGCCTTTCATGGTAAACCTGTTTTTGTGGTGGACAGGAAAATATCCAGACCATAGCAAATTGCCAAAGGGAACAAAGAAGTTGGCTGTACAGTCATACACAAGTAGTTCTGTTTTTCTTAGAGTTTAGCCACCATTTCTCAGATATTTCAATGAAGTTCTTTTTATGCATTCTCCTCTAGAAGTTTTTTGGTAGTCGGTGTTTCACAAATTATACCACTTTAAGTCACCTCAGTCATTTAGTATTAATAGCATAGTCCTTTGGCAGACGGAGTAGAAAAACGGCTCCAGTAAGCTTTAAATGTGCCTTTGTTTCCCGGTATTATGACCTGCGTAGAAAGAAGTAATACCTTTACAGGAAATGTTCCCCTTGGTTTATTTTAAAGTACAAAATATTATGTGATAATAGGATGTAAACCTAATTCAGAGAGTAGAATACTCTATTTATGATCCGGACTGTCCTTTAGGTTTTTCAGTATAGTCCGCAAGAAGTTGAGAATTCACCATTGTCCGATTAAAACACACACACACACACGTGTGTCTATAAATACAAATTTTACAAGTATACATATCGATGGGCAGAGTGATTCAGTTGAAAAACCTGAAATAAATGGTGATGAGAACCTCTGGACTAAGTTGCAGTGTAAACAAGTGGGTTATTTGAATTCTCTCTCAAAATAGAAGCTTCGAGTGAGCAAGGCAGCATGACTGCGGGGCCATAATTCAGGAACAATCTGTAAAGCAAAATATAGAGGCACTAATTTTGTTGCCTCTGCAGCCCACAACACTGAGTTTATTCCTGTTATTCTGGCTAAAGATGAGTCAGGGACCTCTAATATAGCCATTCCTAAAAGACAGTAATTGATTCAGAATGTGAGCCTGAGAGAAATCCTAGAAGTCTGACCTTCAGATCAGTTTAACTGTAGATCAATAATACATTACGTAGACCAGTGCAGTATCCCAAATTCCCACAGTCAACTGCCAAGATAATATTTTACCTCAAATTGGTTGACAGCAGTCAGTATAGATAATTTTGTCCCAATAATAATTTTCTAATTCAGGAACATCCATTATCCAGCCACAATGTAGATAAGGCTCAGGCCAGCCCCATGGCATATGCTCACCTGGCTTTCCTGTTTTCCTACAAATGTCCTATTGGAAGAATATCTCTTAATGTTCAGTTAAGCCAAAGCTTGTTTTAAATTCCTTAGATTTTACTTCATGTATGATTATATCTATCTTGGCATCAAACCCTTTCTTGGAGTTAATAACGATATATCTTCTAGAGATGCTAGGCCTCATAAGTATTATGGGGAGAGGAAGGTAGGCAAATTCTAGCATATGCCTTTATCTGCTATTAGTGAATTACGGTTTGTTAGAGTGATGAGTCGTGATTAAATAGTCTCATATTAGAAAGAACTTTGATCCAGCAAAGAAAACCACCAAAATTTTTGAAAATAATTTGCTACATCTGGGTACAAATTATAAAGATGTTGCAATGCAGGAGACCCAGGTTCGATCCCTGGGTCAGGAAGATCCCCTGGAGAAGGGAATGGCTACCCACTCCAGTATTCTTGCCTGGAGATTTCCACGGACAGAGGAGCCTGGCGGGGTACAGGCCATGGGGTCACAAAACGTCAGACATGACTGAGTGATAGATATACTTCACTTGCTTGCTTACCATGTCTTTAGAGAACATGAAGAGATGTCGATGTGAATTGATGCTAAGTTGTATATATGGAAAAGTTAACTTGAGCAATATGCTATCCCATCACTCCATTTTAAGTCATATATTTTTCTTTACAAAATTATTTTAAGAACTCCGTTGAAATAAAGCCATATCATTATCAGTCATAAAAGGAATGCTAATTGGGTCATTTCTAGAGACATGGATGGACCTAGTCTGTCGGAGCAAAATAAGTCAGAAAGAGAAAAAATATCATGTATTAATGTGTATATATGGATTCTAGAAAAAATAGTACCAGTGAACCTATTTGCAGGGTAGGAATAGAGATGCAGACATAGAGAACAGATGTGTGGACCAGGGCAGGGGTTGGGATGAATTTGGAGATTGGAATTGACTTATTTGCACTGCTATGTGTAAATAGATAGCTAGGGGGAAGCTCTTGTGTAGGACAGGGAGCTCAGCTCTGGGATGCTGTGTGGTGACCTAGATGAGTGGGATGGGGGAGGGGGAGAAAGGTTCAACAGAAAGGGGGTGTATGTATACATGTAGCTGCTTCACATTGTTGCACAACAGAAAGTAACACAACATTGCAATGCAACTATATCCCAATTAAAAAATCAATATACAGTATATTGCACATATTTAAAGTATATGTGTGTGTGTGTGCACGCTTAGTATGTCTGACACTTTACAACCCCATGGACTGTATACAATTTGGCAAATTTTGATATATGCATATACACCTGTATTACTAAAATCAAGATAGCAAGCATAGCTATTACCCTTTAAAGTTTTCTCTTGCCATCTTGTTATCCCTAACTCCTGCCCTTTTCTAGAAACCTCATTGTCCGCAAGCTGATGGATGCTCAGCTGGAGGCTGGAGGGGAGCCAGTGCACATGCCCCACATTCTCTGTGTGACCTGCACTCTCCTCTGTCACTCTGCTCAGCAAACTCCACCTGCTTTGACCCCCCCCCCAGCTCCATCTCCTCAATGTAACCAATTTATTAACAAATGTTCATATTTCTCCTAACTTGCTGACATTGTTCACTGATTTCTTTCCTTTGCATTAATGTATAGACAAGTTGCTAGGTCAAAAATAGTCTCCATTTAATGTTACAATGGTTCTAGCCAAATTATCCTCTAGAAATCTGTAGTTTTTCCCCAGCAATATAATAACTGTCTGCTTTCAAAAACCCACTCCAACCCATAGCGTTTAAAAATTTTTTTGGAATCTTTGCTAAAAAGACCAACTTAAATGAATCCTTGAGTTATTTTAATTGCCATTTCTTTGCTCATTGGTTAGATTTCAACTTGTTTATCAGCCTTTTGAGAAAGAAGGGGAATTCTTTGTCTATAGACTTTGTTATAGCTTTATATTGGCTTATTCATCTTATTTTCTAATTTGTAGTAATTCATCTTAAAGGTTCTTTCTTCACCCTTGGATAATTTTGTCACATTTTAAAGGAATCTTGTTGTATTTTTCATTAAGATAAAATTGAGTTTATAGAGAAATTGGAGAAGGCTTGGAGTCTGAATAAGGTATGCCTTCTGCAAAGAAAGTGGAGGGTGTGGATGGAGGAGAGATTCAGGAGAAACCTAAGGGACATTTAGGAAAGATGTGTTCATTGCTTTGTTGTGGTGATGTTTTCACAGGTATATACACATGGCAAAACTTGTAAAGCTGCACACTTTAGATATATGCAGATGACTGTTTCTCAGTCCTGACTCAATAAAGCTGTTATTTTGAAAATGACACCAAGCATTCAATCAACAGCTTTCCACCAAAAATAAGAATTGAGTTTGATCAGAATATTTTTGTGTTATCTTGTTTAGATTTCTCCTGTCTCAGTTATAATGGCTTTCTAAAAGAAATTGGGAAGCCAAAGAAAGTCACTTTCACCTTCAAGATTAAAAAAAAACAACAGCAACTAAACCAGTAAAATAAGTGCTTCTGAATCAGACTCGATCTAAAAAAACCCTGGAAAGTAAATATGACTTCAGGGTAGCATTATAAGGGAATCATAGTCAATAAATCTCTGGGAATGAAGGAGAGGAAGCAAGGGAGAAAGAGATATAGGATTGCTTTAAACCTCAACCATGTCGTTAAAGAATGAAAATGGCCGTATAATACATTTTTAGAGATTTTTCAGTATTGAAAAAGAGAAACACTTAAAAATATTTCCTTTTAGTTTAAGAGGTGAGCACCTAGTGATCCCACAGAGCAGAATGGGCTTGAGTTGCATCCATACTTATCAGGCAGGATTTATGGAGTCGAGGATCACTGAAGAAGGCAGAAGAGCAGGTTACTAGAAGAGGATTCCAAGTAATATCCACAGGGCTGTGAGTAAGCCAGGACTTAAAGTCTGTCCCAGAGGCGCAACAGGCTGGGTTTTCACAGTGAGAGTGGACTGAAAGTACCTGTGTCAGCTCAGCTATGCACGGTACAAAGGCAAGACTTTGATCAGTTTTCATGAAATGACTTGAAAGTTTTCATGCCGTAAGAATGAGATAAATTATGAATGAACATAAATAAAGATATCATGATTAGAAGAAGGGGGATAAAGAGAAAGTAGAGCAGGAGACAGTAAAGAAAAACAAAAATGATGTAGTTGCAAGATAGTGGGAGAACTCTGGTGTTGGATTCTGAAGGGTAGGACTCAAGTCTTGACTTTGATATTTACCAGCTGGGAAACAGAAAAAACCTTTTAGCTTTTTAGAACCTCGGTTTCCTACAATCGGTAAATGTGTAACAAAAATGTACACACTTTTAAAGGTTATGGTAAAAATGTCTTAATGAGGGTATAAATATCTTTTCAAAATATAACCCTCCTTTCCAATAATGTTGTTGGTTCCAGATGCACTTTGGTTTTTATTTAAAAAATTTTTTTTAAAGTTTTTATTTCATATTGAGGTATAGCTGATTAACAAGGCTTCCTAAATGTTGCAGTGGTAAAGAACCTGCCTGCCCATGCAGTAGACACAGGAGACACCAGTTCAATCCCTGAGTTGGGAAAATCTCCTGGAGGAGGGCATGGCAACCCACTCCAGTATTATTGCCTGGAGAATCTCCATGGACAGAGGAGCCTGGCAGTGTACAGTCCATGGGGCCACAAGGAGTCGGACACGACTGAGCCACTGGCCACTCATAGCCGATTAACAATGTTGTGATAGTTTCAGATGAGCAGTGAAGAGACTCAGCCATACATATACACGTATCCATTCTCCCCTTGCATTGAAGCTGCCACGTATCACTGAGCAGAGTTCCATGTGCTGTATAGTAGGTTCTTGTTGGTTATCCATTTTAAATATAGCAGGGTATACATGTCCATCCCAATGCACTAAAATTTGAGGGGTGAAAGGAGAAGGTAACGGGAGCAAGGAAATGGTCGCATGAGAGCAGGCTGAGTCCTGTAAAATCAAACTAGGTTTCATCGTATTCGATTAGATGTATAGATCTAAGCAGGTCTCTGTCCTGGGACTTTATTATGGTTCTGCCTGTGCTCTGCCTGTTGACTGCTTTTACCAGGATGCCTCGAAGCCACCTCCAGCACAGCATGTTCAATTTGGAACTCATTATCTACTCCCCAGTTATTCAGGCTAGAAGCCTGCAGGCCACCCTTGACTCTTGTCTCTCCTGAGATCTCTCCCCTGCCCCATGGATCAGTCTCCACGTCCTGTCACCTTCTAAACATCTTTTCTGCCCGTATCACTTGCACCCCTGATGCTGCTGCCTGAGTTCAGATCATAGTCTTCTCAGTGTTTGGTCTCCTCTCTCCCCCAATGAATCCATCTGCTTCATTGCCACCATCTAGAGCTAATGTTCTAAAATACCAACTATCTTTCCAAAACACAAGACTTTCTCTCCTCTGCAGGAATTTAACTTTAGGGTGTATTCAGGTAAATGAGCCAAGACGTCTGTTAAAAATATGTTCGCCTTAGTATTCTTTATAATAGGAAAAAAAGGAAAGAACCCAAAGTGTCCCAAAGAAGGGACCAATTATACCAATTATTCTACCAACAGTCTATAAAATAGCATTAAAATGGTGGCACAAGTCTGTAAGGAATAATTAAAAAAATGGTTAATGTTAATTAATTATAAAAATTAAATTGCAGAAAAATGTTCCTAAAATTATAAAGAATATATTATATTATAAAGAGAGATTTTGGTTGGTAGAATTCAGCAGGAATTCTTCTGGTCCCACTGTCTTAAAAACCAAAGACAAAATGAAAGTAAAACAGAACAAGAATTCTCCTATGTGCCTTAAGAGTATTATTAGAAGTAATACTCTTGGTAGGGATTTAAGTGACCAGCCCGAATCCCATGACTTAGCACAACAAATGTGAAATGCCATACAACAAATTCACTAATCTCTTCAAAGTTGTGAAAACCAAAGACTTTGAGCCATCGCATATCTTCCTAATTTTTTTCATGAAAATTTTTGTGCAGTCTCATATAAAATACTATATGGTGTCTTCAGTTCACTATGGTTTATTCCATCCTTTCATATTTATATTTATTTTTTAAAATACCTATGTTCATACATATCTTTGAAGGCCAAAGAAAAATAGTGCCATAAATGTTATTACTTCCTTGTTCGGTTCTCTATTTGTCTTTCAACTAAGGCCATGATAGGAGTTAGTTATCCTCAAACACTTATATTGGCTGATTCATTATCTATTAATGATCATTTATAATCAATTTTTTAATGGCAGTGCAATCTGGTATTGCATATAACCTTGCTCACAGAAGGCTTAACAGACTAAGGTACCCATGGGCACGCATGCACGCGCACAGACACACACACACACACAAATACACATACAGTAGTTTTGCAATTTACATGTTTTGACACCAGTGGGACTGTTCATTCATTTTTTATAGTAATGCTGTGATTAAATTCTATGTAATGTGGTATGTTAGAGGTTTGTTTTTCATTTTTAATAACCAGCTGTCTTACAGCAAACATCTTAATCATTGTCAAGAAAAATTTTATTAAAGCTTAATTTCTTCTCAGATTTCTTCACTTTCTATGTTGTTTTCCATCTGCCCCCGCCATTCCTCTTTTATATAATGAATTATAACAGGTATGAGTAATGGATTAAGTAGTATAACTATTTATTGGTGTAAATATCTGCACACAAAGATTAGTGGAGGATTCTGAAAAAATGACAACTAAGTAGTTAATACTGGCACTAGTTATATCTCCATGGTGACTATCCATATATGAAAGAAAGGTCTTTGAAATGTATAAAAGAATATGATTGTGAAATACTTCATGGTAAATAGTATTTAGGGCTTTGAACGTAAGATTTGATTTTTTCTTTTACAAATAGATGTGTATATACATTATATATATGTATATGAATACTGAAACTTTATTAGTTTTGCTTTAGAATTTTAAAAATTATCAGTGTTTCTTATAATCTTTTGTCCAAAAGCAAAAGTAAAATATTATATCGATAGTAAACAAAACAACAACCTCAAAACCCTCTCTCTTTTTTTTAAGGGGATATGGTGAATTGAGAGGGATTGTGATTAAGCAAATAGACTGTGAGGTGCAATCAGTCTGGGCTCAAACCCACTTGCTAGAATCAACTAGCTGGAAAATTTTAGGCAACTTACCTAAACCATTTAAGTAATTGTTTACTTCTCTGCAAAATGACAATAGCCATAGTGCATAACTGGTCATGTAATTATGAGATAATGATAACCAGGCAAAGTGGTTGACAGTCTGTTTGGTACTCAAAAGATATTTTTAAATCATTTTTAAAATTTCTAAGAACCATCATTTGCAAATAGTAAAAATTATGCCTTTTGCTTGCACTTTACTGTGTAGTTCACAAAGTACCATCACAAACGTGATCTCATTTTATCCTCACCATAACTGTGACACAGAGAATCTATAAATGAATCTTAAGAAAATTTAATGACTTAGCAAAGATTCCACAACAAGTCAGTAGCAAGACTTCTTTGTCTTTGTAAGCAGGACAAGGTACAGTAGTTCCTATGAAGGTCATACTGAAGCTAACAGATCTATCTATCTATCTATAACTTATACCTGTATCTGTATCTACATCCTAGAATATATGGAGGAGTATTTAGTACAGGCAGCAGTTGTATCTCTGTATGTTCATTTCTGGCATTGGATGCTATTCCTATTATAAAAGTTGCGACCTTGCCACTTACAGAACAGATGGCATTGCTTGATTAAAGTCAGGCCATATTTAGAACATTTCTAAAAAGCCTTTTTCATTTGGATAAATGTGTCTGCCCACTGAAATGGTTTCTTTTCATCAACTGAGCACACCAAATCATAGACTATCTTCTCATAAGAGCTCTCTGCCATCCATTCTCAGGAGAGCAAGTGTTGAACTTATATTTTCAGAAGTGGACTTTACATACTCTCCAGAAGAGAATGTCAGAGCTTTTCTGACAAAGGTGAGGGTCTGTGAACATGCATACTTGCCCATTAACAAAGGAATTATCTGTCCTCATTGAAATAAGACTTTGAACAATTTGTTGTCTTCTGAAGCAAGTAAAAAAAGAATATCAACTTGTACACATGAAAGACCAGAGAAAGTGGTGGGGAAAAAGACTAAGAGAAGAAAATTGTGCATTTTACATAACACAGCTTAATCTTACCTAAAATATCATACAGTAGCCTAAACATGTATGTTTATGTATGTACATATGTAATATGTATATAGATAATAGATGGATGCTGCTGCTGCTGCTAAGTCGCTTCAGTCGTGTCCGACTCTGTGTGACCCCATAGACGGCAGATCACCAGGCTCCCCCGTCCCTGGGATTCTCCAGGCAAGAACACTGGAGTGGGTTGCCATTTCCTTCTCCAATGCATGAAAGTGAAAAGTGAAAGGGAAGTCGCTCAGTCGTGTCCGACTCTAGCGACCCCATGAACTGCAGCCCACCAGGCTCCTCCGTCCATGGGATTTTCCAGGCAAAAGTACTGGAGTGGGGTGCCATTGCCTTCTCCGAATAGATGGATAGGTATAGCTATATAAACAATCCAGAGGCCAAGATTTATATATTATTAAGACAATTAAAAGTAGAATTTGTTTTAAACAAAAAGCCAAATAAGACATTTCTGCTAGATTTTAAAGTTATATTTTAAGCAAAACACTATATCAGCCATTACTGTATAAGGTAATGTTATTAACATACAATATTAATTTTTTAGCTTGTGTTGAAGCAGCTATTTGTGGAATCAGGAAAAGATAAGCCCAGCAGTCAAAGAGTAATATCAAGAAGACAACATTCAGGTGCAGCAGTCAGGCCAACTCAGATTTCTGTCTAGACTCTGCCACAGAACAGCAAAATTTCCTCAGGCAGATTTCTTACTCTCTTTAACCTTAAAATACTCATCTGTTGAATTAGGGCTCTGATGCCTGACCCATAGGAGAGCTTTGAGGATTAAAGGACATGCACAATTCACACCGCTTGTCCATCCAAGTCCACTTGTATTAGCTTGCTAGGGCTGCTGTAACAAAAAGCACAGACCAGGTGGTTGAAACAATAGAAATTTATTGTCTTGCGGAAGCAAGAAGTCTGAGATTGAGGTGTTGGCAGGTTGGTTCCTTCTGAGTGCTGTGAGGGGAGGTCTGTGTAAGGCCCCTTTTTGGCTAGTGGAGGGTGTTCTCCCTGTATTTTTGTCTTTCCTTTGTATGTGGTTCTGTGTCCAAATTTTTCTTTTTTATAAGGACACCAGTCATGAAGGATTAGGGCCCACCATCCTCTAGTGTGACCTCATCTTAACTAATTAATATCTGCAACCATCCTAATTCCAAATAAAGTCACATTCTGAGGTACTGGAGGGTGAGGACATCAGCATCTGCATTTCAACCCATTACACTGTTCAAAGGCTGCTTTATCAGAGAGATCTTGTTTGATCACTTTTTAAAAAAATGCTACTAGCCCTTCTCAACACACCCATTTCCTTGCCCTAAATAAAATGTATGAAAGTGAAAGTGTTAGTCACTCAGTTGTGCCTCACTCTTTGTGACCCCCTGGACTATAGCCCACCAGGCTCCTCTGTCCATGGAATTCTTCAGGCCAGAACACTGGAGTGTGTAGCCATTCCCTTCTCCAAGGGATCTTCCTGATCCACGAATCAAACTTGGGTCTCCTGTATTGCAGGCAGATTCTTTAGCGTCTGAGCCACCAGGGAAGCCCAAATAAAATGTATAACTATATACAATAAAAGTAATCAAATAATTATTTTCTTATTTTTGTCTCTCTATCACTCCAGCATGCTTTATGAATCATTCTATCCTGGGCCCTACTATGTGCCTGGTACAGAATAGTCCTCAAATAAATATTTGTAGAAAAAAAGATAAGTTTTCTGGCTCAAGATCTAGCACCAATAAAATGATAAGTGCTAGAACTATCTTAAACAGAAGGTCATTCTCGATGCAAATCAGTAGTCACGAGCCACATGTGAAGGAAACAGTTTTAAATTTTGTTTTAATAGATTTAAATACCCACTTGCGTCTAATGGGCAGCGCAGATATAGAATACCTTCATTATTGCAGAGGATGCTGTTGGACATTGCTGGACATGGAGAGAGAACCATCTACGTGGGTGCATAGATGAGGGTGTCAGAGAAAATGCAGTACTGAGCCAGTGCTGCCTGATAGAATCCGAGCACATTACCCTGCGTACTAGCTCTCTCATATCTCTTTTCTTTTTCTTCCTTATGGTACAGGTATATCACACACATTCTTTTCTTCAGTTATTAAATTAAAAATATAACTTGAAGTTTTAAAAAGCTCTAAAGGGATTGTGTTGAGAATCGCATTAACATAATTGCTGTGGATTCTGCAGCAGCAATTTTTAATTTTAATTCTGTTCCTCTTTGCTATTCAGATGAGTAAGAGGTAGGTGTAGATGATTAAGCTACAGATTCTGTTTTACAAACTTACAAATAGCTCTTTGAGAAACGCAATCTTTAAGGACACAGAATGGAGCTATTTCTTTGCTTAACGAGCAAATGGATGTACAGGTGTGGCTAGCGAGGAGCCAGCAGGTGTCTGCGTGTGGGCTCAGTTCTCTCAGCCCCGGGAAGTATGTAGATTTTCACCACTCTTGTTCAGCCTCTGATATGAGTAACAACTTAGACTCAAAAGTTTTATGAAAACTCTTTTCACTTCATATAAAAATTTGTCTCATACTTCAGGGCAATAGCACACTTTCAAATATATTTCTGAAATCCCAGACTGTATACTTCTTAGTGATGGATTCAGCAATGCTACCTGTTAAAGAAAAAGGATGGAGTGGAGTGGAAGGCAAAACTAATGAAAAAATGCAATTAGAAAGTTATGGAAAACATATTGCTTATGTAAAATGCAGTGCCTAGATAATGATAAAATAATAAATGTATGTAACAGTGAACTTAGAATATACTCCTATTTGGAAAAATAAATCCTAGATTTTTAAAATCACCTCTATTTTTGTCATTTTAATCCTCATTTGAACAGTAGCAAAATACCCATACCACCTGCTTGGTGACTTTTCTGAAAGGAATTGGTGGTCTCGGGATAGATATTCCCTACTATAAGGGTGTTGATCTGACCAAATTAATCACAATTCAGTTTAATTAACTGATTCATGAGAAACGTTGCTTACCTCAAGTGAGCCAGGCATATTTACCCTAAAGAATGAAAAATACTACTGAAGGGGCTAGACCTAGACTCTTAGTACATAAGGTTTATTATGTTTATTACCTAAATGTGGTTGTGGAGCAGAGTATTCTCAAGCAACTGAATAGAGGAAATGTGAACAATTAAATACAAAATACAGAACTTCATCATGGGCCTATTGGACTTTTCAAAAGAAACAGAAGCTTTACCATTTGTGGATTGTGAAAGTAAGAAAAAGCTATGTTGGAAAATATTAGATTTATGTTTTAGGGACAGGAAGCAATAGAAGTTTGTACTTTCACAGGCTCTTAGAATGCCTTCATTCATCACTACATTTTGGTATTTCAGTTCACTGCTCATTAAGGTTATTACCTTAATTTATTTAATCAAAATATTGACTCTATTCTCATGCTGCAAATGACTTGTGACATGATTTGGTTCTTAATATGTTTTTACCAATGAAAGCTAAACAAACTAATGCTTATTTCTCATCATTAAAATACTAATATTTTGATTGTGTTTTTATTTTAGTTTAGAAGGCTATTATAAAAATTTTTGTTTCTGTGTTTGCAAACAACAGACTTTGAGTTTGTTTCACCAAAATTTATATAATCAGAATCTCCAAATTAAAAACTTAGTTAAGTAACCCATTTGCCCTTTAACTTATCAGCCATTTAATAACAAATCCATGATTCCCTATTTTTGCCTGAATTTCTAATAGATATTTATTTGAGAGTTTGAGATATGGAAAACACATCCCATTGAATACTTAAGTCTCCATCTCTGACTTTATGGAATTCAGCAAACATTATTTAAATACAAATAAGGACACTAGCCATTACTTAAATAAATTACCTTATTTTGAAATGTTCTAAGGAATCTCTGACTAATGTGGCAGTCTAACTGATTTTTTTAAAGACTTTTGGCAAAGTCCCTTTATTTTTTAACTTAATTGAGTTAAAAAACTGAATTGAGACATTATTTTAAAAGAAAATTTGCAAATTAGTGTTTCAAAACTCTGCAATACTCCTTCCTCTTATCTACAGATATAAAAGACTCAGTGACACTTTATCCAGATGCTTTTGTCTGTGTTCTACGTTGCTGCTTAACAAATCACCACACACTTAGCAGCTTAAAACAGCACCCATTTCCTTCTTTATTTTTGGATCAGGTGGTAAAGAATCTGACTGCAGTGCGGGAGACCCAGGTTCAATCCCTGGGTTGGGGAGATCGCCTCTAGAAGGTCATGGCAACCCACACCAGTATTCTTGCCTGGAGAATTCCATGGACAGAGGAGCCTGTTGGGGTACAGTCCATGGGGTCTCAAAGAGTTGGACATGACTGAGTGACTAACACTTTCACTTTCACAGTTCTTAGCTCAGATATCCAGGTTGGCATGGCCACATTACGTGCTCAGTCTCACAAGACTGAAATTATGGTGTGGGCCACCTTTTCTTATCTGGAGCTCAGGGTCATCTTCCAGACTCAATCATGTCATTGGAAAAATTCAGTTCCTTGTAGTTGTAGGATTGAAGTCCCCATTTTCTTGCTGGCTGTTGGCTGGAGATTCCTCTGGCCTCCTAGGGTTCATCTTAGGTTCTTAACCTGTTGGTCATCTCCACCCACCATTGGAGAACCTCTTTCCTGTCGAAACTTTCACACATTTCTAATCTCTCTGACTTCCTATATGTGTTACACTGCACCCCCCCCCAAAAAAAAAAACTCTATCACTTTGAAAGAACTCATAAGACTAGACATACTGGAAAGTTTCTCTATCATAATGTCTACTGATTAGTAACCTTAATTATAGCTACAAAAGTTCTTTTTTCTGTGTAACTTAATATAATCATTGAGTAACACCAAGGCTGACCACAGTGGAGCCATCTTAGAATTCTGCATCAGCCAAGAGGTACAATTCTTGTCAGTTAATTAAACAACAGAAAGAGCATAAAAGAGAGTGACTGGTGGGATGAGATGACTCATCACCTTATATTGAAATGCTAAGACAAATAATACCATGTTCAGATTTGATCTAATAATAATATCTTAGGAACTGAAATATAAAAATGAGAACTGATACAGACAGATATAAGATTATAAGGATATGAAGGAATGCTAAGAATTTTATCATTTGAGAAATGAACTATCAGGTAAAATGAAGAAATAACCAGATAATTGAAAAGTTATGTGAAATAATTCTTAATTATAAGTGAAAGTATTAAAGTATTAGTCGTGCAGTCATGTCCGACTCTTTGTGATCCCATGGTCTGTACCCCACCAAGGCTTGTCTGTCCATGGAATTCTCCAGGCAAGAATACTGGAGTGGGTAGCCGTTCCCTTCTCCAGGGATCTTCCCAACCCAGGGATTGAACCCAGGTCTCCTACATTGTAGGCAGATTCTTTTCTGTCTGAGCCACCAGGGGTTGGATCCAGAGGCAGAGGCCATATCATAACTCTGTGCATGGGTCTGCCTGGATACTTAGCTTGCTGCATGTTAAAGCTGAACGCTACTATATATCTGTGCCACAGTGTATGCATGGACTCCCACTTCACCACTGCCTGAGGTCAGGCTTGGTCCTGGACTGCACTGCTCCCCCATTGTTTCACGGGACTGAAGGGGTGAAAAAGGAAAGGGAGGAGACTGGGGAAAAAACAAACAGGTAAATTTGAGAGAGGACTTTTTTGGTTTGGGGTTTCTAAATGAGAATTTGTGGGCAGAGTGGGGAGAAACACTTTGAGTAGGGACAGGGACATATGAAGGAGGGAGAAAATGAATGTGTCAAAGGAAGAGAAGGAGAAAGTGCCAAAGGATGAAAGTGCGGATAGAATCAAGACAAAGATGCTCAAAGGTAGAATTAAGAGAATGCATGGATTGATTTACTTTGGAAAGGGGAAACATTATTTCTCTGAAAAACAGAAAAAGGAAAGAGAACAAGTAGTGGTTTCAGATGAGAGATGTTGAGCCAGTTCATGTAAAGCAGATTTTATCCTGTCATAGTAATGAGACCATTTTGTATATATTTCTTCTTCTCTAAAGTGACAAAAATGGTAGGACCAATAGAACAGGGCCCACATGAATATTAAAAACACATATATTATGCTTAGACTAGTATCTGACACATTATAAGTATTCAGAAATCTTAGCTTTTGTATTATTATTATTTAGAAAATAACAGTAAAGGCAAATGAGATAAGGTTGTGAACTTAAACATAATATAATGATTTTTGTTGAATAATAGAACTTCACTCCTGGCATTGAACTCCTGATAAAAGTAAATAGCATTATGCATGGAATACCCAGTTAACATGGTTAATCCTTTTTCTAATAATAGTACTCAACAGCCTGAAAGGTACAGAGAAAGCAGTGGACATCAAGATTTATAGAAAGTCAGAAATGAATGCTCTCTGATCTGGTTATTCTCACAAAGGTATGCATCAAGTTCAGAGTGAGCTAGGAAGTTTAAGTAGGAAAATAACAGATCTAGTTAGAGTTGGAAATTGTGACTGTTTTTTAAGTCTTGGAGATGGATGGGGACTGCAGAACTTAAAGTATTAGAAGGCAGAATTAGAGATGACCATCTGCATTACTTAGGCTTTCCAAAGTGAGGTGGAAATGAATATGAAAAAAAATTATCACCATGATTAAGGTGTATTGGTAGCAACAGTACCCACTAGGACAGAAAGAAAAAGTATGGCCCATGCATAAGAGTCTTATGCACTGTTGAAAGAAGTTTTAGATATTAGAAAATAGCAGATGGTATAGACTCCACACGCTAGTAAAGTAATGCTCAAAATTCTCCAAGCCAGGCTTCAGCAATATGTGAACCATGAACTCCCTGATGTTCAAACTGGTTTTAGAAAAGGCAGAAGAACCAGAGATCAAATTGCCAACATCCGCTGGATCATGGAAAAAGCAAGAGAGTTCCAGAAAAACATCTATTTCTGTTTTATTGACTATGCCAAAGCCTTTGACTGTGTGGATCACAATAAACTGTGGAAAATTCTGAAAGAGATGGGAATACCAGACCACCCGACCTGCCTCTTGAGAAATTTGTATGCAGGTCAGGAAGCAACAGTTAGAACTGGACATGGAACAACAGACTGGTTCCAAATAGGAAAAGGAGTTCGTCAAGGCTGTATACTGTCACCCTGTTTATTTAATTTATATGCAGAGTACATCATGAGAAACGCTGGACTGGAAGAAACACAAGCTGGAATCAAGATTGCCAGGAGAAATATCAATAACCTCAGATATGCAGATGACACCACCCTTATGGCAGAAAGTGAAGAGGAACTCAAAAGCCTCTTGATGAAGGTGAAAGTGGAGAGTGAAAAAGTTGGCTTAAAGCTCAACATTCAGAAAATGAAGATCATGGCATCCGGTCCCATCACTTCATGGGAAATAGATGGGGAAACAGTGGAAACAGTGTCAGACTTTATTTTTCTGGGCTCCAAAATCACTGCAGATGGTGACTGCAGCCATGAAATTAAAAGACGCTTACTCCTTGGAAGGGAAGTTATGACCAACCTAGATAGCATATTCAAAAGCAGAGACATTACTTTGCCAACAAACGTTCGTCTAGTCAAGACTATGGTTTTTCCTGTGGTCATGTATGGATGTGAGAGTTGGACTGTGAAGAAGGCTGAGCGCCGAAGAATTGATGCTTTTGAACTGTGGTGTTGGAGAAGACTCTTGAGAGTCCCTTGGACTGCAAGGAGATCCAACCAGTCCATTTTGAAGGAGATCAGCCCTGGGCTTTCTTTGGAAGGAATGACGCTAAAGCTGAAACTCCAGTACTTTGGCCACCTCATGCAAAGAGTTGACTCATTGGAAAAGACTGTGATGCTGGGAGGGATTGGGGGCAGGAGGAGAAGGGGACGACAGAGGATGAGATGGCTGGGTGGCATCACTGACTTGATGGACGTGAGTCTCAGTGAACTCCGGGAGTTAGTGATGGACAGGGAGGCCTGGCGTGCTGCGATTCATGGGGTCGCAAAGAGTCAGACATGACTGAACGACTGATCTGATCTGATAGACTCCGAAGGGGAGACAGGGTTAGTTGAAGGAAGCTGTTGGAATGGTAGACTAGAAGGGCAATGGAGAACCAGTGATTGTTAACTACTTGTCAAGTTTCAGTAACAGGAGAAACATAAGTCCATTTTAAAAATTGTAGGAATAGTGTCCATTTAATGGAACTTAAGGATTCTAGTTCTGGGATTCTAGAATTGTGCTAACCAATACCGCAGCCACTAGCCACATATGGTCATTTACATGTTCAGGTAAAATAAGATTAAAATATTTATTGCCTCAGTTACACTAGCTACATTTCAAGTGTTTAATAGACACATGTAATTCTACATAGTGGGCAGCAGAGATTTTAGAACATTTTTCTCACTGTAGAATATTCTAATGGATGGTGCTATGCGAGAGGTATAGTGGACGTGAGAGTATGGTGCTACAGAAAATACTGAAGCGGAAGAAAACTGTGCTGAATGAGGATATGGCCAAGGACATTCTGTATTTTGACAATTTGAAGTATTCTTTTATTATAGCATTTCTGAAATTAGGATGAGTCATGCAATTGATGTGCTCACTTAAAAAGGTAGGGTTTATTTTTTTTCTCATGAAAAACTGTTAACAAATTGATGATGTGTCTCACCATCAGTAGCATCTTAGTATCAATGGGATAAGGTAAGAACAAAGCCAAAGGGGTTTTCATCTTAGGTATTGATTGCAGAGATAAAGGATCAGGAATTTAACAGGAAGACTGGAGAGAGGTGTTGATCATGGGAAATGAGCTAGATTTAGTAAGTACCAACCCTGAGACACCATTCAGAGCTTTGGAGTAATGATGTATTGGGAACAATTTGAAATACTTTCTCAGGTTCTAGATTCTCAGATTCTGTTTCTAGATTCTCAGGCCTTCTGCCAACTGAGAATTGGGTTGATGGTGAGTCTCAGGCTAATAGCGTCAGTCATTCTAAAGTACCATCGTGTGGTGCTGATCAGATACCTGGCTTTAACAACTGTGGCACGGCTTCCTTATACAGAGTGAAGTAAGCCAGAAGGAAAAACATAAATACAGTATACTAACGCATATATATGGAATTTAGAAAGATGGTAACAATAACTCTGTATACGAGACAGCAAAAGAGACACTGATGTATAGAACAGTCTTATGGACTCTGTGGGAGAGGGAGAGGGTGGGAAGATTTGGGAGAATGGCATTGAAACATGTAAAATATCATGTAGGAAACGAGTTGCCAGTCCAGGTTCGATGCACGATGCTGGATGCTTGGGGCTGGTGCACTGGACGGCCCAGAGGGATGGTATGGGGAGGGAGGAGGGAGGAGGGTTCGGGATGGGGAACACATGTATACCTGTGGCGGATTCATTTTGATATTTGGCAAAACTAATACAATTATGTAAAGTTTAAAAATAAAATAAAATTAGAAGAAAAAAAAAAAAATTGGTCACAGAGGGATGAGGAGTAACCCCTCTTCATTTGGATGAAAGGGAGAGAGCTAGATGTATGTCTGGAAAAAAAAAAAAGGAGAAGCCATTGTGAAAATGGAAGATAACAACAGCCATACATCCATCAAGGTAGCCAATATCTTCAAACTTGAGATCTGAACTTGAATGGAGATGAGCTACAAAATACGTCTCGGCAGAGGGGGATGTCAGATGGGAGCTGAATGTTTTGTTCTTATTCATTTTGTTCTGTTTGCTTGTTTTGTTTTTTGATGTAATAATAACTCTGGCATGCCTTTCTACAGTAAATTATAATAGAATTAAATATATATTAAATTTATCTCACATGATTAGTGACAGCTACCAAATACTTTTTTCCTGGAATTGTATGTTTTGTCTTAAAATATACATGTCTGCATTTACACATATTCTTGTGTGTGTGTGTGTGTGTATATATATATGTATATATATATGAATGAATACATATATATGAATCATATATGTGTGTGTGTGTGTGTATATATATATATATGAAAATAGTGTAGTAGGAGTTCTGTCTTCTGAGTCAAAATATCTGATTTTGAACTTGGAGTCTAGTGTGCAGGTTAATTTCAGATTTAACTTCAGCAAAGTTTTATCTTCTGAAGCCTTAGGTCACTTTCTTTTTATTATTATTTTTTAGATCAGTTATAGGTTTACAGCAAATTGAGAGGGAGTGACAGAGATTTCCCGCATACCTCGTGCCCATCACCATGCACAGCCTGCCCCTTTATCAACATCCATACGTGACTACTGGGAAAACCATAGCTTTGACTAGACAGGCATTTGTTGGCAAAGTAATGTCTTTACTTTTTAATATGCTGTGTATGGATGTGAGAGTTGGACTGTAAAGAAAGCTGAGCACCGAAGAATTGATGCTTTTGAACTGTGGTGTTGGAGAAGACTCTTGAGAGTCTCTTGGACAGCAAGGAGATCCAACCAGTCCATCCTAAAGGAGATCAGACCTGGATGTTCATTGGAAGGACTGCTGTTGAAGCTGAAACTCTAATACTTTGGCTACCTGATGCAAAGAGCTGACTCATTTGAAAAGACCCTGATGCTAGGAAAGATTGAGGGCAAGAGGAGAAGGGGACAGCAGAGGATGAGATGGTTGGATGGCATCACCGACTCAATGGACATGGGTTTGGGTGGACTCCAGGAGTTGGTGATGGACAGGGAGGCCTGGCATGCTGGAGTCCGTGCAAAGAGTCAGACATGACTGAGTGACTGAACTGAACTGAACTGAGGTTGGTCATAGCTTTTCTTCCAAGGAGCAAACATCTTTTAATTTATGGCTGCAGTCACCATCTGCAGTGATTTTGGAGCCCCCCATAAATAAAGTTTCTCACTGTTTCCATTGTTTCCCCATCTATTTGCCATGATGTGATGGGACCAGATACCATGATCTTAGTTTTCTGAATGTTGAGTTTTAAGCCAACTTTTTCACTCTCCTCTTTCACTTTCATCAAGAGGCTCTTTAGTTCCTCTTCACTTTGTACATAAGAGTGGTGTCATCTGCATATCTGAGGCTATTTATATTTCTCCTGGCAATCTTGATTCCAGCTTGTGCTTCATCCAGTCTGGGATTTCTCATGATGTACTCTGTATATAAGTTAAATAGCAGGGTGACAATATGCAGCCTTGACGTACTCCTTTTCCTTTTTGGAAGCAGTCTGTTGTTCCATGTCCAGTTCTAGCTGTTGCTTCCTGACCTGCATACATATTTCTCAAGAGGCTGGTCAGGTGGTCTGGTATTCCCATCTCTTGAAGAATTGTCCACAGTTTGTTGTAATCCACACAGTCAAAGGGTTTGGCATAGTCAATAAAGCAGAAGTAGATGTTTTTCTGGAACTCTCTTGCCTTTTCAGTGTTGCAGTGGATGTTATCAATTTGATCTCTGGTTCTTCTGCCTTTTCTGAATCCAGCTTGAACATCTGGAAATTCACAGTTCACACACTGTTGAAGCCTGACTTGGAGAATTTTGAGTGTTACTTTGCTAGCATGTGAGTTGAGTGTAATTGTGCAGTAGTTTGAACATTCTTTCGCATTGCCTTTCTTTGGGATTGGAATGAAAATGGACCTTTTCTAATCCTGTGGCCACTGCTGAGTTTTCCAAATTTGCAATTTGCTGGGGCTTAGTGGTGTTTGAAAAACTAGCAAGGACAGATCCCAGTCTAAGAACCTAAATCCAAGACAACAATCTCAAATCAAGGAAGGAAATGATTGCAATGTTGAGTCTGGGAGTGTTTTGTAGGCCTATAGCTCTAGCCTGGCCTGACTGAACTTTTAAAAAGTAGAGTAGAAATATGTTTGCACTCCAAGTCTCGGGGAGCATAGAAGGAATTAGGGTTTTAAATGTTTTTCTAGGTTCCCATGGGAAAGAATTCAGACAGCACAATCCTAGTTCCATTTATCTTTTAATATAAACCACAGCATACTTAACAGAGTTTGAAATTGTTTATTGCTTTCCATGCTGGCAATTTTGCCATTGCCTTCATCTTCCATAATGTTTTCTTCAGTAAGAGTTCTAAAACCAAAAATATCCTTGTAATTTACTGTCTTGAGTGTATTTGGACTCCAATTAGGCAAAACAGGCAGCAACTGAGCTTTGTGGTTCTTAGCCTTTGTGCATTTAAAAAATATCCATCCTCAAAGGTTCTGATTTCACCTGGGCCTGTGTATCGAGTTTTTCTAGCTCTCCAAGTGATTCTAATGTGCAGCCAAGAATGAGAATCACAGCCATTTCCCCTCATCCTCAACCTTCCTCAGATCCATTGACCTTGACCACTCACTCCCATGGCCACTGTCAAACCTTGTGATTGTCTAGAACTGCTCCAACCAACCATGAAATCCTAAACATCCCACATCCTCAGCATATCTTCCTTTATTTTTCATGCCTCTTATTACATGGAAGACCCAGTAGTCTGATATTTCAACTGCTCTACTGCTAAAACCTTCACTGTTGCTCTTCCCTAGTAGCAAGTTCAAAGTCAAGATTACTCTACCTGGCGCCCTCCCTGTTTTGACCCCTAGTATTTACAGAGGAAATTACGGTCACCTACAGTGGTGCCACAGCAAAGTCATAGTCTCTAGTCTCAGCTGAAGGGAGCCTCAGTGCTCCCAAACACGATTTGTTCCTCTGGTCAGCTGTGTCTCCATTTCTCCCATTCAAGGGCCCTTCTCTCCCCTGTGCCTGTGCCCAAGAACCGCTGTGCCTGGAATCCTATCTTTTCCTCTTTAGTGGACTTGCTCTTTCACCTGTAATTCTTCTTGTGTCGTTGGCTCTCCATGTATTGGTTCTTTAACTTCAGTCTTCATGACAACATGGATAAACCTGGAGGACATCAGGCTAAGTTGAAATAAGCCAGATGCAGTAAAGGCAAGCACTGCATGATCTCACTAATATGTGAAATCTAAAAAAGAAAAAAAAAAAAAGGTAAAGGTTGAACTCACAGTAACAGAGGCTAGGGGTCGGGGAAGATATTGATCAAAGGGTGCAATCACTTTCAGTTATAAAAAGAATTAATTCTGGGACCTAATGTATTAATACACAGAAGGTAAAGAGTTCTAAAGATTCCACCAGCAATGCAGGAGATGCAGGAGACTCAGGTTAGATTCCTTGGTCAGGAAGATCCCCTGGAAAAGAAAATGGCAACCCATTATAGTATTCTTGCCCAGGAAATCCCACAGACAGAGAAGCCTGGCAGTATACAGTCCATGGGGTGGCAAAGAGTTGGAGGTAACTGAGCAACTAACTCTTCAATTTATTCATGGTGCTATCATTGTCAGATTCATAGATCAGTACTAGCTTTTCATCTCTTACTTATGCATGTTATAGTATAATGTTTAGTGTGGTGACCGTGGAAGAGTGTTAAGTAAATAACTTTTATTATACAGGCTGCAGCACTGGTTTCCAAATTGTGCTCTGCATCGTTGTAGATTCTCAGCCGTAGCAGTTCTCTCTGTATCCAGTTTACCCAGAGAAATATTGTTGCTCGCTGTTGCTAAGTCGCATCCTCCTCTTTGTGACCCCTTGGACTGCAGCACGCCAGGCTTCCCTGTCCTTCACCATCTCCCAGATTTTGCTTTGGGAGAGAAATGTTGGAAATGTACCTATTGAAAATAAAACTTTTCGAAATGTTGAAAGATATATATATATTAGTCATAATGTTGATAGCAAATAAAGAGACAATCTATACCCTCAACAACTGGAAATAAGAAATTTGATGGATTTTTTTTTAAATGACAGTAAATACAAAATATTATGTCCTCATATTATCAAATACTTTAAAATCTTGGATAGCTGTATCATTATTAAATCTAAATAATACACTGATAAGTTAAACACTTTAAATACTTGATTATCTTTGTTAGAATATGTATAGGGTTGGCCAAAAAAGCCATTCAGATTTTTTTCTATAAAATGTCATGTATGGACTTTTTGGCCAACCTAACATATGTACAAGAATCCTTTCTCATATTAATTTTAGCTCTTGAAATACATAAAGTAGAAGAAAAAAAGAACTATAATCTCCATGGGAGCAGCTTTATACCAAAAACCACAGAAGCAATTCTGTGTGCAACTTGCCAGAATATTAAATTTTAGATTAACTTTATTTTCACAAATAAAATTGGAAAAGACCAGGGCCCATGGTTTGGGAGAACTGCTAGTGTACTTTATGTCATTGTAGAAACTCTGATGACTTGGAGATAGCTTTTTTATAGATAGTTCCTAATTCTTTAATTCAATATGAGTTGCCAATTTGGAAATTGCTATATTTATCACACAGTTATAATTTCTAATGGTTTGAAGAGTCATAGATCTAACCACATCAATACTTGGCTCATTTTTGAAATGGAAAGAAAGTGCTGAAACACCACTACTGTGCTAAATTCTTCAAAATGGAAAAACAACTGGTTTATATGTAAAGTAAAGTAAGAATCAAATGGGTGGAAATGACTGCATTTTTGAAATTCCATTGTAAATTACAGTGTAAAATATTTTTTAAAAATAGCATGTTTGCAAACATAGTTGACTTCCACTGGGAGTAGCTTGATTTTACTGTTCAGACAGATTGTGGACACTTATAGAGGATACACTTTTCCTAAGCCCTGGAAGACCATTTTGAGTACATCTGTGACAATTTACTAAGTCTATTGGAAACTCCCTACTTGAAAGACTAAGTTAGATTAGACTGGTGTAAACTAGATCCTTTCTAAGGCCTTTCAAGTACTATTATAAAATCATTATACCCATCAGATATTTCACCATATCTCATATACACAATTGATTTTGAATGTATCAAGCATAAATAATTATTTTTCCCTGAACATAGATTTAAGGAATCAGGTGGGAGGAAAGAACTTCATAAAATGTTGGTGATATTTTATAAATCTTTAAATATTTTGAGGAGAGAACCCAGTTTAATAATTCACAACATAATCCTCTTTTGGTATAAACTCAGTTCTGTCTAGTTAACTAGAAAGTCGAGAGTGTAAGGTGGGCAGTCTAAAGAATTTTAAACTACCTAGGGTTATGTTCGGAGAAGGCAATGGCACCTCACTCCAGCACTCTTGCCTGGCAAATCCCATGGACGGAGCGGCCTGGTGGGCTGCAGTCCATGGGGTCTCGAGGAGTCAGACACGACTGAGCGACTTCACTTTCACTTTTCACTTTCATGCATTGGAGAAGGAATGGCAACCCACTCCGGTGTTCTTGCCTGGGGAATCCCAGGGACAGGGGAGCCTGGTGGGCTGCCGTCTATGGGGTCGCATGGAGTCGGACACGACTGAAGCGACTTAGCAGAAGCAGCAGCAGGGTTATGTTCAAAACAAGCCTATAGCAAAACCAGGATGTCAGATTATCTGGGGCCGCAGAGACTGCAGGGTGAACTGTGATGTTTGATGAGGTTCCCTTCATCACAATGGAAGGGGCAGCAAGACAAGTTCAAGAAAACATGAGCACTTTTGGTCACATTGATCTTGTTTTGAATGTACTCGCTGAGTCTGTGTACACTGAGTATCCTGAAAACACTGAGGGGTCAGCGAGGCATATTTGAGTCTGCTGTTTCCTAAGGTGTCTCATAGCCTTGAGTGGTTCATGGGGGATTTAATCCATGTGCTTATGATTCATTTACACTAGACTCATCAAAATGTCGTAGGAAGATATTGAATGTCCCAGAAACCATCAAGTTTACGAGGCCACTTCAAGCGTTTATCTCTGAACCAGAAAGTCAGAGTGTACCAGGAACACTCAGAATTCAAACATAACGGGGGCAGTTTCATATTTTCTAATATGTCCTAGGAAACCTTGGAATAGATTCAAAATTTCTAAACTCCAAATTCTAGCCTAACATGTACATATACTATTGGCATCCCAGTAACATGTGCAGGGTTGGAACGAGAACATTTAACATTAAAAATATCTGAAAGCCACATTTTGAATATTTTGAGTATCTGCACAGTGGCCTGAGGCCCTGTGGATTTAAAGTTAAGTCCCTTCCAGGTGAAAGACCAGAAAAACACCTGGTACTTTTAAATTTTTCACTCCCTAAAAAGGACATTATTCCTATGTCAGAGTAATTCATTGACAGTCTGTAATATTGTGTCATTTAAAAAAATGCTTTAAAATGTATGATACATCTGATTAAATAAATGTGTCTGGCATTATAAACTCCATTCATAAAAAATAAAAATGGAATTACGTGTAACTTTGAGTATTGTTGCCTTAGTTGCAGTAATGTATATCTGGTGATAGCTCTGAGCTCTGATAGTGTTCAGTAATAAAAGCAGTGCTGGCATATAGCCTGTGTAGCTCTATTTTATCTTTTCATTCATCATTTACACACTTGAAAGAAATCTTTGACTTGAGTTTTTAGTAAAAACCAAACCAAACCAAACCAAACCCTAATTGCTATTATAACACAAAGCATGACTAATGGCACTGAAACATGTGTAATAGTATATAAGAAATGACTTGCCAGTCCAGGTTCGATGCAGGATACAG
Organism: Bos taurus; assembly: GCF_002263795.3. Taxonomy (NCBI): domain Eukaryota; kingdom Metazoa; phylum Chordata; class Mammalia; order Artiodactyla; family Bovidae; genus Bos; species Bos taurus. The sequence continues at coordinate 19,667,474 of NC_037347.1, forward strand.
GATGCTTGGGGCTGGTGCACTGGGATGACCCAGAGGGATGGTGCGGGGAGGGATATGGGAGGGGGGTTCAGGATGAGGAACATGTGTACATCCATGGCAGATACATGTTGATGTATGGCAAAACCAATATAATATTGTAAACTAATTTAGCCTCCAATTAAAATAAATAAATTTATATTTTAAAAATAAAAAAATAAAACATATTATGCAGGCAAAAAAAAAGAAAATGGGCATAAAATTCAGTTCTAGTTTTTCTCCAAAAGTAAGATGTTTTCTCCAGCATAATTCTCTTGCTATCTAATTCTATATATTTTCATTTTAAAATGCTGTTTTCCTACAGGGTAACATAACCACAGAGTATTCTTTGAACAAAATGTGTATCCCATGGACAGGTCAATTCCATCAGGGCAGAAACTAAAAAATAGACCACAATTTATTTAAATTATGTGGTTGTTTGGAAGTATGTTTAACTTATACAAGTGTGTTGTGAAATGTGAGTGGAGAACAGTTTTCTCTCTTAGTAAACTGTAATTCAGATAATTCATTTTTTAAAAAAACTGTGAGCCAAAGATTAAAATAGTTTCCATTGTGTAACATTATTAACATAATTTGATAACAGTCTTAAGAGAATTTAATTTTGGTGAACTAATTTAGAGTTGGTTAATTTTGCAGATTTCATAATTTCTGGCATCTCATTTCTTTTTTTTGTCAAACCATTTTTTAAAATAATTTATTATCATTTTGCACTTCTTTCTCAGTTTCTGCTGTACAGCAAAACGAATCAGCCATATGTATACATATATCCTGTCCTTTATGGATTTACTCCCCATCTAGGTCACCAAGGAACATTCAGTGAGTTCCCTGTGCCATATGGTGGCTCTCATTAGTTAGCTATTTTATATATAGTCATGTGTATATGGGAGAAGGCAATGACACCCTGCTCCAGTACTCTTGCCTGGGAAATCCCATAGATGGAGGAGCCTTATGGTAGGCTGCAGTCCACGGGGTCGCGAAGAGTCACGACTGAGCGACTTCACTTTCACTTTTCACTTTCATGCATTAGAGAAGGAAATGGCAACCCACTCCAGTGTTCTTGCCTGGAGAATCTCAGGGACGGGGGAGCCTGGTGGGCTGCCGTCTGTGGGGTCGCACAGAGTCAGACACGACTGAAGTGACTTAGCAGCAGCAGCAGAAGCAGCAGCATGTGTATATGTAGATCTCCATCTCCTCATTCACCCTCCCATTCCCTTTTGGTATCTTATGTTTGATCTCTATCTGTGTCTGTTTGGCTTTGCAAATAAGATCATTTACCATTTTTGTAGATTACACATATATGTGTTAATATTTGTTGTTCAGTAGCTCAGTTGTGAACTCTTTGTGACCCCATGGATTGCAGCACGCAAGGCTTACCTATCTATCACCATCTCCAGGAGCTTGCTGAAACTCATGTTTTGTCTCGGTGATGCCATCCAACTATCTCATTCTCTGTCATCCTCTTCTGCCTTCAGTCTTTCCCAGCATCAGGGTCTTTTCCAGTGAATCAGCTCTTTGCATCAGGTGGCCAAAGTATTGGAGTTTCAGCTTCAGTATCAGTCCTTCCAATGAATATTCAGGACTGATTTCCTTTAGGATGGACTGGTTTGATCTCCTTGCAGTCCAGGGTACTCTCAAGAGTTTGCTCCAACACCACAGCTCAAAAGTATCAATTCTTTGGTGCTCAGCTTTCTTTATGATCTGACTCTCACATCCATACATGACTACTGGAAAAACCATAGCTTTGACTAGATGGTTCTTTGTTAGCAAAGTAATGTCTTTGCTTAAATATACTGTCTAAGTTTGTTATAGTTTTTCTTCCAAGAAGCAAACATCTTTTAATTTCACGGCTGCAATCACCATCTGCAGTGGTTTTGGAGCCCAAAAAATAAAGTCTGTCACTGTTTCCATTGTTTCCTCATCTAGTTCCTTATGAAGTGATGGGACTGATTGCCATGATCTTAGTTTTCTGAATTTTGAGTTTTAAGCCAACTTTTTCACTCTCCTCTTTCACTTTCATCAAGAGGCTCTTTAGTTCCTCTTTGCTTTCTACATAAGGATGTTGCCATCTGCATATCTGAGCTTATTAATATTTCTCCTGGCAATCTTGACTCCAGCTTGTGCTTCATCCAGTCAGCATTTTGCATGATGTACTCTGCATATAGTTAAATAAGCAAGGTGACAATATACATCCTTGACATATTCCTTTCCTAGTTTGGAAACAGTCCATTGTTCCATGTCCAGTTCTAATTGTTGCTTCTTGACCTGCATACAGATTTCTCAGGGGGCAGGTAAGGTGGTCTGGTATTCCCATCTCTTGAAGAATTGTCCACAGTTTGTTGTGATCCACACAGTCAAAGGCTTTGGTGTAGTCATTGAAGCGAAAGTAGATGATTTTATGGAATTCTCTTCCTTTTTCGATGATCCAGTGGATGTTGTCAATTTGATCTCTGGTTCCTCTGCCTGTTTAAAATCCAGCTTGAACATCTGGAAGTTCCCGTGTTAGGGAAGTTTTTGACTATAATCTCTTCAAATCTTTTCTCAGACCCTTTCTCTTCGCTTCTTCTGGAGCCCCTATAATTTAAAATGTTGTTGCTTTTAATGTTTTTCCAGAGGTCTCTGAGATTGTCTTCATTTATTTTCTTTCTTTTTCTTATGCTCTGCAGCAGTTATTTTCACCATTCTATCTTTTAGCTCACTTATCTGTTCCTCTGTTATTGATTCCTTCTAGTTTATTTTTTCATTTCAGTTATTGTGTTGTTCATCACTGATTGTTCTTTAGTTCTTCTAGTTCCTTATTAAACATTTCTTTTATCTTCTTGATCTGTGGCTCCATTCTATTTCTGAGGTCTTGGATCATCTTTACTGTCATTACTCTGAATTCTTTTTCAGGTAGATTGCCTATGTCCTCTTTATTTAGTTGATCTTGCGCATTTTCACCTTACTCCTTACATCTGCAACATATTTCTCTATCGTCTCATTTTTGCCTAACTTACTGTATTTATGGTCTCTTTTCTATAGGTTGCAGAGTTTTAGTTCTTCTTGCTTCTGTTCTCTGTCCACTGGAGGGCAAGTTTGGTCCAGGGGCTTGTGTAGTTTTCCAGGTGGGAGGGACTAGTGCCTATGTTCTGGTGGGTGTTCTAAGTCTTTTCCTTCTAATGGTCAGGGCTATGTTAGATGGTGTATGTTGAGGTTTCTGTGGGCTTACTATGACTTCAGGCAGCCTACTTGCTGATGAGTAGGGCTGTATTCCTATCTTACTGGTTGTTTGGCACGAGGTGTCCAGGATTGGAACCTGCAGGCAAGTGACTAGAGCCAAGTCTTGGTGTTGAGATGGATACCACTGGGAGAGGGCATGCTGATTAATATTCCCTAGACCCAGAAAGTCTCTGGTGATCCAGCACCCTCGATTTAGTGCTCCCACCTCGGAGGTGCTGACCCATGGCTAAGCAGCCAAGAGCCCACAAGCCACACAGCACAGCCAGAGAAAAATGAATGAAAAAAGAAAGAAAAAGAAGATGAAAAGACAAAACCCAAAACATACAGCCAAAACAAAACAACAATAGTATCAATACCAGAAAAAGAAGAAAAATGAAAAACAAACAACCAAAAAAAAAAACAAAAACCCAAGGGGATGAAAAACTAAAACATGAAAACAATCAATAAAGACTAAATAAACAAACAATAAAATTGATGAACAAAACAAACAGTAAACTAAAAAATGGCAGAGGAAACCTAAAGCAAACACACAAAAATTATCAAAAACAAAAAGAACAAAACAAGAAATACAAAACAACAAAAAAGTAAATATAGAGAAAAAATTAAAGATAAAAAATAATAAAACAACTGAACATAATGAAACAAAGAAAGCATAATAGTAGTAATGTTTTCCTGTGGCCTCCTCTGTCGGTGTCCTTGCTCCACAGTGAGCCACAGCCAGCCTCTGCCTCTCCAGGAGGCCCTATGCCACCACTTGCTAGGTATCTGGATTGCTGTGGGCACTGTGGAGCTGGCTCAGACTCTGACCTTTCTCAAATCCCTCAAGTACTTGTCCCCAAAGTCCACTGCTGCTAAGCTAGACTGGTCTCAGTTGTGGGAGCACTCACTGTCTATTCAGATATTCCACTGGTGCAAGATTTATCAAGCTGATTGCAGGGATTTGATCTGTGGCATGTACAGGTGGACAGAGAGATTTCCATTCCTTCACCTAAGTCATACCACCCTTGGAGCTCAGCTTTGGTTTTGCCCCACATCTTCCTGGGTGCCATCTGTTCTCTGCCCAGGGGACAGGGAGGCCAAAGCAACAGCTGATTAGAGCACACTTACTCAGACCCAAGAGGGGGATGGTGGCCACAACTGGTGTGTGTGCAAAAGTGTCTGTGATGATGGCAAATGGCAGCGAGCTGCCTCAGACTTGGACATGCTCGCTCTGGTGGAAGTTCCTTCTGGTGCCCATGGAGGCAGGGGCTAGCAAGTAGGTGCAGTGGTGGCCCTGTCTCTTGAATGCCACTCAACAGTGGTGCCTCGTTGTGTAGTCAGACCACACTTCCTCTAGGGACATTCCTGGCTCACTCCCACCCACTTTGTTGTCTTCACGAAGCTAACAGCAGCCCTTGTCCCAGATACACTCTTAACCCCACACTTTAGCACTCGGCCCCTTCCAGCTTTGGTGGATTCCTGTCTCAGAAAGGGGCACTCAGGGCTTATTCCTAAGGAGGCTTTGGCATGGGCAGTGGGCAGGACTCTGGAACCTACTCAGGCTTGAGGAGGAGGCTTTGGTGTGAAGGACAGACAAGCCTGCCCAGATGGGTGCCACTCCCAGTGCCCATGGAGGCTGCAGCTTGTGGTGGGGAAGGGGGTTGCAATGTTGGCCCCACCTCTTGGGCACCACTTAACAATGCTACCTTGCTTCTTTGGTGTCCTAGGCTTCCTCTGCAAACTTTCGTGGTTGTGGAGCTTTTTACTCCTCCCCCTTCAGGCTTTTTCACTGCCAACAGCTCCCCTCCCTGGGTCCTCACTCCAAACCTCACTCTCCAGCACCCTCCCCCGTCCACAACAGGAGACACAGGACTCAGACTGGGGTGCGCAGGGCTGTGACACGGATCATGAGTGCAGTTCTTTCTTTGTCCAGCTTCCACAGACTATCTGCTGCCTTCCCTTCAATCCCCTGAAGGTCTCTTTGTATCCTGTCTAATTTCCTCACCCTTCAGGGTTTTTCTGAGTGCTGGAATCTCTCCTCACCTTCACCTTCCTGTCAGGGTGCCGGTCCCTTTTTTGATTTGTCTTTTATGTTTTTTCTTTATTTTATTTTTCCCAATGGCAAGGGGATTTTTCTTGTCCTTTTGGGTGTCTGAAGTCTCCTGCTCATGTTCAACAGGTTCTCTGTGAGAATTACTCCAAGTGTAGATACATTCTCGATGTACTTGTGAGGAGAGATGAATTCCACATCCTCCTATTCCATCATCTTGACTCTTCTGAAATCCTTTTCCTTCCTTTATTGTTTCTGTTTCATCAGCTGCTTGACTCTCCAAAATATGCAGCTAAGTTGAATGGCCATCCAAGTGGAAGTTTATTGGTATATGAAGCCTGTGACCAAATAAAAATTACAAAGCAGGTATGCCTCCACACTGACACTCAAGCCCAATCAAAGAAGAAATACTGTCTTTACTAAGATTTCAGGGCATCTCATCCTCCTGGTTTTCCTTTCTACTTTGATTATTCAGTCTCATTTTCCTTTGTTGCTTCTTTCCTAGCTCCTCAGATTGTTAGCATTGATGTGTCTCAAGCTTAGTCAGTGGACTCTTCTGTCCTTTTTCTGCATATCTCCTACCTGACCTCATGTAATCCTACAACTTTAAAGTCTATAGGCTATTGTCAAATGTCCACCACTAACCTGGACTTCTCCTCTGAATAGAGACTTTAATATTGAACTGCCTGCCTACTATTTCCACTTGGATGTCTACCATATATCTGTAGCCTAACTCTCCCATAACCAAAGTCTAGCTCTTTTTTTACCAAACCAAGCTTCTCCTATGCACTTCCCCATCTCAACGCCAAACTTTGCAATGATCACTACCTTCTCCCCGTTTCTCTCCACCCTGTTCCCCATCTAGTTCAATTAGCAAATCCAGTCAGCTGCCTCGCAGAATGTAACCCAGAATCTGACTATTTCTTACCACCTCCACTGTTACCAGCTTGGTCCTGGCCATGGATCTTTGTCACCAGTCTCTCTGGACATGCAGCCCTGCCCTCCCCTATGCCCACTTCAGTCTGCTCTCCACACAACAGGAGTGGCACTACTGAATCTAGATTGTGTCAGGTCAGTCCTTTACTCAGAACTTTTCAATGACCTCTGATCATTATCAAAATTAAAATCCTTATAACAGCCTATCACCTGTGGGTTGTTATAACGCTGTGGGTTGTTGGCTGATTCAGTTCCTTTTCCTGCTGTGGTCCAGTCACACTGACTTCCTCCTATTCCTCCAACTCTCCAAGCACAGTCCTGCTTTGGGGGCTTTGTAATTTCCATTACTTCAGACCAGAACCTCCCCTTAATCCCTGCTTTATTTCCTTATATCATTTGTTCTTTATTCAAATATTTTTAGTGAGGTCTTTCCTGTTCATCCTCTTTAATAATTAGATCCACACCATCCCTGTTCCTGAAACTCTTTTTTCTCCTTAGAACTTATTACCGTGTAAATAAGTCTGTAGATTTTGCTTCTTTGTTTTACTTTCTGTCCCTTCTCCCCCAGCTAGAAGGAGGATCCTGGTCTATTTTACAGCTCACTGCTATATTCCCAGCTTCTAGAGTAGTTCCTAGAACATGGGGTTGTTAAGAAATATTTGTTGAATTAAAGAATAATGAATGATTACTGCTCATCTTTCACTTCTTAAGTGGAAGCAGGAAATATAGAAATATGAATTATTAAATTATCAGAGTTTCCCATATTCATATGTAAATGTAATAATCCAATTTGATTGTTGGGATATATCAAAAATAGTTGAGAACATGCATTTTTAAAAGCTTGATCACTTTTTTTTTAATCTAAGAAAGACCTGCTGTCGGTGAAGAAATCAGAATTATATTGAATTAATTGTTTCTAGGTCATTAGTGAACTTGATTGTGCTGTTACTCTCAAAGCGCTAAATATAGCATATATTGAACTGAAGGTCCTTCATGATCCTTGAAACTTCCTTGCATTTCTAAAGAAATACCCAGACTTGTGGGAAGAAGTTTTAATGAGACATTGTACTGTTCAGGAGAGAGGAAATCATAGTCTTTGACCTCAGGGGCATTGATGAAATAATAGAGTGAAAGCTCTAGGGAAATTAGTTTTTAGGAAGTGGAATCCAGTGGCTCATTGCACATTCTAAATAGCATCAGAGTAAGAATGACAGTCTGGCTGATTGGGTTTAGTGATGTGGGTAGATTTGGCTGTTATATCATCCGAAGTAGATTGAAAACCCCCAAATATCAGTGAGATCTTATGAAGGTATGAGGACTATTGAGCAACAATTCATTCTAGGGCTCCATTTAAGTGAGAACAGCAGGTAGGCTAAGAGAGATCAGGGCAGTTTCAGTACTGGAATTCTAATCAATGCGGACAGATAATCTTAAATATGTTCTTATGCCTATCCTGACTTGTTCAATCCACAGATATTTCTGGCGCAATTACTGTGTATTATGTATCATGGAATTAATAGAAAGTCAACACAGCAGTGACCATGACAGATACGTTCCCTGCCCTCATGCAGCTTCTGTCCTAGTGAGGGAGTCAGACACATATATAAGTGCTGATTGCAATGGGTGCTTGAAGGGAGAATAGAAGGGAGAGAGAACAGCAGGGCTACAAACCAGGTTGTCATGAAAAGCAACTCTAAAGGGTCAGTGCTAGTCTGTGAGGTATTTACGTAAACCCTGTATGTGGATCCTCTGTAAGGAATTCAGATTTGCCATCCACTCCCACTTCTTCCCACTCTCTAAAATACCTTGTCCCCTTTCCTTCTGCCAGTGCTTTCCATTCTTCTCCACCATCTCCTCGCTCTCTGCCATTATCAATTCTCTCCTATTTTGAAATAAAACCATCACATTTGAATTCTTTTCTCCAGCTTTATTTATTTTATTTCCTCACCACCAAAATCCTCCCACAGTCCCCTCTTAACCCCTTGTTAACTTTGTTTCATTGAGATGTGTTTAAATGGGTTTTGGAGACAAAGATTTATGAAAAGGACTGATGCGCATGCATTTAAAGTTTTAATTCAGCCAAACTACTGACGTCTCTGTTTCAGGTACCATGCCATTTTCATTAAATTATAAGCTGCTCCATCTTAAAATAATAACTATGTGATAATGTCAACTACTCCGTTTCTCACAATATGTGGCAGCTGAGGACAGATTAAACTCTTCGAGGCTAAAATAAAGCTCTTCCCCAAAGAATTTTAAATCCTTAAGCTGAGACTTGATCAAGGTAGAACCACATACTGCCACATGACACAGTGTGGATATGGAATGGATTATTATAATAAGCAAATAAATAATAAATAATACCATGATGATGTTTTGTTTGGTGTTTAATCTCCCAGCAGGTGGGTGTAAATTGGTGGTGGTGGTTTAGTCGCCAAGTTGTATCTGATTCTTGTGATCCCATGGACTGTAGCCCTCCCGGCTCCTCTGTTCATGGGATTCTCCAGGCAAGAATACTGGAGTGGGTTGCCGTGTAAATTAGGTCTCATTAAAATAAATTTTCCAGTTTTGGTAGCTGTATGCCAAACTGCTGGAGAGTGAATCTGAGAGATTATTGCATAATCTCTCTCATCCAAGCGTCTCTGAGTCTCTTAGGAGCAGCTGACAATCACTCCTACGTGGATCTGCCTAGGATACACTGACCTCAGCCCTACCAGTGACATCAACCCACATTCCTTGGTCTCTAGAGCACCTGGCAACAGACACGAGCAAGATCATTAGCTGTTAGTTCTCTCTATTCCATCCAGGGTGGTGCCAGCATATTATTCTCTTTCAAAGTAGAAACGAGAATGCATCCTCGCTTCTAGTTCTCTCAAGGGAGTCCAATTGCTGTGCTTCTTGATAGCTCATCATGTTTTAAGAAATTAGTTAAAAGAAAAAAAAAGTCTTCCGGTTCTCACCCAACCCTTTGTCTTTGCAGATTGTGACTGGGAGAGTTCATATGCCCATCACCACAGTCTACTCAGAATCATTGTACCTTTCAGAACCCAGGCTTTATAGCTGAGTCTAGTTATTCATACTAGATTTGTTAGATTTTCTTAGAGTTAATTCCTATCCAAACACTTACTTTCTGTTTTAGTGAGAATGGTCTACATCATGCTACAACAAAGAACTCCAAAATCTCAGCTGCTTAAAACAATATAAATTTATTCCTCATTTATGCTGTGTATTCATCATAGATTAGAAGTGGAGGGGGGAGGGCGTTCTGCTCTTAGAGACACAGCTAAAGGGAAACTTCACCATATGGAAAGTTTCCAGTCATAGTGGCACAGGAGAGGGACACTACATACTGGTTCTTAGTGGTTTTCCCCTGAAAGTGCCATGCATCACTTCTGCTCAAGTTTCCTTGGCTATAGTCAAGGTGACCACAGCTGACTTCAAGGGACCAAGAAAATGCAAATCCTGCCTTATCCATGAAGGAGGAGAATTGGGAATATTGGTAAGTAGTGCTAGTGATGATCACACCTCCTTCCTTGAATTTTACATCTATAACCTTCTCCTCTCTCCCTGCCCATTCCTGCTGCTTATGATATAGCTCAATGTGTATGGCCTTCAAGCATGTAAATAGCTCAAAGTTCTTCCATATTTAAGTGAGTGGTTCTAGCTTAGGGTCTCTCTTGAATTGTTGGCTTGGACTTCAGTCATCCCAACGTCACTGCTTTTAAGGTCACTCATACAGTTGTCAGCTTAGTTCCCAGCCATGTGGGCCTCTCCATACGGCTGCATTTAATATGATAGCTTGCATCCTCCAGGCTAAGAGATCAAAGAGAAAGAGATATCTTAAAACAGGATGATGCTACGGTCTTTTAAATTTTATCTTGAAAGTGGCATGCCATCACCTTTTGGCCTATGGTGAACCCTGGTACAGTGTGGGACAAGAGACGCTACAAAGATGAGCATACAGGGCCGAGGGTAGTAATTGGGAACCACCTTGGAGTCTAGCTAGCACTGCCCTTTAAGAAGGTTCCTCAATTCCCATGTAAATCCATGGCTGCAATAAAGGCTTTCTGAATCCCAAGCAGTGTACCCAACATAGAGCAAATATAATTTACAATTTCCCTTTAGGACGTCACTTCATTTAGACTTTGTTGGTCTTCTTGTTGATCTTCTATCGTTGGTTTTCTTCTATGCAATTAAATGTTCTTGTATCTTAATTATTTTCTGTGTCCCATACCCGGCAAAGTATATTTACTCTTCTGTAGAACATTTGCTTTATTTATGTTCTAATTGCTGTTTTTAAGTCACTTATGTTTAGGTCGCAGTTGTACTTTAAATGTTAGCAGACATAATATATAGCAAATAAGAGCAAATAAAGACTTGATATTTTTCCTACTCCTTTCTATAGAAGGATAAGCTATGTGAGCTAAGCGTGACTTTAAATAGGATGCTGGGAGGAATTAGAAATTGTGGCACGGTCACAGAGACCCCACATTACAATCCATCCTTGTCAGCACTCTCATTCCACATACCAGCATTCCTTTCTGGTTAATGGAAAAATCGTTGAAAGATATTAGAGGGGAAATAAAATTGTGTAAGGGGTAGGAAGTTCATATTTGGAAGGAGGGATTATATATGGCTATTATAATAACAGATAGGGGAATGCATATGTGAATTTTTGTACACCCTTGGTTTTATTGAGCAAAAGTAGAGAGATTTATTTTCCTCTCTTTGTTAATTGTCGAACAGAAATAAACCCTACTGTGCAGGAGACTAGTCACTCTTCCTACTCTCTCCTGGTATTAAAAGAGTTTATTGAAATCCTCAAATGAGCTTCATACTGTGGTCCCAGTGATGTCTCTTGCATTACTTCAGTCAAACCGTGCAGTGTGACCAATGCAGACAGTCTGTTAGGAGCACAGGGATAGCTTGCCTTTTCTTCATTCTTTCTGCCTCTATTGTTTCTGTATTTTGGTTGCTTTTATCCTGCCATTTTGAATCTCTGATGCCCCAAATTATAGTATGCTCATTATATGCAAGGCTTCTCCTCCTACCCACCCCCTCTTTCTTCCCCCCAGCGACATCTCACTTCATTCCCAAGAAAAACATCACCCTCCTCTCTCAGCTCGCTGTGTTTACATTTCTCTGCTCTTTTCCTCTCTTCTTCTGGCATGCTGGTTTAATCAATTTTACCAAATGACTTTCCTGGCAGCCGTAAAAAGAAAACCCAGAGCCGGTTAATAGCAATCTGATACTGTACTTTTTGTCATTTCTCTGAAATGTATAGAAATGTTTGGTCATTGGATTGATTTTTAATGATGTAAATGATCAGATGTTTCAATGCTGCATTGCAGCAGGCCGATAATAAATAGGAAAGAGGAGGAGCTTGGGTGCTGGGTGCTCACTCAGTGCCACATAAATAATCCCCCCAAAGATCAGCCAAAAAAAACAGCATAAAAGATGTCTTTGCCAAATCGTTTATTAGCATTGTTAAATAAAAGACACCTAGCTCTTGTAATTTTGCATATGGAGGAACTGAAACAAGGTGTTTTGGATGAGGGTTTAGAAAATCATTGATGGGTTTAGCAATCAAACTGCAGCCTAATTCTGTGCATATCTGTTGGCATAAGCAGAGCATCAGTGAAATGCTTCCTAGTAGCATCTTGTCACCTCAGAGGTGGTGGGAAACATTGGTCATGTTTTATCTGAAAGGCCATAGAACTCTCAAACATATATGGAATCAGTAAATTGGGGGGAAAAAAAAGTCACTTGTTTTTTTCCCCCTCTGTAAGAAAAAAAAAAAAAGTATGTGGAAAAGAAACAATGAAATATTACGAGCACCTCATAAGGCTTCTTAACTAGCTGTGTAAGCTCCAGTGGCTTGCTTCACTAGTCTGGGCTTCGGTTTCCTCGCTGTAAAATGAACAAACCAGTAGTACTTTTCTGGATGATTAAATGGGGAACCACAAGTCAGGTGTTTAGCATTGTGTCCGGCACTTGCTAGTTATGCGGCTCATGATCATTTGTACTGCATCTATTGTCTCTATAATTGCCCTTCCCTACAATCCTATCCGGCCAGCTCTAAATCCACAGAACAAGGATACTCTCACCGTGCAGTAGGGAAAGTCCGTTTTGGAGTCCAGTTTCAGCTCAACCACTTACTTTCAGGGTCCATCCCCTCCTAGCCTCTTCAGCTTCCTCATCTATAAAGTGGGTGGTATTAATGCTGGCTTTATAGGGTTATTACAAATATTTAAAGAAACAACTTGTGTAAAACTCAGGGTACAAAACCTTTTCCCTTCAAAGGGACTCCAAAATGTTAGCTTTATCTCACCCTTCTCCCCTCATTTCCTGTGTTTCTAAATGGTGTGTGGAAGAAAGCTAATTTGTTTCTTATGCTAATGCTTCAATTAATATGATACTCTTTTGAGAAGCTCAGTTCAATTTACATAGCTGGGGGTATACAGATATACCTTACAGATACACCAGGCTGATTTGAGGCTGATAATGATGAATGAACTTTTATATGTTTTCTGTCTTTTCTCTTTCAGAAGGTAGGCACTGTTTCATTTTAAAGGCTGGGTCTTAGTTACCTTCAATAAAGTAGCCAAGTTGGGCTGCCCACTGGTCTAATGAGTTTCTGTTGGATTAGTTCCATTTAGTCTGTGTCATGGCCTGGGTCAGACAGCTCACTAATGGACACACTTAACGATGCCACTTTGGTCCAGATGGTGTGACTAAAGAGGCTCGATTTCACTGTTGGTAAAAGTGACCCAGAGGCACTCTTTGCTGATATTAGGGACATTGTCTTTGTATCCGAAATCACCATCTCTCTCTCCTCATCCCATATTGCAAGAAAATTAGATTCTACTAGAAAGAACAGGGCCCAAGAGCTGTAGTAACAGGAGTTTATTCCCTCATTTGAGAAATTTTGTGTTCCTAGGGTAAATGAGATCAATTTTGGCTTATAATGATAATACTCCCTATGTTTTTCAGATGTTGGAGAAAGAGTAGCAACAAAGCAAAGCTCCACATGTACCATGGAGGGGGGTGGGAGGGGAGACAAAAAAATAAGAAAAATATAAAACATAATTGAGTTTGATGGGTTGCTTTAATTTTCTTTAAATATGTTAAATCTTTAGAAATAAACTTGTAATCAAAAATTTAAATATATTTTACAAATGATTGAAAAGCTGAGTATCAATCAACTATATTGTAAAATATTTCAAAATTTTTAAATGGGTAGAAAAATCTGTTTGGATTGCCAATAATACATATTTACTTTTAGCCCTGAAAACAGCAAGTCACCTGCACATTTTATAAATCTATGTCGTTATCTTTACACATACTAAAAATACCTTGATAATTTGTTAGTGTTTTGTATTTGTTAGTGTACATTTGTAAGCATCTTCAGCCCTATTAAATGTTTGGAGGCTTGGGAGGTATTAGGGAGGAGGGAGAAAGGACAGCCTCACTAAGAACTCAGCATCTGGTCAGAGAGATAGAACCAGGATTCTTTTATTACTGCCAACAGTTCCCAAGGGAATATCCTGTATGTATGTGTGTGTACATGTGTGTATTTGCACTAGAGGAATCATTTTTGTAGGATAGACTCCTGCAAATCAGAGTTATGTGTATTTTACATTTAGAAAAGTTTACTAAATTGTACTCCAATGAAGTCTTTCCAATCTGTGTCTCCACCAGATGTTACAGGTGCACTTGTTCCCCCCGCTCTACCCACCACCGTCACTGGATATTTTTAGTCTTTTGTTTTTACCAGTGGGATAAGCAAAATGTCTCATGGTAGTTTGAGTTTATTTCTTTGGTTACCAGTGAGATAGAACATCTTCTTAAATTGTTATCGGCTATTTGTAGTTCTCCTTAGGTGACATTTATTTGCATCCGTTTCCATTTGTCTTTTGGGTTGTTGGTTTTATTCTAATTAATTTATAGACTCTCCATAAAGCACATAAAAAATTGTACCATGCCTATATCTGTAGCCCACTTTGCTACCTCTGCATTAATAATTGCTGGAAAAGCCTATGCAATTTAGCCTTTTCATATTTCTACACTACTGTTTTTCTTCTTTCCTAATTTAGCCTTCCCACCATTGCAGTCAGCGGGTTCGATGGCAAACATTTCAGGAGGGCAAGGGAAACAAATATATATTGCTTCCTTATATGTGCTAAGTTGTTAACCTCTACCGTCTATTGTGTGGTCAATGCACTATAGTAATCCCAAACAAGTCTAATAAATAGATAGCACTGTTTTTCTGATGTAGAAAAAAAAAAAAAAAAGGCTGATTCAGAAGGTTGAGAAGTGAGCCGAAGATGAAGGAAGTGATAAGAGACCTCAGGTCTGTCAGATAATACACAGACTCCTTCCACCAAACCATGCTTCCTTCAGAAGCACTTCTGTTAACCTAGTAGCACCAATTAGGTTGTTTACACTCAAGTCTCCAAGGATATATAGTGCAGAAAGAGGCAACATTAGGGCTTAGGTTTACCAGTCTCCAGCTTTGGTTGGGGACTAGAGGAGGGAGGAGGAGGCTAATGATAGGAAGGATATAGTCATCCTTGGGTTAACTTGGGTAAAGGGGGAAAACTGGAAAAATCCCAACAGTACTGAGGATAGGGTGCCCGAATCAGTGAGCTGGAGTTTGCAAACAAGAAAGGGTAGAGACTGTCCAAGTAGAAAGTGCATATACTTCAATGTTCATGAACTATCAAAGAATCAGCATCAACAGAGCAATGACAACAATGTGGACTGGAGAGCAGTTAGGATGGATGGTACCTCATTATGGAATGGCATTCAGATAGTAGAATTTAAAGAAAGAAAAAAAAAAAAGTAGAAGAAGCAGAACTTCATACTGCCTAAGTTCTCCCAGTAGGCAGTGTTTCAAATACTGGAGACCTACCTTTGCAGGAAGAGGATCAGTTATACTTGGCCTGTTTCAGTTCAGTTCAGTTCAGTCGCTCAGTCGTGTCCGACTCTTTGAGACTCGAAGAATTGCAGCAGCCAGGCCTCCCTGTCCATCACCAACTCCCGGAGTTCACTCAGACTCATGTCCATAGAGTCGGTGATGCCATCCAGCCATCTCATCCTCTGTCGTCCCCTTCTCCTCCTGCCCCCAATCCCTCCCAGCATCACGGTCTTTTCCAATGAGTCAACTCTTCGCATGAGGTGGCCAAAGTACTGGAGTTTCAACTTTAGCATCATTCCTTCCAAAGAACACCCAGGACTGATCTCCTTTAGAATGGACTGGTTGGATCTCCTTGCAGTCCAAGGCACTCTCAAGAGTCTTCTCCAACACCACTGTTCAAAAGCATCAATTCTTCGGCGCTCAGCCTTCTTCACAGTCCAACTCTCACATCCATACATGACCACTGGAAAATCCATAGCCTTGACTAGCCGGACCTTTGTTGGCAAAGTAATGTCTCTGCTTTTGAATATGCTATCTAGATTGGTCATAACTTTCCTTCCAAGGAGTAAGCGTCTTTTAATTTCCTGGCTGCAGTCACCATCTGCAGTGATTTTGGAGCCCCCCAAAAAATAAAGTCTGACACTGTTTCCACTGTTTCCCCATCTATTTCCCATGAAGTGATGGGACCGGATGCCATGATCTTCGTTTTCTGAATGTTGAGCTTTAAGCCAACTTTTTCACTCTCCTCTTTCACTTTCATCAAGAGGCTTTTTAGTTCCTTTTCACTTTCTGCCATAAGGGTGGTGTCATTTGCATATCTGAGGTTATTGATATTTCTCCGGGCAATCTTGATTCCAGCTTGTGCTTCTTCCAGCCCAGCGTTTCTCATGATGTACTCTGCATATAAGTTAAATAAGCAGGGTGACAATATACAGCCTTGACGTACTCCTTTTCCTATTTGGAACCAGTCTGTTGTTCCATGTCCAGTTCTAACTGTTGCTTCCTGACCTGCATACAGGTTTCTCAAGAGGCAGGTCAGGTGGTCTGGTATTCCCATCTCTTTCAGAATTTTCCACAGTTTATTTATCCAGAAGCAAAAATGTGAGTAGCAAGATTACTGGAAGTGTCTTCTTAGAGTATGAAAGACAACTATGATAGCTTAGGTTACTGGCTTTCAGTAAATTCCATCTGGTATTTTACAAATTAGCTCATTCTGCTATTTTTATGAATGTGTTAGTCTGCAAACATATCATTGTCACAAATTAGTCACCTAGTGTGTCTCTGAAAGTGATTTAATACAAGCACACCCACATCATAATATGGGATAGTAAACTAGGTCCTGGCTTGACCCTCTAAATGGAATTCAGCATAAAGTATGATTCACTTTGCAAGGGGATTTTGGCACACACACTACCTTCTGATTTCCTAAGATTAGAAATGTGATCACTAGAATGTGATCCTTGCCACGAGTATTGACAATACCATGTGATATTAAAAACCTCTTTAGTTTCCCCTATGAACCTCGAGAGATCCCAGCCTACTGATAAATGATGAATTTACAAATTTAGCATAGCTTTGTTTGTTTTTATTTGCATTGGTTGTCGCAGGTGTCATCACAACTGTTTCAGTTCAATAATAGCAATTGCAATTTTGAGAATTATCGTAAACATCTGATTTTGAAAGCATTTTTTTTTTCTTTTAGAAGGGAAGCAGATGAGTTTACCCACCAGCTATTTAGAAAGAAAAAAAAATATGTAGGAAAACATAAGCTTCCCTCACCTAACTTGATTACCTATTAAGAAGTGCCTTGGAATATAATCAGAAAACTCTCTCAGGGACGATGCCTTTGGTGCAAGCTTGGAGCTGCAAACTCAATGGCTTAATATAAACAAATAAGGAAGACGTAGGCTTCCCTGGTCGCTCAGATGGTAAATAATCTGCCTGCAATGCAGAAGACCCGGATTCAATCCCTGGATCTAGAAGATCCCCTGGAGAAGGAATGGCAACCCACTCCAGTATTCTTGCCTGGGAAATTCCACAGACAGAGGACACTGGGAGGCCACAGTCCATGGGGTCACAAAGAGTTGGACATAACTGAGTGATCAACACTTTCATTTTCATAACGGGAAGTTTTAAGATAGAGTGTTCCAGTGATTGTTTCTTGCTTTTTGTTTTTGTTATTTATTTGCTTGTTTGTTTTTCAGGGGGTAGTTGTTAAGAGGCTCAGGCACATCACCCAGATTTTGCTTGCCTTCTTACGATGTTGTCCTTTTGCTCAGACAGACTCTCCTCATTATTGCAAGATCATGGCCCCAGCCAGGCACAAGGTCCAGGGTCAGAAAACAAACCCTTTCTTCCTTTGTGCTTCTAACTTTTTATGATACGCTTCTCCCAGAAGACATTTCAGCCAACTTACCTTCATATCTCTTTGGTGAGGTTTGGTTTTAGGACATAAAGGAATTACTGGGATTAGACTATTCAGGATTTACGTCTGAACTGGGCAGGGAATCACTTTCTCTGAGTACTTAGCTGCCACAAAAAGTAAATTCTTGTGAAAACAGTTGGGTTTCTGCCAGCAAGGAAGAGGGAGGGTGGATGTTGAGTCTTTACCAACAATGGTAAAGGAACCATGGTGTTACAAACATGGTAATAAATGTTAAAAGTGAAGTTTCAACAAAGGCAGTGAGATACAATAAAAGCCACATTCCAAAGTGTGGTGTCTGTGCTAAGTTCCAAGTTTCAAAGTAGTTGGCCAAGAGTCAGTTTCATGACTTTGGGGCCTCTTATACCAGGGCCCTTAACTCAGATCAAGGCGATCACAGAGTTCAAAGAGGGGGGAAAGAAGAGTAACATATTAAAAGCAATTCATTTTTTATAGAAAGAGATAACTGGGTGGTGCTGTGAGCCTTACCGTCTCTTACCTCAAAGGGAGCTGTAGTCATCTCATTCACATCAAATGTGAAAAAATGTGAATGTGAATCCTCAAAACCAGAAAAAAAGGATTCAGTGGTGGGAATTTTTCCCATAGACTAGATGCACACCACACTTGAGAGAGAGCTGGCCTTGAACCATTTTATTTCCTTCCTTAGAGGACCACCTGGAAAAGGCACTTGAACTTCACATGAAGTGTTTGGCTTTGTAGAGATGGGACCCCTAGAAAACCATGGGCTTGGTGGAGGGGGATGATGAACCAGCAGCACTCTGAACACAAAGCTCTGCCTGGCTCATGAGAGTTGCAGCCAGAGGGGCCAGTGGGCACACAGCTAATGAATCCACAAAAGTGCCCAGGAGACAAGGAGGCAACATGCAACATCTGCCAGGTCCCCAGTGCAAAATACCATCTTATGAACATGCCAGGTCAAAAAAGACATCTTCCTTTCATCACCTCTCTCCATGCTCTGACCTCAGAGTAGTCAGTACCAACAGCTGGGAAGTCAGGATAGGATGGAAAGGGTAAGATAGACCCTGCCCTTGCCTCACTAACTTACCATGTTGCAAGCAGCTAGCCTGCAGTGAGCCCAGCTGGGACCTGGAAGAAGATGTGAGTTAAATCAAGTTTGGAGTTTCAGATTACAATTTGAAAGGCTCAATCTAATATCTGAGTAAAATCTGAGTTGATGGTTTAAAGAGAATATAAAGTTCTCTATTGCCTAAGAGTGCCCAGAAAAGTCACATGACTTTCCCCATATAAAATTTTAAGGGGTAGTAAGAAACCAAAACAAAATGGTTTTAATACACATCACATGCCCTTATTTTCAATAACTTTGTTATAATATCGATACTTTTAATTTTTTTAACATTCTTACAATACCACATCACATTTGTATCTCTAGTTGCATGTTTTTCCTTTCGATCATCCTCTAATATTTGAAAGGAAAATTATTTATACCTTCCAATGAATATTCTAATTTTTGAAACACCTATGCACCAGTAGAAGAATCTCAAAGTAGATCTTCATTAAAGATACAAGGCAGTAATTCACTGTGGAAAACAAGGGAAATAAGAAAGTTAGTGTTAAAGGTAGTGCCCTTCTGTCACAGTCCACTGATTTTCATTGGCCCTTGTTCCATTCACCCCTCTTCCTTTCAGACTCCTTAGGACTGGGAGTTTAGGATTGTCAGCTGCTCACAGAAGGTACTGCCCTTGAGGAGAGGTCATCAGGGATTCTTGTTTTTGTTTGTCAGTAGCTAAGTCATGTCTGACGCTTTGTGACTCCATGGACTGCAGCACACCAGACGTCCCTATCTTTCACCATCTCCCAGAGTTTGCTCAGGCTCAGGTTGATTAAGTGGGTGATTCCATCCAACCAGGGATCCTGCATTGTAACAATTTCTTGACCCTTCTCTTTCAAGAACAAAAGTGTTCCAACCCTAGATACACTATGGCAGCCTTATCCAAATGATCTGCCTCTAATTAATGGTTATTTGTTGGGCAGAAGAACAAAGGTGAGGAGTTTATATTTTCATTAACTTTGCTCCCGCTTCCAGTGCAACTTCCATTCTTTTAAAAAGAAAGCAGAAATTTAAAAAAGAAATCAAAGAAGCTTGCTGAGAGTCCTGGTAACAAAGGACCAGATCCTCATCTACCTGTTCCATCAACACCAGATCCTCATCTACCTGTTGCATCAACACCAGATCCTCATCTACCTGTTCCATCAACACCAGATCCTCATCTACCTGTTCCATCAACACCATATCCACATCTACCTGTTCCATCAACACCAGATCCTCATCTACCTGTTCCATCAACACCAGATCCACATCTACCTGTTCCATCAACACCAGATCCTCATCTACCTGTTCCATCAACACCAGATCCGCATCTACCTGTTCCATCAACACCAGATCCGCATCTACCTGTTCCATCAACAGTCTAAAGGGAAAGGGTCAATGAGACGAGAGGAGACATCCTCAAGGTTAACTTATTATTGGATCAGCTTTGCTACTATTTTGTGGAAAAATTTAAATTTCTTTTGTGTCTTCATCCATTTTATAAACAGTGAAACTAAGAACAACAGATGAAATCAGGTAATATTCCATGTTGAACTCGTCCCCACTCATGACATGTTTCCCATAGGGAAAAGTATAAGCTACATAGATAAGCAGTTGGATCACATATTAGTATTTTTCTTTTTAATTCAGTCATGGATGTGGTGTTTATGTTTGCCCATCTGAATCTGTTAAGTGAGCTGTATAGTCTGTAGGGATGTTTTTAGGGGTGGAGTGTGCCAAGAGAGGCAAGCTGGTTGATCGCTTCAGGTGCTCAGTGTTCTGGATTCTCCTCCAAGTGAGAGCTTTGACAAGCACAGCAGAGCAGAAGGTACTGAACTAGGTGAAGGAGGAGTTATCTGTCTATAGTAGGCAAGTAGGAGTTAATAATTAGCCTTGAATTTATTTTGCACTCAAGTGTAAAGAATGTTTTAATTAATTATATCAAAATGACTTTAAAATTATTATTCTAAAAGATTGAGTTCTGGTTTTAATATGTTTTAATATTTTGAAACTGTCAAGTGATTATTTTAAAATAATCATTTGAATGTTCTTTTTTCTCCCTAAAAAGGAATTTACCTTTCGAGTGCTAAATTTTCTTCCTCCATCAAGTTAATAAAAATCACACTATTTGCCCCCTTCATTATTCTCTCTCTCTCTCTCTGTCTTTTGCCTTCTATCTGAGACAAATTAACATTCACTGAAGAAAGTAATGAGAGGAGTTTAAGAAGAATAAGAAGCCAATATTTTGACTTAAAGTGTAATATATGTCAGTCATATGAAAAGGTTGCTCTCTCCAGAACCCCTATGCGTGGATGTAGATGTATATACAGTAAATGTTAATTATTCTGGGTGTGTTTTATGTAAGCCCCTTGATTGAGTAACCATCAATTCTATGTCAAGCTAATTCACTTCTGTATTCAATATTACAATATAGCATTAATTTTAAGTTGTTTTATTTTTGGAGGGAGGGAAAGGATTTATGAATAGCAACATAAAATTTCTTATATAGTGACTCATCTAGTCAAGATTTTGATTGCAAGGAAAAGAAACTAACTTAGACTGGGTTTTGTGAAAAAGGAAGAATATAGTTAATGTAAAGATACAAAAATCATAGAAACAAAGTGTAACTGGATCTTGTTGGATTTATAAAACTCTAGAATTAGGCAATTCTTCTTTGTGTGGCTATATAATCATTCATTTCTGTTTGTCTCTGTGTTTCAGCTCTTTGCCTGCTTCTCTATCTGTAATTACTGCAATTTTCTTAGTCATCACTTTGCACTTGATCCAAAATGGCTTCAGCCCCTAAGTCCACATGACACTTTGGTTCAAGCTCATCTGTAACTGATTAGATTCCCTCTGTTTTCTTATGAACATATGCATTTCAAATATGAATATTAATGTTTTCTATCAAGTGAATGAATCAGGTGCCAGTGGGTCACATTTTCATACCTATTGCAGTTGGATTTTACAAGAGTACTAAGGGTGTAGTCAGTTCAGTTCAGTTCAGTCGAGTCGCTCAGTCGTGTCCGACTCTTTGCGACCCCATGAATCGCAGCACGCCAGGCCTCCCTGTCCATCACCAACTCCCGGAGTTCACTCAGACTCACGTCCATCGAGTCAGTGATGCCATCCAGCCATCTCATCCTCTGTCCTCCCCTTCTCCTCCTGCCCCCAATCCCTCCCAGCATCAGAGTCTTTTCCAGTGAGTCAACTCTTCGCATGAGGTGGCCAAAGTACTGGAGTTTCAGCTTTAGCATCGTTCCTTCCAAAGAAAGCCCAGGACTGATCTCCTTTAGAATGGACTGGTTGGATCTCCTTGCAGTCCAAGGCACTCTCAAGAGTCTTCTCCAACACCACAGTTCAAAATCATCAATTCTTTGGTGCTCAGCCTTCTTCACAGTCCAACTCTCACATCCATACATGACTACTGGAAAAACCATAGCCTTGACTAGCTGGACCTTTATTGGCAAAGTAATGTCTCTGCTTTTGAATATGCTATCTAGGTTGGTCATAACTTTTCTTCCAAGGAGTAAGCGTCTTCTAATTTCATGGCTGTAGTCACCATCTGCAGTGATTTTGAAGCCCAGAAAAATAAAGTCTGACACTGTTTCCTATGTTTCTCCATCTATTTCCCATGAAGTGATGGGACCAGATGCCAAGATCTTAGTGTTCTGAATGTTGAGCTTTAAGCCAACTTTTTCACTTTCATCAAGAGGCTTTTTAGTTCCTCTTCACTTTCTACCATAAGGGTGGTGTTATCTGCATATCTGAGGTTATTGATATTTCTCCTGGCAATCTTGATTCCAGCTTGTGCTTCTTCCAGCCCAGCGTTTCTCATGATGTACTCTGCATAGAAGTTAAATAAGCAGGGTGACAATATACAGCCTTGAGGTACTCCTTTTCCTATTTGGAACCAGTCTGTTGTTCCATGTCCAGTTCTAACTGTTGCTTCCTGACCTGCATACAGGTTTCTCAAGAGGCAGGTCAGGTGGTCTGGTATTCCCATCTGTTTCAGAATGTTTCACAGTTTATTGTGATCCACACAGTCAAAGGCTTTGGCATAGTCAATAAGGAAGGCTCTTTAGAAATAACTGTCAGAAGACAAAAATAATCATGTTTGGTGTATTGATTGATTCATTTATGATAATCATTCACTCAACAAATATTTCATTGAGCACTTCTTATACACCGGACACTATTCTAGGCACTGAGAATACTGCAGAGACAAAAGAGACCAATGAAATCCCAGTGTCCTGATGGAATTTCTCTTATAATCTTTAACCCTTTATTTCAAATATAATTGGAAAAAAAATAGAATAGCAGTGTCCTCATGGGTAAATACAAGGTATTAAAATTAATAATACATGTTTATGTGTCTTTATGTATATATGTAATATGTACATTATAAATGTGCTAAATCGCTTCAGTTGTGTCCAGCTTTGTTAATTGGCTATGCTGTGCTGTGCTTAGTCAGTCAGTAGTGTCTGATGCTTTGTGACCCCATAGACTGTTACCGGCCAGGCTCCTCTGTCTGTGGGATTCTCCAGGCAAGAATACTGGAGTGTGTTGCCATGCCCTCCTCCAGGGGATCTACCTGATCCAGGGATCGAACACAAGTCTCCTGCAGCTCCTGTATTAAAGGCAGATTCTTTACCACTGAGCCACCGGGGAAGCCCTTAATTTGTAAATATAGTCATATTTGCTTTTACTTCGTTAACTGTCAGTGGTGTGTAAGTGGGAGTGTGTGTGTGTGTGTATTTATGCATTGGAAACAGTAATTGAGGTCTTTGGATTTTAAATGACATCTAATTTGGGAACTTTGATGTAGCCTCTTTTAACTTCCAATGAAAATGACTATGAAAATACGCCCTCCCAAAACTGCAATTAGAAAAGCACTTAAACCCAGGACCAATAGTGATTGATGCCAGAATATTAAAGAACCAATAAATTAGATTGAAAATATAAATAATAGATCGTCCATCTTATGTCATTCTACAAGTAGATAAAAATAATTTCTTGGATTTACCTGGACCGGGAACATATATAGTATATACTGTTACTATAGTAGATATGTAACTATCTTACGTTTTTTTACAAGAAGTGTACCAGCATACACAAAGTAAGAGCAGAATGACCAAGTTAGGAAATATACAAGTTTGCAAATACGTACATATTTGAGCTGGAGTAAACTAAGCGCATCCTGTTATCAAGATACGTACTCAGGTATGTCATTGTGTAAGTAGGCATAGTTCAGTGTCAGTGGGTCCAACTCTGAATCACCATTGCTTTTGGTTCCAGTTACAGTGTTTATATAAACATGAAAAATAAGAAATCAATTATTCTTTTCTTTTTTAAGGCTTGATACTGATTGAGCTAATAATGTTAGTGGAGTGTTTGAATTCTTGAATATATATTTTAATTCTCATTGTTCAGCTTTGAGGTTAGATATTTCAAATCAGAGATTTTGAAATTATTAGAAATGTGGTTTTGAAATTCCAATGTATCTATATTAACTATAAATGACTATCCTTCCTTAATAAGTACTATATATATTTTTCTCTTCATTGGTGTCTCAATTTTGATAATAATACCTGGAAATATTCTCATTAAGAAGATTAATCAACTCAGAAATATGTAAAGTAAAAGGTGAAAATCCTTTTTTAAAGAGGCTTACTTTTACTTCCTTATCTCAGAGGTAATTAGTTTACCAGTATTTGGTGTATATCCTTCTGGTTCTTTTCCTCTAATTGGCATAAATATATATATCTATATTCACATGTGGAGAAGGCAATGGCACCCCACTCCAGTACTCTTGCCTGGAAAATCCCATGGATGGAGGAGCCTGGTAGACTGCAGTCCATGGGGTCATGAAGAGTCAGACACACTAAGCGACTTTACTTTCACTTTTCACTTTCCTGCATTGGAGAAGGAAATGGCAACCCACTCCAGTGTTCTTGCCTGGAGAATCCCAGGGATGGCAGAGCCTGGTGGGCTGCCGTCTATGGGGTCGCACAGAGTCGGACACGACTGAAGTGACTTAGCAGCAGCATATTCACATGTACATTTAAATTCATATTAAGTAAATCATATTAAAAATATTACTCTGAAAGGTTGAGATTTTTTTTAAAAGCTTTTCACCTACCAATATTTCAGGTGTTTTTCCAAGTCATTCTTAGAAATCTATACTATCCCAGAAACATGGTATATTTTGAAGCTGGGCCTTAAGTATTATATGAGAAATATTTTTACTTCTTTAAATTTGATATGATACAAAGCTTTTAGAAAAGTTTAAGGTAGAAATGAGATATAATTACATTTCAGAAGGGACTTCCAATACTATCTCCTTGTAAATTGCAGACCAGGTGAAGAATATTCTATTACATTTTCTAAAGATTGAATATGTGCATAAGTTCGTCATGCTAAGTTGCTTCAGTAGTGTCCAACTGTTTGCAGTCTTGTGGATTGTAGCCCGCCAGACTCCTCTGTGCATGGGATTCTCCTGGCAAGAATACTGGAGTGGGCTGCCGTGCCTTCCTCTTCCCAATCCAGGGATTGAATCCACCTCTCTTATTGTCTACGGCATCAGCAGGCCATTTCTTTACCACTAGTGCCACCCAGGAAAAAGCTAAAAAGTATATGTGAGCAACATTTAAAGCGTTCTCTTCATGTTACAAAATATATTCTATAATTACCCCCAAATTTAAAAATTATAATAACCTGTAAATTTGCTGTTATTTCTATTACAATAAGGAAATTGAATCTCACAGACTTTTAGTGAGTTGTTAAAAATTACACAGAAGTGAAAGGCAGAAACTGAAATTAAGGGCTCACATCTTGAGACTCTAAGAGCAAATTCGACTTTTGCTCTTCAAAGTTGTTGTAGATTTTTTCCACATTTGATTTTTGAATAATAAATATTAATAGTAAGTCCTTTCTTTGTATCCTAAAATTAGTTATTCCAACACTTCTGCTTTCAAAAATATTAGAAGTAGAATTTAGCAAGCTTTCTAAATATCCCAATTATGAAATGTGTTTGATGATATAGAATTTTATCCTATGAATATGTTTAACATGTAAGATGGGAAAATTTAAGTTTAGGCTATATGATCCAAAGTAACTTGTTATATTAGTTAAATCATGAAAATTTCCATCAAAGCATCTCTTGGTTTTAGGTAATCAAAATAGGTGTTCCATGCATTTCTTTTACACTTTTCTGTTGGTGGTTGTAAGCTTGGTCATAAGAACATGTGGAAATTGAATGAACTAGCAACTTGCTGAAACATGACCCCATTCCCTGATTCTTAGCAGTTGAAACCATGTCTTCATGAAGTGCTCCTCTTATTTCACTTATAAAGGTGCTGAACAGTGTGCCTTCAGGCTTTGCTAGAACTTGCCAGAAATGAGAAGCCATCACTATCAACATGGTCATTAGTTAACATTTGTTGACTGAGTGCCAACAACGTTTTTGGTGTTACAAATACACAGAGAAAGACACTGTTCTTTTCCAGAGGGATTGGTTTTCTGTTGGGGGGGCGGGAGAGAGCATTTGGTCTGAATGTTCTTTTCCTACTGGGAGCTAAGGGTGGGAATGGGATGACTGGCAGTTGTCTTGGGTCTCATTCTACACACGGGGATGTCACTCTTACTTGCTTATTAATTGATAATATATATAATGAAGTGTTAGTCACTCAGTCATGTCCGACTCTTTGTGACCCTGTGGACTGGAGACTGCCAGGCTCCAGTCCATGGGATTTGCCAGGCAAGAATACTGGAGTGGGTTGCCAGGGGAACTTCCTGACCCAGGGATTGAACCTGGGTTCCCCACATTACAGGCTGACTCTTTTACCAATTGAGCCATCAGGGAAGCCCAATATATATAATACAAAGAACAAAACTGACTTCCCTGGTGGCTCAGAAAGGAAAGCATCCACCTGCAATGCAGAAGCCCTGGGATCAATGCCTGGATTGGGAAGACAACCCTGGAGAAGGCAATGGCTACCCACTCCAGTGTTCTTGCTGGTGAATTCCATGGACAGGGGAGCCCGATGGACTACAGTGTATGGGGTTGCAAAGAGTCAGACATGACTGAGTGACTAACACTGGCACTTTCATGCATACATACATAAGCATAAACAAAAAATATGCATACATTTCATTTTATTGGAAAAATTTAAGAATATATTGCTTTTTTGGCTTTTGGTGAAAAAGTCATATCCCCCAGAATATCTTCTGCATGGTCTATTTACTAAGATATACTCATACCCGTACTACTAATATAGAGAATGTGCTTAAAAAATTATGCAGAGGTGAGAGTCCCTTGGACAGCAAGGAGATCAAACCAGTCAATCCTAAAGGAAATCAATCCTGTATATTCATTGGGTTTTCCTTGTAACTACGCTGGTAAAGAATCCGCCTGCAATGGAGGAGACCCTGGTTTGATTCCTGGATCAGAAAGATCCCCTGGAGAAGGGATAGGCTTCCAGTATTCTTGGGCTTCCCTGGTGGTTCAGATGTTAAAGAATCCACCTGCAATGTGGGACACCTGCGTTCGATCCCTGAGTTGGGAAGATCCCCTGGAGAAGGAAATGGAAACCCACTCCAGTATTCTTGCCTGGAGAACAGAGGAGCCTGGTAGGCTGCAGTCCATGGGATCGCAAAGAGTCAGACACAACTGAACAACTTTCACTTCACTTCACTTCATAGTCACTGGAAGGACTGATGCCAAGCTGAAGCACCAGTACTTTGGCCACCTGATGCGAAGAGCCAACTCATCAGAAAAGACCCTGATGATGGAAAAGACTGAGGGCAGAAGAAAGGGCCAAGAGAAGATGAGATGGTTGGATGGCATCACCAACTCAATGGACATGAGTTTGAGCAAACTCTAGAATATGGTGAAGGCCAGGGAAGCCTGGCATGCTGCAGTCCATGGGGTCACAAAGAGTCAGACATGACCTGGCGGCTGAACAACAAATTTGTATATGTAAATATTTTTATACAAAAGTTATCAAGCCTGTCAAAAGAACAGGACGTTTCTCTACATTATCTGAACTGACAATTAGTATTCTTAAAAGATTAATTAAAGAGCACTTTTTAGACCCTTTTCTATATCTAAATCTAGAGGAGTTTTAACTTCATTTCACTAAAGTTATTTAAGAGGCAGTCACTGAGAGTAGCTGTTGGCTATAGCAAAATGTGATGGTGATAGAAAGACATACCTTAACACTTGAAATTAAAATTTCATTCTGAAAGTGAAACTCAGGGAAAATCAATGAGTTAAGTCATATCAGATAAGTGACCAAAGAGTTTAGGAAATAATGTTTGGACTAAGGGTGTGTCTTTATTATGCTTTGTTTATATTAGCATAAAGATATAACTTAATCACTTATATTAAACTCATTGTGAAATTGAAAAGGTTTGAAGAGAATGGAGTCTTGAGCCTGGCAATACAAAGATAAGATTTTGTTTGAAAAGTGTTAATTTTGTGTTTCTACTGTTAATGTTTTCGAGAACATTTTTTAAAGAACTCCCCTATTCACACCATACCTAGAAATAAAACAGGTAAAAGCAAAGGAACTCTGGATGAAACAGTACAAGTTACCTGGCCTTCACTTTGCCCTGAGTTGGCTCGAGGCAACTTTGCGAAACCACAAGACTCTTAGGAATTTAGTTTGAAAACTATCATCCTTGGAAGCATAACCCCTAGTCATGGCAGAAAGAGGCTTTAATTATAGGAAAAGAGCACTGGGACACTAACTAGTTAATTCTTCTGATTCTGAGTACAGTAAACAATCTCATGAAAATGTTACAGTATTCTGATTTGCTCAGGGTTTGTAGTTTATACTTTATCAGTAAAATAGCATCCTTTTTAAAATGTTAAAAATCCTTTTTAAAATAGCTTTTGAATTTAATCTCCTGTGAGGATAGTTAATGTCCAGCCTTGAAAGACCAGATATTCTCGTGCTTGTCTTGGTATTAAATTTTTAATAAGGAGATGATAACTAGCCTTTTGTCTTTAGGGCTGAGCCTACACCATGGCTATAGGAAGTTTGTGCCAATCTGCGTTACCTTGCTAGTATTAATTTGAGCTCTTTTATTGATTAAAATGGTGGAGCTGGGATCCACTATAAAATAGTATTTTATGCTTACTCCTCTACCTCTTAGAAGTTGTATGAAAAGATGATTACCTTTTAGTAGAAAAAACAGATTTGTATTGCCCCTCTCCATCAACATTACTCATCTTTCAGAACTTTTATTTCAAATTACAAATCTATTAGTTCTGCCTAAATGTTATTTCACGAAGACTACACATTTGTGAAATATTAAATACATTTTGTGAAGTATCAGTTTGTGAAATAGTGATCAAACTCTGAAGACCCTGTTTGTAATATACATGGGATAAAAATGCTAGACATCAGCTATTTCTATTCTCTAAGCAAGTCTATTTTTAATATATGTTTGTTGCCTGGAGTTTTCAAAATACTCAGTTTAAGATTGTTTATTAATGGGTAGTCCTTGGTTCCCTGAGCTGATAAATCATATTTTTTCTTTCTTATCCCTCAAGCAGAAATTTGGCTTTTCTACTATTTGTCATAGCTTCTCACTTTTGTGTTCTTTCATTCTAATGTGTTACCTTATTCTAGACAGATGTGTATTATAAAAATAGAAATAAAAAGCCAAGAAAATTTACCTAAAAATATTCAGTTGAAATCTCCCCTTGGTTTAAATATATTTTAAATTTACATTTCCTCTAGTAATCTGATGACTAAATTGCTTAGTTTTTTTTTTTTTAATTTTTAAAGTGATTTATTATTTGTCCACAAATGGAAACATAGCTAACAAGTACTGAATGTTAAACTGTGTGGTAATTGAGAGAGAGATATTTTGAGGTTATTTCATCCAATGGGTATCACTTTCACATACAAACAGAGTAGGGTAGAATGAACTTTGAAAAAAATGGAAATTTCAAATAAATGCCTATTACAAGGGAAAATAAATTTCTACATCATTTAAAAAGGTATTTATTTGCTACTTTCTATTGAGGCCTTTTTATATGTGTGAGGACTAAGTATTGGTTTTGTAGTAGGTTAATATCCATTATTCTATTATCACCATCCTCAAAGAACACTAACCTGTCAAATAATCATCAAATAATCTGAATTTTCTTCCAGATCTTCTACTAACATGATGTATGATGATGAACAAATGCTATCATTTTGGAGATTCAGCTCCAAAGCTGACATAATAAATGTTGTACTTTCCTCAGAATAATTCCATGAGGCTAAAATAGTACCTGTAAACATAAGTTTTTAGAAAACATTGCATTAATGCATGGTGGTATTCTTCTCTACAAAGGCACCAAGATACAGTGGTAATGAGTGCAGGCTTCGGAGGCAGACTTTCTTGATTCAGATTGTAACTCTTACTTGGCCTTGAGCAAACTGCTTACTATTAAGAGTGCCACTATTTCTTCTTCTGTAGAACAGGGCTAGTAATAGTCCATCCCTAATAGTGTTGTTGTGAGGATTAAATGAGATAATATTGTAAAGCACTTAGTACAGAGGCAGGGACATTGTAAGTGTTCCTTACTCTTAAAAAACAATATTTAAATATCTCATATAAATAACAAATTTTGAATTACTCAGCGATGCTTGGTTCAAACATTCAAAGCTTGTTAAAAACAATTCAGACTGAAATCTTCTGGTTCCCATCACAAATGGCATTGTGGAATTTATTCCCTTTAGAAAAAGGAGGTCGTGAGGATACAGCCTAGGCTACAGGAAATCCCAAGAAATATTCTCAAGTTTCTTTTCAGCTGTGGTACCATCTTTCTGAACCTACAAGTTCAAACTGCTTTTAAATAAATCACTCAATTCTTCCTCCTCCCAGTAGTACTTTCATCAGAATCATCGTTTGATCAAAATGAAAACTCCCCAAATCATGGCAGTTTTCAAGACTAAATTTCTTTATACCTGGTTTTAAATTTGTGGGCAATGCCACTGCCCCCCCTCCCCCAAGTCTCTGTAATGTTTTTTGCTATGACAGGGCCTCACTGGGGAAATCCTAACTGAAGATAATAGCCTGATGTATTAAATGTTGCCAGTATTCCATTAATATTAAGTAATTGCATAACAGCCTTTTTAAATACTAAGTTAAAAGTGATACATTAATATTGAGTACACTGCTACTGTAAAGTCCATTCTCCTCCTGATTTCCGAGTAACACCATTTAAGTGCCAACCTACTATTACAAGAGTTTACTATTTTATTCTTGCTCCAAAATGGCATCAACAGCGATGGGGTGCTTTCAGGGGATTGTTGAACAGAATTTTTGCAACAAAGAGGGAAGCTTGAGGAAATGCAGAACAGCTCCAGTAGGCATGGCAAGGCTTTATCTCAGCACTTCTCAAATCCACACACCCCCTAATCAAGCAAGCAGCTTTATGGCATGCGCAATTGCAAGTCAAGTCTAACCGACTTCCGCAGGACTGGCTTCCACAGGATTTCCTGTCCAAAAAAGACCGGTGGTCCCCTGTCGCTAAATGGTTACAGAACCATCAAGTTAGCCAGGCGCCCCCTCCCCAGCGTGTGTGTGTATTAAAAACAAGAGAGTCGAAGTGACCAAACCCTGTCATTTGCACATTCTCTCTGTGGACTTCTTTATTCCCTTTCTCTTCATTGGGTAAGAGAGGGGAAAAAAAAAAAAACACACCACCCAGCTGACAAAAAGCCTCCCTCCTTAGTATCTATTTGTTCAAGGTGTCTTTTCCCTGGGAGGTTATTTACAGGTTTCTCGCTGCTTAGCTGGTCTCACCTGGTGATCACGTACTGAAAGGAGAAATCTGCCCTTTCGGGGTGAGCTGTGCCTTTAACCCTTTTGGCCGGCTCTTCCTGGGAGGTGAGCGCGGCGCGCTGCAGTGTCTGGGAGCCCACCTAGAGGGCCCCCTTGACGCCAGCACATCCCCGGCCGGGCGGCAGCCTCTGCAGCCGAGCGGGCTGCTGCAGAGTTAATGTACAGTACCACGGAGCCTGCAAGTGTCCTGAGCTGTTCAGAGCCGGCTGGCGGGCACAGCCCGGGGCAGACGAGGCGGCTGCGACGATTCCAAAGGTTCTGCTGGAAATTCGGCGCTGGGGGACCCCAGTGGGAGCCTGTTGCCATTGTGTTTTAAAAGCATGCAAGGTCTGTATAGCTCGGGCGTGAGAATCTTTCAGAAGCTGTCAGAGCATCCGAGTAAATGACACCTACTGGGAAATTGAATTGGGGGTAAAAAAGAGAGAGAAGAGAGGAGAAAGACAGCGGGGGGGTTAGAAATTCTTAGACAACGTCTGAGTTGCAGCTGTGAAAATTCATTTTCTTTCCAAGACAAAATATGAAAAGCCCGCACATGGGTTTGATAACAACAAATTAGAGGGGTTTCTGCAGGGAGAGGATCAATAGCTTAGTCATTTGACTGAAAGAGAGCAGGCAGCCTTATTATGGGGCTTGGCAGCAGAAATGAATGTTCTCCTAACAGCACCTTCTGAAGTCATGATGGGAGCTCCTGATGATCCTTGCCTTCCTACTTTTGCAGTTGAAAACCAGCCATTCTGAGAGGGGGAGAGAAGTTGGCTTTTGGTTATACATGGTTGCTAGCCCCTCTGCCCAGGTCTTTGTCCGACACGTCTCAGAAGGCAGCACTGCGTTAAAGTGACCACACATGAATATGTGCCTCAGAAAGAAGAAAAAGCAATATTCATTTCTAAAGGACAGCATGGCCAAGCAACCTGAAGTTTTCCATTTCCCTTCTAACACTTCTTTAACAAGGATAACAAGAAACTGTCTTTTGACTCCTTTTTTCCCACATTCCAGAGTCCTTCCTGCAAAGATGCATTAATTCCACTCCAGGCACTTGGATTTTACTGGGACAATATTTGCCACCATTTAGGATTAGCGATTGAACTGGTTATTTTAGTAAGTTGACTAAACTACTGGAACCTAAATGGGTGGACCCATGCCTGCAGTGCTCTGTGATGTTCCTTTCTTCAAACCCTGGAAGGGCTTTTGTTGTTGCTCTTTGTTTTTTGGGGGGGATTTTTTTGGAATTCAATACTTGTTGCAATAATTGCCCATGATAGCTGCTCAAACAGGAGAGTTGGAATTCATCTTTGAAAATCACTACATGTAACATACAAGACAAGGAAAATATTAATGACGGAAGATCTGCCAACATGATGCATGTGAACAATTTCCCCTTTAGAAGGCATTCCTGGATATGGTGAGTAATCAATATCCCCTTCAGTTGGTAATACTCAGAATTATAAAATTCCATGACAGGTACCAGAGGTGGATTTGTCTTGAACAAGAATATCAGTCTCACATGAGGATGAAAAGTAAAACATGTTTAAAAACAAATATTTCTGAGAAAGTATTGGTTATGCAATAACAAATTACTTGTTAATATAAAAGCATTCCAAATAAGTCAGGTATGAGGACATTGACAAGTGCTGAAATTTCATAGAGAGACCAAAAAAAAAAAAAAAAGCCACAACAACTTTGAGAATGGCAACTATTTAATTAATAAGTAAAAGGAAAAAGGAAGTTTAGGATTTGGTATTTACACTTTTGTCTTTTTTTTTAATTTGAAAATTCCCTGGGGAAGGACACACACAGGCATCTCATGTCAATTTGCTTGGTGTTAGGTCTTTGAAAATTTCCAAAAGAAGGTTTAAGGGAAAACTTAGAATGCTGACTCAATTTTAAAATGATGTTAAGATATGTTGGTGCCTGAGATTTAAGGAATATTTTAACTATTCAAGAAATATTTCTACCAGAATGAGCCAATTTCATAGAATTCTAACAGATGAATCATGAGATGCTCGGACTCTCATGGAACTTGCTTAGTGCAATGATATTTGGTCATGTATTCATGACCAATTCAACGTAATGAATTAAGGTCCATGGGCATGTGACATCATGTACCATTTCTTGTTAGAGTTTATGATTAAACGTTTCTAGGAACTAGTTGCTGAGGGTAGTATAAGGGCAAAGCTCACTATTTAAAAATTGCTTGTTTTCACCACACCTTTAGGGTTGACTGGATTCAATTTCTCATAGCAGAGACTTTGTGAATGTATGGTAAAGGTACATTTTCAGGTTTTGTGGCTTACTAATATAGTTTGGTTTGCATACTGCAATGTATCTCATTTTGAAAGTATATTTCTCGGGTATATTTTCTGGCTGGCCTTAGAATAAGTGATATTCATCAAAATACAGGTTTCTGAGGGTTTTCTAGTTACTTTTATGACAGTGTCTCAAATGAAAGCATCTTGATATTTTGAAACTCCACCAAAATCCCCTACTGGTTTATTACAGACGTTTCAGCTTGTTAGCTGAAAATCAGTTACAGAGAAGGGTGAGTGACATCCTCTGTCACTGGGCAGGACTCATTTTCTGTCAGTATCAGATGGATCCAGAATCGACACTGTGGCGTATCTTCCTTCTCTGCCATCCGGAGCCACTGTCCCAGGCCGTAATGTGCTGGGAAGGAGCCTGGGTGACATGCCTGCAAACCTCAGTGGCCCACTTCCAAGTGCATCATCAGAGTTCCCAACTCGGGAGCTTCGGTGCTTTCCCCTTGCTTGTCCTGATGGTGAGGGTCGGACACAGCAATGAGGTCTTTGTCATTCTTACCAGTACAGTCAGATAGGTAGTCTTAAACCCTAAGATTGAAAGGGTCCTGGAAACAATCCCTGGCACGTAGTAGGCATTTGTCAGATATTTTTTCAACAATTCCTTATGCCTTCCTTCCGGGTTAATTTTGTACCTATTAGGATTCGTTTAGGGGAAAATAAAATTAGCATTCTCATTTCTATAAAGTGTACTTTGCTGTAAAGCAAGTTTTTGTTCTGCCTAAGCTTTGCTGTTTGGGTCTGTTTGTTTATGTTGTAATAGGAAGGATGCAATTTACTCTTTGAATGCCTCACATTATAACCACCTTTTATTTTATTTTATTGTTGCTGCATTTACCTCACCTCTGCTTTTGACTGGAAAGAATCGAACTATTCAACCCTGTAGGTTTTGAAAGAATGCAAATGTGCTTATTCATGCTCCTATAAACCTGTAACATATATGTTTGAAAACTGAATGCAGAAGTTGAGAGCCTTGGTGGTTTTCTTTTGTGCCTGAAGCTAGGTAACCCTTCATACATTTCACTGCATGACATGCCAATTTGTTAATGTCGTGGCCAAACAGAGCCACTGTGGAGTGTTAGTGTTCTGTGTACCTATTTTTGCTTGGGCCCTTTAGAAGGATTCATTAATAAGATATTGAACTCAAAGGAAGAAGGTGGTGACTTTTTCCAGGTGACCAAATTAATGGTGTGCTTGGTCTCAACTTCCCCAGTTGTTTCTTTCTTATTTATAACCTCACCTCTTAATACCATGGTAAGAGATTTCTAGGTTTCTAGGATTCTAGGTTTCTTGACAGAAAACCTTCTTTCTCTTTGTCCTGCTGTAAGAGTCCTGTTGGATTGAATTCTATGCTCATGAATGGTCCTGCTAAGAAGAAAGGATTTGCCAAGTTGTTCTGCTTTGCATCTCCAAATCTTTTTCCTCATTCTCCTACGCAGGTCTTTTTTTTTTTCCCCCCACAAAGAGGGCAGATCAGAAGTTGGCAACAGCTTAATGCCTGGGAATAATAAACATTTTAAAGGAGATGTGTGCCTTGGGTTTCACAATCTAATCTCTATGAAGGCTCTAAACCCTTTGGATGGGCAGGGTATAGAGATGCACACTTATTTCTCTTCTACTTTTTGAAGGAGCAAGGAGGGAAATTTGAGATGAAGGAGGTCTAAGAGGAGTCTTCAAAAGTTCATCAGAGGTAATGGTTCCAGTAGAAGCCTAGTGTAGAGTTCCTTCTCGGATTCTCATCCTCCTGCCCCGGGGCTGGTATGTTGATGGTTGAGCAATAGTATGACAAATTCTTAGTTTATTGGTGACAAGTTAAAGTTAATAAGTGGTCTTACTACTTGTCTTAATAGAACACTACCCTTTGAGAGCTAAAAGAGTGGTAAGAAGAATGTGCTTTCCCTGTTTAAATCTGCATTAGAAAAACTTGCTGGAGGATTTTATTGCTAAGGCTTCTTTCCATTACACTTTTCAACCTTTTTAGTGCCAAACCAAACAAAGATAAGGGTTCATCTCACTCTGTAAATACGTACTATATAGTTAGCCCTTATTTTTTTATTCTGGCTAGTTGTGAGAATATAGTGGTAGCCTAACAATTCAGAAATGGGCCTTCTTGCATAGCTGAAAGAAGAGAAATGTCAGTCAGCTTTCTAGGAATTTAAATTTCATCTTGTAGCAACAAAGAGGACTTTTGAGAAACACCAGGCACAGAACCATTATGCAGGGGTCCAGTAAGAGGGACGTAACATGGTGTGCCTAGCATGTGCTTGTAGCTTTTTGCTTTATTTAAAAATACATAACAAATTTGCATAATCTGATTTATAAATGCTCTGGAATTTCATGCCAGAAATGCCAGGCCCATCTTGCATGCAATTGAATTTTACATATATAACAATTAGGAGGGCATTTTATTGAAATACCTTGGCATCCTTCTTATGATGAACTCAGAAGACTCAGAAGACAGAGGGAGGTATAAGCCAAGGGCCCCTGCCAGGGAAGGTGGTTCCGTACTGCTCTGTGGGCTCCTTTGAGGAAGCCTTGGGAAATTTGGGACCAGTGACTGTGGATGGTGGGTGACTAATTGAGGTTTAGGATTTTGTTTTTTAAAGTCCACACATTTAAGTATTTTTACCAAACTCTCTTTATGATGTCGAGACCTCACTTTGATCAAGAGGCAACATGGGGTGATTATAGCACTTTGACTCAACCCTGAGGCTTATTTTTCCTTTTTTAGGCCCTCACATCCTTTCATTGGACTTGCCCTTTCCGGGTTCCTAGTAAGATTTAATCTAGTGGGACACGATTTGGTTGTTCCTCAGTAAAGCAAACGTTCACCTCACATACTAACTCATTTTATTTTGTTTTCTTTGACTTAATTCATTTACTGAATGAAGCAAGATATAAATCAATATATCCATAATAGTGTGTGCATTTATGTATATATGCATATATATGTGTATATATAAAATTTCAACAGTAAATTCAATGTGTAAATAATCAGAGAAAGGCAAGATCGCCTGCTTCTTAATGAAAGTATGGTCCTTCTTATCTAGACTGTTAAAATCATATCTTTGAAGTTTTTCTTCTCTTCATATGTCAAAACTATAGAAACTCAACCCAGAATTGCGTTTCCTAGAGTTTAGGTTTTACTCACCACATGTAACAGTCTCACTTGTCTTATGAGAGTTTTAGTGGGTGGGAGCAACATTGTGTTTGATGACTGTATGCTTTGAAGGACAAAATGGATTAAGTCTGCAAGATAACAGAGCTCTGCTCATTTTAGTCAACGTAAAATTCTGCCAGTGTCTGCTTGTCTTCTAATGAGATTTCAGGTCATGGCTGACCTTGCTTTAGTAGCATCTCTTCCTCTGAGTGACAGAACTACCCAGAAATTCCAGAATCCACACACAATTTGTTTGTGAGCACTTGTGACCAGTAAAGTTTAGCTCTAGCTTGTAATTATACAAACTCATCCTGTTCACAAATCCCTGGGGCTCAGTGGTAAAGTCAGCCATTGTTTAAGGCATAAGTTCGTGTTGAGATACAACATAGCAAAGATTTTCCTTTAGATGAAGTACTGATCCCATTAAACATCTAATTTTTTCTCTTGGCTTTCTGTTTTACTCTCTTTTAGTGCCTTTAGCTTATGGTCTTCTTAATTTCTGTTAGTAATACCTTCTAATTTAAACATGCAAATGAAAATTCATTCTTGAAAATTTTGTAAAAATTTGATTAAGCAATGGTGTGATAGAGGAGAAAAGTTGCCATTAGCAGTTTCAGTGTGCCCACAACTTAGGACAATGAAACATAATTTTCAATTGCAACAGACTTTCCGC
The DNA here is from genome assembly GCF_002263795.3 of Bos taurus. NCBI lineage: Eukaryota > Metazoa > Chordata > Mammalia > Artiodactyla > Bovidae > Bos > Bos taurus. Next base: position 19,705,099 of record NC_037347.1, read on the forward strand.
TGTGGAAAATCCCATGGACGGAGGAGCCTGGTGGGCTGCAGTCCATGGGGTCGCTAGGAGTCTGACACGACTGAGGGACTTCACTTTCACTTTTCACTTTCATGCATTGAAGGAGGAAATGGCAACCCACTCCAGTGTTCTTGCCTGGAGAATCCCAGGGATGGGGGAGCCTGGTGGGTTGCCGTCTGTGGGGACACGACTGAAGTGACTTAGCAGCAGCAGCAGCAGCAACATAATTTGTGTACTTTACACGCTGACAGGTTACCTCCTCACTGGGCTGAGTGGGTGGCCCAAGACAGGGAGCAGTCAGACAATGCCTACATAAGAAAAAAGGGAGAAAGTGTTCTCCATCACGTGAAAATGCTTAGCTATGGATTTGGGATGTTTTGTTTCTATTAAATTGTTCACTTTCCACCCCTTTGTTTCTGCACTCACTTTAGCTGACTGTTACTGAGTTACTCCCACTAATGCTACCGTATTCAGGTTCCAAGAAAAACAGCAAGGAAGGGAAAAAGGAAAACAGTTTAGAATTCCAAGAGGGAGATCCCAAGGAGGGAACTTAACAACCAGTTTCCCACTTGCCTCAGGCTAGCAGTTTCTTTCTTTCTTTCTTTTTTGAACAATAGTCACACTTCCTCTCTTCCTCTCCTCCTTCAATCACACTCCACAGATATTTGTGCTCATAGATACCCTAACTATAGAGTCATTCTGCCTTTTTTTTTTTTTTTTTTTACAATAGCTCCAAAATATCACCAGGCCAAAGTTAATTTCTATAACTATTTACCACTCAGTGGACTGTTAGATGGGCTTCCCAGAAGGCACTAGTGGTAAAGAACCCACCTGCCACTTCAGGAGACTCAAGAGAAGCAGGTTAGATCCCTGGGTCAGAAAGATCCCCCGAAGGAGGGCACAGCAACACACTCCGGTATTCTTGCCTTGAGAATTCCATGGACAGAGGAGCCTGGAGGCATATAGTCCATAGGGTCACAAAGAGTTGGGCACAGCTGAAGCAACTGAGCGTGTACTCAGGCACGTGCGCTCAACTAGAATGGTGTTTCTAGTTGTTACAGAAGTACCAGCCTATAAACATTCCCAAGGATATATATTTCACCTGGAAACTATACTGTGTAAAGTTTGAGGATAAATGTTTGGTTTCAAAGATGGATCATCCAGATTCTATATGGTAGATTATTGGCTGGGGAAAGATAGTAAAAAACCAAACCTTTCCAGGTTTCTAACGCTGGTGTTGCCGCTTTGTGTGACCTTGTGAAAGCTCTCAGAGCTCTTCACCACCTGTTGAAAACAATTCAGTGGCTATTTACCAGCTTCATTTTGAAGAGTAGGCCATTAAAGGAACTTTCATAGCACATTGGTAAAAATAATTTATTAGACTGTTAAACAATGACACGCTAAAGTCTCTTGGGTGAATTTGTTAGCTATACATAACAAATATAACCACTAAACATTTCATGGATGAGATCAGCACTGTTTGAACCCAGGCCACATGTTTTCACATAAATTATATCCGTTAATGGCAACGGTAACTTTCAGAGGTGGGTCTTATTTGAACCCCTGTTGGCAGATGAGGAAAGTAAGGCCCGCAGAGGGGAAAGAACTTGCTCCAAGTCACATGTCTATTGCTTAGGGAAGCTGACCCACTGAAAAACAGTTTCGGCCTCATTTGAAAACCCAGTGTCTTTTGATTGACCATATTGTTCTGTGGCAGACGCCTGTCTGTGGACCTTTTGGAAAATAGCTTAGCGATATCACCAGAGAAAATAAGCAGATTCCCTGTTAGTTAGCAAGCTGGGGAAGTACACTGAGTGCCCAGTGAATATCAAAGACCTTTCTCTGAGAAACCCTTCCTATTCATGTTCAGACTATGACCTGTACTTCAGCCATGTCAGCAGATCTTTTTGTGTTTTCTCAAAATTTTACAAGGAATTTGAAGTGACCCTTGTTCCCAGGGCCACTCTTGTCCTATGGGATTTTTTTTCTGTGAGTTAGGGAAAGGTGCTTCTCTGGGCAGGTGTATTAGGAGAGGTGCCCCACACATCACATATTAGGCAGGTGAATTAGAACTGCAGACTGTGGAACTTGGTGAATGGATAGAGCTTCTGTGCAAAGCCACAGGCAGCCCTTCCTTTGCCCATGGCACAGCTCTGGCCCTCCTTTGACCTGAGTTACACCACTACCTCAAAAGCAGATGTGCCAATCAGATGAGAGTACTTTGCTGCCAATAAAAATCATACAAGCTTTGGGTTTTGCTTCCATCATTATTACTTTCTTTGACATATTCTAATTACAGGTCTTTAGGAAAAAAATTTTTTTGCACAGGTAAAAAATATTAACATTTTCTACAATCAGAGCTAGTGCAAAACAGCCAAAGAAACATTTTAATCACAATATAGCTGTTGAAATGCCATTCTTAGTGAATTGGATTAGAACACGTGGATTAGAACATGCTGATCTATTTGCACACAGGGGATGCCCAGATAAATATGATAACAGTTCTGCCCTGAAGATACTCACAGACGAGTGAGGAGAACATCCGCAGAAACAAATGATTGCAGAATGGTGGGGAGCACGTTAATACAGGAATGTACAGAATATTATGGGAGTTTAAAGGAAGAAACACCTTAACTGGCTGGTCTACTTTTGAAAAGTCTAGAAATGAGGGACTCAAAGTATGTCTGATGGCTTCAAGAGTTAGTAGTTATTGGCAACACCTTGGAGAGTAGTTTAAGTTGGGGAGCGTTCTAGTTCAGGGGGTTATAAAAGCGCAGAAAAGTAGTGCAGACTACTTTCAAAATTTTGGACAAGAAAGACACAAAAATGGGGAGAGAGAAGGGAAGGGAGGAAACCCAGCAGTTAGTGAAGAACACCAAATAATTTTAAGCATCAGGGAGTGTACCCCAAAGGAAGTAGCTAGAGATAGGATTTGAAGACTGCATGAAGGACATTGCTTCCCCCAAGTAAGGAGGGGGGTGAAGGAGGATGGAGCCAATCTTGTAGAGATTAGGAAGTTAGAAGGGGAACACAAGGCGGTTTGGTCTCATGCCTTCTGTTTTCTTTGGGAGGCAGAGTTCAAGATCAGGATAAGATCTCAGAGGAGGGCCTTGAAAAGGGAGGTGAAAGAGCTGAGTCAAGTTACTGGACAGTTTCTGTGGGAATTGGAAAGGCTTCTGAAGGTGGAAGTATCCGAGTGTCCGGTGAATTGGAAAGAGTTGATGATGCTAAATGAATATGTGGAGTCGATGAAGGATGTTTTACTCTGCTTTGAAAATTACTCACATAAAGTATTATGTTAAGAAAAGGGACAGCTGTGTGACAGAAATGAAGCAATCCTTAATTACTAAATTAGAAACTGTTTTGTAATTAGCATTTCTCCTGTTGACTGTGTTTTGGGAATTCCAGAGACTGCGGAACTGACTTTATCATTGTTGTCTTTGCCTTGGTGGTGGTGGAAGCTGTGTTATGAACATGTTAACTAGACTGTAGTTCCAGTTTCATGACCTGATTTAGGACTGTGAGATTTTCTGAGCTACCTGGAAATAACTGTGGGGTGACAAACAGAAGTTCTAAGATTTGCACCTTGAATTTTATCTTCAAATGAATCAGAATCACAGTGGGAAGAAAAGGCAAAATGATTCAACTTTGCTCACTTTTTACTAGGAGCCTACCTGTCTGTGGTTTATGTTGTAATGTCACACATCCATACAGATGCAGCCTGCTTTTACAAAGATTTCTTCAAAATCCTTCTGAAGTTGACTTGAAAGTGTCACCAGTCTCTGAGAAGCTTACTGAAAGCAACAAAACATCATATGACTTTAGCCAGAACCAGTATAGCCTACTTTAAATATTTATAAGTTTAAATTCTCTTTTATGTTTCCATGAGGTATGGGGAGGGGGGGAATGACAAATATAAGATGTAAATTGAGGGAACATTTTAAGTAATCTTATAATATATTTAGATCATAATTATAAACCCTATCATGTACGATGCGTTTGGGAGATGTTATGAATTCCTTTTATCTCTTCTCATTACTAGAACTTTCTCCCAGCTTAGCAGAATTTCTTCTTTAATATCCTTGGTTTCCAGTGCTCACAAATATTTTGTATAGGGCTTTTTTGTGGGTATTTTGCTTCAGCTCCAAAGCTCTAAATAAGGTCCTGAGCAGTCCTAGTCACTTATAAGGAAACTTCATTATGCCCTCCCTTTTAGTTCATGTTTTTCTTAAATCTGAAGATGAGGGCATTGAACTGAATACACATAAAAAATACCTACTGTTCTAAAAATTGCCTGATCAGTTTACTCATTTCTGGCTTGTATAACTGTCCTTCAGTTAAATGGAATACTGTGAAATATGCATTGATCCATAAGCTACTCTAGGGCTGAAGTCTGATGTTTTTCTCAAAAAAAAAAAAAAAAAGCCCCTCCTGCGGAAAATCCTTAGTCTCTCAGCCTTAGGTATTTGGCTTAATTCCTTCTATATGAAACTTTTAAATAGCAGCCTTGTTCATGGGTAAGATGGCAACTTTATGTTTATTAGTGCTGATATCACCAGTAATTAGCCACTCTGTGCAACATGAGGAACTTGCTCACCCAGGGATGGAAAACATGGCCTCTGTAGTGAAAGCACAGGCTCTTACCTACTGGGCAACGGGGGAAGTCCAGATCACCAGTAATTGAGAAAATATGTCTTATGTACCATTTTTGTGTCCATTATATTTCCAACTCTTCTCTTGGTTGATGTTCTCAAGCTTATCCTTGTTCATCCAGCGTCCGTCTAGTCTAAGAAATAACATGGAGTGAAGTTCTCAGTATCAGATACGTAGTTTTGAGTTTCTTTGTGTATGAGTGCTTACTTAGTGCATTTAAAACAGATTGGCAATGTGATGGAGCAGCTGTTGATGCTTTAGAGAAGAAACTTTGGCAAGTTGATAGCGGGCAAACTGGTAAGACCCCAGGGTCACCAAGAGTAGTAGAAGAGACCTCTTATACATCATGAAGTATGGCATCGGAGTCTTGGGAATTGAGTTCTAAAAGAAAAAAAAAAAAAAAAACAATTGGAAAAAAATCACATTTTCTAGAAAGTAATCCAGGCAAGTTTAGTTTTGAGAAAGTAAAATGTTCTGGTGGATCAGGATGTCACCATTTTAAAGACGGATAACATTTGGCCAGGCCTTCCTGCAAATCTTGCTTCCAGGACCTTTCTGTGACCAAGCTAACCTGTGAGACTTCATGGTAACAGATCACGTCCCCTTCTCTTCATGATAGTAGCCATCTGTTCTTTCTATCCTGAGCTCTGGCACAGTACTACCACCCACAGGTGAAAGTGAAAGTTGCTCAGTCGTGTCTGACTCTTTGCGACCCCATGAACTATATAGTCCATGGAATTCTCCAGGACAGGATACTGGAGTGGGTAGCCTTTCACTTCTCCAGGGGATCTTCCCAACCCAGGGATCAAACCCAGGTCTCCCATGTTGCAGGCGGATTCTTTACTAGCTGAGCTGCAAGGGAAGCCCAAGAATACTGGAGCGGGTAACCTATCCTTTCTCCAGCAGATCTTCCCGACCCAGGAACCAAACTGGGGTCTCCTGCGTTGCAGGCAGATGGTACTCTATAAAGTTTTCCTCAACTAATGAATGTATGCAAAGAAAAGGATGAACAAAAAATTATATAGTTGGGAGTTATTTGATTAAGTAACCTGCTTTGTTTAAATGATGTTACTGTGCCATGTGTTGAGATGAAGCAAGGGAACTTATGCTATTAAAATAATAAATATAATACATAATAAATATTTGAGATGTTAATGCCAGGTATAGATTAAACTTTTTATATACAGTGTCTCATTTAATCCTCCCCCAAATCCATGACAAGGGTATGTTACCTACTTCCCAAGGTGTGTAACCTTGGGTAAATTATCTAACCTCTTTTTGTGTTTCAGTTTTCCTCCTTGTGAAGTGGGTTTAATAAATGGTGCTCACTTCTTTGGGTGACCTGAAGATTAAATGAGAGCACTTGCCACCCAATAAGGAACCAGTGAATTCTGGCTTTACTGTGCAGATCAGGAGAGTAGGCTGTGAAAGGCTAACCAGGTTGCCTAAGGAAACCTGCTTGTTTCGCGGCAGGCCTCTTTTAACCTAGGTCTTCTCCGTTCTCGGTTGTTTGGAGGACTGGCTGCCTGCTTCCTGTGTATCATATATTTGAAACCCTTCAGCTTGTGCTAGAAAAACATCTTGGGCTGAGTTTGAATTATGGGGAATAATGCATTTCTCCTCGTCTCTCTAACCTCAATAAAAATCACCTACCCTTAGAAAACTTCTAGAAATTTCCATAAAAATTGTCATCTTGAACATAAATACTTCCCACGCACCTTGGTTTCTGATACTCAAGAGAGTTTAACCACGTCTACAGAGGCAGCCATCCTGCTGAACCGTGTTTATCTACACAATCCAAATGCCGTTCTTCCAAATCAACTCCTTATCTAAGGTACTCATTATTTCTTTAAAACCAGTAACCAGTTTATTCAATTTATGGACAGGAATCTTTCTTTCCTTGAAGATGTCTATGTTTTCTCTTTCTGGGAAGACAATACTGTGTAAATTAATCTGTAGCTGGTCCATATCTTTATTTATATGTCCATTTCTTCACTAATAATATTTATATTACTTTTTAATTATTTTTTTGCAGTACATGACACAGTTCTCAGACATAACCAAGCCTCCATGTATGGGTCTTCTCTCCTCTTTTCATACATCTTACACTCTCAAGCTAGGCTCCAAAATAGTCCTCTCCTCCATGCCTCTTCTTTTGCCTGGAAAATGTATTGACTCTGTATTGTATACCATAAAGGCTTGCCAGGTGACACAGTGGTAAAGAATCTGCCTGCAATGCAGGAGGCACAAGAAATGCAGGTTTGATTCCTGGGTCTGGAAGATCCCCTGGAGTAGGAAATGGCAACCCACTCCAGTATTCTTGCTTGGAAAATTCTATGGACAGAGGAGCACAGGATCACAAAGAGTTGGACACAGTTGAGCAATTGAGCACATACATTGTACACCATACTGAGAAGGCCCTGCTCAACTGGGTTCTGCCTTTCTAGTCTAAAGCATGCAGATCAGCTTGTGTTAGTATTAATGTTACCTTCCTTCCTATTCTGGCCTACATATCCTTATGTATATCCTTGCTTGTGCTTAGTTGCTCAGTTGTGTCCAACTCTTGGTGACCCCATGGACTGTAGCCCGCCAGGCTCTTCTGTCCATGGGGATTCTCCAGGCAAGAATACTGGAGTGGGTTGCCATGCATTCTTCCAGGGGATCCACCCAACCTGGGGGTCAAATCCAGGTCTCCTGCAAGCAGATTCTTGACTGTCTGAGCCACCAAGGCTCAGAAATACAGCCATCTTTAAGGGCATGTTGGAGAAGGAAACAGCAACCCAGTCCAGTATTCTTGCCTGGAGAATCCCATGGACGGAGGAACCTCGTAGTCTACAGTCCATGGTGTCACAAAGAGCTGGACACAACTGAGCGACTTCTCTTTCACTTTTAAGGGTATGTATACCCTTAAATACATCCATCTTTAAAATTTTTCTTCTCAAATTATTAGGCATTTATTAAGTATACTCTGGTGGCTCAGATGGTAAAGAATCAGCCTGCAATGCAGCAGACCCAGGTTTGATCCCTGGGTTGGGAAGATCCACTAGAGATCGGAATGGCTACCCACTCCAGTTGGAGAAGGCAATGGCACCCCACTCCAGTACTCTTGCTCTTGTCTAGGAAATCCCATGGACTGAGGAGCCTTGTGGGCTACGGTCCATGGGGTCACAGAGTCGGACATAAGTGAGCAACTGAGCCTGAGCATGAGTGCTGGGCACGCAAAATTTAGAAAGTAATTGTCATCTTTGAATATCTTACTTGAATATGTACTTAACTCTCCATGTGCAATTGTTTAGTTTTTTTTTTTTTTTTCAATCAGGAAATATATTTTATCAGACCTATTTCCTATGGATTACTTTTAGATTCATAAGTTGCCTCTGCTTTTGGCAAATATATAGTCATGAGCCCAAACTTTCTAGCTGTGTGACCCTGACAAGTTGTTTAACCTACATGTGCCTCGGTTTCCTCATCTGTAAAGTGGAGTTTATAATAGTTTTTACTTGATAGGCTGTTGTGAGAATGGAATGTTGTAACATATGTAAAGGGCATTTAACAGGCCTGGTGCGTGAATGCTCTACCTGGTTTAGTTGTTACTGGAGCTGTTGTGCATCCTGTCGAGTTGAGCTCCCTCAGAAACAGACCCCAAGAGAAGGACTTGAGTAATAGTAGTTTACTCCAGGAAACACTGGGGAGAGGGGCGTATGGAGGTGGTGGAAAAGTAAGACAGGAAAGGGGAGAAAGGGCACACAGGGTCCACTAATGATCAGGTAACTGAAATAGGCGCCTGTGCCCAAGTCCTGCTGGGGACCTCTAGGAGATGATACAGAACTTGCTTCAGAGGTATCCTGTTCAAGAGATGAGGACACTGCAGGATTTATCCTCTGACTCCCATCTTCATTGGCTGATGGCTGCTCCTAGGAATAAATTCCTGGTATTCCACTCTGACCTGCATGCAGGCAAAGCCTTAGGTAGAGCATTTACACATTACACATGCTTATACTAGGGTTCCATCAGCATGTTACTGCTGAGGGGATGTGGACATAGCTCTGACAGCAATTGCTACAGAACTATGAACAGAATTCTCTAGGGCTTTCTTAGGATTCTGTTTTATTTTGCCTGGCCAAGTACTAGGCATCCATAAATCTTTGTAGAATGAGGGAGTGATTGAGTACATGGATTTCTTCTACTTGACCTTCAAAGCTGTTTGTAATTATGTCTCACTCTGTCTTTAATTCTCATGATTTCAATTTCATAATTCCCTCTTCTTTAATTGTATCTGTCTTCTCACTGTACCCAGACACATCCATTTGATTTCCTTACATGGGATGCTCTGCCCTCTACTCTAACTCAGCCCTACTCATTCTTCAAGTTCCCCCCAGCCTCCAACATTTCCTTTCTTCCTTGAAACCTTTAAACTCAGCTCACTTCTCTGAAGTCCCATTAACACAAAAAGACTACACATTCTGGTGTTTGTTCTATAATCAATGCAGGTTTCAAGGCTAAGCAAAACATCCAGGTCTTAAGTACCTCTTGCCTATTGCACAAACTTGAGCACATCATATGTAACAAGTACTATCAAATACCGAGAAGCAGTAGTGCCTGGAATTCGGAGTTACGACAACCATGATTACATCCTTGTGGTTTTAGTCATGAGCTGTATATGACCTTGGTTCTTGTTGTTTAGTTGCTAAGGTGTGTCTGACTCCCTTGTGACGTTATGGACTGTAGCCCACCACGTTCCTCTGTCCATGCAGTTCCCAGGCAAGAATACTGGAGTGGTTGCCATTTCCTCCTCCAAGGAATTTCCTGACCTAGGGATCGAATCTGCATCTCCTGCATTGGCAGGAGGGTTCTGTACCACTGAGCTTCCAGGGAAGCCCATGTGATCATGGGAAACTGTTTAATTTACTTACATCTCTTTTTCCTATCATCTGGAAAATGTAGCTAATGACCTTATATCATATTGGTTAAAGATTAAGTGAGATATTTTATGTAAAATGCTTATCACAGTGCTTCTCAAGAAGTTGGTCTTCAATCTGTAGAATCTGACAGATTCTTTTGATTCTGCAGTAATAAATATCTTAGACTTTTCTCATTATGCTTCTTTAGTTTTCATTTTGCAATCACTTTGATTTTTAGTTTTAAAAAAAAGTTTAGTGACATCTTGAGACAAAGATTGATATTTGAAATGTTGAAAATTTTAGAATTTTATATGAAAAACAATTTCTCAGTTGAATCTTTGCAATAAATATGCTGTTTTTTCATATTTTATTTAAAGTATCAATCATATTTATTAGTTAAGGTGTATTGAAAACTTGAAAGTCCTTTGCATAGTAGAATGAAGTTCTGCTTTATCATGAAAGAACATCAAGGACTATTTTATATATTTATGATTTTTTGATCAGTGCATAGACTGAAAAATTAACTTCAACTTTAGCTTTTTAAGTTTTAGTGCTGTAGTTCTCTGGTAGAGATGATGAGGGTTAGAAAAGGTGTCTTTGGGGAAAATAATTGTAACATATATTAGAAATTCCTGCAAGAATTTGTGCAAAAGCCATTCAGCCCTCATCTTATCATCCCAGTAACACGGACCATCAGAATTGGATAGTGAGGAAGGGATGGATGGGAAGAGGAGATGGCATGTGCATTTTAACTTAAGTATTTGAAGGATATGGTACGTGATCTCTTAAAAGGGACCTATTCTTTAAAGCCATATTACACTGAGTTCAGATTCAACTCTGTTAATGACTGGCTGATTCTGAGCAAATGATCTGACTTTTCTGAGTATCATTTTTCTCATTCAAAAAGGGAAAATGCAGTAGTACCAATATCTTATTTATTTGTTGGTTTAAACTTTGCCGTATTCTAGGAAGCATTTAACGTGGCAGCAATGCAGCAAAGGTGTATAACATACAGGGGAGAATGGCGAGGGCAGGCCAAAGGGAAATGAAGTATGTATTGATACTCACATGTTCGTGTAATGAGGTGAGGGAAATTATCTTACCTTCACAAATGGCACCGAAATCTTCTTGGGAAAGAGAAATGCCTTTTCTGGGAGAAATACTTTAAAGATGACCTTAGAGTAAAGAAAAGAGTCACTGAAGATTTGACTGTCCATGGGTGCTCAGGTGCTCCAAGGGGAAATTAACTAGGATGGGGGAGAAGAGGAAGAGAGATTAGACGAGGAGAGGAAGAGAATCCTGGCAAAGGCTGCAAACTGTGTGGACTCAGTCTGTACACAGACCCCTCCCCACTGACAGAAAGGGAAAAAAAAAAAAGACCACCAATGTCTGTATGTCTGATTTCAAACCTCAGGAGGGCTTGAAGTTAGTAATTCTGGTAGTGTTGATGGTATGCAAATCAAAAGGAGTAAGGAGTTGTATATTCACAAGAGAGGTCAATAAGCCCCACCCCAAGAAATGATCACATATCAAAGGGTTGGTTTGGGAACAGCTCACTTTTGTCAGATCTCCAGGGAGAAAGAGAGCCTTCCAGCTTCTAGGAGTTTAACGGACCATGATGTCCAAAGAGATATATTCAGAGAGAATATAAAATTTTTAACAAAGCTTCCTAGGAGCTGGTGTAAATCAGGAAACTTATGTACAAATCCCAGTGTCCATTAGATATAAACTCAGTGGTTCCGAGGAAGCACATCTATTTCTGATGCTAAGATCCAAAGGAAATTTGTCCTAAGTGTCTGGATACAGAGGAATGAGATATATAAAAATCAGAGCACCCTGATACACTTAGGATGTCCAGTGTATCTTAGGTCCCTCTTGTCCCTTTCTTTTCCCCACAAGTTTCTGTGAGGATTGAAGTATATTTGGAAGCTCTTTGGCAATCATAAATACTATTATTACTTTGACTTCCCCTGTGGGTCAGATGGTAAAGAATCTGCCTACAATGCAGGAGACCTGAGTTCATATCCCTGTTACTTAATAATCCAAAGAGAGTTGTATACCAGATTTTATTAAAAGTTCATTATATACTATTGAAAATATTGAAGTGTTCATAAAAGGATAATCTGAAAAAAATATGTTCTTTATGAAAAAATCTATGTCTTTCCAAATTACTGTCTTGGAATACGGTATTTTCCCACACTTGGAGGCCTCTCATAGGCCATCAGAGCACCAGGTTTAGAATCCTAGTCCTGCTCCATTTGTAATGGCAGCAGTAGTGTAGGGTGATGTAGGGTTGTGTGATTCTTAAGGAGATCTGCATCTCAGAAGCACATGTTCTTGAGTGTGTACATGACTATTGTGTAAGAGCAGATGTTTAAGTCAAACTTCTAAGTGAGGTTGCTCCCAATTGGATCTGTCAATTCATGTCGATTCACAAGATTGCCTTCCTGTGCTTGAAATGTTTCAAGTGCAAATCCATATGATTAGGAAAATGAGAACCTTGAAAATGCTTATGAAATAACAAGCATCTTGGAAAGAAGATGCAGACAAAAGCCAAGGCTTCTGGAAATTATGAAATGTTTTACATTTATGAGATCATGTCCAAAAAGTTGTTTTTCAAGAACATGTGATATGACTGCCCATTTATTTCCCCCCAATACAGGTTTCTTTAGTGGTTAGATTACTACATAAACCCAAAAAGAACAGAATTCTAGAATATAAGATATAAAAGCTCCATAGATTTTTCCACTTTTTATCATTTCTTCATTTTTTCCCACCTAGGTGAATTGGCTATTAAATATTGAAACTAAGATTTTGATTCTAACACTAGAATAGTGTCTGAATTAGCCATGAGTAAAAGATCTTTGATTGACAGGTGAGTCCATTTGTATCAAGCATCTTTACCTTAAGAAAAATCTACTCCTTTGAAAGCAATAACACATCAAAAGCATTTTGAAGATTATGGTCATTTCCCCCCTTCCTCTGCTCAGAATCTATTTTTATTCAGCCTCATCACAGGCATCTCCTTTGGGTAATCTGAGTTGCATGATTTCCTCACTCCTTCTGTATCCTTAGTGTCTTCAGAGCTTCAATCAAGACAGGCGAAAGATAAAAGAAAATAAAAAGGTTTTATTTCCAGGGAAATGGCTTTTCAGGACCTGATTCTTCACGCCTATTCATCACTGCTAAGTGCTCCGAAACTGCTGAGTACAGTGTTCAGGAAGCAGCTAGTACATCAGTCTTATGTCTATTGTTCTTAAACTGAGGTCCCTGGTGCCTTTCACACTGTATTTTGTGCATTAACAAAATGATGTATATAGGAGCCTTTATGTCTAGCGCGGGAAAAAAAATCCCCTTCATTCCTATGTTACCTTAAAAAGAAAATCTCAAAATACTTCAGGGAGAAGCAAATTGTTGTTTCATATATGCTTTAGTGCATAAGAAGAGTGCACATGTGTACCTGTTTCTTGGACATTTGGGTAAATTAGTTTGTTAAAAAAAAAAAACAAACAGCATCATTTGTCTTGTAAGGAACTAAAAATTAGGTATTTTTACAGCTTTTTCCTTTGCTAATTTATTCAAATGTAGTCTTGACTAATCTATTATTTTGTTAACATGTCTACTTGATTAATATGTTTTTCCTCTCCTCTGATTCTGATCTACAAATCCTACAGCCATTAATTGTATTATTTAATCTAAGTCCACTATAAATAAATTCTTTAAGACTAATGTTATTCATCTTGCTTGATTAAAGATACCAATAATATCACTAAGTAGCTTCTTTCAGATAGGAATTTGGCTGGCATTAGTTACTTTTCTTTTTGTTTCCTTTTGGAGATTTGTCATTTTTTGGCATGTTTATCAGTGTTGTGTATTCCTGAAAGCATTAATGTTTAAAATATCTGTATCTTGGTCACTAGAATTGATAGAGCTGAATCAGATCGATCAATGACAGGAGTTTTAAGTGCATTTCAAGGAAATCTATCACCTTTATTGTCCTTTTAATCCAACACAGTTTTCACAATTTAAAAATGAAATTTTATATATAATTTTATATATTTTCTATGAAATGAGAAAAATATATCCTTTGGCACCTGAATTTTAAAGTGCTCTTGAAGTATTCATTGATTAATTCTGTATGACATCAGTATTTATTAGCCAGGCAGTGATATTTCTCATGGAGATACATTTACTTTAAGATACCAGAAAAAAAAAATAAGATACCAGAAAATACCAAGATATTAAATATGGAGATTAAAGAGGACTCTTTTATGTTCAGTCTTGGCTTTATGTCTGTGTAGCAAGAACAAACAAAGGAGGTGTGTGTGTGTTTTTTTTTATGGTTTTGTTTTTGGCTTTTTTATTTCAGAATAAGGAAAGGATGGAAGGTGTGCCATCTGAGAGAACCTCTGGCTGTGCCATCACAGTAGGGCTGTGATACATGAATACTCAGAGCCTCTAGGGGGCCAAGTGTGATATTCATGGACAAATAATAATGTGCTAACCTCATTCACAGTAATCACAGATAATGTAGTATTTGTATCCACCATCCTGTTTTGAAGGCAAAATACAAAACCTATTTTGAAGATTTCACATAACAATGTGGGTTACATTAATAGAACTAGAATGACCCAGAATAAAGAGGTAATGAGTGCACTCCACTCTGCGTCATTCAGACCTCAGCTGGAGTGATGTGCTCACTTCTGGGCTGCAGACATCCAGGAGAGGACTCAGAGGAGAGTGGCAAGAATGGAAGCAAACTTGTACCTCGTCATATATAAAGCAATTGAAGAACTGCAGTTGTTTAAGAGAAGAAAGAAAATGATGCAGTCATAATTGAAGGACAGGTGCTTAGATGATACTACTTCTTTGTACCTGCAAACCTGAAATGTAGCTGCTGCTGCTGCTGCTAAGTCGCTTCAGTCATGTCTGACTCTGTGCGACCCCATAGATGGCAGCCCACGAGGCTCCCCCATCCCTGGGATTCTCCAGGCAAGAACACTGGAGTGGGTTGCCATTTCCTTCTCCAGAAATGTAGCTAGTAAGAGAGATTCAACCCCAGAATGCATATGGATGTTCTCATAGTCAGAAGAACCATTTCATGTGATATAGTCTGGTCCAGATGGGGAAGTGTTAGTCGCTCATTCATGTCTGACTCTTTGCGACCCCATGGACTGTAGCCCACCAGGCTCCTTTGTCCATGGAATTCTCCAGGCCAGAATACTGGAGTGGGTAGCCATTCCCTTTTCCAGGGGATTTTCCCCACCCAGGACTTCAACTCAGGTCTCCTTCATTGCTGGCAGATCCTTTATTGTCTGAGCCACCAGGGAAGCCCAGATGGGGAAGTAGGGATGGACAAATGAACATTGTCTGCTAGGATCAAAAATTGTAAGCAAATGATAACATCTTATCAGTTTGCTGAAATTCATCTTTTTTCTGGTTGGTTAAAAAGTTGTCTTTCTTCCCTAGTTTGGCTTCTGTTTGTTTGTTTGTTTTTGGTATATCTTAGAACACCAAACCATTCTTGACTCTTTTCTTTATCTTTTTGAAAGATACATCCATATAGAGAATACACATCCCTGTTTTAGTAAATTATAGTAAACTTTTCTTTAAATGAGTTTAGGAATTCCCTAACAATCTAACCTGGCTTTAATTGATGGTGTATAATGTGATCTAATATTTTCTAAAGAAGTATAAAGAAAGAAATTAGTCATAGAGCTTAATAAATGAAAGATGCTATGTCTTTTTGTTTAACATAATTAACTATTTGATTATGTCAGTAAGAATAGGATTTACTATTTAATCTTACCAATTAAAATTAAATTTATAGACTTGTAGGGTTTCTTTAAAGTCAACATTTTATTTTGAAACAGTTTTGGACTTATGGAAAATTTGCAAAGATAGTGTATATATACTGGATACTTCCCTCTGTTGTCCCCCACCTTCCTCTATTATTAACATCGTATATGATATTCTTGTTATAATTAATGGATCAGTACTAAAAGAGTACTGTTAGCTAAAGCCCATGCTTTATTTATATTTCCTTAGCTTTACTAAGGGAGAAGGCAGTGGCACCCCACTCCAATACTCTATTCTAGGGCCTCATTCAGAATAGCGCATTACATTTAGTTGTGATATTTTGTTAGATTCCGCCTGGCTGAGACAGTTTCTCAGATTTTCCTGGTTTTGATGAACGGGACAGTTTGAAAGAGTATTGGCCAGGTATTTTGTTGAATTTTCCTCCACTGGGATTTTCTGATGTTTTTCTCCTGTTTTGAGGAAGAGCACCACAGAGGGTAAAGCGCCATTTTCATTATGCTATCAGAATGACTTATTGTTATTCATATTAACCTTGATCGCCCGGCTGAGGTGGTTTTGTTGCGTTTTTTCACTGTAAACATATGTCATGTTTTTATTTTTTATTTTTTTACTGTGTACTTTTTTTTTTTTTTTTTTACCTTATTTGCATACTGTTATCTTTGAAAGGAAGCCTCTGTGTACAGCTCACGCTTACGGAGGAAGGAATTATGCTCAACGCCCTTGTAGATACAGTATCTCCATGAAGTATTTGGAATTCTTCTCCACAGGAGTATCTCTTCTCCTCCATTTATTTAATCGTTTATCTAGTCATCTGTGTACGTCAGTATGGACTCATGAATATTATTTTCTACTTCAGGTTATAATTTAATACTGTGTTGTGGCTCAAATTGTTCCAGCTGTGGCCACTGGGAGTTCTTTCAATTGGTTCTAGTTACTCTTTGACATGTTCCAACACTGTGAGATTTTTGTTTTCTTAGCATTTAATTACTGTCTGGCATTACAAGATGATGCAGGCTTATTTTAGATATTTTCTTCCTCAGTCATAAATTCAACCATTTTTCCAAGGATCCCTGGTTTCTTTCATTGGAGAATGGTATTTAAAACCAAGATTTGGGTGTTAAGTATTCTCATTGCTGGGACTTCACTGGTGTCTCAGTGATATAGAATCTTCCTTCCAGTTCTGGAGACCTAGGTTCAATCTCTGGGTTGGGAAGATTCCCTAGAGGAGGAAATGACAACCCACTCCAGTATTCTTGCCTGGAAATCCCATGGACAGAGGAGCCTGGCAAGCTATAGCCCAGGGGATCACAGAGAGTCAGACATGACTTAGAGACTAAATGACAGCTCAATAATTCTCATTGTTATTGGGTATTATTGCTTCTCAGTCCTCTTGGCTGACAGAGCAAGGAAATGCGTGTGTATAGTAACCTGTGTCCCCACTCCAGCACTCTTGCCTGGAAAATCCCATGGAAGGAGGAGCCTGGTGGACCGCAGTCCATGGGGTCGCTAAGAGTCGGACAAGACTCAGCGACTTCACTTTCACTTTTCACTTTCATGCATTGGAAAAGGAAATGGCAACCCACTCCAGTGTTCTTGCCTGGAGAATCCCAGGGACGGGGGAGCCTCGTGGGCTGCCGGCTATGGGGTCGCACAGAGTCAGACACGACTGAAGCGACTTAGCAGCAGCAGCAACAGCAGCAACTAATCTGTGTAACTATCTATATATACGATTAAACAGAGAGATGGGTAAATAAAAAAGCATGAGTTTACACTGGGTTACCACATGGCTCATTCTAGCCTATTCCCCTTGCTTCCTTGTAACCTTCCATTCCAACTGTATGAAACCTCTCTCCCAAAGTGTACCATTGTTCCATTCCAGTGGGGTTGTTCCAGTTATTCTAGCTGAAGTTGAAATACATAAATAAATGCTGAGTTTTTATCAAAGCCTTAGAAAAATTCAATAGTACTTTTTTTTTCTAAAATAAATCTTTTTACCCTGAGAACTCATGATTTTAAAATAGTATCTGGGTTCCAGACATTTTTCTGTATGTAAACACTGACATAGTCAACTTTATATTGTTCACAGTAATTTGGGTTATAGATAATGTCAATTCTCAGATATTACCACAATTTAAATTTATCTGTTACCTTAACCTTTCTTTTTAACAAGCATTCTCCCCACACGATAACTATATCTGGAATAAGAAAATTGACTAATTTGAATTTTACCTTCTTTGTGGATATATCTCTGCACTTCCTGGGGAGATGCCCAAGGCTGGCATATTGGCCATCTCTTGCAGGTAGCTCAAGGAGAGAAGTAACTTGCAGCCCCTATCATTAGCATTTGAACATTGGCCACCTCTGATTTACTGAGAGGCCTTGTAATCACAAAGGAAAATAGGGATTTGGCTTTAGACATTAAATCAAGTCTTTTTGAGTGGCTAGATGATTAGAAACACACTCAAGAATGGATTCTCAATAATAAGCCATACTTTCAATGAATGTCCTAAGGAAAATAACATTAAGATCTTGCATAAAATACTTAATATGCCTCCGATTCACATTTAATTTCGTGTTAGGTTGAAAGCTAATATAGGAAAACTATGATGTAAAAATGATGGAACTCAAGAACACTTGCTTCCCCTTGGGCTCTAACAGAAGTATATTCCCCAGCAGTGCTTTTGTTTGTAGTCTAAGATTTTAAGAAACTAAAAAAACATATAATTAGATAAAATTTTTTTTAATTTAATTTTTTTTTAACTTTACAATATTGTATTGGTTTTGCCATATGTCAACATGAATCTGCCACAGGTATACACGTGTTCCCCATCCTGGACCCTCCTCACTCCTCCTTCCCTGTATCATCCTTCTGGGTCGTCCCAGTGCACCAGCCCCAAGCATCCAGTATCGTGCATCGAACCTGGACTGGCGACTCGTTTCATATATGATATTGTACATGTTTCAATGCCATTCTCCCAAATCATCCCACCCTCTCCCTCTCCCACAGAGTCCAAAAGACTCTTCTATACATCAGTGTCTCTTTTGCTGTCTCGTATACAGGGTTATTGTTACCATCTTTCTAAATTCCATATATATGCATTAGTATACTGTATTGGTGTTTTTCTTTCTGGCTTACTTCACTCTGTATAATAGGCTCCAGTTTCATCCACCTCCTTAGAACTGATTCAAATGTATTCTTTTTAATGTCTGAGTAATAACTCCATTGTGTGTATGTACCACAGCTTTCTTATCCATTCATCTGCTGATGGACATCTAGGTTGCTTCCGTGTCCTGGCTATTATAAACAGTGCTGCGATGAACATTGGGGTACACATGTCTCTTTCAATTCTGGTTTCCTCGGTGTGTATGCCCAGCAGTGGGATTGCTGGGTCATAAGGCAGTTCCATTTCCAGTTTTTTAAGGAATCTCCACACTGTTCTCCATAGTGGCTGTACTAATTTGCATTCCCACCAACAGTGTAAGAGGGTTCCCTTTTCTCCACACCCTCTCCAGCATTTATAGCTTGTAGACTTTTGGATTGCAGCCATTCTGACCAGAGTGAAATGGTACCTCATAGTGGTTTTGATTTGCATTTCTCTGATAATGAGTGATGTTGAGCATCATTTCATGTGTTTGTTAGCCATCTGTCACTCCAGTACTCTTGCCTGGAAAATCCCACGGACGGAGGAGCCTGGTAGATTCCAGTCCATGGGGTCGATAAGAGTCGGGCATGACTGAGCGACTTCACTTTCACTTTTCACTTTCATGCATTGGAGAAGGAAATGGCAACCCACTCCAGTGTTCTTGCCTGGAGAATCCCAGGGACAGAGGAGCCTGGTGGGCTGCCGTCTATGGGGTTGCACAGAGTTGGACACGACTGAAGCAACTTAGCGGCAGCAGCAGCCATCTGTATGTCTTCTTTGGAGAAATGTCTATTTAGTTCTTTGGCCCATTTTTTGATTGGGTCATTTATTTTTCTGGAATTGAGCTGTAGGAGTTGCTTGTATATTTTTGAGATTAGTTGTTTGTCAGTTGCTTCATTTGATATTATTTTCTCCCATTCTGAAGGCTGTCTTTTCACCTTGCTTATAGTTTCCTTTGTTGTGCAGAAGCTTTTAATTTTAATTAGGTCCCATTTGTTTATTTTTGCTTTTATTTCCAATATTCTGGGAGGTGGGTCATAGAGGGTCCTGCTGTGATGTATGTCGGGGAGTGTTTTGCCTATGTTCTCCTCTAGGAGTTTTATAGTTTCTGGTCTTATGTTTAGATCTTTAATCCATTTTGAGTTTATTTTTGTGTATGGTGTTAGAAAGTGTTCTAGTTTCATTCTTTTACAAGTGGTAGCAAGGGATAAAATTTTAAATAGCCATATTTTCCCACTCAGTCCAAAGAGGAAGAAATGCAAAGTGGACAGAATAGGTAAATGGTCAACAGATTAAGTTGATTTTGACCCCTGTTTTCAGCTTTGGCTCCTTCCACCTCTTCCTGCACCCTGGTGTCTCCCCATACTACCCCCACACGCTTACTTCTGTTCACCATTTATTTACAGACATGGAGGGTAAGATGGTGAGCAAAATCAGACACAGCTGCAATGTGGGTCGCTTTCATGATCAAGTGGGGCACAGAAGTATTCATCAAATTATCCCACTCACAACCATGAATCCATACCTGGGGCAGATGCTATGGAAGAGAAGCGCACAGAGTTTGAAGGATCTAGGAGGAGGCATTTGACCTAATCCAGAGATCAGGAATGGCTTTCCTGAGGAAGAGTTGTTTACAGCTGTGATTTGAACGATCACTAGGAATAAATCAGGAGAAGAGAGACAAGAGAGAGAACTTCTGTGGCTAATGAACAAGGGGTGGGTGATGAATAAGAACCAGGCGGGAGTCGACCCAGACAGGGGGACAAGGCTAATCAATGCGCAGGGACCAGACCAGCCAGGCCTGGTCAGGCCATGCTCAAGATGCTTCTGATATCCTGAAAGTAATGAGCAGCTTGCATTTCAGCATCAAGAATATACTTCTCATCTGTGTTCCTATGAAAATCAAAATGTGGCCTATGTTTCAAAGGAACAAACCCAAATGCCACCCATCCAAGCCTGTAACACTTCCATTTCTTGTGTTAGAAGAGATCATCCTGGTTGAGAGTGGTATCATTGTTTAATCTACACGTACATAGCCCTGTGTTTGTATTTATATATAAAAATCTTATGTTTTCATTTCATTAGTGACATTAGGAAAGCACTACCTTCCTCTTCGAGTCTTTAAGGTTTGTGTTTCATCCCCTTCTCTCTGTTCATTACCTCCTGCTGTCTTGGCTGTCTCCTCAATATTCACGTACTCCCCTCAAGTACCCAACTGTAAGATGAGGGGCAGGATCCCAGAGTGCAGAGAAGGACCACGAGACAGGATAGGAGAGAGAAAGCCATAAGGGGGAAGAGTGCACTCAGGTGCTTTGGAGCTGAATTCTGTGCTACTCACCTTCCCAATCACTTTGCCATCTTTACCTGAAGCTAAGGAGAGTCTGATGCTTCTCTTTTCCTCATCTGGCTTATGCCACGGCCCATGCATTTGGACATCCATGGTCCGTGCAAAGGAGGTTCATGCATCTTCTTGTCACGCAATGATACTGAAACCATTTTGCGTCTGAGTTCCATGCAGTAACTTTCTAAATACAGGCCTCAGTCTCACCACGCATCCTGTTCTTGCCTCTCCTCTCACAGGGATCTCTCTAAAGGGCTGAGCTCTCCCATCCCTCTCTTACACATTCTTCCTTGGGTCTCCAGAGTCTTCAGGATGTGATTTCTCAACCTTGCATGCCCTTGTGAGCCTTTGGCCAATATTCCTTCTTATCAGAATGCCCCCCCCACCACCTCGTCTTCTTGGTGAGGCTTGCCCTTCCTTTGAGGCTCATCGGAAACCTTGTCCCTTTTTAGAAGTCTTTCCCACCCCTGCCCCTGTGTTGCATCCACATGTCTGTGCTTTCCCTGCAGCCTGTGCATTGCTTTTTGATTTTTAATGCCATCTCTCAAAGAAAATTGGGCCTGCCCTTTTCTTGTCTCTCTCCTTTGTAAGAATGAATTTCCTGGGGGATCCTGTCATTTCTACCTTGTTCATTGTATACCCTACTCACACCCAACATAGGACATGGCACCTACTTGGTATCTGACAAATGCTTCTTTGATTGATGAATCAATCCCTATTTTTTTGCCCTTCTGATTAATCATCCCAAGTTCTCCTTGCTCATTTGGATAAGTAGAGCTCTAACTGGCGAGTATGTTCCTGGTCAGTGAGTTTTACCACAAATAGAATGAATGTTCTTTATTCAGGTGTCTCTCTTTTCCTACATTCACGGGTTTACACGAAGTGTGTAATATATATTGGTTCGAATGACTGCGGGGAAACTCTTCATAACTTTGAAACTTCCTAGTGACCATTGGAAGGAACCTCTCACTTTTAAGCTCAAATCAGACATTTAACCCTCTGGTCTGCTTGAATTGAACAGCCAGAAATTGTATTTCTGGCTTTTACAGATTCATTTCATGTTCTTTGCCTCTCACCTGAAATCCTTTTTCCATCTCCCCCTAACTGGATAATAATAAAAATAGTGTTTACCTGTGTGTGCCAGGTGTTATGCCAAGAACTGTACATAACAGTTTTACTTTATCTTCATGAATATCCTTTAAAATAATTTTTACTATCCTTGTAAATAGGGAAACTAAAGTGCAAACAACTGGTGACTTACCCAAGCTCACCCAGCTTGTAAGTGGCAGAACTGGGATTTGAACCCAGGCCTCTCTGAGCAGAGCCCTGGCATGCACTGTCTTTGCCTGTTATGGTCTCCCTACATAGTCACATCCAGCGCAAGGATCCACTTCTCAAGTTTCTGTTGTTGTTCTTTTATTCTTCTCTTCCTCTTTTTTCCTGTGGACCTATTCCAACTGTGTGTTTCTTGGCACTTGCCATCTATCATTTTCTGTATTTCCCTGTTCATTATCTTTTCATACATATAACTTGTCTCCTCTTGGAAGCAAAGACAGGGAATTTTCTGCATTGTAATTTCGTTTGTAAAAGACCGTAAAGCTTGGGGTGAAGAGTGTGGGCTCTGGAGGAGACAGGCGTCCTTGGTTTATATTCTGGCTCTCCACTGTACCAGTTCCATCAACTAGGGCAAGTTCTTCCCCTTTTCTCTGTCTCTTTTTCTGCATTTGTACAATGAGGCAAGCTGTGATCCTTACCTCCAAGAGCGGTTGTGAAGATGGCCCAAAGCACTTACAGCCACATCTGGAACATAATGGCTACTTGGTGACTGTCACTTACCCTGATTCCCACAAAGCCTGTAGGGGTCCTTTGCACCCAGATGATGTCCCCCCATCTCAGTTGACTGACTGGTATAGGATGTCTTCTCTCTGGCTGCTGTGGCTGCAGGGGACTGCATTTTTGTTTTAGAGTTGTTAACTACTGTGGGCTTTGGTTTGCTTCTCTATCAAGGAGTCCTGCTGCTCCAATCCCTAGGAAATGAAATGCTGAGAAAGCCTTTTCTGCTCAGGTTTCTCAGACTCCAAGATTCCTCAAGGGTGGCTGCTAAGGGCTTCATGTGGCAACCCCTCTCTCCTGTCCTCAGGCCTGCAACAATGATTAATTCAGCAGGATAGCCAAAACCTGTTGTTACCTGCCCTGCCTTCCTCCGAAGGGCAAGGCCTGTTTCTAGCCCTCTGGTAATAACATTTGGAACTCAGCAAACTGACAGCTCCTTTCTCCAAATTGGACAACAGAATCACATGCACTTTAATATGTATTAATAGTTAATAATCATTGATTGCAGCCATGAAATTAAAAGATGCTTACTCCTTGGAAGGAAAGTTATGACCAACCTAGATAGCACATTCAAAAGCGGAGACTTTGCTAACAAAGGTCCGTCTAGTCAAGGCTATGGTTTTTCCTGTGGTCATGTATGGATGTGAGAGTTGGACTGTGAAGAAAGCTGAGCGCCAAAGAATTGATGCTTTTGAACTGTGGTGTTGGAGAAGACTCTTGAGAGTCCCTTGGACTGCAAGGAGATCCAACCAGTCCGTTCTAAAGGAGATCAGTCCTGGGTGTTCTTTGGAAGGAGTGATGCTAAAGCTGAAACTCCAGTACTTTGGCCAGCTCATGCCAAGAGTTGACTCATTGGAAAAGCCTCTGACGCTGGGAGGGATTGGGGGCAGGAGGAGAAGGGGACGACAGAGAATGAGATGGCTGGATGGCATCACCGACTCGATGGATGTGAGTCTGAGTGAACTCCGGGAGTTGGTGATGGACAGGGAGGCCTGGCGTGCTGTGATTCATGGGATCATAAAGAGTTGGACATGACTGAGCGACTGAACTGAACTGAATAATCATTGAAAAATGAGAGCCTCCCAGTTAATCACGGTCTCTGATTTTAAAAAATGATGAAGCTGTGTGTAAAATATCTCACAATAACATACCCTTTTATCCTTTTATCCTAAAGATTCAGGTATACAAAGATCCATTTACCATGCAAAGAGTGAGAAGCAGATTTTCTCTCTAGTTCACAGAAAATAGAAAATAATTGGTCATCAGCATTAACCTCTTGTTAAAAATTTGCTTTGGTTAAAGTAGTATTGTTTTTCTAAAATACAATTAAAAAATAAACTCTAAGGTGTTTTGTTAAAGGACTCAAACCTAAGTAAATATTAATATATTTTATATAAATTTTAACCTCTTGTTAAAAATTTGCTTTGGTTAAAGTAGTATCATTTTTCTAAAGTGCAATTAAAAAATAAACTGTAAGGTTTTGTCTTAAAGTACTCAAACCTAAGTAAATATGAATATATTTTATTTCAGAGTATATCATTTGACATAACTATGAATGGTAGCGGAGAAGGCAATGGCACCCCACTCCAGTACTCTTGCCTGGAAAATCCCATGGATGGAGGAGCCTGGTAGGCTGCAGTCCATGGGGTCGCTAAGAGTCGGACACGACTGAGCGACTTCACTTTCACTTTTCACTTTCAGGCATTAGAGAAGGAAATGGCAACCCACTCCAGTGTTCTTGCCTGGAATCCCAGGGACGGGGAAGCCTGGTGGGCTGCCATCTATGGGGTCGCACAGAGTCGGAAACGACTGAAGTGACTTAGCATGAATGGTAGAGAGAGAAAAACATAGTTTTTTTTAAAATAAAAGTAAAGCTACTATTCTAATATTTCCATCCCAGAGGTTTATTTGGAGATGAATTTCCATCCATAACATCTTCATTTGTATTCTGATTTTCATGCAATTTGAAAGGGTTAGGTTCCTTACCCAAGGGATCATCCTGACCAAATCTCAGTGGATCAGCTGAAGCATTCTGATTTTACAGGCAAATTTATACCTTGTCATTTCAGGAAGTATTTCAGGAAATGTTTCCTTCACTACCATCTTCTAAAAAATATCTAATTTGCATAATACATGGGCATAGTATAGTCCTCTCCTGTGGCTTAAGCCGTGTAAAATTTTAGATGAGATAAATTATCTGATTTTCTAAGCATTAGAATAAGCAGTTTCCCTTTTGATACTAGTTTTAAATTCCTACTGGTACAGAACACTTAAAAGCACGTCCAAAGAACGGCCTATCAATGAATCCTTTGATTTTTTTCAGGAGATATTTAGATGCAACTCTGAGAAAGAAGACTTCTGGCTTCCTTTGAATTCTCCAGCATTTCTTAATACTTGTTGTCGTATTAAATAGAGGCAAATTGGTGCTGGGAAGCAGGCAGTAAGCAAGCAGCAATCAAAAAATACAAAGAGTGAAATGCATACGTACGGGGACCATATTGACTTTCAGAGTTAACCTATTCTTTTAAAATATTATGATACTGATATCGTTTTACTAATGTACTACTTCTTTCTAAAAGTTATTAAAGTAAGTACACAGTTTTTTCTTTGTACTCTATATTTTTCAAATTTCCAAAACCAAAAAAACTAATTATAAGTAGATAAATAAATAAAAGCTCTGTTAATTGCCATTTAAAATCATAAAGGAGTGATTTGATTGAGCAGTACAAAAAACTTAGGTGAGTAGTTCTAAAAAGGACCATACTTGTTTTCATTGAATAAATTACAAATCAGGGCTAAAAGCTTAATTCTAAGATCATCCCCCTTACTTGGGTAGATGTATTAGTCATGGTCTTCTTATTGTTGTTTAGTTGCTCATTCATGTCCGACTCTTTGCGACCCCGTGGACTGTAGCCCACCAGGGTCCTCTGTCCATGGAATTTCCAGGCAAGAATACTGGAGTGAGTTGCCATTTCCTTCTCTTGGGAATCTTCCTGACTCGGGGATCAAAGCCATGTCTCCTTAATTGGCAGGGGGATTCTTTACCACTGAGCTACCAGGGAAGCCCATTAGTCAGAGTAGTGAAGTTATAACAGACAATCCCACTGTGAATCCAGGTGACTCTTCAGGCCAGCAGTCTCCACGTGATCACTTAGAGCAACACCTCCATATCAACCATAGGCAGCTACACTCCCCACACCAGAAGAAAGAGTTGGAGATCCAAACAATAGCAATTAATTGCGTCTATTCACATAAAAAGGAATCCTATTTAAATTTGCAAAGCGATACAGCTTTGTTCATTTCAAGGAGGCAGAGATGCACAATTCCCCTATGGGGTCAGAAGGAGAAGAAAACTGGAAATTGCTGAGAAGATGAAAAAGTTTGCCTTAGTCTGTAAATGGGGATCACAGTGTTATCTTACACTGTCATGTTTTGCAAAATCAATTGCTGCTTAAAATTTTTTAGTTACTTCCCAGAGTCCTGAAGATAAAACAGAAAGTCCTTTAACTGGGCCTTTGGCTATCAGCAACCCAGCATCTGCCTCTCTCACCATGCCCTATCTGTTTGCCTTGTCCTACACGACTCTCCTTAGGAACAATAAACATATTGTTCTCTGTTTTCTGCCTATTTTCCTAACTTTGCACAGTCTGCTTCATCTGCTGGGATCACCCTTCCCTAACTAGTCTAACCAGCCATCTCCTTTGGCAATTTTTCTTCCACAACACCACCTACATCCTCCAGGCCTCAGGTTTCAAGTTTGGATTGCTGGCTTTGGCTCTTCCTCTGACTTTCATTGCATCATTGCAAACTTTAACATAAAAATTACTAGTGGCTTATAATAAGCTGTTTGCCTGTCTCTCCTCCCTATTAAAGACTAAAAGTAATAGAGAAGTCTTGAGAACTATGTCCCACTTATCTTGATATCACAAAACAAGCCTCTAGCCCAGAATAGGGGTCAAATAGCTAATTATTCAATGAACAAATGAAAGAATAGGTTTTATCAACCTTACTCTAGCTGATTATTTGTATTCTTCAGGGCAGTATGTTTTTCTAACATCTTTGTACAGAATCTGAAATGGGCATTTTATAGAGTTACTCACAAAAATATTTAAATGAATTGAATTTACCTCTTTTATCTTGACTTCTGTCACTAGGAATTGCTTTCTGATCACAATTACATTTAGACTTTATACACTAGACTATGTTTAAAAACATGGAGTCACCAATAAACCACATCTGGGGCTCATTTTCATGGATTTATTAAACTTTACATCTAATTGGGGTATCCACTGCTAAGGTATCATATCTTAAACCAAATATTTGAGAAACATTGTCTGCCAAACGAGGCTACCCTTGTGCTTTGGAAACTCTTTAAAATAACATGTCATCCCTTTAACCTTTAATCTGTTAAAGACTTAACAGTTGCAGCAGTTCATTGTGCTATATGTCAAGAAATTGTTGTTTGAAAAGGAGGTTTCTTTCTTTCTGTGTAAATTATTCCCACATGCTTTGGATAGAAAAATGGAAATTGTGGCAACCTACTTAGTCCTTGAAGAATGTGTTGATCCATGAAGACATGATTCCATACAATAAGAACAAAGAGACAAAAACTGTTTGAGTGCTGTACACACCTTTTCAAGATATCTGTTATAATACTAGGTAAAGTTTACATTTTTTTAGCTTTCCTAATCAGAAAGTCTTTAAAGCATATTTTAACAATATATTCAGTATTGTGGGCATATGTTCATGAGCTCTCATGTATAAATGACCTTTGACATTACAGTTGAACTTTGAGAATGATCTTGTGAAATGTTTTTACACCAGGAAGTTTCTAGTAGAGCAGTCAGAGTCAGTTACAGTCCTGTCTACAATTTACCTCCAACAGGGCCAATGGAGGCTTCGGTGCTTTGAAGTTAATAGCATGTAACGTCTCCAGAATAAACATTTACATTTTTTTCTATTAATTTCCTTAAACAAAGTTCATGTACTAAAATGCAAGCATCTCTTTTAACAACTTGATAATCACACATATCAATGGATCCTTATATGGCTCACATGAAGTAACACCTACATTATTTAAAATTTTTCTTTTTATTTTAAAACTCTAATAATAAATAGCATAATGGGCATATATATTCAGAATTTTTTCTCATTGAATATCTTTGCTTAAAAGATATGAAACCATTAAATATTCTCATAAGATGAAGGGTGACTAGTACCATGTTAGGAGTTTTACATATATTATTGTTAGTATTTATTAACATTTAGTGCCTTTCAGTGAAGGAAGTAGCTGATGTTAAGCAGTTTCCTCATGACCCAGAGAACAGGGCTGTGATCCCATTTGAATATGGGCGTTTGGGGCTCACACTCTTTCTCTTTCCCTCTATTGGCATCAGTCAAGGCTACACTAAGTATTTTTTTTAAGGGTGACTAGCTTGCAGTTCCGGAGAAGGCAATGGCACCCCACTCCCGTACTCTTGCCTGGAAAATCCCATGGACGGTGGAGCCTGGTAGGCTGCAGTCTATGGAGTCGCTAAGAGTCTGACACGACTGAGCGACTTCACTTTCACGCATTGGAGAAGGAAATGGCAACCCACTCCAGTGTTCTTGCCTGGAGAATCCCAGGGATGGGGGAGTCTGGTGGGCTGCCATGTATGGGGTTGCACAGAGTCGGACATGACTGAAGCGACTTAGCAGCAGCAGCAGCAGCAGCTTGCAGTTCTGAGGTTCATGCCCCTCCTACTCCACTCATTAATTTTCTCCACTTATTCAGTGTGGCTCAGGCCTATGGAGAATCCATGTGTTTTGTGAATTGCTTCTAAGATTAGGGGATAGTACACGTGTTGTGTTCATGATGTCTTTTCCTGTAGTATGGCATAAGCTGTGTTATGAAATGTAGGCACAGTGAATATTAGTTCATAGTCTTGAATTCTCTTGAGTTCACTTATCACCCTAACATGACTTTCCCAGCAGAGATGTTCATGCTCAGTTGCTCAATCATATCCAACTCTTTGTGACCTCATGGACTGTAGCTTCCCAGGCTCCTCTTTTCTAACCTACTGGTACTTTAAAGAAAAATCTTTTATTTTATATGGGAGTATAGCTGATTAACAATGTTGTGAGTTTCAGGTGGACAGCAAAGGGACTCAGCCATACAAATACATGTATTCATTCTCCCAAACTCCCCTCCCATCCAGGCTGCCACGTAACATTGAGCAGAGTTCCCTGTGCTATACAGTAGGAACCCTGATGATTATCCATTTTAAATATAGCAGTGTGATCCCAAACTCCCTAATTATCTATTCCCCCCATCCTACCCCTCTGGCAACCTTAAGTTCATTCTCTATGTCAATGAGTCTGCTTGTGTTTTGTAAATAAGTTTATTTGCATAATTTATTTTTTGATTCCACATATAAGAGATGTCATACGGTATTTCTCTTTCTCTATCTGTCTTACTTCACTCAGTATGACAATCTCTAGGCACATACTTGTTGCTGCAAATGTCATTATTTCATTCGTTTTAATGGCTGAGTGATATTCCATTGTATATATGTACCACATCACCCTAACATGACTCTCCTAGAATGAGAACTTCTCTAATCATCTGCTGGTACTTTTCATGCTGGAAGAAATTGAACCTATCTGTCTGGCATCTGGGTGAATATCCTGGAATTATGGTGTCAAATGGGGCTTTCCTGGTAGCTCAGCTGGTAAAGAATCTGCCTGCATTACAGGAGACCCTTGTTCAATTCCTGGGTCGGGAAAATCCCCTGGAGAAGGGATAGACCACCCACTCCAGTATTCTTGGGCTTTCCTGGTGGCTCAGATGGTAAAGAATCCACCTGCCATGCAGGGGATCTGGGTTTGATCCCTGTGTTGGGAAGATCCCCTGGAGGAGGGCATGACAACCCACTCCAGTATTCTTGCCTGGGAAATCCCCATGAGCAGAGGAGCCTGGTGGGCTACAGTTCATGGGGTCGCAAAGAGTCAGACGTGACTGAAGTGACTTAGCATAGTACATGGTATCAAATACAAAATTTTTTAATGCTTCCAGTTTTATGTTAAAAGTCTATGTATTCTGATTCTTTACTTTTCTCTATTTTTTTTTCTTTAACATAAAAATAGGTTCTTTTTCTCCAAATTTTTGACTTTGACTCTGCTTTTACTATTCTGTCATCTGCATTTTGCTGGTTGAGAGACACAGTCATATAGTGTAGAAAATGCTTTTCTCCCAGCACATTTATATCCAGATAAGGTAGTGGTTTGTTTTCTACCAGATATTTATATGGCTTATTTCCTTCAGGGCTTCACTCAAAAGTCACCTCAGTGCAGCATTTGCTCGACAGCAGCTTGAGAACTAGACTTGATTTCAACTCCCACTGTTGCTATATTTTTCTTTATCTTACTTTCCATAATCTCATATACTTCATAATTTATCTCTTCATTTAATGTCCATATTCCTCCAACTGGAATGTGAACTGGGTAACAAAAGTTGATTTGTTTTGTTTCCTGTTATATCTTCTGAGCGTAGAACAACACCTTACTATATAGTGGATGCTCCATTCATATTTGTAGGAAGGGAAGAGATGAATTTCCCTTGTTGTAAGTCTGCAAGTGGTCATTGTTTAGAAGTATTCCTGAACTTTATGGTTCCTACACAAGTATATTCCCTGTAGAGCCACCAATAACATTCCATATTGATTATACATCATTTTATAAAGAGGTGTGTGGTAGGGACAGTTCACCCTGGTGCTAGCCCTTCCACCTGAGATAAAGTGAGGCACTGCTGGGTTTTCCCCTCTATGAGTTCCCATTCTTTGCCTTGTCAGTTTACACTTGCCTCTTTTTAACTGATTACATTTGTAAATATAGCAATGCTGATATGTGCTTAGCACTGCGTGGCTTCAGTGTTTATTTTCTTTATGTTCACTTTGCTATTTTAGTTCTTTCTTTGGTTAAATAAAACTCCTTTTTCTCTCAGGATGTTAGCAACTAAAGGAAGGGTACAACCAACCACAGTGATTGGTCTGTGATGCCTGTATTAACTCATGTTGAATGCATTAATGGATATAAAAACATACTGACAAAATTAATTCTAAAATGTTTCTTATAAATGATCATTGAACTGGAAACATCTGACGAAATGACAAGGCTGGCCACAGTCTTCAACTCTGCTCTATGTCTCATGGCTTTTAGATACCTCACCAGTTATCAAAGATGGCAGGGCTGACATGTAGAGATGCTCAATACCAGGATGCCAACATGTTAGTACTCCTGGTGTGATGTCATGGCCACAAGTGTCTACCAGTGTAGGGGGCAAGGAATGATTACATAAATTGCAAATGGACATAAATTGCAAATGGGTATAAAATCAGAACATGTGCTATTTTCAGCAGTTATTACAGCACTTCTTAGAATGGTATAAAGGATCTTATGAATGAAAGCATAAGTCACAACCATCCAAAGTTTCATTTTACAGTAGTCTGTACTGTAAGACTAGATTTGGCAAAATACCTCTTGGTTTAGCTTACTCTTGGGAAACCTTGCAATGCAGTCAACAAGGAACATTAGATCAAAGACTTCTCTACATTAAAAAGTTTATATGTTTCAGAATATTCTTCACTGTCTTACTTGACAAATCTTTATATAAGAGGTTTCTAGAGATAGTAGTTCTGTATAATATTTCATTAAGGTTTTATTTATTAGAGAAAACCTCCCATTATTTAAAAATATAAATGGCAGTAATTTTATACGTTTATCTCGACTGCTTGCTCTCTCCCTCCCTTCCATCCTGCTTTTCCTCTTTCCTTTATTTTCCCCTGCCTATATACAAAAAGGACTTGCAGTGTTTTACAAAAAGTATAAAATCAATAAAGCCTTTTTTTTTACATTCAGAACTTTAAAAAGGAAAATTGGAAGACAGGGAAGTGGATATTCCAATAGTAAGGGTCACTGTGTTTTCCCTGAAGGAGCTCAAAAATCTCTCTCATAGATACATGGTGGCTAGTCTTAGGGAAAGAAGAGAAAGGTTAGTTGAGAAGAACACAACATCTGTTTCTCAGGGAAAACAGTTTTCCTTGTACTAAACCCTAAACCGTACTTACTTGGGGCATATTATTTGAATAAAGAACAATAAATACTGCAGTAGTCTGTGTCTTTACCACTATTTCACAGCAAAGCAAAATTCCTAAGACATTGAGATGGCCCCGTTTAAGTAACTTTACTTCTCTCCACGTCATAGCTCTCTGCTCTCGGATTTGGAAACCAAAAGGATCTCCCTCATAGGATTATAGTATGGTTACAGGAGGGGCTCTTCAGCCAGCAGACACCTAGTATAAAATAAATATATAAAGAACGAGAGAGTATTGAGTACGAAGTCAAAATCAAAACATTATAACATAGGTTAGGAGTTCAATCCCAGTCCTGCCAGGTACTATGAGGTGCTCTATCTCAGATGTGCAGGCCACTACCAGTGTAATGTGATGCTCACAGTCGCTCAAGGGAGCTCAGTGTTGTCAGAATGGCAAGAAATAGCATTAACATTGCATTCTATGAAAGCTTATTTTAAAAAATTACATCAAGGACAGGGTTCATAAATTCTGGAAAGCAACCAGAAAGTACATAAAACTTTAAAAAAAGTTTAGAAGAATTAAGAAAACTTAACCTGTATAGTCAGCTCAAGTGGGACCATTCCAATTCCTCCAGCAAATAACTCGAGGTGACCAGGGTTCCGTGGAGCACGGACTGTCCTAGCTAATGAATCTCCTAATAATCATGGCACTAGAAGAAAACAAGTGTGCGATGTTCCATCCCTTTAACATGAGGAGCGAAGACTATGGGCTGTTCTCATTTGCCTTGGAAAACCCTCTTTACACCCCTGGAGAAGGGAAGGGCAACCCACTCTGGTATTCTCCCCTGGCAAATCCCATGGACAGAGGAGCCTGGTGGATTGCAGTCCATGTGGTCACAAAGAGTCGGAACAGGACTGAGCAACTGAGCACCGCCACCCTCATTATGGTTGGGATAGAAGTGGCAGAGAAGATAGAGATTCATTTGCATACCACCTCAGGATCTGAAAATGTCAGTGGTGCCCGTGGTGGACTCCTTTTGGTTCAGTACCTAAAGGCTTGGATGAAAAGGGAGTCCACAGAGGGTCAGGGATCTGACAGATTTTCAACAATTTGGGAATGAGGGCTGGTGAGCAGGACAGCCTTAAGAAAAGAACTGCACTTGGTGAGAGGGGACCAGTGTTTTTCTTTACCTCTTTTCCCTATCAGTTCAGTTCAGTCACTCAGTCGTGTCTGACTATTTGCCACTCCATGGATTGCAGCACATCAGGCCTCCCTGGCCATCACCAACTCCTGGAGCTTATTCACACTCATGTCTATCGAGTTGGTGATGCCATCCATCTCAGCTTCTCTCGTCCCCTTCTCCCGCTGTCAATCTTTCCTGGCATCAGGGTCTTTCCAGTGAGTCAGTTCTTCCCATCAGGTAGCCAAAGTATCAGAGTTTCAGCTTCAGAATCAGTCCTTCCAAAGAATATTCAGGACTGATTTCCTTTAGGATGGACTGGTTGGATCTCCTTGCAACCCAAGGTACTCTCAAGAGTCTTCTCCAACACCACAGTTCAAAAGCATCAATTCTTCAGCACTCAGCTTTCTTTATAGTCCAATACATGAGTACTGGAAAAAGTGTAGCTTTGACTGGACGGACCTTTGTTGGCAAAGTAATGTCTCTGCTTTTGAATATGCTATCTAGGTTGGTCATAACTGCTCTTCTAAGGAGCAAGTGTCTTTTAATTTCATGCCTGCAGTCACCATCTGCAGTGATTTTGGAGCCCAAGAAAATAGTCTGTCACTGTTTCCGTTGTTTCCCCATCTATTTGCCATGAAGTGATGGGACCAGATGCCATGATCTTAGTTTTCTGAATGTTGAGTTTTAAGCCAGCGTTTTCACTCTCCTCTATCACTTTCATCAAGAGGCTCTTTAGTTCTTCTTCACTTTCTGCCATAAGGGTGGTGTCATCTGTATATCTGAGGTTATTCATATTTCTTCCAGCAATCTTGATTCCAGCTTGTGCTTCCTCCAGCCCAGCATTTCTCATGATGTACTCTGCATAGAAGTTAAATAAATGGGGTGACAGTATACAGCCTTGACATACTCCTTTTCATATTTGGAACCAGACTCTTGTTCCATGTCCAATTCTAACTATTGCCTCCTGACCTGCATACAGATTTCTCAAGAGGCAGGTCACAGGTGGTCTGCTATTCCTATCTCTTTTAAGAATTTTGCATAGTTTGTTGTTTGATCCACACAAAGGCTTTAGCATAGTCAATAAAGCAGAGTAGATGTTTTTCTGGAACGCTTTTGCTTTTTCTGTGATCCAGCAGATGTTGGAAATTTGATCTCTGATTCCTCTGCCTTTTCTAAATCCAGCTTGAACATCTAGAAGTTCATGGTTCACATACTGTTGAAGCCTGGCTTGGAGAATTTTGAGCATTACTTTACTAGCGTGTGAGATGAGTGCAATTGTGCGGTAGTTTGAGCATTCTTTGGCATTGCCTTTCTTTGGGATTGGAATGAAAACTGACCTTTTCTAGTCCTGTGGCCACTGCTGAGTTTTCCAAATTAGCTGGCATATTGAGTGCAGCACTTTCACAGCATCATCTTTTATGATTTGAAATAACTCCACTGGTATTATATCACCTCCACTAGCTTTGTTTGTAGTGATGCTTCCTAAGGCCCACTTGACTCCACATTCCAGGATGTCTGGCTCTAGGTGAGTGATCACACCATCGTGGTTATCTGGGTCATGAAGATCTTTTTGTATAGTTCTTCTGTGTATTCTTGCCACCTCTTCTTAATATTTTCTGCTTCTAATAGGTCCATACCATTTCTGTCCTTTATTGTGCTTTTATAGTTCCCTAAACTTTTCCACAAATACATGTAACTTTGCATGCTTCCCAAGTGGTGCTAGTGGTAAAGAACCCACCTGCCAATGCAAGAGAGACAAGAGATGCAGGTTTGATCCCTGGGTCAAGAAGACCTCCTAGAGGAGGGCATGGCAACCCCCTCTAGTATTCTTGCCTGGAGAATCCCAAGGACAGAGGAGGCTGGTGGGCTACAGTCCATAGGGTCATAAAGAGTTGGACACAACAGAGGTGACTTAGCAGGCATGTACACATGTACCTTTGCCCTGTGAGTTTCATCTGCTTACACCCTTACCCCCTCAGAAATTTAGAAATAAAATATGTTTATTCAGATGGTTACATACTCTTTGTTTTTCTTTTTCCCTGGCATCATTCTGAATGACTGTGTTGAACATAGAAACAAGATCCTGAAGTTCTTGCAGTCAAGCTTGCCGAGCTTCTTTGGGAAGATGAGACCTGCTTCTATTCAGGTGTCCACATTGTTTCATGGTTAACCTTCCTGATGCAGTTTCAGTTGTGTTTCACTGTGTTCCTTCCTCAGTGGAGACTGGGAAGAAATGATGTCTAAGGAAAACTGCCCATCTCAGAATTAGAAATCATAGCCTTCTCTTTCAAATGTGAATTTAATCACATTTCTTTAGATTTTATGCATATTGTTCCCCAAGATCAGCCATGTGTTGTTATTTTATTTTTTTATTTTTGGACATTTCTGAAAATATGGTGATTAAAAGTTTTGAGCTTGAGTTAAATAGTCTGGGTACATATTCTGGCCCTGTCACTCACCAACTGTATGACCTGGGGTGGGACAACCTCTTTTAAGTGTTAAGTTTTCTTTTCTGTTAAATCAGGTTTTGGGCAATCATGGTCCAAACCATGGTCCCTATTTTAAAAGATTGTTGTGAAGTTTCAAGAAGATGATGTTGCAAGTAAGGCACTTAGAACAGTGCTTCACATGTTGTAGGTAGCTTATGAGTTAAACATTTGATGTGTAGAGCCAAGTCAATGGAAAAAACCCTGATGCCGGGAAAGATTGAGGGCAGGAGAAGGGGATGGCACAGGATGAGATGATTTGATAGCATCACCAACTCAATGGATAGGAATGTGAGAACACTCCTGGAGACAGTGAAGGACGGGAGCCTGGCCTGTTGCAATCCATAGGGTCACAAACAGTGGGACACAACTCAGTGACCGAACAGCAGCAAGGACACATTAGCCATTATGTATTCTAAGAAAGCAGTTGAGTCAAACTTAAAACAGTGGCATGATCTACATAATGGGAACAATAATCACTTGTCTGTAAGATGGTGTTGAAAATATAATAAGATGGTTCCTGTAAAGAACTTCTTGCCCCTAGATTGGCACCAGGAAGTGTAAGCTACGCCGTGTCTCCTCTGCTCTGTCCCTATGGTTGTCAGTTGCCCTGAGTAGCTGACATTATCAGTGGTAGAGCTCGTGTGTATATAACCTAGCATTACGCCAGGTATGTGGCAAGTGCTCAAAAAACTGTTGCTATTATTGTGTTCCATACTTTGCTTCATTTGTTGCCAGCTCTGTAAATAACAGAGTGCTCCATGAAGGAGGAGGGAAGGGTTAATTGTTTTAGAAGCTTTGTTTCCTTCGGTTTTGCTTTGTAATGTTTGCCTTGTCTTTTTCCCCCTGCCAAGCAATAGTTCCTGAAATATTAGGTATAATTTATTGTGTTATGTTCATCTTTCTCAGTAGCATTAAAAAATATTTTAAATTTCTATTTGAAAACTCTCATTAAGCATTCATTTAAATGTTGCTCAAAATGTTATATAATATAAAAAAAGTACATGTTCTTTCCGAAATTAGTCCTGAAAAACTCCTTGGATCCAGATCCAGGCAGTGAGAATGGAGAGAAACAGCTGAAATGTGGTTCTGTTACATATCTTACTACTGATTTTGAATTTTGTAAAACACCTGTTAAATCACTTATAAGGGGTGAAGGGATGTCTGTGCACTCTTTTAAAGCTGGAAGTACCAAATTACTCCCTGATGAATAGGAAAAATAATCACAGAGGTGTGTACTGTTGGCATGGAGACATATCTATGAGATGATGGTGTTTCTCTTGGGAGACGGTGAAAACTTGAGAGAGGATGCTTTATTTCTCACCTCCTAAAATGTCTTTCCCAGTTTTCTGTGGTGAGAGAAAATGAGACACAGTCATACCTAACAGTTGGTGAAACAGTTACATATGTATATAACTAGTGTGTGTGTGTGTGTGTGTGTGTGTGTGTGTGTGTGTGTGTGTATAGATGAAGAGACAGAGAATAAATTTTATTAATTATATATAGCAGCATAATTTTACTAAAATCTTGGTTAAATGATTTTTTTGTAAAAATATATGTTTGTATAAATATACACATATATGAATGTATGTATATATATATTTGAAACTGAAGTATATAACCTTATAAAGCAGTGTCTGTTGGGAAAAACTTTGGAAAAGTTGCTTTTCCAAAAAGTAGCTCTGCAAAAGACAGGGAATTTCTTTGAAAGTGTTTATAAACACTTCACAAACTTTGAAAAATAAAATTAGTATGTTCCTTAAAATTTTCTAAAGTTTGTCAAAAGAAAGTCAACTTTATATTTATTGTATGAACTAGATCTAACTGTAATAGAAAATCTTAGTATTAAAGGGATATAATCCTAATCATAGTACTAATAAATAGAATTTAGCATTTTGTTAAAAGATTAATGCTTATGTCAGATAGGAATATTCTGTACATGAACATGTGGTTCTTTGTGGGGAGTCTGCTCACAGAATCCATCATATTAATAGATTAATAGAGAGCAAGAGTTTTGTAATGTCAGATGTCAGAATTTGACTAGCATTTAATACCCATTCATTGTTTTAAAAAGCAAAACACAAGTGAAATAGAAGCAGAAGAATATAGTGTGTATCTCAATGGCCAAGAATGTGTTATGTGAGTCATTTCTATTAAAAAATCCTAATTATAAGCTCTATTATGTAATATTAAATATTTTTATGTACTATTGTATGGAAAGTTCTTGATAATATGATTATTTGAATCATAAAATATAAAATGTTAACTGATTCTTTGTGTATATACATGAAAAAAAGAATTAGCTGATTATTAGAAATAATGCAGAGTAAGGCAACTAAATACAAAAATACATGTAAAGAAATCATTAGCTCTTCTATAAAAGAGTAATATCAGTTATAAGTTATAATGGAAAAAGTAAGCTACTGTTTAAATAGCACCACATTTCAGTCAGAAGAATGTACTATACCTGTGAATGAAAATAATAAATCAGAAACTTTTTATAAAGGAAACATATTGTAACTAAAAGAAAACTCAGAGACAAAATAATATCTCATACTAATTGTGCATTTAAGAACCTTATCCATTGCATATTAAATCAGCTGTTAATTCTATATAATCCTATGAAGTAGTTAGTATTACTATCTTAATTTTACAACTTTGATAACTAAGATTCAGAGAAATTAAGCCCCTTATCTAAGATCATAGAGCTGGTAAGAGCGGAAGTTAGGATTTGAATCTATGTAAACTATTTCTGTACTTCAGTCTTAATTCACTGTGCATGGGAAGGCCTGTTTAAGACACTAAAAATGTCATTTCTGACCAATTAACTTACATAATTGATTCAGCTATACTCAACACCAGTGAGATATTATTTTTAATTTTGATGAAATGTTTCAAAAGTTTATCTAAACGGATAAATATATAAGAAAGCAAAAAAATTGAAAAGAAGCACAGTGGGTGAAGAGTAGAGACATGGAAAACTCACCTTTTCAGAAGTTATAGCATGTTATAAAAACTCAAAGAATTGAAACAGTGGTTTAAGTGAAAAATAAAGATCATTTGAAAAGACTGTAGATTCCATATAAGAGCCATGTGTATTTGTGTAGTGAGTGTATATACTTACATATAGATGTACATGAACATACACTCATTGTGTGATTAAAGCAGCATTTTATTCAATGAAAAAACAAAGAAATAGTTATTCAGTAAATAGTGTTGAGATAATAATTATTTGTGAAAATAATATAAACTTAGATCCCATCCTTATGTCTTATATAAAAATATATATTATGAACAGTGTGGAGATTCCTTAAAAAACTGGAAATAGAACTACCATACGACCCAGCAATCCCACTGCTGGGCATACACGCTGAGGAAACCAGAATTGAAAGAGACACGTGTACCCCAATGTTCATCACAGCACTGTTTGTAATAGCCAGGACACGGAAGCAACCTAGATGTCCATCAGCAGACGAATGGATAAGAAAGCTGTGGTACATATACACAATGGA
Organism: Bos taurus; assembly: GCF_002263795.3. Taxonomy (NCBI): domain Eukaryota; kingdom Metazoa; phylum Chordata; class Mammalia; order Artiodactyla; family Bovidae; genus Bos; species Bos taurus. Next base: position 19,744,051 of record NC_037347.1, read on the forward strand.
GCATTACTCAGCCATTAAAAAGAATACATTTGAATCAGTTCTAATGAGGTGGATGAAACTGGAGCCTATTATACAGAGTGAAGTAAGTCAGAAAGAAAAACACCAATACAGTATACTAATGCATATATATGGAATTTAGAAAGACAGTAACGATGACCCTATATGCAAGACAGCAAAAGAGACACAGATGTATAGAACAGACTTTTGGACTCTGTGGGAGAGGGGGAGGGGGGGATAATTTGAGAGAATAGCATTTGAAACATGTATATTATCATATGTGAAATAGATTGCCAATCAAGGTTTGAAGCATGAGACAGGGCCCTCAGGGCCAGTGCACTGGGATGGAGGTGGGATGGGGGTTCAGGATGGGGGACACATGTACACTCATGGCTGATTCATGTCAATGTATGGCAAAAACCACTACAATATTGTAAACTAATTATCCTCCAGTTAAAATAAATTAATTAATTTAAAAAATATATATATTAAAGTTTTAATGAAAATAAAATAATGTTATTTATTAACATCCAATTTTATTAAAATAATGAAGATGTGTGAAATCACTGTTAAATATAGGTGAATACTCATTTAATTTCAAACTGGGAAGGTATTTCTAAGCCTATCACCAGAGCTGGAAGAAATTAAAATATTTTACAAATGTGTGTATTGAAAAATTAAATACTTATGTACATCAAAAAACACCATAAATAAAATGTAAAGGCACACGACAAAGTAGGGAATCTGTTTTGAACATTATTAAAGGGGCATTAACTTTAATGTGTCAATACTAAAAAAAAAATCTCTAGCAGTCAGTAACAAAAAAGGTGACCATATTTACAGAAAAATAAACACAGTCAATTCATAAAAAAAGAAACACAATTTACCAATAACATGAATAAAACTCAAAGAAAAGCAAATTAAGAAACAGTAGAGAAATATGTTCTCTAATCAAAGTGTTAAAGATTAAATAGCAAAGCCAGATAATACCAAGTATTGATTCAAGTTGGGACATTTTTATTTACTAGTCATAAAAGTGAGAATTTGAAGAGCCTTTCTAGAAGAGAATTCAATAATAATTGCCAACACCCCCCAAAAAAATACTCTGAACCAGCAATTTCTCTTCAATTTGACCTAAAAAATTAAGGATATATGAAAAGATTTATCTCCATCATTTTTTTATGATAGTTGAAAACTGAAAATGGATCAAATATGCAGTGATGAGGATTAGTTTAACATATCAGGATAACATACATATGATGGAATACTGATGGATCAACACAAGGATGATCTTTAACATGGCAAATAGTCATAGTATGTTTTTAAAAAGTATATAAACAATGCTCTTTAAGTGAGAGACCTCTTTTAAGTTTAAGAACTTTATGTATACAGCTATATATATATATATATATATATATATATATATATATAGTAATTCATAGTAAAGCACCTGGAAGGATATTCTAAAATACTAACTCAGGGTGTTATAGTTGATTTTTATGTTCCTAGAAAGATGATCTGTCTGAGACTTAATCTCTTCATCTGTGAAATGAAAGTCATCTAGATTAATCCTAAAATCTTTCAGAAAAAGTGTCTTGTAATTCTAAGGACCAATGATAATTACTAATCTTAAGAAAATACTTAATGCTTTCTTTCTGTTGAACTTTGTAGTTAATAGAATAGAACCAGGTTTATCCTGAGCTATCCCTTGTTTTAATTAAAATTCAGGTCCTAATGTTTGTTTATGAGCCTTTATTGTGCTTTCTCTTATGAGTGTCTTCTTGTGTGGTATGAGGTGGAGTGGGTCGAGTTGCACTAAACTTGGGTACATTTCCCTATAGAATTCTTAGAAACAAAAAGAAATCTTGTTAATATGTAATATACATTTTAGAGTTTCATCTACCATTTGGAACCCTACCAGCAGTTCTTGGTTTTGGACAATTTCTTTAATTAAAATTCATCCGGAGAAACTGTAATGCTTTTTTTCGATGCTTTAAAAAAGTCTTTTCGCTAAAGAGAGATGTGTGTGCTTTAAAAATTGGTGGAAAATGATTGTTTTTATTACCTAATGAACATTGCTGTACTCTTATTTCTGACTAATACTGAAATTACCTAGAAAATGATAAGGACTACTATTTCAAGTGGTTATTCAGAACCTTATTGTGCTAGTGAAATAAAAACATACTCAGTTTTAATTCGCTGTTAAATACTCAGCAGTCACAGTGGTTGTTTGAAGGCCATGTACAGTGGTGGCCAAAGTGGCTTTCGAAAAATGCTTTGCCTCATTCTTGCTGAATACAGGTTGCCAAGTGGTAAACCTGGCAGACGTCATGGACTTCCAAGAGGGAACATATTTTATTTGCCTTGCACCCCCAGAGGATTTGGCCAATTATTGCTATTTGTTTAATGTTGGTGTTGACATAGTGCCTTTGCCCTGAGGAGCCCCAGGTGCTTTATAAAATTAGTCAGCAATTCACATCACAGCCTTCACGCCTGAGAGTGCACACTGAAAATAATAATGATTCATGGAACCTAAAGCCATCCCTAACTCATACTTCTGTTTGCCCAGTGAAACAAAATAAATAGGCCAGTTCCCTCAGCAAGCCAGCCGCAAAAGGTTCCTGTGGGAGGGGGATCAGTGGGAGTTCCTCCCTTGTGTAAATAGGTGAACTCTGGTAAGGAAAATTCACCATACACCCTGTGGTGAAGACTGAATGTACTCTTTTCTAGGACCCATACATTCCTCAGTAAGGAACTCACTGTTTTTAGGTCTTTGCTCAAATATGGCTTTCATACTAATACCTTCCCTGACTGTCTATTTGAAAAACAACAAAACATAACAAAACAAAACCCATCATTAACTTAGACTTTCTGGATGTTCCTTTCTGCATTAGTTCCCTCAATAGCCTATGTGGCTATCCAACATATTTACATGGTCTGTCTCTCTGTGTGTTCATGGTCTACTCCCTCCCATATTATAAATTTTATGAAAGTAGACCATTTGTCTGTTTTATTCCAATTATGAATCTTTAACAGGTGTGTGGCACAGAATAGGTGTGTAGTAAACATTTGCTGGGGCTTCCCAGGTGGCTCAGGAGTAAAGAATGCTTGCCAAGCAGGAGACATGGATTCAATGTCTGGATTGGGAAGATCCCCTGGCAAATGGCAGGGGGATTGGCATTTGCCAAATGAAGTGGGAAATGGCAACCCACTTCAGTCTTCTTGCCTGGGAAATCCCAAGAGTCAGACACGACCTAGCGACTATACCACCACCACCACAAGCATTTGTTAAATGATTGAATTTTACCCAGTAGTGCAGTAAGAAGCAATTGAATTTTCTTCCTGGCAATCATATACGAAGGCAGTAAAAAAGAGATAAGTAAGAAAGAGTGCACCTTCATCATATCAATAGAACATTTCTTAACATTGAAAAGATCCACGTGGTGAAGTGGTATGTCGATCAGACTTTTCTTCTCCATTAGTTGCAAGTAATAGAAACTAAACATTTAAACCAACAGAAAGATGGCTTATGGAACCTTGAAACTGGAAAATCTAAGGAGTGCAGCTGATTTTCATTGGCACAAGGCTTGATTTGCTCATGTGCTCTTGCAATGTGATGAAGGCATTATCTCTCTCAGTCTCTGCCCACTCTGCATTGCTGGCTTTCCCTGTGTGATGGCAAAGACAGTTAAAGCAGCACCTGGCATAACGTTACCTGCAGTAATTCCGGTGGCATGAGAGCATATTTCCAACTGTCCCAGTGAAGACTCAGTCCTAACTTGAACAGGTGGACTTGGATTAAATGCCAGCCTTGAATCAGTCATGTGACGGACGGGGTCTCTGGGCCTCCCAGTCATGAATGTCAGTTCCATCCTTTGAATGTGGTTCTCCAACAAGAAATTTGGTTTACTTGATCAAAGTAAGAAAGCAAAGGTGGATGACAACTATAATCAGAAAGATAAATCAGATTTAAACAGTTTCTCATTCCAGTGAGGCAAAATACATTTCCAAACCTTTCAGTGTTATAGTTTTATAATATTCAGTAACCATATACTTCACAGCCTAATTGTGTAAATTATGTTTCTATAGGGGACAAAGGAACCTTTTACATTATTTTCAGTGGCAGGTCCTCTCTAATGGTGTACTTACATGATAGTGAGGTATTATTCCTACTTCAGTGAAAAGATAAAAATGTGGGGAAAAAAGCTAAATTTTGGCTGTACAATGTTTATTTAAGGTTTTTGTTACTTATGTTCTTCATAGATACTTTAATAATTCTTATTATCTTACTTTGTCTTATTTTCTGTATGAAGCCTGTTATATTCTAATTCTTTTCTATATGTTTTAAAAAGAGACTACGTAGAATATACTAGATCAGACAAAGAAAAATACTGTATAATATAACTTACTGTGGAATCTAAAAAATATAACAAATCGGTGGATATACCAAAAAAGAAGCAGACTCACAGATATAGAGAACAAATTGATGGTTACCAGTGGGGAGAAGGAAAAGGGAGGAGCAATATAATGGATGGAGATTAAGTCCTACAAGGATCGTGTTCAACACAGGGAATGTAGCCAATATTTTGTAATAACTATAAGTAGAATATAACCTTTAAAAATTATGAGTCATTATATCGTATGCCTGTAACTTGTAATATTGTACATCAACTGTGTATCAATTAAAAAAGAAAAAAAGAAGAATATACTAGAAACCCTAAAATTTTCTGTCCCAAATACTGGAACTTGGTTTGCTGACATACTAGTACCTCTCTTTCCTATAAAAAATTTATAAAAGTTCATGGATAAATATAATTCACAGATAATGCTAAAACTTTATTTCAGCCATTACTTCTTACCTCTTTCCACACCAAGAAATACTTAATCAAGACTCTGAAAGTGACGGTATTTGATTTCCACTGTTCATTGTTGGATCTGTAATCTGTTCCACACACTAATTAGAACTAGAGTAATAATGAAATAGTATATAAAAATCAACATCCTATTGGTGGATGGATGTGTGCTGGTGTTCAGTCGCTCAGTTGTATCCAACTCCTTGTGACTCCGTGAACTATAGCCCACCAGCCTCCTCTGTCCACAGAATTTTCCAGGCACGGATACTGGAGTGGGTTGCCATTTCTTCCTTTAGTGGATCTTCCCAACCCAGGGACTGAACTCATGTCTCTTGTGTCTCCTGCATTGACAAGCAGATTCTTTACCACTTCGCCATCTGGGAAATCCCATCAATGGATCTGCAAAGAATTAACTCCAAGACAGAGTAGTTGGGGGATCAAGGTGTGGCACCATGGCCATGTGAACCAATGTTGTTAGTTATGCTGTGCTGTATGAGAAGGGCATTTCTGATATTAACTTTAATACCAGTACTAACTCAGTAGTTTAATATGAATATATACCAAAACATCCACCTAGATTCAGGAAGTTGCCCTATTGATTGAATCAACTAATTCAGTGTTTAAAAAAAAAAAAAAAAGCTTTGGGTGGTTAGCATTTCTAAATTAGTGTTTTTCTTAGACATGAGGTTCTAGTAGTTCATCTTTCTTTGTTCCTCTGAAATTGTGATTATTTCTAAGTTGTTGGTTTCTAGGTAAAAGAGAGGAGATGGGGAAAGGAAGATTTTCTTCAGAAATCCTTTTCTTTCATGGCCCAGTTGAACTGGATTTGTGATTGATATCCATTGATGACCCATCACATCCAATCCAGTTGATAAGAATTCCCAGTATTTTTTGAGGGATTCGTTTTTGTGGTGGGAGAGAAGTAAAAGGCTTACAATATTCATGTGTCCTAACATTTCAACAAATAATAATGTCATAGTAAATTTATTTTGTTGTTGTTGCTCAGTTGTGTCCGACTCTTTGTGACCCCATGGACTGTAGCACGCCAGGCTTGCCTGTCCTTCACTGTCTCCCAGAGTTTGCTCAAACTCATGTCCATTGAGTCAATTTATAAAAATGAAAAAAAGCCCAGCTCAGGGCTGTACCAGGACTTTTGTGAGCCTCTTTATTCATTCAGTTCAGTTCAGTTCAGTCGCTCAGTCATGTCCGACTCTTTGCGACCCCATGAATCGCAGAACGCCAGGCCTCCCTGTCCATCACCAACTCCCGGAGTTCACCTAGACTCACGTCCATCGAGTCAGTCATGCCATCCAGCCATCTCATCCTCTGTTGTCCCCTTCTCCTCCTGCCCCCAATCCCTCCCAGCTTCAGGGTCTTTTTCAATGAGTCAGCTCTTCGCATGAGGTGGCCAAAGTACTGGAGTTTCAGCTTTAGCATCATTCCTTCCAAAGAAATCTCAGGGCTGATCTCCTTCAGAATGGACTGGTTGGATCTCCTTGCAGTCCCAGGGACTCTCAAGAGCCTTCTCCAACACCACAGTTCAAAAGCATCAATTCTTCGGCGCTCAGCCTTCTTCACAGTCCAACTCTCACATCCATACATGACCACAGGAAAAACCATAGCCTTGACTAGACGAACCTTTGTTGGCAAAGTAATGTCTCTGCTTTTGAATATGCTATCTAGGTTGGTCATAACTTTCCTTCCAAGGAGTAAGCGTCTTTTAATTTCATGGCTGCAGTCACCATCTGCAGTGATTTTGGAGCCCAGAAAAATAAAGTCTGACACTGTTTCCACTGTTTCCCCATCTATTTCCCATGAAGTGATGGGACCGGATGCCATGATCTTCGTTTTCTGAATGTTGAGCTTTAAGCCAACTTTTTCACTCTCCACTTTCACTTTCATCAAGAGGCTTTTGAGTTCCTCTTCACTTTCTGCCATAAGGGTGGTGTCATCTGCATATCTGAGGTTATTGATATTTCTCCCAGGAATCTTGATTCCAGCTTGTGTTTCTTCCAGTCCAGCGTTTCTCATGATGTACTCTGCATATAAGTTAAATAAACAGGGTGACAATATACAGCCTGACAAACTCCTTTTCCAATTTGGAACCAGTCTGTTGTTCCATGTCCAGTTCTAACAGTTGCTTCCTGACCTGCATACAAATTTCTCAAGAGGCAGATCAGGTGTTCTGGTATCCCCATCTCTTTCAGAATTGTCCACAGTTTATTGTGATCCACACAGTCAAAGGCTTTGGCATAGTCAATAAAGCAGAAATAGATGTTTTTCTGGAACTCTCTTGCTTTTTCCATGATCCAGCGGATGTTGGCAATTTGATCTCTGGTTCCTCTGCCTTTTCTAAAACCAGTTTGAACATCAGGAAGTTCACGGTTCATGTACTGCTGAAGCCTGGCTTGAAGAATTTTGAGCATTACTTTACTGGCGTGTGAGATGAGTGCAATTGTGCAGTAGTTTGAGCATTCTTTGGCGTTGCCTTTCTTTGGGATTGGAATGAAAACTGACCTTTTCCAGTCCTGTGGCCGCTGCTGAGTTTTCCAAATTTGCTGGCATATTGAGTGCAGCACTTTCACAGCATCATCTTTCAGGATTTGGAATAGCTCAACTGGAATTCCGTCACCTCCACTAGCTTTGTTCCTAGTGATGCTTTCTAAGGCCCACTTGACTTCACATTCCAGGATGTCTGGCTCTAGGTCAGTGATCACACCATTGTGATTATCTGGGTCGTGAAGATCTTTTTTGTACAGTTCTTCTGTGTATTCTTGCCATCTCTTCTTAATATCTTCTAAGATAATCTAAGATGGATTATATTAATTTCATTTCTGATTTTAAATGAAATTAAAACATTTTCTTGGGCTCGTAAAAGTTTTCTGGGCCCTGGGCTGGGTGCCTACTGTGCCTGGTGGGAGAAGCTAAACTGCCTTTGTTATAGCTAAATTGGTTACATTTTAAGCCAAACAACTGTCTTCTGCCTATTGTTCACCTTTTTAATTTGATTTTTTTGGTTTAATAATTAACATTAGTTCCTCCAAGTAGAGTAAGAGCAGGGAGAATGGGGACTTGGAATAAGCTAGAATTAGGCTTCATCAGGGAAGCTACTCCTAAAAATCAGTCACAGGTTTGGTGCCTGCAGTCTCTTTTCACAGGATTTAAAGCTATTTTACTAAGTTTGTCAAAATCCATGTTCTTCAAAGGTTTATGTTTTTAAATGGCTGATGCTGTGAAAGGAAATGCCATCATGATTGTGTTTACATTATGCATTGTACAGGAAGGAAAAACTAGAATTTTTCCTGTAGAGAGCACTTATAGTTTTACTGAATATAGTTTTTCAAAGTAAAATTGATGTTGGAATATTTCTCTTGTAATCCAGGTGAGAAGCCAATATATGATTGAATGAAGTAAATGCTCATTTTTGTGTTTAATAAAAACTCTGATTCTTCTATTCAGGCTGATTTTTATCTGTATCTTCAATTTCCACTTAACTATGGTTTGGGGAAATAGAGATAACTTGGATACCTAAATTCTGTCTACAAGTATTTCTTGAGAATCTCTTGGTCATTAACTCTCTAGAATGAAACTGGCTAAACTAACCTCAACAGCCATTCTTTTGCCAAATGTCAGATAAACTCCTAACATTTTTTGCTTGGTAGGTTTTGAAATTTGACATTTCTGCATTGAAGTCCAGTGTTGTTTTTCCTGGATGCATGGCTTCTATTTACTCCTGACATTCCTAGTTGTTCACCAGCTGCCAGCACTGTTCAGGACGCTGAGGGTAAAAAGGTGAATAAGATGCAATCCCCACCTTTAAGGAAATCACAGTTTACAAGGAAGATAGGCAAGTGTAAAGCTTATGAAAAGAATGATAAAAAATGCTGGGATAAAAGGAAAGTACATGAACATCTCTTAAGTTAGGCTGTTTCATCAAGTAAACCTTCTTGGAAGGAGCAACATTTTGGTGTATCTTTTTTTTACCACTGAACCTCTGTCGTTCTGCCTGTATATGGACAATAACCTGCTAGGTTTAGAGATGAAAATGTATACAAGTTATGTAGCATCAAGCCTGGGACATACTTTTTGCACTTCTGCCATTACTTATTTTATTATAAAAAGCATGTCAAAAGGAAAAGATGGAAGACATGCTGATTCACCCATAGACAATCAATCCCTGAATGAAAGAAGCAAGACTGTATATGGTTTATGTTTTATAAACTATATGTATTCCCGTTTCACTAAGAGAGACTGTTAATACATCCATATGTATAATTTGTTCCAGGTCTACAAATAAAGGCTTTGTCTGTTCCAAAGCAATGATGACAAAAACAAAACTCAGATGTTAACAATCAAAATTTTATTTTTTCATTCATATATTTGGTTGTGATGTAGAGAGTGCTAGAAAATTAAATACTTCATCTTAGAGTCAGTTTGTGTTTTTTTCTTTTCTTTAATTTTATTTTTCATTGAAGTATAATTGATTTACAGTGTGTTGATCTCATATACAGCAAAGTGCTTCAGTTATGCATGCTTATGTCTATTTTTCATGTTCTTTTCCCTTATAGTTTATTACAAAATTTTGAATATAGTTCCCTGTGCTATACAGTAGGTCCTTGTTGGTTATCTATTTCATATATAAGTAGTGTGTATGTTAATTCCAAAGCCCTAATTTATCTTCCCCTCTTTTCCCCTTTGGTAACCATAAGTTTGTTTTCTATGTCTGTGTGTCTATTTTCTATATTAGTACATTTGTATCATAAAAATTGTTTTATTTATCATATTTACTTTTAGATTCCACATATAAGCAATATAGAGTCAATATGTTGAAGGAAATGAACTAATACTTGGGAGTCATCATCGTGCAGTACTCATGCTGAGAAACCGTGCCTCTGTTCTGCCTGTAGACTGTTGACCTGGATGGTAGTTAGCCTTAGGCCACCCATTGACACTACAGATGACATTTGAAGAAGCACTTGTTAATCCAACTTCCTGACAGATCACCTCCCCTAAGTAACTCACCATGGAGACAGCATTTACTTACTACCTTAGGATCTCCCAGACTAACCAGCCATTAGTAGCACAGTCTGACACTTCCGTGGTGGCTCAGTGGTAAAGAAGCCACCTGCCAATGCAGGAGATGCAGGTTTGATCCCTGGGTCGGGAAGATCCCCTGGAGAAGGAAATGGCAACTCACTCCAATATTCTTGCCTGGGAAATCCCAAGGACAGAGGAGCCTGGTGGGCTACAGTCCATGGGGTCTCCAAAGGGTCTGACACAGCTCAGTGCCTGAACAACAGCAGTGGCTCAGATTACCATGCAGTGGTCGGAATCGCTCTCTGTTGCCCTGAAAGTAAGTAATAGCAGTGGGGCTTCTTGTTTTACCCTCTCCTATCTATGTGGGATCAGCAAAGACTGCTTCTCATCAGTTTCATGTGGCTCGATTAGGTTTCTCTCTCATGCTGACATATTTAGAGTCACATCCTGGGATCCTTGTCCCCTGAGTCCCGCTCTAAAATCCAAGTAGGGTAGGAATACTCAGGACTGGAGTTGGTGAGAAGCACTTTCCCCATAGCCCTCCTCTCTGTATACACTTAGAGACCAGAAAATTCTGCCCAAATCCAGAGCAACTGTGGCCTTTGGCAGTCTGGTAGCGTTTGCCTGCTGGCATGGGTAGAACTAACGTCACCTGGGTAATTCAGCCTTTGGGATCCTTCTTCCATGAATGAGAGAATCCCAGGATTGGCTGCCAATGGCCTCTTCCTTGTGCCCAGTTTCCTTTGATGCAGTGTGCGGAATGGTGACGGTCCATTTCCGCCCCACCCCACTCCTGCCATGAGAGGATTTATGGTCTGCATGCCCCAGTTGTGAAGCTGGCCTGTGGTCTTTTGCTGCCGCAGGCCTGTGAATGTTTAGAATTATGTGTTTATATTTCCAGGGCTACGGTTTGAAAGTCGAGGGAGCAGACAGATAGCAAAGAATTCACAGGTCAAGCTGCTGTTGCTTCCTCTTTGGAGGGCTCTTTCTCTGCCCATATTGTCATATCTAGATTCCTGTGGAGCTCTGGCTTTCTGACTTCCATTTCTTTGATTAGATGCTTTCAAGTGGATTTTTCTGTAAGAAATCCCCATAGAAGAGGTGTTTACATGAGGCGATGGGGAAGTGGAGTTTGCCTGACCCAAGGAACCTCGGAAACTTTCCCGTAATGAAAAGGTCTGGCTTGTGGGTGGGCGCCCTTCCATCCAGACAGACGGGAATGTGACTCGGCAGCCAGGAGACACATGGACTTGTGACCACCGGGACAGGCACCTCACTGGAAAAATCCCAACAGCTGGGCCTGTTCAGTTTTTCTGAGTGTACTAGCAGGCATTTGATTGCTTTCAATCTACACTAGGTTTCTTTTATGTCATAGCCATTGTTTTCCTTCTCAAGAATGTGGATGCCTTTAATAAAACCCTTTTGCCTGCTCCCCACCCCCCGGCCAGGTTAACATAAATATAAAAGTGAATTTCACTTATCAGTGAAAGAAATCAACATGACTTTAATGAGACCATTTCTATCTTCTTTGGTTCTCCCCTTCTAAGAATTCAAGTAGATCTTTGCGCCTAAATGGATTCTTATGGACCTTTAACAATAAACATGAACTCAGTGTTGTTAGAACAGTTGCCAGAATAGGCTCCTAAAATTCAGGTGGTATTATCGCCCACCCCTGTCCCTGCTCCATCTTTGGATGAGTTCACTGCCTCCCAGTCAGTCCCTGAGTACAGAATCATTTATTTCGGTGTCACTTCATGACGAAAGCCCAGCTGGCATTAGCTCAAGTTATGCAGCTGGCTATTAATCGAAGAAAACTTCCCTGTCACTCCTCAGTCAAACACAATCTGATTCAGCAAATCCTTTTCGCTCTCCTCCCTTCTATTATACCAGAAGAACAAACGTAAATAACTCCCACTTGGCTCAACTTGTCATGGATTGTAAGTTAGATGGCAGCATGCAGACTGATTACATTAATGCTTTCTAGGCTGCTCTTCTCAATTGATTTTTATTTCTAGAAGAGGTTTGGACATCTCATTTCTGAGGCCTTATAATGTTGTCCAGTGAAGGAAATTATTGTAGCCTGCCTTTGCTCTTCTATCTTGCATAGTTAGTTTTCAAAGTCATTTCCACAAAATTTCAAATTGCATCACCTGTAGGATAGGTACTGGCCTTCTGTGAGTGGATATTCTATCATGCTTGACTGGGCTTGTGTTTTTATTTTAAACAGAACTTGGTGAGAGATTTGTTCAGGATTTTAGAAATATATAAGTGTGTAATATGTAGCACATGGTATGCCAAACATTTTTGATGCGTGCGTTTTACAATTAAAATGTGAAACTACGTGGTGTGAGGAGATGATAAATGTGTTAAAAAATCATGGTAACTTTTCCATGAAATAAAGCTCTGTGCAGAAATGACATGGGAAAGTTCTTACAGGAGTGCTGAAAGAGTACATCCATTTGGTCCTCTCTGGATACGAGAGTTCGTCCATTATATTATTCTGTAGCAACATGTTTCAGCACCAAGGACATCTTCAGTGCCCTCCCCACCCCAATTCCTGTCCTTTGTACAATGTGCTTGCTGCCATCATTATTATGCCCTGAACCCTAAACATGAACTTGTGAAAGTGAAATGAAGTCGCTCAGTCGTGTCCGACTCTTAGCAACCCCATGGTCTGCAGCCTACCAGGCTCCTCCATCCATGGGATTTTCCAGGCAAGAGTATTGGAGTGGGGTGCCATGGCCTTCTCCGAAAATAGCCTCTGGGTATATTAAAAAATTTTTTTTTCACTGTCATATCATAAATATAAGAAGGTTGGCTCATTCCTGATCTCCCAAAGTAAGAAAATCTACTTTAAAAAATAAATTAATGATTTTTGTAGTAAGAACTATGAATAACATTTAGTGAGTAGGGATCCTTCAAATTAAGGTAAGAAAGTCAACAAATACCCAACACAGTTCTGCTCTACCTTCTCCAATTTTGTTCATTTCATGACATTAAGCTACATGTTAACACACTGTTTTCTAAGGTTCTTTATATAGGGAAGACATGTTTTGCTTTCTCATTTTTTTATGACTTTCAGGAAGCCCTCTTAATTCCTTAAAAGGTACTGTCATTCTGAAAATCTCAAGAAGCCTAGCTACATATTGTACTCACAAAATTTTGCTCTGTAAAAGCACATAAGCTGACTTTTAGGTAATACTTGAAAAACAGTTGACGCTGCCAAGTGTGAATTCTTCATGTTGACACTTAACACTCTGACCTGATTCAAGGTCATTTTTCCTGGAAGGTCAAGGTCTAGCCTTTCAGAAAAGATGCTACCAAGCAGTGAGGTATAGAAGGAGGAAAAAAATAAAATCACAGCCTTTTCTTCTCCCCTCAACTCTTCTTTCATGCTAGGGGGTTGGGGGATAACAAGTCTTTTGTGAATAAAACTTGAGAATGCTCTTCTTTATGTAGTGAAGTGGTACTCATAACCCATGAACTTAGGACAGCAAAATTGTACCTTGTTAGGACTTAGGTGTCTATAAGGGGCTCAATGGGATTTCAGCAACAGGTACTGAGAGATAAATCAGAACTTGACAGAAGGAAATGGAACTCCGGTGCTAAAAGAGACCTGGGATAACTTCCTTGTCCCTCGAAATTGGTCTTGTGACATTAGAGGAACAATATCCAAAGGGCATCGGAGAACCTGGCTTAAATTAGGCTTTCTTGGATTATAAGAGATTCAGAGCTAGATCTGGCAATAAAGCCTCGTATGAAGCGCTCGTAATTTGAATGTGTGATGCATGTTCTAGTGTCCATGAAGTGGACCTTAGAGGTCTGGGTAATCTGAAAGAGGAGTTGGTTACACAGGAGCCAGAAGTCACAGCTGACCTCTAGATCCAGATCTGAGTGGTGTGACCTAGTTGCAACTGATGTTCTTAGAATGGATCCCTCCCTAGAAGGATTCTTTCATGAACACAGATAGGCTGGGGCTGCAGTGTGTAGACTCAGCTGAAGGCTTTATGAAGTTCTAGAAGCTGATATGCCTGCAAAATGGAGATGATGCTTTGAGGAAACGGTTGGTGTTAAAAAACAAAGGCAGTCATGTTTGTTGGCTTAAGAATTATATTCCCTTTCTATACAATGCTATATTCCCTCTATAAAGAGAGCTGTCTCATGGGGAATTCCTTTCCATTTATAAATGGGCAGACAATTTAAATGGAAAATGTTTTACTAGTTTGGACATTTTTTGAGTATAAAACCAGGGGTTTAAGTCCTAAAATGTAACTGTATATTTATATTGTTGCCAGAATCTGATATTTATAGATGGGAGGTTAGAGGAGGTTATATTCTAGTAAGAAATCTTCTGATTTGTTTCCTTCATTTGTAGGAGCAATCTCTGTTTTGGTAACATTTAATTTATGAATTTTGGTATCATGTTCAGTTCAGTTCAGTCGCTCAGTCACGTCCAACTCTTTGCGATCCCATGGACTGCAGCATGCCAGGCCTCCCTGTCCATCACCAACTCCCAGAGTTTACCCAAACTCATGTCCATCGAGTTGGTGATGCCATCCAACCATCTCATCCTCTGTCATCCCCTTCTCCTCCTGCCCTCAATCTTTCCTAGCATCAGAGTCTTTTCAAATGAGTCAGCTCTTCGCATCAGGTGGCCAAAGTGGAGTTTGAGTGTCAACATCAGTCCTTCCAGTGGAACACCCAGGACCGATCTCCTTTAGGATGGACTGGTTGGATCTCCTTGCAGTCCAAGGGACTCTAGAGTCTTGTCCAACACCAGTTCAAAAGCATCAGTTCTTTGGTGCTCAGCTTTCTTTACAGTCCAATTCTCACATCCATACATGACTACTGGAAAAACCATAGCCTTGACTAGACGGACCTTTGTTGGCAAAGTAATGTCTCCGCTTTTTAATATGCTGTCTAGATTGGTCATAACTTTCCTTCCAAGGAGTAAGCATCTTTTAATTTCATGGCTGCAGTCATTCATCTGCAGTGATTTTGGAGCCCCCCAAAATAAAGTCAGCCACTGTTTCCCCATCTATTTGCCATGAAGTTATGGGACGAGATGCCATGATCTTAGTTTTCTGAATGTTGAGCTTTAAGCCAACTTTTTCACTCTCCTCTTTCACTTTCATCAAGAGGCTCTTTAGTTCTTCACTTTCTGCCATAAGGGTGATGTTATCTGCATATATGAGGTTATTGATATTTCTCCCAGCAATCTCACTTCTTTAATTTTTATCGTGCATCACACAATACTTATAGTTACATTTTACAGATAATGCAATGAATTAGACAGAGTCCCCTTTCTGAAAGAACCTTCAGAAAGTGGGAGCTTACATAGTCCTTTGAAATGGTCACAGTAGGTGTGCCTAATTTCTTCAGAAGCCGTTACTAAGGGCATCCTTTTCTTTAAATTATGAGACTGTTTACTTAACATGCTGCTGCTAAGTCACTTCAGTCGTGTCCGACTCTTAGCGACCCCATGGACTGCAGCCTATTGATGCCAAAACTGATGAGCATTAAAACTCTGAGACATCGCATCTTTCTAAGAAGAAGATTAAAAGAGAGAGGCTACAAGACAAAAGTAACCCTCCTCCCAAGCCCAATTCAAGACAAGGTTTTCACCTTGCTCTTCTGAGCACAGTGCTGTGACAGACAAACCTACAGGCAATGGAAGCCTTTGAAACAGAGAGATTCCACGAATGTCACATCATTTGTGGATTTCACAATTAGTTCTGCAGTGTTTAAAGACGATGACTTCAAACTGCTCCTTTAAGTTGAGGCTATAAATGGTTTAAATGCGGGAGGATGTGACAGGATTGAGCATCTTCCCCTTCCTTTGTCTTGTCCTCTGAGAATTCAGAATGAGCAGCCACCATTATGCAGCAAGAAGAGAGAAGGAACTAGAACTTGGAATGAGTTTCTGTGAGGCCCTCATTGTTCCAGGGTATACTGAGGGCTACACTATCATCACATTAGACAAATGGCTTCTCCTCCTGTGCCAGCTTAATTACCAGCTTGGCTTCTGAACAAAGAAATCACAGTTGAGGCAGAACGTGTTTGCCATTGAAGGTAACAGTCTTAGAGCAAGCTTCAGGTTGTTTTCCATTTAGTTTTTTATTATTCAACTTGCAGAAAGAGACCTCTTCTTTTTAAGAAAAATGATGTACTCTTATGTCTCTTAAGTTTCAGTATTGGGTGCATGCTTCACATCAGATCAGATCAGATCAGTCGCTCAGTCGTGTCCGATTCCTTGTGACCCCATGAATTGCAGCACGCCAGGCCTCCCTGTCCATCACCAACTCCAGGAGTTCACTGATACTCACGTTCATCGAGTCAGTGATGCCATCCAGCCATCTCATCCTCTGTCGTCCCCTTCTCCTCCTGCCCCCAATCCCTCCCAGCATATGCTTCACATAGTAGGTAGCAAAACTGAGTTAGATGCTGATGACCAAAAATAAGCAGGAAGGGTGAGTGGGCTAGGACATGTCAAACTGTCATGTTAGAAATACATAGATGGAGACAGAATGTAGTTGTTTACCATAAGCTGCATGAATCACTTACATTTCTAAGTGTGGTCCCCATTGATATCACCTGAGAACTCCCTAGAAATGCAAATTCTTTGGTCCAGTTTCAGGCCTAATGAGTCAGAAACTCTGGAGGTGGGCCCAGAAACATGTGTTTTTCAAAGCCCTTAGGAGATTCTGATGTGTGCTAAAGTCTGAGAACCACTGCCACAAGGCGTATGTAGAACAAAAATGATTCAGCAAATGAATTATGACAATATTTAGAAATTTGAAGAAACAGGTAAATCCATAGTGTTTTTTTTTTTTTTCCCTTTAATCAGAATTCTGTGTTTGGAAATAAGGGTTTGAATTTTTTCACCTTTTTTTTTTTTTTTTCAGTTGGAAATTAAGAAGTAAACAGGGAGGTGTGTGAGTGTGCATGTGTGCTCAATGTGTCTGACTCTCTGCAACCCCATGGGGAGGTATGGTGAGGTATTCATGTCATTGTGTAGGATTAATGGCGTTTATTGTAGTGGAAAAGGGTATCTCATGGAAAAACTTCACTCATATTCTGTCTAGACACATATTCTTTTTTGAGGCAGGAAACACAAAAGAAAATTGGCTTCATCTAGTTCAAGGAAATGGTGTTTTAATTCCGTAGAGAAATAATTTCATTTTCTTGGAGAAATGGGTAGACTGATATTAGTAATTTAATTTTCTTAAGTATAAGATGGTTGCTACAGTTCTTACCAATACTAAAAGAAGCAGGGTCAAAGTTAGCAAATGATTGAATTTTTTGGAGGGGGTGGTGATAAAACGTGTATAGTGGGAAGGTAACTTTATAATAAACTGTAACTAATTAGCCTGTACTATTTCCTGTAGTACTTTGATCAGACAGCTAAGGGAATAAACAGAAATCTGAACTCGGTGGTAGGTAACTCCATTTGGATTTGTTCATTTAGCAAATAGTTGTGAATAGCTACCATGGACTTATTATGTTAGCATTGGAAAAATGAGCAAGACAGTCACAGCAATGGTTCTTGTGAAGCCAGAGATCCAGTGGTAAAGCTAGATGATTAAACAAGCCACTTTGATTGAAGTGTAGTAACTTTTAGCCCCAAGACAAAATATGTGATGAGCTGTCCCGGTGAGAGCCGCTCTCCTGGACTTGAGGGTATGAGCATGGGTGGTCAGGAGTGGCTCATAGAAAAGGCACTAGAAAAAAAAAAAGAAAAGGCATTAGAACTTACAAGGCTAATAGAAATTAGTCAGATAAAGCAGGGGCAGACTGAGAAAAGAGCATGTGCAAAGGCCAAAGGCAGTGTATTTTGGGTGCCATCATGTGACTGAACATGGCTCCATCTTGGTGGAGCTTGGAGGGCAGATGGTGACTGTATAGGTTCTAGAAAGAGATGAGAGATGATACTGGAAACAAATTTAAAAAGAAAAAGAAAAAGCCTTGCCACCACCCATGGTAAGAATTTTGGACTTTATTCTACAAGATGGAAAGCCTCTGAAGTTGTAGGATTTTCCCCCCATTCCAGAGACTGGATTGGAGAAGCCCGACGTTGGAGGAAGGGAGGCCAGTGGAGACCCTGTTGTAATATTTCAGACAACAAGTATTCATTGCTTGGAGCAGCAGCAAGATGGGGATAGATAGAATTGAAAAGATTTGGGAAACAGCTATTTCACTAGTAGATTCAGTGGGACCTGATGATTCATTACGTGTGGGAGCAACTAGAATCATTCTTTGAGCTAGTGCTGCAGGAGGGGTGGCAGGTGTGAGAGTGAAATGATTTGTTCCATTTGGATATGCTGAGTCTGAGAATTCTTTGGTTGTCTAAGCAGAGATGACCAACATGCTGTTGGAAATGCAAAGTAGGTCTGGGACACAAGTGATCTGGGCTCTTCTCTTAAGTTACTCTGCCCTCATAAATGTTTTCTATGCTTTATCATGCAGAAGCTACAGCCAAAGAACTTTCTTTATGATCCTTAATTACTCCCATAGCTATTGGACACTACTCTGTTTTTTTTTTTTTTTTAATAGAAGTATAGTTGATTTACAGTGTTGTGTTAATTTCTGCTATACAGCTAAAAGACTAAGTTACACACATATATACATTCTGTTTATACTCTTTTCTATTATGGTTTATTCCAGGAGATTGGGTGTAGTTCCCTGAATTGGGCTGTACTCTAGATGTCAGTATTAAGTACTAAGTGAAATTTAGAACCATTGAATTTTTCGGCCAGAAACCCTAGAAAGCAATTTGATTTCCTCAGTGAAACATACCCACACATTACCTTTCAGTTGGTGTTTTATTTCAACAATGGAAAATACAAGGAAACTAGAATGATATAACCCTAGTTTAAATATTCTTACCTTCCTTTACATTAGGGGTCATTTCCCTGTACCAGTAAAATACTTTAGAATTCTTGTTCAGTGAGAGCAATACTAAAATATTGAAGAGATTAATATAATAGCTAAAGGGTAAAACACATATTCACATTTTGAGAGAGAAGAATTATGTTTACCACACAACTCCCCTTAATTTTCAATAATGTTATGGCAGTACATTTTTTAATAGAACATTTAAATTAGAACTTTAGGAGTCTCTTTTGTCATATTTAAAAAGAGGTTCAAGGCATCTCATTTGACTGAATAACTGCATGTACAAGTGTTGTTTGTCAACAACTAAAGAAAAATCTCATATAAATCATGAACTACTCTGTACAGCTTTACATAACATTCTCTTCATAATTATGGAACATTTCAAGTTATTTTATTTTTAAGAAACCAAAAAATATAAGAGAACTTAATATACAGACACGTAAATTTCAACTAGTCTTCAGAAATAATGAGAGCAAGCATTGTCATCTGCAAAATTTTGAGTGGTTAAGTGCCATGAATATTTGCAAGTTACCAAATTAGAAACATTAGGGAAATGGCACCCCACTCCAGTATTCTTGCCTAGAGAATCCTATGGATGGAGGAGTGTGGTGGGCTGCTGTCCATAGGGTTGCACAGAGTCAGACACAACTGAAGCAACTTAGCATGCATGCATGCATTGGAGAAGGAAATGGCAACCCACTCCAGTGTTCTTGCCTGGAGAATCCCAGGGACGGGGGAGCCTGGTGGGCTGCCGTCTATGGGGTCGCACAGAGTCAGACACGATTGACGCAACTTAGCAGCAGCAGCAGCCTACTTCATATAGTTTGCCCATAACTTCAAATTTATGGTAGTAAACAGATTAACTTATTCACAAAGAATACAGAAATGCAGACTTATTTGTAGTTTTCCATAATGGCATTCACTGCAATAGGTACACAGTAAACAGCATATGAAGAAAAAACAAAAGTTCTTTTTAAAAAGCCTGCAAGGGTAAGTTGAATATAGGCCTTAGAAATGTGCTGTGTAAGGGGAAATCTAAGAGACTGGGACAAGTGGAAGGAGTTAAATCTTACAAGAACACAGAGATGAGAAATCTGAATCGGACCATGACCTGGGTAATGCCAACATCTTTGCTGAAAAACTTTAGAATAGGTAAAAGTTACCCTTTCCAGTCACACACTACAGATATAATTTTATCTGTATAGATACACTCCACATTCAGTTCAGTTCAGCTCAGTCGCTCAGTCGTGTCTGACTGTTTGCGACCCCATGAATTGCAGCACGCCAGGCCTCCCTGTCCATCACCAACTCCCAGAGTTTACTCACACTCATGTCCATCGAGTCGGTGATACCATCCAGCCATCTCATCCTCTGTTGTCCCCTTCTCCTCCTGCCCCCAATCCCTCCCAGCATCAGAGTCTTTTCCAATGAGTCAACTCTTCGCATGAGGTGGCCAAAGTACTGGAGTTTCAGCTTTAGCATCAGTCCTTCCAATGAACACCCAGGACTGATCTCCTTTAGGATGGACTAGTTGGATCTCCTTGCAGTCCAAGGGACACTCAAGAGTCTTCTCCAACACCACAGTTCAAAAGCATCAATTCTTCGGCACTCAGCTTTCTTCGCAGTCCAACTCTCACATCCATACATGACCACAGGAAAAACCATAGCCTTGACTAGCCGGACCTTTGTTGGCAAAGTAATGTCTCTGCTTTTGAATATGCAGTCTAGGTTGGTCATAACTTTCCTTCCAAGGAATAAGTGTCTTTTAATTTCATGGCTGCAGTAACCATCTGCAGTGATTTTGGAGCCCAGAAAAATAAAGTCTGACACTGTTTCCCCATCTATTTCCCATGAAGTGATGGGACCAGATGCCATGATCTTAGTTTTCTGAATGTTGAGCTTTAAGCTAACTTTTTCACTCTCCTCTTTCACTTTCATCAAGAGGCTTTTGAGTTCCTCTTCACTTTCTGCCTTAAGGGTGGCATCATCTGAAAATCTGAGGTTATTGATATTTCTCCCGGCAATCTTGATTCCAGCTTGTGCTTCTTCCAGCCCAGCGTTTCTCATGATGTACTCCACATTCATGTATCCAAAATTACCATTATTTATGCTTTTAGTTTATATCTTTATATCTCAAAATGTAGTCCACTGAGTCTCTTATGTTGATATTTTCTCTTTTTTTATTTCTTATTTTTGACTCCCACCATTTTTTTCTTCTATTTCCTCTAATAATTTGAAAACTCATATTTATGTCAGTGCCCTGAAGAAATGTTTAGGTATTTTTCCTATTTCAGAACATGGTAGTTACATGTCTACACAGATTTTCTGGCTGCTGAGTTCAGGTCACCTGTTCCATAAGGCTTGTTGTTGCTGTTTAGTCGCTAAGTTGTGCCAGATTCTTTTGCAACTCCTTGCACTGTCACCCAACAGGCTCTTCTGTCCATGAGATTTCCCAGGCAAGAAGACTGGAGTGGGTTGCCGTTTCCTTCTCCAGTGGATCTTCCCAACCAGGGATCAAACCTCTTGTCGCCTGCATTGACAGGCAGATTATTTATCACTGAGCCATGTGGGAAGCCTTCTTAAGGCTTGTACTGTGCTTAGTCACTCAGTCTAAGTGTCTGACTCTGCAACCCCATGGACTGCAGCCTGCCAGGTTCTTCTGTCCATGGGGATTCTCCAAGCAAGAATACTGGAGTGGGTTGCCATCCCCTCCTCTCTTAAGGCTTAGAAGAGCTCAATTTCTTCAGCACAACCCTGTCCCAAACAATGTAACGTTAGTATAATGTATTAACTCTGCACACACATTGACCATTTACAAAGTTTTGAGTGTCAAGTATGTACAAGGCAAACTCAACTTAGGAATTTTAGGATTAATAGGATTTGTAATCTATAAGAAGATTTTGTGAATCAAAGTCAACACTCCCCCAAATGAACGTGACTTTGGTTTGTGTTTACAGCCCCCCCCCCCCCGATGTCTTTTAAAAGCTATATCCATGCATCTTATATCAATAAATAGAATATATTTATTTAGTTTTGACAGATAGTGTTCATGAGGAGGGAGGAGGGTTCAGGATGGGGAACACGTGTATACCTGAGGTGGATTCATGTTGATATATGGCAAAACCAATACAATATTGTAAAGTTATAAAAGAAAAGAAAAGAAAAATGTATAGCCTCCATGTTAAAGATAAAAATGACATTCTGCCACTCTGCTGTATTTTCCTAAAGATTTTTTATGATTTATGTAGTCCCTACAGAAAAGTTTTGAAACAGTCGTGCTGATAATAAGACCCAATAAATACCAGCTCAGTGTACACATACTCATTCGTTTTTGCATCAGCCCTAGCAGGTATATAGGGCTTCCCCGGTGGAGTTAGTGGTAAAGAACCTCCCTGCCAATGCAGGAGACTTAAGAGACATGGGTTTGATCCCTGGGTTGGGAAGGTCCCCTGGAGATGGGCACAGCAACCTACTCCAGTATTCTTGCCTGGAGAATCCCATGGACAGAGGAGCCTGGTGGGCTACAGTCTGTAGAGTCTCAAAGAATCTGACATAACTGAAGCGACTTAGCAGGCATACATGCATACAAGCTTGCCTAGGGGGTATATATATTATATTTTGTCTTCCCAATCCAGGGATCGAACATTGCAGGCAGATTCTTTACTGTCTGAGCCACCAGGAAAGCCCTTAGCATTATTAGCATTGCAACAGATTATTTGGCTAGGCAAATCAACAGAATGAAAATTTAAAGCTATCAAATTGAAAAAGCCTCCACATATTTTGAAGCATTGGTTCTCACCCACCTTAAGTCACTTGGGCCACTTTTAAAAATCTCATGCCCAGGCCAGACACTCGACCAATGACATTAGAATTCTTGGGCACAGGACCCAGGAGAAGGTATATTTAACACCTTCTGTGACTCTGCTAATTTAAAGGCTCAGCGGTATCCACTTATAGAACTGCTTTCTGCCTACCAGTGATACTACTTTCCATGTGTTTCTGTCATTTTGAAAAGTGACCATTTGAAGCAGCTAGATATATAAGGAGTTCCCCTCCTTCTTTCTAAGCATAAAATTTTACTTAGCCTTCAGCACTACACATGGTTAACTAATGTAAAATCAGTATCACACTCAATAAAAAATACTTAATAAGAGCTTCAAGATTCTGCCTTCAAATTTCTCCCCCCAACCCTCGGTCATCACATTCAAACTCACCTCGAGTGTCTCTCAAGTTCTTGCCTTCATCTATGCCCCTCCGCTTAGGCGTTGCCTTTCATTAAATTAGAAATTGCCAGAATTCTCTGACATGAGTCTCTGGGAAACTTTTGCCAGGCCTATTTTCCTAACAAGTGATCATGATATGTAAAATCCACAGCCTAGCAACTCATTGACTCTCCACTCTGTATACAGAAACTCAGGAAGTCGAGTGTGCTGCAGATTCAGTGTCTGCAGGGTCACCCCACTGGGCCCCTGCATGTTGGGGTGCTCTTGTGTGTGCATTGTTTCTCTGATGGGAAAAATCTTTAATCCCATTCTGCACCCTGGAAGCTCACCATCTAAGAGCCAGCTCAACAGTCCTGCTTCTGGGACCCTGCTCCTGGTTCTCAGTTATCACATGCTCCCGGCTCTCCCAGCACTTTGGCGTGACCTTTACTTTAGTACTTATTACATAGGTAAAATGGTGTTTTCAGTTATTAAAACTATAGACAATACAATAGTTGTGTTTTGTGCTTATATAACTCACAGAGGAAAATACCCTTTTTTTTTTTTTTTTTTGCCTCTGAAAGTTTTAAAATCTAGTTTATTTGCTAGTTTAAAATCTTGTTTATTTTCTTGGTTTTACTTTTACACGTGTCCATCCCTAGGCTCTTTTAATTCTTTGTGAGAGAAGAAGTCAACCTCTGGAAAATGTATCTAAAATATGAGAGAAGAATTCCAATAAAATATGCCATGTTTCTATTAATATCAGGAACATCTCTTAGTATAATACATAATGCTTATATTGCATGATGATTTATATAAACTGTGGAAGAATAAATGAGGCTTTTATGCTTGGTTGCAGGGAAGGCTTTTTCTGTATCCAGTTGATTCAGATATTCAGTTTTCAAAATAACCTGCCCACATACTTTTTAGATGTGACTTGGTCTGAATAGCCAGTTGTTGACTCCAGTTTCATGTTTTAACAAAAGCAGTTGTGCTTTTCCATACAGAGCATCAACAAGAAGTAAGACATTGCATTTTAGAGTAAGGAATGTGACTTCATCCAAGGAGTTCCCAGACCTTAGTGAGCATCAGAACCTCTAGGAAGGGTGGTCATACACACATTACTGGGTCCTCTCCCCACAGTTTCTGATCTTGTTGGTCGGTGGTTCCCCGACCACCCATTTGCTCTGCTAAGTCCCCAGGAGAAGCTGATGCTGCTGGTCTGGAGACCACACTTTGAGAATCACTGTAATATCTTAACTTCTCAGTTGCACCTTCACTGAAGTGAATACGCCTGGTGACTAACAGTGAGGAGTGTGATTGTCACCACTGTGCACTTCCAACCTGCAGAACTGTAAAGTAACAAATTTTCCTTGTTAAACCACTGTGTTTGTAGTAATTCTGTGTTTGTAGCAATAGAAAACTAATGCAGGGGGAAGACGGACAATGGTCAAGAAAAATAACTAAAATATATTGTGTGTTGAGAAGTGGTAAGTGCTACAGAGAAAAATAGGAGTGTCAGGGAGAAATGCAATTTTAGATAGAGTTGGCTTCCACACTGAGTTTTGGGTAAGACTTGGAGGAGGTGAAGGGTAAAACATTTCAGAGACAGGAAGCCAAAATCTTCTCAGTCTAGGATGATGACCCTGCATGACTAGGTCCTGAATATGGACATTAAAAGAGCAGTAAGCATTCTGGAATATCCCAAGTTCCCCCAGCAACAATGTATGATGATTAGGATAAAGGCTCAAAACTCAAAGTATGATGTGATTTTTCTATGAGGAAATAAACATCCTTTGCTTTTTTGTATTTTAAGGAGAATAGGAGAAGACATGAAAAAAATGTACTACTATTTAATATATACCATGATTTTTAGAAAGATACTTAAAATTTTAATCTGAAGCAAACAAGTTAGGGACAGTCAGACTTTTTGAGTCCTTTGGGCCTATCTCCTCAACATCATGATCAACCAACAGCTTTTAGTGTTATAAAGGGATCTCAGATTATATCTGACCCTGGATTGTTGCAATAATAATTTGAGTGCCAGTATAAAAAAAGATACTGTGATTTTATTAGAGACATTCACATATTGTAAATAAAAATAAAATCAGACTGCTAATTCAGTTCAGCATTGACCATTAATTTTGATGGCATTGTCCACTGATACTTCCAAATTATCTGATTATGGAGGTTAAGTCAGTGGCTTTATATAGTCATACTCTTGCATGCATGAGTGATCAGTCTCTTCAGTCACGTCCGACTGTTTGTACCCCTATAGACTGTACCCTGCCAGGCTCCTCTGTCCATGGAATTCTCTAGGCAAGAATACTGGAGTGGGTTGCCATGCCCTCCTCCAGGGGAGCCATTCTCTTAAGTACCTGAAAAAAAACCTGCATGTCTGATTTTTATTATGCTTTATTATAGCATATATTTTACTTTTCAAAGAAAGAACTCTATGATCTGTCAGAAAAATGTTAATAAATAAGGCAAAGAAATTGTTGATGTAATAATAAACATTCTGCAATGATGCTGCATGGGAAATAGGCCTTACCTTGCTACTCAGGGTGTGGTCCATGAATCAATAGCATGAACATCACTTGAGAACTTTGTAGAATGCACATTCTTGGATGCTACTCCAGCCCTACTGTATAACAATCTGCAGTTTAACAGGATTCTAGGTAATTCATAGGAATATTATGTGTAAAAAAAAATGGATTGGGGCAGTATCTTGAACCTCATTACAAATCATGCCACAGAGTATTTAATGTTCTTCAGATTCTAATAGGTCCATATAAACTCATATTATTCTGGATTTAATGCCTTAGCATATCATGTTTGACAAGCTATTGAGAAAAAAGTATCAGATCTCATGCCTCAGGAGAGACCTGCTGGGAAATCAGTAGTGGATGTGATGCTTTTTGAGAATTTAGCAAACATTTGGGTCATACAGTGTTAATAATTTAAAAGCTTTAAAGTGGTCAACATATTTTTAAAGGTAAAATAATTTAAGTTGAGGGGTGAAAGGTACAGCAGTTTAATTAGTTCAAAGGAAGGTAACTTGAAAATATAGAGGAAGACAAAAACAAAGTACAAACTTACTGTTGAATCAGAATTTTCAAGTTGTAAGAAGACACTGATGCCCTCTGGTTCAGAGCTAATGTAAGCTATGACTTGAATTTTCCAAGCCAGTGCTGACCGTCTTGTTGAGGCTGCCACAGAGAACTCACCGTCCTCCCAGCAGCTTTTATATGTTGTTGGCCAGCTCTGTGTTGTCAGCTTGGTTTTGCTTTCACTGAACCAACTTCTGCCTCGATGACTCTTCCAGGTAGCATTGCTGCTACTTCTAAAGCTTGGGGACACACAAGGCAAGTGAAATTGCACTTTCGCTTCAGACTCTCTTCTATCTTTAATCGTTAGATCCGTCCGCTATGTGTTCTATTTTTTTATGCCAACTAACTGTACACTAGGGCATCTATCTTTTCATATCTTGGTCAGTCTCCTTTAGACTAACTCCTGTCTCACAACATTCTTTTTAAAATATGTGCCCCAAAGGTGAGCAAATTTCAGATGATTAAGGTAGCTCAGAGCGTTGGTGAGACTTGTTTTTTTAACCTTGCTCTGGATGTTGTCAATGAATGTGACTTGAAATCACATAGACTTTTTGGCTGCCCCAACCTATTGTGTCACATGTTGACGCACACTTCACTAAGTGTGCTTGGCCTGGCCACCATCTCCTTTTCCCTTCCAGGCTGCTTAGTTAGATGCTTTTGCTCTAACCACAGGGTGGGACTTCAAATGTGTCCCCGTTTAACACCATCTTGTTAGACTCGGGCCATTAAGCTCTGTTTATACCCTGATTCTATCATCCATTCCATTAGCTCTTCCTGCCAGCTTGAAGTCCCCACACCACACCCCTTTCCCTTATGGTCTGTCACTGCTCGCTCAGTCCTTCTCAACCAGGCTTCATCATGTGTCTGTAAGGGTCCCTGGAGCTGGTGTAACTAAGTGCAGCTTTATTTTCTGGCACTTGTGTATGTGTTCTGAAATATGTCGCTTACTCAAAATGTTTCTACTAACTTACAAACTCCTATTGTCAAGAATCTTCTGCTTCCTCTTCACAGTTTGGCGTTAAGTATACATAAATAATGTTGACTGTGCATGATGACTGATGGTTAACTCATAAAAAAAAAGATTGAGGTGGGGATTTTATGTTTTGTGTATAACGGAAGGATGCTCAGGAAATGCCTTTTAATGAAAAAAAAATTCTAACTTTTGTTAGCAAAATAGGAAGTTCAAATGAAGCTAGGGGTACATCCAAAACAGGCTAAAATTGGCTTATTCTTTTCAGTTCCTAATCCATGGTGGTTGTATGTTAGCCTATTATCTTTCATTTGATTTTAAAATAGATCAGAAGTATGATGATTCAGAAATGGGTGACACTATCAAATTGTAGGAAAATCCCTTGCTGTGTGATTCTTGTTAATTAAATATCTGTGATAGGAGAATCAAAACAGGAGGAACTGTATACAATTTAGAATCAAGGCCATAACATTATTCCTTTCAGCTGAAGATAACTCCTTAAACACGTCATATTTTTGAAGGAATAAGAGTGGGCCTTATTCTTCTTTGTCAAGAAGACTTGAATATTTGAAGTTAGATTTCACTTTATCGCATCTAAATCAAGTATACTAAGCCGCCTCTTGCATATTGTTAGACGGAAAATTTTCAAGTAAATGTTTTCTTTGCCTATTATACTTTTCACTGGAGATTGAAAAAAATGTAAGTTTTGTTGGATATTGCTGGATATGGTTTTGGATACTTCAGAAGCCTGCCATCCAATGTTTATAAATTGATGCATTTGTTTATTTACATATATGTAAATTTTCAGATTGACATATATGCTTATACTCAGAGAGGAAAGGATAAATGTATGAACACACTTGTATACATACATACCAACAAATCATTCAGTAACTATTTCAAAGTAGAATTGTAGATACTTTTAAATACTCACATTTCTGTTTTCCTGTGTTTTCTTTTATAAGCTTTCATTTTGGCATAAGAAGAAAAATATAATGTTTTAAATTTAAAATCTCCCTATAGAATTCTTGGTAATAGAAATGGAAAGGAATAAAATATCTGTCAATAGGGGAATGAGTACATAAACAAAAAAGGACAAATAAGAAGTAATATTAAGCAATGGGAAAGCTTCTTGTGTTCATTTTCAAGGCTGGTCAACATGTAGATTTCCTGCAAGATAAACTAACTTCCAGAAACAGCGATTGTTATAAAGAATAACATATACATGTTTTTAATACAAAAAGTATACATAACTTTAAAGTATACATATATACTTTAAAAGCAAAAAAGTGTACCACAGAACATACACTTGTCTTTTTAGCAAGAATTCTGTTTTATCGTTCTGTAGTCAAACCACCAGGAGAGTGGTGTGTAGTAGACGTCGATCTGCCTCTTCCCCTGCCTCGTCCCTTTGCTGTCATTGATGTCAAGATCCAGATAGAGATTCACGCCTTCAGAGAAACATGCTTTGATATTGAAAGTGATAGCGAGTTTCTCCTCATTGCCTCATTGTGGTTTGTGTATCAGCGGATCGTTTTTCAAAGCTGTGCAGTCGGCTTCCGTGGAACTGTTTGCCCTGTGACGTTACTGGAGCAGGTTTATCTGAAGATGAGCCCCGGGGCCTCAGGAAATGCAGCCAGCTCTGCTGTGCGCCACGGGGCACGGGAACGACCTGGGGCGGGGGAGGGGCGGGAGTTTTGCTCTACAGTGGTCTTTCATAGCACTTAAAAAATAAGCCTGTTTATGATTACAAGAGTTTGTTTTGACAAAGGGGAGTGTATATATATATATTTTTTTACAAAGTAGTTTCTTAAAGTTTTGTATGTAGGTTTTTTCTTAGGGGCAGCCTTTTTTCCAGATGTGCGACATCCAAATGGAAAGAACCAGTGAGCTCTGTGCGGAGCTCATTTTGTGTAAATAGCCTAGGAATGGTTCCATGGTTCAAAACTGATACTTAATAACTATATAAATTCATGTTAGATTATCTATAAACATTCACAGAATATATCTACAGTCTTCAGGTACAAATGCAGTACCTGCTAAATGTTCTAGGTTGACCACAAATTTTGTGCTTTTGCAGGTACACTTTGGTTTACATCTCTGCAGTGAGAAAAAATGAAGGAGGGGTATGTGTATGTGAGAGAGAGAGAGAGAAGAGAGAGAGATGAGTAAGGGAAAGGGAAAAAGAAATGAGAAAGAGAGCCGCTGACAATGGTATTGCTTAGTATAAATTTCAAAAGCCAACTGCCCCGATTTAGAGAATTTTCATTTAGGACTAATTAAATATACAAGCTAATTGAGCCGGAATGGAGTTAAGCCTACTGATAGTGCTTTTTAAATATTCCTATTAACAATGATAGGAGGTGTTCTGGTTCCAAGGTTTCTAAACCTAAATCTTATGGCTTATGGGTGTTGGGAGCTCAGTGTTGTTATGCTCCTGAACTTTCCCGTCCCTTTTAAAGATAATTCTTACTCAGATTAACTGACATACAGACCTGTAGCAGTGGAGCCGCTCTGTAAATTGAAGACATTCTCCAGTGCTCTGAAAATGGCAGGCACTTCAGAATCCCCTCTTGTAGACGGTTAATCTCAAATGGCATAAGCAACTTCCTTCAACAAGACTCTGCCTGAAATTCACACTTTAAGAAGATCAGGTGTTAAGAATTGCTGGTGATTTCTCCAGAACTTTTGGTAACAAAATGGTCTTCTCAAATTATAACTTTGGTGCATTAAGAGTTACCCTGGTAGCTTGAGTACGTTAATGTGAGAAATAAGTGTCTGACGTGCACCAGGATGTAACTTAGGACTGGGGAATCACCTTCTTGCTCCTTGGTTGCCCTCTGTGTTCAGCCGCTCAGTGAAGCTGTTTGTGTGTGGCTAGCAACTGTAACTAAGCTTTGAGTTTATAGGAGAATAAAGTACACTCGAATTCCACGAGCACACATATGTGAGTATTGACCTTGATTTATAGGACTTGCTTTAAAACTGCACTTAGAATAAACACACTTCTAAATTTAATTTCCCCGCATTTCTACATTCTTGGTTCAAGAACAAATATTTTAGTGCTAGCCATTCAATGACTATGCCAAATAAATATCTGGGTTTTTTTCCTCTAAGGAGCTGAATTGATTCTGAAATATACTTTATATGAACTTTATTTTGGTTAAATTATAAATTTGTAAATGTGGGAGATAATACAGTGTAATAATTCCAACCTGGTTTTTCTTTTATTCTCAAGGAAAGCTTATTCCTTTTCATTCAACATTCTTTTTAATGTGTCTGAGTGCCAGCTGCATCTTATCTGAAATGTAAATTAATATAAAAACCTTTTATATTCTCAATAAACAATCAGTTACTGTCTTCATATCTTCATACTCATAGTAGTCAGCATTCAACCTTTGATGCCTAACAAGTATTTAAACTCTTACTATGGCCTATGTACTTTTCTCCCTTCTGAGGAACATAGATTTAGAATTAAAAGTACATCAAATATTATAACAGGGAGGTGGAAGAGGTGCCTCAGGATTAAAAGAGGGGGATATAAATATAATTGTAGAAGTGGGTGGGGAAGAGTTGGGGGGTGGTGTTAGAATAGATAACTTCTCTAGAATTTACCAAGAAGTTATATGATGTGGGGTTTGGGTTGGGAGAAAATGGGGATTGTTGGGAAATGACGTGGAGGCAGATAGTAGATTTGGTATTTACTCGAGGAGAATTTAGAGACCATAGTGGTTGGCTGGTGAAAAATGGAGTACAGAAAGGCAAGTGAATATGTGCAAAGTTAATAATTCAGAAGCCACATCTATAACAAATGGAAGGGATGGTGATGACCTGGATTAAGAAACAAACAAAAAATTCCAAGAGGATACAACCTTTATCACTGACAGACATAAACAAAGTGGATTTATTAGATCAATGTATTATATTTTCATGAGAACATTTACATCCTGCTACTATTTTTCTTTGGGCACAGTCTCTCTAAGGTATTTTATATTAAGACCTAATTTAACATGAATTTTTATAGAGACACATAATAAACTGAAATTTTTTAAAGCAAAAAAAAAAAAAATTGTCTTTTATCTGTAAAATGACCATTGGCTCTGTCTCCCCTCCTTGCCAGAGTCAGGTTTTCCATGTTATGGGCAAGAGATTAGACAGTCTTTCACCTCTTTCTACTCTTATTCTAACTTGATGGCTTTGTGCAGGATGGGCCGCATCTTGCTGGTTCAGTATCAGGGATATATTTATGTAAAGTCAAGACACCTTCTGCTCCCTCCATCCATCTTTCCTCCCGGTCCTCTTGCCTTGGGTCCTCTCTCCCCATTCTCAGCTGCATGTCACTCACTATTGCTGCCCCTGTCCTGCTTTAGTCTCCCATCATTTATAATTTGCTGTGGAGGTTTTTTTCTTTTTTTTTTTTTTTAAGGAATGACCCCCTGTTGTAGTTTTGGATCCCTAGTTAACCATGATAAGCAATCATAATGCAGGCATATCTCTAAACCTCAGGAATATAAGGGTTCCTTGCATGTCTAAAGGACTGATTCTGTGCCAGTCTTTGAAACTGAAGAGTTTCTCATAAATTTCATATTGCATTGGTTATGGACAGCTCTTTTTATCTCTTAAAAGAAATACTTAAAATATTGACATTATTCAGTGAACTGGTAGTTGAAATGTAAAGATCTAAGAGGCTTTGACTGGTTTAAAAATAAAAGCCGTGAAGTAAATCCTGAACCATTTTACTAATGTATCTTTGCATGAAAGATTCCATGACACTTGTCCTCTTTCCTGTTATTTTTAAATCTGCTTTCCTCTTATGCTTCTCTTAGTTCTCCTTCTGTCATGTAAAACACGTGCTCAGACGAGTGTCCATTTCCTGAGAGGCACTTCCCTTCAGTGTCCACGCCCTTTCCCTTCTCACATGAATCTTCTTGACCCAAATCCCTCCCATGACCCTTCCTGCCTCTGTGCCTTTCATTATCCCCCTCATTTGTAATTCAGTTGTATAAACCTTTTAAGCACCTTTGTCTTAAAGCATGCTTAGGGACTGTGATCAGCACTAAGGATTGCCAATGAGAATGGTGTGCCTGCTAGTCACCAGCAACAGCCAGGGTTAAAGAAAGCAGAGCTAGAGAGATGTAAGGCTGAAATAGAATTGATACATGGCATATGAGTGAGTTCCCTTTGCCCCCCAAATCTAGGTTGCCTAATTATTTCCAGTACTCCCCACACCCCGGACTGAATATTGAATCTCAGACTGTCGCAACACCCTCCTACCCAATTTCTTTACTTGTGGTCTCTCTGTCTAGTCTCACTCCATACAGTGTAGTTATTCTGCCAAAATAGTAATTAGGTTACATTCCATTGCTTTGTGTTCAAAGCCATTCAATGATTTCCGGTAGCATTTGTAATCAAAGTCCAAGGTTTTTTTCTTTTAGAAAATACTTATTTTTGCCTGTGCCAGATCTTCCCTGCTGCATGGACTTCTCTCTAGTTGCCGTGTGCAAGCTTCTCGTTGTGAGCTTCTCTTGTTGCAGCTCCCAGGCTCTAGAGCACAGGCTCAATAGTTATGGGGCATGGGTTTAGTTGTAGGATGTTGGATGACATGTAGGATCCGCTACATGTAAGACCTTCCCAGATCAGGGATCGAACCCATGTCTGCTGCATTGGCAGGTGGATTCTTTACCACTGAGCCACCAGGGAAACCCCGAAGTCCAAGTTCTTGCTGTGTTTTGTAAAGGTCTGTATGACCTAATCTCTGCCACCTACCTCCCCGGGATCTGACCTCTTTTCAAGCGACTTTCCGCCTCCCTTACCCATTCATACCCACCCTTCTGTCTTCATTGCTTTTCCTTGAACATAGCAGGCTTGTTCTGCATCACACACGGCCTTTGCACTTGCTGTTCTCACTGCCAGAGAATCTGTTTCTCTCAGTATCTGCATGGCCAGTTCCATCCTGTGCTTCAGATCACTGCTTGTTTGTCATTTTATCAGTAAAGGCTTTTCCATGCTATTTCCACCTCCCTGAAACATCCTGCTCTATTTTCCTTCATAGCAACTGTGACCTACTGTGCCTTTTCTTGTGTCCCTGTTTATTGACCATCCTCCTCCAACAAGAGTATGAGCCCCGTGAGGGCAAGGGCTTTAGTGTGCTTCTTCCTAAGCGCCTACTGTGTGTTTAGTAGGGTGCCTAGCACATAGTAGGTGCCCAATAAATGCCTGTGGAGGAAAAGGAGGGAAAGAAGGAAGGAAGGTGGAGGAAGGGGTAGAGAGAGAGAAACAGGGAGGAAGAGAAGGAGGATAAGAGAAGTTGGGTAAGAGAAAGGCAGGGAGAAAAGGGAAGATGGTAGAGAGGAAGGAAGGACAGGAAAATGTCCACGTTAGTGTTACTAAAAGGACTTCCCTGGTGGTTCAGACAGTAAAGTGTCTGCCTACAATGTGGGAGACCTGGGTTTGATCCCTGGGTTAGGAAGATCCTCTGGAGAAGGCAATGGCAACCCACTCCAGTACTCTTGCCTGGAAAATCCCATGGGTGGAGGAGCCTGGTAAGCTACAGTCCTTGGGGTCTCAAAGAGTCGGACACAACTGAGCGACTTCACCTTACCTTACCTTAGTGTTACTAAGTCTTCCACTTATATTAAGCTGTTAAGTTTTACTTAGTGTTATGAATTCTGTAACAATATCTGCTTAATATCTCTTTTAAACAAAGGCAAAGCTGGCTTCTAGCCCAGACCATTTGGAAAGTAGCATTCTCTAGATTGAAATCAGTGAGAAATTGTTCTGTTTACATTATATTTATTTTCAGATACCTTCCACTTTCTTATGGGAAGTGGTATTGACTTACCTTTTATGGGAGTGCTATAAAGTTCCCTTTTAAATAAAAGCGTTTAGAGTTTCCCCAAAGTATTCTGCTTTGGAATTTTTAAATAAATAATGGTATGGGGAAATTAAAATACAACAACAATCATTAAGTAGAAATGTAGATATGGCAAAATATGGAGCTGGTTGTCGAAGATCTGAAATTGGCAGCAACTGACTTGTATTTTAAAAAATAATAAAAAATTTAAAAAAAAATACTTTCCTCAAGATCCCTTGCAGTTCCCACTTCATCCATAAAACATTCCCTGACTACTGCTTTCCTCACCCCCTTGTCTCATATTTTTTATTAGACTCTAGACTGTCATAGGTTGACCTGAAACTGTTTGTCAAGCCTCACTGTTGTTTTGGGTCCTTTAATTCTGCCTCTTTAAATTGACATGAGATTCTTGCTGTGCGTGACCATGCCTGCTCTCTCTGCTCTTACACAACCACCGCATTGCACACCCTAGCGCTGACATAACAGACAATTAATAACCTGCATTTGTTATTTTCATCATGACACCTATCCAGGGGTGTAAGTTGGGGATGGGGTTGGATGTTTAGACAGCAGAAATACCTAAGCATGCCTTGTGATTGCAAATTTTTTAAACTAAAGAATGATAATAAATAGCAACCATGATTTTGGCTTGCAAAACTGAAATCACTGTTTTGCTACTAGCAAAAATAATATTCAGATTTTTTCAATCTGGTAAGAGAAATTAATCACTAGAGAAAAATCATGAGATAAATTGGAGCCAGATTCCAGTACATCCAATCTGAATGCATGAGAATTAAAACCTGCTAAAAAATACTGATTTGAATAGAATATATTCATAAATATATTAGTCTGGCCATTTTAATGAAAGTGGGAAAAGATAATGATTTTTTAACTAATAAATTTAGATATTCTGATTGCCAGGCAAAGTCTTTGTTGTACTGTTTTACTGTTATAAATGGTGTTAGCATTATATTGTCATTGGAAACTTTTAGGTTTAAAATAATATAAAGAGCAGCAGCTATTTAGATTGAAATAACCATTGCTTTGATGTCATTTTCTGCAGCATGGTCTATTAAGTGTGAATACTGTGAATAATAATAATAGTTAACACTTGTAGGACCACTTGCTGTGTACTAGGGCCCTGCTCTATGCACTTTGTGTTTTAACTCTTGTAACTGCCACAATCCAGTGAGGCAGGTACTCCTTCAGCCTCATTTTACTAGTTAGGAACCAAAGCTCAGAGAGGAACAGTTACTTACCCAGGGTCACACAGCTAGTGAGTGGCTGAGCTGGGCATTGACTACCAAGCTCATACTCCTAAGTATGAGACCCTTAAACGCTGCTGAGTCCTTCACAAGACCGTAGTCCAAGTAGACAAAACCATAGGAAATGGATCCCAGAACCTAATACAAAGTTTGAAAGGTGGCTGTAAAAGTAAGCATTTGATCCTTAAAAATCAAGTGAATTTCTCTTGTCTTTTTAATGGCATTTGCAGTCAAAACATTTATCATAATCTACATTAAACTCTAATATACTTATTTACAAAAAAGACTTTCAAGGAGTATAAATTCATTTTAAAGGTTGAAGAACTTTTTAATGATGGGAGGTGCAATGCCTTTTCTGTAATATATATTTTAATTGGTGTAGTATTCAAATATAAAAATCATGTGACCAAGCATTTTTTTCTTTTCTTTATAAACAATATATTAAGAAAATCAGTTTTTATCATTTCTCAATAACTGCTGAAAGTTCAAACATTAAAAAAAAAGTTTAATATTTTACATGAAGAATCCACAAGCAATACCTTTTAAGTGACTGAGAAAAACTTTACCGTATTTTAACCTTGAATGATTCTGTATATGTGTATGTGCATGTGTTTGTGTGTGTGTAAAATTTAGTGATTCTCAGTGAGATGTGCAGTCATGTGTGGTTTTTATAGTTAAGTGATTCTTTTTTGTCACATGGATTTTTTTTCAAACTAGTGGTTATAAAATGACACTGTGGTATTAATGTTAATTTCCCTGATAACTAACACATTCGAGCATTGAAAAACATGATTAGTACTCATTCTGCTAATAAAAATTCTGCCCAAGTCGTTTGCCCATTTTTCTTCTAGATTGTCTTTTCTGCATTGATGTTTAGAATTCTTTGTATGTCCTTAAAATTCCTTGTTAATCATAAGTGTTGAAAGTATCTTCTCCCAGTGAATGACTGTTGAAGCCTGTTGAGAAACAGAAGTTTGTTTTGTTTTTTTTTGGTGAGGGGGTGGAATTTCTTCTAAAAACTTTTCAAGATCTACCTTTTATTAATACACCTAAGTCCCCTTACATATTACATTTAACACTATATACAGTGTGAGAAGTTACCCAATTTTGTGTTTATTTTCTACATGGCTAAACACTGATCAGCTGTTCCATCAATTCCTACTGACTGGTACGGCTATCTTGACAGGTGTTGAGCTGCTTAGTACTGTTGGTCTATTTCTGGGTGTTCTTTCTATGTTACAACCCCCATGGTGTTAATATCTATAGTATTACAATAGTGAATATCAAATAAAGAGTTCCTTCTTCCTGATCTTGTTCATTTTAAATTGTGTTGGCTATTCTTCATCTTTATTACCTCCATAATTAAAAATAAAATCTAAGTCCCTTGAAATAAATGATCATGGTTTTGATGGAAATTCATTGAATCTATAGATTAGTTTAAGAAAATTGATATATTTAGGATACTGTATTTCTATCTGTAATTTATAAATGACTCTCAGTCTTTCTGAGATTGAAACCTGTCTTTTCATAGATAACTTGAGAAAGTTGGAAGAGACTATCATAAGCTGTCATGAAATACTGTTTGTACACATCAAGGCACATTTATTATGTTACCACTCGTTGTTTGATTCTTCAGGTTTCCCTATTCCATGGCCTTTCTTAAATTTATATTTATTTGTTGCACCTTGGTAACAACTCAAGGAATTTTTTTTTTTGATACAGATTATGACACAGAGGAAAATGCTGGAGACATTATCCTGATCGTGAAGAGTATGAACTGCACAAATAATTTAACTTTTAAAGATTTAGTTTCCTCATCCATGAAAGGAGTTTGAGCGAAACAGTCTCTCATTTTTCTACCAGCTCTGATGTGAAAAGACTGTGTTCATCATTAAGTATTTTCTCATTAAAATGCAAATACGCATAATTAACATCCTGTTCCATTTTCTTTGGAGATTGAGAAACCCATCACCTAGACGACGTGGTTGATTGATTTTTGTCAATATCAGTCTTTACTCCACTTTTTAAGCTTTCATTAATATGGTTCTAGATATTTGAATGGATAAGATTTATATGGTGTGCTGCTGCTGCTGCTACGTCGCTTCAGTCGTGTCCAACTCTGAGATGCTAAATATTTCTAAGCTTTGATCATTCTCCTGGGCATACTTCCATAGACAATTTTGTAATGATAGATTTAGTAGAGAAAACACAATAATACTATTAAATTCACCCAGTAGAAAAGTAAATGTAACTAAATAGCCATACAGTCTCTGATTATTAAAAATATATGAGTGAGGGATATTAAGAAGTACAAACTTCCAATTACAAAATGAGTCATACTGATGAAATGGACAGTGTGGGGAGTATAGTCAATTTATCTTCTAAAAATTAAAAAAAAGGTACGAGCATGAGAAACCTCTGTATTTTAATCTCATTGTTTAAGGTAAATATTTTGCCCTTCATATTCATCATTGATGTTTTAAAATCACATTTAGACTTTGGAAATTATACCAATGTGTTTATATGAGAATGACAAAAACAATCTAGACTGTATAGTCAAATAAACTGAATTTTATACTTGTTTTTCTTTTTAGACTAGGTATCTCTATTTATTCAAACGGAAGTGATCTTTTCCTTTTTTCTTTCATACTGTTTCATATCTGTTTGTTCAGTGACATTGCTATTTTATAAGATTTTATTAGAGAAAATGTTCCTACCTGCACTTGAACATTAACCTAATTTATTTTTTACATATATGCCCGTTTTAACTTATATCAACCACTTTCTGAATGCATACTATTTTTGCAACTTCCATCCCTTTTACATGAGAAATCCAATGTTAAGTGTGTTAATAAAGATGAAGCCTACACCCGCATATCTAAAATTTTGGTTTTACTGGTTCAGTGGAGTTGAACATTTTTGAAATGAAATTGAAGAGACATTTCAAAAACATTTACCTCATGTTCATTCATCTATTCATCTCTTTAATTAGATCTGGTTGAAAAATTATTTTCATTGATTGATAGTGGCTTCCTGGAATATGTTTTTATAAAAATTATGAGACATATGTGGTTCTGAGATTTAGCAGAAAAGAGTGGTTAGATAATATACATACATACGAGTTGGATTTACCGACTCAGGGAGAAATATAACTTTAATGGAGACAAAGGCGGACAAGAGATCTTTGATCATCTGACCTAGCCTTTTTTCTTCCAGGAGATACATTACCACAGGGTCCAAAAGGGAATTGTCTATAAATATTTTTAGAATTCCTTAAGATGAGTGTTTTACAATTTGGTATTAAATAGCCAAAATTAATTTTCTTTTGTTTTTTTCTCTCTTAACACTGAATCATTAAAATTTTAGATTTTATGTGACTATAAGCAGTTGAGCTTACAAATCAGATTGTTATATTGGATACAGTCAAAAATTTAAACATTCACATTCATTTTGTGTTTTGTTTATATGCTGGAAAACCTAACTGTCTTGCATCCTTGAGTTTAGTTCTCAAATTAGCTTTTTTTTTTTCCCCAAAGCCTTATTAGGAATACCTCATAGAGTGTGGAGCCCATGGAACAGAAATCCAAATGTTTCTTTATTGCTGCCGCTACTGCTAAGTCACTTCAGTCGTGTCCGACTCTGTGCGACCCCAGAGACGGCAGCCCCCCAGGCTCCCCCGTCCCTGGGATTCTCCAGGCAAGAACACTGGAGTGGGTTGCCATTCCCTTCTCCAGTGCATGAAAGTGAAAAGTGAAAGTGAAGTCGCTCAGTCGTGTCCAACTCCTAGCGACCCCATGGACTGCAGCCCACCAGGCTCCTCTGTCCATGGGATTTTCCAGGCAAGAGCACTGGAGTGGGGTGCCATTGCCTTCTTCTTCTTTATTGGTACTAAGAATATAAAGTGGGAAATTTTCCAAAGTTACATTATCCTACTGGTTCTAACCTGGCCTGTTGTTATATCATCTAAGGAAGCTGAATTAAATGGGCACTATTTGTACAGTGCTGGGATATAAAGCCATACATCCTAGTAACATGTGCTTTTCTACATATCTGAAAATTACTATTCATTTTCATATTTAAGAAGAATTGGAAAGGAAGATAATTACTGCACTTTTAGTTCTTTTATGAAAGAATTTTGTACATTTTTCTAGTTTTGTAAATTTCCTGTTAATTCACAAAAATAATAACTAATGACCTGTCCCTACTACAATCATGAATGTTAATCAACAGATAAAAGTAAAATTTTTTTAAAAGTCCTCAAATTTGTATACATATTTTAAATTGCTTAGCCCTAATTCTGCCACGAAGATACAATTTTCATTTCTTCTCTCCCTTCCAAATGTTGTCAATTAGTATACATACTTTATAAAGCTACAATAATAATTATATATTATTTTTTGTCCTACTTTTTAAACTTAACATTATTCTTTTAATACTTTTCAGTTGTCTGATGCAGTCTTCACTTACATGATTTTGATTGCCAGATAATATTCTGACTTGATTTTTAAATGTCTGTGTTTTTTATGTTCAAGCATTTTTCTTCATTTTTGGCTATTACAAACGGTACTAGAAACATGTTTTGAAGTTTTCTTCTTTATTTTAATTAGACTAAATTCTAAGTGGTGGAATCACCAAGTTAAATTTCACAATCATAGTCTCCTGCCATTCTGTAACCAAAAAAGTGCTGTTAAGACCTATTTTTTAACTGAATTTAATTTTATTTAAAATATGTGTATCAAGTCTTCTTTATCCATTCCTTTGTTGAAAAACACAGGCTGTTTCCATGTCTTGGCTACTATACAGAGTGCTGCTATTAACATTGGGGTGCATATATCTTTTCAAATTAGAGTCTTCATCTTTTTTGGATATCCCAAGATTGGGATTGCTGGATCGTATGACAATTTTTAGTTTTTAAAGGAACCTCTATACTGTTCTCCATAGTGGCTGTACCAATATGCTCACCAACAGTGCAGGAGTGCTCCCTTTACTCTACACCCTTTCCAGCATTTATTATTTGTAGGCTTTTTGATGATGACCATTCTGACTACTGTGAGATGATACCTCAGTGGAGTTCATTTTTAAAATTTCTATAGTTGTGTTATCTTTTATCAGTATCTGTGCTCCCGTTATTTCCTTTATTTGGCTTTCTTTGGTTTCATTTTTCTCTTTTTTTTGGTATGTTTTAAAGTAAATCTCTGTGAATTACTTTGCAATATGTTTATTCAATTTTACTACTTCAGCTGCATCTCAAATATTTGATACACTGTATATTTACTATCAATAGTATTTCCTTAATTTTGTTATGGTATCTTCTCTGACTCAAGTGCTACTTTAATTTTTTCCCTAAAGAGTTTTTTGTATTTATATAAATTATTATCTATTATACTGTAAAACGGGGCTTCCCTCATAACTCAGTTGGTCAAGAATCCGCCTGCAATGCAGGAGACCCTGGTTTGATTCCTGGGTTGGGAAGATCCCCCGGAGAAGGGAAAGGCTACCCACTCCAGTAGGTAGCCTGGGGAATTCCATGAACTATACATTCCATGGGGTTGCAAAGAGTTGGACACGACTGAGCAACTTTCACTTTCACCTTCATACTATAATACATATGATATATGTTGTTATTTCTTTGTTCCATTGTTATTAGAGAAATTATTTGCATTATACCTATTCTCTGACATTTGCAGAAACTTACTTTAATGGGACATATTAGTTCATTCATGAACATTTAGTTGATTGTAATTATATTTAAAAATACTACTTTAGACTTGCTCTTTATCCTGTTTTCATGTGTGCTTTCTTTTTGCTTCTTTTCTTTCCTTGTATCATTTTGGAACAAAGTGATTTCCTCCCTATTCTCATTGTATTCTTTCCTTCTAG
Organism: Bos taurus; assembly: GCF_002263795.3. NCBI lineage: Eukaryota > Metazoa > Chordata > Mammalia > Artiodactyla > Bovidae > Bos > Bos taurus. The sequence goes on from NC_037347.1 coordinate 19,785,113, forward strand.
TTTTAAAGTTTTATTCTCTGTTGCTTTAGTAACAACCCTGGAAGATTTACCTTAGCAAAGGCTAAAATTAAACAGTATTTTCCCTTCCTCCTCAGCAATATGAGAAAAATGGAGCTTAGCTTTCTTCATATTTTAGACATTAGTTTGACTCAGTCCATCTTTGTGAATATTTACTGACATGTTTTCTATGTTTTTCTGCTCCCCACTGTGATTCAGCATCTCAGACCTTCCTTGTTCTTAAAATACATCTTTTACAAGTTCCTTTAGTGCCCAATAGTAGAAAATTCTAAAGTTTGATTTTCTTAAAATTTTGTCTTGCACTTGAAAGCTAGATTTGCTGTGTCAGTATTTCTAGGTTGGCAGCCTTTTCCCTCAGCACTTTAAAGATAGTATTGAATCATCCCTTAAGAAACCACCTTTCAGTTTGATCATGTTCTTTTGATCTGTCTCTTCTGTGTGGGTGCTGTTCAATTCTGTTTATCTCTGTTGTGCAATTTCACTCTAATGGGTCCAGATGTTGATTTTTTTTTTTTTTTAATAAATTCACCTTGCTTAAGATTCATTGGCCTTCCTATGTGAATATTGCTGTCTTTTGTCAATTTTGACAGTTCTTAGCTATTATCATGTCAAATATTGTCTCATTACCATTTCTTTTAGTTTTCCTATGAAACTCTAATAAGATTTATGTTGACCTTCTTATTCTATTGTTCACTTCTCTTAACTTCTCTTTCGTAATTCCTGTCTCTTTTATTTCTCTATTACATCCGGAATGTTTCATTTAAATATTTTTTGAAGGTATCCAACCTTCAACTGTGTCTAGTTTGTTTCTTAATCTGGTTATTGAGTTTCTAATTCCAGTTATTAGATGTTCAATGTTAAAATTTGTTCGTTTTTATTTTAAATATGCCTGGCAAATTTTTAATGGTCTCTTGCTCATCTGCTGAATTTTCTATCATTCATTATTTTTCCTTAAATAGGTTCAATATATTATTTTATTTATTTGGTAATTCTAATATCTATAATTTTTGTGGTTTGTTTCTACAGTTCGTTATTTCTGTTGATTGTTTTTCATGGGCATTTACTTTTTCATGCATTCAGTGATTTTTCTGTGATGTTCCTTAGTATCTTATATGTGGAAATGATTTGTGTTTACTGTTTATTTTATCTAGAAGGGATTTGCTTGCTCCAAGGAACTGCACGATCTATCAACCATAGATCTACTTTAACCTAGATGTTCAACTTCCAGGTCAAATACTCAACCCATTTGAGTATGCACTTGTGATTAGAAATTTTCAAAATAATCTTTAAAAATAGTTGCTATCTGGAAGCAAAGCAAGTCTTACTCTGCATGGAAGTTTCCTCTAGTACACTCTCTGGGCATTGACTTTTGGGTGTAAGACTTCTGTGGAGACTGAATATGACTTCCTTGTCTGTTTAGATGCCCAACTTTGCTTCTTTCTCTGCACGTGAAACATTGGTAGGTGCCTTCGAGATAGACGTCATCTCCAATGCTTATCTCTGTGGAACCATGCTTTCTTGATTTCAGGCCTCAAATGATAATTTTTAATTGAATAATTTAAAACAATCATCCAGTATACTATTTAGAGCAAATTTTGATGAATTATGTTATGGAGAAAAACTCACAAGCCTAACTGTACAGTATGATGAATTTTCATGAAATGAACTTATTCATGTAACCAGAAAGTAGATCACAAACAGATCATTGCTGAATTGCAGGAGATGCTTTTGTGCCTTCCCCTTTCAGATACTGCCACCCAGGAGTAACTGCTATGCTGACTTCTAACACCATACATGCCACTATTCGCTGAAGACAAATACCATATGAAATCACTCATATGTGAAATCTAAAATACGACAGAAATGAATCTACCTACAAAATAGAAACAGACTCATAGGCATAGAGAACTGTGTGTTCTCTATGGACCAGGACCCCAGATCAGCAGCCAGAAATCCTGATCCGGCCTGAAGATGACGTTGCTGGCCTCTATGGTGTCCTCTGTGGTTGTTGAGGGGAATGAGAGAGGGAGAGGAATGGACTGAGAGTTGGCGCATGCAAACTATTACGTTTAGAATGGATAGACACCAAGGTCCTATTGTACAGCACAGAGAACTATATTCAGTATCCTGTGATAAACCATAATGGAAAATGTATGTAAAGAGATAATGTACCCTTCAGTGTCTGGCTTCTCACATACAGTTTAGATTCTTTTTTTTTTCAACATTATATTTGGGACATTCATCTGCCTTTATAAATGTAGTTGTATTTCATGTTTATCTGATACAAATATGCCATAAATCATTTATCCATTTTCTTACTGACATTAGAGTTATTACAAATCCTACTGCTATGAACTTTATTATACCTGTCTTTTTGTGTTTATGCCATATACATTTGGGTTGGATATATAGACAGAAGTGAAATTGCTTGGTCATGAGGCATGAGTCTTTTTCAGTTTAGAGGATACTGAAGAGTTTTCCCAAGTAGTTTTGGCAATTTAGATTTCAGTCAGTACTGTCTCAGCTTTTTGTTTGCTCCACAATTTTGCCAACTCCTGTTAGTATGTCTTTTTTCATTTTAACTATTCTGATGGTATCTACTGGATGTCATAGTTTTAAATTTGCATTTTCCTGATATCTAGTGGTTTTGTGCATGTTAAAGTTGTTTGTGTCTTGGCCTTTTTTATCAAGTCTTTTGAAGTTTTCCCTAGTGAAAAGCGTTCCTCTGTGTAGTTAATTCACTATTTTACTCAGAATTACTTCGGTCTGTACAGAATACCATCTAATAATTTCAAATGAGCATCTCTGTTCTTCCTCTTTCTTGTCTCCAATACTCAGAATATTTTTTTCAGGACTCTTGAAGTCAGCCTTTAATTTGGCCAACCTGTCTTTGAGCTCCCCCTACTGTTTTCCACTTAAATTATATACCTGTTTATTATGCATAATTATCTTTAAAATGATGGATTCTTAGACAATAAGCTGTTTTAAACAAACACATTTCTAAAGGCAGAGGGTGTCAGTCAATGTAGATACTAACTCTGGACAAAAGAAATTTTAAAATAAAACTTAAAATTCTAGTACTTTAAAATTTTACTTGTCATATCTAGCCATTCATATTAATGAGATGAATTAACATTTCAAATTATTTAAAACTAGACAAACTATCAAGTCATATACTATCTTCTCAGATATACCTTAAACATGTTGAAGTCAACATCATGACTTACACCTCTTTCTACTTCCTCACAGTTCCCAGAATATTTACTTGGACGTAGTTCGGTCATTGGACTTCCCTGGTGGCTCAGAGGTAAAGAAGCCACCTGCCAGGGCAGAAGACTCGGGTTCGACCCCTGGGTTGGGTGGATCCCTGGAAAAGGAAACGGCAGCCCACTCTAGTATTCTTGCCTGGAAAAACACCATGGACATAGGAGCCTGGTGGGCTGTTGTCCATGGGATTGCAAAAGAGTCGAACATGACTGAGCAACTAAACAGCAATAAACATTTCAGTCATTGACTATTGAAAAGGCATCTAAAATCATTTATTCAGTTGTCTTCCGACATCTGAATTCATGGTGTACATTTCTTTAGGGCATTGCAGTTGAAGTAAATAAAGCATACCATGCAGTATTTGTATGTATTTCATCAATCAGCTGTGACAGATAATGTCTCCCTACATTACAGTGTGATAAAATTTGTCATTTTCAAGTTTGCCAGTTGATTAGCTTCATAAAGGCCTATTCTACTTTAAAAAATTACCAGGAAGCAAGAAAACTCATAGCCTTATCAATGTAGATTTGAAACTATATAATGAGTACTTTCGATTATGAATTTTGCTTGTGGCTAAGTCTCAGTAATAGTATTTAATCTACAGGATTTTTATAATGATAAATGCAATAATGTGTATTAAATGCTAAGCACAGTTCTGGCACATAGTAAATAGCTGTATTTTAAATGGCTGCTGTGTTATGAATAAGCCATAAATTGGCATTTTTTTTTCTATTTAAATTTTCTATTTAAATGTCGAAAATCTGATTTTCTCCTGTCCCTGTTAATTTCCTGAACATTAGTTTTGGAAATAGTGCCACATACCCATATATTAATGCACTGCAAGAGGCCAATCAAATGCAAGCGTAAAAGGAGTAATTTCCTGCTCCTCTCAGCACTCTCTGCTAATAAAGCTGTTTGAACATATTCTAGAAAGACTCTTGATGCCAGAGTCAATAGAGAATTAGGCAGGTAGGTGGTTTTAACTCTACTAATAATAATATCACTTCTGCACCCTCCCTAAGTTGTTTCTATATTAAAGCTATGGTTCCCTTTGGCTAGCTTCTGAGTGGAACCTGGGTTATTTTAGGTTTTTTTAAGAGGAGCAGAGGAGAACCAAGTACCCAATATCTAGATGATTAAACTATTAGAGCCATTGTGTACAATTCAGATGAAACCCCACCAAAATTTGATTTGAAAGTAGAGACTAATGAACACACACACACACACACACACACACCCCACCCAGGAGATCATGAAACATTCATTTCCTAGATAATTGAGATTTTTCTGGAGCCAACAGGGCAAGGTAACTGGCCGAGGGATTTTAGGCCTTTTAGGGGATGAGGCCCAAGCTGAGACAGTGGCTTGGAGGAATCTGTGAGGGTTGAAGCTCTCATCCAGCACCACAGGAGAGAATACACGTGCTTTCTTAGCATTTTGCCCAAATGTAGGGCTGAGCTGAAGAGGCAGGGGTGAGATGTAAGAGCCATCATCAGACATCAAAAAGTGGAGTCAGACTCCTTAATCCAGAGACCTAGATGTCTGAGAACAGGAAAGTGGCCACAATCATGCACAGCCAGTTTTGCCCAGGGCTGAGAATTTAGGCCCCTTTTTAAAACCATGTGTTTCTGTTGATTAACACATACTATTTAACAAATTTTATTAAATTGGTATGTTGGGTATATATAACTTCAGTTATACAAGTAGGGAGAATCCTGTTTCCTCTAAACAGATAAAGATACTATTTCATACAAATAAATGTAAAATGGATTTCTATTAACTATACATATGTATATAAGCAGTAGTCAGTCCAGTTATGAGATAATATCATTTGTAACTTTCTTAAATAAATAGGGTAATAAATAGAATGAAAAAAAAGTATGAGGTTTCAAAGGGACTCTATATAATTGTATCTCCCATGGTATGATGTCAAGTCTGGTATATGTGGTACCAGTCCCATGTCATTATATTTACTGGTTGCTTATTTTTAATTAATTATTTCTTTCTCTTAGTTTGACAGATATATTACTCTTCCTCCAATATGCCCCAGATTCAGTATAAACAATATTTTGTCTTTGTCTTAAGAGGTTCATAGTTTTCTGGAGAGATAGGAATATAGAATAATAAGAGATATGCAATATTGTAATATCTCTAGTTGAATTCTGGGTCTGTTGCTTTAGACTTCCAGAACTTTATAAATAAATGTGAGTAGATGCACAGAATAGATGCATTGTGGTGGCCCTTGATTCATCTTCTATCACATATTGCTCTGCAGAGTTCTGACCCAAAGGAAGTGTTTTTTAATATCAATACCTATTGAACTTTCATTACTTTGCCACACTCTGTAAAATTATCTAAGAGCTCCAAAGCATGAAATTAACATTCTAGAATATTGCAGTCTAGCCTCAATATTTCCTGTTTTGAATGATACTGAAATGAGTTGTCCCCAACAGAAGAACCCTCTTTAAATTCTACTTTCAAATGTTATGCACTTGTATCTGGATCCTTCTGGATTTTTAAATCCTAACAAAGGGTTATTAGGATTTAAACTGTTTAAATCCTGATAAAGAGTTTGCATTGTATTTAAATGATAGTTTAAATGACTGAGATCAACTCTTCAGTCAAATAAAAGAAGCACTCTCAGCAAAAAATGAATAAAAATAAAATTAAGTCCTTTTAATCTCCTATAAAACATCTTATTAAGATATTATGATTTAGGATTAGAAATTATGTAGAACTTGTCCTTTGCACTCAGATTTCTCCCTTTTTTAAGTTTCTATATCAATGGAAGGAATGATGCTAAAGCTGAAACTCCAGAACTTTGGCCACCTCATGCAAAGAGTTGACTCATTGGAAAAGACTCTGATGCTGGGAGGGATTGGGGGCATTAGAAGAAGGGGACGACAGAGGATGAGATGACTGGATGGCATCACTGACTCGATGGACGTGAGTCTGAGTGAACTCCGGGAGTTGGTGATGGACAGGGAGGCCTGGCGTGCTGCAATTCATGGGGTCGCAAAGAGTAGGACATGACTGAGTGACTGATCTGATCTGATCTGATATCAATGTAAAGAAAAATATTTCTTGTAACATTTCCTAAGGCTTGTCTTACAAGATAAAAAAAACATTGACAAAAACCCCTTTATCTAACCCTTTTTGTATATAGAAGTTATTTAAGTGGAAAATAATGATGCCTCCAATGTTCCTAATTGAATTCAAATAATTATCTGAGTTTAATTTGTCTTGTTCCCAAAGTGAACAAAATGTTTCTCTCTTGAATGTTCACTCCAGGTTTTAATTGAGTGGAAATATATTGAGGAAACTCCTATTGCTCAGAGCCCAAGTTTGCAGTTTTCTGAATCTGAATCACATTGCTTGAGATAGAGTTGACTTTCAGAAAGTAGAGGTGATTAAACAGATTCTTTTTGGCAGCTACTTGGTTGGGTGTCTTGCCTTTAAAAGTAGGGTCATGAAAGTCTGACCTCTTTGCTTTGGATTCTAGTCTCAGATAGACTTCTCTATTAATGGACCATAAGCATGTAGGCATTTTGTTTTTCTCAGAAATCCACATAAATTTAATCCAGTCATTAGTTAGATGTCCTCCTTGGACTGAAATAGTATTCTGGTCTATTGAGGACCTTTTAATTTAGTAAACATTTACTGAGTGATTGCTCTCTGCTAAGAGCAATACACCACATTAAGAGATATGAGGGATATAGAAATGAAAGAGCATAGTCTGAGTCCTCAGAGAAATTATAATGTAGACATGAAGACCAGTGCAAAGAGACAGATACATCAATAGAACAAGATGTATAGCACAGGGAACTGTACTTAATGCACTGTAGTGATCTAAATGGAGGAAGGTCAAAAGGGAGGGAAGATGTGTATAGATGGGCTTCCCCAGTGGCTCAGTGGTAAAGAATCCACCTGCAATGCAGGAGTTGCAGGAGGAGCAGGTTCGATCCCTGGGTCAGGAAGACCCGATGGCGGAGAGCATGGCAGCCCACTCCAGTGTTCTTACCTGGAGAATCCCATGGACAGAAGAGCCTGGCAGGCTACAGTTCATAGGGTTGCAAGGAGTCAGACATGACTGAAGCAACTTAACACGCAGATATGTATGTATGTGTCTAATTCATTTTGCTATACAGTAAAGACTAATACAACTTTGTAAAGCACCTATACTCCAATAGAAATTAAGTTTTTAAAAGGATAACTTCTCTAGGTCTCCAGACACTTTGATTTTTTTTTAAAGACTTTTAAAATTGCCTGGGGAAACTTCAGGTAATTTCAGAATTTTAGCTGTCAAGAACACATTCATGCTTCTTTAAGCTTAATCTCCATTCCCAAACTCTCCCTTAAAATTTAGACTCTTTCCTGTCTATTCCACTTGATATTCAGTTAGCAACTCAACCTCTGTCAGATTCTGAACTCATATCAGTTCCCTTAACCTCTTGCTGCCCTGGTATTTCCCCAGTAGAGTTAGCTAATGTGTTCAATTCATCACCAGGATGTGCTGTTTTGTATGCTGTTTCTCAAGTCCTTCCCTTCTTATCCATTTTAGTATGATTGCACTAATTGAAATCATCACCAGTTTTCATTGGACCCTTGTTACAGCTTTCTCACTGGTTTCCTTTCCTCTAATTTTCTCTCCATTTAAATTCCTTGTTCATACAGCCATGGGAGAGATGTATCGTAACATAAATCCATCCAGGCAATGTTCCTGCTGACTTCAGGGATTTCCAAAAACTGTAAGATAGGGACCCCAAACTGTATGAAGTCTTGAATAGCATTCCTAAGCTAAAATATTTAGATTATTTCTTTGAATGCACTTAATATGATTTAATTGTTGAAACAGGCACCTTTTGAGAATAAACGAGGGCATTACTAATTCTTGTGCTGGGAACGCAGGTTCAAAAGGCGTCGGGACACATGGCCACCCTACTGTTTGCTGGTGTCTAGTTGCTTTCACTGTCTTTTACTCAATATGCTGTTTTCTCTTTCCAGAACATCTACTTTCATCTTTCTTCCCTAGATGCCTCTTTTTAAAGACTTTTTGAGATTCACCTCAAACTCCTTATGCCTCTAGTTGTATTCCCTCATTCTCCTGCCCTCAGAGAGGCATTTAATACTTCCTTTGTGTTCCTGTATGCTGATATAAATCACTTATGGCATTTCCTGTGTAATATTGAAATTTGCTAAAAGTTTATTTTCCCCTAAATATAGCACATTCCTTAAGGTCAGGAGCTATTCTTTAATATAGCATATTTTGTGTTTAGCAAATGTTTGTTGAAGTGACTACATTTGAACTTTAAATTTATCTGTGTGATCTTGTTCCCAGTACAGGCAAAGGATAAGCTACTGTGTTTTGTTTTTGCAGGAGGAGGGTAATAAAAATTTGACTGACTAAGCTACCCCCATGTTTTTTAAACCCTCAGTTGAATGATCAAGCATAATCAAAATTATAAGGCAGGGTGAGGAAATATACAAGTATTCAAAAATATGACTTTGTTATTATTGGGAAGAATGCTATAGTGGAAAAGAGGGTTTGGATTTCACAAGGTGGGACTTCTGGAGACCAAGGATTCAAGAGTGCTATTGTGAATATGGTTGTGAAATGGAACTCTGGAATCTACACTAAATAAGGAAGCAAGTAAATTGGTCTAGCATGTGAGGCTATAAGATGAAAAAAAAATAGGAAAAGAAGACAGTGCTGGAAGTGATAGTGGGAAAAGAGTGAAGATCAGAAGGGATGAACAAAAGGAAAAATGAAAGAATTAGGAGAGATGAACTTCATCATAAGATGTGATACAATGACCAGTCAGGGTAGAAGAGGTATCTGTACTTTGGAAGGGTGGAAATGCAATGGAAATATGGAGGAGAGGGTTTGTGATAAGGCTTGTAGATGTTTGGTGGTAAATTTCACCAAGAAAGTTAGAAAAAGGGTCCATCCACAGATTGATAAATACTGGACACAAAGAATGGTGTAAGTAAGTGTGAAGTACTTGCAAAAAGGGAGCCTTCTTGAAGAGTGGAGGTAGGCTAATGGACTCCAAGAAGAAAAAAAAAAAAAAAAAGGAAACCATTTCTGATAGAAAACACTTTGGAAGTTAGTGTTGTCAGGAGAAAGCTTGATTTCAGTGTGATCAAGAGCAGAGCAGATTGATTATCTTCAGAAGTGATCAAAGATGGAAGTGGGTTTGCTTACTATATCACAAAGGCTAGAGAAGACCCACAGAAGACCCGTGGGGAGGTAACTTCTTCATGGTGGAAGATGTGTGGCTGAACTGGGCTGGATAAGCCAGAAAGAACATATTGACAAAAATAGCATCCAGAGATTTCTGCCTTGGCTGGGAGTTGCAGAAAGTTGTCTGAATGGGGTTTGAACACAGGAGTCTATGTTAGAGACTAGCTTTTCGTGACAGAAATGCAGAGAACAAATCCGTTCATTCTAAGTGAGGCTCCAAGTGATAAATATGGTTTGGGTTCACTGAGTCTTCCTCAGTCACTGAATGGTATTTTTCTGGGCTTGTTGGGAGACTCAGGCTGCTGGTGAGGCTGCTTCAAAGTCCTAACGCAGGTGCGTGGAGCCTGTTGCTAGACAGTAAGAACTTCCCCCTGGTCATTTGGAAGATGGAGATAAGGGATAAATAATAGTTTAAAGACTATCCTGCAATCTTGGTCACATTTCTTTGCGATAATTAATGAAAGTTACTTTAAAAATTCGCAAAATCTTGAGCTGAAAAGCATCCTAATGAAACAAAAGCTATGGCTAACATTTCAACTTTCTCATGATGTCTCACTTTGTAACCATTAACATGGACCAAGAAAGAAGTTTCAGGTTTTTTGCTTGGTTCACAGATCTAGTATTCATGTCAAATGAGGACAGTGACTTTTCCTAACAGATACTCAGCAGTTAAATATGTATTCTAATTCTGGCTAGTATTTGTTTTTGAGATCTGCAGTCCATCATTATCTTCACATGGCATTGCCTCAGAAGCCTGATGGCTGTCCATCTTCTAGAAAATTCCTTTATCACCTGTCTAACATATTGTGATAACCATCAGTGGAGCACAGATAACTCTGGCGGCTTAGATGTGTTTTCCCTGCTGTTGTTGGTCTGAACTCACCAGGTAGTAACACTCAGAGCGTTATATTGTCTGTCACAGAGTTGCACTGCATTTTCAATATCATGCTGTGGACTATTAAAGGAAATATTTCTCTAATCTTAATTGGGGTTACAAGGGTCAAAGCCAAGTTTACAGAGCTCATGTTGTTTCTAATCTTCTTTGCCTGTATAGTAAACCATTTAATTTTTCAAGTCTTTATTATAACTGGGGGAAAAAGACCTATTTTTTAATGTGGTCAAATGTGATAAGATCACTGTTTTTATGCCCAGATACATATGTTCCACCTTCTTCCATAATGCTTTATTATTTGGTATGAGGGATCTTTGCTGGTGGTCCAGTGGTTAAGAATCCACCTTCCAATGCAGGGGACACAGGCCTAGTCCCTGATCTGGGAACTGAGTTCCCACATGCTGCAGGACAGCTAATCCCATGCTCCCCAGTGAAGACCCCAAGCTGGAAAAAAAAAAAAAAAGCCTGGGTATCCTTTTGGGATTGTGTAACTTTATGAATCTAACTTAAACAGTAGTATATTTGTACAAATATAGGGAATCAATCTTCCTGGATATTAGGATGGATCCTAAAACATGTCATACCCAATCTTTCATCATTGTGCTTCTGTTCTGGTAATTTATTTACACACTTTTAAGTCGCCAAGACATCTATCATTTGGAGTCTATAACATGAACTGTTTATTAGAAAACATATTGAATTTTTATAACCAAGTGAGATACTGGTAATTTAAAAGGCAATTTAAATTGAGAATGATAGAAGAAGAGGGGAAATGAGGTCTAATCATGTTTCAACAACCTTTCAATAATTTTTGAATCTTTACAAAGGATTTTAGCCACTTTTAAAAGAAAAACTTCCTTTTCTTCTCCTAAGTGACATTGACTTTTTTAATGTGGTCAGTGGGTAAAGAATCCACCTGCAGAGCAGGAGATGCAGAAGACATGGGTTTGACTCCTGGGTAGGCAAGATCCCCTGGAGAAGGGAATGGCTATCCACTCCAGTATTCTTGCCTGAAAAATTCCATGCAGAGAGGAGCCTGGCAGACCACAGTCCAAAGGGTCACAAAGAGTCAGACACGACTGAGTGCACACGTGCATGCACACACACACACACACACACACAATGCATAATCTGCATTTTTTGGCCAACATGCTTAAAATAAATTATTGAAGTAAAAAAATCATAGTTTGGAAGCAATCTAACAGTAAATTTTTAAAATATTTTGTTTAAGTATACATTTATTGTTAAAATAATCAGCTAAATTAAGAAATAAGGTATCTTATTTCCTTTCGGATCTGTATAGATAGATATACATACATTTAATCAAGGATATCGAAAATGTTCTATGTTTTTATTTCATCTTTCCAGAGAAGTATTGAGAAAAATATGTGAGCTTTGTATAATCTAGTTATTCAGTTCAGTTCAGTTCAGTCGCTCAGTCGTGTCCGGCTCTTTGCGACCCCGTGAATCGCAGCACGCCAGGCCTCCCTGTCCATCACCAACTCCCGATGAGACTCACGTCCATCGAGTCACTGATGCCATCCAGCCATCTCATCCTCAGTCGTGTCCGACTCTTTGCAACCCCGTGAATCGCAGCACTCCAGGCCTCCCTGTCCATCACCAACTTTTCGATGAGACTCACGTCCATCGAGTCAGTGATGCCATCCAGCCATCTCATCCTCTGTTGTCCCCTTCTCCTCCTGCCCCCAATCCCTCCCAGCATCAGAGTCTTTTCCAATGAGTCTACTATATAAAATGAGAGTATAGAAGTTTGCTAAAAATTTTAAGTAAAATTTGCTTTCAGTGTTATATGATTTTCCTCTGTAGTAGTTAATATTGTATCAGTCACTACTAATTTGCTTTCCTAGAAAGTCAGTTTAATCTTATGATTGATAATGGTGAGCCAGAAGATAATGGTATATTGAGGAAAAAATAATTGTAAGAGGATAAGGCAGCTAATATTTGAGAGGTACCTACTGTGTGTTACCTGTTTTATATTTGATATCTGATTTAAAGTTCACTTCAGCCTTCTCTTCAGAAGTGACTGTTTATCCGTTGTCATGCCGTTTATTCATCCTCTTTATTCTTTTTTTAATGAGATATTTCAAACATAGAGAAAAGTGCAGAAAGCAATACAATATCACATATGTAATCATTGCCCAGAAGAACCAATGTTAACTGTCTCATCATAAGGCAAATTTGTTCCAGAAAAACAGAAATAAATAAAATCTTATAGATACACTTGAAATACCTTATAACCCCTTCATGTTCAAGCTGAGGAAAGATAATTTCAGCAGGAGATAAAGTTACTTGCCCAAATTCACTTGGCTGGTATGTACACCCAAGACTGAATTCTCTGTGAGAGGACCCGGGAGCTTGTGTAGTTTCCCTCTGTTATTTAGCCCTCAGCCCCAGGAGAGGCATGTTTTGTTGGGCTGCTTTATAGTGGGGAAAATGATTGAACTTTTTACTTACTCATGGTAGGAGTTGCCAATTAATTTTGGCACATAGTAAAGTAGTCTGTGTTCAACTGTTCAATTGTTTTCTGTACCACAGCAAGAGAACAAGATAATTTGCTTTTTTTTAAAATACGAATTTATTTATTTTGATTGGAGGCTGATTACTTTACAGTATTGTATTGTTTTTGTCTTTTAATAGTTTCATTTACTTCAGTATAATATTTTTAGCCATTCAAGTTCACAAATGCAGGTATATAATAGAATGCACCAATATGACAAGTGTAGAATGTAGCAAATAAGCAATACTGCATGTCTAAGTGGTTTAAATTCTTACCTGAGCATAATATTATCAGAATAAAATTTTTTTTGTTTTTTTTATATTTTATTTTATTTTTAAACTTTACAATATTGTATTGGTTTTGCCAAATATAGAAATGAATCCGCCACAGGTATACATGTGTTCCCCATCCTGAACCCTCCTCCCTCCTCCCTCCCCATACCCTCCCTCTGGGTCGTCCCAGTGCACCAGCCCCAAGCATCCAGTATCGTGCATCGAACCTGGACTGGCGACTCGTTTCATACATGATATTATACATGTTTCAATGCCACAGAATAAAATTTTTATAAGAAACTGTTTTGATTGGTTTTAGTTCTCTGCCACATTTGTCATTTATGTCTCCCTCTTTATCTATGGGAGAAGAAATGGCAACCCACTCCAGTACTCTTGCCTAGAGAATCCTGTGGACAGAGGAGCCTGGTGGGCTGCTGTCCATAGGGTCCCACAGAGTCGGACACAACTGAAGCGACTTAGCATGCATGCATGCATTGGAGAAGGAAATGGCAACCCACTCCAGTATTCTTGCCTGGAGAATCCCAGGGACAGAGGAGCCCGGTGGGCTGTCGTCATGGGGTCGCACAGAGTCGGACACGACTGAAGCGACTTAGCAGCAGCAGCGGCAGCAGCATTATCTATAAAGTGGGGATCATAATGTCTTTCATGGGACTCATATAAGCTTGCCTGGAAAATTCTACAGACAGAGGAACCTGGCAGACCACAGTTCATGGAGTCACAAAGAGTTGGACACAACTGAGTATACATGTGTGCACATGTGCACACACACACACAAACAGCTAAGATGATGTGTGTGAAGGCATTTGACGGTGATTGTCATACAAGAGTTATTCAGTACTTATTTGTCATTGTCACTTGAAAACAAAGCTCTTTTGCATATGATAGTGGTGTTGGGAAGGAGCTAATATCATGTATTTTAAACTTTTGTTTTATTTAACAAAGTTCAAGTAGCTGCTATTTAAAAAATCATTTGGCAGATAGAAACCTATTTTAACAGGTTACTTCATAATTGATTTAGAAAAGAAAAAAGAATCAATCTGCTTTCTTATATAAGGGTATTTTATTTTTGTGGTTTATGAGAATTGGAAGAGATATGCAAATATTTGAGAAATAGCATTCTTGCTACACTGACAGTAATACCAATTAAAATGTTATTGTTATTTTATTAAGGCAGTGCTGTTATAATAATTTCATTATCTCTAGAGAAATCTAGAGATTTTATTAAACACATACTTTCAAAAAGTTGGAGTCTTGGATAATATTATCATTACTATATATGTAAGAAAACAACTGCATTGGGAAAGAAGTGTTGGTAGGTTATTAAAATATAAAGCAATAAGGAGAAAACTGAAAATTCCATGATATTATCAAGGCTTCCCTTGAGACCCAACCATGAAACAATTATTTTATTTTAAGATTTCTTTCTCATTAATGAGTCATTTGAGCTCTTTTTTTATGTGGGCACAAGGAAATGAATAAGAATTCATCCCCATTGCAAAAGCACCCAGAATCTTATTAATTCAAATGTTGGGAGTATTGAAGCAATGAAGAAAAAAGTGAATACTGAAACTCCATGGATCTCCTTTCATGAAAATGACAAATATCTCAGTTTCTTATACTGAACAACTCTGTATTTCCTAAGCGGGGTGCCTTAAGATATGAATTTTAAACACTATATGTGATTTTCCTTAGAAATATGGAAGTCTGAAAAGAAAAGTAATTTCATTTATCAACTTAAGTTGCATTTAATTAAAGAATAGCTCCGACATCAAGAGAATGGCTAATTAATATTTTCTAGAGGCTTTTGCTTTTGTAAGAAACAAAGGAGCTGAAGTTCATGTAAGCCTCAGAAGGAGGATGGCATTGCAAAGTGAGGAGTAGCAACAGTTCTTATTAATATTAAAGAAATTGGCTTGGATTGGAAAACAGCCCAAAGCTTATTTACCACAGAAGTTTGGTGTTTTTCTCCTTGTTTGACTCATCTCATTGGAAAGCACAGATGTTCCCTACATCTGTCTCTCTCCCACTCACCCTTAAATTTTACTTACCAGCTGAACCATCCATCTCAATACACTCAAAAAAATTTTATCATGCTAATAATTCAACTGTGCCTGCATGCATACAAATTTCCTGAAACCATAGATCTTCCAACCAACACTTTGAAAGCTCTCTGAAGACTCCTCAGGAAACAAAAATGGTTATCCTGATGGTTATATTTCATTAAAAAGTTTGTTGTTTGTGAGTATTTACCTAGTTTTTTTTTTTTTAATTGTAGTTGCTATTCAATGTTGTGTAAGTTTCTACTGTACAACAAAGTGAATCAGCTATATGTGTATATAGATCCCCTCCCTCTTGGACCTCCATCCCATCCCCCACCCTAGCCCACCCATTCTTGGCATTAAGTATCTGTTTGCTAAGCAGTGTGCAGAACATACACTAATGCCATCATTACCAATTTTATTAAAAAATCATGAAGCATAGCAAAGCAAAAAAAGAGGTATTCCTGGTAATGGTATTTCAAATGTGTATTTAAATAGCTTATCTACTCGCAGTTCATTTCTGATGTATTAAAAGCTGTATTCCAATTTTTACAAGATGCACATCTCTTTGCTGTTTTTTTTTTTCCCCCGTCCTCAGCTTGCACCAGCTGAATAGCTCAAATTATTTGCTGCTGGTAAAGCATGAAAATGTGAGATAAAAGAGGAAATGAAAGTTAAAGACTGAGTGGCCTACAGGCCTTAAAAATTATAACACTTTTGTATTTATTATATTTATTTTGCCTCAAATGTTAAACTCTCTTGCTGATGTCATAAGATCTTTCTGGATTGTTTCCCTGCTTAATGATGACCTGGTTAAAACCTGAGAGAACACAGGGGCACCTGGAGTCAAGCCCAAGTACTTAATTCAAGAATCCTTCCTGCAGAAGGGCAGGGACAGTGTGCAGTGGAGGAGTGATGCTCACTGTGGTTACCACGTTGTGTGTCTGATGGAGAGAAAAGAGCAGGGGAGGTGGAGGGGCGGAGAGTGCTGTCAGTCAGTCAGTTCAGTCGCTCAGTTATGTCTGACTCTTTGCGACCCCGTGGACTGCAGCACGCCAGGCTTCCCTGTCCCTCACCAATTCCCGGAGCCTACTCAAACTCATGTCCATTGAGTTGGTGATGCCATCTCATCCTCTGTCGTCCCCTTCTCCTCCCACCTTCAATCTTTCCCAGCCATCAGGGTCTTTTCAAATGAGTCAGTTCTTCGCATTAGGTGGCCAAAGTATTGGAGTTTCATCTTCAGCACCAGTCCTTCCAATGAATATTCAGGACTGATCTCCTTTAGGATGGACTGGTTGGATCTCCTTGCAGTCCAAGGGACTCTCAAGAGTTTTCTCCAACAGCACAGTTCAAAAGCATCAATTCTTCGGCGCTCAGCCTTCTTCACAGTCCAACTCTCACATCCATACATGACCACTGGATAAACCATAGCCTTGACTAGACGGACTAGCTTTCTGTATACCAGTGCCAAACAGAGATACAGAGACAGAGCCATGGAGGAGAAGGGAAGAGTGGCTTTATTACTTTGCCAGGCAAATGGGATGTGATAAGGAGAGTAATGGTTTTGTATTCTTTCTTGCAAAGTTTCAAAAGGGTGGGGTTGCTGACCAGGTTAGAGTATGTGCAGGGTCTATGTGGTCTGGTCTCCTACTTTTGATGAGCCTCTCTGGTCCCTTTAATCTTGCCTCAGGGGGCTGCTTCTCATTTTATTAGCAACGCTTCTGCCCTTTGAAACTCAAGAGAAGGTCATGAAGGCTGGAGTCTTGCCTACAAAAAAAATTGGGGACAGAAAGACCTCCATGCCCAGGGACCCTGGTGGCATTGCTTCCTTACCAGCTCCTGTGTTCCAGGCTGTTGTATAGAGCCGAGGAGCTGGGAGGAAATTTGTATTTGTCACTTGCAGGATCTCCTTGACTTTACAATGCTAGGAGGCAGATTTTTCTCTTCTTAAATTGTGTAACTCAGAAGGTTTTACTTGTTCAATGGTTGCTTTAAAGCTTAGAGTCAAGTTCATAGCCAAGGTAGATTTACTTATGATTGGCCTTCTGGGTATTAGCCTCGTTTGGGTTTAGGTAATTCTTGGGTTGGGAATGAAAACAGGAAGACATATAAACTGTTTTTGTAGAATAAATTCTATTTATAAAGTTAAGTTCTCAATGTGGGGAGCAGACATTTTGTCATTTATGTTTTATTTTCCACTACAAGTATGTCAAGTATTGACTTACAATAAATGTTTAATAATAACCTAGTGTTTTTAGGCAAGTGGCCAAGACATTGAATATTTAATTCTTTAAATTTATATAGATCATTTCTTTTATGTGCTTTCTATGCTCCAAAAATGAAGCTATACTTACTAATGTATTTATTATATAATATGTATATATATGTATATACATATACATATATATATATGCTTACTAATGGCCAAGAACATGGATATTTTAACCCAACTATATGATTCAGTCTTCTGCTTGACTGTGTGCAAGCTATGTGACACTGAGCAAGTCACATGACAGATATCAGCCTGGATAATAATAATAATGTATGTGTGCTTATTGCTCAGTCGTGTTCAACTCTTTTAGACCCCACGGACTGTAGCCTGCCAGGTGCCTTTGTCCTTGGGGATTTCTCCAGGCAAGAATACTGGAGTGGGTTGCCATGCCCTCTTGCAGGGGATTTTCCCAACCAAGGGATTGAACCCAGGTCTTTCTCATTGAGGCAGATTCTTTACCGTCTGAGGCACCAGGGAAGCCCAAGAATACTGGGGTGGGTAGCCTATCCCTTGTCCAGGGGATCTTCCCGACCCAGGAATTGAACTGGGGTCTCCTGCATTGCAGGCGGATTCTTTACCAGCTGAGCTGGGAATGTACCTAGAGGAGGTAACTTTTAACAGGGTGCCAGAAGCGACTTAGCAGCCACAGCAGCAGCAGTTGTCTTTACTTTAGATCAAGCTATTTTATATCCTGATAGTGACCCTGATTGAAAGGAATAGTAATGTGTTGATCATTTTCTATAGGCTTGCTGTTGGGTGGTGAAAGGCATTCAAAAGAAGCTTAAATTCTTGTATTTCAAGTAGCTTTGATGGTATTTAGATGACAGCCTCTTTTTAAAGAGAATTGGTTTCTCACAGAACTCAGGAGAATCAAGCAGCTGGCAGAGCCTGTTATCTGAATTTCATCTAAATTGACGTCAGGGAGCTGGGAATGCCCAAGGCAATCCTGCACTCCTCCTCTTCGTGTACTATTTTGACAATAGTGAGAATGTCTGAGTGCTCATCATTCTCTGACCGTGTTGGCTTTGATTTTATGCAAAAAAAGAGAAAGCATTTAGAAACTTTGCCATCTTACTTTTCAATGAAGGAACTTTTTTTTTTTTTCCTAGAAAAAACTGTTCTGTGGTAAGATTGTATAGAGGGATACAATAAATGTATGTACCTATATAATGTAAAAATTGTTGCTCTTCAGTCACCAAGTCCTATCCGTCTCTTTGCCACCCCATGAACTGCAGCACGCCAGCCTCCTCTGTCCTCTGCTATCTCCTGGAGTTTGCTCATTTCATGTCCGTTGAGTCAGTGATGCTATCTGATCTTCTCACCCCCTGCCACCCGCTTCTCCTTTTCCTTCAGTCTGTCCCAGCATTGTTTTTTTCATTCGCTAAGTCGTGTTCAACTCTTTGCAACCCCATGGACAGTAACCCACCAGGCTTCTCTACCCATGGGATTCTCCAGGAAAGAAAACGAAAGTGGGTAGTCATTCCCTTCTCCAAGGGCTCTGCCCAACCCAGGGATCAAACCTGGGTCTCCTGCATTGCAGGCTCATTCTTTATCATCTGAGTGACCAGAGAAGCCCACAATGTAAAAATATGTAACTGCAAAGTTTGGTAGAAGCCTTGCTTCGGGACATCATTCTTCAAAGAGAGGTAGTTTTGTAAAACTTTATTGGGAGAAACTTAAAAAAAAAAATTAACCCAGACTTTTATGTCCAAGTATAAATGCTAATTTCCTGGGTGTATCTTTTTTTTAAAACTCGCAGAGTGGGTATATAAGCAGGGCCAGATGTCTCTGTCTTAATTATTCATGCTCTTTGATAAATAACAATGACATACAGTCAAAATGAAGTCCAGATGGCTGACACATTGTGCAAATCATTGGATGCACTAGCCATCCCTAGTTTCCTAAATATTAATAGATAATACAGATCATCTTTTTATTTATTTGTCCATCAAATGACAAGTAATTACTGAATTTTCTGTGAAATAAGCACTGGGCTGATTCAGCATCACAGTAATCCAACTCTGTGCCCCAACCACTGATGCCAAAGAATCTGAAGTTGACTGGTTCTGTGATGATGTACAGTACTTTCTAGAACTACCACCAAAAAAGATGACCTTTTCATCATAGGGAATTATAATGCAAAGTAGCGAGTCCAGAGATGCCCAGAATAACAGGCAAGTTTGGCCTTGGAGTACAAAATGGGCAAAAGCTAACAGTTTTGTCAAGAGAACATGCTGATAATAGCAAGAACTCTTCCAACAACCCGAGAGATGACTCTACCCAATTAGACTGATTATATTCTTTGTAGCTAAAGATGGAGAAGTTCTAGACAGTAAGCAAAATAAGATGTGGAGTTGACTGTAACTCAGATCATAAGCTCCTTATTGAAAAATTCAGACTTAAACTGAAGAAGGTAGAAAAAACCACTAAGCCACTCAGGTATGACCTAAATCAAATCCTTTATCATTATACAGTGGAGGTGACAAATAGATTCAGGTGATTAGATCTGGTAGACGGGGTGCCCTAAGAACTATGGATAGAAGTTTGTCACATTGTACAGGAGGCAGTGACCAAAACCATCCCAAAGAAAAAGAAATGCAAGAAGGCAAAGTGGTTGTCTGAGGAGGCTTTACAAATAGCAGAGGAAAGAAGCCAAAGGCAAGAGAGAAAGGGAAAGATATACTCAACTGAATGCAGAGTTCCAGAGAATAACAAAGAGAGATAAGTGGCCTTCTAAATGAGCAATGCCAATAAAGAGAGGAAAACAAAAGAATGAGAAGGACTGGAGATCTCATCAAGAAGATTGGAGAGATCACAGGAACATTTCATGCCATGGTGGGCACAATAAAGAACAGAAATGGTAAGGTCTGAACAAAAGCAGAAGAGATTAAGAAGGGGTGACAAGGATCACATTGAATCTGTAGATTGCATTTGGTAGTATAGCCATTTTCACAGTATTGATTCTTCCTACCCAGGAACATGGAATATCTCTCCATCTGTTTATGTTGTCTTTGATTTCTTTCATCAGTGTCATAAATTTCTGTGTAGTTCTTTTGTATTCTTAGGTAAGTTTATTCCTAGATATTTAATTCTTTTTGATGCAATGGTGAATGGGATTGATTCCTTAATTTCTATTTCTGATTTTTCATTGTTAGTCTATAGAAATGCAAGTGACTTTTGTGTATTGGAAACTTACATCGCTGCTGCTGCTGCTTCTAAGTCACTTTAGTCGTGTCCAACTCTGTGCAACCCCATAGACAGCAGCCCACCAGGCTCCCCCGTCCCTGGGATTCTCAAGGCAAGAACACTGGAGTGGGTTGCCATTTCCTTCTCCAATGCATGAAAGTAAAAAGTGAAAGTGAAGTCGCTCAGTCGTGTCCAACTCTGTGGGACCCCATGGACTGTAGCCCACCAGGCTCCTCCATCTATGGGATTTATGTAAAATAGATAGCCAACAGGAGTTTGCTGTATGGCTCAGGAAACTCAAACAGGGGCTCTGTATCAATCTAGAGGAGTGAGATGGGGAGGGGGATGGTAGGGAGGTTCAAAAGGGAGGGGGTATATGTATACCTGTGGCTGATTGATGTTGAGGTTTGACAGAAAACAACAAAATTCTGTAAGGCAATTATCCTTTAATAAAAAAAATAATTAAGAAAAAAGATACACACACACACACACACAAAGAAGTGGTGACAAGAATACGCAGAATTATACAAAAAGGTCCTAATGACCTAGATAACCATGATGGTGTGGTCATTCATCTAGAGTGAGACATCCTGGAGTGTGAAGTCAAGTGCGCCTTAGGAAATATTGCTACAAACTAGTAGAGGTGATGGAATTCCAGTTGAGCTATTTCATATCCTAAAAGGTACAATGCTGTTAAAGTGCTTCACTCAATGTGTCAGCAAATTTGGAAAACTGAGCAGGGGCCAAAGGACTGGAAAAGGTCGGTTTTCATTCCAGTCCCCAAGAAGGGCAATGCCGAAGAATGTTTAGATTACTGTACAGTTGTACTCGTTTCACATGCTAGCAAGTTTATGCTCAAAAGTCTTCAAGCTAGGCTTTAGCAGTATGTAAGCCAAGAACTTCTAGATGTACAAGCTGAGTTTTGAAGAGGTAGAGGAACTAAAGATCAAACTGCCAATATGTGTTGGATCATGAAGAAAGTATGGGAATTCCAGAAAAAGGTCTACTTCTGACTACACTAAAGCCTTTGGCTGTGTGGATCACAACAAACTGTGGAAAATTCTTAAAGAGATAGGAGTACCAGACTACCTTACCTGCCTCCTGAGAAATCTATATGCAGATCAAGAAGCAACAATTAGAACCGAACATGGAACAAATGACTGATTCCAAATCGGAGAAGAAGTAGGACAAAGCTGTATATTGTCATCCTACTTATTTAACTTATATGCAGAGTACATCATGGACACCATGCAAAATGCTGGTCAAGATGAATCACAAGCTGGAATCAAGATTGCCAAGGAGAAATATTAACACACTCAGATAGGCAGATGATACCACCCAAATGGCTGAAAGTGAAGAGGAATTGAAGAATCTCGTGATGAGAGTGAAAGAGGAGAGTGAAAAAGCTGGCTTGAAAATCAACATGAAAAACTAAGATCATGACATCCAGCCCCATCACTTCATGGCAAAGAGGAGAGTGAAAAAGCTGGCTTGAAAATCAACATGGAAAAAACTAAGATC
Source organism: Bos taurus (assembly GCF_002263795.3). Lineage (NCBI taxonomy): Eukaryota > Metazoa > Chordata > Mammalia > Artiodactyla > Bovidae > Bos > Bos taurus. The sequence goes on from NC_037347.1 coordinate 19,807,363, forward strand.
ATGACATCCAGCCCCATCACTTCATGGCAAATAGAAGGGGAAAAAGTGGAAGTAATGACAGGCTTTATTTTCTTGGGCTCCAAAATCACTGCAAACGGTGACTGCAGCCACAAAATTAAAAGACAGTTGCTCCTTGGAAGGAAGCTATGATAAATCTAGACAGCATATTAAAAAGCAGAACCATCATTCTGCCGCTAAAGGTTCCTATAGTCAAAGCTACCGTCCAGTAGTAATGTATGGATGTGAGAGTTGGACCATAAAGAAGGCTGAGCACTGAAGAACTGATGCTTTCAAACTGTGGTGCTGGAGAAAACTCTTGAGAGTCCCTTGGATTGCAAGGAGATCAAACTAGTCAATCCTGAAAGAAATCAACTTTGAACATTCATTGAAAAGACTGATGCTGAAACTGAAGCACCAATACTTTGTATACCTGATTCAAAAAGCCAACTGATTGGAAAAGACCCTGATGCTGAGAAAGACTGATGGCAAAAGGAGAAGGAGTCAGAAGAGTATGACATGGTTAGATGGCATCAGGACTCAATGAACATGAATTTAAGCAAACTCTGGGAGATGCTGGAGTACAGAGGAGCATGGCATGCTATAATTTGTGAGGTTGGACACGACTTAGTGACTGAGCAGCAAAGGAACTACAAGGCAGATTATAAATACACAGTTATTATCATAATATCATTTGCTTTTATTTTTTTAAATTTTTTTAATTTAATTTTTAAACTTTACATAATTGTGTTAGTTTTGCCAAATATCAAAATGAATCCACCACAGGTATACATGTGTTCCCCATCCTGAACCCTCCTCCCTCCTCCCTCCCCATACCATCCCTCTGGGTCGTCCCAGTGCACTAGCCCCAAGCATCCAGTATCGTGCATCAAACCTGGACTGGCATCTTGTTTCATACATGATATTTTACATGTTTCAATGCCATTCTCCCAAATCTTCCCACCCTCTCCCTCTCCCACAGAGTCCATAAGACTGTTCTATACATCAGTGTCTCTTTTGCTGTCTCGTACACAGGGTTATTGTTACCCTCTTTCTAAATTCCATATATATATGCATTAGTATACTGTATTGGTGTTTTTCCTTCTGGCTTACTTCACTCTGTATAATAGGCTCCAGTTTCATCCACCTCATTAGAACTGATTCAATTGTATTCTTTTTAATGGCTGAGTAATACTCCATTGTGTATATGTACCATAGCTTTTTCCTCAGGCTCCAGATTCCCTAGGAGACTCAGATTTCTTAGAATTTTTTTCAAGAGTGCTCGAACACCAGAGCTGAGTTTGCCGTGGTGGTTGCTTAACTAACTGGTTTACTAGTTTGAGTCTCATGCATCATGATGGCTGTTACTGGTTGTCAAGGTGTGGTTGATGAGACATAGAATCATAAAACTTCAGACTTCTCAACGAAATTCACAGCTGACTCAAATTATGTTTTATAGAAGAGATAATGTGAAACAAATGGCCAAGTGATTTTGGCAGAGCCAGACAACTAGTTAATATGAAAACTGAGGCTTAAACAATAGGCTGCTAACTTGTGATCTGATGTTCTTTCTAGTGTAACTGAATCACGGAAATGTATGGGATTAGAAGTGCCTTCATGGGAATGACAGTACAGTCCGCGGGTTTGCTCCTGACATTGACTAAGGGTGGAGTGAAGGTAGAGCCACCAAACATCAGTGTGCCTACTGTGTGTATTTGTTTTAGAATGTTAATGGAGGTGTGGAAAGTAAGAAAATTGTATCTGACTCCTCAAGGCCCTAGTGGAGGCTGTGACTGGTCTAGGACTACCTCAGTTCAGTTCAGTTCAGTCGCTCAGTCATGTCCGACTCTTTGAGACCCCATGGACCGCAGCACACCAGGCCTCCCTGTCCATCACCAACTCCCAGAGTTTACCCAAACTCATGTCCACTGAGTTGGTGATGTCATCCAACCATCTCATCCTCTGCCGTCCCCTTCTCCTCCTGCCTTCAATCTTTCCCAGGATCATGGTCTTTTCAAATGAGACAGTTCTTCACATCAGGTGGCCAAAGTATTGGAATTTCAGCTTCAGCATCAGTCCTCCCAATGAACACCCAGGACTGATCTGCTTTAGGATGGACTGGTCAGATCTCCTTGCAGTCCAAGGGGCTCTCAAGAGTCTTCTCTGACACCACAGTTCAAAAGCATTAATTCTTCGGTGCTCGGCTTTCTTCATAGTCTGACTCTCACATCCATACATGACCACTGGAAAAACCATAGCCTTGACTAGACTTTCTTAAAGTACAGAACACCATAATTACAGAGTCTTGAATGACAGGGAAATCATTTTCTTAGGTATGATATTTACAGAGCTGGTGTGGAAAAAAAAGATATGCTAGTGGTTGGCTTTAGACAACCACAGTCCAATACATGTTGGGCATGCAAACACAAGCATTATTCATCAGATACTAAGTTGCCAGTTATTACTGGTATTGATATAAGTCCACTCACCATGGAGCTTACAGATATGAAGCCCCAAGAGAACCACAGCTTGTGTTGCCTTCCCCAGTGAAATTCCCCAGAGATGTCTTACTTTATTGGGCTTCTCTGCAGTTCATGGTGTTGGGAAGAAGTGCAGAACCAGGGCAGATAGCGTAGCAGTGAGTCAGGGTTATCCCACAGGACGGAGATGCACAAGTGAAAACCAGATGTGCCTGTTTGCAACTCCCAATACATTGTGTCCTTTCTGTTAAAATGCTTTTATGTTGTCCCTCAAGCAAAAACTGTATTACTCTTTGCTGTGATGGTTCATTTTCAGAATTTATACTGCTGATAAACAGTGGGCTGATGTTTGCCCATCTAGTTAATGATCGTTAACATTAGCCTTAATAAGGAAGAAAAGGGCATGGTTCTTTCTAGCAAAGATCCAGTCTTAGAAGTAAAAGGAGGTGCAGGTGTGTTACTAAAAATCAAGCTGCATCTGGAACCCAGTGTGGGTGGAGGCCACCGTTGCCAGGCAACCAGCCTTAACAATTAGTACATGCAGGTGAGCTTTATGTGAATTCATTTCAGCATCATCCAAAATGCTCTTCTCAGCACCATCCCTAGACCCTATTTGAAATGAGCTTTTCAAAACAAAGGGGCCAAGATGCTAACCATATCAGCAACCCTGGAAGAAATCTGCTGGTATCTTATCTCAGAAAAAGGGGAAAAAATAAAATTTTATAGAGTATTGGTTTGCCTACTCTAGGCAAACCCTTAGAAATAGGAAAATAATCTCAACAAGGGAATGAACTCAAGTTTATACATGTGAGATGCTCACATATTTTCTTTTAAAAAATTAAAAAAATATTTCCAAGTATATATATTCCTGTGTAAAATGATGATTGAGTTCATTTGGGATATAAGAAAGTGTGGGTTTTTATTAGCAAGAGACATAACAAGGTGATTGCAATTAGAAAGTCTTCTTTGCTGATGACCATTGAACAAGAGTCAAAAAATTTGCCCATCATGATGATGCTTTATGTACATTTCCAAAACCAGTCTTTCTTGCCTAGGGCATCGCAGTAACTTCTGTGGGTCTGTTTATTTAAAAAAGCAAGAGAGAACCACTTGTTTTTTTTTTTTTTTCTCTCTCCTTTCTTTGTCTTATTTTGATACTTTTTATGAAAAATCTTGAATTTCCAAGAGCATAATCTCTTGTTACTACAGGAATGATTTTGTCTCAATATATTTGAAATGGCATTGCAAAATGGTCTCCTGTAGAGGTTATCACTGTAACAGAGGTCATTTTAAAGACAGTATTTCAAAGAATAATGCCGAAATAACAGGCCCCTGTTTCTGCCCTTGACACTTACTCCCTAGAAAGAAGAGGCCAAAAGACAGTGGTTGAACCAGCATCTTGCAATAAACACATCATCACTCGATTAAAGTAATTTTCCAAAATTATTTTTTAAATATATAATTAAAAGTCACAAATTTGGAAAGTAATACATGGGCACTTCGCTGGCAGGCCAGTGGTTTAGACTTGGCCTTCCAATGCAAGCAGGTGCAAGTTCAATCCCTGGTTGGGGACCTACTAATCCAAATCCAACTCCACATGTCTCAGGACCAAAAAAAAAAAAAAATACAGAACATAAAACAGAGAAATATTGTCACAAATTCAATAAAGACTTTAAAAAATGGTCCTAATTTAAAAAACAAAAAACAACACCTTTAATGAAAAAAAAGTTTACACTGAAATGTTGTGGAATACAAGATACTTCTAATAAGTCTAACCACAAAGGAATGAATGTCTGTTATGTGTTAGTGGACAGCCTGGACAGAGCAGGAGTATTAGGGAATGTTGGAGACTAGAGGTTTACTCTTTTGAGTCTAATGCATGAGTTTAAAATGTGAGAGTTGAAAACTTTTTTGGGGTGTGTGTCTTTCATTTTTCCTAAAAAAAAGTATGTTTTATGTGCACAACGAATATGAAGAGAAAATTGTGCTTGTGAGCTGAGGACTGGTTTCAACATGATTAACAGTTGACAGTGATGGGAACACCACAGTAACCAAAAAGCTTTTTTGCTTCCCCCAAAAGTCAAATCATAAAATCTTAATGTTGGGAGGGACCATGGAAGCATTCTGGTTGAGGAGTTTTCAAACCGTGTCCTTGGGACAGCTTTTCCCCACCACCACTGAGAGTACCTACAGAGCAGAAGAGAGGAGCCAGGAGTTTTTGGAGATTTCCAAATGGAGGATTCACAGGCCTAATTCAATTCCCATTTTAGAAATGAGGCAGGTGTGTCCTCCAGAGGGGAAGATGTATTCAAACACACAGCCAGTCAGTACCAGTCCCAGAATAGACTTCCTGAATCACATTTGTGTCTTTATGTGTTTTGTTTTTGGTTATTTTTTTTTCTACATTGTGCATGCATGGTAAGTCGCTTCATCATGTCTGACTCTTTGCCACCCTATGGACTGTAGTCTACCAGACTTCTCTGTCCATGGAATTCTCCAGAAAGAATACGGGGTGTGGGGGTTGCCATGCCCTCCTCCAGCTATTTTATCTTACTTCTCCATTTATCAGAAAGTGTAATTGCCACGCTGAACACATAGGAGTCCTGGAGCACAGGCAGAATGGATTTGTCTTTCTCTCCACTGCCCTTAAAACCCAATGAAGAGGTGAAATTCATAGTGTCTGCAATTCTCCCAACATAAATCCTCTCTTGAACGTTCTGTCTTTCCTTTTTCACTCCTCCTGGTCTCTTTTAAAAGCTAGATGTCGGATGTCAGCTGGGTCAGAAAGCTGCACCTTTATAAGTCCCACGACATGGTCTAGCTATCTCAGAGTGTGGGATTATTTGCCTTTTATTGTATTACCTTTGGCCTTCCTAGGTCCTAGGGTGAAATGAGAGGAAGAGCCATGAGCATCTTGGTACACAAGCAGTTGTTGAGTCCGGGCACGCCATGTGCAGAGGGCTACCTGGTTGCTCTGTAGACACTAAAGCCTATAGGCCTTGACTTTAAATCCATTCAAGGAAAGAGAATGGCAGATTATTATAGTGAGGACAATTTGCTTATAAGACACTGGACTCCGTAATGGTGGGGGCCACCCTGCCACGTTGATGCTTATGGCCCGTCTGGCACATGGTAGGTACTCATTTAGTGGATGTGTGAACAGAAACTGCTTCAAATTCAGTTCAGTTCAGTCACTCAGTCGTGTCTGACTCTTTGCGACCCCAGGGACTGCAGCACACGAGGCTTGCCTGTCCATCACCAACTCCCGAAGCTAGAGGAGCCTTTGACTATGAAGGAGCTACGGAGGTCAGGTGGTCTGGTATGCCCATCTCTTTCATAATTTTCCACAGTTTATTGTGATCCACACGGTCAAAGGCTTTGGCATAGTCAATAAAACAGAAATAGATGTTTTTCTGGAACTCGCTTGCTTTTTCGACGATCCATCGGATGTTGGCAATTTGATCTCTGGTTCCTCTGCCTTTTCTAAAACTAGCTTTCTAACTGTTGCTTCTTGACCTGCATACAGATTTCTTAAGAAGCAGGTCAAGTGGTCTGGTATTCCCATCTCTTTAAGAATTTCCCACAGTTTGTTGTGATCCACACAGTCAAAGGCTTTGGCATAGTCAATAAAGCAGAAGCAGATGTTTTTCTGGAACTCTCGTGCTTTTTCAATAATCGAACAGGTATTGGCCATTTGATCTCTGCTTCCTCTGCCTTTTCTAAATCCAGCTTGAACACCTGGAAGTTCACTGTTCACGTACTGTTGAAGCTGGCTTGGAGTATTTTGAGCATTAGTTTGCTAGCGTGTGAGATGAGTGCAATCGTATCGTAGTTTGAGCATTCTTTCGCATTGCCTTTCTTTGGGATTGGAATGAAAACTGACCTTTTCCAGTTCTGTGGCCACTGCTGAGTTTTCCAAATTAGCTGGCATTTGAATGCAGCACTTTCACAGCATCATCTTTCAGGATTTGGAATAGCTCAACCGGAATTCCATCACCTCCACTAGCTTTGTTCGTAGTGATGCTTCCTAAGGCCCAGTTGACTTCACATTCCAGGATGTCTGGCTCTAGGTGAGTGATCACACCATCTTGACTATCTGTGTTGTGAAGATCTTTTTTGTATAGTTCTTTTGCGTATTCTTGCCACCTCTTCTTAATATCTCTGCTTCTGTTAGCTCCATCCCATTTCTGTCCTTTATTGACAGAAATGGGATTGAGCTTATTGTCCTTTATTTTCATCTTTGCATGAAATGTTCCCTTAGTATCTAATTTTCTTGAAGAGATCTCTAGTCTTTCCCATTCTATTGTTTTCCTCTATTTCTTTGCGTTGATCACTGAGGAAGGCTTTCTTATCTCCCCTTGCTATTCTTTGGAACTCTGCATTCAAATGGGTATACCTTTCCTTTTCTCCTTTGCCTTTTGCTTCTCTTCTTTTCACAGCTATTTGTAAGGCCTCCTCAGACAACCATTTTGCCTTTTTGCATTTCTTTTCTTGCTGATGGTCTTGATCCCTGTCTCCTGTACAATGTCACAAACCTCCATCCATAGTTCTTCAGGCACTTTGTCTATCAGATCTAATCCCTTGAATCTATTTGTCACTGTCACTGTATAATCGTAAGGGATTTAATTTAAGTCATACCTGAATGGTCTAGTGGTTTTCCCTACTTTGTTCAATTGAAGTCTGAATTTTGCAATACGGAGTTCATGATCTGAGCCACAGTCAGCTCCTGGTGTTGTTTTTGCTGACTGTATAGAGCTTCTCCGTCTTCGGCTGCAAAGACTATAATCAGTCTGATTTTGGTGTTGACCATCTGGTGATGTCCAAATGTAGAGTCGTATCTTGTGTTGATGGAAGAGGGTGTTTGCTGTGACCAGTGTGTTCTCTTGGCAAAGCTCTATTAGCCTTGCTCTTCATTCTGTACCCCAAGGCCAAATTTGCCTGTTACTCCAGGTGTTTTTTCACTTCCTACTTTTGCATTCAAGTCCCCTATAATGAAAAGGACATCTTTTTTGGGTGTTAGTTCTAGCAGGTCTTGTAGGTCTTCATAGAACCGTTCAACTTCAACTTCTTCGGCATTACTGGTTGGGGCATAGAATTATATTACTGTGATATTGCATGGTTTGCCTTGTAAATGAACAGAGATCATTCTGTCATTATTGAGATTGCATCCAAGTACTGCATTTCTGACTCTCTTGTTGACTATGATGGCTACTCCATTTCTTCCATTGCTACTTCCATTGCCCACAGTAGTAGATATAATGGTCATCTGAGCTAAATTCACCCATTCAAGTCCATTTTAGTTTGCTGATTCCTAAAATGTCAATGTTCAGTCTTGCCATCTCCTGTGTGACCACTTCCAATTTGCCTTGATTCATGGATATAACATTCCAGGTTTCTATGTAATATTGCTCTTTTCAGCATCAAACTTTACTTCCATCACTAGTCACATCTACAGCTGGGTGTTGTTTTTGCTTTGGGTCCATCTCTTTAGTCTTTCTAGAGTTATTTCTCCACAGATCTCCAATAGATTATTGGGCACCTACTGACCTGGGGAGTTCATCTTTCAGTGTCCTATTTTTTTTACCTTTTCATACGGTTTATGGGGTTCTCAAGGCAAGAATACTGAAGTGGTCTTCCATTCCCTTCTCCAGGGGACCACATTTTGTCAGAACTCTCTACCATGACCTGTCCATCTTGGGTGGCCCTACATGGCATAGCTCATAGTTTCATTGAGTTAGACAAGGCTGTGGTCCATGTGATCAAATTGGTTAGTTTTCTGTGATTGTGGTTTTCACTCTGTCTGCCCTCTGATGGAGAAGGATAAGAGGCTTATGGAAGCTTCCTGATGGGAGAGACTGACTGAGGGGGAAACTGGGTCTTGTCCTGATGGGCGGGGCCATGCTCAGTAAATCTTTAATCCAATTTTCTGTTGATGGGTGCTGTGTTCCCTCCCTGTTACTTACCTGGGGCCAAACTATGGTGGAGGTAATGAAGATAATGGTGACCTCCTTCAAAATGTCCCATGCATGCCCTGCTATACTCAGTGCCCCCAACCCTGCATCAGGCCACCACCAATCCACGCCTCCACCGGAGACACCGGGACACTAACGGGCAAGTCTGGGTCAGTTTCTTGTGGGGTCACTGCTCCTTTCTCCTGGGTCCTGGTGCACACAAGAGGTTCTGTTTGTGCCCTCCAAGAGTCTCTTTCCCCAGTCCTGTGTAAGTTCTCGTTGTTGCCTAAGGTTATTGTGGTGTTCGTCTTCCAACCCTCGAAGTGCTTTAGAATCACCAGGGGCATATTAAAAACATGTTGATGTACAGGTCAATTGAGTCAGAATCTCTCAGCACAGGGCCTAACCATCAGTATTTTTAGGAAGCTCTCAAGGTGATTCTTATATGCTGCTAAGTTTCAAATCATTGCAGAAAACTGGCAGTCCATATTTTTGTCTTGTGCATTGAATACTTCTGTCATTTTAACAGTTCTTTTTATGTGAGATTTTATGAGATGCTTCATGTACATCATCCAAGAGCAGTAGATGTTACAAAATTAATGAGGTTAGATTGAATAAGCAGTTATACTGTGGAATGTGTTAGTTGCACAGTCGTGTCCTATTCTTTGCAACCCCATGGACTGTAGACCACCAGGCTGCTCTGTCCATTGAATTCATGGACACTCCATTCAACGGAGTCGGTAGCCATTCCCTTCTCAACCCAGGGGGATCTTCCCTACCCAGGGACTGAACCCAGGTCTCCTACATTGCAAGAGATTCTTTACTGTCTGAGTCACCAAGGAAGCCCTGAGTAAACAATTACACACATCATTAAACCTTACATTTTAAGATGCTTACTACTAAAGTATTATAGCTATAATTTATTTATTAAAGATCTTATAACAAATTCTTTGACAGGATCAGATTATATGTTAAGTACCACTTTTGCTAGTTGAGTATGATGTAGAAGAAGCTAATTAATTAAATCCAATGGGTATTTTTGAATAAATTTATTCAAATAATACCCTTAAATGATCCTCAGATATTTCATTTTTATCTTTCTTTTTATTTTTATCTTTCAAAATAAAAAATGAATTCTGTGATTTTGTTGTGAATTTTAATTTAAATTTTTATAAACACACATACACTCTGTAGGTTTTAATCTCTGTGGTATATAATGGTTTAATTGTTTTCTACAGTGTCTCAAACGTTCAGTAAACTTAGGGTTTTAAAAGTATTAAAAAGTAGAGAATTTTTTTTGTACCCATTTTTCACATTTTAACAGAACTTAAGTTCTTAAAAACAAGTTGTTCTTTTAGGTAATTTCAACATTTCTTCTGCAATCTTACTGCTAAATTTAGATTAAATGCTTTTAATCTATCATTGTCATCATTTCTAATTAGTATTTACTAATGCCTAAAAAAGAATAAGAAATGATATTCCTGTATGACAACTTCTAAATGTTTTCAGCTAAATCTGGTATTTTTAAATTTTCTAAGACTTTGTTACTTGAACCTAAACCAATCTATTTGTTTTCCTCTCATTAAATTATATACAGTTTTAGCTATTGCTGATTTTCTAATCAAATAAATATATATATTTCTTCCTTAATATCTTTATAAAATGAATAGTCTTTCTTTTACTTTTAAATATAAAACATATTAAATAATATTAATTCTATTCATATAATTATGAGAATAAAATAAATTTAGTAGCCAGTGCTGCTCAGTCAGTGGAATAAGAAAGTTATAAAACTGTTTATCTTAATATCATTATCAAGTTCTTTTTTTCTAAAACAGAATCAGTATTCTCATTTTACCTTTCTGTAGGTGGTTTTTACAGCTGCCTTAAAATATTCCCTGTCAACTGTGAATAGAAATTCAAATTCTTAAATTTGATAATGGTGTGATTTTTGTGTTCCCTTGCTTGTATTTATAGACAGTTGGCCCTATTGTTCTTTTTTATGTGCTGTTAGAACCTCTGAATGTTTGTCTGTAGATTGTTAAAACTTATTATGAAATTTAAACTTAATTACCTCCTAAAATGATCTATTGTTACATGTTGTAATGCTATTAGGAAGTGTAGCTTACATGAACTATTTAAAAGCTTTGTCAATTTCAAACGTAGTACAGGATATTCATTTTGTAATTATCAGCTACATACATAGATTCTGTATAAAATCTTTTCATTTCTTCTCTGATGAAATTGATGCTGAGTTGATGTTAAGCTGTGGAGGTAGAGAAAGATTTGACCACATGCAATGTGGTTTTCCAAACTTTGTAACCCAAAACTGTTCAGAGCAAATGCAATGCTACATGGGTGATGTGTTATACAAAATTGTGTTGCCCATGAACGTGTCAGCCAGACAATCCCATCTGAGACTAGAAATTATATAAAAGTGTCAGAAAGAATAATTTCAATAGAGGTAAATTTGAATGCTTTCAAATGGCTAGAATTTAAGGTTCTCAGAGAAAAATGTACATATGCTTGGGTTTTGAAAATGATGTATTTCTAGGCATTCACCAGGCCTATTAAAATTATTTAACATTTTTTATTAAGACGTATGTTATTGAAATGAAACTTACATATATGTAAATATCCAATTATAAGTATATGCCTTGATGAATGTTCAGGAAATGCACATATCTGTGTTCAGTACAGTTCAGTTGCTCAGTCGTATCCGACTCTTTGCAACCCCATGGATCGCAGCACGCCAGGCCTCCCTGTTCATCACCAACTCCCGGAGTTCACTCAGACTCACGTCCATCGAGTCAGTGATGCCATCCAACCATCTCATCCTCTGTCGTCCCCTTCTCCTCCTGCCCCCAATCCCTCCCAGCATCAGAGTCTTTTCCAGTGAGTCAAGTCTTCGCATGAGGTGGCCAAAGTACTGGAGTTTCAGCTTCAGCATCATTCCTTCCAAAGAAAGCCCAGGGCTGATCTCCTTCAGAATGGACTGGTTGGATCTCCTTGCAGTCCAAGGGACTCTCAAGAGTCTTCTCCAACACCACAGTTCAAAAGCATCAATTCTTTGGCGCTCAGCCTTCTTCATAGTCCAACTCTCGCATCTATACATGACCACAGGAAAAACCATAGCCTTGACTAGACGGACCTTTGTTGGCAAAGTAATGTCTCTGCTTTTGAATATGCTATCTAGGTTGGTCATAACTTTCCTTCCAAGGAGTAAGCGTCTTTTAATTTCATGGCTGCAGTCACCATCTGCAGTGATTTTGGAGCCCAAAAAAATAAAGTCTGACACTGTTTCCACTGTTTCCCCATCTATTTCCCATGAAGTGATGGGACCAGATGCCATGATCTTCATTTTCTGAATGTTGAGCTTTAAGCCAACTTTTTCACTCTCCACTTTCACCTTCATCAAGAGGCTTTTGAGTTCCTCTTCACTTTCTGCCGTAAGGGTGGTGTCATCTGTCAATCTTGATTACAGCTTGTGCTTCTTCCAGTCCAGCGTTTCTCATGATATACTCTGCATATAAGTTAAATAAGCAGGGCGACAATATACAGCCTTGACATACTCCTTTTCCTATTTGGAACCAGTCTGTTGTTCCATGTCCAGTTCTAACTGTTGCTTCCTGACCTGCATACAGGTTTCTCAAGAGGCAGGTCATCAGGTGGTCTGGTATTCCCCTCTCTTTCAGAATTTCCCACATATCTGTGTTACCATCATCCAAATCAGAAGATAAAACATTATCAAGTTTCCCAGAAACCTCTGGTATCATATTCCAATCACCCCTTCCGCCACCAATGTTCAGATTATATTTTTAATGTATTTTGTCTGTATGTATTTTTTAAGCTTTATGTGTTCTTGGTTAGAGCGTTAATTTTTTGTAAGCTATTTCATCATAGTCAGAAGCACAGCTAAAATTTAATTTCACCATTTTCTCTTATATAATGTAGGGAAGAAAGGAAGAATGAGTTGCTGGAAAGAAACTCCTGTTTCTCATGTATTCTCTACCCTGTGACATATGTAACCATGCTGTAAGAGCCTTACTTTGTATCTTTTGTGATATGTTTGGCAAAACATTTGAAAACATCTAGTTTTGGTTCTTTGCACCTCAGTTATTGTAATTTTAAGTGGTAAAGAATCTGCCTGCCAATGCAGGATATACAGGTTTGATCCCTGGGTCAGGAAGGTCCCCTGGAGGAGGAAATGGCAACCCACTTCAGTATGCTTGCCTGGGAAATCCAGGCAAGATTTTCCATGGACAGAGGAGCCTGGTAGGCTACAGTCCATGAGGTCACAGAAGGGTCAGACATGATTTAGCGATTAAACAATAACAGCAATGATAAAATGGAAACACCCAGAAATGTTGGAAGAAGAGTGGCTTTAGAGGACCAACCTACTCCATAACTTCCTTTTGGACTTGGGTGACCAATGGGAACACCTGAGAAGCCTGGAGACACTGAGGCATATAGCAATCAGCAAGCCCAGCCCCACAGCAGTTGAGTCTGGAAATCAATTTTGGTGATCCAAAAAAGCACTGTATCCAAGCGGGGGGTGGGAGGGGAAACACTGTGTAGGAGGCTAAGCCTAAATTTCATTGTTCATCTTTTGAGAGGGAGACACAAGTAGACCTTAAGGGATTGAGTAGAAGACTGTTTATCCTTGTCCCCTCTAAGATCTTTTCTGCAAGCCCTTTGAAATCAACCTCTTGGTTAGAATTCAAGTTAGAGTTCCTGCTTTACAAAGCTAATTTGCAGTTTAAAGTGGCAGAAGCAAAAATTCTTGCCATGACCACGTTGATCGGAGGGTGAAAGTAAGGCTACAGATTTGCCTTTCCCAAGAGAGGTATAGAAACAAATTAAGATTATGGTTTATAATTTCCTCCTTTAAGTAGGGCCAATGTCTAGCCATGGTTCTTAGCCTAATTTTGGATATGAGACCTGTTTGAGAACCTGATTAAAGCTATAGGGCTTCTTCTCTGAAAGTTATGCAATTATATAGTTTAGCTAGTTGCTTAGTCAGTTCACAGACCCCTTAAGCTAAATTCATGAACCCTTTGGGGATCCCCCCGCCTCATCCTAAAGTTCTCCTTCTAAATTCTAAAACTCAAAGTTTACCAATGAAAACATCCTGAGAGTGATGGAGAGATGTCCCTAATTATAGATCTCTAGGTAAGGACACCACACAGTCTTCATCATTTTCCCATTTCATCCTCCTTCCTGATAACCTGAAGGTTGACTTTCTTTTTTCCTCTTATTTCCATACCCAAATCATCTTGCTTCAAATTAGATTTTTTTTTTAATTAAAGAGAAGTGTTTATTTCTTTGAAAAAATTGTCAATACCTTTCTAGGGGGAAGAAAAAGACACAGTCCTATTTCTATATTGAAGATAATATTTACGTCAATCCTTGATTGCTTTTTGCTTTTAAACTTCACTATTGGGCATCATTAACCTTTTTTTTTTTTTTTGCATGAAACTTTATGGCTTCAATTATTAATATTTTGCTATTTTGATGACTCATTGTACAAGTCAGGGTAGGATAGGTTATTCTGCATTAATCCAAAATCTCAATAGCTTGATACAACAATAGTTTATTTCTTATCCTTCATACATTACCCAAGATAGATGGGCAACGAGGCTCTGCCCATTGTAGCCAAGCTGGGACCCAGCGTGGCGGATGTTCCATTTCAATACAGGCTTCCAGTTATCCTACAGGGGAAGGAAAAAGAGTATTGTACATCACACACAGGATATTAAATGCTTTCACCCAGAAGTGACCTGTATTAATTTTGCTCCAGTCGACTGCTCAGAGTATATCACATGGCTATGGTTGACATCAAAGAAGGTGTAGGGCAATGCTACTGTATACCCAGAAGGAGAAAAGCTAGCAATATTTGGTAGATATATTAATCATGATTTCACCATTTTCTGGACCCCCTTCCAGTTTCTCTAACTTTTTGGAGATCTGGTTGCAGTTAAGTATGAAAAAAAACCTCAGTGGTAAAGAATCCATCTGTAATGCAGAAGATGTAGTTTCAATCCCTGGGTGGGGAAGATCCCCTGGAGGAGGGCATGGTAACCCACTTCAGCATTCTTGCCTGGAGAATTCCATAAACCGAGGAGCCTGGTAGCTTACAGTCCATAGCATTGCAATGTGTCAGACACAACTGAAGCGACTGAGCACTCACACACACGCAACCATGGTAAAAGGATTAAGTCATATTTTTGGTGGAAAAAAATTATTCTAGGTTAACTATATTATGTAATGTGGTGGTGGTTTACTTGCTAAATCATGTCCGTCTCTTGTGACCCCATGAACTATAGCCTACCAGGCTCCTCTCTTCATGGGCTTCTCCAGGCAAGAATACTGGAGTGGGGTGGCATGCCCTCCTCCAGGGAATCTTCCCAACCCAAGAATCAAACCCAGGTCTCCTGTGTTGCAGGCAGATTCTTTACCGACTGAGTTATGAGGGAAACCTCTAACAACTATTTTGCAGGCCAGAATACTGGAGTGGGTAGTCATTCCCTTCTCCAGAGGATTTTCCCAACTCAGGGATCGAACCCAAGCCTCTGACACTGCATGCGGATTTTTTACAATCTGAGCCACCAGGGAAGCCCATTATATAATGTACCTGAGCTTAAAATAAATAGGTTCGCTTCCCTCCTGTCTCAGTTGGTAAAGAATCTTACTGCAATGCAGGAGACCGGGGTTCAATTCCAGGGTCAGGAAGATCTCCTGGAGAAGGAAATGACAACCCACTCCAGTATTCTTCCCTGGAGAATCCCATGGACAGAGGAGCTTGGTAGACTACTGTCTATGGGGTCACAAGAGTCGGACATGACTTAGCGACTAAACCACCAAACCACCACCATGGCATATAATAAGCTCAAAAAAAAAAAAGAAAAAAATTTTAAAAATTTAACACATTACAATTAATTGTTTGGGATTAACATTATACACAGCTATATATAAGATAGATAAATAAGAACCTACTGTAGAGCACAGAGAGGTATATTCTATATCTTTTAATAACCTATAATGGAAAATAATCTGAAAAATAATATATATATGTATGTATGCATGTATATATATGCATATATTGAGTTGTATATATAAATAATCACATACTTTTCAGTTATATGTTGTTTTATATATGTGTATATATACACACACACACACACACATATATATAAAACTGAATCACTTTGCTGTGTACTTGAAACTAATAATGCATTGTAAATTAACTATATATTAGTTGCCCATTCATGTCTGACTC
This sequence comes from Bos taurus, assembly GCF_002263795.3. Lineage (NCBI taxonomy): Eukaryota > Metazoa > Chordata > Mammalia > Artiodactyla > Bovidae > Bos > Bos taurus. The sequence goes on from NC_037347.1 coordinate 19,823,070, forward strand.
TTTGCAACCCCATGGACTGTAGCTCTCCAGGCTCCTCTGATGACCCAGAGGGATGGTACAGGGAGGGAGGTGGGAGGGGGGGTTCATCAGGGAGGGAGGTGGGAGGAGGGTTCAAGACGGGGAACACGTGTACATCCGTGGCGGATTCATGTTGATGTATGGCAAAACCAATACAATATTGTAAAGTAATTAACTTCCAATTAAAATAAATAAGTTTATATTAAAAAAAAAAGAAGAATACTGAAGTGGGTTGCCATTCCCTTCTCCAGGGAATCTTCCCAACCCAGGGATCAAACCTGGGTCTTCTGCATAGAAGATTCTTTATTGCCTGAACTACCAGGGAAATTAAATATACTTCAATTTAAAAATGTTTTAAAAATTGAACATACTACTAATTCAATCTTATTGGTATTATTTTACACTAGGTATCAGTAGTCTACCCCTTATAATAACATACACATTGCAATTTAAATTATATAGGAACTGCCCCCCTTTGTGGAAACAGTGACAGACTTTATTTTTTGGGGCTCCAAAATCATTCCAGATGGTGACTGCAGCCATGAAATTAAAAGATGCTTGCTCCTTGGAAGAAAAGTTATGAGCAACCTAGACAGCTTATTAAAAAACAGAGACATTACTTTGCCAACAAAGGTCTGTCTAGTCAAAGCTATGGTTTTTCCAGTAGTCATGTATGAATATGAGAGTTGGACTATAAAGAAAGCTGAACACCGAAGAATTGATGCTTTTGAACTGTGGTGTTGGAGAAGACTCTTGAGAGTCCCTTGGACTGCAAGGAGATCCAACCACTCTATCGTAAAGGAAATCAGTCCTGAATATTCATTGGAAGGACTGATGCTGAAGCTGAAACTTCAATACTTTGGCCACCTAATGTGAAGAACTGACTCATTGGAACAGACTGTGATGCTGGGAAAGATTGAAGGCAGGAGGAGAAGGGGACAACAGAGGATGAGATGGCTGGATGGCATCACTGACTCAATGGAGATGAGTTTGAGTAAACTCTGGGAGTTGGTGATGGACAGGGAAGCCTGGCGTGCTGCAGTCTATGGGGTCACAAAGAGTCAGACACAACTGAGCGACTGAACCAAACTGTACTGGCCCCCTCTACTTATCTTTAAAATTCTTAGTCAAGGCCAGCTTTTATGGCAGAAAAGAATTAAGAATGAATATGATACCTAGAATACATTCTGGTTTATCTGTAAATTCTAAGCCAAGCTGTATATGTGAACTGTCAAAGGAACAGTTACAGTGTTGCTCCATTTTTTTATTCAGCAGAACTGACTCCTGTTATCCCACTTGGATTGACATGTTGAGTGATGAGAAACTTGGCAAATCTCCTTGCTCATTTTCCTCTAACAGCTTACTTTAGGGCATCCTTGTTGGTTGGCACCTTCCTTTCAGCCTGACCATTTCCTTGAGGGTGACAAAGAGTGATGATGGCAGGATGGATGAGCTCTAGCTTCACAGATTTCTTCAACACATATGAGATAAATGCAGATCCATTGTCAGGAATAATAACATCTGGAAATCTGGACATTGAAAAGCCCTAGTATAGAGGTATTTTGTTGAAACAGGGTTATTTGGGGAAGGTAGTAGCAACAAGCACAAATTTCTTATCCTTGCAAAGTAAATAGGAATTCTGACCAAAGCTTCTTGACCATTTTCCATGGGAAGGAAAGATGTCATTTGTGGATTATATAGAGTGGTCTGGCATTGACTACAGTCTTCTAAATATTACAATTAATTACAGACTGTAGATAAAATTCTTAGTGTGTAAATCTTCACTCCACAATTCCTGGGTCAATTGGATGTATTATTGTATTATTTGCAATAATATGATGATAAATAAAGAAGACTGAGCACCAAAAAATTTATGGTTTTTAACTGTAGTGTTGGAGAAGACTCTCGAGAGTCCCTTGGACTGCAAGGAGATCAAACCAGTCAATACTAAAGAAGTCAACCCTGAATATTCATTGGAAGGACTGATGCTGAAGCTCCAATCCTTTGGCCACCTGATGTGAAGAGTTGACTTGTTAGAAAAGACTCTGATGCTGGGAAAGATTGAAAGCAGGAGGAGAAGGGGACGACAGAGGACGAGATGGTTGGATGGCATCTCTAATTCAATGGAAATGAGTTTGAGCAAGCTCCCAGAGATGGTGAAGGACAGGGAAGCCTGGCATGCTGTAGTCCATGGGATCAAAAGAGTCAGACACAACTGAGCTATTGAACAAGAACAGCAACATATGATGATGGTTTAGTCGGTCACATCTGACTCTTGCCCATGGACTGTAGCTGCCCACAGGATTTTGCAGGCAAGAATACTGGAGTAGGTTGCCATTTTCTTTCCCAGGGGATCTTCCCAGCCCAGGGATCAAACCCAGTCAACTGTATTGCAAGCAGTCTCCTACATTGCAGGCAGATCCTTTATCGACTGAGACACCAGGGAAACCCATTAGATATAATCAGTGTATAAATCTTCTTTCCAAAATTCCTGGGTGAATTGCATATATTATTTGCAATAATATTATGATGAATTATATGATGTCTCTCCTCTGGTCACTGGAAATCTAGGAGCAAAGCTTGAATTAGAAACTGAGGGTCTGAACTGTATATTTGGGATGTATTAGCATAGTTACAGCTATGAGAGTAAGTTGACTGCCTGAGCTAGTTCATGTAAGGAAACAAAAGATTTTCTTGAAAATATCCTCACTAAAGCTGAAGAACAAGAGCTAGAGTAGACACAGATATGAATTCAAAGTGCACATCCCCACAAATAATGAAACCAAAGAACCACGTTTCATACTACCAGGAAGCATGGGTTGATTATAAGGAAGTACTTTCAAACCGTAAGAACTAACAGTGAAATGACGAATGTTCTGAAGCAATAAACTCCAAATGATTGTCGAGTAATCACTTATCAGGGAAAGTTGTAACATGGGGTCTATTTATATTTCAGATTAAAAACTATATCCAGTTGTGCATAAGGAGCACTTCAAAGTGAAGTCAGTTGCCTGTTGTTTCACAGATTTCTTTGATCAGGTTAATGACTTTGAACTGGTAACCAGTTGTTAACAGTGCCAGGAATGGTCAGAATCTTTACAGCATTTTCTTTGTGTTGAATAAAACTAAAATTTTGCCATTTGGACTATCTTGAGACCACTTTTGGGCTAATTTTGTACTTTGAACTAACTTGGCCCCTAATCACTATAAGAAATACAGTTTATTCTGTACATAAACTGTCTTCTAGATCATGGTTTATTTCTTTTTTTCTTACTTTTAATTTTTTTCCTGAGAAAATGGAGTGATTCAAACTGGATATAATTAAATAAAAAATCACGTATGTAGCCTTTTTTAAAAAAAGAATCTTTAAGAATCTAAGTGCAGTATAGAGAAACAAAAACCTAGCTTTCTTTGACAAGAAAATCTACATTCTTGTTGCTAGAGTTGACTTACCCTTGTTTACAGTGTCTAGTGTGTATGTTGGGGCTGAGAGAGGCTTGAATGTTGAGTAAGAAACAATTCTCTTACCATCTGCTTCTACTCTTTATTTTTCCATGCATGTTCAAAGCATTTCTAAGCAGTTGTTTTTTTTTTTTTTTTTAAGCTGCCAAAAAGTAGTACTCAGTCTCCAGCAACATTTTAGTTATTTGTGAAATATTAGCACCTTAATTAGGCCTGGGATGGCTGGCCAGCAGTTTCCAGAGGCCATTGTAGGTCGACATTGGTGTGACAGCATGAAACTGGTTTACAGTCTTAATTTTAAAGCATACTGGAAGGCAAGTTTTATGAATTGTGTTGAGAGATTTATGTGGCCTGTCAAAACAATTTATAAAATTCCTATTTTGAAGGGGAAATTAAAAGTCAAGGTGATGGGGAGGTTATGTTCATGCATTTGCAAGAGATGAACGACGTAGATAGGGTGCCTTTGAAAGCTAATGAGAAAGCTGCTTGTCAGGCAAGCTGTTCAAGAGCAATGTCAGCAAAGTGAAATGGGTTGTTGCCTTTGGGGAAATGATTCAGTGTCTGAAAACGATAAAAAACATCTTGATTTAGGAGCTGGGTTGACTGTGGCACATCTCTGTCCTGACTTTTTGGCTTTCCCTTCCTTCCTGTTTCCAGTACAAAATCAGCTTTTGCTTATGAAAGGTGCTATGCAAACTAGCCTTCCACTCATGTATGTCCTCTGGATGGTTAAAAATAATGAGATCGACGGTAGACACTTCAGTAAACTGGCGTATTTACCTTAAATTTGTGTTTACCTGCTCTTTGTAGTTTAACTGGCTAACCGCCAACAAAGTCTGCTTAATTTGAGCCTTTATAAAGTGTTGTACTTTCAAACAATAGTATGCAAAATGAAAAGAATATGCAGTTTCTCTTTGCAGGAAAAAAAATCCTTTCTCTTTTCTTTCCCTGTGTTTTTCTCATCTGCCTGCTGCCTGACCTGGTTCTGGCAGAGGCATTTATGTCATATCTGTAGTTTATATATATACATGTATATGTATGTGTATATATGTGTGTGTGTGTGTATAAATATATATGTATTCCACCATTTTAATGTGGAATAAAGCAAGTTATAGTTTTTAAACTTTTTTTTTCATTAACACAAAAATAGAATCTGTTTTCTAAGCAAATGATCTCAACAGAGTAGCTACCTCTGGCAGCTTGGCTACTTGGTGATAGATGTGGGACTATCGTGTGCCATATATCATTTTAAAAAAAAGAAAAAGAGATAACACTGTCTGTGCTACTAGAGAAAGGCCACAGTTCAAGCTGAACCGCTTGTCACTTTATATTCTTCAGGCTTTTTAAACCGTCTACCTTTTGGACGCTGTGTTTCGTAGCTGTTGTCACTCTGCAGTTGGAAAGGGGAAAGGAGACAGTATAATTTGAGGGAGCATAGAGGGATATGAGTCTTCTGATGATCCTTAGGATTTACTGAAGCCTTTAAAGCTATTTGTGCTGCTTTGTGGTGCTTTGTGCCCCAGATCAGTTAATATTTCATCTTGACTCCATTTTTATGTTCTAAGTGAGAGGACATGTTTGAAAAATCATTCTTTTGACCTCCTTTCCCAGTTCACCCCCAAGTCTTCCAGCTTCTGGCCAACCCTATTAGCTTCTTTGATTTAATCTTCACAGTCCTTTCACTTGCTCAGGCAACACAAAATAAATGTTTTATGCCAAGATAGGCACATAGAACATCTTTTTAAATGGCAGTACAGGCTCCCCTGCAAAATATGAAACATGAAGTAATTTCTGTTTGACCTCTGATGAGCATGAGTATTAATACTGAGGTCAGTTCACAGTTGGCCCTTATTATGACTAGTTTTTTTTTTTTTTAAGTTATATTTCACTTAAGCAATGGAGCACCGTAGTCTGGACAAAGCATCTCTTTGTATATAGTATGATATCTGATATACTCTTGTAAAGCGCTGTCTCACCCCTTTAAATATACCACTATATCCTGGAAGTGAGATCAAGATTTCCGAATATCTGAACAAAGAAATACTGGAATGTAATTAAAACATTTTATGAAGAAAAGAAAGCATTTTATTTTACATTATTCAGACAAAACTAGCTCAAGGGCTAGCTAAGGCAAAATAAAGAAAATGAAGGTCTCCTAGGTCTAGAGATGCTAGAGTAATGATGCTAAATTTATCTCCTCTCAAGTTCACGAGAGTTTGCACTAAAGAGATTTTGCTATATACTCGGTAATAGTCAAAACTATTCATTCATTCGAATCACTGATGAAATTTGGTGGGGGGTGAGGGAAGTTGGTTTGTTTTGTTTGTTATTTTTACCAACTGCCAGCAACAGAATGATTTAGCAAGAAAATAGTGCCCTCTATGAGTGGGAGTGCAGAATGCATCTTATTAGGAAGAATCTGTGTGTTTTAAGAACAGAAAACAGCATGAGCAGTGGCTCAGGCCAATTAAAATAATACTTCTTATGATAGTTTTTGGTTTTTTTAATCAGTGATTTGTTGAATAAAAAGAAGAGACCTACTCTCCCTCTCTGTTCCTGATGTTTTGTTGAATTATCATGTTTTATTAAATTCAGACAAAATGATGTATCTCAGTCACCTCAAAGAATGACCTCTGACCAGCAGCACCTAAAAACAAGAGAACCCATACCTACTAGTGTGTGGTTCCTAAAGATAGAAAATAATAATAAAATTCACCAGAGGTACTTATTTAAAATGAAAATCCCACGTCTTGCCTCCAGAGACACTGATTCAACAGGCCTCAGTGGGTCTTGGCAATGTCATGATTTTTGCCAAGTGGCCCAGGTGATGGTGACACTGTGGGTTCAGAAAATGATGCATTTTGGACCTGCTGCCCTTGGCATTTCTCTCCTCTTTGTAAATAGAGCTCTTCTACTTCTCTCTCAAAAATTCTGTTTTTTCTTGGGACTCTTCTGCTGGTTTGGCTCCTGCCTGTCGAGGATCGAATAGGAAAATCATTTCTTCTGAAGGAACTGTTCCTTTGATTTTTGATAACTAAACGAGTGAACAGATTTCTTTACTTGGTAGGTCCTGTGCTTTCTACCACACATTCCAGAACTGTCCATCACTAGAGCAACACGGTCCTTATCGTCCCTGTGATCAGCATACTGTCCAGGGCGTCATACCTACATGCAACTGACACCTTGATGAAAACCACAGACACTTGCCATTTATGATTGCCGTGTAACTCTCCTTAAATGCATTTAGTCATTCCTTTTCCCTGCTGTAGGCTACATCTCATTCTGTATGTTAACTTTGATGTCATCTGTGTTAGTCATGCCCCACTTCTCCTGAAGCGGACTCTTCTGCTCGCATTATTAATAGAATGGTTCATTGTAAAGGAGGCTCATGACCTTATTGTCATGAAGAAAACTGAGCAAAGCCTTTGTTTCTCTTATAACCTACGAGTGTCAGGCATGTTTCTGTCCTCTCTCCTGATGCTGTTGGGAGGCATAACATTGTAGCTCTGATTAGTGGAGATGGAAATGTAACATCTAGAATCAAGGTCTTCTGGCTTAGAAGGATAGAAGCATGAATATAGGCATTTAAGAAAATCTGTTTAAGCACAGAGAGAGATGACAAATTAGTCTCTGCAGGATGGAGTCTATGATAATGGAAGTTGTTTTGAAAGCTGAAGAAATAATAGCCAAATTTTGCTTCACCTATTCACTTAAAAAACTAAGGAACACCTTTGCTCTTTTAACTTTCAGAACAGAGTTCAGCTTATACATGCACTCCTTGGGGCTTCGCGTGCTTTATTTCCTGGGTGGTTCGGCACTCTTAGATGCTTTGGGTGGTTTTACCCCCACCTCACTGCTTTGCCATGCATTCAAGCCTGCCCACTTTAATCCTTTTCTTTTTGTGTTTGTTTTTTAGGTAAGTAGTTTTGGTTTTCCTGTTCCTTAATGCTGAAAGAAAATGCACCTGCCTGATGTAGGACAAAGGGCCTATAAAGACACAAACCAAAAGATAAAAAATAATGTCAACGGTAAAGAATGACTCGCTACCTTACATCGGTAAGAATGTTCAGTGGCATTTAAACACGGCTCTATTTTATTTTTATTGGAGTATAATTGCTTTACAATGTTGTGTTCGTTTTTGCTGTACAAGAGTGTAAATCAGCTATAAGTATACATATATCCTCTCCCTCTGAACCTCCCTCCCACCCCCCATCCCACCCCTCCAGGTCACCGCAGAGCACAGAGCTAAGTTCCCTGCCCTACATAGCAGCTTCCCACTAGCTATCTTTTCATACATAGCTGTGTGATATACCCACTAGACTGATGGCTCGGATGGTAAAGAATCTACCTGCAAAGTGAGAGACCTGGGTTCAATACCTGGGTTGGGAAGATCCTCTGGAGGAGGGCATGGCAACCCACTCCAGTATTCTTGCCTGGAGACTCCCATGGACAGAGGAGCCTGCTGGACTGCAGTCCATGGGGTCACAAAGAGTTGGACACAACTGAGCGACTAACAGTTTCACTTTCTTCTTTATATATAAGGAAAGGGATTCGCACTGCAGGAAAACGGGGTGGAATGGTCACGGTGGGAGTAAGAAGATTATAAGGAATGTTCATGAAATATTTATTTATATCTGCTTATTGGGTAGATGGACAGCTGATGGTTCTGAGCCAGTCTGCCATTTCCCAGACTGAGAAATTAGTCACCTAAATGCAGCTTTTTAACATTTTCTGAAAATCCCAAATGGAAATGGATGTGAGAAATACTGAGGAGTTTTTGCCTGTGTACTTGTCAGTTTGTTTCTAAAATGGAAGTAAAAATAGGAAAAAAAATTGATTTCCATTTCTATAAGTATGAAGCTATATACTTAAATGCTTCAGTAACATATGATCATGAATATATATATATATATATTCATCTAGAAAAATCCTTAAAGGTTTTCATAATATGTATAATATGTATGATGAGAGAGAAATACCAGTTAATTCAAGCATTATTTATTTATTTTTGGCTCTATTTTATCTTTAGTTTTTATTGGAGTATAACTGCTTTACAGTGTTGTGTTAGACCCTGCTATACAATGAAGTGGATCAGCTATATGTACACATATATCCTATCCTCTCCCTCTTGGATCTCCCTCCCACCCACCCGACTCCTATCCCACCCATCTAGGTCATCACAGAGCATCGAGCTAAGTTCCTGTGCTATGCAGCTGCTTCCTGCTAGCTATCTATTTTACACATGGTAGTATTTATATGTCAATCCTAATTTCCCAATCCATCTCATCCCCCCACCCTTCTGTGTCCACATGTCCATTATCTATGTCTGAGTCTATATTCCTGCCCTGGAAATAGGGTCATTTGTACCATTTTTCTAGATTCCACATATATGCATTAATATATGATATTTGTTTTTCCCTTTCTGACTTCATTCTGTATGACAGATTCTAAGTCCATCCATATCTCTACAAATGACCCAATTTCATCCCTCTTATGACTGAGTAATATTCCATTGTATGCATGTACCACATCTTCTTTATCCATTCATCTGTCATTGGAAATTTAGGTTGTTTCTATGTCCTGATTATTGTAAATTGTGCTGCAGTGAACATTGGAGTACAATATGTCCTTTGGAATTATGATTTTCTCAGGGTATATGCCCAGTAGAAATTTGGATTGCTGGGTCACATGGTCCTTCTATTTTTATTTTTTTAAGGAACTTCCATTCTGTTCTCCACAGTGATTGTATCAATTTACATTCCCACCAACAGGGCAAGAAGTTTCCTTTTTCTCCACACTCTCTCCAGCATTTATTGTTTGTAGATTTTTTGATGATGGCCATTCTGACTGGTATGTGGTGATACCTCATTGTAGTTTTGATTTGCATTGTTCTAATAATTAATGATGTTGAGCATCTTTTCATGTGGCTCTTGGCCATCTGTGTGTTGTCTTTGGAGAAATGTGTGTTTAGGTCTTCTGCCCATGTTTTGATTGGGTTGTTTGTTTTTTTTTAATATTGAGCTGCATGAACTGTTTGTATATTTTGGAGATTGATCCTTTTTCTGTTGCATCATTTGTAAATATTTTTTCCCATTCTGAGGGTTGTCTTTTCATCTTGTTTATGGTTTCCTTCACTGTGCAAAAGCTTTTAAGTTTACTTAGGTCCCATTTGTTTATTTTTGTTTTTATTTTCATTACTGTAGAAGGTGGGTCAGAAAAGACCTTGCTTTAGTTTATGTCAGTGTTTTTCCTATATCAAACGATTTATTCCATGTATTGCGGGTATCTTCTATTTCTCTTTTTTACATATGCATCCCCCTGTACACATGGAAAACATAAATAAAATACAGTTGAATATTAGTACTTCAATGGCATTTTGTCAATACCTGCATCATTCTTTATTTGGATATGAATGTCAAGGTTTAAACATGTATGATTAATCCTATATGTTTATGAATGTCAAGGTTTAAACATGTATGATTAATCCTATATGTTCATTTCAATGTTGGTGCAGCCCTTTCAATATAACACATTACATTTAATGTAAATTGAAATTCTTTGTGCAATATAAGTGAATAAATAATTAATTGAAACACACTAACATTTAATATAAATACATAGCAGAGGTTCAGGTTTTAAAGACTGAGTGCTGCCAGTGACTAAATTATTTTCTCTATCGATTACCATGTTTACCTCATTGGGTTTTCTACCCTTCTAGAATATTACCTCTGACTCGTCTTCACTTAGTTTTTGTCTGTGTTCAATTCTGAACTCGTGTCCTACACCAAACCTTCTCAAGCACCACAACACATACTACAAGCCTAACCCGACCCTAACCCTCATGCCTGTTCTAAAATCAGCCTCCAGTAGAATCTCTGTGTGTTTGCTAGGGCTGACATAACAAAGCACCACAGGCTCAAGACGTAGTAGAATTTTATTTCCCCCTTGTTCTGGAGGTTAGAAATCTGAGATCAAGGTGTCAGCTGCCTTGATTTCTTCTGGAGGCTTTTTACTGATATATGGCCATGCTCTCCTTGTGTCTGCACGTGCTCTTCCCTCCTATGTGTCCCTCCTAATCTCTTCTTCTTAAAGGACACCAGTCATATTGGAGTAGGCCCCCTATGATTTTAACTTCATTCATTGCCTACGACAAGGCATTATCTCAAATACACCTACATTTCTGAGATGCAGAGAGTTAGGATTTCAACAAATGAATTTGAGCAGGACACAGTTTAGCCCATAACCATCCATAAAACAGTTTCTCAATTATATTCCTCATCGTTCTATGTAAATTAGTTCTGGATTCTCCAGTTAGAGCCCAAGTCTCAAAGACTGGTCTTCTTTTAAACTTTACTTTATTCATAGTACCTAGAGGACCAGGCACATACTATTAAATAATATTTAATCTTAAACATCAATTAATAATATTTTATTATTTTGAAATAGTATTAATTAATATTTATTGTTTGGAGATTTGGGGGAGAAAAGAGTAAGAGGACTGAGAGTCCTTTTGTCAATTCTTGCTGATCTTAGCTCCCTTATCTTGACAGAAAGAAACCAGTACCGTAGGTCTGGAGGTCAGGCATGCAGCATCTACTTCGTTCCTAAGAAGCCATCAGCATTCTGGTCGGCAGAGGCAATCTGGTGGAAGAAAATGCTGGTCTCTGCAAATAAGGGAAAGGGCACTGAACTCCGGCACATACATAACACAGAAGACATTTTTGGGCTTGTGGAGAATAATCACTTAATTAACAGTCTTCAGAACTAGAGACTGGTTTTTAGAGGGTCAGACTGTGAACACATTAATGGCCTCAAGGTGGTGAATTGAGTGAAATCATGTTTCAAGCTCTACAATCCTTTTTAGTTCTTTATTAGTAATTCTAAGCATATACACTCTAATTTACATGTAAGACAATTACCTCATTTATTTTCCAACACTAAAAAAAGTGGGTTCAGTTTGTTCAAAAAATTTCTCCAGTTTTTGTTTTATTCCATTTTCCATAATTTCTAAGGCCAGCATTCAAAAGTATTTTCAGTGCTTTAAAATAAAATCCTCCTAAATTCAAGTTATGCAAATGCTCATTTGATGCAGTTATAAACATGGCTCCACATTTCATAGAAAATACTAAGAAAATACAGAACCCTCCAAGTTTTGGCATAACCATGTTACTTTCTCTTTCCAGATGTGTTCCCTTGAGTGAGTTGTTAAGCCTCACATGAATCTGAGGTTCACCATCTCTAAATGGGAATAGAATACCTACTGTACTAGTTAGTTGCTAGTATTAAATTAAGATGTGCAAAGCAGTTAGCCCCGTCCTTGCACAGTAACTGAGTTTAACAAATGTTCCCTTCTTTTCTCCGATCCAAGTACTAACCACGCCTGACCCTGCTTAGCTTCTGAGATCATATGTGTTTGGATGAGTTCAGGGTGGTACGGCTGTAAACTGTTCCTTTCTTTTATTCCTCCTTAAAGTTGAATTTTGGAGAAGGCAATGGCACCCCACTCCAGTACTCTTGCCTGGAGAATCCCATGGACGGAGGAGCCTGGTAGGCTGCAGTCCATGGGGTTGCTAGAAGTCGTACACGACTAAGCGACTTCACTTTCACTTTTCACTTTCATGCACTGGAGAAAGAAATGGCAACCCACTCCAGTGTTCTTGCCTGGAGAATCCCAGGGATGGAGGAGCCTGGTAGGCTGCCATCTATGGGGTCGCACAGAGTCGGACACAGCTGAAGTGACTTAGCATAGCATAGCATAAGGTTGAATTTTACTCATTAGATTAACCATCTACATAGAAAAGAGAAATTTGCTAGATTTGATTGATTCACTCATTCTCTCATTTTACCAATGTTTAGGCATTAGAGTTCACTGTATTCTGCTTTCAAGCTAGATATTGGGTAAATTACAGTGAAAAGAAACAGAGTCTCAACTTTCACCAAGTGATGGGCATTAACTAAAAGGTCCAAAAATATATTCCAAATTAATGATAAGTGCTATTTAGTTCTGGAAGATTTTGTAACAGGGAGACCTGTCTTTTTTGAGGGTATGTGGAAGACATCAGGAAACGTATCACTTTGAATATAACATGTGAGCTGAGTTTGAATGTATATGGTTTCTGTGGGTGTATGTATGTGTGTTCCAGTAGGGTCATGGTGGTAGCAATATTGATACTGGTGGTGATGGAAAGGAGAAGCAGGAGGGGGAAGTATATAAAATATGCATATCCAGGGAGAAACATATATACAGTCCAGGCATGGAAAGCAGTATGGAGAGTATGTGTGCATGCGTGCACGCTGAGTTGCTTCAGTTGTGTCTGACTCTTTGTGACCCTATGAACTATAGTTCACCAGGCTCCTCTGTCCAGGGGATTCTCCAGGCAAGAATACTGGAGTGGGTTGCCATTTCTTCCTCCAGGGGGTCTTCCCAACCCACGGATTGAACCCATGTCTCTTGTGTTTCCTGCATTGGCAGGTGAGTTCTTTACCACTCAGGCATGTAGGAAGCCCATGGAGAGTATAGTTTCCCCCTTAAAAAGCCAGGGAGTCTGGGATGCTGAGAGCTAAGAGGAAGACAGCAACTTGAGAGGAGGGTAGGGACTAACTGAGGCAGAGCCTTATAAGCTCCATTAAGGAGGTTATTGTCTATCTGTGAACGATAGGAAACCAATAAAAGGCATTAGTGGGTTCGAAGGTGCGATCCATAACATAATGCAAATTTGTATTTTTAAAAGATTTGTTTTCTCCTGCTTTACCTTTTCAAAAAAAATAGAAATTCAGAGTATGTGTATATACAGCAGACACCCTGACGTTTCCCACGTTATGGGTGTTTTCATTGCATTAATTTTGCACATGGTCCCAGAATGACCTAAGATTCTTCAAGGTCCCAACATGTTCTATTCTCTGAATCAGTAACACTTAAAAAGGAATGTTGATTTAAACTTCCAATTATAGCTGCTAATTTGACCCAATTAGCAGAAAAATTTTCTGACAAACTCTTCCCTAATTTCACTGAGGAGTTGCTTGGTCTAGCAGAGGAAATTTCATACAATAGAATGACTATTATAGTTCCCTCAGAGCACCTTTACTGTCAGAGATAAACCCTTGGCCACCTGGTTTTAGTAGAAAGCTAATAAGGAATATGTGATTCCGGGAGGGGACAACCACCCCTCTTGATCCTGGGAACATTCTGTGAGCTAGGTTGGTACCAGTCATAAATTTTAATAATGAGAAACTTTTGCTTTGTTTCACTGGCAAGAAATCTTGGCAATTCTATATATGTAAATTTAACCTCATTTTCCATTTCTTCTTAAAGCTTTCTATGGCAACCATTTGAAACAAGAGGTTGGTGTAATCAGTAAAGATTCATATTGCGTGTAGGAAACTGGAAGATTCCCATATAATACATAAGTTTCACAACTAGCTCACATTTCAGTATGATGTGAATGAATGCATCTTCATCCTGTCATTCCAGCTGAGTCCCTCCTACAAATCCCAGTTTAAGTAAAACAGCATTTTATCCAATTTCCGAGAGGAGGCCCTCCGGTTAACCTTGAATTATGACGATGCCTACTGGATATGTAATACGTTTAATTGAATTTCGTGACTAACAAAAGGGTTTTAGTTACTACAACTTCATAAACAACTATTCATAAAGCCTATAGGAGTAAGGGATACAGATAGCTCCAAGTATGAAGTTTAAATAAACAGTGATGAAAGAAAATGCGTCTGTAGATTGCTGACAGTTGCCTTATGAAAAGTGATTGCCTCGATGTACTCATCCTGCTCCATTTGCTGCTGTTTGCTTATGGGGTACGGTTTAATAGTTACTAAATAAGCTAAAGAAAAAATGTTACTTCAAATTTTTGGTGCAAACCACACAAGTCAGCCTGATCCAGTTTAACTGAGAAAGCGGGGCTGAGATTACTGATTCACCTGAATTCCTTCCGGAACTGCCTCCACTGCTTCCTTTGTTTTTACTGTTCTGGCATCATATTAGCAATGATGGAATGCCAGAAAATAGAATGTTAATTCCACATACTAAAGATGCAGGTTTTTCTACTGTTAAATATAACATTATTGGAAAGCTTATATCCAAAGACATTTTCTTGGTGTACCAGTTCAGATTCCTCTTATTGGCTCTCCACCTCATAAGTAGGTTTCATGCTGGATATCGAGCTAAACAAGTCAAACACACACAAGTGAATTTATCCACGGTCAAAAAAAGTGTTTTTGGTTGTATATGCTGCATGTTTAAGAATAAAATGCATCTTGATAAAGATGACATCTTAAGATAACATCTTAACAAAGACTGAGTTTTGTGTATGTGAAAAAAAAAATGATGTGAATGTAGGATTGTATCATTTGACTCTCACAAAATTCCAGGATGCTCAGAAATGTTCTGATGTGCAGGAGGGGCTGTTTGGGAAGGTAGAGGAATAGCCTGCACTTTGTTTAATTGATGTCTGCCACCCAAACAAGAAACACCTGGGGTATCTTGGCACCATTTAGAGACACTAAGCTTGCCAGGGTAAATTACAGAATTCACAGAAATTGTTTTGTCAAGTGATGCAGTTGGACAGACAATGTGATGATACAATTGAGACAAAAGCAATTAGGGAAAGAGTTATGGAAATTACTTTAAAGTTGTTCTACTTGCTCTTCTCAGAAGTGTTTACTTGTTTATCTTTAGTAAAAGAACAGTTGACTATTAAAAATTGCTTAACCAGTGTGGTAATCTGCTCATTCTGAACAATGTTATGAATGCTAATTTTTTTTTTTTTTGGCCATGCCACGTGGCCTGTGGGATCTTAGTTCTCTAACCAGGGAGGAAACTTGTGCCCCCTGCAGTGGAAGCTGAAGTCTTAAGCACTGGATCACCAGAGAAGTTCAATGATTACCGTCTTATGATATTATCTCTTGTTACTTAACCTGACCTTCACAGTATAGCTAACCTCTTAATGATAGCTTACAGATACCAATCATAGGGCCAGTCTGTTTGTTAACAAATTACTAGTAACTTTTTCATTAAATTCCAAGCATTCAATCTCTTTTTCCATCAAGATCTCTTAAAATGCACAAGAAATAGGGACCTGATATGATCAGGAGGAGATTCTACTGGGAGCCTTTGGAAAGGATCACCACATTTCAGAAAAATCTGTCCAACTTACAAGGTGGCATATTCAAAGAAATTAAGAAATGTCTATTTTGGGAATGTCTAGTTTCCTCTGAGGCAAGGGTTGTTAAAGCCTACGCAGGTATACTAGTTTTGATAGAGCTGAAAAAGCAGGTAGATAACCAATTCAATAGAAAAAATACAAAGTTTGCTGTGTAAGTTGTTCAGGTTTTTATCATTTTGTGCTGTTCTTAGCTGAACTGAATGCAGGCAAAAGAGTCAAAACATTTTGGCTTAGTAGACAGCCAAAATGGTTTAGAGAGTGATTTCTAAATTACCAAATGACTCTTTTGTATATTATCCTTTAGGAAATAAAACTCTAAAAAGAATTAATGTTTTCATTTTTAATGTTATTTTATTTTTTCTTGATTATAAAACTATTGTAACCCTTTTGTGGGCTTCCCTGGTGGCTCAGAAGGTAAAGAATCTGCTTGCGATTCTTGCGAGAGATCCTGGGTCGGGAAGATCCCCCGTAGAAGGGAATGACTACCCACTCCAGTATTCTTGCCTGGAGAATTCCATGGACAGAGGAGCCTGGCAGGCTACAGTCCACGGGATCGAAAAGATTCGTATATGACTGAGCCACTTAACACTTTCACTTTTCATAATCCTTTTGTGAAACATCTGAGCATTGCAGAAATATAAGATTTAGAGAAAACCATGTTCACTACTTTCTATGCCCTTAGATAACTGTTTCTAAGACCTTCTTATGTATCACTAGACTTTTTGGATACATGTAAATATGTATATCATTTTTTACTGAAATGGAAGTTTGCTACATATTTTGAAACAAACTTGTTTAAATATAAAATGTCTGCCATATCTTCCACAAAGGAAAGAGAATAAAAATCATTGTATCTAGCATAAAGTTTGTATTGTATTTATCTATATTAATACATGTTACTCTATCTGTGAAATCATAAACTTCACAGATTCATATGAAGAACTTCATATGAAGAATAAAGCAGTTTATTCCCTAAGAGAAGCCCTAGGTAATTGAGAGTGTCCACAAAGTTTGGGTCATTTTGCACCTGATTTGCCTGAGAAAGCTTAACACCCTCCCTGTCTCACCTTGAGGATAAGTGGGTTCCTTCATGGTGGCCAAGTTCCCTGGCAGAGCTCATGGACCACAACACAGTCAGTGTGTAATAAGGAACAGGCTTCTAGTGTCTTAGTGATCAGTGGTAAAAACAGAGAGGCAGTGATCCCCCTGGCCCTGAATCAATCCTCTTTCTTGCTATCCCATTTTTAGGGCTGATGTAGAGAGGAAACTGGTCACTGAGGGTTCCGACATTCCTCTTGTTGCCAGATTATCTCAATTTAGATATCATGGCTTTAGAGGAGTTGTCTAGCAATGCTAGATGCCCAACCCTGGAGACCTAGGGAAGTATGAGAAGTCACAGTCCCTTCAGCCAGGAGAAGGTTAGGTACCAGTCTCATGGGATGCTGAGGGTGTGTGGGGGGATGGGAGGGAACTTCTCCAGATGAGAGAGGTGGGAAGCTGCCAACGGTTTGTTCATTGTCTAATTAACCCAGTGTGAATGATCAAGTTGTTTTTGGACCATATCACACATGATATTCTCCTAGTTAAATCATTATTCCTGGATAGGCTTGAATAGTAACAAAGCTGACATCTTGGCATCACTTCTTGGTTTAGTGACCTTTGTTTATTTTTGTAACACAGTTGGTTTCTGCAGTACCTTCCTCAGTGTAATTTGGTGTTATTTAATCCTGCCCATGTCTTCCACAAAGGCAAGAGAATAAAATCATCATTTTAACTACATAAAATTTACCTATTATATTTTTATATACAATATGCTATAATTTTATTAAAAGAATTTTACAATAAAGTGCTAGTCCATTTTCTTATGGATTTTTATATTTTATATTTCTTTCCAATTCATATCTATATATTTGTTGTTGCTGTTGTTCAGTCGCTAAGTCGTGTCAGACTCTTTACGACCCCATGGACTGCAACATACCAGGCTCCTCTGTTCTACATGGTCTCTCTGAGTTTGCTCAAATACATGTCCACTAAGTGATGCTATCAAATCATCTCATCCTCTGCCGCCTCCTTCTCCTTTTATCTTCCATCTTTCCCAGCATCAGGGTCTTTTCCAGGGAGTCAGCTCTTTGCATAAGATGGCCATAGTATTGGAGCTTCAGCTTCAGCATCAGTCCTCCAAAGAATATTTAGGGTTGATATCAGAGTTTTCCACCTTACTGTCCAAGGGACAGTATGAGTTTTCTGTTTAAGTTTTAAGTTTTCTGTTTTAAGTTTAAGTTTTCAAACCCTTAAGAGTTTTCTCCAGCACCACAATTTAAAAACATCAATTCTTCAGCACTCAGCCTTCTTTATGGTCCAGCTTTGACATCCATACATGACTACTGGAAAAACCGTAACTTTGACTACACAGACCTTTGTCTGTAAAGTGATGTCTCCACTTTTTAATATGCTCTATAGATTTGTCATATCTTTCCTTCCAAGAAGCACACATCTTTTAATTTCATGGCTACAGTCATAGTTGGTAGTGATTTTGGAGCCCAAGAAAAAAATCTGTCACTACTTCCACTTTTTCCCCTTCTGTTTGCCATAAAGTAATGGGACTGGATGCCATGATCTTCATTTTTTGAATGTCAAGTTTCAATCCACTTTTTCACTCTCCTCTTTCACCTTCATCAAGAGGCTCTTTAGTTCCTCTTCACGTTTTGCCGTTAGAGTAGTATTGTGTGCATATCTGAGGTTGTTGATATTTCTCCCAGTAAACTCAATTCCAGCTTGTGTTTCATCAGGCCCATCATTTCCCATAATGTACTCTACACATAAGTTAAGTAAGCAAGGTGACAATATACATCCTTGTCATACTCCTTTCCCGATTTTGAACCATTCAGTTATTTCATATTTAGTTTCAACTGCTGCCTCTTGGGAAAGCACATATATAATTTTAGTCCGTATTTTTTTTCTCTTATATTCATTTTCTAAATTCTTTTCTATGTTATTTCCACATGGTCATCATTTTTTTTCCCATTTAAGGTCTTCTTTATTCAAGCATTGAATATTATATCTTAAGGTAGCTCTGATTGTTAGAAAGTCTCCCTTATACTGATTTGAAGTTTGCCTGATGGTAAATGAGCTCTTGTTCTAGATTTGTGGCTTAGAGGAATCAGTGGCTGGGTTCACATGGTCTGGGGACTCTGAAATGGTGCATAAAATTTTGTCCTAATGTGCAGTGTACTGCCAAGTGTGTCCTTAGCTACATCAGTGGGTTGGGGATAGATGAATAGTTAAAAACCACACAGGACTGAGTCAGCTCTCCTTCCACAGCTGAAAGAGTCAAGTAGACTGAATACATTAAGTGGTGCCTAATAAAAGCTGTAAAGTTAATTAGACTTTTAGACTACTTGAACTTAGTAGCTACGTTTGGTGGGGTTTTAGTGTCATGGGATCATCTGACCTAGCTGCTGCTGCTAAGTCACTTCAGTCGTGTCCGACTCTGTGCGACCCCATAGACAGCAGCCCACCAGGCTCCCCTGTCCCTGGGATTCTCCAGGCAAGAACACTGGAGTGGGTTGCCATTTCCTTCTCCAATGCATGAAAGGGAAAAGTGAAAGTGAAGTCGCTCCGTCGTGTCCGACCCTCAGCGATCCCATGGACTGCAGCCTTCTAGGCTCCTCCGTCCATGGGATTTTCCAGGCAAGAGTACTGGAGTGGGGTGCCATTGCCTTCTCCACTGACCTAGCTGCTACTGCTGCTTCTGCTAAGTCACTTCAGTCATGTCCGACTCTATGTGACCCCATAGACAGCCCACCAGGCTCCCCCGTCCCTGGGATTCTCTAGGCAAGAACACTGGAGTGGGTTGCCATTTCCTTCTCCAATGCATGAAAGTGAAAAGTGATAGTGAAGTCACTCAGTTGTGTCCGACCCTCAGCGACCCCATGGACTGCAGCCTACCAGGCTCCTCCATCCATGGGATTCTCCAGGCAAGAGTACTGGAGTGGGGTGCCATTGCCTTCTCCGCTGACCTAGCTAAGCTCTTTCAAATTCCTGTTAGATTGAAACCTTGACTGTAGAGTAGTTTCACCTGGGTATCATTAAAGATACTGCTGCCTGCTCCCCACCAAGGACATATTTTATTCTATTAAATGGTTAGGATAGGAGTCAAGTCTGCAGCCTGAGATGAGAACCAGTGGATGTGGAGCCTGATTGAATAGAACATGAGATAGGTAAGTGCTGTTGGAACTATCAAGATAGAAAAAAAAAAAAAATAAGAAAAGAAATATAGGCACTTCTGAAGAGTATTTTACCTATTAGAATGATGCCCCTCCTCTGATAAATGAATACTTTAAAAAATTAGCCTGGTCCTTTGAAACAGCATTGTTTAAACTTTAACACAGTATTCTCCTCAAGTTATTTAAGAATAACTTTCTGCTTTGATAACAGTGAAACTTAAAATCTGGCTTAGAGAATCAATCTTAGAGGGTCAGTAGAGAACAGTTTTTATCCTGAAAGAACAAATTCATGACATTCATTACAAATTCAATCACATTTTATAATGAAGGAAAATATATATTAATTATTTAAAGATAAACATAAACTATAATTAGCAAACAACTTTATAGTTAATTTTTCTTACCACTTTCTGAATCATGCAAATTATGCCTTTTCACATTACCAATAAAATATAAGATTGGCGAATGACACTGTGATCTCATTGAAAAGTTTCATGTAAATGAAAGAAATAAGATTTCATTGCAGATCAAAAAGTATTAAAACAAGCAGAAATATGTCAGTTAAACTTTCTCTATTCTTTTTATGAATGCCATTTTATTTGGCAGAAAGGAGATGTAGGATTTACCATGTCCCAAGATAGCTATAAATTAACAAGACACCAGTTTAAATGGGTTTTCTTTCCCCAGCTTGGTTACCTGTCCCCTTGTTGTTGTTTCATAATTAAGTTGTGTCCAATTCTTGTGATACTATGGACTGTAGCCCACAAGGCTCCTCTGTCCATGGGATTCTCCAGGCAAGAATACTGGAGTGGGTTGCTATTTCCTCTGCCAGGGGATCTTCCCAACCCAGGGATCAAACCTGGGTCTCCTGCAATTGGTGGGTGGATTCTTTACCACTGAGCCACTTGGGAGGCTTAACTGTCCCCTGCTGCTGCTGCTAAGTCTCGTCAGTCATGTCCGACTCTGTGCAACCCCATAGACAGCAGCTCACCAGGCTCCCCCATCCCTGGGATTCTCCAGGCAAGAACGCTGGAGTGGGTTGCCATTTCCTTCTCCAATGCATGAAAGTGAAAAGTGAAAGCGAAGTTGCTCAGTCGTGTCCGACTCTTCACGACCCCATGGACTGCAGCCTACCAGGCTCCTCCGTCCATGGGATTTTCCAGGCAAGAGTACTGGAGAACTGTCCCGTACTTGATTGTTATTCTTCAGTTCCATGAGACACTTTCAGTCTTATTTTCCCAATCAGGAAATGGGATACCTTAGGTTCAGTTACATAGCACTCTCTTTGGTTATTCTTATTTTCTAAATATATTTTTAATTTTTATAAACCTTTATAATTAAACTGATTACTTTTAAACCTATAAGACTCTATTGATGCAATGAAAAAATAAAATCCAACGAAGTGGAAAATTTCAACCAGTTTATTTCAGAATTCATCAGAACACTAAAAGAGTACATTGTCTTATCTAACAGATTTATATTTGTGTGTGTGTGTGTGTGTGTGTTTAGAGTCAGCTCAACTGTCTCTCAGGGTCTCTCTGAGATGACTTGATAATGGTTTAAAATCATTCATTCATCAACAGTATAGTTATTTCCAAAATGTGTTTTCTGGCTTGATTTTTAGCACGGAAAGCAGTTCAGCAAACACTGAAGGGGTAGGGATGCCAGCCACGGACAGTGCCCAGGGGACATACAGAGGAGAGTGTGAGTTCAGGAAGCAGACATTAGTTCTAACTTTGTTTTGGTGATACACCCTCTGATGTTTAGTATCTCTTGATTGATTTGCAAACCTCTTTCCAGTGAAGTTTCAGAATGACTTACTGTCAAGAGTTGTCTCCTTTTATCTTGAGCAGATAGCATAAATTCAAAATTGCTTCTGCAATAACTCATTCACCAAATGTATATTGGAGGCCTGTTTTGCTGATTAAGAACAAGGCATTAAAGCTCTGGTCATATAATGTTGAATACAGTTGATCATTACTTCCCACACAGTTTTCAGTGTAGCCAAACTCATTTAGATCCTCAGTACATGTGTGTTGAGTGGATAAATGAGTAAGTAGAAGATTGACAAAATAATCAGTAATATGAATCACAACCACCAATGAATGGCTGTATGCTTTTCTCATCAGTGCATTCTGAGAAACAATCAGAAAGCTAACTCGTGTGAAACAGCTTGCACAGTCAATACGGCATAGTAAGGAGAGTAAGGACTCTTGTTTGCTGTGGGACCCCGCGTATTTATTTTTTTTCTTTCTGGGCCTCACTATTCCCATCTGATAAAACGAACAATGGTATTGTATTTATATAGTATATCATTTGTTCATTCAGCCAGTTTTTACTGAATGCTTCTTGAGTATGAAGTATTTTTCTAGACAAGAGGGGAAACCTGGCATCCCAGATCCATCAGGATCTTTGTGTCCATGGAGCTTGCCGTCGGTAACAGGTGAAAAATTCTAGTAAGTAATGACATCAAGTTTGGCGAATGTTTTTGTGCGGGCCTTTGGCTTGTTTGCTCTCAGATCCGTTTCTTGATCTTCTTCTCTTCTGTCTTTATTTGTGAGAGGCTAACCCCTTGAAAGGAGAAGGCAATGGCACCCCACTTTAGTACTCTTGCCTGGAGAATCCCATGGACGGAGGAGCCTGGTAGGCTGCAGTCCATGGGGTCGCTAAGAGTCGGACACAACTGAGCGACTTCACTTTCGCTTTTCACTTTCATGCATTGGAGAAGGAAATGGCAGCCCACTCCAGTGTTCTTGCCTGGAGAATCCCAGGGACAGGGGAGCCTGGTGGGCTGCTGTCTCTGGGGTCGCACAGAGTCGGACACGACTGAAGCGACTTAGCAGCAGCAGCAGCAGCAAACCCTTGAAGGCTGCGGGTCCCAGGCGGCCGTGCCTGTTGGTTGCTAGGTGGATTTGGTGTCTGGGAGACCCTGGGCGAACATTTGGAGAGAGAGAGTCCACGATGTTTCCCTCTTTCTGTCCAAGGAGCATCACAGACAGTGGCTTGTTTCCTCCAGCCTCAGCCAGGTGACCCCTAGAGTTGACCTTCCTGTTCTTCCTCCAGACCAGAGGTGGAAGTAGCTTGCTGCGGATACACCCTCTGGATTGCCTCACACTCCCTATTTGGCATCTCACCTCTTTGATCACCTGCCTGAATTATACCTATTAAAAAACACTCCTTCTGAAATAGGTAGCGGGCTTCCCTGGTGGCTCAGCTGGTAAAGAATCTGCCTGCAGTGCAGGAGACCTGGATTTGATCCCTGGGTTGGGAAGAACCCCTGGAGAAGGGAATGACTATCCACTCTAATATTCTGGCCTGGCAAATTCCATGGACTGTATAGTCCATGGGGTCACAAGGAGTTGGACATTCTCTCTTCTTAGATGAGTGCTGTTTAAGTCTTGAGAAAAGTGATAAAGGCAAAACTCTATGTTAGAAGTAGTCAAAAAAGGTTTACCTAAGAAAGTAGCATTTAGACCAAAGCCTCAGGTATGAGTAGGAATCTATCGATGGAGAATAGGAATAATGTTCTAGATCGTGTGGCAAGAGGAAAAGAAATGAGACACATTTAAGGAACTAAAGGCATGTGGATAACTGGAGTGTGACTATAAGGGAGAGTGAGGGAGGAATAGGATATGATAGGATTTTCAAACTTTAAGGATTTGGTGAAGTGAAGTGAAAGTCGCTCAGTCATGTCTGACTCTTTGTGACCCCATGGACTATACAGTCCATGGAATTCTCCAGGCCAGAATACTGGAGTGGGTAGCCTTTCCCTTCTCCAGGGGCTTTTCCCAACCCAGGGATTGAACTGAGGTCCCCCACATTGCAGGCAGATTCTTTACCAGCTGAGCCACAAGGGAAGCCCAAGAATACTGGAGTAAGTAGCCTATCCCTTCTCCAGTGGATCTTCCCGACCAAGGAATCAAACCGGGGTCTCCTGCATTGCAGGTGTATTCTTTACCAACTGACCTATGAGGGAAGCCCCTTAAGGATTTGGAATGCAAACCAATTAGTAGATATTGCTGTGGAATGATATGGGCACCTGTGTTTTCTAATGTCAGTGGCTAAAAAATTGTTCAGAAAGGAGGCAAAGAAACCTTTAGGAGACTGGCAGACAGCAATAGTGGAATAGTGGAATAGTATGATGGTGGAACACTGTGATGACATACCAATAGAGAAAAATGAACCAATTTTAGAAATGAAGAGAAGTGGAAAACTGCATGTCTTGGTAATTGATAGGCCCTATAGACAAGGTTGAAGAAGGAGTTAATCCTGTTCCCAGGATTCAAAATAGGGTCACGGGGTGCTATTCACTGCAGAAGAGAATACTGGGGGAGAATTTTGAGTATGGTTGAACTTGAAATATACAATGCATGTCTCCAGATGAAGCTGCCAGGAACCAGGTATGATATGTATGTCGGAAGCTCAGGAGACAGATCAGAACTAGAGACATTGATTGTGGTCTGTCCATCCATAGATAGCCTTGGTGAGTCAATGAGATCAACCACCAGAGGCTATGCAACATCAGAAGGACAAGACAGCCAAGAAAAAAAGGGGTGCTTCAGAAAGGAGGGCGTGATCAGCAGTTCTGAAAATGTTAGTGGGATGTGGTGAAATGTAGGTCAGAGGATGACCTGGTGAAATATATTTCCGTAATGTTGGGAGCAGAAAAGATGGAGGTAGGTTGAGGTGAAAATGTGCAAGAGGAATCAAAATAGTCTAAAGAAAACAAAGAAGAGGTGTGGAGGTATCTGGATGCAGTAGGATTGGAGCAAGGGAAGTATAAGATGGGAAATGCTGATTCCATTTCTTGGACTTGCTTAAGAGGAAGATTTGGTGACGAGGAAGAACACCAGAGCTCTTGGATAGAGCTGAGTTTCTGAAGGTGTCGGCGGGACTGAGATCTGAAGCATAGGTGGGCACGGTTTGCCTAAGGTGGTAGTGGGAAGGAAAATGGAAATCATCCATGTGGGCGTGGATGAGTTTGTCAGCTGGGTGGCTGGACATGAGGAACATTCGTTTTTGATAGTTACTATTTTCTCTTTGAGGAGGAATATCATCTGCTGTGTGTGGGAAGTGGGGAGTCAACTGAGAAGAAAGAAGAAAAGACATTTGCTACAGTCCTTAGGGAAAATGGGAGAGAGAGCTGATTGATAGTTGTTAGAATTTTAAAATGTAGGTATGGTGCCTGAGTTACAGTTGTTTAAGGAATATTAACAGCTTTGCTTCTGCGTTTTATTGTTGATGCTGCTAGACCTGTGGCCACAGTCCCTCTTTTGGCCACTAGATGGCACACTCTGTGCTGAAATGCTGACCTGCCAGGTTCCTTTTGTTACCAGCCTATACTGACAAATTGGTAAAGTGAGTTGTTAACTTCTTGAGAAGAATTAAGATGTTTTACTTAAAAAAAAAAAAAAAAAAAAAAAAACTTTTCTTAAAAAAATCTTCACATGTTCCTCAATTTTACCTATGGGCAGAGAGTGATTGTGGCACCACAAAAGCCTCAGGAAATACACGATTCTCCTTCACACTAAGTGTAACATGCCTAACATACCATCGCTTCCAAATTCTTTGCCTTAAAAATGCTAATCAGTTGGCACTAGGTGAACATTTGCATAGTCAAAATAGAGCTGTTGGCTTAACATTTTACCTTAAAATAAACCAAAAATTGCCTTGCTCTTGGATGTCAGTATGGTGCATACAGCTGGAATGCTGAAGAAATACTGCCAAATGTCAAATACACAGAGAAACTGAATTCCATCAGGTAGCTACTACTGGCAAATGCATGTGTGCCCTTGGATGACTGTAATATCAGGAATCAGTCCAAATCTTTGTGCTTAAAGAGGCCTTGCAGATAGTGCCATGTAAGTTGAAGGAATGTGAGGAAATCAAGTCATTCTGTGGAGTTTCCTCACTGCTTCCCAACAAAGATTGGGCATGGGGGTCACTAAGAAGCAGGTGGCCTTTCCTTGCTGCTGTCATCGTTTCAGACACACCACCATCCCCCAACATGAGATGTTAGACTGGAAAAATCTATGCAATTTAACCAAATAAAGAATGTAGGCATTTTTAAAATATTGAAAACAAAGTTATTCTTTTGAATCCTAACCCATAATTACTTGTCTTTTATCTCTCTTCTTGCAAGGAATTCATGACAGGTAAGAAAAGAGGGATAAGAGAAGGGAGTTTGATTCAGATAATTAATATAAAGTCTCCAAGATTCAGTAAGGGATACATTTATACAGTGAGTTCAAGATATTTTTAGGGCATTTTTAAAGTTTGTTTTGTTTTGTTTTTTGGCACATTCAGAGGGGGAAACCTGAGAAGAAAGCTGTATAAACCTAGTGTGAGAGAGTGAGAGAGTGCTATGGAAAATTCCTGGCACAAACCTTCCTGGGCCTAAACATTTTTGATTATGAGTCTAGATTTACAGTGGCCAAATAATTTGCTGTCTAGAGGAAAAGTTCAGTTCAGTTTGGTTGCTCAGTCATGACCGACTATTTGCGACCCCATGGACTGCGGCATGCCAGGCTTCCCTGTTCATCACCAACTCCCAGAGCTTACTGAAACTCATGTCCATAGAGTCAGTGATGCCATCCAACCATCTCATCCTCTGTCGTTTCCTTCTCTTCCTGCCTTCAATCTTTCCCAGCATCAGGGTCTTTTCCAATGAGACTGTTCTTCGCATCAGGTAGGAAAAGTATTGGAGTTTCAGCTTCAGCATCAGTCCTTCCAATGAGTATTCAGGACTGATTTCCTTTAGGATTGACTGGTTGGATCTTCTTGCAGTCCAAGGGACTCTCAAGAGTCTTCTCCAACACCACAGTTCAAAAGCATCAGTTCTTCAGTGCTCAGCTTTCTTTATGGTCCAACTCTCACATCCAATCTTGACTACTAGAGAAACCATAGCCCTAACTAGATGGACTTTTGTTGGCAAAGTAATGTCTCTGCTTTTTAATATGATGTCTAGGTTTGGCATGGCTTTTCTTCCAAGGAGCAAGCGTCTTTTAATTTCATGGCTGTGGTCACCATCTGCAGTGATTTTAGAGCCCCCCCAAATGAAATCGGTTACTGTTTCCATTGTTTCTCCATCTATTTGCCATGAAGTGATGGAATTGGATGCCATGATTTTAGTTTTCTGAATATTGAGTTTTAAACCAACGTTTTCACTCTCCTCTTTCACTTTCATCAAGAAACTCTTTAGTTCTTTTTCACTTTCTGCCATAAGGGTGGTGTCATCTGCATATCTGAGGTTATTGATATTTCTCCCAGCAATCTTGATTCCAGCTTGTGCTTCATCCAGCCCAGTATTTTGCATGATGTACTCTGCCTATAAGTTAAATAAGCAGGGTGACAGACAATACATGCCTTGACGTACTCCTTTCCTAATTTGAAACCAGTTTGTTGTTCCATGTTGAGCTCTAACTGTTTCTTCTTGACCTGCATACAGATTTCTCAGGAGGCAGGTAAGGTGGTCTGGTATTCCCATCTCTTTAAGAATTTCCCACAGCTTGTTGTGATCCATACAGTCAAAGTCTTTGGCATAGTCAATAAAGCAGAACCAGGTGTTTTTCTGGAACTCTCGTGTTTTTTCAATAGTTCAACAGGTTTTGGCCATTTGATCTCTGGTTCCTCTGCCTTTTCTAAATCTGGTTTGAACATCTGGAAGTTCACCGTTCATGTACTGTTGAAGCCTGGCTTGTAGGATTTTGAGCATTACTTTGCTAGCATGTGAGAGGAGTGCAATTGTGTGGTAGTTTGAACATTCTTTGGCACTGCCTTTCTTTAGGATTGGAATGAAAACTGACCTTTTCCAGTCCTGTGGCCACTGCTGAGTTTTCCAAATTTGCTGGCATATTGAATGCAGCACTTTCACAGCATCATCTTTTAGGATTTGAAATAACTCAACTGGAATTCCATCACCCCCACTAGCTTTGTTCGTAGTGATGCTTCTTAAGGTCCACTTGACTTCACATTCCAAGATGTCTGTCTATAGGTGACTGATCATACCATCATGGTTATCTGGGTCATAAAGATCTTTTCTGTACAGTTCTTCTGTGTATTCTTGCCACCTCTTCTTAATATCTTCTGCTTCTGTTAGGTCCACACCATTTCTGTACCTAATAGAACAGAATCTCTGGTCTGAGACGGCCCTGCTTTGCACCTGTTCCTATTAAAATTTTTACAGGAAATTGGAGCAAATCAAGGAACAGGTGCAAAGCAGGGCTGTCTCAGACAGATCAGAGACTCTAGGCAAAATGAAACATTGTTGGATAAAGGGCATTAAAAGTCATTTGAGCCCATGACTGCAAGTGGAATTAATATTTGTAGGGCTAGGTGCATCAGAAGCATGATTACGTGATCAGTCATATTTCACACCTGTCAAGCAGGGCCTGTCAACCTCTCAACTTGGAATTAGGAACCAGAGAGGACCTGTGGATGGGAAGTGAAGGGTTGTAACAGATTCCCCTGGGGAAAGATATTTTTATTTTTTATTATCGTTATTTTTGTTCCCAAACTACAAATACTCTCCCTCTGCTCTCTGTGTTGGCAAGGGGGCCGGGGTGGACAAACACATTTGAGAATCCCCACTGTGAAGATGGTTCTTTGAATTGTGGTGGCAGTTATTTCCGCGGTAAATTTCCATGGATTATTGTCTTAATGATGCTGAGAATGATACCCTGGTGTGTTGAAAATTCAAGGAACTTCATTCCCCATTCAACCAGCACTCCCTAAGCACGACTTAGGAGAGAAGCAGGGAAGCGCCTGAGGCACTCGGGGCAACTGAGCCCAGAGAAGAGAGAAAGGAACCTGGAAACAGCTTCAGTGTGGCTGAGGGCGTGCTGAAGCCTGGCATCGAGATCCTTGCTCAAATGGCAGCCAGAAGATTTTAGAGTTTATTGTAAAAAACATCATGACAAACAAGAGAAGGTGTCATTTTCTTTCACCAAATGCCTTTGCCTTTACAAATGCAAGCTCCCTTTTGTCAGCCCGCTTGGTGTGAAGAAAGTGAAGCGTCTGCCCCCAACCTACCCCTGACAGCTGTGAGTTTATTCTTTGTTTCTGGCAGTTCAGCCCAGCTCTGCTGAGGTAACAAGCATCTCTGATATTTCAGCGGCTACAACCACAGTTTTGTTTCTCGCTCTTGTTAACGTGTTCTTAGCTAGTCGATGCTGCTCTGCTCCTTACGCTTTTTTTAAGGAACAGCCCATTCAGAGCCAATTCCGAGACCAGCCCCTCCTAAGAGTCAGAAAAGATGGGGAGATGGTGGGGTCACGTAATGACTGTTTTTAATTTTGTTTTCTTTGAAGTCTGATGTATGGTTGATTTACATAGCTTTGTATATTTATTTTCTTTTTGGCCACACCTTGCGGCATGTGGGATCCTAGTTCCCCGACTAGGGATCAAACCCACGCCCCCTGCATTGGGAGCACAGTGTCTTAACCACTGGACCACCAGGGAGGTCTCCACACATAATGGCTTTTAGAGCTCAAAAATGCCACAGATCTCTTCCAGTTACAAGCCATGGGCCAAAGTGAGTTTCATGGTAGCGATTGGCATTGAGGGGCTGAAAGTATAACCCTTGCACAGGAATGGGATTGGAAAGCCAGTAAATATTTACATTCTGACAATAACGTAACGTATCACGTTCTTCCAAGTTCATTGTAAGAATGGCTTCAAGTTTTAACATATATTCTGTGTACTGCCCCGCATGCTGTCCCTAATGTTACTTTCTCATTGTGACAAATTACCCCTCTGTTTCTTCTTAGGAATGCTTACAAACTCACACAGTCCAGTAGCATTTAACACACTTGTGCTCGGTTTCCTTGTCTGTCTCGTTTATTCTACTATGGACCTTGGAGAGCTAGAGCAATGTATGAGCCCCTGGTGTGTGGTTGACATATCAGAGAAACCTTCATAAGCATTTGAAAGTGAAAGTCGCTCAGTCATGTCTGACTCTGCGACCCCATGGACTATACAGTCCATGGAATTCTCCAGGCCAGAATACTGGAGTGGGTAGCCTTTCCCTTCTCCAAGGGATCTTCCCAACCCAGGGATCGAACAGGGGTCTCCTGCATTGCAGGTGGATTCTTTACCAACTGTGCTATTAGGGAAGCCTGATTTAGTGACTGCTAATGAATTAATGAGAATTGGACCACAGAGAAAGCTGAGCGCTGAAGAATTGATGCTTTTGAATTGGGGTGCTGGAGAAGTTTCTTGAGAGTTCCTTGGACTGCAAAGAGATCAAACCAGTCAGTCTTCAAGGATATCAACCCTGAATATTAATTGGAAAGACTGATGCTGAAGCTGAAGCTTCAATTCTTTGGCCACCTGATGTGAAGAACTGACTCACTGGAAAAGACCCTGATGCTAGGAAAGATTGAAGGCAAGAGGAGAAGGGATGACAGGATGAGATGATTGGATGGCATCACTGACTTGATGGACATGACTGTGAGCAAACTCTGGAAGATACTGGAGGACAGGGAAGGCTGGTGTGTTGCAGTCCATGGGGTCAGAAAGAGACGGACACAACTGAGCGACTCAACAACAACAGTAAATTAATACATGAGTGAAAGAGTGTGTGCATTGCCTTCTCTGTCTTCACGCCTCAGTCCTTTCCAACAAGCAGTCTTATAAAAGGAGTAGAAACCACAGTGGAATCCTGAAGAATGGCTAGGCATTCGCTAGGTGGAAGAGTTGGCGGAGGCAGATTCCGGGAAAGAGAAGCTGATGGGCTCGGTTGCAGTCTTTTCAGTGAAGGTGACATTCTTAGGTTTTGTACCCTAAATGCAGGAGTCCGTATAACATCAAGCCTGGTCACCCAAGGTCTGATGCATCCCACAGTAATAAATTGCCAACGTAAGGCCCAGTCTGACAAATCTGACCCTTGTTAGAGTTCCCCCAAAATGAATCTTTAATTTACCTTCACAGATGGTGTTATTAAAGGAATGAGTAAACCAATAATTATTATTCAGTACTTCTGATGTGACAGTTTATTAGTTGCTTTTACTTAATTAAAATCTCCCCTGACATAGAGTCTAAATATATAACATCTGACATTGACTCGAAATTATACAGATTTTGCTTTACTGTTTTTCACACACATATGAAAATATAGAAGGGAAACAGGTTGACAAGAACATAATAGAATTTATACATTAACCAAATAGAGAGTGAGACTTCCTAAATGATTCCTGTGGCGTGTTGCCATTATTCAAATGTTTTGGGGATTCTCCTTTTGAGCCTTCCTTCAGAGTCTGTGCTACACTTACTTTTAAATTCACTGATGCCAAATCTCCATCTGCTGAAGGTCGGTCTCCTTCTATGAAGCTGCCAAAAGTCCTTTGGCATTAATATGTGGGTCAGTTGGTAAATGACTCTGAAATCAAGAAGCGGTTTTCTTAGGAACACTGGAAATGGTTTGTAATGATAATTCCCAAAGGGTTATTCCAAAAATGACCTCAACCCTAGTAGCATTCCTTCATTCATTCAATCATTCAATGAATAAGTCATTTAGGAAACTAATTTGAATTTGTGTATGGTGTATGTGTTTGAAAAAGTATATTCATTACTTTATATACAGTTTATTTAGTAATTACTTAAAATGAATATAAATAGAATGATAGATTATCTACAATATTTACATATAATAAGATCTGATCTGATAACATGGATATGCTATATATATATATATATATATATATATATATATATATATAGTGTGTGTGTGTGTGTGTGTGTGTGTGCGCGCGCACACACGCACACACACTCAGTCGTGTCTGACTTTTGTGACCCCATGGACTGTGGCTCACCAGACTTCTTCAATCCATGGGATTTCCCAGGCAAGAAAACTGCAGTGGATTTCCAATTCCTCCTCCTCCAGGGGATCTTCTTGGCCCAGGGATCAAACCCACATCTCCTGAGTCTCCTGCATTGGCAGGTAGATCCTTTATCACTGAGCCACCTGAGAAGTCCATTTTATATATACAGCACAATGAGCAAATTAAATTATTCTTTTTTATTGATGTATAGTTGGCTCAGAATATTACATTAGTTTTAAGTGTAAAACATAGTGATTTGATATTTTTAATAGATTATGCATCCTAAAGAGTTATTATAATATGACTGATTATATTCCTTGTACTGTACATTACATCTCTGTCATTTATTTTGTGGTGGTCTTTTACAGTCCTTTCTAATTTTTAAAAACCCACATTATGCTTTTAAGCAAATGCCTCTGTTATATCAGAAATATCAAACTGACAAATAATACTAGGTACATTATTTAATTATCGGGGATTCTGTCTTTAGACCAATGGGCATCCTTTATGCCTCGTCAACACACAGCCATTACAAGACCACGTGAGATAGTTAGTGACAAAAAAGTACTTTAAAATAGAGACAGTGTGCTATGCATCATACTTTCTCCACTTTCTCTTCTTTAACATTGCTAATAATTACAAATTACATTGTGAGGCAGAGGGAGATACAGTCTTCTAAATTGCTGTATTGATCACTTGAGTAAGACTGGATTGAAGCTACACCTAAGTGTTGTTTCAAAGTATTTGAAAAGTTATAGTTTGTTCACTGTATTATTTTGTCTACATGATCTCAAATAATTTTAACTAAATCAGTTGATATTATTCAAGTCATGTCTTAAATTCTTATTAAATAATTGACTGTTTTTACAATCTCACACATTGCAACAGGAATCTATATAGTCAGGTAGTTTAGTCTGCAATTTAATGGCATATAAATATTGAGAACAAAATCATTAGAAACTTCAGACATGTCACCATAAACCAGAACACCAATACATGTCATTCCCATTGGGAAAGTGTTTCCAAATTTGATATTGAATGCTTCTTCCTTCAGAAGAATTGGCTCTAGTTTTTGATCTTGGTTTAAATGTAAGTCTGTATTGATAAGTGAAAGCATTTTTTTTTCACAATTTTGTAGTAAGTTGCTGATACATACTAATGAGGCAATTCCGGAGCTCCTGTGAAGCTTTGTAAAGAGTTGAAAATATTCCTGGAATTGATATGTTGTGCTAGGAAGGCCCAGAGAAGGCAATGGCAACCCACTCCAGTACTCTTGCCTGGCAAATCCCATGGACAGAGGAGCCTGGTAGGCTACAGTCCATGGGATCGCTAGGAGTCGGACACGTGATTTCACTTTCACTTTCATGCATTGGAAAAGGAAATGGCAGCCCGCTCCAGTGTTCTTGCCCAGAGAATCCCAGGGATGGGGGAGGCTGGTGGGCTGCCATCTATGGGGTCGCACAGCGTTGGACACGACTGAAGCGACTTAGCAGCAGCAGCAGCTAGGAAGGCCAGAACTTACTCTAGCCAAGAGCTAATGTTCTGATTAAAATTTGACCAGGTGATAACAGATTTAGTCCTTTCTCCACTTGAAGTTTCACTTAAAATGTCTTAAGGTCAAATATGGGAAATGTGTCTGAACTAGATATCTTGGGTAGTAATTGTGTCAAAGCAAAGAATGCTTGCCCCATCCAAAGGAGGTAGCTGATACTCTGCTTCAGTTTAATTCACCATCTAGGAAGACAGCTTCCATGTCCTAGACCTTATACATTTTCAAAAGAAGCCCAGATCTCAACTTTAATGTGACATTTCATGTATGCTTTAAATGGTGGATCAAAAGGAAAAAAAATTAACAGTGTATTGGTCAAACTCAGGCCTAGTAGCCGTGTGTGGTCCAAGGATGACCAAGTCACGTACTCCATCCCGCATCTCTTTCCTACAGTCGTGTTTCCCTTTGTTTCTCTTACGTTGTTGTTGTTATTCAGTCACTGTGTTGCGTTTGACTCTTTGTGACCCCATTGTACAGCACACAAGGCTTCCCAATTCTTCACTATCTGCCAGAAATTGCTCAGGCTCCTATCCATTGAGTCGGTGATGCCGTCCAACCATCTCATCCTCTTTCATCCCCTTCTCCTGCCTTCAGTCTTTCCAAGTATCAGGGTCTTTTCCAGTGATTCAGTTCTTCGCATCAGGTGGCCAAAGGATTGGAGCTGTTTTCTTTTTCTCACCATGTTCTAAGGGTAAATGGCCCCAGATGAAAAGACAAAGTACTTCAGGTGTTGTGATCCTTTAAAGCATGCAGGTCACTTGGAGTATGTTCTCTATGAAACCTGAGAAGGTGTCATGAAAGAAAGATACTAGAGTTTGGAATTAGATATTTACTTGTGCGGGTGCCCAGTTGCTCAGTCATGTCTGACTCTTTGAGACCCCCATGGACTCCCCACCAGGCTCCTCTGTCCATGAAATTTTTTAGGCAAGAATACTGGACCAGGTTGCCATTTCCTTCTCCAGGGAATTTTCCCAACCAAGGGATCGAACCCATATCTCCTGCATTGGCAGACAGATTCTTTACCACTGCGCCACCTGGGAAGCCCGTATACTTTCTTACTTGATCTCAACTAACTTAGTTCCTAGTAACTTGCTAAAGATTGCATTTTCAGTATTACCCTTGTATCACCCAAGAAATCATGCATATTTTCTTTTTTTTCTCTTGCTATCTTTTACTTTTCTTATTTTTTCTTCTTGCCTCCTCACGCCAAATCCTGGGTTTTTTCCCCTCCTTTAGCTGTTTTCTGTTATCTTTGTGTCCAGAACGACAGCTGAAATAAAGGGGTACTTCTCAGTCGACTGTGGTTATCTGTTAGAACATACAAGAGCAAAAACATAAACAAGGGTTAAATGCCAGATGTATTCACTCTGCTAGTACACATTTGTGGTTTAAAAAGCACACTTCATTGAATAATTTAAAATATGTACCATCTGTTCTCTTGGGGATTAACATTGTTCATGGTAGGAAAAGGAATTGCATTTAAATTCACATGTTAAATGAATTCTAGATACTGCGTTCTGTCCTTCATTACAGCAATAACACTGGTACTGGTAGTTCAGATGACCTAGGTTTTCCTCTTCACATAATTGAAGTGACCTAGCCTTTCTTTCTCCATATAATAACACTATTGATTTCTTCCCGTGGGGAAGAACAACTAAGTACATGATTTTTCCTAAATGTAACAGGCATTTCAAGAATGCTGTCATTTCTTTTATGGAAAAAAAAAATACAAACGTGCCATCTTTGAAGGTAACAATAGATAAACCCTTGGGATTAGTATTTGCTGTCTTTCTCTACTGTTTGGTGTAACTTTGTAAGAGAACTCATACGATTGTCATATGCATATTGTAGAGACTGTGCAATCAGTTTTAGCCAGGGATTCTAAAGTCTGTGTAAATGACAGAGGGCACGAGTTGCTATGTAAACTGAATGAGTGCACTTCCAGGTGAATATTGATTTTTTTTCCCCTGAGCTCTCACAACATTTCATGCCTGAGTCTCAGCATGGACTGTCTCGTACTGACTGCAAACTTATGCATGTGTTTGAGTCTCTTTTTTTTCCCCCCAAAACATTGTAAGCTTTGTGAGGGTAGGGACCACGTGTTTCTCCTTTAGTGTGTCTCAAAGTTTCCTATTCTGACTGATCAGTAAATGATTGATTTTTAATTCTATAAAATAGGGAAAGGTTATAAGGAAAAAAAAAGTGTCGTTGCTTCTGGTAGCACATGTTCAGGATGGTTTGGGTCAATGATTTCTTTTCCTGACACCTAATTTTCAGATGTATATCCTTAGCTCGAGTTCTTCAAATGTGAGCCTTGGCGACAGTAGACTGTGGATGGAAGGGCCCCTGAGGACATTTTCAAAAGTCTTCCAAACAAATTCCCAGAGCTTAATAGCCATCTATTGTCAGATGACCTTCCGGTGTTGTTTCATTCAGTTCCCTCTGCTTCTCTTTAAAACCACGTGTTATTTCCTTAGAGAGGGTGGAATGCAGTAGACATCATTATTCTTTGCAAAAGGTCTCCAAGTCATGTCATAAAATCACCCTTGTCTTTTCATCTCAAAGCAAAATGGTACCAATTTATTTAAGCATTCTTAGTCTCAGTATATTTTCCTATGAAAGTTCTCCAAGCATCACTCTTCAAGCTGAGTGAGGTCTCTCGTTTAATCAAGGAGTCTTTAAAAGGCAGATTGAATTCAAAGACCCTGATATTGCAATCCTTTTTGTCATCCCATTTGACCTTCTTTCTTTTGTCCTGAGCTGTTATCTTGAGGCTTTGTCACTAAATTATCTGTTATGTTTACTGGCTATTGGCAAACCATATTTTCATTCCCCATGAGTGTTCACTATTTGGTGTTCCCCACAAGTTACACTGTCTTGGTCTGTGTTAAATTGGGTTTTTGTACCTCAAAGTCAATCTGTGAATGGTTTTTTTAAGATGCTGCCTTTTGCTTCGCTCTCACGGAGCTTTCAGTCTGATTGAGAAAAATATGTAGTCCCAAAGCCCATCATTATTTGCATTTGCCAATCAACACAGTATTAGTCATAACTTCACTATCACTTGTCTGGTAAATCAGGAAAGTGCTGTGAAAAGTGTATTTTTATCTTGGTAAGGCTTGTGAAAAGATCGCTTGTGGTATAATTGTATAAATAATGGATATATGGGCTGGATGAAAATGCAATTAAATATGTATTTTAAAAATAATTTTATTTGTTTATTTATTTTTGGCTGCACAGGGTCCTGGTTGCTGCATGGGCTTTTCTCTAGTTGCGGCTATTGGGGGCTGCTGTCTAACGGTGGCGTGGAGGTTTCTCGTTGTGGTGGCTTCTCTTGTTACGGAGCATGGCTCTGGGGCACATGGGCTTCAGTAATTGTCACCGGTGGGCTCAGTAATTGCGGCTTCCTAGCTCCAGAGTACAGGGTCAGTAGTTGTGGCACACAGGTTTGGTTGCTTTGAGGAATGTGGGATCTTCCCAGATCAGGGATGGAACCCATGTCTCCTGCTTTGGTAGGTGGATTCTTTACCACCGAGCCATCAGAGAGGCCCTTAAATAGATTTTTTTTTTCTGCTAGTTGAACATCATAAATGAAGAATAAGGAATAAAGAATACTGAATAAGGAATAGAATATTATTCATCCAATCAAATATATAGGAAAATGGACTTGAGAGCAACAGGGAACAAACTGGAATATAGTCAGGATCAACAGTTTGCTAATAAACATAACTGCAATTTTAAATTTGCAGTTAATCTGAATTGGATTATGGACTCCTAGGAAAGATAGTACATGGATTAAGAGTATGGGGAGATTTCTGTCTTAAGCTTCATTCATGTATTTATTTTTTAATTTTTTATTGAAGTAGTTGATTTTCAGTGTTTAAGACATTCCCCAAAGTGATTCAGTGATACATGCACACACACACACACGGGCTTCCCAGGTGGCGTGTGGTAAAGAATCTGCCTGACAATGCCGGAGACGTATGTGGGTTCAATCCTTGGGTTGGAAAGATCCCCTGGATCATCCCTGGGGTTGATGCATCTAGGAAATGGCAACCCACTCCCGTATTCTTTGCCAGGAAAATTCCATGGACAGAGGATTCTGGCGGGCTGTAGTCCATGGGATTGCAAGATTGGATGCAGCTGAGCACATTTGCACACATATATATGCATATGTGTGTGTGTGTATACTTTTTCTGATTCTTACATATAATAAGTTATATAGGACACTGAATATAGTTCTCTGTGCTGTACAGTAGATCTCTGTTGTTTGTCTGTTTTATATATAGTAATGTATATCTCTTAATCCCAAACTCCTAATTTATCCCTCACTCACCTTTTCCTTTTTGTAACCATAAGTTTGTTTTCTATGTTTATGAGTCTATTTCTGTTTAATAAATAAGTTCATTTATATCATTTTTTTAGATTACACATAAAAGTGATATCAAGCTGTGTTTGCCTTTCTATGTTTAACTTCCTTCACTTAGTATGATAATCTCCAGGTCTACCCAGGTTGCTGCAAATAGCACTATTTCATTCATTTTAAAGTCTGAGTAATATTCCATTCGGGATACTGGTGATGAATAGGGAAAGCTATCCTTCAGGAGTTGGTGATGGACAGGGAAGCCTGGCGTGCTGCAGTCCATGGGGTAGCTGAGAGTCGGACATGACTGAGCAACTGAACAACTGAACTGAATATTCCATTGTGTATATGTACCACATTTTCTTTATCCATTCATCTGTCAGCAGACATTTAGGCTGCTTCCATGTCTTGGCTCTTGTGAATTGTACTGCTATGAACTTCGAAGTGCATGTACCTTTTCAAATTAAAGTTTGTATAGTGAACAGAGAAATGCAAATGATTGTCTCTCTCTGCCCCATAATAGTTATGTCATACCTGGAATATTGGTTTAATTTTGGATACAGGTTGAAGAGGAATCAACAAACAGGAATAAGTTCAGAAGTCTGTTGCCCGGATGGTGAAGCATCTAGAAACTATGACATATTGAGAACAATCAAAAGATCTGAAATTATGTAGCCTAGAAAAGAAGAGGGTGAGATGAAAGCTGTCTTTAGATCATGACAGGGTTGTCATAATAGAAAAGAATGATGTTTGATTTTGACTGACTTCCAGTTTAGGATCAAGAGATTGTATAAGTTGAAAGGTCAACTTTAGTCTGATACAAAGAACTTTACAATATTTGGATATGCTGAAAGCAGAGATGCTGCCTGGTGAAGCCAGATGGTTCTCATCCCAGGAGGGGCCTGAGCAGAACCAGGTACTTGCTTCTCCTTGGAGAGTGTTCATGCGTTAGGAGAAAAATACATTTTCAATTACTCCTAATAAGTCTTCCAATTACAGGAACTTATTACATAAAAAGTTCTTAGCACAGAGCCTTTTATAGACTCCTTGATCAAATACTCAGGAGATATTAGCTATAATTGTTATTGGTAGTGACTAATCCATGACTTTGTAACTGAATATTTGTCTCAAGGGAATAAGTAAAGGGGAGGTGACTGTGTTTAAAATTTTGGCACCAGCTTCTGTTACTAAATATCAGTAATTAAGATAGTTAACAAGGGCCTGTGCTGCTCCTAACTGATTTACTCTTAATTTATTATCACTTTATGTTTTCTGTAATTGCCTTTTATCCTGTGTTACCTGGATTTGGAATTAATTCATCACACTTAACAGGAAAATTTTAAGCAGTTGCTAAATCACATTTGCTTATCTTGAGTTGTCTGCTGCTGCTAAGTCGCTTCAGTTGTGTCCAACTCTTCGAGACCGCATGGACCGCAGCCCACCAGGCTCCTCCGTCCATGGGATTCTCCAGGCAAGAGTACTGGAGTGGGGTGCCATTGCCTTCTCCGATTGAGTTGTCTAGTGACTAACAATAGCAAATAGTCCATCAACAAAGGAACAAGTCATGACAGAAAAGCACATGGGTCTCTTCCATTAGTTAAAAGAAACGTTTCAGTTTAGGGACTTGTAGAATCTTAGTGATAATTGTGTTCTGTATCATGTTAGCTGCATTGGATCCTTTCCCTTTATCTCCACGGGAGTCAGTTACAGCAGGTGAACTTCCACCTCTCACATCTCCTACAGTCTGCCGCCAAGGGCTCCAGGGCAGCGAGGAGTCCCCCTCCCGACCCCATGCCTGACCTCCTTGTATTCTTTCTTTGCTGCTTTTTTGTTTCTGTCACGTAACACCGCTCTTACATATTTCTCTTCGTTATCTGATCATCTACCTACCTCTACTGGAAGGTCAATTCCAGGGAAGCAGGCACACTTACTTGTCTGTTTTATTTCCGGCTGAATTCCCAACACCTAGAATAGTAACTTGACAAATACTCGTTGAATGAATGATTAAAGCTTAAGTGTCCTGGAAACCGATACTAGAATGGTGTCATCAATCCTCTAGTGTTACTAAGCCATTTTTGGCAGCATGGGACTGTAAACCCAAGTCACTTGGCTCCATAACCAGCATCCTTATTCTTGATCTTTCCTTTAGTTACAAATAACCCTCGAATTTTGCTGAATGAACCCAGGAATCTAGAGGCATCTGACAATAGCAAAGATATTTCACAGCTATATGGATTTGAGGACATGGGCATAACTTTCGTGTCATCTAAATTTAAGAGAACATCCAGGTCAATACTTTTACTTCCCTAATTCTTTGCCGATCACTCTTTTCCATTTTGTTTCCTCTGGGATTTATTCAGAGTGATTAAATCTGAGTTTCTCTATTACTTGTTAATATTTCTTGGGTCATCAATGTAGACCCTAAAGAAGTGGGGGTACTGTGACAGATTTGGGGAAGCAGTGATGGATAAGACTCGGTCTTTGCCTTTGAATTGTTTTCACGCTAGTGGCTAAGCCAGCCTTGTATATTTATTTGCAGTTCCAGGGTGAGATGATAGCCAGGTAATTTACAGTCCAAACAATGATGCTTTTGAGAGTAAAAGGAGGCGCTATTTAATAATCATGCAGGGACAATATCTAGTTTTAAAAGTTAATGACTATGAAATATAAATTCAAGTCCTTTTTTTAACAACTATTTACTGAGCACCTACAATACATAGACCAATGTACTAGGCATTGTGGATAAATCAAAGATGAATGTGTATGTATCTGCCCACCTTGTGGTTTGTAATCCACTTGAGAGAGAACATTAACAACTTAATTAATTTAGGGAAGTAAGTGATGGCATAAGCAGAATATAAACTGACTGTAATGTTAGTCAACCACAGGTTTCAAATAGGATCACTAATGTGTCAACGTTTTATTTCTATCTCACAGTACAGTCGTTTGAAGTGAGTCCTTCCAAGATGCATGAACTGGACATCAAATGGATTTATGATTTCTTTTCCTAGATAAGAGTTATAGCATTTATTTCTTTTGTATATATATAGTAGGTGTTCAACTCATGCTGGCTGGCTAGCTAGCTGAGGTAGAGGAATGAGTTGAAATATTTTTTTTTTTAATCATCCAGCTACCAAATATAGAACAGTCTTTGCCAAAGACACCTCCTCTTTGCCTGACGAACTAGTTGACACAGTAAGAACTTGCAGCAGTATTGTTTTTCATCTTCCATTTTATAATGATAGAAGACATTTGATTATTTGGAAATTAAGCACTAAACTGTTTTAATTCTTTCCACTGCTTCCTACTGTTGGAAATTCTGCAGCTGAATATTGGCAACAGTTTGTATCTTGGCAAGCAAATGATGCTGTTTAAGGCCGAAAATGTAGGAAGTAGTATAGGACATCTGTTGCAGAAGTCATGTTGTCAGAGCCCATTATGTTTATTAAACTCATTTGTTTCCATTTTCATACATTCTAGAGCAAAATGTCACTCCGTTTAACATTCAAACAGTTTATAAAGAGCTGGGAGGTATAAATTGTGTGGGCCTACCTGAGACTTCAATGAATGAGCATCACTTTGTTCAGTTGATTTTATTGCTGCTTTAAGCTTTGCGTATATAATAGGTTCATTGAGATAAGATTATCAGTAGTCAAGGGCCTTTGTTAGGTGTGAAACTGAAACCAACAGAATTTCCTGTCCCTGTTAAATGATAGTGGGATCCAGCTACTTTCTCATCCCTGTGTAAAAAAAAAAAAATGAGAATGAACAAAAAATAACTTAGCTGCTTGCTTCTCTAGCTTCTTCTGATAAGGTACTCTTAAGACCCTGTCCAAGGGAGTTCACGGACAGTCCAGTGGTTAAGATTGCCTTCCAATAGAGGGCATACTGGTTCAATCCCCAGTCAGGAGCTAAGATCCCACATTCCTCATAGCCAAAAATAAATAAATAAAATAAAAAAGAAGCAATATTGTAATAAATCCAGTAAAGACTTTAAAAAATGGTTCATATCAAAAATCTTTTTTA
Organism: Bos taurus; assembly: GCF_002263795.3. NCBI lineage: Eukaryota > Metazoa > Chordata > Mammalia > Artiodactyla > Bovidae > Bos > Bos taurus. Next base: position 19,864,706 of record NC_037347.1, read on the forward strand.
AAATTCTTAATTAAAAAAAAAACAAAAAACAAACCCTGTCCAAGGGGTCTTCTCCCTTACTGCAGTATGTTTAGTTAACTTTGTGGGATTTGCAGGTTTCTGCTGGGATTTTTGAGGAGGTGACAGTTAACAGAAATAAAATTTTCAGACATTCTTCCCAATGGGACACTGTTAGATGAATGCAACTTGTCTAAGAAGGTGAAAAGCTCTGGTTCATTTATTCCAAACTTGCCTTCTTATAAAATGAAGCAGTTGATTAATTAAGAAAAGTTATCCTTGCTATAAAGTTAGGCCTGCTGATGAGGCTGACTGATTTATGGGATTTCGTGATTTTTCAAGTTTTAAAAGGTATGCCATCAAGTCTCAACAGTTTTCACAATCTGCAGAATTGAGTCAAGTTAATAATATTCCCAAGAGGCTAATTTGTGAGTCAAAATGTTAATTCTGCCTCTTATAACTGAAGGTATGACTGGTCTAAGAACACCAATTCTTGGCAAAACCAATACAATATTGTAAAGTTAAATAAAATAAAATTTTTAAAAAAAAAGGAAAAAAAAAAAAAAGAACACCAATTCTACATGATACCTTTTCTAGATAACTCTAGTCAAGAAGTCAGATTCCAGATCAGAAGGTTGTTTGTGAATATCAGTCAGGTCAGGGGGAGTTGTAGCTTTTTTATTGTTTCCTAAGATTTGTTCGATGTGGATCATTTTATAAGTCTTTATTGAATATGTTACGGTATTGCTTCTATGTTATGTTTTGGTTTTCTGGCCGTGAGACGTGTGGGACCTCAGCTCCCCAGCCAGGGATTGAACCCACACCCGCTGCATTGGCGGTTGGACTCTTAACCTCTGGACCCCCAGGGAAGTCCAGAAATGCAGCTCCTTAAGGAAATAGCTGACTCTTTCTTTTTTCACTGCATTTTATTTTGTAAATCATTCTTTAAGGATTTGTTTTCATGTGACTCATTGAAACAAGTTGTCTAGATTTGAAATACACAGTGCTTTTGTTATTATAAATTATTTCATTTTTTTCCAACCTAAGCATGACCACTACCCCTTTTATTTGCATCTATAATAATACTATTAGCCCCCTTCATTTTAGTGTATTTTCAAAATTCTAACACTGCTCAAGCTTGCAGATTCATTTTTATTGAAATATATTCCCTAATAAGTAAGGCCCCCTGATTGCATAATTTTTTTAAAACAGTTCTTTGATCTGTGAATCTCAGCTTCGGTCCCAAAAGATACCCAGATTTTAGGGTCTCCTTTAGCTGTAGGAACTATTTTCTTTTTGTTCACTACTCAAGTCTGAGCAATTTTTTGCTAGTCTTAACAGCTGTATCTGAATACATGCCAAAGATGCTATAAACACCAAGTGCAAAAAAAAAAAAAAATTCAATGTTTCTATTATTTTCTGCTAATGTAATTTGCTAATTCATCTCAATCAATAAATTTTCTTTTTAGTTGATGGAATCCAGAGTTTGGAATTTTAATAAAATTTCACTTGTCTTATTAAAATAGTAACACGAGACATTCTAGAATGTTTAGATAATATAGGTAGGAGAAAAGCAGAAAATTAAAACCATCTGTTTCTTCCTGTCTGTGTGTGCATATATATATATATATATATATATATATATATATTCTGATGTGTATTATTTTTATTCTCTTGTTTTCAATATATGAGTATATTTTTTTGTTTGTTGAAAACAATATCATACTGCTATACTGTTTTATAACCTAGTTTTTGACTGTTAATATTTTATGAATTCATCTCCATGTCATTAGATGTTATTTCAGAAGCCTAATTCCCACAGTGTCACATAGGTTCCCACGGAGGGTGCCACATTGTCTATCCATTTCTTATTCACAAGTTGGAACAAACATTAGCATAATAAAACCTGATTACCCCTGCTCCTCCAAAAACATCCATGTAATGGAGAATTTCCCAAGCGCATGTGGCTGTGGGATTCATGTGTTTGTCAATGTTTATGTGTTTAAGACGCCAGTTAGTATATCTTAGTGTTGTCTGTATTTCAACGTAGTCATTTTATTGAATTCATAAATATTTGTATTGAATGGATATTCCATTTTTTCCCAAGCATTTGGACACTAAGGAAATTTACATCCCTTTATTAATTTGGGAAACACTGTGATGTCCTTCATGGTAAGTCTCCATATGGACTTGCAGTGTTTCCTTCAATTTGAAACCATTTTGTCCAAGACTGTGTGAAGTGTACTATGTGGAGTTTCAGAAGAAGATTATCATAGAGGATAATAGATTGTTATCTTAGATGATTATAGAAGAATGATTAATTGATGAATTTGAAATATGCCAGTTGTGTTCTCAAAGCATAGAACATGATTAAATAAAGGCGTAACCTGTGATTAATCAGGTGGTTGAACAACTACTTTGATAATTTAATTCTTGAACTGAAATGGTCTGCCCAGACAGACACATCTCTGACATCCCCAGCTAAAACCCTTGGACATTCCTCATTCCCTGAGAAGAGACTTCGTGTTCACAGTACAGGGGTTGTTCTTTGTGAAATGTTTGTGTTTGGTAGAATGCAGTGAATAGTTTGACTACTTCAAATGTATTTCAGTAGTTAATAATTATTATTCTGGAAGAGTAGCCGAGAATGAAGGATTCAGGAGAGAGTTGAGTCTTTGGGACATCCAGCGCCTTTATAATTCCAGCTGCTTTATTTAACAAGCAAGTGTGGTTTAGGTGCTAGAGTTGCAAGTGAAATAAGGCAGAATGCCTGCCCTCCAGAAACGCTAGTGCCACTGGGAGAGTTATAAATGCATGAAGAGCTGTGAAACAGTGAGTTAGAATCATACGTGGGTGGGAAAAACATATGAGAGGCATCTCAATAAAACTGAGGAATGGAGAACGTGTTTTGGAAGAGATGACACTTAAAAGGAGTCAGCCAGCTGCAGAAGGGAGAGAAAAGAACGCTGATCAGAGGACTTTTCGTCTTGAAGGTCCAGTGGTGTGAAAGAGCTGGACTTCCCAGGATACTACCAGAGTTATCCATGACAGATAGAGGGGTGGACATCAGAGCAAGGTCAGAGGGGATCTCTGTGCTGAGCTTTGGATCTTAAATGTAGAGCTTTATCACTAAAGAAATGGAGAGTCACTGAATGATAATAAGCAAAATAGTCACATGTTCAGATTCCCATTTAAAAATGATCCACATGATATTCAAGTGAAGAATGGAACTAAGAAGAAAAAGACTGGAGATATTAACTCTAGGCAAAATATGAAAAAAAAATTAATTAATTAATTTCAGGTAAATAAAATCTGCCGGGAGGAATAAGATAGTCTGTTTTTTGGAGCCAGATGAACTGGTTCCTAACTCTGATTTCACTCTTAAGACTCTGACCTGGGGATGTACCTCAATCTCTCTGTGCCTTGCTTTTCTCATCTATAAAAGGGACATAATGACAGTGCTGAACTCAATTATTTTATGAAGATTAAAAGAGCTAATTATAGTGTCTAGTGCATAGAAATCATCTGCTATTATTACTATCATTGCTAATCTAATATTGTTATAGAAATAGAACATTATTATAGTGTAATAATATGCTATTTAATGTAATATATTATTCAATTTATTCATGTCTTTAGGATTTGTGGCCTGGTTAGAAATGACTGTCAGGTGGGTGGCTGTATGGCAAGAGGGCTAGAGAACACAGGAAGAAAAATGTTTGGGGAGATAGGGAAAGAGAATTGATGTGAATTAAATGCTGGAATGAAGCAGTTGTGAGATTTCCAAATGGAATTTTCTTGTGAGCAGGTGAATGTAATGGCAGAAAGGTACGGACTCTGGAAGGAGATGTGAGAATTTATTAGCACGTCATGACGGTTTGATGCCACTGGATTGGATCCATTTGCTGGGAAACGCGTAGGTCAGAAGGTGAGAAAAGCTTCAACAGCTGAAGGTGGATATGAACACCAGCGGTGTTGCTTGCTGGTCTGGGTGTGACAGAGAACACAGTGGGTAGGAGGAAGTCCTCCCAAACCACAAGTAAGGAAAAATGGTTCCGCTGATTGGGCTTTGATAAGGTCATGAACAGATGATTTCCTGGTATCCTGAAAGAATTCCTTCAGCTTTCCAATTTGCCAAACCCATGATGCCAGAGTAGAGCTTTCGGTTGAAAGAATCTTCTTTGATAAATATTGGAATTTTTATTAGGGAAGTCCTGTGGCCTCAAACTGTTACTCACTAGCCATTGCTTTTAATTGTTGTTAAGGACATGACCAGCATTGGACCCCTAATATACCAAAAAATCGGTGTTCTTGATACCTAATGTGATTTCTGCCCTTGTTTTAGAATCATGGGGTTGACGAGTGAGATTTGTGCTGGATTTTCCTGCCTTTCTAGTCATCATTCCTTAGTGAGATCTGAGCCCTATCTTGCTGTGAACCTGTTAACTTGAACATTAAGTTCTCCCTTGTGTTAGCATTTTCCCTAAGGTAGAGTCACCCACTGCTTCTGCCCAGCCTCAGAGAAAGGGAATTGTGTAAGATAGGAAGGTTTAACTTTGCCTCAAGGCCACCACTGCTAATTGGCCATCATTCTCAGGGATTCTAAATTCTTGGCAGGTTAGATTTTAAATGTAATCCCTTCTCATCTCAATTTGAGTACAGGTAATCCCCTGGAAATGCCGTCAGCTTGTGGTAAATCATTGCCCAGGTACAAGCAAAAATGCCCCCGTGAGGAAAATCAAGGAATGTTATCTAGTAATGAATATATATTTTCTCCCATAGAGGTTTATGTCATACTCTTAAGTTTTTTTTTTTTCCTACCCCTTTTAGGAAATTCTTATATGATGCAGTTCTTATTCTCTAGTATTGGACAAAGACCCTTATATCAGTTTACAGATAAAAATATTGTACATGTGTTCTTAGGACCCTAAGATGGGATAGCAGGTCCAAAGGGCCCTTTAAATTTGAAAACTATAAATTACTCACAGTTATACATCAAAGTTGTACATCACAGTTAGTTGGTAATCATTAGGTACTACTGCCATGTTGTAAAATTATATGATATTTCCCAATTATGAAATATTAGTAAGGAAGATATACCAAGGACTGGACTGGAGACATGGCAGGAACTCTGTTGGTATTTTATCTCCCATTGACTATAAAAATTAAGCAAAAATTCTTGGCTGCCTCTCCTCTACTTTGGTGTGCTCTCTCATGTTGGTGAAGTTCAAGTCTTCTCCCTGGTATATCTCAGTTCAAGTAGGCTGCCCTTTCCTTCATAGGAACCCTAATGACAGTTTCATCTTTGCAAGGAACCATATGCAATCACTGGACAGTTTGGAGTGCTGGCTCCCTTATTTTTCTGCTATAAAGGAACAGACTTGAATGTCAGAGTGTTTTCAAGGCTGTGGGAAATAGACCTTTTCTGACATGACTTTTAGGAGTGTGTGCTGCCATAGGCTACTTATTAAAGGGAAAACTGCACAGAATTTGGGATCTAGGAACCCACTTTCAGAAATAAAAGCTCCAACCATTAAGAATATATTGACAAATGTGTTTACTGGTTATAGAAGCCCAAAATTATGTCTACCACTAGACAATTGGTTGAATAAATAATAATGTATTCATTCTGTGGAGCCTTATATAATTGTTAAAAAGAACATACTAGATTTCTATGTATTGCCTGAAAAAAAAATCCATGAATTCTTTTAAGCACAAAAATATTTGTAGAAGATTATATAAAGTATAATCCCACTGTACAGAAACAGGATGGGGAAGCCCTGTGGATTGGTCAGTGTATTATGTGTATTATTTGTGTATGTATATGTCTGTAAATGAAGTGACAGAATTGGCACACAGAAAATTAGTAATATTAACTCATAGGAAAAAGAAATAAGGGTTTTATTTATATACCTCTGTGTCATTTCACATGTTAAAATGACCAAGTATTATTTTGTAATAAAAAAGTACAAAAAGGAGAATCATTAGATAGGCAGTAGTGAAGTGAAGTTGCTTAGTGGTGTCTGACTCTTTGCGACCCCATGGACTGTGGCCTACCAGGCTCCTCCATCCGTGGAATTTTCCAGGCAAGAGTACTGGAGTGGGTTGCCATTTCCTTCTCCAGGGGATCTTCCCGATGCAGGGATTGAACCCGGGTCTCCCACATTGCAGGCAGATGCTTTACCATCTGAGCCACCAATGGAAAATTATCTTCCCTTTCGAACTTAAAAAAAATCTGAATTTAAATAATGTGGTTTAAACCCAAACATTGTCTGAATTTGGCCACTACAAAATAAAATACAGCTTTCTCTCAGCAGACTTTGTGTTTGCCTGGGTCCCAGGTCTCTTAAATAAATAGGTTGTGTTTATTCAAATCCTGGATAAGAAATGTTTTTCAAACATAAAAATTACCCTGCATAGTACTCTGAACTCCTGTCTTGAGACTGCACATGAGGACCACAGTGGTTGTATTGCTAGAATACTAGGAAATGAGGTGAGGACTATTGAAAACTGCGGGCTCGTGAAAGCTCTAACTTTTTTCTGAGATTTGTAGCTCTAGGGAGAATTTTAGAACGATTTCCAATTTCTCCAGTTTGTCTTTCATTGTTATGGGGAAAAAATGACTTTCAAATAGTAAAGAATTTCCCATCAGTTTTTCGATAGCTTTTCATCCAGCAATCAGCTAGGTTCCTTCTGAGAGAATATTTCTAATAAGAAAAAAAAAATCACTTTCAAAGTCCAACGCTGACCATTTTTTTATGTTCCTGAGGCTGAGTTCAGTTCTATTGTGAACCATAATTTATGAGGCAGAACCCACAATTTTTTGACCAGCAAATTGGAAAACCAGTGTAATCATTTCCATGTGCCCATCTCATTTTCTAAGGATCTGTAATAAGTTTAGCAAACAGTTTCCCCCCTTTGAAAACATACCAAATAATTGATTATTTCCTCCCTCTCAGATGCATGTTCGGTGTGTTGTGTTACTCTGATTTCCCAACCACTGTACATTAGGTTGATGTTCTTTTAGACATCAGACAATAATGGATTAAACCTTGCTGCCTACTCAGAGATCTCCTCTGAGTAGAAATAGGTTTCTGTGGCACTACAGAATTTTTACCTCATCTACTCAGCCAATAATTGGCCAGAGCACTGATTCTGGTTAGAAATAAGCAACAAGCTTCCTGTATCCATGAAAAGAAAACAAGCGAATGCGTGTAGCCTCTGAGAAACACGGGATTACTTTTAAAGCAAAACAGCACCCAGCGACCAGAGAGCAGCATATGTCTGAAATCCACTCTCTGACACGTTCTTTCCAGCATTTCCCAGGAATGCTGGGCTGACTCCTAAGACTTGTTTTCACTTCCTGCCTTTTGGATAAAATGAGTTTGCCAACCAGCTGTGAGTACCTAACCCTGGGGAAGATGGCTAGATTCCGAAGCCCTGCGTATGTTCATGGATCACCTTATGCAACCAACAAGCCCATTGACATTAAGCCACAGAGGAGACGGTAACTGCTTTCCTTTCTTCTAGCTGTTTGTGAAAACGTGTTTTGTTGCCCTTTAGTAACTGCTTTGGAGGTCTGCTGAGCTCGGAGGGTCAGGGTGAGAGGTTAGTTGTAAAATTCAGCATACTGGATAGCTAGAAAAAAATTAACCAAAGAGGAAAGTGAGCTGAAAAATATTCTTAGCTTAGCTATTAGCAAAAGCTGATATGGTTTCAGGGTCTGTAGATTTTAGGAATTTAAGAGATTACTAGTGCTTGTACTACCTTCAGAATCATCTATGGTGAATATTTCACAGAGGATTTTCCTGAATAATGGATATATTTATTAAAATCTCTTATTACCAGATTCCCAGTATCTCACAATCTACAGATAACATTCCTTAATGCCTAAGTGTGATAAATAGGTTCAAATTCTATAAAAAGCATTGATTTACATGTGGTCACTGTGGAGGCCAGAATAGGCTTAGCTATTTTTCCTCTGAAGATGTCATTTCTAGATCAAGGTTCCAAAATTGTGCTAACTCACAATCTCCACAAAGACCCACACCACACAAACACACACACACATACACACACTCTCTCTCTCTCTCACTCACTACCCAGGCCAGCTCACGTTGTATAATTAAGAGTTGCAAAGTTGAACTGAGTGTTTTCATTACAAGAAAAGAGGGAGTGCAGTAAGAAAACCCTTATCTTCTAGCCTTTTTACTGCAGTGTAAAAATAGGGTTGGTATGTTTGACAAATGGGTCTAAAACTAATCCCTCAATTTGGGTTTTATATAGTCGTTATATTCAGTTTTTTCAGAATGAACTTTGGGAGCATTTTACAATGAGACTCTATTCTCTGTGAAAATGCCAATTCTCCATAATTTTATGAAATCTTGAAATCAGAATCCAAAATTCAAAAAGCAACATAACTTACTGAAAGACTATCATTATCAGCCTACACTTCTATTTTTCCTTTTCTTATGATGCATGCATAAACTCACACATAAAGGATACATTTTGCCAGACATGACCTTATTTGAAAACATAGAGGAACATTCGGATATTTAAGTGATTTTTTTCTAAAAGTTTCCAAACTCTCAGAAATGCCTTGGGGTTAGCTTTTCAACTGTAAAAAAAAAGGAATGGGAATGAACTTTTAAAAAAATTTCGAGAGGGGAAATATTCACTTCTCTTCCCCAAGTACCAAGGCTCTTCCTGTCAACCTGTAGGACCATTTGAATTTAAAACATGCTGGCAGTAACTAGCAACTGTGTCAGAGAACATTAGGAAAATGTGTCCTGAGACTCACTATACAGCTCAGTTTTAATCAGTCGCCCAACTCCCTTCTGTAATTAGGGGTGTGACACCCACACCACAAAGGCACACAGATGCCAAATTATTAATGTATAGTCATGAAAATGTAACCTTCTTCCCTAATAGGGGATGTTGAGTCTTGAAAGCCTACTTGAAATGGATATGCAATACAGGCTGATAGAATTGTTGCCTATAGTTTGACAAAGTTAGATAATTTTTTACTAATACCGCATTTATTAAGAGAGACATAGTGGTTATGGCATTGGCTTGAAACCAGTTAAAGAGGGTTCAATTCCTTCCTTTTTTATTTTAAATTTACATCAGTAAGGTCTTCAAACACGTCAATGCTGTGTTCCTATTCACATTACCTTACCTTTTTTCCACCTAAAAGTAATCAACTCCTGTGTAAGTCAGCAGAATTGTGTGTTTATATAAGCTGATAAGTATATGTATGTAGTGTGGACTGGGCATGTTGCATTGTACCCAGACAAGTTCAGACTTATCTTCCGTCACTTTTTACACTGAGTATTACAATGTATTTTGCAAGCAAATATCCTTGCAAGGTGTTTGACAATAACCAGTATTTTGCAGTGTAGACCTCAAATTTGTAAAAATGTCAGGTCTAACTTGTTCTTCAGTATAGTACATTGCTTATTATATACAGCAAGTAAATCAAATAAATGGCCTTTTGCTTAAGATATGTAGTCATTAAGTCATTAAATGTAGAGCTTCTATCCCATAGAAGTATAACTCTGGCAACAAACTTGTAATGAAGACCATGGTTGGAGGGGATGGATAAATGGGTGAAGGAAGATCCAAGTCGTGGTGTCTTTCTATTGTGTAACTCACATTTTCAAGTTGTACATTTTAAAACCTTTATCTGAACGTCTTTTTAATCTGCTGAGAAGTCAGTACATCGGGGACAGTGGTAGATTATTATTGTAGATGCACTAAAATCAACCCCAAATTAAATGGTTAGGTTTCAGAATACTTGCTGGGACTCATCTAAGATTTGTTTAAGACATGTTTGTAAGTTTCCTTTCATGTAGTTACATTTGTGCTCTTTGGCAGAAAGGATACTGTTTTGATAATTACCAAAAGCCAGGGAAGGAAGAAGGGAGGAATCCCGGAAAACAACTAAAGAGGAGGAGCTGTATGTTGGTGTTCTAACTTAGTCAATGAATGTGATATTGAGGTGGTAAAAAGAAATATGACTTTTCATTAAATGGAGAGAATAAAGTAGGAAATCTAATCGTATCAAAATATACCTCAGTTTGAGTTCAAGTGTATCCTTATAAAACAATGACTTGTTGAAAGAACAGCATGTTGCCTTGGAACACACGGAGATAATTTCCAAATTGAGAATGAGCAGCATTGTAAGTGTGACCACATGGTCACTGGATAGTTCTGAATTCTTATTTCAGGAGCAGCAGTGAAGAGATTAACAAAGAAGCTAACACTCCTAAATCTTAATTAATCTCAGTGTTGAAGAGAATGACAGTCTTATCACCTGTGATTCTAATAATTTTCTATATTCATGTTTTTAAAAAAATTTCCTCTAATATTTTGTAGCCTCCACAAACTCAAGGACTCTATTTTTACTCTTACAAAAAAATAGCTTTCTTTAAATTTTATAATACTTTGATGTCCCTAATACATAGAGAATAAGTAATCAGATTTAATCTGGCTTTTCCACTCCATCCTCACCAAGTCAGGCTGCAGGGTTTTTGACTGTATGGATTGCTTCTTGCTCACTGCCACATCCGTCGTGCCCAGCATAGAGCCAGGCACAGATCGGACAATAAATTATTTAGGAAATAAATGATGACAAAGTGTGTGTTACCTATCTTGGCATAGGTGTATGTATCCCTTCCCTGAATACCATCATATGGAGTCTTTGTCAAGACCTTCCATATAGTAAAAATGAGAAGTCACTGGGAAGGGGAGAGAGGGAGGTTTCCTAGAGGAAAGTGATATTGAACCTGTCAGAAAGGTGATAGAAGCACAAAAGTGGATACAATCAGTTACAGAAATTGTGAAATGTAAGCCCTAGTTCTGTTTGTCCTCCAGAAGTATTAAACTCAGAAAATGTTTTTTTTTTTTTTTTTTTTTTTTGCAAAATTAGCAACAAATATTGGGAGCAGTGAAAGAGGCGTGTCAGGACTCAACAGCACCCTCAGGTACAGAAAACACCTGTGCTCCTGGGCAACACTTCTCACAACCCAGCACCTGTGGGTGCTCACGCGTCTCAGCAGCTCTGCCCCCTGTATCTGGCTGGCGGGCCTCTGCCCTGCGCTGCTCTGGGGCCCCTCCTGCTCCCCACCTTCTTCTCATTCTCTCCATTCTGTATGCGCCTTCTTCCCGGTAGTCTGTGGGCTCAGAAAAAAGGATATAGGAATGAATACTAGGAGTCTGAGTCTGCATTAATCAGCCTCTTTTATCCTTGAGAAAAGATTACAGTTGCATGCTTAGATTTTAATCAATCATCCAACTTCCATTTACTCAAATTAACATTACTTTTAGTTCATTAGTAGTAGTATAAGAAATAAACTGTTAGTATTAGTTTGCTAGGGCTGCCATAACAAAGGCTGAATGGCTTAAACCGCAGAGATTTGTTTTCTCAGTTTGGAGGCTGCAAGTCCACAGTCAGAGTGGTGCCGGGTTGACTTTCTCCTGGCCCCTCTCTGCTTGGGGTGCAGATGGCTGTCTTCTCACCGAGTCATCACACGCCCTTTGCTCTGTGCCTGCACCCTGGTCAGTCTGTGGGTCCAAATGTCCTCTTACGAAAAGACCACTAGGCAGATTGGATAAGGTATCCATTTGAACAGCCTCTCTCATCACCTCTTTAAAGACTCTGTCTCCAGATACAGTCACATCCTGAAGTACAGGGGGTTAGGCATCTCCACATGAATTTCGGGGTGATGCTGTTTAGCACATAGCAAATTGTATTCATATAAATGCTTTGCGATAATGACTGTGGAAGGAGACAGGAATTGGACTAGGATTCCTCAGTAATTAGTGGCCTCTTGTTTATTAAAAAAAAAAAGTTCAATCAATGAGTCTGAACGTGCACGAGTGATATATTTGAAGTATAAGTGAATACGTCTCACTTTCTGTACCAAAGGAAAACAGTTGCACATTGTGTACAGTCGATCTTCATCAAATATAACCTATTTCACTAGGAATCTATCATCATTCAAACAGAGCCCGGATCAGCATTTGCTTTTCAATAACCCTTTTTGAAAAAGTGGTTATTAAATTTATTATCAACGTAGCCAGTAGTTTTCAACTGGAACTTTTGGCAACGTATAGGGACATTTTTGATTTTAAGTTTTGCGGGCTCACTCGCTCATTCATGTCTGACTCTTTCAATCCTGCATACTGTAGCCCACCAGGCTCCTCTGTCCATGGGATTTCTCAGACAAGAATACAGGAGTGGGTTGCCGCTTTCTCCTCCAGGGAATCTTCTAGACCCAAAGATTGAAGCTGAGTCTCCAGGTAGAAAAACACTACCTTATACACAGTGAAGAATTATTCTTAAGAAAATGATACAAATGAACTTACTTAAAAAACGTAAATAGACTCACAGGCATAGAAAACAAATCTATGGTTACCAAAGGGGATTGGGGAGGAGGGATAAATCAGGAATTTGGGATCAACTTGTACGTTAAAAAGCAGAGATATTACATTGCCAACAAAGGTCCGTCTAGTCAAGGCTATGGTTTTTCCAGTGGTCGTGTATGGATGTGAGAGTTGGACTGTGAAGGAGGCTGAGCGCTGAAGAATTGATGCTTTTGAACTGTGGTGCTGGAGAAGACTCTTGAGAGTCCCTTGGACTGCAAGGAGATCCAACCAGTCCATCCTAAAGGAGATCAGTCCTGGGTGTTCATTGGAAGGATTGATGCTGAGGCTGAAACTCCACTACTTTGGCCACCTCATGCAAAGGGTTGACTCATTGGAAAAGACCCTGATGCTGGGAGGGGTTGAGGGCAGGAGGAGAAGGGGACGACAGAGAATGAGATGGCTGGATGGCATCACCGACTCAATGGACGTGAGTCTGAGTGAACTCTGGGAGTTGGTGATGGACAGGGAGGCCTGGCGTGCTACGATCCATGGGGTCGCAAAGAGTCGAACATGACTGAGCGACTGAACTGAACTGAACTGTACATACTACTGTATATAAAATAATCAACAAGGAACTACTGTATAGCGCAAGGAACTATACTCAATATTTTGTAATAACCTATAAGGAAAAAATCTGAAAAAAAAATTATGTATGAATAACTGAACCACTTTGCTGAACGTCTGAAACTAACACAACATTGTAAATCAACTGTACTTCAACTGAAAAAAAGAAGAATTATTCAACTAAAAATCCCTAAATCCCAATAAAGCTGAGATTGAGAAACTTGTATAAACCAATTGGATTGGGGAATACTTTGAAGCTCTTTGAAGGTCTTTGTCTATATCCAGATAATTGATATTTTTTATGTATTCATGAAAATACCTTCATCTTTCTCATGGTAACCACTAGATGATACTCTCTTAGCCTGGTTAAAAATAACCATTGCCACACTTTTTAAATGATCTAAAATCTTCAGTGATTCAGACAGCTTTATTGGATTGTCAGGGCCTATTATTATTTCAGTAGAGCTACCATGAAGATTTCATTACAGAAAGCTGAATAAATGATCTAATGCATTCTTGTAGCTTCAGGCTAGGTACTAAACATTGATATGCTTTTCAAGGTGAATTAAAAAATACTGGGTAAAATTGCACAAAAGATAACAAATATTGAGTGACCATCCCAGTGACCTGGTAGAATGAAGACTCTGGTCACCTGTCCCTGTGCCTATGTACATGGGTACATGTTTTGTGAACGTGTGAGCCAAAAGTAGATTTTCATCGTAACCAGCTCATCCTAGCAGGAGAGAACAAATTTCATAAGGGGAAAATTTGGGGGAAAATGTAGTACTTTCTCAGATAAAAGGTACTTCTTTTCAATAAATAAATCTTCTAATTATCATCAGGATTTAGTCTAACCCTACTTTCATCTGGGAAAAATTATTGGCAATAATGTTTGGACTAGAATGTGTATTTTCAGCTCTTCCTGCTCTCCTCAAATCCAAAGCAGTATATACAAATGTCTACTAGCTAAGGGATCTCCAGAGAAATCAAACTCAACATATTTATAATTGAGATTACCCAGGGTCCCTCCCCATCCTCTGTGATCCATGGCACTTGCCAAAAATTCATCCTAAATGCTTTCTCTGCCTCAGCCCACACTCTCCATCACTATCTGTTATCAGGTACATTCTTTCTTCTTCCTTTTGTTGCGCTTCCCAACACACTATCCTTGTTAGGCCCTCATTTTCTTTTGCCTGAAAGACTCATAGGCTCATAATTGATCTTTTTATCTTTCTATCATCCTCTTCCTGACTGTCATTCTTTAAAATTTCGTGATGCTTCCCTGCTTACACCAATAGCTTTTCACTGCGTATAAAACATCTCACTTCTAAATGTCCATGGTCTACCTCCTCCATATCCTGTATCCTTGGGGATAAATCCCTCCAATCATCCATGTATACTCTGCATTTTAGATGTAAAGAGCTACTAACTATACCTGTTCTTGGCCTGTAGGTCTCCTCTTCCTCCTCTTTGTGATGAACCCCAACTCCTCCTGCAGATCTTTCTCGTTAATCCTTTCCTAATTCCCTATTTACAAAATTAAGTTTCTCCTTTAGCTAGCTGTTGTCTCTTTTTTTATGTATCTGTTACAGCATTATCATATAAACTTCAATTATTTATATGTATGCTGTCTTTCCTGCCGTTTTATAGTGGCATGATGGAAACAGCTGTTTCAGGAAGAATAATTTGGCAATAACTTGCAACATAAACTGGAATGGAAAAGACTGGAGCCCTATCCTGATTGAAGCAATCAGAATAAAATCCTGGCAGGAACCATTTCATTACAATTACAAAATATATAAATATATGATTACAATTGTGAGAACCGCTCAAAAGGAGACAAGGGCCCAATAAAAGTGTATAAATAGGTACCTAACATAGTCTGAGCATTTGGAAAATGTTTCCCTGGGGATGATGAGGCCTGAAGATGAGTAACATGTTCTGTGGAGAACTAAGTGAGGCTTTGCTATGAATGTTAAACTGAAAGGATAAGGTGTCTGAGCTCTAAAAAGGGAGGGCAGAGAATGGCAAAACTAAAGTAAGGGAGATTGGTCATGAGAGGGAAAGAGCAAAATAAATTCTTAATTTCATTTCAGAGAAACATTAAATGACTGTTTAATGTAATTCTTTCATTGAAAATGCAATTTTAAACATATCCT
Organism: Bos taurus; assembly: GCF_002263795.3. NCBI lineage: Eukaryota > Metazoa > Chordata > Mammalia > Artiodactyla > Bovidae > Bos > Bos taurus. The sequence continues at coordinate 19,879,855 of NC_037347.1, forward strand.
TTGTGTCTTATTTATTATTGAGAATTTTTAAATATTGAAATAAGCAGGTAGTATTTTCCAACTGAAGTTAGAAAAGAAAGTCTGTTTTCCAATCTATTGCCAACTACTAGTGATTAATAAAAACGTCATAAATATTAACCTTTGTTCCTCTGCATCAGTTTAGCATTCCCCCATCACCTAGCCATACGGCCTCTGCTTTGCTAAATGGAGCGACATGAGGCTATTTAGAATACTTAGAGTGTTGGCTGTTCTGATGCACAGGAGATTCTGCACAGCCTCAGTGAGCTTCATGTTAGTGCATTTCTACATCCAATTAGAGACATAAAATTGCCCATCTTTTGGAACTCCTTTCCATTTGTTTTTCCTCTTTTGTTGTGTTGGCTTGTTTTTCTTTCCCACCGATTTTTCTCTTGCGTTAAATAAGATTATTACATAGATAAATTCATGCCATGAAGGGAAAACTTTTATTATCACCTTTATTTTACTTTGTTAACTGTGTGAATGAAATAGTGAATTCTGACAAGCATCCCCAGCTTAGCATAGCACTTAATATAGCACTGCTCTCAAGGAGATTGTATATTGATGTAGAAGGTCTGAAAGAAGCAGAGACAAAAAATAATGGCAGGAGGGGCGGGCAGTCAATCCACTGACAGCCTTTAAACTAAAGTTGATGACTTTAAACTTGATCCGTAATGCCATGGTTTCTACAGCCTCATGAGGAGGGTGACTCCCAGCAAAGAAGATAGTTTTGCCAGTGGTGATACCCTAGAGAGATGTTTGTTGAGAAGGAAGTTACAAATGTCCAAGGGAAAGCTAATCAGCTTCCCAGACAAGATGGAATGTGTTCTAAATTTCAAAAGATGGTCAGGGCTTCATTCATGTGGTTTTCAGTAGCTCATGTTGTTATTATCCTTCAGGCCTCATCATCCCCAGGGGAACATTCCCTAAAGGCTCAGACTGTGTTAAGTACCTATTTATATACTCTTATTGCACCTTCATCTTCTTTTTAGCAGTTCTCACAGTTGCAATTCAATATTTATATATTTTGTTGACCTAAGAGCTTCCTTCCATAGTCATTTATGGGATCGTGGGAACAGGGCATAAGACTGTGTTTTAAACCAGAGTGTGTACAGTGCTTTGTACAAGGCTTGTAACATAATAGGTGCTTAGTCAATTCTTATGTGATATATTATTCTCACTGGGAATAAGAAAGTCATCAGACACAATAAATAATCATGTACCTCTTGCAGAAACATATTAAATTCATTCTAGCAACTTCTGGACTTGTGTCTTAAGCCCTGATTGCTCTTCCTTTTTACCTGTATCATCATCACTGCCTTAAATTAAAACGGTGTTCTCATGGCCAAGATGAAACTCATTGTCTTACTTTTAAGATCTATTCCTCTTCTTCTATTCTTTGATTAGGAGGTCTAATGGATTCAGTTCAGTTCAGTTCAGTCGCTCAGTCGTGTCTGACTCTTTGCGACCCCATGAATCACAGCACGCCAGGCCTCCCTGTCCATCACCAACTCCCGAGTTTACCCAAACTCATGTGCATCGAGTCGGTGATGCCATCCAACCATCTCATCCTCTGTCATCCCCTTCTCCTCCTGCCCCCAGTCCCTCCCAGCATCAGGGTCTTTTCCAGTGAGTCAGCTCTTCGCATGAGGTGGCCAGAGTTTTGGAGTTTCAGCCTCAACATCAGTCCTTCCAATGAACACCCAGGACTGGTCTCCTTTAGAATGGACTGGTTGGATCTCCTTGCAGTTCAAGAGACTCTCAAGAGTCTTTTCCAACACCACAGTTCAAAAGCATCAATTCTTCAGTGCTCAGCTTTCTTCACAGTCCAACTCTCACATCCATACACGACCACTGGAAAAACCATAGCCTTGACTAGGCGGACCTTTGTTGGCAAAGTAATATCTCTGCTAAAATTTTAATGTGCTATCTGGGTCGGTCATAACTTTACTTCCAAGGAGTAAGTGTCTTTTAATTTCATGGATGCAATCACCATCTGCAGTTATGTTGGAGCCAAAAAAAATAAAGTCTGACACTATTTCCACTGTTTCCTCATCTATTTCCCATGAAGTGATGGGACCAGATGCCATAATCTTAGTTTTCTGAACGTTGAGCTTTAAGCCAACGTTTTCACTCTCCTCTTTCACTTTCATTAAGAGGCTTTTTAGTTCCTTTTCACTTTCTTCCATAAGGGTGGTGTCCTCTGCATATCTGAGGTTATTGATACTTCTCCCGGCAATCTTGATTCCAGCTTGTGCTTCTTCCAGCCCAGTGTTTCTCATGATGTACTCTGCATAGAAGTTAAATAAGCAGGGTGACAATATACAGCCTTGACGTACTCCTTTTCCTATTTGGAACCAGCCTGTTGTTCCGTGTCCAGTTCTAACTGTTGCTTCCTGACCTGCATATAGGCTTCTAATGGATTTCTCCCCAGTTATCCAAACTAGAAACATGAGAGTCACTGTATTCATCTCCCTTTATTTCAACTCACTCCTTCATCACCAGGTTCTCTTTTACCTGCTAATGAATTCTTATATCAGACACTTCCATTCTGCCTTTGCTAACACTGCCCATTAATGTAGTCTGTTATTAGGACCTCTTATATGATCTGCACATCGCTGGTTTCTGTATAATCCACCCAGAATGACTTTATGTGAGTGAGTGTTGGATTGCTTTCATTGCTATAGTAGCACAGTACTTCCTTTTTTGCAAAACTTGTAAATTACACCAAAACCCTTTGGGTGGCTGATATTCAGTTCCGAAGTTTTCTGATGACCCCAAGTATAAAAATGCAAAATTCTACCTTTGTGATGTTTCTTCCTGAGCAATGGCTGAGTCACAAAATGATGAATTTGCTTAATTTGCATGAAAGAAACATTTAAAATTCCTCTAAGATTTCTTGAAATCTGAGCTGACGATTGCATGATAATTCACAGTAAATCATCTCACAAAACAGGTAGCTTTCAATGTATCACAATACATGAGAGATTAGTGTCATTTAGTTATTAATTTTTAACCCAGGCAAAAGTTAGTAAAATATATGTGCCTACAGCTACAGAAGTCTCAAAGTCTGTTGAGTAGTCGAAATTATTCAACGTACCCTTATGATACAGTTTTTCTAAATTTGCAATGGCCCTTCTGGCCCATGCCGCCTTGATGGAAAACACGTGCTCTTGTCTGTGCTGTTATTTCTGAACAGCATATATTGGTGTCTGATGCAACATGGTACTGGTGTTACCATGGTAATTCCTCGTGTAATAACAAGAACATCAAGAATACGAGCAGCTTGCTGTTCTCTTTGAGTTTAGTCTATTTCCTTTGAGTTTTCTATGAGTTTAGTTTATTTTCTGTTTTCTCCCTCTCTCCCGCTGCCTCTCTCTCTCCTACTTTAGGAAACCATCACCCATGACACCGAGAGTAACACAATCACATGTTCACTTTCTGTTATTTGTTGGTACAACTCACACTCTGCTTGCAAAGGAATTCTTGGACGCTTTGACTTGTAAGAGATTTTGCTTCTCTCTGACATTTCTTTTTGTCAGTAAAGGTTTCTAACCTCTGGAGGAAAAATCATTTGAATCCTCAGGCTGGTACATGTCAGAAATCCTGTATGATAAACTCTGTGGAGACAGAACATTCTAGCTCTAGTGTTGCCTTGTCTCTGACTTCAGTCTGTGTTCAAAATCACCTCAAAACCGAGTTGGAAAAGGAAAATTAATTGTCACATCCCTAGCAATTTTTACTGTACCAGTCTAGGCACTCCATGTCAGACTTGGAGATAAAGTACTGCAGGGATGATTGACTGTAAGTTACTCAGGACCTGATGATGTTTATAAAGATCTTTTCATCTTTACAGGGTATTGAAAAACATGGCCTTCAGTGTGACAAAGGAGATATTGTATAAGAGCAATTCAAAAGAAGTGTACTGTCCGAGCACTTAATGATACAAATTCAAATATACAGACTAAGTCAAACAGGAGAGATGAAGGGGGGAGAAATAGCAATTCACATGGGCATTCTGCTTTCTCTACCTGCTGCCTCCTTGAATGGACCCGTGCTCACTAGTACGTGTGAGATGGGAGAGATGCTCTCTGCCTATCTCAGTCCCCTTGGACCTGTCGTGGCATGAACATCTTGACTTCCATTTGGGTAATTTAAAGGATTCTCCGTAGCAATATTGACTAGACTAGTTTTTGCCCCAGAGGCTGATATTTGAATGTAGACTAAGTAATATCCGACTTCACTGAATTACTGTTATCATCAAAAGATGTATCTATGTTTATAGACATTCTTGTATTAGATTTGAGAAGGAACTCCAGTGTTGATAGTAAATATGAAGGGAAAAGGGAAGTCGCTCAGTCGTGTCCGACTCTTTGCGACCCCATGGACTGTAGCCCACCAGGCTCCTCTGTCCATGGGATTTTCCGGGCGAGAGTACTTGAGTGGGTTGCCATTTCCTTCTCCAGGGCATCTTCCCCACCCAGGAATTGAACCCGGCTCTCCTCCATCGTAAGCAGATGCTTTACCGTCTGAGCCTCAGGGAAGTCGATAGTAAATATAATGAGCCTTATTTGCTGAGTTAAACATATACTAAGATTGTACGTACAGCAGGAAGAAAAGCTTTCATATAAGAAAGTTCTATATGCAAGAACATTGTAGTTCATGCTCCAGCTGAGCTACATTTTTCTGTTTAACTTTCTGTAAGTATTCATTCAATATCATACATATGGAACTGTAGAATACAAGATGTTCACACAAAGAGCCTGTGCCTGTGTGGCTGATAGTCTGAAGAGAGAACATGAGTACTAAATATAAATAACCGATTGACAAGATCCAAGTATCTGTAAATTCATTTATTTATTTATTCATTCACTCATGTATTCACTCATTCAACAAACATTTACTGAACAGGATTTGAGTTCAAAGCTCTCAGCTAAGGATTGCAAAACTGGGTAAGACAAATTTCCAGCCTACAGGAAGATCCACAGCCTAATTGCTCAGACAAAAATTCAAATTAAAAAATTGAATTATAACCACATAGAGACTTGAATGATCCTCTAGGGGCACATAGGGCCAAACACAAGCACTTGTTCAGAGAAGCTTTTACAAATTGAGTCATGAAAGAGGATGAGCCATTCTACTGAAAGGCAGTGCCTAAGGGAACCGCTCGGAAAGAATGAACTCCTATTATATAGCACTTTGTAGTTTACACAGTAGGTTTCCGTATATCGTCACCTTTGGTTCTTACATCAACTGATAAGAAACCTGAGGCTTCAAGGGCCTTGTTCACGGCCACAGGGCTACTTCAATACTAGCGTTGGTGCCTGAAACTAGTCGTCTCTCTCTACATTTTATACTCTGTATGCAGAGGAAAAGTAGACGCAAAACACTTTATCAGCTCTGAGAAGGAAGAATGTACTTCTAACTGGGGATGCCATAAGTGGGAAAAATGACATTTAGTCTTGAAGTTCGCACTTAGTTTTGTGGCGCTGAGAATCTGGCCAAGGTATGGATTATAGAAAAGTAAGTAAACACTTATGGAAAAAAAAATAAGTGTGGCCAAAACTTAATGAACTTGAGAGGCAATCATGGGAAATAAAATTGAAGAGAGTGAGACTGTATTTTTAGGCTCATGAAAACCTAGCTAAGGAATTTTTTTTTTCTAAAATAAGCTATTGAAGATTTTTGAACAGGGGAATTCTATGACCTTAGCTTTGCTTAAGAGAGAATCAAATTGCACCTATAAAGGCATAGTTTGGAGCAGCAGATGATAAGTAAGGAGACCAGTGGGAGTAGTGATAGCAATAATCTACTCTAGAAGTAGTAATAATACCCTGTACAAAATGATGGAGCATTCATTTATGTTATACTTTTTGTGTATTTTATATTTTCTACAACATATAAAAATTTACAAGGAAAAGTAAATTTGTCTCTTTTAAAGAGAGTGTATATTTAGGGTCTAACATGGAATGGTACATGTAGTAATAAAATCGATAGGAGGGAAACATGGAAGAAGGATCAGCAAGACTTGAAAAATTTTATAAGAAAGAAAAAGAAGATGCTGTTTCCTTGATGATACCTAGACACCACCAGTATTCCTGAATTTCTGGCAAAAGAATTGTAGTTAACAGAAACAGAGACTAAGAAGTGGAACATCAGGTTTGAGAGTAAAAATAACTTATTGATGAACAAACTGGTTTTGAGAATTTGTCAGGAAAAGTGAATGGAGAAGAGCAAACAAATATCGAACAAAGAGTTAAAAAAAAAAAAAAAGAAAGAAAATGTCAGGGTTGGGAATATTAAGACCAAAGAGGATCAAGCAGAGGTCCTTGGGGAAGCATCTACATGTGTGAGTTAACCTTAAGTTTAGCAAAGTCAGAGTCAATTACCTTTTGTGTATTTGTTTCCAATTCAGAACTTTATTTTCATCCTGCAATATACTGTGCAGACCTCTAAATGTAGCTGTATAGAGGATAAATAATTTACAGAAACATCCAAAATACATCAGACTTTGTTACTAAATATTTTATTGCTGAGGTCACTAGATTTGGCTAAGTTGTAAGATACATAAATTGCCAGGCTTTGCAAAATGGTATTTTTAAACCGATGATGGATTTCAAATCAAATTGTCATATTGGATCCTGAACCTTTTTGTAACCAACAAATGCTTTCACAAAGCAAATATTGATAAGATGATCCAGTACTGATCTGTTCTACTATTATTAGTATCTCAGAAATAAATATTAATGAGAATGTTGAAATGTTGCAGTTGTCAGAAATCAACCAAAATTGGCCTAATGATTAGGGATGTGTTGACTCTGAATAGAGGTACATAATTCTGGATTTATAGGGAACAACAGAGAAGCAACCAACAAAAAATAATGTGCCATGACCCAGTCGGTGGAGAAAAGGGTGTTCATAGCCACACAGTAAGAGTTAGCTATGAGATTGTGTTCCATCTCTTCTCTTGCGCTGCTGGTAAAAAACAATGTTAAAATAGCCCCTTTCTTGTAACCAAACATTTCTTACTGGAAATTCAATAGGCACGCTTTTCTCTTGTTTGGCCAGATATGGGTATTTGTCTTACTGCCTTTTAGTAGTTCTGAAAACAATTTTATCAGTAGTTCAATACATTCTTTTCCCAGGAGCTTGGGTGTATTATTGAGGTTGTTTCAAATGCACTTAATGTCCTCTCTAATGGATTTGTTTATTTGTTTCACAAAACCTTCTATTCTCTTGGCCAGAGAAGTTACTTTTATATGCTTTATGAGTGCCTCGTTGCTATAACCTGTAAATTATGGCACTTTGTTATTTCATATATACTTTTAATATGATATATGTCATATATAACTCGTAAGTAAAGAGCGATGAAAAAGTTCTTGCTTATGATCTCTTCATGTAGAATTGTTATAAACAATGCATAGTAAACAATAAACAATACTTTAATAATTAGAAATTAGAATGGAGTGGGGTAGATCAGTTTATCTGTGGCACTGAGACTTCATATATGATAGTCTCAAAAATTAAAATATATCTTGGAGGTTGAAATATTCATACAGATATCAGGTAAATGTGGAAATATAATTTTATTAGAGTTCTTTATAGTGGTGTTTGGCTATAAATCCACTGATCTGAAGTTTCTGTGGGTAGATTCTAAGTATGTCCGGCACCTGGCTTAGAGAATGGGAAAAACAAAACAAAACAGTAGTCTTCTTGGCTTGCAAGGAGATGTGAACTTCCTACTTCTGACCTGACCCATTCTGGGATAAATCAGATGTTTACTCTGACCAGTGTAAAACATCTGGGTAATTCCAATTTGGGAGACATATTGCTTTAGATACACGGAACCCTGAAAATCGGTAGAATTTTGCATTTCTTTTCTTGATAAATGATGTTGCCTGAATTTTTGTCATACCCAACAATTCATAGTCCTCAGTTCTCCCACTTTTTTTTTCCATTTAGTTAAAATCGTCTATCTTCTATCTATTACACATATAGCTCTTAGAAGAGCAGATGTCTGGATTATTATCTATAGTTCTCAAACACACCAAAGTTTCACTATCAAACTATGCTGCTGCTGCTGCTAAGTCGTTTCAGTCGTGTCTGACTCTGTGCGACCCCATAGACGGCAACCCACCAGGCTCCCCTGTCCCTGGGATTCTCCAGGCAAGAACACTGGAGTGGGTTGCCATTTCCTTCTCCAGTGCATGAAAGTGAAAAGTGAAAGTGAAGTTGCTCAGTCGTGCCCGACTCTTAGTGACCCCATGGACTGCAACCTACCAGCCTCCTCCATCCATGGGATTTTCCAGGCAAGAGTACTGGAGTGGGGTGCCATTGCCTAATCCCCCATAAAAAATCCAGGCTTATAAGGCTACGCCTTGATGTAGAATAACTCCTGGTTTTCTAGTTATTATTTTCTTAGAACAGCTCTGAGCAGTTCTTGTTGGGCTCTCCTCTGGGGCTCTTTGATAAATCAGTTCTAGATTGAGATTGACATGAAGAGAGAGCTTGAGACAAAAGATGGAAAACAGCTATGAGCAAAATAATTCTCCTCTGAAAGATAAATACAAGACATACCAAGAAAACGCAGTTGGAGTTGTTGCTTTCCCTGGATGTTGTGGAAGAGTTGGCCAATATAAAGGAGGGTAGATTAACAATGCAGTCACATCCAGGGCATGTCATCTCATCGACTGAAGACAATTTTTATATTCTCTATAAATGTTGTCAAAAATAATGATCCAGGATGGAATAATAAGTAACCCGTGTTCCCTTAACTGGGTCATTTGTCTCATAATGCTGTTGACCTCTCATTTGTTTATTTCTCGGTATTTAGACCTGTGCTGGCCAATAGAAATACCATGGAAGCCACATTTGTAATTTAAAATATTCTACTATCACTTAAAAAAATATGTTTAAACAGATAAAATTAACTTCAAAATATAATCAACGTATAATCAATGATTAACATTGTAAGCAATATGTAATTATTAATGAAATATTGAAAATTCTATCCTCATTCTAGTCCTTTGAAGTCCTGTCTGTATTTTATATACATATTAACTTAGATGCTAACTTTCTGTCAATCATGCTTGATCTAAATTTCAGTTCACTTCAGTTCAGTTGCTCAGTCATGTCTGACTCTTTGCCACCCCATGGACTGCAGCACACCAGGCTTCCCTGTCCATCACCAACTCCCAGAACTTGCTCAAACTCATGTCCATCGAGTTGGTGATGCTGTCTCTATGGCATCTCAATCTAAATTTAGATTTCATAAAATTTGCAATTGAAAATGTAGAATCACTTAACTCAGGTTTCAAATTTCCAGTAATCAGCTATCAATTATAAAATTTAAATATTAACTACTATTTTTATCATGCAATTCCACTCTTCAGATCCTTTCTTCATTGCCCATCACTCCCCAGTGAAGCCTGTCTTGACAATTCTTGCTCATGATTGGGAACCCAAATGCTGACGTCCTTTCTGCATTACAGTCAATCAGAATTCTGCCACAGCCCCAGAGCATTATTCCATGTACTATGGACCTGAAGCCCCAGAAAGACTGAGGCTATTTTGTTGCCATATCTGTTTCTTGAGTTTTTTGTTTGTTTATTTCTTTTATGTTTTGATATCTCTACGATGCAGCACAGTGGTTCCTTGATAAATTCTCTTTTGTTGTATGAGCTATCAAGTTGGACACCACTGAAGTGACTTAGCACATGAGGTATCCAACAACTCTCCTGTGTCTGTCATTCAGTCTCTAAAATTAGACCCAGCCTACTGTTCTGATCTTACCTTTGGCTTCTCAGTCATATAGTTTATCTCTAAACAAATTGGTTTGTAGCTGTCTCTTAGATATGCCTTCTGTATTTCCATCCCCTTGTCTCGGCTCACCATCCCCTCTCCTGAAGTATCCTTCTCTCCTCTTGACCTGCCCAAATTCTACCATTTTTTTTCAAGATCCAGCTCATCCTTCTGCCGTGGTAATATGCATGGAGCATCACGTGCTCCACCATGTCGCAGAGTCAGAATTACATGAGTTCAACGAAGGAAACTAAGCTTGGAGTCCAAGTGGATCTGTTTGTTTTCCAGCCTTCTCTGAGCCTCATATTCCTTCTCTATATAATTAGTGTAATAAAGCCTAAGTTTCAGGATTGTCTTGAATATGATGATGAATGCATGTATTGGCACGCAGTGAGAGTTCAGGCAGAATATGTGAGATCTGTTGTTTTCCATGTGACCGTGGGGCATCTAATCATGCAGCTTTTACAATATCTTTTACTGTGAGATTTCACTGTCATTTGGATCACTCTGCAATACAGCATTCTATAATACAATCAATACAATACAATACAGATCACTCTACAATACAAATAACATTTACATGCTTTATTCCAAACCAAATACAAGTCTCTGGGCTAAACTAACACCTAGTTGAATTGTAGACACACATACATAAACAGATATATATGTATGTATGTATTGACAATTAGAGAGAGGATGCATATTGACTTATGTATATTGAGTCATTTAATGTTCCCTGTGTGCATACGTGCGTGCTGTCCCTTCAGTTAGGTCTGAGTCTTTGCCACCCTAGGGACTGTAGCCCATCAGGCTCTTCTGTCCATGGGATTCTCCAGGCAAGAATTCTAGAGTGGGTCGCCATGCCCCCATCCAGGGGATCTTCCCGACCCAGGGGTTGAACCCCCATCTCTTAAGTCTCCTGCATTGGCAGCTGGGTTCTTGATCACTAGCGCCACCTAGAAAGCCCTCATCTTCCCTAAAAAGCACCATTTTATAAGGAAGTTGATAATGTCCCTAGAAAATAAAGTCTGTCACTGTTTCCATTGTTTCCCCATCTATTTGCCATGAAGTGATGGAACCGGATGCCATGATCTTAGTTTTTTGAAACTATAAGTGAAATGATTATTTACTTGTTGGTATATGGTCATTGTGCATGCAGTGTGTATAGATGATCAAGGCAAAGATTGCCAGTGCAAAGTAACAACCTCTCGTTGCTTAAGTTCAGGTTAATCATTAATATTTTTCCATGGATCAATACCCCTTAGAAGCAAAAATTGTGGCCGTGCTGTTCAACTCCATGTGTTTGCCAAGTGTGAAATCCTTGGGCCAGACTTATTGGAGCTTTGTGTTATGCTTTTCATTATGAGCTTTTCTTAGCTCTTCTCTGTGAAGAGTTCTTCCCCCTCCCCGTGCCCCTCAGCCGGCCCTGAGAGAATGGGTGAGCTATACTTTAACACCTCACCTGCCCTGAGGCATGTAAGTACAGTGGGATGGGGCCTGGGGGGAGTTCTTTTAATGCTGCTTGGTTTTTAACTTAATGTTCCTCTTCAATTGAAAGTTAATCTGTTATATTCCCTGAAATGAAATAATGATAAGCAAAAGAAAGACAAGACAACCTTTCTAAGTGTGTGACTTATGAGTCCCAAAAGTGATTTTTTTTTTTTAAGTATGAAACTTTGCATTTAATTTAAAAGGTGAAATATGTTAGTATCCCCTTGGAAACATTCTGTTGCTGTTTAGTCACTCAGTCATGCCCAACTGTTTGCAGCCCCATGGGATTTCCCAGGCAAGAATAGTGGAGTGGGTTGGCATTTCCTTCTCCAGGGGGTCTTCCCAACCCAGGAATTGAACCAGCATCTCCACATCTCCTGCATTGCAGGCAGATTCTTTACCACGAAGCCACCAGGGAGGCAACATTAAATTTTTTCAAAAGAATTACCATTAAGGAGTTGATAAATATTTTAAATTTTAAAACATTCTATAAAACTGCATCCTAGAAATATAAAGCCTCCTGCTCTTATCCCTGTCAGTGAAACCCTCCTGTGTTCATAGGCTGGGTCTGATTTACCTTTGTATGCCTTCTGCCGCTAAAGCTTACAAAAATAGGTATGCAATAGTTATTTAATAAGTAAGTTAGTTAATTGATGAATCAGTTCAGTGCAGTCACTCAGTCGTGTGTGACTCTTTGCGACCCCATGAATTGCAGCACGCCAGGCCTCCCTGTCCATCACCAACTCCCGGAGTTTACTCAAACTCATGTCCATCGAGTCGGTGATGCCATCCAGCCATCTCATCCTCTGTTGTCCCCTTGTCCTCCTGCATCCAGTCCCCCGCAGCATCAGGGTCTTTTCCAATGAGTCAACTCTTTGCATGAGGTGGCCAAAGTTTTGGAGTTTCAGCTTCAGCATCAGTCCTTCCTATGAACACCCAGGATTGGTCTCCTTTAGGATGAACTGGTTGGATCTCCTTGCAGTCCAAGGGACTCTCAAGAGTCTTCTCCAACACCACAGTTCAAAAGCATCAATTCTTCGGCGCTCAGCTTTCTTCACAGTCCAACTCTCACATCCATACATGACCACTGGAAAAACCATATCCTCCAAAATCACTGCAGATGGTGACTGCAGCCATGAAATTAAAAGACGCTTACTCCTTGGAAGGAAAGTTATGAGCAACCTAGATAGCATATTCAAAAGCAGAGACGTTACTTTGTCAACAAAGGTTCGTCTAGTCAAGGCTATGGTTTTTCCTGTGGTCATGTATGGATGTGAGAGTTGGACTGTGAAGAAGGCTGAGCGCCGAAGAATTGATGCTTTTGAACTGTGGTGTTGGAGAAGACTCTTGAGAGTCCCTTGGACTGCAAGGAGATCCAACCAGTCCATTCTGAAGGAGATCAGCCCTGGGATTTCTTTGGAAGGAATGATGCTAAAGCTGAAACTCCAGTACTTTGGCCACCTCATGCGAAGAGTTGACTCATTGGAAAAGACTCTGATGCTGGGAGGGATTAGGGGCAGGAGGAGAAGGGGATGACAGAGGATGAGATGGCTGGATGGCATCACCGACTCAATGGAAGTGAGTCTGAGTGAACTCCGGGAGTTGGTGATGGACAGGGAGGCCTGGCATGCTGCGATTCATGGGGTCTCAAAGAGTTGGACACGACTGAGCGACTGATCTGATCTGACCTGATCTGACTAGACAGACCTTTGTTGGCAAAGTAATGTCTCTGCTTTTGAATATGCTGTCTAGGTTGGTCATAATTTTCCTTCCAAGGAGTAAGTGTCTTTTAATTTCATGGCTGCAATCACCATCTGCAGTGATTTTGGAGCCTAGAAAAATAAAGTCAGCCACTGTTTCCCCATCTATTTGCCATGAAGTGATGGGACCAGATGCCATGATCTCAGTTTTCTGAATGTAGAGCTTTAAGCCAACCTGTGTTCTTTTTTCTGTTCTTTCCCATTATAGATTATTACAAAATATTGAATATAGTTCCCTGTGCATTGAATATAGTTCCCTGCACTCAGTTGTGTCCAACTCTTTGTGACCCCATGGCCTGTAGCCTGCTAAGCTCCTCTGTCCATAATTTTCCAAGCAAGAATACTGAATGGGGTTGTCATTTCCTCCTCCAGGGGACCTTTCCTACCAAGGGATCAAACCCATATCTCCTGCATCTACTGCATTGGCAAGTGGATTGTTTACCACTGAGCCATCTGGGAAGCCCTATAGTTCCCTATGCTCTACAGTAAATCAGTGTTGTTTATTTTATATGTAGTACTGTATATCTGTTAATCCCATACTGCCAATTTATCCCTTTCCCCTTTGGTAACCATAAATTTGTTTTCTATGTCTGTGTGTCTGTTTCTGTTCAAGATATAGGATATATTCAAGATTCTTAGAGTAGTGTTAAGAATTAATTTATTTTTACTTTTAATTAGAGGATAATCACTTTATAATATTATGTTGGTTTCTGTCCTACATCAGCAAGAATCAGCCATAGACATATACATGCCCTCTCCCACTAGAAATTCCTCCCCACCTCCTACCCCATTTCACCCTTCTAGATTGTCACAGAGTGCAGGGTTTGAGCTCCCTGCATCATACAGCAAATTCCAACTGGCTATCTTTTTACATATGGTAATACTTATGTTTCCATGCTCCTCTCTCTACTCATCCCACCCTCTCCTTCCCACACTGTGTCCACAAGTCTGTTCCCTATATCTGCATCTCCGTTGCTGCATAGATAGATTCATCAGCACCATCTTTCTCAGTTCAGTTCAGTCGCTCAGTTGTGTCTGACTCTTTGAGACCCCATGAATTGCAGCATGCCAGGCCTCCCTATCCATCACCAACTCCTGGAGTTCACTTAAACTCATGTCCATCGAGTTGGTGATGCCATCCAGCCATCTCATCCTCTGTCATCCCCTTTTCCTCCTGCCCCCAATCCCTCCCAGCTTCAGGGTCTTTTCCAATGAGTCAGCTCTTCGCATGAAGTGGCCTAAGTACTGGAGTTTCAGCTTTAGCATCATTCCTTCCAAAGAAATCCCAGGGCTGATCTCCTTCAGAATGGACTGGTTGGATCTCCTTGCAGTCCAAGGGTCTCTCAAGAGTCTTCTCCAACACCACAGTTCAAAAGCATCAATTCTTCAGTGCTCAGCTTTCTTCACAGTCCAACTCTCACATCCATACATGACCACTGGAAAAACCATAGCCTTGACTAGACGGACCTTTGTTGGCAAAGTAATGTCTCTGCTTTTTAATATGCTAAGTTGGTCATAACTTTCCTTCCAAGGAGTAAGCGTCTTTTAATTTCATGGCAGCAATCACCATCTGCCGTGTGCATTAATATATGGTATTTGTTTTTCTCCTTCCGACTTACTTCATTCTGTATAAGAAGCTCTAGGTTCATCCACTTTATTAGAACTAACTCAAATGCATTCCTTTTTACGGCTGAGTAATAGTCCATTGTATATATGTACCACAACATCTTTATCCATTCATCTGTCAGTAGACGTCTAGGTTGCTTCCATGTCCTAGCTATTATAGATAGTGCTGCAGTGAACACCAGGGTACATGTGCCTTTTTCAGTTATGGTTTCCTCAGGGTATATGCCCAGTAGTGAGCTTGTTGGGTCATATGGTAGTTTTATTCATAGCTTTTTAAGGAATCTCCATACTATCTTCCATAGTATATCAAGTTACATTCTCACCAACAGTGCAAGAGGGTTCCTGTTCCTCCATCCTCTCCAGGATTTACTGTTTGTATATTTTTTGATGCTGGCCATTCTAATCAGTGTGAAGTGGTATCTCGTCATTTTGATTTGTGTTTATCTAATAATGAGTGATATTGAGCATCTTTTCATGTGTTTGTTGGTCATCTATATATCTTCTTTGGAGAAATGTCTGTTTATGCCCACTTTTGGGTTGAGTTGTTTGTTTTTTCTCATATTTATTGAACTGCATGAGCTGCTTGTATATTTTGGAGATTAATTCTTTCTCACTTGTTTCATTTGCTTTATTTTCTACCGTTCTGAGGTTGTCTTTTCAGCTTGTTTATAGTTTCCTTTGCTGTGCAAAAGCTTTTAATTAGGTCCCTTTTATTTATTTATTTATTTATTTATTTATTTTTTCCATTACTCTAAGAGGTGGGTCATAGAGGATCTTCTTGTGATTTATGTCAAGGAGTCATACTACCTATGTTTTCCTCTAAGAGCTTTATATTTTCTGCCCTTACATTTAAGTCTAATCCATTTTGAGTTTATTTTTATGTGTGGTGTTAGGAGGTGTTCTAGTTTCATTCTTTTACATGTAGCTGTCCAGCTTTCCCAGCACCACTTATTAGAGAGGCTATCTTTTCTCCATTGTATATTCTTGCCTTCTTTGTCAAAGATAAGGTGTCCATAGGTGCATGGATAAATTTTTTTTTAATGTTTTGAGCATACTTTTGTTATGGACTGAATTTTGTCCCCAAAACTTTCATATTTTAAAATCCTAATCCCAAGAACCTCAAAAAGTCCCTGTATTTGGAGGTAAAGATGATTAAGTTAAACAACTATGTTAAAGGCAGTTAGGATGGACCCCAATCCAGTGTGACTTATATACTTATAAGAAGAGGAAATTTGGAAACAGAAAGAGAAACATCAGACATTTGCACACACAGGGTGACGACCATGTGAACGCATAGCAAGAAGGGGGCCATCTGTAAGCCAAAAAGAGAGGCCTCAGAAGAAACCAAACCTCCTGACATTTTGATCTTGGGTTTTTATCCTTCAGAACTGTGAGGAAACAAATCTCTGTTGTTTAAGCCTCCTGGTCTGTGGTGTATGTTATGACAGCAGGAGGAAACCAATGCAACCTTTTAAACTGCAGCCTTTGAAAATCCTGTCTTAAAATGATGGCGAGGGAATAGAAGGGTATAAATTCCCAAGAATAGAGAGATGAGAAAGGAAACAGCTGGAGATGAGAGAGAAACATTTTAGAAATGGAAAATAGAGAACTGGAATTAGCAAGACTGTGAATGCTAATTACAAAATGCTCACAGAGGAGGGTGTTAGTGGAGGAACTTAAAAATAGGTGGAGATTGATGGAAAATCTGCATATGAAGTAGATGTTTCCACAGGTCCTCCTCTCAGCCTGCACAGCAATTCCACTTCATTCTCATCACAATATTGGAAATTTATTCTGTGAAGAAATTAAGCATGAGAGGTTATGACTTGGAGATACCAGGTATAGTGGAAGGTGAGAAATTTAATCAAAGTATCAGATGTATGGCAGTGGTTTAGTTGCTAAGTTGTGTCCGACTCTTGCGACCCCATGGACTGTAGCCTGATTCTCCAGGTAGGAATTCTAGAGTGGGTTGTCATTTCCTTCTCCAGAGGATCTTCCCAACCCAAGAATTGAACCTGGGTCTCCTGCATTATAGGCAGATTCTTTATCGACTGAGCTATGAGGGAAGCCCACATCAGATGCATAGAAAAGCTGTCTTCCTTGTAGCACGCTGGGACAAGAACTCTGCAAGTTAGGCTCATAATGCCAAGGCAGGAGATTGAAGAATCCCCCTCAAAATGGAATCACCACTCAGAGAAGAGACCTACAGATACCAGCATTATATGACTGCCCAGTGAAAAATCCAAGGCTCTTTATTTCCCAGTTAACCTACAGTGAATCCCAAGACTCTGCAAGCCCACTTAAGACATGCACAACTCCCAGTCAGCATTTTAGCGTGTCCCTCTTTAAAATGAATGGACTGCCAAGCCTACATAAATGTTTTCCTCTAAGGAAACTCCCCAACATAAAGTATAAAACAAACGAAAAAAATAATAAATAGATAATTTAAGAAACAAATGGAAGTTTCAGGAAAAATATGATATTTTCAAGAGAACAAACTTATTAAATTCATTAAACAAGATGATAACATGCAAAATTAGCAAGAGAAAAACAGCTATTAAAACTTAAGACAAGGGTAAATGAAATTTAAAAAATCAATAGAAAAGTTGAAAAATAAAGTTTTAGAAATCTATCAACAAAAAGATGAAAAGATGAACAACAGAAGGAAATTATAAAAACCAGTTCTGTTAGTAAGTTCTAGATACTAGGAGTTGGAGAAAGGAAAACAGAGGAAATGAGCTCATCAAAGAAATAACAGAAAAATGTCATCAAATTGAAGAACATATTTTTCTTCATTAAAAAGGCCCGTTAGTACCTAGAACAATGAAGAAAACAAATGCATACAAAAGATATATCTTGATATTTCTGATAGTGATTCATGAACTATTGATTTTATCCTCTAAAAAAGCATATTAATGCTGAGGAGACAATGGAGCAATGCATTCAAAATTCTAAATGAAAATAATTTGCAACCTGGCATTCTATAACTAGCTAACTCATCACTCTAGTGTGAGGAAACTGATAAAATAATTGATCTGCTTGACCCAGGCAGAAAATATATTACACAGAACTGTTAAAATTACTTTAGAGATTTCTGGAATAATTAGTGATAATGTCGCATAAAATTAAGCAAATAAAAAGGAGGCAGTTTATAACTTCAGAAAAAAAAAAGGTTATTCAACAAATGGAACATAACCACTATTTGACTTATAGTAACATTCCTCCCCAGGGGTAAAAAGACAGAAGCTGAGTTTCCATTTAACCATCAATTGTTATGTAACTTCATTGAGAAGACAGAAGAAAGTGCGGAAGGGAGATGATTTAAGTGTGAAATCCTCATTGTTCATAATGGGAAGTCAGAGGTTAGTTAGTTAGTTCATTCAGTCACTCAGTCGTGTCCAACTCTTTGTGATCCCATGGACTGCAGCACACCAGGCTTCCCTGTCCATCACCAACTCGGGAGCCTACTCAAACTCATGTCCATCGAGTCGGATTGGATGGAGTCGGCCATCCAATCATCTCATCTTCTCTTGTCCCCTTCTCCTCCTGCCTTCAATCTTTCCCAGCATCAGGGTCTTTTCCAGTGAGTCAGTTCTTTGCATCAGGTGGCCAGAGTATTGGAGCTTCAGCTTTAGAATCAGTCCTTCCAATGAATATTCAGGAATAATTCCTTTAGGATTGACTAGTTTGATCTCTTTGCAGCCCAAGGGACTCTCAAGAGTCTTCTCCAATACCACAGTTCAAAAGCATCAATTCTTCAGTGCTCAGCTTTCTTTATGGTCCAACTCTTACAACCATACATGACTACTGGAAAAACCATAACTTTGACTATATGGACCTTTTCCAGCAAAGTAACCTCTCTGCTTTTTAATGTGCTGTCTAGGTTTGTCATAGCTTTTCTTCCAAGGAGCAAGCATCTTTTAATTTCATGCCTGCAGTCACCATCTGCAGTGATTCTGGAGCCCAAGAAAAGAGTCTGTCACTGTTTCCATTGTTTCTCATCTATTTTCCAGGAAGTGATGGGACTGGATGCCATGACCTTCGTTTTTTGAATATTGAGTTTTAAGCCAGCTTTTTCACTCTCCTCTTTCACTTTCATGAAGAGGTTCTTTTGGTGTCTTCTGCATATCTGAGATTGTTGACATTTCTCCTGGAAATCTAGATTCCAGCTTGTGCTTCATCCAGCCCAGCATTTCACGTAATGTACTCTGTATATAAGTGAAATAAGCAGGATGACAATATACAGCCTTGACATACTCCTTTCCCAATTTGAAACCAGTCCATTGTTCCATGTCCGGTTCTAACTGTTGCTTCTTGACCTGCATGCTGATTTCTCAGGAGGCAGATAAGGTGGTCTGGCATTCCCATCTCTTGAAGAATTTGCCACAGTTTGTTGTGATCCACACAGTCAAAGGCTTTGTAGTCAATAAAACAGACGTCGATATTTTTCTACTTCAGTTAGAGCTATCAAGTTATATAGCAGAAGAAAGGACTAAAAGAGTTTCAGAAAGAATGAGAGGGATGGCACCATAGCACCCGTCACTAGTTCTAAGCTGTATTGTACAATCTTGGCAAAAAATGGGTTCAATAATTCGTTAGTTAATTTAAAAGGAACCAAAGCAACCACGTTTTCAAATATGATAAGTGTCCTATATTTGTTAGCCCAATCACAGCTATATGTCTTGGGTTGGGGTTGTATAACATTCGAGTGGGTTGTGCCATTTTCCCTTTAATACTTGGTAGGTGTAACATCATTACTAGCTGTAGAGACAGGAATAGTAGTACTCTTTGTTGGCAGAAGTGAGGCTGGCTTGCCTGACCGTTCAGGAGAGAGGAGACATGAACATCTGGACAGTCAGACCAGCAGATTCAGTGCTGGTGGATGACTGCGGTTGTAGACACTGAAGCCAGCACATTGTTCAGGTCTTAGCTGATCCTACTGCAATGCTCTGAAGATGGTTTATAGCTAATGCTTTTCACTTCCCATCTTCTCATTTCTCATGTAAAAAAATCAGGATAAAAAGAAGTCTCTATATCGCTAGGAGTTATTGAATTCACACATAGAGGAGGTAATCCTCTTTACAAAGAGTGAAATAAGCATAAAGAAGTTGATTTTCTGTGCAGTGCTTTATAGAATTCATCTGACTTGTGTACAGTCACACCTTCACTCTCAGAATAACCATAACCCAAGCTTGCAGGTTTAATATTCCCTTTGATTCAAAAGCATCCAGAATTGTTTGACCTTCACCAGGGTTGGCAGAACATACGCTGTGAGGGCTCCCTGATTTGACAGAAAAGTCATGCGCTTTGTCCAAAGGAAGGGCTTTCCAGCATGCATTCACTTGGCTGGTTGGACTGCCAGGCTCCCTGAAAGAAAGGTGTGTTGGAAATGGAGTAAATAGAATTTTGCTATGTCAGACTTTTCCCTCTAGAGCAGCACAGTTCTCTTGCTGAGCAGCAACAGCCAGTGCCCTCTGTCTTTTCTGTTAGCTGAGAAATTCACAAGCTGCAAGAGCGACGTCAGCAGAGCTGCATGGAGTCAATAGAGACACAGAGCCCAGGAGAAGCTTGCTCCTTTCACTGTGATCCTGTGGAGTTCCACACCAGAGGCCTGGTGTTCTGCAGTTCATCCCACTCTTGCCCCCTCACTGCTCTCTGGCATTATTCACCCACATGTCTCTCTCCCCCATGGGATCCCGAGCCCCTGTGAAGCTGCAGTCTATATATAAACCCTTCTTGTGTGTCTCCCACTGCTTTGTGCACAACTTTGCAGGTACTGGGCCCTCAAAAAATAGATGGAAAAACAGATTTTCTAGCGGATAGCATATGTTGTAAAACAAACTTCACTCAGTGTTAATTCCTGTGGTCACAACCTGTCTCACTCACAGCTGTATCTCCAGAGTGAGTTATCTGTGGCCTACCATGCTGGTGACTGGGCCAGCTCTTGGACTCAGTATCTGAGTTGAAAACCCAAGCCCCCACTTATTAGCTGTTTGTCTTTGGAGTCTTAAAGTTTCATCATCTCTAAAACCAGGATGGTGATGTCAACCTCTGTTGAAAGCTAAATAAGATGACATCCGCATTTCAGATACTAATCTGCTGACACACGTTAAACTCACAGAATTATCTGTTAATACTATTACTGGCATTATTCATTATTACTGTTACTAGTTTCCTCATTTCTAAATGAAAATAATAATGCCAAACTTACATGGCTATTGTGAGAATTTAAAAAGTTTACATAAATATATATATATATATATATATGTATATACTATCTGTATATACCTATATATACATGCACATATATGTGTTTATTGGCCTTCCCTTGTGGCTCAGCTAGTAAAGAATCCGCCTGCAATGTGGGAGACCTAGGTTTGATCCCTGGGTTGGGAAGATCCCCTGGAGAAGGCTACCCACTCCAGTATTTCTGGCCTGGAGAGTTCCATGGACTACAGTCCATGGGGTTGCAAAGAGTTGGACATGACAAGTGACTTTCACTTTTACTTTCATATATGTTTATGTACATACATATACACACACAGATAAATATGTATGATAGTAGCTAACCCATAATAACTACTCCTGTTTAGCTTTTGTTGCTGTTAGTATTGTTATGAGTAATAACTATTATTATAGTTTCCCCTTATATCTAAAATAAGGTTGGTAATGCTAAGCTTATAAGGTTGTAGAAAAAAATTTAAAGTTAATATATTTTAAGACCTTGGAACTGTGCCCTGCTGATGGTGAGCACTATGAAAGTGTTAGCTTTTATTATTTTTACTAACAGTAGTAAAAAACAATGATGATACAGTAAGATTGTATATGTGTAAGATTGTATACCCTCAGTGAATTGTTAATTCACTTTGGTATTCATTTCCTGCTACACTGATAGCACTAATGAAATGACTATAAATGACAACACATGCCTCAATGCTTTAATGTTGATTATCTTTCTATACAGTGGGCCAAAAAAAAGAAATTCCAGGATGGCAAAACATCTTGGTCCAGAATTCTGCCCTCGGCAGAATGACAAGGCGTGAGTGAAGAAAATGTGCCTGCCGAATTTGTGAGGGTGGCATTTTGCCTGCTATGTGTAGTGATTTGCCAGTTTCCCTTTCCCCAGCTATGACAGCGACATGGATGCTAGTGGAGTAACCTGCACAGTGCTTCAGGGGCACACCCCTGCTTCTGAGGCTGCCGGCTTGCTGAGGAGGCAGGGTGCATATTTGATCCATCTGCTGTCATTTATCTGCCAATACAGAGAGTGGGCCTCTGTGGGTCTGTTTGGCAGCCAAAGTAACATTCTAGCAACTCAAAGGAAGCTTTCCTTCAGAGCATGATAGATGGAAAACACCTTATGACTCGTTCAATCCAAAGAAATGAGTACCCAACATTTAAGCATTAGACTTCAAAGGCCATGGCCCTTAATTAATAACAGAATAAAAATTATACTTCCAACTTTACAGACTGAACTTTTTTAAAGAGTGTGGAGAGAACTTTGATCACGTTTATCTTCCACTTGTAGTGAAAATACCTTTATTCTAGAATGATAAAACTTTGATTTTAAGTGAGTTTCAGAGGAAAGGAGGAGAATGGAGAACACCTGTTAAATTCTTAGCGCTGTCCTTGGTGCTGCCCTTTGTTAAAGAAGATGGGTTTTATATGGCATTTGAATTTAAAATAACCAGTCTTTTTAAAATTGATATTCTACAAGCCAGAAGATAGACATACTTTCTCTTTGCCCAGAGATTTACACAGAGTATATATATATGGTCTAGAAATACAAAGTCAGGGAAGGAAAAGGAGGGAACCTATTCAGATCTTCCTGGTGCCATTTATAATTTGTGTTCACTAGAATAAGATTATCTTAGATGCGGCATGGAGAGAGGAGGGACACACACGGAGTGTGGAAGCAGCCAGTTTCAGCACCCTGCACCATGAGCACTTGTGTTTGACTGGGTGTGTGTCCTTTGGACGGGGGAAGAGAGGACTTTTGCCTTTAAATCTCATTTCAACCACTTGACTTGTAATTGTGAATGTTTTCTTCCATGCCCTGTTTTTGAATCTTGTTCTATATGTTCTGTTCTTGAGATGACCTTCATTATAATGTGTCTTTTCATAGGTGGTATATAAACATGATGCCAGATTGAATCCTCATCTCTGGCGTTGATCTCAGGGTTCTTTTTCATTATCGAATACCTTTGTATCTGTGTCTTCAAACTACATTTATATTCATCAAGATCAGTGTATTTCTTTCACATGTAGGTCTTCTGATCTCTTAGGTTGACTCTCCTAAGTTTCCTTATAACACTGAATTACCATGCTCTTAATCAACCAGTCTAGAAATATCAGTCGTCATTGCTCTTTCTTTCCTTTCATTTCCAATATCCAACCAACTGTTAAGTTCTGTTAATCCTGCCTTCAAACTCTGCCTCGTCTGTCCTTCATTCCTTGGCATGTTAACCTAACCTCACACACTCCTCATTCATTTGTATCTGCACTTGGACAAAAGCTACTGGCATGACTATGTCTAGGATCATTGTATCACTCCTACCTGCTACTCCCTGGTGACATGGTGAAATTTCTCATGTGATTCTCTTGCTCTCCATTCAAGCTCTCCCAGCAGAGGTCCCAACTCACACATCGACAGGGGTCAGGCAGGTGATGCAGATGGAGGAGGCAGGTCATGGTCCTGACCAAAGGGAAGTGCGCCCTCATCTGCCTGTGCTACTACTTCTAGGCTCCTAAAAGGTGTTGCCGGGTGAAAATGCACGCCAGTGTTGGCAGATGGCCTGATTTTTTCAGGAGAACAAAGAAATTAAGACTTTTTAAAAATTGTGTATTCAATAAATATCTATTGTAGGCATACTAAGTTCCAAGCTTTATTGTGTGTTGGAGGAGATACAACAGTGAGTAAAAATTAGACCCTGGTGATATTTATATTCTTTTTAGGAGAAAAAGATGAGAAAATAACACAGGCTGGGGAGCAAGTGGTTTTTTGATCAATGCTATGAAGAAAAAGAATCAGGGAAGGAGTTAATGAATATGTGTAGATGTGGTGGAATTTTCAGTACGATAATTAGGGAAGGTCTCATTGAAAAGTTGAAATTTCATCAGATACATGAAGGAGGTGGGTAAGTGAGGGAAGAGTGTTCTAAGCAGAAGGAAGATAAGGAATCTTGCTGCCATGATTGAGGAACAGTCCAGAAGCCCTGAAGACTAGGGTAAAGTAGCAAAGTGGAGCACAGGAAGAGACAAAGCTGGAGATGAAACATAAGTGGAGTAGGGGTGGGGACAGTGAAAAAAAAGTGGAAGTGTTAGTCACTCAGTCATGTCCAACTCTTGTCGACCTCATGGGCTATCACCTGCCAGGCTCCTCTGTCCATGGGGATTCTCCAGGCAAGAATACTGGAGTGGTTTGCAATACTCTCCTCCAGAGGATCTTCCCAACCCAGGGACTGAACCTGGGTCTCCTGCATTGCAGGTGAATTCTTTACCATCTGAGCCACTAGGGAAGTTGGAGAAAAATCATAGGTGGGTGAAGCGGGTAGGGGCAGGGACAGATAACTGGCAATTCATGAAGATCGTTGTGGACCTTCTATTTGGTCTTAATTCTGAGTGAAACTATAAGCCAGCAAGGAGCTTTGAACAAGTTTTAATAAGTTCACTCTAACTGCTAATTTCAAATAAACTTGCGGAGGATAAGGGAAGGAACAGATAATGTAAGGGGGACATTCATCATGAGAAATGATGGTGGTTGACCACAGTTCTGGGCTGAGCAGCTGGAAGGATGGAGTTGCCAAAAACTGAGATGAGACAACACACAAAAAATAAGGCTTGGAGAGAAAAGATTAGAAGCTGTGTTATGAACATATTAAATAGAAATGCTTATAAGGGGATGTTGAGTAGACAGTTTGACTTGTAAATTGGGGGCTCAAGCGTAGAATGAAGGAATGTTCTGAATTTGGAGTGAGCAGCTAGGCCACATGTTGCGGTGTTCTTTCTCCTAAGATGAACTCTTTTTTTTTTTTTTTTTCTTTCAGGTCTTTCTCATTTTTCTTTTAATTATCATCATCTTTTCGTAAGGTAGAGACTGCTCCTCTTAACCCAGTTTATCCAAATATGGGTAAAAAACATAAAAGCTCTCCTTTTTTTATAGGCAACAGCTGAGGCAAAACAGACATTCTTTAATAAGACTTTACTGACAAAAGGAAATAAGTTAAATCAAAACAGCATGAGACTAGATAATCTGACTTATTATAGGAGCCATTTTACTCAAATTCCATGCCTTATGAAAAGTCTTAGTTCTGACTCCCACTCCACACCAGGGAGCAGAAACCTTATCACAAAGATACATTCTTCTCCCAGGAGACAGAGAAGCATGACAAAGAAGCTTAAACTCCTCTTCTGCTTACAGCTCACCTCCTTCTTTCTGATTTTCTATCTGAGTATCTTTCTCTACTTCTGGTGATTGTATACTGGAATTTCATACAACAGTTAGAAAAGAAGCACCTTCCCTTGAAATACCCAATACAGCACCACAGATCCAGTACTTCAGTAAGAGGTACATGCATATATCACTAAGGTAGAGGGGTCACTTAATTATAGCATGTATCACAGTATAGCCTAAATAAGCATTAGTTACCTTTCCTTCCCCTTGGAATGGGCTTCAACACTCTATAATTCACCCAACCTTCACTACAGGGAAATAATTTTCCTTCCTGCCTTGACCACATCATTCCAAGCTTTTCCTTGTAATATTTGCCCTTTCTGAAATATTCCCCCTTCACTTCTTCTGATACAAGTCTTGCAGTTCTTTATAGTCCAGCCCCACAAGGTCTTTTACCTAATTGAAACCCACACTGTTGTCTCTTCTTCCTTGTACATCTATAATTTGTCTATACTAATCATTTTTAATTTAAATGTACTATTTCAATTAAATTGAAATTAAATTGAAATATTTTTATATGGAAATTTTGTCTTCCCTGAAAAATAAGAACCATGATTTGCTTTTAAAATGTTAATTCCTTTTATAAAAAACTTATTACCATGCATAGTACAGGGCTGTTGTATGTAGGAGACACAATAAGGTGGTAATAATGTAGTAAAATGTGCAAATTTTATTTATACAATAAGTAAATTATTAAAAAATAAACTGTGAATGTTTGAAATGTCTGTTCATTAATCGATTCTCTAGAAAAACAGGAACACTTTGTCAGGCATTGCTAGATATTCCAGCAAGAAATAAAGCAGTGTCAGAGAACCATTTATTGTGCATAGGAAATGTAAAAGATGTTAGAAATAGCTTTTTGAGAAGTTGGTTTGGTAAACTCATATATTCAAGATTATAGAGAGCCATCTTGTGGGCAATTCAGTTTCTCCCTCAAATAAGATCTCTAGATAAAGTGATTCTCTGCTCTTGCTGCAGAATAAAAATATTTGTATTAAAACTTTTTGTTTTAATGCAAATTAAAATAACAAACGGTTTTTCCGGTGGTCATGTATGGATGTGAGAGTTGGACTATAAAGAAAGCTGAGCGCCAAAGAATTGATGCTTTTGAACTGTGGTGTTGGAGAAGAGGAGATCCAACCAGTCCATCCTAAAGGAGATCAATCCTGGGTGTTCATTGGAAGGATTGATGTTGAAGCTGAGGTTCCAATACTTTGGCCACCTCTGATGCAAAGAGCTGACTCATTTGAAAAGACCCTGTTGCTGGGAAAGATTGGGGGCGGGAGGAGAAGGGGACGACAGAGGATGAGATGGTTGGATGGCATCACCGACTCAATGGACGTGGATTTGGGTGGACTCCAGGAATTGGTGATGGACAGGGAGGCCTGGCATGCTGCTATTCATGGGGTTGCAAAGAGTTGGACACGACTGAGCAACTGAACTGAACTGAACTGAACTGAAAATACAAATATAAAATTTGTTTATTTTAACCAGCTTCCATAAACTAATTGTAGACTTTACAATGTTTTATTCTTAAATTTCTTAAATGTCTAAAAATAAAAGTTCCAGCAAAGATATTACTGAATATTATAAATATGACTTATGGCACTTTCCATAAAACATAAACTGTGATCAGAAAATAAAGAGTCCTTAGAGATTTATCTCCTCAAGTGATCTATCTCTTTTTGGAGGTTTAAGAGTGCTTTGAAAATTTGATTAAATCTATGATTCTACTCCCTTGAGAAATGCAAATCTACACATTATTTTGCATATAATCTCAGATGTTTCAACAGCTCCCCTGAGGTTTACTTATAAACCTGTTGATGGACTTCATATTTTAAACTCATATATTTTACATAATGCACAGGAAAATCTAGAAGTTTTGGGGGTGAAGACAAAGATTTGATCTTATTATTTCATCTCCAGAAGCTCATGGTCATATAATTTCATAAAATATATAGATGAATAAAATCACAATGAAATATTTTAGCCATATTGTTTGAGTCTTTCAGCTGTTTGCTTTAGTCACTCAGTCATGTCTGACTCTTTGAGACCCCATGGACTGTAGCCCACCAGGTCCTTTGTCCATGAGGATTCTCTGGGCAAGAATACTGGAGTGGGTTGCCATGCCCTCCTTCAGGGAATCTTCTGAACCCAGGGATTGAACTCTCATCTCCTGCATTGCAGGCAGATTCTTTACCATCTGAGCTACCAGGGAAGCAATATTTATAGTGTTTAGTTTCTTAAAGTTCCTGACATCAACAAAGATAACATTTTAATATTAGGCTTATGTCATTCATGGTATGTCAAGTCTTTGATGTTTTTCATCTCCAAAATAAAAGATGTATTTTGGTATTACATCTTAGCCTTGAACCCATTTTCATGAGTAAATGAAGCCCTGGCAGCATGAGGTTGATATATTGGAGCAAAAGATCCTGAACCATATTCTACCCTACATTTCAATATATCCAGACAGTCAGAGTGGTAGTTCTCTGTTTCCTCTTCCTTTCTCATTAAGAAGTAGGGTGCATTCATAAAAAATCACCTTTTGGGGGACAGGACCACTGGAGCCCCACTTTCTCCTGTTTAATATTTATGGTAGTTTATGTTTCCTTTATCTCTTACTATTAGGAACTCTAGTAGCTTAACTCAGTATGTCCCAAAGTAAGTTGTGTAGAATACTGCTGCTAAGTCTCTTCAGTCGTGTCTGACTCTGTGCGACCCCATAGATGGCAGCCCACCAGGCTCCCCCGTCCCTGGGATTCTCCAGGCAAGAACACTGGAGTGGGTTGCCATTTCCTTCTCCAATGCATGAAAGTGAAAAGTGAAAGTGAAGTCTCTCAGTCATGTCCAACTCCTAGGGACTCCATGGACTGCAGCCCACCAGGCTCCTCCATCCATGGGATTTTCCAGGCAAGAGTACTGGAGTGGGGTGCCATCGCCTTCTCTGCTGCTGCTGCTAAGTCGCTTCAGTCGTGTCCGACTCTATCCAATTGCCTTCTCTAGTTCCATATAATATCAATAGGCTCTACACGCAAAGTGATTCTATTGTCAGATAAGCTGTGATTCACAAAATAAAACTGATGTCTCTCTGTAAGATTCCTAAAGTCTTTAATAGACTAAATAAATATTTTAAATCTCCAGAGATACCATGTGCACAATATTCTAAACTTTGTTAAATATGGAACATTTTTGTTTATTTTCAGAGTATCTAATGGGTTTGGTACTCCACAGAGAACATTTTGGCACAGGCTGAACTAGAGACACAAAGATAGATTCAAAAATAAGCACATTTCTTGAACAAACTTCAGGGTAGTGAGAAATTGACTTCTAGTCAAGAATATTCTGGAAGAGGAAATTTTACATTAAAGGATCATAATTCAAATATTGTAACTAATTTTAATTTAGCAGGCAGACTGGTCTAATAGATAAAGACAATCACCTGAAAGGGAGTAAAAATGTTTTACTCCTCCCTACAGTCTGTTTTTCAAGTGATTACCAATTCATTATACCTCTCCAGTTAAGTTAAAGCAGTTCTTGTAGGAGTAATAGAAACATTGTGATTGGTATAAAACTCAGTTTAACATGCCTTGTGCAGATTCCCAAGCAGTATTCTAAAAGATGACTTACTCTTATATTAACTGATGTCCAGGGGGGAATGGTTCAATTTTTCTGCAAATGTTCCCTATGTTCTAGAATTGCCACATCCCAATTATTATATCCAAAGCTCTTAAAAGTCCTGTAATGAAAAAAAATGTTTTTCTTCAACATTGTCAAGCCAATATCTTCCACATTATTTGACTCTGTAGTCTTTTCCTTATTTTTATTATTCAACTGAACTCTTATTATTCAACTGAACTCTAAAATTTCAAAAATGAATATTCCATGCCACAGTTTGGGAATTGTTCTTATGCCCTTTTCTGCTTTTAATAAATAAAAGTATGTTTAATTCATGTTAATAGAGAAGAGCAATTACATGAGTAATGTAAAAATCTATGAACTTCTGATTAATGGTGGTGAATTGACTATATGTGATCATATCATCTCCAATTAAATAGAGGGATTTAAAAGGAAGGGTGGACCTCCCTAGTGGCACAGTGGATAAGAATCCACCTGCCAAGGCAAGGGACACAGGTTTGATCCCTAGTCCAGGAGGATTCCACATGCCATGGAGCAACTGGGCCCATGTGCCACAACTACTGAGCCTGCCCACTAAATCCCGAGTGCTGCAACTGTTGAAGCCTGCACACCTGAAGCTCATGCTCTGCAAGAGAAGCCTCTGCAATGAGAAGCCCACAGACCGCAATGAAGAATAGCCCCTGATTGCTGCAACTAGAGAAAGCCTGTGCAAAGCAACGAAGACCCAGAGCAGCCAAGGATATAAATTAATAAATAAAAATTTTAAACTAAACAAAAGGAAGAGCATGGGAATAGGAAGGAAGATTACCATGTCCCATTGAACTCCCCCTTCTCAACCACAGCTCCTACCACAGAATACTCGATGTTAATATTCTGGAGAAATGTATCGGAGAGGTCGAGGACTCAGAGAGCAGACGTGATGCCCCGCGGGGTTGTGATCTGGCGCTAAAACAAGTGATGAGAGGAATACGGATGTTGTGGTCAGATTCTCTGAGAAACATGCTCTGAGATTTTTGTGTAGCGGCTTTATGAGGATGTTCCCTCAGGATTGACACTGCTAGAGGAAGAGGAAGAAAAGAATAAAGGCTCAGTGGAGGCCTCAGCTAACCCAGTGGTAATTAGGAGCAACCACTTGGAAAATAATACCAAAGAAAATTTTACATGTGAAGAAAAGAAAGATAATTATTAACTCCAGGAAAAACAAAAGTTATACCATGAGAGGAATATAATCTTGCTTACTACATAAGTAGTAAGTAAGATTTATATAGTAAATATACACACAGTGATTATAAATTTAACAGAAAATTGTGATTTAACTAGATGAAAGAAGTGAAGGAAGATCAAAGAGATTTAAATATTTCTTTAATAGATTAATATGTAATAAATCAATAAACTAATATATCAATAAATTAATAGATCATAACTAAAAATTTCAAAATCATGAAAGAACAACATAAACATATTATTTAGAATTATGGAATTAAGTACCAGCAGAAACACAATGATTTGGGAAAGGGCATTCAGAATGGATACAGATAATACATCTTTAATAAGCCTTTGAGTGTAATTGGCTAATAATATATGCATAATTTCTCTATTCATCAGGATGGGTTGAGTCAAGCTGCCTTAACAAGCAGCGTCTGAATCTTGTAACAACAAGGGTTTGCTTTTTTTCCCCAGTGCATAGGAGGTAGCTACCTCACCAGGACAGAGGCTTTGACACAGAGGGCAGCCTGGAGGTTCTCACACCATCAGTTCATGCTTGTTCACTCATGACTCTGGCCAGAGCTAGTCATATGGCCCTAATCAACCACAGAGGATTACATGCTTCTACTTGTGTCTGGTAGGAGGAAATGTTAGCCAACAGATTTACTGACCACTACAATTTCTATCTTCAAAGTTAATTAAAAGTAAAATGATTTACTTCTAGCTAAAAAATGAATTATATGTTCCATATTCATAAATGTGATATACAAATATTCATGTGTATAATATACAAATAAAACCTTTAAAGTGTGTGAATAAAATATAAAAACTTGTAATTATATGTGTATAATTTATATTTTTGTATTTGGCTCTTTTATGAATGTTTTATTCATTCCTTAAACCAGTGTTTTTTGAATATCTTCTATTTACCAGGCATTATTGTAGGTTCTATTGTAGGCCTTTCCTTGTGGCTCAGCTGGTAGAGAATCTGCCTGCAATGCTGGAAACCTGGGTTCGATCCCTGGGTTGGGCAGATCCCCTGGAAAGGGAATGGCTACCTACTCCAGTATTCTGGCCTGGAGAATTCCATGGACTGAACAGTCCATGGGGTTGCAAAGAGGTGGACACGACTGAGCAACTTTCACTTCACTTCACTCATTGTAGGTTTTAGGGAAATGATACAGACAGAAGCCCCTGCTTTGTGTAGCTTATATAGGGTCAGGAAGATTTGATAAATGTTGAATGTAAGTTGTGTTATGTTATGTGTTGGAAGGTTACAATTGCTGGGGAAAGAAAGTGCAAAGTAAAGGAAGTTAAAAGTAAGAACAAGAGTATGGTTCAGAGGGCAGGTTAGCCCTCATTGAGAAAGAGGCCCTTTGAAATAAGACTTGAAGAGGACAAGGATAGGCAGTTTGGATTCCTGGACAGAGGCAGCAGTGAGTGCAAGTGCCCTGAGGCAGGAGCACCCTGCCTATTTCCAGAAGTGGTGAGAAGACTCATAAGACTGCAAGGGACAGTAACAGTCAGAGAATGCATTAATGGGACATAGAAGCTATGCTAAAGACTGCTATCCCTTCAGTTAATGGTTTGAACTCTGAGTCAGATGCTTAAACATACAATGGAAAATAAATTTCTCAGCATTTAAAAGAAGACTAATATTTCATATAAACCAAACTTTTTCACAGTTCCAAGAAGATGGGAACATGCAGAATTTGTTTATCTTTTCTGTTCATTTTAATTTACCTAAAGCTCTTTCATACTTTATATACTACACCAAACACCTATCCTTCTGCAAGTAGAGGCATAAAAAGATTGCATGAAGTCAAGGAGGGAATTAATATTTACTGAGCTTCTACAACATAACCTCATTTAATGCTCAGAATAGTCTAACTTGGTAACTATAATGTCCTCACTTTACAGAAGAGAATACTGAGTCTCACAGGGGCATGTGACTTGAGTTCTCAAGCTGTAGAAGTGGGATTTAATGACAGGTCGGTCTGATTCTGAAACATTTTCCCCATTGTTTATATTTGACTCCCAGAATATGTTTTGTAATTTACAAATTTCTTGGGTCCAGGGAATTATTTAAGCTTTTGATCTAAAACTCATCTACTAGGTTCAGAGATGCATGGAAAAGGACTCTCTTCATGAAGAGAGTTGGCCTTAGAGGACGTCAGTGTGTGCCCTGTTAGCATCTACAAGAACTAGAAAGCTTTATTTACAGAGATTAATTCACATGGTGATAATTAAGGATTAACTATGTTTATGATGACAAATTTGTCTAATTTGCTAAAGAAAAAAGAACTATAATTCATTCTGATTTGAGATTTACTGATCTTTTTTTTTTCTTTTGCAGGTAAGTTTGGAAATTATTTTGATTATGGAATAGAGGTATGGTGTCACTTTTTTCCTGAGTTTTATTTTAATTGCTTTTAACATTGAGCATAAAAGATGATGTTTTACTGTGCATTCTGTGGTGGTGGTGGTGGTGGTTATCAATATTTGAAAGGTAGCATTGTGGCTTTAATTTATCTGATTAAGAGTTTTAAGTATGTGATTCCATAAAGTCTATTCAGGATTTGTTTTGGGGTTTGTGTTTAAATTATTTCTATGTCAGATACAAGGACAGAGAGTATATTGGGAGTGTGAGGCATAGAAGAGTAGATAATATGAAATCACTGAGAAACTATAAGCCTGAGAAGGGCAGCAATCTTCAGGTCTAGGCATATAATCTACGGTGACCATGAATGCCTGTCAGAAAAATAAGATGCTTTTTCGTGAGCAGCGGCAATCAGCCAGAGACTGTTTTCATTTACTTTTCTAAGTACTTAGTGTGTTTTCTTCTGTTGCACAAAATTTATGGCCAGGGTATTGTTGATGTATATCTTTGAAAAAGAAGTGTCTATGACCATTTTGAACCAGAAGACAAATTTTAAATTAGAAAACAATGAAATATATCCACTCCCTGAAAACCATGTGAAAAAAACTCTAATGAACTATAATTAACCATTTCTGATATGAAGGAAGTTTCAGTAAATCTCGTGACACAGACGAGAATATAAAATATCAGAGGGGCTTTGTACTAGGCATTTGTACTAGGGGAGGAAGGTAGCCTGTTAAGTTGCCCAGACAGGACTGTGGCCTTATTATTGTACATTATGGTTTTGTTCATGTATGAAAAAGTGATTATATGAGCTTTTAATCAAGCATAAAACTGAAGTAAAAGCCATGTTAATTGTAAATAATATGTTTGCTTTATTCTAGATATACTGTACCTGTTTGTAAAAGCAATTGTAAGCCTTAATGTTAAATGTCTAAAAATAAAGAGAGATGGGTAAATAAACCTACTAGTCTAAGTTCTACCTAATCAAAGAAATGATGTAGCTTAGGAGGCAAGAGAGTTCTTGAGCCCCTGGACCTGATGGGTAAAGAACTTGGATCTTGTTCTGGTCTCATTGATACAATTATATCAGTATCAAAGTCCACAAGAAGGAGTCAACATTATCACTTAGAGTAGACGTGCAGACATTTTCACTGAGGAAATATAAATTTGGTACTTGAACCACAAAGCAATTGACAAGGCTTCTTTGGAGAAGGCAATGGCACCCCACTCCAGTACTCTTGCCTGGAAAATCCCATGGATGGAGGAGCCTGGTGGGCTGCAGTCCATGGGGTCCCTAGGAGTTGGACATGACTGAGAGACTTCACTTTCACTTTAATGCATTGGAGAAGGAAATGGCAACCCACTCCAGTATTCTTGCCTGGAGAATCCCAGGGACAGAGGAGCCTGGTGGGCTGCCGTCGATGGGGTCACATAGAGTCGGACACGACTGAAGCGACTTAGCAGCAGCAGTAGCAGCAGCTACTCTATTTTAACTAGTATTTCTGTGTTCGATGGAAAGAAATTGAATTAAAAGACATTGTAAAAAGTCATGACATCATTAGAAAAATACATGTTTTCTTTTTTTCTCTCTCTGCCACTTTGTGTCAGAGAGATTCTTTAATCCAGGGATAAATCAGTAAAATCTTTCTGTAAAGAGCTGGGTAGTAAATATTTTATACTTGGCAGGACATAATGTCTCTGTGATACAACTCTGCTACTGTAAGCAAAGATAGCTGTCCATAGACCAAAATGTAGTGAATGAACATAGTCTGTTTCAATAAAGCTTTATTTACAAAAACAAGTCGTGGGTAGGCTTTGCCCTGTGATAGGTTTTGAAATGAAATGAAATGAAAAGTTTTAAGTAATCTAAAAATTTTGGAATAGTGTATATATTGTCCACCTTCTGCTGTAGATAAACCCCTGGTATAAATAGGAATGAAATGGCGTTCAGCTCTAGTTTAGAAATAAGTTATAAATTTCTGAAAAGTTTGGATGGATTTAAACACTAGAGGGCACAAAAGGATATTTTTTTAAGTCAAGGACCTTTTGTAAACAGAACTCTACAATTATGAAAAACTGCCTCGAGTCAAGTGCTGTGACCTCAATGTGCATAATTTGTCAGAAATGTTGGCCTGCAGTTCCAGTGACCTCACCAGCCACAAGAACTTGAAGCGGTTGACCAACTCTGTGTTACTGTAATAATAGCCATATGTCCTTTTTTTTTTTTTTTTTTTGCCAGCTTGCTTTTGGACTTTTCATAAAATGTGGCCAAAATTGAGGATTTATATAGCAGAATATTTTCCATTTTATAAAAGAAGAATCATGTTTTGATTGCCCCAGGTTCTGACTAATTTTCATGTGGTGAGAGTCCTCTTTGTAATAAATAAGTTATATTCAATTATATTGTGTTTTACAAATCCTTAGAAAAAGTCACGATAAAATAATGCATATGATTTTTGAACTCAGTTGAGGGTTTTATTTCATAAAGATTATGAAATATCATCAGGAGGCTCAACCTTCAAGAATACTACTATTCTTTAACCTAGTAATTCTACTTGTAGGTATTTGGCCTAGGAAAGTAATCTGAAATGTTAAAAAGATTTATTTTTAAAGATATTTACCATGAAATTATAATATTGAAAACCTTTATATAATCTAACTCTGCCACATAAAATAATGTTTAAATAAATTTTGATATTAGAAAATATAATCTGATCAACCATTAAAAATAGTTTCAAGTACCTTTAAGGATATGGGAAGTTGCTTATAATATAACATTAAAAGCAAAGCAGAATCCAAAATCATGTACACTAAAATCTGAATTGAATATTAAAATTAGTGCATATGTATATATTATGTATGTACATACATATAAAGATGAGGAAAAATGAGCTACATGACTTAACAATCATTACCTCTGGCTATGGTTGATCTTTCTTTTCTTCTTTTATTTTTCTGCATTTTCCAACTTTTCTTCATTTTTTCAGCTTTTCTATTCATCATTTATATAGTCATAAAAAATAAATGTTGTTCAAACAAAAAACTATTTCAGCATTCTCACAGCTTTTTTGGGAGAATGATTTTTAGGTCAATGCTGGTAAAAGTCAGCAGGTTATAAGAAAAGCCTATTATTTTATGCATCAGAAAATCCATTTAAATGAATTATTGATTGTTAGGCAGACACATCAGTAAAGTCACTTTTTTAGGCCTGTAAGGACAGATTTCTGTGTTGTGGTTGAGTTGCCAGTGCACTTAGCTGGCAGTAAGGGGAAAGAAGACCAGCAAAGGAAGAAGAGCCTTCTAGAAAGGCCTGGGGTGCTAAGTTTTAGCAAAGAGCTCCCCTGTTAGCTCTGTAGACTGTGGTAAATCAGAACATTTACAAGAGGCACACACACACACACACACACACCCCCTCACACACCCTCCTCTGATCCTTCCTCCCTTCACAATCTGCCTGGTGCCCTGGCCTTTCCCTGCTAATGAATTTCACAGTGCCTATGGAGAGGGGCTAAAGATAGAAATGGGAGAATGAAACATGTTAAATTGGACTTTGCCCTGAGCACACAGTTCCTCAGAACTGGCTTTGCATAGACTATCAAAGGAAATTCCATAAATAATATTGGCAAAAACAGCACAATCTTGTGTCACAAAGCACAAATTTGACACTATTGTCAGGTGAGCTTCTCCTCAAGACATTTTTAGTAGCATGAATGTTTTTACTGAAAATATATATTTTATCTTTTTTATTTTATAAAAGGATATCTTAGTTGTACCATCGTGCCTATAGTCAATAATTCTGTAAAAAAGAGGGTATCTGAAAGTGTAAACATAATATGAGCACAGGCGCAAAAGTTGCGCTCTATGGAGTAATTGTTTTCTTCATTCACTGTGGATTCTGTGAGTTTTCTTGGAGCTTTTAATCCCTAGTACCTAGGAGATTGAGGGCCATGTTCACATGTTTACCTGGAGAATAATTTGATGGACTGCATTAAAAGATGGAATTGGGACAACCTAATAGCGTCACACAACTCTTAGGACTTAATTTTCTCTATATACAATTTTCTCTTTATTTTTAACTTTTGGACTAAATTGACTTTTAACACAAACTGATAGAATCAATCATATGGAATTTTTCACAAACTTATATCAGACCCTGACATTTACTAGTTTATATTCTCAAATGATACTGGTTTATATATACTTATATATGCATAAACATATACATATGTGTATATACACTGATACATACTCACACACACACACATATATATACATATATATGTGTGTGTATATATATATATAATCAGTATGCATTTGTGTGTACTCAGTCATGTCTGACTCTTTGCAGCCCCATGACTGTAGCTCGCCAGCCTCCTCTGTCCATGGAATACTGTCCAGGCAAGAATAGTGGAATGGGTTGCCATTTCCTCCTCCAGGGGATCTTCCCAACCCAGGGCTCCTGTGTCTCCTGTACTGACAGGCAGATTCTTTACCACTGAGCCACCTGAGAATATATATATATTCAGTTCAGCCACTGATATATATATATATATATCAGTATATAAAAATATATATCACACATATCAAGGTCAAATAAAGTTGTGAACATTTAAGCACCAGCTGTTGTCCATGGGTAGGTGAGGAAATGGATGACTTGGTTTACATAAACTAATTACCAAAGGAAATAGAGAAGCCTTTAATCCTGTCTTGAACAAAGCAGAATTAAATATTCATTACAAGAAGGAATAGCAAAATTTAAAACAAAATAATGAAATTTCCCAGGGGTCTGGTTTCTAAGAGGTCTGAGGGGTTCATTGAACATACGTTTATTTAGTTCCTGCTGCGCTGGGCAATCCCGGGATTACATGGCCCCAGGAAGTTCATAGCCAAGTAGAACACAGAGCACATAGCACTCTTGTTCTTGACAGCACAGTTTCAGAAAAAGGAAGATTTCAATATGCATTAGCTCCTAGAGAAGAAGCAAATTAAAATGAAGAATAATTCC
Source organism: Bos taurus (assembly GCF_002263795.3). Taxonomy (NCBI): domain Eukaryota; kingdom Metazoa; phylum Chordata; class Mammalia; order Artiodactyla; family Bovidae; genus Bos; species Bos taurus. Next base: position 19,917,237 of record NC_037347.1, read on the forward strand.
AGTCATTACAGATGCCTTTGGCATAGTTATTGTCATTTACTCATGTTTAGCTCACCAGCTAACCCGCAGCAAATTTCTGTCCAACCTTACCTTTTGTCACTACCTTATTTATGAGTTCTCAGGTAACATGAAGGAGAATGCGTCTGAGTCTTTCACACCTTCAGCAGGTTCACTTTCCGTTCTAGAGAAACCATAGGCACACTTTTTCGCAGCTGAAGCATATTAGTTAACATTCGCCGTATGGACACACAGGTTCCTAATTGATCATGAAAAGCACACAGTAATACAGTTGTCTAAAAACTATCTTCAAAAGATGAATGAGTTCTGGAGACCTGCTGTACGATATAGTGCCTATAGTTAACAATGCTATATTGTGCACTTAAAACTTTGCACAAATCCAGAAACCAAAGAGGCACAGGGGAACTTTTGGAGGTGATGGATATATTTATCACCTTATTTATGTGGACGGTTTCATGGCTGTATATATGTGTACAAACTCATCAAATTTATACTTTATATATGTACAACTTTTGTATGTCAACTAACTTGAATGAAGCTGGGTTTAAAAAATAAACTATATTCATTATATGTGCCAACATCTCCAACATTGAGATGAATGCGGATTTGACGTGGAAAAGTTCATGACATTCATCTCCTGGCTCCAGTCTTCCCTGCTCAAATCCTTGTGGAATAGAGCCAACATCAATTGCTCTAAAATTCTGCTTTCATTATTTCACTCCCTTGCTCAGAAACTCTTGATGATTCTTTGCTTTTAAATGGAACAAAGGTACTGCTCCTAACAAAACAGTCAAAGTTTTGCGCAATCCAGTCTAAATCTTTTCTTCCTACCTTTTCCTAATGACCCCTCTTCATAATAATCTCCCTTCCAAATTCTGGTGATTTACCATGCATGGGGTACAGCTTATCATCTTGTGCATTGGATATATTAGGCTTCTGAAGAGTAGTGACTGCTTGTATAAATTTGTCAAAGGACAATGCCAGTGACAGATACTTATTGGTTAATAACCATCAATATTTATCTCGAATGGCTGTCAGATCAGTGAGTTCATCCACTTAGCAAATATATATTGAACCCCTACCACTAACAGACCCTATTAGTTACTGGCATCAGCAGGAAACAAAGCTGAGTTTCTATTCTAACGAAATTTCATTTTTGTGTTTGGCGAAGGATAGACATTGTGAAATACATATACAAGATATACAGTATGTCATGACGATAAGTTCTGTGAAGAAAAACAACACCAAGTAAAGAAACAAGAACGACAGCAGTGATATTTTAGATTGAACAGTCAGAATGGGTCGCCATCTCTATTATAAACTGACATTGGGATCTTAACAAAATGAAAGGACCATGCTGATGTCTGAAGCAAGAGTGTTTTTGGAAGAAGAAATAACAAAGGTCCCGAGGTCGGAGCGGGCATGTTGTGTTCAAGAAGCACAGTGGTTCCTGGGTGAAACCACGTGGGTGGAACCCAGTAAGCCAGGAAGAGGAGAAGGAAAAGAGATTAGGGCGATCGGAAAGGACTTTTGTAAGCCATGATGAAGAGTTTGGATTTTATCCCAAATGAAGTGGGAAACAGAAGAGGGTTTTGAGCAGAGAAATGACGTACATTTGCAAAGAATCACTCTGAGTATTCTGAGAATAGGCTTGGAATGAGGACGGAAGCAGGAAAGAATGGTCAAGAAGCCACTTCAGTAGTCTGGGCAAGAGACAATGGTGACCTGGACCAGAGTGGTGGCCGTCGAAGTGGTGCCAAGTGACCAGATGATTCTGGCTCCAGTTTGAAAACAGAGCTGACAGTGTGTGATGATGAATGTTCACATGGGGAAAGGAAAAAAGAAATGAGTTGAAGATGATTCAAGGGTTTGGGCCTGAGAAAACTAAAAAAAAAAAAAACTTGTATTTTCATTTGCCGAGTTGAGGAAAGACAAGGAAAACACTGATTTAGTGGCAAGGTGCTGGAATGGGAACCTAAAATTCAGTGTGGGCACTGGGAGGCATATTTGTGGGCAGAGGCTTCACGCCCTGCCCCCTCCCCCCAGGACCCACCCCAGAGTCCGCCTGCACCCGTGACACACAGCCTGTGCGCTCCGTCGACTTCGCATCTGGGCAGCTGGGAACTTTCTCTGTTCAAAGGAGCTTGCTAGACTGTGTGTGGGCTGCCCAGAGGGCTTGTGACTAAGCACTCCCAGGTCTGTCCTCAGACATTTAAAGAACAGAGTATGCTTACACACCACACATTCCGCTTGCTTCGGTGGGACGAGCCCGAGGCGTGTGTGTACGGTCACTCAAAGCAGTCCCCAAGAAGCTGGATTTCCATGTGCTCACCGTGATCACCTGCTCACTGATGCGTACGTCACTGATTCTTGTCCCTCCCTGCCCCACTTTCCCAACCTCTAATTTCATACAATTACCTCCCTGCCACCTCTCCAAATAAAGTATCTGTGCCAAGATTTTGCTGCATCTCTCAGTTCAGTTGAGTTCAGTCATTCAGTCGTGTCTGACCCTCCATGACCCCGTGGACTGCAGCACGCCAGCCTGGGAGCAATTCAACCTAAGACTATTATACATCCAAATGTCAGTGTCCAACAAGGGGGAAAACATGCTATTTTGAAAACAGGGAAAATGTCAGGGGTGGAGCTGCAGCTGGGAGGTGTCGGTCTTTGACAAGCCCGTGTGAAGTCACAGGTCTACATATGGGCTGGTTCGTACATATATTTGTTCCTTCCTTCTCTACCTCATGTTCTTTTTTCCATGTGAACATGGTGCTCAGCAGTGAACAGTCTGAGATTTTAACAGAGGCTGCAGCAAAATTTCTAGAGAGTAGTAGCCCAAGGGGAGAAGGCAATGGCAACCCACTCCAGTACTCTTGCCTGGAGAATCCCATGGATGGAGGAGCCTGGTAGGCTGCAGTCCATGGGGTTGCAGAGTCGGACACGACTGACACGACTTAGCAGCAGCAGCAGCCCAAGGAGTAATGACAATTTGACTGGAAAGAAGAGGGTCTTGGGAGCTTGTCTTGAATCTACATTTGCATAAGAAGGATGTTGTTCTTCCTTTCTACTTTTTCCTTTCTACGTTATTTGGGGTGGTTTGGTAGTTCCTCTGGTAAAGAATCTGCCTGCAATGCTAGAGACCTGGGTTTGATCCCTGGCTGAGGAAGATCCCCTGGAGAAGAGAACGGCTACCCACTCCAGTATTCTTGGGCTTCCCTGGTGGCTCAGCTGGTAAAGAATCCACCTGCAATGTGGGAGACCTGGGTTCAATTCCTGGGTTGGGAAGATCCCCTGAAGAAGGGAATAGCTACCCACTCCAGTATTCTGGTCTGGAGAATTCCATGGACTGTATAGTCCATGGGGTGGCAAGGAGTCGGACACGGCTGAGTGACTTTCACTTTCACTTTAGAGAAACTAGAGATTATGGAAGGTCATGCCAAGCCACTCTTTGGTATTGTTACTTTTTTGTTTTTTAACATTGTATTTTGTATTGCAGTATAGTTGATTAACAATGTTGTGATAGTTTCATGTGAACAGCAAGGGACTCAGTCATATATATACATGTATCCATACTCCCACAAACCCCTCTCTGATCCAGGCTGCCACGCAACACTGTGCAGGCTTCATGTGCTATACGGTAGGTCCTTGTTGGTTATCCATTTAAATATAACAGTGTGTTTGTGACATTACTTTTTTATATACATTCTTTTTAAAAAATATATTCCTTTTCCTTATGGTTTAATCACAGGATATTGAATATAGTTCCCTGTGGTATACATTAGGACCTTGCTGTTTATCCATTCTAAACATAATAGTTTGCAACCCCAACCCCATGTCCATCCCTCTCCCTCCTCCTCTCCCCCTTGGCAACCGTAAGTCTGTTCACTATGTCTGTGAATCTGGTTCTGTTTTGTGGATAGGTTTATTTGTGTCATATTTTAGATTCCACATATGAGTGATATGGTATTTGTCTTTCTCTTTCTCACCTACTCGCACTTAATGTAATAGCCTCTAGTTAAATCCATGTTGCTGCAAATGACATTATTCTGTTCTTTTTTTATACCTTTTTAACACTAGTGTATGTTCAGCCATACTATGCACTTGCCTGGCTCAAAAACATGTTTTGTATGAGTTTGAGGAAGAAAGTGAGTAGAGATAATGGAGATCCTCATTAATTAGGTAGGAGAGCCAATCACAGGCAAAACAGAGACTATACGTACTTCCAATCAGTTATTCAACTGAGTGTGAAAACAAATCATTTTTTCTCATTTTGAATGAGACTGTAGATCAGATAAAACACAGCTCTTCTTGCCATACATTGTATCACCTTCCAGAGTAATTTCAGTTTTTTTGCAGGAAGCATCCAGAATTTAACATTTCCTGCTGTGCAGTTATCCAAATCATTGTAATAATGTAAACCAGTGGAATCATTTACATCAATAAGGTTTTTATTCTAAGAGCTAATCCAAGCATAGAAAAAAATGTCCTTAATTCCCACATGCCTGAAAGGATAGCATTTTTTATCAGTCATTATCATGTAAAGTTTCAGGGGACTAGTATATTTCTAAATGGTCCTCAGAACCATACTAACATTTTGTAATTAAGTGCTTCTCTATTTTTAAAATGAATGGACAATATTTGATTTTAAACATAGCCTCAGTTTTCAATATTCAGTTGCCTTTTGTCAGATGGAAGAACAGTATTCGTTAGAGCAAGAGAGCAAGTGTGTGAAGTAATGGGGATGAACACGCATGCTGATTTTTCTACCTTGGGGAGGTTATTTTTGAAACATTAAATGTCAAGAAACACAACCATGTGGAATATTTATGTACACATTTAATTGTAGAGAAGTAGGGTACCAAGTCTGGGATACCACATATGCACTCTCTGTATGGAAAGACAGGAAGTCAGTTCCCAGATGATGAAGGCTAAGCAAATGCCCTGTAGGTCTAACTGAAGCTCTTGGCTCTTTGGATGAAGGCACAGTCCTGGTGGGCTTCCCTTGTGGCTCAGTGGTAAAGAATCCACCTGGCAATGCAGGAGACACAGGTTCGATCCCTGGGTCAAAAAAATCCCCTGGAGAAGTATTCTTGCCTGGGAAATCCCATGGACAGAGGAGTCTGGCAGGCTACAGTCCATGGGATTGTGAGAGAGTCAGACATGACTTAGAGACTAAACAATGCAATGCAAAAGAGTCCTGACAACCTCTCTTCACAAGGGGGAGCTATGCATACATCTAGCTCTTTTCATAGAATATCTTGTACCCTGGCGTGAGCTGGGTCCCTAAACCTACGAAGAGCTTGGTCTCTCTCTCTTTTTGCTTGTTTTCTGGCCAGGGCCCTTTTACCTCCAGGAGGCAGACTGCTCTGTCTTCTCTAGTTAAATATCTGCAGACCACATCATGCTGCTTCTAATTTGATTTTAAATCATATTATCTTAGACATTAAATGGTGTGTGTGCTTTCTGGCTTCCCTATACTTCTCTCTCTGACCCTTTAACATCTCAGCAATGTGTAACCTATGAGACATGTTTAACATGAATTCAAAAGTTTTTATTCATGACCTTTGGTTGAAATTTAATCAAGTTAAAAGTCTTAACACTCCTGGTGGGAAAAAAAGAAACTTGAGTATTCAAGGATTTTAGTAGCACATATTTAGTTTTATCTAATTATAAAAAATAATCCCTATGCACTGTAGACAGTTTGAACGTTGCAGAAAAGAATGTTCAAAAAAGCCTATCATCCTACTAACCAGAGACAACCTTGTCAATATTTTGGTGTATATTTTTATTAATTATATTAATTGACAAATGCTTTTCATGAGAAACTAGAGTCTGTCTAGTATTAGTAGCTTATAATGTACCTTTTTTCATGTTATATAATTATTATTTCTTTTCTGTGATGGGAATAGTTAAGATCTTGTCTCTTAGAAAGTTTGATGTTTATCGTATAATATTGTTTATAATCATTGTACTGTGCATCAGAACACCAGGATTTCTTTAGCTACTAGTTGCAAACTTGTACCCTTAAGTAACATCTTCTTTGTTCCCCACCCCTCAGCCCCTATAACCCCCATTTTACTCTCTGTTTTCGAGAGTTCAGCTCCTTTGGATTCCACATGTGCGTGATATCATACAGTATTTGCCTTTCTCTGTCGGACTTATTTCACTTAACAGAATGTGCTCAGAGCAAACCTATGTTGTCACAAATGGCAGGATCACCATCTTTCTCATGACTGAATAATATTCCATTGTGTGTGTACGTATTGTGTGTGTGTGTGTGTGTGTATACAAGCACAAACTTTATAATTCTCTTTTAACAAAATGTTGACACTAAGATCTTGAAAATGCCACTCTATGCATTTGTGGGGGTTTTTTTTGCTGTATTTGCCATTTTCATTCAACCCTGTGATAAGTTAGTACTAGAGTTGCAAATACATATCCTTAAATGTACCTAAAGAGTCATTTCTCTGAATCTGAGAGGCTCCACAGTCCTTGGAACACCTGAGAGCCAAGGCTTCTCAGATGACGCTACAGCACTTACTTCTTGATTGGATTCTTTTCAAGTATCCAACTCCAAAGATGAACAGAGAATGTTTGGTAATTATTCGTATGAGTCTTTGGTTTCATGGAGACTAAGGTTTCCTTTGTCACTTTTATGATGTCATTTGACCTTGACCTGCATCTCAAATTCCTGAGAAGGTAGCAAGCTTTTTCTGCAGACATATCAGAAATAGTAGGTGAAAATAGATTCATTGATATTAGAATTGTTTTTCCTTTTTTTTTTTTACAAAACAGAGCCTCTTTTTTGCCCATAACAATCTAGGCCTAAGATTGATGCATTGATATAATATTCATTTAAAAATATAAGGAAACAAAAAATCCAGAGAAAAACCAAAGTTCCCATGTATTGAACAGCTCCTCTGATTCATAGATATTATAGGATATTTTGTACAATATCAGTAACTGTGTAATATTCCCAATCATCTGGCAGAATTCAGTTTACTAGGAATTAGCCTGTATGAAACAATTCAGAAAACATATTACCTAGGACTGAAGGTGTATGCAACCTCATGATTGACGGTTTTTATCACTTAAATGGGTATTTATTTTGATAATTCATAATCCTGTAGCAAGTCTTCAACCTTTACTTTGAAATCATTTGTTTATTTTTGTAGTAAGGTTCAGGAATTCAAATTTCTTATGATACAGTCATTGAATAGGAAAAACACATTGTCTTTCTCCCACAGAGTTCATCCTTTAAAACAGATTCAATATGAAAGCACAGAGACCTCAGCGTTGAGTTCAACATCAGGTACAAAGCCATACGTAATTTGTCAGATGCATCTCATTATAACAGTGCTGTTCTCATTGCTCTAGTCCAGTATGATAATCACCTTTAAATAAACAGGTCTTAAATGTTACTGTCAGAACCTAAGTGGTGTCTTCACAGATGTTTACTATAAAATTCTTTCAACTTTTCTGAATTTTTGAAATTTTTCATAGTATGATTTTGGAAAAAAAAATATATTTTTTGATATGGCAAAAAACATATTCTGCAATTTTTCTGAAACAAGGTTTATATGTCTCCTCAAGTTTGTGTTTTAGAAATCTGTAATCAGCTTATTCTGGAATATTCCAGAGCTGATTGCCCTGTTTATGGCATTCTATTTTCTGTAAAAGAGAAATGCCAAGGAACAGTCAGTTTTAATGTTGTGAGCAATATTGATATATTTGATTGAGAAAACACTAACCGCAAGAGGTTACAGAGATGTTTTTATGAGGTGAGATGTTTTCCCAGTCTCAAGCCTGTATAAAGAGGGACCATTTTTCCTTTATATCCTTAGCCGCTTACCACTGAGTTACACCCACGCGCTACACTAAGTATGAAATAAGAAATTATTTATAAATGTCTCTCTCCTGCACCCTTCCCAGTTTGAGATAATATTAAGACTAGACTGTCAGAGGAGCAATATTTCCCCTGGACTGGGTGCTTTGAAAGGTATTTCACCAAAATTACATTATTAGATTTGTTTTTAGTGTTGATCATCTGAAAACTCACTTTCTCCTTAATTATATACATTTTTCATAAATAAGAGCTCATGTCATTATTCATCTCTATAAATATTTTATACCTGTTCTCTTCCTACTACCCTGATACTTTTTCAAAACGTAAGCCCCGTCCAGTTTCTTCTAAGCCTTGAGGATCAGTCTTCTGTTTGTTCATGCTCTGTTTGGGCATAATTGTGTTCACCATCCATCACCAGTGTGCATCTGGCCTGGCACCTGGCACACAGTAGATGCTTAATATATACTTATGAGGGGATGGAAGGGCAGAAAGAGAAAGGGGAAGAAGGGAGGGAAGGAAGAACCTGCTATATTTGCCATGTGAATGGCCTGATTGTGCACATGTCTGTTATGAATGTCTTAGGTGGTTTTTGAGGGATAGCTAGAAAGTGGTGCCTTAAATTGTATGCGTCCGGTTATAAAACAAATAACAAAAATATACTGTTTTCTTTCACTGTTACTCAAACACCCAGGTTTCAGTTTTAGCTCCTAATGAACTGCTAGCATTGGTTGGATGGACTGAAAAGTGTTTTCATTTCTTTTCTGTTTAAACTATACAGAAAGAAAATCCAGAACAATACACAGTGCTACAAACACTGACATTATATTAATAGTGTCACTTCTCAAGTCTTGACTAAACCCCACCAGGCCTCCAGTATTCTTGCCTGGCAAATCTCATGGAAATAAGAGCCTGGTGGGCTACAGTCCATGGGATTGCAAGAGTTAGACACAATTTAGTAACTAAAAACCACCACCATTGTCATAGTAAAATAAAGAATTAAAAAAAAAAGAACCCCAGCCTTGTGATGACATTTGCTTCACAGAATCAGTCAATACTTAGAGAGTGTCAGGCTGAAGAAGGGGTTCTGGGAATGATATATCAGCGTAAGTGCCCAGAAATGGGAAAGTTTATGAATATTGGCTCCAATAAATGGACATCCAGATTTAGAGAGATATTGAATAGTGTCATGGAAAAAAGTCCCAGTGCCAAAGTTGAAATCATGAGGTTGTTATTATTTAGGGATCCATGGTATTTGGGGTCTTTTTTCTTTCTCCCAAGGGAGCAGTTTTGTTCCTCAGCCTGGTAATTCCATCACTGCTTTTCTTGTCTGTTAACATAGTTCTAAAAAACTGAAAGAGGCCATTTCTGCCCTTATTTGGTGCATGGTCAACAAGGGGAGCAGCGTGAGTTGGAATCAGTACTGTGAATGCTTTTCCAATTAAACAACCTGTCTTCAGGACCCCATAAGTTTTCAAGAAATAAATAGTCATGTTTCTATATTTAGGTGAAGGCCAGGATTTTGAACAATTGAGAAAAATTCCATCAGCTAACTTTGGTAGAATCCTTTGATACTTTTTTTTTTTTTTTAGTGTTTTTAAATAGAAGCAATAGAAGATTTTTAATTTGCAAATAAAATATTAAAATTTTGCTATAGGATTAATCTTTAAAACATGCCAGATATTCTGTCCTTGCACACAGGAAAAAACATTTCAAATAGGGGAGGAGAAAAGGACATCAAAACTGAAGATTGATATCTTCTGTAACTGGTTAAATGATACGCCAACTTACCCTGCCCATATAGTGACCATTTTAGAGGACAGTTCTTAAAACTGTAAGTGTTTCTAACAGTAAGAAAAATAGTTTTCTTGTTCTCGAAAACATTTACTGACATTAGTAGCAATTCCTAAAATTTGGGGTGGCATTTTCCAAAAGCTTTTTTGTAGATTATTCTATTCATTCATCTTAAAAAGTTTTTTCAGTGATTCTCATTTGGATAAGACACTGAATTCACAAGATCAGGCAACAGTGCTCAAGGTCATATGGCAAGTTCGTAGCATAACTGTGGCTCTAATTCCCCCTACTAGGGCTGCCCTGAATACTTGCCCAGTGGTGTTTCATCAAAAAAAAAAAAAAAAATTCTGGGAACAGGCTTGTATTCATTTGGTCATAACAGTAACAGTGTTTTTCTGATTTTGTTGTTTTATTTTTTTTAATTCATTTTTATTGAAGTATAATTGATTTACAATGTTGTGTTAGTTTCTGCTGTGTGGCAAAGTGAATCAGTTATATGGACTTCCCTCCTTCTTATATTCTTTTCTCATATAGATTATTACAGAGGACTGAGTAGAATTCCCTGTGCTGTACTGTAGGTCCTTCATTAGCCCATTTTATATATAGTAGTGAATATACTTCAATCTCTCTCTCTCAATTTATCTCTCCCTCCCTTTCCCCCTTGGTAATCATAAGTTTGTTTTCTACATCTGTGACTCTATTTCTGTTTTGTAAATGAGTTCATTTGTATCCATTTTTTTAGGTTGAATATTCGTTTTATTTTATTTTGATTGATTGCTACAAGTGTGGCTTTGTCAGAAGGTACATCTAAGGGAAGAGAAAATAGATAAATCCCACCTAAATTACCCATGGCAAAATTTTTTTTGCTCCTGTTTAGGAACATAAAAGAATATAATATAGGTGATGCATCTTATTTTCAAGAAGTCCTGAGATGATTGATTTACTTATTAAACAGAGTTATTGTGACTTGTTTAGTTTTCTATACACTAGGGATGCAGTAGGAGAGCAGAGTTTATGTCCTCATGATGTTTGGGTCAGTCAGGGAAGCCAGTCATTGAAAAAGTAACTACAGATGTACTGATAGTGACAAAGAGGAAGTGCAGGAAGTGCTATGGAGACATCCCTTAGTCTGGGAAAGCAGGGAAGTCTTCCTGGAGGAAGTGACTTTCAAGATTGAAGTTCTGTATCCACCCTTGCACTCACCTGTCAATAACTAAGCAGGGCTTTTTTTTTTTTTTTTTTCAGTCTGCAATCAGGAGTACAATACTGAAAAGAAAAATTTTCTGACTCAGAATTGTCATATACAGAAATTTAGACAAACACTTACTGACCCCAGAAGATTTTGCACACATTTAAAAACATAATGCTTAGTTCTTTATTTCAAGTGATTAGCCTTTGTTAATTTCAAATTTTTGAAGCATTTGACTTTAGAAGTATTTCCTGTTAATTACTTAAAAAAAAATACGAAAACCCTCCTAAGACTTTGTTAGTTACTTACTAGGCACTTAAGAAACATAAAACGTCTTTCCCTTCCCTCTTATTTCTTCCTCCCTATTTTTTCCTCTCACCCCCCATTTACCCAAGTGTTTAGAAAGAACTCAGAGCCTCATTATATAGAAAGGGCTTGACCTAATTGTCTTCCAAATTGATAAAAACATTCCTAAAATATGTAGATAGAAAACTTGAGTGTTTAACAAAGTATTTTGATTCAAAATTTAGTCTTATCTTTATTTTATATTTAATCGTGCATCTTGCCATTTATTTTATTCTCTTAATAATTTTAGCTATTTTCAAATGGCAAGTTCTAGAGAGAATCTGGAGAAAAAGGAAACTCTCCTATACTGTTTGTGGGATTGTACGTTGGTGCCCCCACTATGGGAAACAATTTGGAGGGTCCTCAAAAAACTAAAGATAGAATCACCATATGCTCCAGTAATCCCACTCGTGGGCATATATCCAGACAAAGCTATAATTGAAAAAGATACATGCACCCCTATATTCACAGCAGCACTATCCACAATAGCTAAGACCTGGAGACAGCCGGAATGTCCATTGACAGATGAATGGACAAAGAAGATGTGATACATATATACGATGGACTACTACTCAGCCACAAGGAAGAATGAAATAATGCAGTTTGCAGCAACATGGATGGAACCTAGAGATTATCATACTGAGTGGAGTAAGTCAGACAGACAAAGCATCATGTGATATCACTCATACGTGGGATCTAAAATATGACACAAATGAGCCTATCTGTAAAACAGAAACAATCTCACAAGCTTAGAGAACAGGCTGGTGACCGCCAAGGGGGAGGAAGAATGGGGGGAGCATGAAATGAGAGTTTGAGCTTAGCTGAAGAAAACTATTACATAGAGAGTGGATAAACAAGGTCCTAGTGCCTAGCACAGGAAACTGTATTCAGTATCCTGTGATAAATCATAATGGAAAGAAGTATTTAAAAAGGATGTATGCATATGTATAACTGAAACTAGCAAGACACTGTAAATCAACTATACATATTTTTAAAGCTTTAAAAACTTCTTTAACAAAATTAATAATAATTTTAGCTATTTAATTACATTTTATTTCCACTTGTGCCCTGGAGCATGTATGAATAAAGGGTACATCTGAAGCTGCTTAAAATGTAGCATATGCTTTCTTAATGCTCTTAAGACTATGGGTTACCCTCAATTCTGTTAGCACTCCACTGTATTACAGCTCATAAAAAAACTTTCAGAACAGTTTCCTTTCTTTCAGAACATGGAATGATTGACCTCTGAATCAAGTAATGCATATAAGATTTAGAATGACTATTTGAAAGCAATTCAAAGAAAATGTTAGTATAATTTTTCAGCATTTCCATTTGGAATAATAAGTGATAGTTGATCACGATAGTGTATTAATGTAATAAGCCTTATTTAAACCAAAATTACTTATACTGAATGAATAGGTTTTCAGAAGTGTGTTAAATCCAGTTGTTAAATTTCCTTTCTGCATACTCTTTTGCAACAGATCACCCTGAAAATAGAATTGTTATAATGAAACTATTATCAGAGATAAATGATAACATGAAAATGAAGCTGTTTGCTTCCACATTAAACTCTGCTGCCTTTGAGTTTGCAACCAGCAACTATTTCAAAATACAGCATTATCTTGAACCCATATCTCCGTCTGCTCTGGTTTCCTGAGGCAGAGTATTTCAACATCATACAACCCCACTAATGTAACTCTTGGTGTCTCTGAAGTTTAGCTTAAACCTTCCCCTTCCGCCTCTCCAATAGTGACTTGGTGTGTAAGTAAGTGCTATGTGATTATATTTAAATTCTCCTACTTTTAAATTTAGGATTTTCAAAATTGATTCATAGTAACTATCTCCTATGGGCTTCCCTGGTGACTCAGCCATGAAGAATCTGCCTGCCAATGCAGGAGATGCAAGTTCAATCCCTGGGTCAGGAAGATCCCCTAGAGAAGGAAATGGCAACCCATTCCAGTATTCTTACCTGGGAAATCCCATGGACAAAAGAGTTTAACAGGCTGTAGTCCATGGGGTCACACAAGAGTGGGACACGACTTAGCGACAAAGAAACAACAACAAGCTATCTCCTATAAAGGAAATTCTGAATTTGTATCAAACATCAAGCCTTAAATTTGCCATTTTAACATCTGGAATCAAACCAAAATTGCAGAAATGTTCAAGGGGCAAAGGTTCCTTATTTAGAGGTCCGCAAAACATAAAAGCTACATTACTGGCAGGAGATGGGCATTTTCTTGCGATTTTAGGGAGGTTAAGAATGAAGTGAATAACACCTGGGTGAAAGCAAAGTTTAGATTAAAGAATCTGGTTTTCCCTGGGATGTAAGTTTAATTTCCAACTTGCAAAAGAAGAGTTTGTCTTAGAGATGAAACATTTCTCCTTGACATTCAATCATGCTTTTCCTGAAACTTCTGGAAAATAAATGCTTACTAATAGGACAGAAATTAAAATATTCAAAAGATTTCTATTTCATTTCTTTCTCTACCGTTTAGTACACGAGAAGGGAAATTTATAAACAGCCGTGAGTGAGTGAAGTTGCTGAGTTGTGTCTGACTCTTTGCGACTCCATGGACTGTAGCCTACCAGGCTCCTCTGTCCATGGGATTCTCCAGGCAAGAATACTGGAGTGGGTTGCCATTTCCTTTTCCAGGGAAAACAGCTGCTTGAAAGATAAATGACAGCAAAGATTCATCCTAGTAAATATTTTATTTAACCTTTATATTGTTTCCGATTGCCTAAATTCTCATGTTTGTGAAGTTCTGTGAAATACTAGCTAGTCCTAGAAAATGATATTAATGGTTATACTTAAAGCATTAAAATCAAAGTTAAAACTTAAGTTTGCTCATTATTAATCTCAGAAGTAAACAGTGTATTTCTGTCACTTTGCTGAGACCTGGTCACCTAACAGAGATTATGCCTAGCTATACAGGAGAAATTAGATGGAGGTGTTTGAGTAATTATTTAAGGAGAAAAATAGCATTAACACTGGCAGATACTCCTTGTAACTTCATCTAATTTCGCATTAGGAAAAAAAGGATCCAAGTTTCCATTTTCCCGGTCTTCATTTCACATTCATAGTTCTGTTGTTTTGATCATGTTTAACTTTTCCAGATGTCTGCTTTCAAGAAGCGGAGGGCGGGAGGAAATCTTTGGGTGATAATGAAAAAGACAACTTTGCATCTCTTCAATATACATTTCTTGCAGAAAAACGTAAACATTCTGTAATACCTCCATCGTGCATTATTATTATCCCCATGTATTTTATCAGCTAGATATCAATTAACAGAGCATTCTTTTCAAAAGTAAATTAGAGTGGACAAAAACAAGTTTTAGTCAAAATACCTGCCTGTTGCTGACTTTAGCCTGAATGGGAAGATAGGGTCCATCTTTCCATGACAAATGCATTTGGAATAACAATGAAAATGATATTTTTCTGCCCCCAATGTTGTGTTTATGGACTGTAGCCTTCATTGTTAAAAACCAGTAACACTTTTTGATCTACAAAATTTGAAATGCCACTGAATAAAATGAGATCTTTGTATTGCATGGAAAGTACAAAAGTAAATCTTTGCCAGGACCTTCCCTCCTGTTCTCTTGTTTGTTCTTTGTCTACCCTCTTCTCTCCCTTCATGCCATTCCACCCCTCACCAGTTTTCAGCGACATCCACCCTCCTCACCCAGACGCCCAATTTTTTTTTCCCACTGTCTGGCTTCAGTCTCGGATGAAGCCATTCCACTACAGACCAAGTTGTTCAGCTCTGTGTCAACTCTGCCAGAAATGTTTGCATTTCCCAAGAGCTTTCCTGACATGGAAATTTAATAGAATAATGGAGTGACGTGCTAATAGTGGAATTTAACACACCAAGAAATGCAGACCGGTGTAAGTATGGGCTCCTTCTCAATCCTTTCAAAGACTACCACCAAGATGACCACTCATATTGCTCTTGTGACATGAGGATCCAAATACAAAGGCAGAAAAAGATGTAGTTTGTGAAGCATTAAAATCCTGCTAGTTGATTTCAGAGAGAATATGTTTGTTTTTGAACTCTTGGCTCCTCCGAGGTCGCTGCTGTTCAGTCAGCTATCACTCACCCACTCTTTTAACCCATCCGTCAGATAACAAAGAGGTGAAACCATAAAAGCACGTTCTATTACTCATCCCCAAGGCTGATTTGAAACCTGTGTTCTCAGGAACCCCTGATGTGCTGGATGCCATCATGAAAAAAAAGTGTCATGTTGACTGACTTGAGCTTTTACCAAAACTGTGAGAATACTTTGGACCCCTTGGGTATATGAGATAGATTGGGCTCTCAGGGGGGTCTCAAAATTTGGCCAAAGTGGTGGTGATCACCAAACACAACTGTTGGTCAGTTTTGCCCAGTCCAGAGGGGGTTAAATCACTGCTGGGCATTCCAAACCTCTCTAATCTTATCCTGGAGAAGTGGAGTTCTGCCTTGGTTTACAGTTGAGGTCACCAGCAGGGCAATGTTTAGACAGGGACTGATGGAATCACACAGCATTGTTAACATTAAATAGCACTGGTGGTAAGGAGCCATGATGGTACTGGGTCCCTGGGACTCCTGGAGCACACTGTCTTCAAATAGATGCCTCACCGAGATGTGCTGGACTCGTAAAATGTGTGAAGGGCTCTGTGTGGCTTTTCATCATTTGTTTAACTTGAAAGAAGATTGTTTTAAGGGACTTATCATAGAGTTAAGAAATATTTCTAGGGAACAGAAAACGAAGAAGAAAATTGATCTTTGTTACCGTCAAAGTCATGCGTTACACTTCACTCTCCAAGGTGACGCAGTATCTCCTTGAGGGAAAAGCTGCCAGAAGTGTTGAAAGTGATCTGCCTGTTTTCTTCTCAAGCTGACTTGCAGGGAGGCCCTGGTATTTAGAGACTGTTAAATCCTTGTGGAGGGTTTACTAATAACTGTTCATCCCTGTTTCTAAGAGAAGTTGAAATAAGAAACATGACATCTGGCAGCTAGTTGTGTGAAAATTAGTAAATCTGTGTCGAATTTCCCAGTCATGGGCATGTATTTACTTAAAAAAAAAAACAAACAAAGGCCTTTGTTTCCTTTCTTTTTCCCTAAACTTCACACTTGATATAAAGGCTTACCCACTTCAGTCATGCCCGTGTGTGTGTGTGTGTGTGTGTGTGTGTGTGTGTACGCTTGTGTGTGTTGTGCTTTCCAGGAGTGGCATGTGACTGTGCTGTTTAATCAGGGCTATATTTAAAAACAAATTTTGAAGGGAGCGTTTCTCATGTTATTAATGAGATGAAGTCGGAGTGAAGCAAGCTGTGTCGCAAAGGGCAAGTGTCATGAGGCAGGAAGTCCCGGCCATCTCTTCTAGCTGTGCTTCAGCCACCTGCCACCTCGCTGGCAGCCCAGAGCAGGCTCAGAGGAAATGCCTGCCCTTGGCCACAAGTGCCTACTGCTCCTCCAGGGGCCCCCCTGCCCCAGGGCTCTGCACCCACTCTGACTTGCCTCTGTCTCCAGCAACCCCGGCACCTCCTTCACACATGGCTTTTGTGTGGGACCCTCGGGGAGCCTCAGTGCCAGCACTGTCCACAAGAGTCAAGTCAAGATCACGATTCTCAAAGTCTTACAGGTATTGTTCTTTCCTTTTTGTGGCTGGGATCAATTTTTTTCATCAGCCTCTGTCGCCCTAGGCCCCCTGCAAAGAAGTCTCGTGCCCTGTATTGATCTGTTTAACTTCTGTTTCCTAGATTGCCTTCAATTGGCAGGATAAATGGGCAGTATACAGAATAGGAACTGTGAAGATGAGAACCTTAACAGAGCCGAGGCTATTTGGGAACCCCCAGAAGCAGAAGGAAATTGACTAACTCTAAAAGCTGATTTTGAGAGTTAAATGGTAAACTTAGAAAAGCATCCCTGTGGCTGGCATCTGGAAAACAAGTGTGTTAGCCCACTTAATGGACATAACGTAGCCAGATTCTGTCGTACTAACTTTCGGTTAACCCTTGAAATAGCAGGGAAGGGTTCTTGTTTAGTTCAAGAAGCAAACAAACAACAACAAAACATTTCTGTGTATGTATAAGTGTTTGAGGTCCTATTCACATGGAAAAGTAGAAATTATCTCTATGGTCTAGATAGTAGTTTGGAGTTTTAATTTTGCCAAGGGGAATTAGATACCACAAAATAGAAGGGAATATGTTCTTAATCTGTTATGTCCAAAGATTTCTGTAGAAATATATGAAAAATCTTGAGCTCAAGACTTAAGTAAATTGTCAGTGACATGTTTACTTTACATCCAAGTTAGGCTTATTTTAACCAAATAATTTGGAAAGAAAAAGAAGACATTGAGAAAAATCTTTGATTTCCTTTTTGCTTCAGTATTCTAGATGTTTACAAAGAAAAGATTGACCCTTCACACATTTTGTGGTTCTGATTGGTTAGTCTGTAGCATTGCAAGCTATTTCACCAGTAGCAAATAGAGGTGAAATCTTAAGCAAAATTTCAAGAATTTCTTTAGACAAAATGTAACATACCTGGAAACCACCAGGCCTGTTTAGAATTATGCATTAAATTTGGATTCAATTGTGTTCGGATTTACTTGCATAAACACATTCAAAGTTTAGATTAAAATAATCCACAAGAATTGTTTATTTGTTTTAGACAGTATTAAAGATGGTGTCCTTGGAATTTTTTAGGGAACTAAGAAATCAAAAAGACTCAAATTATAATCTTCCCTAGTAACAAAGAATAAGCAAACTTTGACAAGGGATAAATAAAAGATGGAAGTTAAAGGTTTAAGTAGTACTTCCTTACTTCTAGATGTACTGCCGTTAGTACTTCTACTTCAAAACAGAATAAACATCATTTATTTTTATTATGTTAATTTGTTACAGTTAAGAATGATTCAAAGTTAGAAATTATATGCCTACTATATGCTTTATATTCTACTGAATTCACTTCTCATGCTTATTATTTGCATCTCATGCTTCTTATCTGCTAAGTTGTATGCTTATTTAAGATTTGTAAGCATTACTGTGCATATTTCCAATAGATAGTGGCTTCTAGAAACTCCTTATCGTTGAAATCTGATAACAAATTTCCAAATATCATGCATATCTAACTGCTGGGTAGGGTAAAAGAAATAGCATGTTTGTCTAAAGGATTTCAGAAATCTTGAGAAATGTAGAGTTTAAACTCTCCTGTGTGATCTGCAGATATATTATGAAACTTGACTTCTTGGTCTGCCAAAGATATTTTCATTTTTCTTGTCAGTTTTATCCTTTCCAAAATAGAACAAGCACTGGTATGTCTAAGGATGAGTTTTCTGTATATTTAAATGCCCTGAGTTTGTAGTTCTAACCTTCTTTCATAACAAGTTTAAGAGGTGAGAATGACACCCTGAAAAGTCATTAAGGACCAGTCTCTTTTGAAACTTGAGAGACTCTGTTGCTCATTCATTTGCTTCTAATTTGATTGTTAATTTACCAAATAATATTAATTGTTTATATGTACTCTCTTCACTGTTCTGTGGGTCCTATTTTCTCTATCCATTTGGATTAAAATTTCCTTGAGTTCAGAGGCTCCTTTCCATGCAGGGGGAATACCATTAATGCATATTTGATGAAACATCTTGCTACATACACTCTCTTAGTTGATATTACTCAACTAAGAGAGTTGGATTTCTATGTGGAAAATCAACTTGCAGATATGATCAGGACCTATCACAGGCCAAGAGTTCAGTGGAAAGTTAAAAAGCTAAGACAGCAGTTGGACACTCTGAACTCACATTTTCGGAGGTCTCTTAGTACTAAAAACAAGAGTAAACATTCAGTCACAGCAGTGTGCTGACAACAGTGGGGGAAAATGTTTATTGTATAGCTTTAAACTTTTATCAGACCACATCAGCTCAAATTCACGAGTCACAATATTTATGCATATGTACATGCACACACATACACACATAGACATACACCCACACGTTTAAATTCTACATTTATCTTCTGAATGACAGTTTCATTGCATAGCTTCCTTGGAGTCAAAAGTATTAAGCTATTTGAGGTAAACATTTGAAATACCCCACAGTTTTGCAACCGAGCTTTTGTATTTCTTCATTTCTTTTTTAATCTATGAGATCTTTAAAGCAGGGAAGTAATTTAAACTTATCTTGACCTTTGAGATAATTCTACTATTGAAGCAACTGACATAATGAGGCGTTAGCCAAGATTTCTTGGTTGAATTTCTCGTTTACAAGTTTTTTTGCTTTAATAAACATAATTTTATAGTCTGTAAAATTCTCACATGTGTCCAGTAGAGGGTTTTTTCTTTTCCTTTGAAAGATGGAATGGATATTATGCATGACACTGGTAATACTCAAATGTTAAGCTGGAATATTTGTCTCTGGTATTGTTTTCACTCCCTGTGGCATTCGGGCTGAAGGAAAGCCAGGTCCTTAAAGAGTCTGATTTTTTTTAAAGTAACCACAAATCATACGTATTTGATGAGTGTTGATCCCTGCGAAGCACAACCTTGGGCAGTACCTCAGTGTTTGAAATAGATTTGAAAGTTGTTCTTCAACAGTGATGAGTTCTTGCCTTTTGTGGATACTTTTAGAGAAAGCCAGACATAATTAACGTATAACTTATTAAGCTAAATTTGATTTGATGCAGAAAAAGAGAGAGACAGGAAAAGAGGATTACATTCTAAAGAGACTGATTTTCCTCTGTGGCCCTAGAATGAGAGCCACACCTCTCGTGTCTGCTTTAGAGGAGGGAGAGAAGGGAATGATGTGCTTCCGTTGGATTTGAGAAAGTGGTATCAGTGAGTGGACTCGTGTTTAAATGTAGTTTAAATGTAATACCTCAAAAACTGGGAAGACAATTATCTTGGAAGCCAAGAAAGAACAAAGAGCTAGGACTTAGCAGGTTGGAGGACTCTGACAATTCCCCAAGGGAACTCTGGGACCTTTTGTTTTTTAAAAATGTTATTGTTTAAAATTATAGTAACATTCACAGAAACTTGAGTTTCTCTTTTTCTAGAAAGTTACTCTTTTAGAGATGGTCTTATCTTCCAATCTGAACAAATCACAGAACTTTGTCTTTTCAAAAAGGAATGTTAAAAGGAACATTTTTTATGAGGTGCCTATGGGTCCATCTAGTCAAGGCCATGGTTTTTCCAGTGGTCATGTATGGATGTGAGAGTTGGACTGTGAAGAAAGCTGAGCGCTGAAGAATTGATGCTTTTGAACTGTGGTGTTGGAGAAGACTCTTGAGAGTCCCTTGGACTGCAAGGAGTCCATCCTAAAGGAGATCAGTCCTGGGTGTTCTTTGGAAGGACTGATGCTAAAACTGAAACTCCAGTGCTTTGGCCACCTCATGTGAAGAGTTGACTCATTGGAAAAGACCCTGATGCTGGGAGGGATTGGAAGCAGGAGGAGAAGGGGACGACAGAGGATGAGATGGCTGGATGGCATCACCAAATCGATGGACATGAGTTTGAGTAAACTCTGGGCGTTGGTGATGGACAGGGAGGCCTTGCGTGCTGCACTTCATGGGGTCACAAAGAGTCGGACACGACTGAGTAACTGAACTGAATTTGCTCACTAGAAAATGATGGCTAGAGCTCAAGTCTTAAAGAAATGAGTCCTGCCAACAAATCAGTAAGCTGAGATGTAACTTTCCAAGTTTCACATTAGTACCTCCTATTCTGTGGCATAAAAAAAAAAAAATTAAAGCTTTTCAAATGTAACAGATGTTACTATCTGCTCTTTTTAGTGTTCTGTTCCATGCTTCATCTCATTCAATTTTTAGGATAAAACAGTTGATCTGTTTCAAATCCTCAAAGATGATGCTGTTAAAGTGATGCACTCAATATGCCAGCAAATTTGGAAAACTCAGCAGTGGCCACAGGACTGGAAAAGGTCAGTTTTCATTCCAATCCCAAAGAAAAGTAATGCCAAAGAATATTCAAATGACCACACAATTGCACTCATCTCACACGCTAGCAAAGTAATGCTCAAAATTCTCCAAGTCAGGCTTCAACAGTATGTGAACCATGAACTTCAGACGTTCAAGCTTGATTTAGAAAAGACAGAGGAACCAGAGATCAAATTGCCAACATCCATTGGATCATCGAAAAAGCAAGAGAGTTCAAGAAAAACATCTACTTCTGCTTTATTCACTAGGCCAAAGCCTTTGACTGTGTGGATCACAACAAACTGTGGAAAATTCTGAGTGATGGGAATACCAGACCACCTGACCTGCCTCCTGAGAAATCTGTATGTAAGTCAGGAAGCAACAGTTAGAACTGGACATGGAACAACAGACAGGTTCCAAATTGGGAAAGGAGTATGTCAAGGCCATACATTATCACTCTGCTTATTGAACTTATATGCAGAGTACAGCATGCAAAAAGCTGGGCTAGATGAAGCACAAGCTGGAATCAAGATTGCCGGGAGAAATGTCAATAACCTCAGATATGCAGATGACAGCACCCTTATGGCAGAAAGCGAAGAAGAACTAAAGAGCCTCTTGATGAAAGTGAAAGAGGAGAGTGAAAAAGTTGGCTTAAAACTCAACATTCAGAAAACTAAGATCATGGCATCTGGTCCCATCACTTCATGGCAAATAGATGGGGAAACAATGGAAACAGTGAAAGACTTTTATTTTTTGGGTATCCAAAGTCACTGCGTATGGTGACTGCAGCCATGAAATTCGAAGATGCTTGGTCCTTGGAAGAAAAGCTATGACATACGTAGACAACATAGTAAAAAACAGAGACATTACTTTGCCAACAAATGTCTGTCTAGTCAAAGCTATGGTTTTTCCAGTAATCATGTATGGATGTGAGGGTTGGACTATAAAGAAAGCTGAGCACTGAGGAATTGACGCTTTTGAACTGTGGTGTTGGAGAAGACTCTTGAGAGTCCCTTGGACTACAAGGACAGCAAACCAGTCAATCCTAAAGGAAATCAGTCCTGAATATTCATTGGAAGGACTAATGCTGAAGCTGCAACTCCAATACTTTGGCCATCTGATATGAAGAGCTGATTCACTGGAAAAGAACCTGATGCTGGGAAATATTGAAGGCAGGAGGAGAAGGGGATGACAGAGGATAAGATGGGTGGATGGCATCACTGACTCGATGGACATGAGTTTGAGCAAACTCCAGGAGTTGGTGATGGACAGGGAAGACCGGCATGCTGCAGTCCATGGGGTTGCAAAGAGTCGGACACGACTGAGTGACTGAACTGAAGAGTAGGGGTATAATTACCACCAAATGGGAGGAAAATGGGAGGTTTAGGGACCAGTGGCTATACAACCCACATGTGGTCAGAAGTCCAGAGTAATAATAATAGAATCTAAGTTGTATTGGGGATTTAGTATGTGCCAGATAGTGTTTCCAGCACTCTCCAAATACATTATCTTATTTCATCCTACAAAACAACCCCACAAGGAGGACTTGCACTGTATTTACCTTGCAGATGATGAAACTAAGCAGAGAGAGTTTAGGGCACATGCCCAAGTTTGAACCCTGTCCTAGAGGCTCAACTTCTAGTCACTTTCTCACTTCCCATTTCTTGATCAGATCTTCTCATTGCCACACAGAAGTTCCATGATAAGAGGTGACATTCTGATGGACTTAACCAGCCTCATTGACTGAACTCAGAGCCTTCCTCTAAAGAACACCTTGTAATCTGGTGTATAACAGGGTATAATGATTGACCAAAATATAAAGTTACCAAATAATATCTGAACAGTCTTCTAACCTAATTGAGGTTGGCTTAAAGTAGTATTAAGCAGATATGTTTCTTATGAAAGAAAAAAGGAAACTAATCAGTGAATTTATGTGCTTCTGTCCTCTTCCTGGGTTTTTGCTTCATCTGGTTCCATCTGGCTCATTTCATGTGGCCAAAAACATTGGTCCTGTGGTTATATTTTACTGCCAGAATGTTGCTCCTTGGCCAACTGTTCAGAGAAGCCAAAAGATTCTCTGAGCTACACAGGTCAACTTCATCTGCATCATGCCTATTTATTCCACTGGCATTGTCTTGCATATTGAATGGCATTCTTAATGATGTTCCAAATTGTGAGTAACACTAGCTTAATTGAACATGAGTGAAATGGTTTCCTTATAGGCAACATTACAGTCATTATGATAATAACAACATGTTTAACAACCATTGCACAGTGTGAAAGGTGGGGGGCGGGGTGGGTAGGTATTATAGGAGGGAGACTCTGGCTTTAGAGCCAAATAGACCACACTTGGATGCCAGTTTTGCTGCTTTCTTTTTTAATAATTTTATTTATTTATTTATTGGCTATGCTTTGTCTTCGATGGTGCACAGACTTTTCTCTAGTTACTCTGGTTACTAGAGAGCGGGAGTTACTCTCTAGTTGAGTGTGTGGTCTTTCTCATTGCAGTGCTTTCTCTTGTTGCAGAGCAGGGACTCTGGGGCACGTGGGCTTCAACAGTTGTGGCACATGGGCTCAGTAGTTGGAGCTTCCAAGCTCTAGAGTTCAGGCTCAATAGTTGTGGCTCCCAGGCTTAGTGGCTTTGAGGCATGTGGGATCTTTCTGGACCAGAGTCAAACTGTGTCTCTTGCTTTGGCAAGTGGATTCTTTACCACTGAGCCAAGAGGGAAGCCCCTCTGCTGCTTTCTTAACTGGGTAATTGCTTGACCTCCTTTAGTAGATTCCCTGTCTATAAGTGGAAAATACAAGTGTCTGGTTCAAAGAGCCTTTACATGGAATAGGTACATGCCTACCTCCTCTTTAATAGCATGTTCTATATTTCCCTTACTGTTTCATCCATTCTTTGATGCTTCTGTAAATTACTTCATTAACATCGGAACTGCTCTTGGTTATCGAATAGCACAAAACGGCTCACCTATAAACAATTATGTTATAAGCAACCTGCACATAGAAAAACAGCCTCGCCTTGATAAGACACGGTGGGGAGACAGGTTGAGAGCTGGTTGGCTGTCCAGTCGCATTGTTGAGGTTGGAATGTCAAAGTCTTCATAGCTCTGAGACATTAGTCAAGCTATTTCTCTTCAGTTTGCCTTAGTTTCTTCATCTTTAAATGGGAGGGTTATGAGGATTGTACATTAGTCAGTGGTCATGCCTGGCATGTAGACAACAGTACAATTAATATTAGTTAATCCATACCAAAATTTAAGCTCCATATGGCAGCAGTTTTTGTCTTTTTTCCACCTCCTTATTACCAGTACCCAGAAGGGAGTATGGCATATAATAAATGCTTGATGTATATGTGCTGAATGAATGAGCCAATTTGCCAGTGTTTTTAGACCCCCTCACAAGAGTGGGGGCGTTCTGCTTCCTTTCCCTGTATCATGGAACAGAGGGTCAAAGCTGAAGAGACCCTGGAGTTCATCTGCTCAAACCTATCACCCAACATTGAAAAGTTTGAAGACCTTTGTAGCTGTTGAGTAGCTGAAATCAATCTAATGCAAAAGACAGGCATTCCAAGAGCAACAAGTGTGCATAGTACATTCCAAAAAGAAGCCTTGGGAATGAACTGGAAAAACAGAAGCTTTGTGTTGGGCTAAAGGAACACACTCTATAAGAACTAACATGAACATGAATAAAGCACTTGAATGCAATCAGAATTCGGATAAAATATGAATACATTCATCCAGAAGCGGATTGTCCAATGCCATTGATAAGCCTGGTCAGTGGCATGCTGGTAAATGTTAACAGTCAGCTCTCTGTGAAAACACCAGAAAAGCTTGTTTGTAGTATTTGCTGATTTCCGTGGCAAAAATTCTCCCACCGGTCCGTTTCAAGCCACAGAGGTCACTAAGTATGGCATTGACAGGAGATGCCAAATTGTACGTATAGGTGCAATAGACATGCATGACATCGGGAATGTAGACAGTAATAAAATGTAGCCTGATTATTAAGTGATGAGTTTTGAATATTTAGTACCATTCTTTTCAATATAATTTTTAATTGTAAGTTTATATAATTTAATTTTTAGTAGTCATTAGATATAACAACCAACTTAGAAATATTTCTGAAAATTAAACAGTTTGCTTTTGCCAGCTAGTATGGATGGTTCTCTGGAGAAGGAAATGGCAACCCACTCCAGTATTCTTGCCTGGAAAATTCCATGGATAGAGGAACCTGCTGCTGCTGCTGCTGCTAAGTCGCTTCAGTCATGTCTGACTCTGTGCTACCCCATAGACAGCAACCCACCAGGCTCCCCCGTCCCTGGGATTCTCCAGGCAAGAACACTGGAGTGGGTTGTCATTTCCTTCTCCAATGCATGAAAGTGAAAAGTGAAAGGGAAGTCGCTTAGTCGTGTCCGACTCTTAGTGACCTCATGGACTGCAGCCCACCAGGCCCCTCCGTCCATGGGATTTTCCAGGCAAGAGTACTGGAGTGGGGTGCCATTGCCTTCTCCGCAGAGGAACCTGATGGGCTACAAATCAGGAGCTGTAAAGAGTCAGACCCTACTGAGTGACTGAGCGCACACACATATGGATGGTTCTAGCACAGCCCTATGCTGATGCTTTGTTAGCTACTTAAAAACACTTACCTTGTACTAGAGACATAATGACAAGGAAAGTGGGTGGATCTTTGCTCTCATAAAGCTTATTTTCTAGTGGAGGAAGGCAGACAATAAGCAACAAAATAAAATAGGGATTGGGATGGGAGATTCTGCTTGGGGAAACCGTACATCCATGGGTGCATTTGCAGTCCTAGGCAGACAAGGTGTAATTCAGATTGCACCAAGTGGATGAAACTATATGCGTGCTGACCTCATTACTGAATGTGTTCTTGATCAGATAAGACTCCAGTCTCTTGAGTGAGTTTGCCTTAGCTTCACCTTTATTGTAAAAAATATAAGGAAATATAAGGAGGAGATGGAAGAGAAGGGGCAGTTTATACGATCCAAGAACCTATACTAGATACACACACACACACACAAGAAATCCAAACATAACAATAAAGCTAGTCATCAAATCACAAGAGAAGAGAACAAAAGAAGAAAGGAACAACAACAACAAAAAACCCTAGAAAAATAATCCGAAAACAATTAACAAAGTACAATAAGAACATATATTCAGTAACCACGTTAAATGTAAATGCACTAAATGCCCAATCAAAAGACATAATGTGGCTGAGTGGGTATAGTGTATTTTGAATTACATTTTTTCATCTAATCCTCAGAAGATAGAAAATATTGAAGCAAAAAATGGAAAGTAAGTTAATTGATACTAGTAGCATTGAAACATATATATTACCACATGTGAAATAGATAGGCAGTGGGAATTTGCTGTGTGACAGGGAGCTTCAGTCCAGTACTCTATGACAACCAAGACGGGTGAGATGGGATAGGAGCTGGGAGAGAGATTCAAGAGGGAGGGGACAAATGTACACCGATGGCTAATTCGTGTTGATGTATGGCAGAAACCAACACAATATTGTAAAGTAATTATCCTCCAACTAAAAATAAGTGAACTTATTAAAAAGTTAGTGGCAGTAGTGTCATATAGTAATACCTTTTTTTGATGTGTCTGTCCATGTCACACGTCCACATTCCTGCCTGAAACATGGATGTAATAAGCTAAGAGTAATTATGTGATAAATTTTCGATTTTCAAAATTAATCATACAAATGTAAAATCTTGGATTAGAAGGAGAGCTAGCCAGACCAATCTTGTCTCTAGCGCATATATTTTTTGGATGGCGCCTATAAATATTAGTCTTCTAATGCTTGTTGCTCGATCCCTTTTGGCAATTAACTTGTCCTTAGTTGATTTGTGGATTATCCACTGAAAATTGTTATGAATAACACAATATAATGGCAGAATATGTTTATATAGGATAACAAAGTAGATTGGCCTGAGGAGAGCTATAACTCTATAAAATATCCTTGGTTTTCAGAGATTTCTCTTTTCACATATGGCAATGTTTAGATAAGGAATGAAAAACTAGCTGAATCTGATTAGTGTTCTCATGCAAAGGGAAGATGGATGTCCTGTTTAAAAATCATAGTAGTTTGATGACGTAAATACATTCTCTAGTGAAAGGGTGGTCACTTTAGGGCAGAGAAAAACAACAAAGTCCTTCTGCCATCTTTGGGTTGTACTTGACACAGACCTCTCATCTGTGGGTTCCACAAAGTGTGACCACCCTGATCGCAGATGAACTAGGAGGGAAACCTTGTATTACTCACGTAACTATTTTATTTCTATAATCCTACTATTTCCTAGAAATGACTAGATATTTCCCTGCCATAGCTTTCCTGAACTCTTTGCCATAAAGTTCAAAACATCGTGAGCACAGGTGGTTGCCTGTTGCCAGTGGTACTGCTGCCAGGGGACGTGGCTTTGCCCGTCTTCCCCTGTGGAGGATAAGCATGACCCTTACAACTTCTGATTGTCTATGCTGCCTTCCTACGCTTTGGCCGAGATACTGAGGGACATGAAACATCAGGTTTCTCCTGCTAAGGAAATCCATGTGAGCTGAAGAAACAGAAACATCAGAGAACTCTGACTTGTAGAAATGCCGAGAAAGGGGAAGAAGTTATTGGCTGGAGAGACGTTATATTGTGTTTTGGAATGAACTTAAAAGGCTTAATGTTTGTGTTATCCGTGTATGACTTTTATAAAAAGTATCTTGCCTTCCCAGTGTTGGTTGAAAGGGGAGGGCCTCTTTTTTTTTTGGTTAAGTGATTTGTATGTAACTCTCAGCACTGTATGAGACACTAATTGATATATGATAGGTATGAATGTGCTACTGGGTAAGAAAAACACTA
Organism: Bos taurus; assembly: GCF_002263795.3. Taxonomy (NCBI): domain Eukaryota; kingdom Metazoa; phylum Chordata; class Mammalia; order Artiodactyla; family Bovidae; genus Bos; species Bos taurus. The sequence goes on from NC_037347.1 coordinate 19,945,200, forward strand.
CTGAGCCAATTTTACTCATGTAACCAGTAGTCAGCTGCCAGGGATACCAGCTCCCAAGGATACTCCATCATGGTCATCTCCAGTCATTATAATTCTAAAGATAACCACTATCCTAACTTCTAAGAGCATAGGTTTGTTTTGCCAGTTTTGTGCTTTTTGTGAATGAAATTACACAGTATAAACTCTTCTGTTTTGGCTACTTTTGTTCGCCACTGAGATAGTGAGACTCCTCCGTATCATTTTTGTGTGGTCGTAGATTGTGCGTGCTCATTGTCATAGTGTTGCATTGAGTAAATATACTGCAAATTACTATTGTTGGTAGATACTTGGGTATTCCAGTTTCAGGGTATCATGAATAGAGCTTCTGTGAACATTCTAGGATATGTCATTTGTTAAACAAATATGTGTGTGGTGTGTGTAAGTTTGTGTTCATACACATAAGTTGGATATATCCCAAAGAATAGAATTTCCGGGTTGTAGGTTATATGTATATTTTTTTATATTCCCAGATAGATTTCCAAAGTGATTGTACCATTTATATAATCCCCAAAGCAATGTTCCATTTTTCCACATCCTCAGCAATGGAGTATTCCATTTTCAATGACAGAATCTTAATAAAGCATTGCTTAGTTATAGTAATGTCATCTAATGCCTTTTATTTATGGCGATGGCTCTTCTGATTGAGTGACTTGTTTTTCTAGGAATGATATGGGTAATAGTGAGACCTTTACACTTTATTTCTCCTCATGATGAATAATACATGCCTGTGAAATAAGTGACTATCGTCGGAAATTTGGCCTTTTGTGCAGAAACAGAACTTTCCCCCTCTCTTTGACCCATATTTCATTTAAATCTATGGTCTTATTCTTACATTTTATCCATATTTGATGGATAATCCAATAATCATCATTGTTAGCCAAACCGATATGACCCTTTATTCTATTTGAAATTTTCCAACTTCTATTTTTATTTCTAGTTATATATCCTGTGTTGTGTTTGTCAGCCTTTTTCTTCCATAAATTATTTCTTGGAAAAGTTGTTTTGTTGTTTCCTAAGTCAGCTTAACCTGTTTAAACATGCTAGTACATAGACAATATAAATCAAGATACAGTACATGTGTCTTGTTTTTTTTCACAGATTTCTTTTTTCAGTTCATGTGCTTAGAGCAGTTGCTTCTTTTGTTCTCTTTCCTCTTTGTCATTGTTTTTTTAATGTCAAGATTCTGGTGACATATATCACTGCCTCTAAAGTTCATCATAAGTTGATTCATGATATCAGCCTTACTTCTGTGATATCAAATAAGCAGGCTGACTCAGGTTCAGTTTCTACCATGTCAAAATGTGATCATTAATTTCTAGGCGATGATTGGAGAGATGTCAGTTCAGTTCAGTCGCTCAGTCATATCCAACATTTTGCGATCCCATGGACTGCAGCATGCCAGGATCCCCTGTCCATCACCAACTCCCAGAGCCTACTCAAACTCATGTCATCGAGTCAGTGATGCCATCCAGCCATTTCATCTTCCGTCATTCCCCTTCTCCTCCCACCTTAAGTCTTTCTCAGTATCACGGTCTTTTCCAACAAGTCAGCTACACAACAGGTGGCCAAAGTATTGGAGCTTCTGCGTCAGCATCAGTACTTCCAATGAATATTCAGGACTGATTTCCTTTAGAATGTACTGGTTGGATCTCCTTGCAGTCCAAGGGACTCTCAAGAGTCTTCTCCAACACCACAGTTCAAAAGCATCAATTCTTCAATGCTCAGCTTTCTTTATAGTCCAACTCTCATATCCATACATGATTTCTGGAAAAACCATAGCTTTGACTAGACGGACCTTTGTTGGCAAAGTAATGTCTCTGCTTTTCAATATGCTGTCTAGGTATGTCATAGCTTTTCTTCCAAGGAGCAAGCATCTTCTAATTTCATGGCTGCAGTCACCATCTACAGTGATTTTGGAGCCCAAGAAAATAAAGTCTGGTCACTGTTTCCATTGTTTTCCCATCTATTTACCATGAAGTGATGGGACCATACACCATGATCTTAATTTTCTGAATGTTGAGTTTTAAGCCAGCATTTTCACTCTCCTCTTTCACTTTCATCAAGAGGCTCTTTAGTTCTTATTCACTTTCTGCCATAAGGGTGCTGTCATCTGCATATCTGAGGTTATTGACATTTCTCCCGGTAATCTTGATTCCAGCTTGTGCTTCATCTAGCCCAGCGTTTCTCATGATGTACTCTGCATATAAGTTAAATAAGCAGGGTGACAATGTATGGCCTTCACGTACTCCTTTCCCAATTTGGAACCTGTCTGTTGTTTCATGTCCAGTTCTAACTGTTGCTTCTTGATCTGCATACAGATTTCTCAGGAGGCAGGTCAGGTGGTCTAGTATTCCCATCTCTTTCAGAATTTTCCACAGTTTGTTGTGATCCACACAGTCAAAGACTTTGGTGTTGTCAATAAAGCAGAAGTAGATGTTTTTCTGGAGCTCTCTTGCTTTTTCGATGACCCAATGGATGTTGGCAATTTGATCTCTGGTTCCTCTGCGTTTTCTAAATCCAGCTTGAACATCAGGAAGTTCACGGTTCACATACTGTTGAAGCCTGACTTGGAGAATTTTGAGCATTACTCTGCTAGTGTGTGAGATGAGTGCAATTGTGTGGTAGTTTGAACATTCTTTGGCATTGCCTTTCCTTGGGATTGGAATGAAAACTGACCTTTTCCAGTCCTGTGGCCACTGGTGAGTTTTCCATATTTGCTGGCATATTGAGTGCAGGACTTTCACAGCATCATCTTTTAGGATTTGAAATAGCTCAACTGGAATTCTATCACCTCCACTAGCTTTGTTCGTAGTGATGCTTCCTAAGGCCCACTTGACTTCACATTCGAGGATGTTTGGCTCTAGGTGAGTGATCACACCATGGTGGTTATCTGAATCATGAAGATCTTTTTTGTATAGTTCTTCTGTGTATTCTTGCTACCACTTCTTAATATTTTCTGCTTCTGTTAGGTCCATACCATTTCTGTCCTTTATTGTGCCCATTTTTGAATGAAATGTTCCCTTGGTATCTCTAATTTTCTTGACGAGATCTCTAGTCTTTCCCATTCTGTTGTTTTCCTCTATTTCTTTGCATTGATTGCTGAGGAAGACTTTCTTATCTCTCCTTGCTATTCTTTGGAATAGCATTCAACTCTGCATTCAATTGGGTATATCTTTCCTTTTCTCCTTTGCCTGTTGCTTCTCTTCTTTTCTCAGCTATTTGTAAGGCCTCCTCAGACAACCATTTTGCCTTTTTGCATTTCTTTTTCTTGCTGATGGTCTTGATCCCTGCCTCCTGCACAAGGTCACGAACCTCCGTCCATAGTCTTCAGGTACTCTGTCTATCAGATCTAATCCCTTGAGTCTATTTGTCACTTCCACTGTATTATCATAAGGGGTTTGATTTAGGTCATACCTGAATGGTCTAGTGGTTTTCCCTAGTTTCTTCAATATAAGTCTGAATTTGGCAACAAGGAGTTCATGATCTGAGCCACAGATCAGATCACATGTACATGGAGTATATACATGTATATACATGGAGAGATGTAGCATATATAATAGCTGTAGGTTATATATCTTGAAGCTTTCAAATTCCAGTCCTAATGCTCTCTAATTGGTGGCTTATAAGGTAGAATAAAAAGGAAAGCTGCTGCTGCTGCTAAGTCGCTTCAGTCGTGTCCGACTCTGTGCGACCCCATAGACGGAAGCCCACCAGGCTCCCCTGCCCCTGGGATTCTCCAGGCAAGAACACTGGAGTGGGTTGCCATTTATTTCTCCAGTGCATGAAAGTGAAAAGTGAAAAGGAAGTTGCTCAGTGGTGTCCGACTCTCAGTGACCCCATGGACTACAGCCTACCAGTCTCCTCCATCCATGTGATTTTCCACGCCAGAGTACTGGAGTGGGGTGCCATTGCCTTCTCTGAAAGGAAAGCTAAGGCAATATAAATGTATTCTAGAGATCCCATGGCATGAAGTAATATATACTTTATTATCAGACAGATACTTGAAATCATGAACTGAAAAGTAAGTTTTAGAAATTGGGGAAGAAATTAAGAATTTATAACTTTATCTTCTAAACTTTAGTCTCTACCTAGTAGGCTCTGGATGCTGTTATATTTAAATCTTACTTTTAGATTCTTCATAAATGGGGTTTTCCTAAAAATTAATAGTCCTCAAAACTGATATTTCTCAGTGCCTAAGTAATTCCCTGGGTCTGGTTGGAAATTGTTTTAATTTTTTCAGGTCAATATTATTTCCTATATAAACTAAATAGCAGCTTTGAACAGCTAATTGTTTAATCAATGATAAATTAAAATTTATTATTGTGGCATGTAAAGTCCACAGGATTAATTTATTCAATATATCAACCTATGAAACTTTTCAGCCAAATTGCTTTAAAAAAGCAGCATAACTAATCTTTGTTTTCAACTCCCTGTTGTCCTGTCTGCTGTCAGGGAGATAATAAGATACAAAATATCCAAATTCAGAGAGAAAGAGGATCCCTAGGCACAAGGATCATGCTCTTAAGTAGATAATCAGCCTAATATTCACTGAATACAGATTGACCTACCTGGCATGATGGAGTTCAGCCTCCACTGGGGGAACTTATTCTGAGGTGGTACCTTATAGAACAATCTGACAGCAAAATAAAACGTGGGGAAATAAACAAAGCACACATTCCGTTTTTCAGGCTTTATTTTTGTGTTGGAAATGCTTTCCCTTTCTTCTTCTTTTTTAAATCATTTTACTGTATTTGAGTCAAGAGACATGGGTTCGATCCTTGGGTCAGGAAAATCCCCTGCTGGAGAAAATGGCAACCCCCTCTAGTAATTCTTGCCTGCAAAATCCCATGGACAGAGGAGCCTGGCAGGCTACAGTCCAAAGGGTCACAAAGAGTTGGACACAACTGAGCTCCTAAGGATTGTGTTTAAATGAAGTCCCAGCGCCAGAAACTGTGAGGAAACTTAGGCTTTTGCTGAAAAGAGCCAGACAACTTATAATCAAAAACTAAATTCTGTGGCTTAGGCCAGTGCCTCTCAAAACGGAATATTCACCCTTAATTCCTGGGGATCTTGTTAACACGCAGGTTCTGATTGAGTAGGGCTAAGGTAGGGCTAACTGTATCTGCATCTCTGACAAGCTCCAAGATGGTGTTAATGCTACTAATCCTGTTGGAGTAGGAAGGAGTTTTAGGATATAGATGTTTGAGTAAATTTTTTTCAGATAGAGTAAATTTTGCAAATACAAATGTCTTGCTCTATGTGAAATCAGAAAAAAAAATCATCCTTTAGTAGAATCCAAAAGTAGTCCTAATTCTTATTAGTGTAGGTCAGATGTCATGATATAATAAATGGATCACAAACAAAATATTTAGACATGGGAAATAAATCATTGGGAATTTTGTGAATACTTATCTACAGCATTTGATCTTTTGGTCACACTGCAGAGCATGTGGAATCTTAGTTCCCTGACCAGGGATTGAACCTGTGCGTACTGCATTGGCAGTTTAGAATCTTACAAACCTAGACAGCATGTTAAAAAGCAGAGACATTGCTTTGCCCACAAAGGTCCTTATCGTCAAAGCTATGGTTTTTCCAGTAGTCATGTATGGATGTGAGAACTGGGCCATAAGGAAGGCTGAGTGTTGAAGAACTGATGCTTTTGAACTGTGGTGTTGGAGAAGACTCTTGAGAGCCCCTTAGACTGCAAGGAGATCCAACCAGTCAATCCTAAAGGAAGTCAGTCCTGAATATTTGTTGGAAGGACTGATGTTGAAGGTGAAGCCCCAGTACTTTGGCCACCTAATGCAAAGAACTGACTCATTGGAAAAGACCCTGATGCTGGGAAGGATTGATGGCAGGAGTAGAAGAGGATGACAGAGGACAAGATGGTTGGATGGCATCAACAACTCAATGGACATGAGTTTGAGCAAACTCCGGAAGGTGATGCAGTCCATGGGATTGCAAGGAGTTGGATACGACTGAGCAGCTGAACAACAGCTTTTAATGGTTTGCTCCTGGTTGACAGAAACAGTCTTAAGATGACACTATTGAGAGGAGGATGGGTCTGAAAAATTAAGAGTGTAAGTGGTTTTTCTTTTTGAAATGTTCAGAATGAGGTTGCCAAGCCATCTGCTTTTGCATCAAAAAGTTAATGAATTTTCATTTTCCATGACTGATATAAGTGACTAAAAGAGTCTCGAAACATATCTCAAGCAAAAATGAGGTTGACTGCGAAAGCTGGCCCTGTCCACCGTGTGGTTTCCATTCTTGGAGAAGGATTTGTAAAACACTTCTGAGAAAGCTGTCATCCTATACCACTAGAAATAGCAGAAAGTTTGTGTCACAAATTTAATGATCACTGGCCACTTTTCAAGTATTTTATTTTCCCCTTTTACTCTTGGTGGCAGTGAACTAAGAGGAGAGGGGAAAGTGTGAGCCAGTGCCTTTTAGTTTTCCTGTTTAACTAGGAAAACTAAGGGGTAACTGAATACATAGTATTTTCTATTAGAACATTCGCAAAAGAGTCCTTCCTGTAGACATTTCTTATCTTGTAGGAAGACAATACAGTTTTTAATAGTCAAATCCAATCTGACTTTAATTATTGATTGTATATTATGAATTTTGCCATGCAAAATATAATTTCTTATTTTCACTATAAAATTTCTTTATTATCACTGTGGTGAAGTCCCAGCACACAGTGTTTCTTGAGGTTACATTTATATGATGATCAAAATACAAACTATACCACTTTTTGCTTGGATGACTGGCAACCAGCTGAACTAGATTTCCATTCTTATCTTGACTCATTATACATCAGGCAAGTTACTTCTCTGGGTTTCAAAGTTCTCATGTGAAATTGAGTGTATAGACTGTTTAATTACTTTGTCCCTCTAAGCTTATAGAAATAGCATTATGGAGGTGTAAGAAAACTATTAATGACCCAGCATGCATTCATTAAATCAATACTAAACTCAGGAGAGATCAAACAGCAGTTCAATGTCCTTCTGAATTTATGTTCAATTCCATCATTCACTGAACAAATGTAAATTGAGAACATATAATCTGCTATGTGTATGAGGTCTTGAAATGTATGCTTTCAACTCAGATATCTGTTGCTTAAATCAGGGATTGGCAGACTTTTAAAAGTGACCCTGTTGCTAACATTACTCTTCTGAATAATAATTACTATTAACAATAACTACTATTCAGAAGAAGAAGAATTATTCTTTGGAACAATGCTAAGTATAAACAAGAGGATAGGTATGAAGATGAAGACTAATTTTTACCTTAAGTTGTGTGTTCTAAGGTGCCTAAAAAGATAATTTTCTTAATTCTACTGTGAAATCAATTAATGCAACGTTAATTTGCTCATTTGGTTCAACTGGTTTACATGCAGCTGTTAGCAGTTTAAACCCTGCCACACTGCCAAAGTAAAAATTTATATACAATTAAGGTAAACTTGTCCATTCTAAAGTTTAAATTTAATAAATGGGATAAATAAAAAGGACTTAGTAAAAATTATATGAAAAAACAAGTCCAAATATGGTAACATACAGTTCAGAGGAGAATGGTATTTGTTATTTCTCAAGAGCCTCTAGACCACAAAATACCAACATTAAAGATGAATACAAGCACTGGGAGAAATGAGACAGATAAGAGACACCATATGTTGTAGATTCTGGAATTCATCAGAGATAAGGAATGAAGCTAAGCCTTTTCCTGGATGGGTCTGGGATAAAATGAAATGAGAGGTAATGCTAAGTATAAAACTCTATATTTGAAAAGTTCTTTCCCACTAAGATTTCAGATACATTTATGATAAATATCCATTTTAAGTATCTAATTCAAGTTATACAACAAATTGTTATCTAGAAAGAAAGTGTGTGGAACATAATGCATTTAAAGTGAGTAGTTTAGCTTTATGAACTGAGATTCCTTTGTTCAAGTTGCAGCTTTTCCATTGACAGGTGTATGACATTTGTTACAGTTCTTAAGTAGATTCTATTAAGTTGCCTCTGCACCTACAGCATTAACTGCTGTGAGTATTAAGAGAGAGAAGGCATGTATAACTCTGAGACCAGTGCTTGGCGTGTGGTAAGCAATCAGCTTGTGCTAGCAGCACACCAGACTTCCCTGGACTTCACTGTCTCCTAGAGTTTGCTCAAACTCGTGTTCATGGAGTCAGTGATACCATCCAACCATCTTTTCCTTTGTCACCCCCTTCTTCTCCTGCCCCAATCTTTCCCAGCATCAGGGTCTTTTCCAATGGGTCGGCTGTTTGCATCAGGTGAGCCAAGTATTAGAGCTTCCGCCTCAGTACCAGTCCTTCTGATGTATATATATTCAGGGTTGACAGAGAAGCCTGGCATGTTGCAGTTCATGGGGTCGCAAAGAGGTGGACATGACTTAGTGACTGAACAACAGCAAGTTATTATTTTTTACAAGTATAGGCTACAGATTTCTTCCTGAAGATAAATTTAAATGTGAATAGGAAGTTTGTTTATGAAACAAGACTAATTCTCTGTTTTATATATGGTGCCCATTATTAAAAAAAAAATAGACAAAATAGCAATCACCAACCACTGACCCTTTTAGAATGAGGGAAATTTATGCTATGCATATATACATGCATATGTGTATATATGTGAATATTTGGATATATATGTGTGTTTGTGTGTGTGCATACATACATACCACTGCCAGGAAAACCGGATTTCTCATATCTAGTAACTATTCTGAAATGTCTGTCCAGACCTAGCCAGGCATCATGTATGCCATCAGTATTCAACATATATTTGCAGAATTTAATTTTTTTAATGCTTCAGGTCACTATTATTGTTTTTTTTTTTACTTATAAAACAATTACAGTAACCCTTGGCTTTTGAGATTTTGGCTTCTATGAGGAACTCTGGGGTACATGACAGGTAGTGATTTTATCCCTAGTACAACCAAGCTGTTCTGTGGGTTAAAGTTACTTAACTACGGAATCAGCCAGTATGCACATTGCAATATGGTTTCTTCATTCTCCCCTGCAAATGCAGTAACTGTGAAGTGATAAACATGTTATATCTTTAGAAAAATGGCCCCTAGAAGAAAGATGACTGTTCATCTAGACTTGGGCTGTCCAACAAGATAGCCAGGAGCCACAGAGTCCTAGAACTATAGCTAACCCAAGGGAGAAGTGCTGTAAGTGTAAAATGCACAGAAGATTTCACATACTTAGTATGAACAAAAGTGAAAACTCTCTTACCAATAATTTTTGTATTGATTCATGTATAAATAGTAAATTTTGCATATATTGGGTTAAGTAAAATATATCATTAAAATTAACTTTACCTGATTTTTCAAAAATCTTTTTATAATATGGCTTCTAGAAAATTTAAATTTGTATGCATGACCCTCATTTGTAGTTCATGTTATATTTCTGTTGGACAGCCCTGTTCTAGACAGGAGTAACAAAAAAGAGAACTGCTAAGAAAATGATAATTCTTAAGAAAAAATGATTTTAAAAATGTGAAATTTAAAGTGATTAATGAGATCACTTTCTCTGAACAAGTTCATCATAGTCCACCATATTTTTATTTCCAGGGAAAAAAAAAAAAATATATATATATATATATTGGGAATTTTTCATTGAGCCCTCCAGTCTATGCAAAGTTGCTTATCAAGTAGGAATTAAAACTTTAGCAAACCAGTGCTGTTAATGGAAATGAAAGGCAAAAAGTCTGGAAACATTTCTATAAAGTAACAAGTAGTAAAAATATCAGTGAGAATATTTATCTATAAAGTAACAAGTAGTAAAAGTACCAATGAAAGTATTTATTTATTTTATTAAATTTTCTAAGGGAAAATCATACTCTATAGTGATATTAGTAAATTTGGGGATTGTGAAGATGCATTTGAATGTCAAGAGTGTAATGCAGTTTTCCTCGGTATTTTTAAATCTTATGATCTCTCATTAACCTCAAGACACCAAGGCTGAGAGTAGTTCAGTAACTTTCAAGGTCGCACAGCAGGGAACTCAGTTCTGTGTGACTCCTAAGTTCATGTGATGAAGTGAATCCATGAGACCTTGGTTTCTGCAGCTACTCTGAAAAATAATGTTTCTTTGCTCAAGAAATTTTGAGTAAAGCTTCCTATTTTGTTTCCTTCTCAAACGTTATCCATTTGTTAGCATACTAAAGGTACTGGGAAGTACTGAGGAACCAGTTATCTTTGCTATATTTTTTCTCAAACTTATTTCACCATGGAACGCCTGTTTCCCTTCATATGTACCTATATAGCATCCATCACCTATGCTTTCTAGAACTAATCTAGAGAACACTATTTGGAAATGCTAAGATATATTCAGCTTCCTCCTATCATCTGTCATTATTGATTACTAGGGAAAATTACTTTGAGAAAATAGAAAATATTTGGGAAAATATGTACTTCAGTGTTCCAATCTCTCACTTTTAACTTGATCAGAGAATCAAACCAAAGAGTAAAAATATATACTTAGATGTATTTTTTGGTTATTCTTATATCTATAGTGTGTGATCTAGAGCAATTCAAAGAACACTGTCTTCAAACTGATTACCTGTCTGGAATTGTTTGCAGTGGACACACTGTAGGACTTACATGTAACAAAGCTACACTTCTGAATAAGGACTTCTTTGTGGGATTTAGAAAAGCACTGGCAAGGTCACGAATAGGTCAGGATCACAAATGTAAATGATTGCACAGTTGGTGCTGGTTACATGGTGAACAACAATTTTTAGTGTATCTCTTATTTTACACCATTTTTAAAAACTTTCCTGACTTTTTCCCTATAAATTGTGCTTAAAATGCCATCTGCTAAGTCACTTCAGTCGCGTCTGACTCTGTGTGACCCCATAGACAGCAGACCACCAGGCTCCCCATCCCTGGGATTCTCCAGGCAAGAACACTGGAGTGGGTTGACTTTTCTTCTCTATCAGGGATCATGAAAACAGACTGTTATTAACAGTTGCTATGGCAGTGATACATGTGTAAGAGTTTAAATAAAAAATAAAGCTGTGTTGCTATTTAACTACTCTGTATTCTGAAATTATTAATAAGCATTTTTCAGCAGCACTTCTGCCCTCAACCTGTCCCCTGATGCCTTGAATGCTGCAAGCCTGCACTGGGGTTTCCAAGTATTGTCCTAATCACACTACTTTTATGTCTACCATACTCTGGTTATCTTGGATTCAAAATATAACCCTCTACCTTCTTCATAGAAAGAAACAATTTAGGCACGTGAGCTCCATGGTAACAAGTTTCAAGAGCTCATGGCGTGTGTTCTCTCAGCCCTGCTTCACCAGACACTTTTGAGATAACCAGCTCCTTTAGATTTGACACCAATGGATCCTAAAATAAACTGAACAAGGATATGAGATTGTTGGGCCCTTGATTTCTTTGTGCAGAGTTTAGTTCACTGAGAAGACTGGTTTCACCAAGTCACATGCTAAATAATATAACAGAAGATCTTTGCACTGATGAAAGTGATTACTGACCAAGATTGTGCACCCGGATGCTAGCTTTAGGTTCTGTTTTGACTGAACCTCTTTTCTTGGACTCCTCTAAAGTAGGGATGTTTTTCTCTTTCCTGCTTATCTCAAGTGTGCTATGAAGTTCAAATGAGATCATGCTTGCAAAATAACATAGGGATGTGAAGTATCGTCATGAGCTGCAGCATTTGTTCATGGGCATCATAGATGAATGGAGCCTTCAAAAATCCTTGAGCGGTTGTCTGAGACATTCACATGAAATCATATACAAACTGGTGGTTCCTGTGATTTTTTAGCATATGAACCTTCCCAAGTCTCTTCCCACAACATCCCTCCCAACTACCAAAGGAAAGCCATTTACATGTGTGTGTTTGGTAACATGAACAAAGATGGGAATGAAGGTGGTTGGGAAGAGGGTTCACAAGATGGAAAAGGATGCTTATGCCTTTCCCGGCTTGGAGTTAATGCCCCTGTGACCTCTTAAAGCTTCTCCCTGTACCCTCAAAATTGCTCAAGAATACTTTGGAGGCAGGAAAATTGATGTTATGACATCATTCTAAATGTTTTATTAGGTAGAACTTTGTTCAAGTCCTGTTGAATTCAGCTGCTTATCCAAGAGAGGCGAAGTCCTTGTCTCTGAAGTAGGACCAGTCAGTCTTCTGCCTCCTAGCTGATTCAACTGCTTACTATTTGTGTTCCCAAAAATAATAATAGTATCTAACTCAAAAGGTTTCTGTGTAAATCAGTAAGATAACTTTATAAAGTGCTTAGTAGAGTACATGTTTATTACTGTTGTTACTGCTACTACAGCTGCTGCTTTCGCAACCATCATCCTTAAAGAGGGTATTTATGAATGCCTTTTACGTATACCCATGTCTTTATATACCAACTGTGCCCTTAAGAGAATACGAGAGGGATAATAACGGGAAACTACCATTTGCCTATCAGTGGGCTGCTGGTTACCAAATTCTGTTCTAGCAAAACTGTAACTTGTTTTAGGTGGTTCTTTGTTTTAAAAAATGAATATAGAATGGACAGATGCTATGACCCCTTTTTTTGACAAGCAAACATTCTGGTATTCAGGGTTAAGAGAAGCTTATACAGATGTTAGCTTTTCAAGATAATGTTTAGGAAACAAAACAATTAGCTAAAGCCAAACTCAAATACTGATTCGTATGTATGTGGTTGTACTTGAAGAGAGTAACTTAGATTCTGATGGTCTTAAATCCCTTTTATGGTTTCTTTCTGTTCAAAAAATAGTGATTAACTGTAACCTCTGGAGTTGTTCTCAATACACATCTATGAACAAATTAAATTTATGCTTTCCTATTCTCAGAACACTAAGATTAGTTTTTTTGATGATTAAAAATGCATTTTAATGGCCTTTTAAGCTTTAAATTTTTCTGAATGTTTTCTTTAATGACATTATTATTTGAATACATGATTTTAACAAAACTCTTATAGAATGTATTAAATATAGTCAGTTTCAGGAAAATATTCAGCATAGGTAATGCAAAACTTAATATAGATTATATGCCCAGTTCAAATATATAAAAAGATTAGCTGCATTTTAATAATGGAGAAAATGAGGCTCTTAGAATCTGTAAACCTCAAGAAATCAAGAAGTCGTTGATCTGCTCTGCCACAGATAGGGTAATGTTGTCCAGCCCAAGTCTGTGTCCAGTGCACAGTGAGACCTAACCCACGTGTTGGAGTTGGAGCAGAGAAAGGTTATTGGAGGATCAAGCAGAATAGGTGGTTTGTGTTCAAAAAACCCCAACTCACCAATGGCATTCAAGGAAGGGTTTTTAAAGGCAACATGTGAGGTGATGGCTGTAGGGTGCATGATATTCTTCTGATTGGTTGGTGGTGAGGTACAGGATGGTATTTCGGGATTCTCCATCATCAACCTTCAGGCTCCACTGGGTCTGGGGTCTAGCTGTTGTGCTCAGCAGGCAGTCACCATCCTCCATACAAGTGGAGGTCTTGGACCTGCGAACAGTCCAAAGCTGTGCATCAGATGGTTAATGTATCCCTTTAGTTGGAACTAGCACTCTGTTTTGTCACCGAACTATTGTTCTTTGACTGCTTTTCCTTTGTTTCTGCATTCCCTCACTCCCCTAATTAGTAACTCTTTGAATCTGCTTTGTGGAAGGAGAAGGCCTAGGAAACCAAAGCCTTATATCTACAGACAAGAAGCAGGGGACCCAGAGGAGTTTGTGTACCCAGTTTCAATGGCATACTCTAAAGATACTGGAGGTAACTATCAATTGATACTCCTTTATTTTAACAAAAAGGGAAGCATTTCAGTTTACCAGCATTTTTCTGGGTAATATCTCAGTGTAGGACATTCTAGACTACAACTTGTATATAAGCTGCTGAATTTTTAAAAATAAGGTTCTTTATGTTTTATATCTATGTATTTGAAATATCCAACTTGCTCTTCCCTTTTTCTGTTTTCGGTTTTTAATATAGCTGCCTAGGGAGTTCCCAGGTAGCTCCAGCAGTTAAGAACCCATCTACCAATGCAGGAGATGTGGGTTCGATCCCTGACCAGTATCCTTGCCTGGAGAATCCCATGGACAGAGGAGCCTGGTGGGCTACAGTGCATGGGGTCGCAGAGTCAGACACAACTGAAGTGACTTAGCACATAGACCAAATATAATAAAAACATGCCGATCTGTGAAACGAAATTTCAAAGAATCCCATAAATAAGAGCTTTTGATAATAGAGCTTTTGATCAAATTACTATTTCAAGGAATAATGAGGATTAATTTGGGATTGTTTGTAAAACGGGCTTCCCTGGTGGCTTAGTGGTAAAGAACCCACCTCCAAATACAGGAGATGTGCATTTGATGCCTGAGTCCAGAAGATCCCCTGGAAAAGGAAATGGCAACCTACTCCAGTATTCTTGCCTGGGAAATCCCATGGACAGAGGAGCCTGGCGGGCTACAGTGCATGGGGTCACAAAGAGGCAGACAGGACTCAGTGACTGAGCATGCAGGCATGTTTATGACTATTGAAAACAAATATTAGACCTAAATACTTTGGCTGTAAAACATGAAAAGTTAAGGGCAGACAATTTAAGAGGCATACAGGCTTGATTTACCAAGTAACTGGAGCTTCTTCATCATTCTCCCCTTTCTATGTCCCCCATTCTCCTCAAAGCCAAAACCCTTCCTCATTCTATATTCTCCTTGATAGACTCTGCTCACAGTAAATTGTTAAAAAGGGAGAAGACTTAAAAGTGTAACTAAATAATCAGACATGGATTCATGGTTTTCCCCTCGAGAACTTCTGCATTCTCACATGAACAGAGCATTGAATAAACAGCCTGAATCCCTAGCAGGGCTACATCCTGTGTCAGGCACACAGAGCTTCTCAGTGGGCAGTGGGCTTGTCAAGCATGCCAGGAAATCATCTGCTAAGAAGGCTCATACGCTGAAGATGAAGAAGAGGAGGAAGAAGAAAAGGCCAAAAAATAGCAAAGGGATGAGATTACAGGCCTAGCCTGTGGTCACTTGGTTGATCCTCACCACCTCCAAGAGTTGGCATTACCATGATACACACACACCCTGTTTTGTCAGTAGCTATGAAAACAGAAGTCCTGTGGGCTGTGGTTTGCTGAGGGTCATCTATCTAGTAAAGTGAAGTTTGAACCCTAGGCTGCCTAGCTCAGCGGCTATACACTCTTTAAACTATACCTACTTCTTAAAACCACAATCAAATATACATTTCAAAAAATATGATAATAGTCATAAATAGAAATAAAGAGACATCGTCCAAAAATAGCTCTATTGAGCTTATGATGGACAGGAGAATGGAAATAAATGCAAATTCTCTTCTACAAGGGTTTCCTCTGAGGGTCACTTTCTGTCTGTTTGGCCTTGTGAAATTAGACCTTTCCTGATGGATTGGAGCTGAGTGTATCCTTTTTGTCAAGGGCGGCTTGAAGTTCGTGGAATAGTTTACCTGAAGCTTGGCAAGTGCCAATTCCTGGCACCAAGATGCTACTTTCAGAGACTAAATTAGCTTTCTTCAGAGTCACAGCAAAAAGCGATACAATAAATTGATTACTTGAAAGTGCCTTCTCAAGTTTTTATTTTTTTTTATTGCTTCTTGAGCCAATTTGTTATCCCAGTGGTGTCACTGTTACAGAAGTAAGTCTATTTCTGTATTCTCATTTCATGAATAGGAATCATCTGAATATAGCCATAGACATCTAGCTGAGACCATTTTTCTCAAAACTACAAAGGCAGGGAAAATTCCCAACTGTACTTCTTCCAAATGTCAAGAAGTGGCTTAAGAACTTATTTCTGTAATCTGTTGAACTATTTATTTATATGAATACTGCCATTGGTTGTAAGCATGCTTATATCTAGTCATTGATAAGGGCTTGGGAAGTTGTGATAAAATCAAGGCAGTCTGCTGCCGTCTAGCTTTTTCTGTTTCCATCTTCAGGAGTTTCCTCCATAGTATTACAGAAAGGTACTTTTTTAAAGAAGCAATTCCTCTTCCATCCTTGGGAGGGAGACATTGTATTGGTACTGCAATGTCTCTCTTTTTAAAAGTTATACTTACTTGTGTCTTTTTAAAATTTAAGATGAATGGTCTAAATCCACTATAATAACTAAGCATCAGCACCTTCTCCAATGGGGGCAATTTTTTTTTCAATAGTAAAGATTAATAAGTCAACATGACCCTTGGGGAGACCGTGAAGCAGATGCAGTTCTCTTTTGTCATCGTTCTTGTTTTTCCAGAGTCTAGGTGCTTCCCAATCTTTGCAGCTGTCTCCTCTGCAAAGTGTGTATTCTGCTGTTTGCAGATTCCAACTGTTGGTATTCTTCAAGGCCTGGTTCCCGTGCTCTGAGCCAGGAAGGCAATATGAGCTCTGCCACTTGATACATTTATTGGGCTCTTGTACTGTCCTGTACTGAACTCCGCTGGACTCTAAGGAAACAGAGGTGGATAAAACAAACATGGCCCCTGTCCTCCATCATCTGATAAGCCTTAAATGCATCATCCCCGAATTAAATCCATGATTAGATGAGGTGCACCAGAGGAGAAGTAAAGATTCCAAACCATATTATAAAGGGGAGAACCAATTAATTTGGGGGTGGGAAATCAAAGATTCTGGGAGGAAATATGCAAGCTGAGAAATGAAGTGGGAACAGGAATTACCCAAGTGAAAAATAGTAATAGAATATTTATGAGGGAAAAAATATGTACTAAGCACATTTCAAAAACAGGTGGGGAAGGCCAGATGAACTTAAGTCACTTTTCCTAATGAGTGACTAATTGGTTTATCTATTCATGGATGATGTGCCTACAGTGTAATTAATTACTCAGCTATAAGAACAAATGAATTCCCAGGAATGGGGGCATGAGGAGAAGACCTGGTTAGTGTTACATGGCCATGTTAATATAGTTCTGCTTTGCCTGTTCAGTTCAGTTCAGTCGCTCAGTCGTGTCCGACTCTTTGCGACCCCATGAATTGCAGCACGCCAGGCCGCCCTGTCCATCACCAACTCCTGGAATTCACCCAAACTCATGTCCATCAAGTCGGTGATGCCATCCAGCCATGTTATCCTCTATCGTCCCCTTCTTCTCCTGCTCCCAATTGCTCCCAGCATCAGAGTCTTTTCCAATGAGTCAACTCTTCGCATGAGGTGGCCAAAGTACTGGAGTTTCAGCTTTAGCATCATTCCTTCCAAAGAAATCCCAGGGCTGATCTCCTTCAGAATGGACTGGTTGGATCTCCTTGCAGTCCAAGGGACTCCCAAGAGTCTTCTCCAACACCACAGTTCAAAAGCATCAATTCTTCGGTGCTCAGCTTTCTTCACAGTCCAACTCTCACATCCATACATGACCACAGGAAAAACCATAGCCTTGACTAGACGGACCTTAGTTGGCAAAGTGATGTCTCTGCTTTTGAATATGCTATCTAGGCTGGTCATGACTTTCCTTCCAAGGAGTAAACCTCAGTAAAACAACAGCGGTACCAAAGTGTGGTTGCTTTAGTTTTCTCAGTGTCCTTCCAACAAACATAAAATCTAAATCCTAAATTTTAATTTAGGATTAATTAATTTAATTTTTAAGTCCTAAATCCTAACGTAAACACTAAATCCATAGTGTAACCACTATGCTTACTTAGCAAACACAGTGTCAAGAGACATTCTCCAGATCACCTCCTCCAACTTGCTTCTCCTAATTTCTTCTCACTGAGCTGCTTTTGTCAAATTGCCAGCCCTACAAAGGCTATCAGATTTAAGGGCACTATTAAATCTGGGGCTGCTCCGAGACGTAAAGATTCTGTGTGTTTTGTGCGTAAGCTAAATGAGATACATCTTTTGTATCTAAAATAGAACGCCGTAGCTTAGCATTCAACAAACAAGTAAGGCTACCTGTGGTTCAGATAAATAGATAAATTATTCTATTTAAAGACTTTGCAGCTTTGGATCACCGTAAACAAAACCTTCACATGACATCCATTATATGCTGAATCTCAAAAGAAATGATACGAATTACCTCTTTTATAAAACAGAAGCAGATTCGCAGACATAGAGAACAAATTTATGGTGGCCAGGATAATGGGGGAAAGAGATAGTTAGGGTTTGGGATGGATGTAGACACACTGCTGTATTTTAAGTGGATAGCCAACAAGGACCTACTGGACAGCACAGGGAACTCTGCCCAATGTTATGTGGTAGCCTGGATGGGAGGGGAATTTGAGGAGATTGGATACATGTATATGTATGACTGAGTCCCTTTGCTGTCCACATGAGATTATCACAACGTTGTTAATCAGCTTTACTCCAATGCAAAATTAAAAGTAAAAGAAAAAAAAATGCCTTTTCTTCAACAATATATTGTTTTCATTGTAATGTATTATATACAACTTGTTATGTACTTAATGAGATTACTGTCCTGGGATTTTAGGATGTGTAGAAAATACAATTAAGGCATTAAAATTAAATATAAATTATCCCCACCAGAAATACTCCTAGCTGGTTATTTACTAAAGCATCTTGAATCCAGCAGATCAAGGAAAAATTCCCCAAAGAGACTGTAATTAGAACTATTTAGGACTTGGCAGAACTGGAACCAAAATTTCTTTATAAAAATGAATAATGCCTTGGGCTACATAAATTATAAAATCTGAAGCTCTAATAGCAGCATTACGATAACTGAGTTTAATTGTTCTGATAGTGAGCTGGAGAGAGGCACACTCAGCTTCCTGAATTTATGTTAGAAATACATGGGATTCTTGCCAACTGGCGATTGTTGTTAAGCAGTACTCTGTCCAAGGAATGTAAAACATTTTTAAAAAACAAACAAACAAACAAAAAAACACCTGGACGACAAACATTCTATGCCATTCTATGCCATCTTCACTATTGGAGAAGGAGATCACAGTAATGTTTATATGAAGACTACCAGTGGATTTGAAAAATGGTTAATAATAATCCCCAGGGGGAAAGAAAGAAGATAACAGATTCTCTTAGTCTTGAAAAAATTGTTAATAATAATCCCTGGGGGAAAAGAAAGAGGACAACAGAGATTCTCTTAGTGATGAGTGATTTATGTTAAAATAGCCAATGCACTCTCCCTCACTTCCTTTTTGGAGCATTGAAGGGTAGTGGGGAGAGGGCTGCCCTGGTGGCTGCCCTGGTGGCTCAGTGGTAAAGAATCACCTGCCGTGCTGGAGACACAGGTTCAATACCTCATTCAGGAAGCTCCTAGAGAAGGAAATGGCAACCCACTCCAGTATTCTTACTTGGGAAATCCTATGGATAGAGAAGACTGGCAAGCTACAGTCCATAGGGTCGCAAGAGTCAGACATGACTTAGTGACTAAACAACAATAGCAGCAGCAGCGTTTTTTGTTTTAATTTATGTATTAAATTGAGGTATAGTCGATTTACAGTGTTGTCTTTGTTTCAGGTGTACAGCACAGTGATTCAGTTCTATATGATGGTGGTAGTGTCAGTCACTCAGCTTTGTTCGACTCTGTGATCCCATAGACTGTAGTCCACTAGGCAGGCTCCTCTGTCCATGGATTTTTCTAGACAAGAATACTATGCTGCTGCTGCTAAGTCGTTTCAGTCGTATCCGACTCTGTGTGACCCCATAGACGGCAGCCCACCAGGCTTCCCCGTCCCTGGGATTCTCCAGGCAAGAATACTGGAGTGGGTTGCCATTTCCTTCTCCAATGCATGAAAGTGAAAAGTGAAAAGGAAGTCGCTCAGTCATGTCGGACTCTTCGCGACCCCATGGACTGCAGCCTACCAGGCTCCTCCGTCCATGGGATTTTCTAGGCAAAAGTACTGAAGTGGAATACTATAGTGGGTTGCAATTCTCTTCTCCAGGGGATCTTCCCATCTAGAAATTGAACCCAAGTCTCCAGCATTACAGGCAGATTCTTTATTATAGTCTGAGCCACCAGGGAAGCCCATATGTATATATTATATATATGTGTGTGTGTGTGTATATATGTATATTCTTTTTCTGATTCTTTCTCTTACAGGTAATTGCAAAATACTTGTGCTATATAATAGGTCCTTGTGGATCCTTGCTTCCTTTTGACCTAGGGAACTGGATTAGTGGGCTTGTAACTGGATTTTGATTAGAGAACATTCTCTGGCCACAGAAAAGGTTTTCTTTGTGGAAAACTCAAACTGTCAGCTTTAGTGTGTTCGTTTTAAATGCTTTCAGCTATAAGTAACAAGAAACCTGGACCAACAATGGCTTGAACCAATCAGGATTACTTAAAAAAAAATTTTTTTTATTTTGTATTAACAATGTTGTGATAGTTTCAGGTGAATAGCGAAGGGACTCAGTCATACTTACCCATGTATCCAATTACCCCCAAACTACCCTCCCATCTAGGCTGCCACGTAACACTGAGCAGAGTTCCGTGTGATACACCGTGAGTCCTTCCCCCTACAACCATAAACTTGTTCTCAAAGTCTGCAGTCTGTTTTTGTTTTCTAAGTTCATCTTATAATTTTTTTTTAGATTCCCCATATAAGGGATGTCATACAATATTTCCCATTCTCTGTCTGACTTACCTCACTCAGTGTGACACTCTCTAGGTACATACACATTGCTACAAATGGCATTATTTCATTATTTTTAATGGCTGAGTAATATTCCATTGTATATATGTGCCACATCTTCTTTATCCATTCCTCTGTTGATGGACGTTTAGGTTGCTTCCTTGTCTTGACTGTTGTAAGCAGTGTAGCAATGAACATTGGGGTGCATGTATCTTTTTGTATCATGTTTTTCTCCAGACATATGCCCAGGAGTGGGATTGCAGGGTCATATGTTAGCTCTATTTTTAGTTTTTTAAGGAACCTCCATAATGTTCTCCATAGTGACTGTACCAGTTTACATTCCCACCAACAGTGTAGGGAGGGTTCAAATAGTGGGTTGCTTTTAAATAAGTGGCCACTGGAAGCATTTCAGTTGTTGTATGATGTTATCACCGTTTGCAGAAGGCCAGCATCTAGGAAATTTTCTTGGCCTTTCCGTCATGCTGGCCAAATGGCCTGTCTTGGCCTTTCCCTCATGATGACAAGATGGTACTGCAGCTTTAGACATCATATCTGTGTTACATGCAGTGAGGGGTCGGGAGGAGGAGGATCAGCTCTAGTCACATCTGCCCAATCACCAGAAGCGCAAAACGTTCCCCAAAGCCTTCAAAAGACTTCAGCTTTAGCCCATTAGCCAGAACTATGCCATATGGCCATCTCTAGTGGGAAGGAGATTAGAAAATTAATATTTGCTTTATAGTTTCTATAATACACGCAGAAAGGGTGAAGGGAGTTAGAAAACACTATGAACGAGACTATCAGAATTTTGGTCACATTTGGCCTATATTAATGGATTACTTTCAGAGACTTAAAGGAACTTATTAAGGTGGACAAGAGAATAGGGAAGAACTAAGATCTTTGTGCCGAATGCAGAGTAAACCTTGGGAAGGGTAATTAGAAGGGGAAATAAACTAGAATTGACCTAAAAATGTCTTAAAGTCAGATCTTACAAAATTTTTGGCAAACCAGTCAAACTGTATTATCATAATGTGGATAATAGGAACATTTCTGCTAGTTTTCACAAATGTCACCAAAAAATCTGGTTAAAAAAAGGCATGTGTGTGTATATATGTGTGTGTGTGCCTAACATTAGCAATCTATATTTGTTTAAAGTAGAAAGAAAATGTATACTATTTGGGGGATAAAAATAATCAACCAAAATAATCGTTAATGACTCTTAGTCATCTAGCCATGATTTACGCCTTGTCTATAAGATGAACAAAAGAATAAATAATAATCGATATTTGTTTGATATATTTCAATCATATTGACCTCTGAAACAATTGATGTCAAATAGACTGGCTTTGATCAACTCAGTAAGTGGTTTATTCAGTACCCATAATGCTGTGAATCCTCTGTTAAAGGGGTGGATTTAGGATTTAGGGAGTGAGGAAATCTGCAGAGAAAGATAAAATAAGAGAGGGCCAGGTAAGTTGGCCATGGCTCGGGAACCAGGAACCACAGTTGTTTGGAAGGATGTGTAAGAGGTTGATGAAAATGATGCCAAAGTAAACTAACTTTTGCTTAGAGTTTTGAAAAATGATGTCATTCTTAGAAAAATATACAAGAGGACAACAGAAGTTGGAGATAGAGGTCTGTGTTTGAGTAATTTATAGTGACTTTGTTTTATTAGAATCATAGGAAAGGAAATTTGAACATGAACATCTGGATTATAGAGGGCCTTGAATGAGAGAATGAGGAAGTTAACATGAGACAGTGGGCCTTTGGGTTCTGAAGAGAAAGCTTTGGTTTAAGGAAGTATCTGCAATTATCAAACACAGTTTTTCAAAAGACTATCAAAATAATCCTGGAGGAAAATATTATGACATTCAGAGATAAGAGTATGTGTCATAGGAAAAACGTGAGTGTTATAGGCTGTGTCTTCCCCAAATTTGTATGTTGAATGCTTATTTCAGCACTTCAATATATATTGAGACAGGGAAATGCCCTATCTCAATATTTCCCTATCTCAATATATATTAGGAGATATAGGGCATTTAATTAGGAGACAGGGCATTTAAACAGGTGACTAAGAAGGCTGAGCGCCTAATAATTGATGCTTTAGAACTGTGGTGTTGCAGAAGACTCTTGAGAGTCCCTTGGACTGCAAGGAGATCAAACCAATCAATTCTAAGGGAAATCAACCCTGAATATTCATTGAAAGGACTGATGCTGAAGCTCCAATACTTCGGCCACCTGATGTGAAAAACTGACTCATTGGAAAAGACCTTGATGCTGGGAAAGATTGAAGGCAGGACAAGGGGATGGCAGAGGATGAGATGGTTGGATGGCATCACTGACTCAATGGACATGAGTTTGAGCAAGCTCCAGGAGATGGTTCAGGACAGGGAAACCTGGCATGCTGCAGTCCCTGGGGTCATGAAGAAACGGACACGACTAAGTGACTGGACAACAAAAGGTAGAGTCAGGTCATATGAATGGACCTTAAGCCGATTTGACTGATGCCCCAGTAAAATGAGAAGATTAGAACACAGGCACAGAAAGACCATGTGAAGACAAAGAGAGAAGGTGGCCATCTACAAGTCAAGGAGAGAAGTCACCAGAAGAAACCAATCCTGCCCACTCCTTGATCTGAATTTCCAGCTTCCAGAACTATGAGAAAATAAACTTCTGTTATTTAAGCCCCCCAGTCTGTGGTATTTGTTATGTCAGTCCTAGAAAACTAATACAATGAGTAAATATTATTTTTGTTAAGAAAAGAATAATCAGATAATAAACTAAGTTCATGGATGTGGAAATAGAATGAAGGCCGTTTCTGGAAATGTATCCGTGTTGTTGTTCAGTCACTAAGTCGTGTCTGACTCTTTGTGACCCAGTGGACTGCAGCACACCAGGCTTCCCTGTCCTTCACTACCTCCAGGACTTTGCTCAAACTCATGTCCATTGAGTCCATGATGCCAAACAACTATCTCATCCTCTTTCACCCCCTTCTCATCCTGCCATCAATCTTTCCCAGCATCAGGGTCTTTTCCAGTGACTTGACTCTTTGCATCAGGTGGCCAAAGTATTGGAGCTTCAGCTTCAGCATTAGTCCTTCCAATGAGGGTGATTTCCTTTAGGATTGACTGATTTGATTACCTTGCAGTCCAAAGGACTCTCAAGAGTCTTCTCCAACATCACAATTTGAAAGCATCAATTCTTCAGCGCTCAGCCTTCTTTATGGTCCAACTCTCACATCCATTCATGACTGTAACAACTTGAAATTTGCAATGAACGCAATGGGTGTGGAAATGAAAAGTCAGTTATGACTGAACTAAAGACTGGGAAATGGGAAAGTCTAGAAGGACAGTGTGTTGGTGGAACAAAAGGATGGATGTGGTTTCAGCCATGTTCTCATTTAGAGGGGTTGGGTCCTCAGAGTAGAAGCATCCATCAAGAAGTCAGAAGTGTGTGTCAGACATGAAGATACCAATGAGATGGCCAAGGAAGCCAGTGTTGAGTATAAACTGAAGTACCACAGCCTGAACAACCAATGAATGAATTATACATCTCTCTTTAATTCACTGAAACAGCATGATCAAATTGCTCAATGGAGTTTGTATATGTACTTTCAGTAACAGGCAGATTTCTTTTAACTTAAAGCCAAATAAGCACTAAGAGACTTTATCTTCATGATGTCCAATGGTGACAATTTCCTTTGAAAATTAAAAAAAAAAAAAAAAACGGTTTTTGTGTCTTGACCTTTTTACACAAACCTAAGACCAAAAAGGCAAATACCTCATTAAAAGGTAGAATGATTTGAATCCATACAAGTATAAATATCCATACAAGTATAAATATATAAATAAAAACAAGTATAAATACAAGTATAAATATAAAGATATTTATATTTATATTATATTTATATTTATATTTAGAGTCTTTCCCAAGAGCAGCTTTTTATTGGCATTAATTGGGAGTGGAAGAATCTCAAGACATGCTTCTCACCCTCCTCCCCCCACAGGAAAGCATGTTGTGGGAGGAAGTGGTATGAGTGCCACAAAGATCAGGTCACCGGGGGCCAGTTCAGGGACAGCATTCAGAGCATCTCCCAATGGTGAAAGGGTCTTAGGGAAAATAAGGGAAGGTCGGCTTCAATTACACATTTTCACTTCTGTGCCGGATTTTGCTTAAATGCTACCCTCTGGGAAAATCGAGAGATTTATTATCAGTTTTCCAAATCAGGAGAGTACTCCATGCTTTTAGTTCTCATTTCTGAAGTGTCCCGTTGATCCTCAAGAGTAATGCTTGGCTGATGTGCTTGCATGAATTGTTTACATTGTTCATCAATTAATGTGACAAACATTAAAAATAGGACTCCCAGTTTTCATCCTGAAGGGCTTACACATAATAGCAACAACCTTTAGCAAAGTACTACTTATTCATAGAATGGCTTTGAATCATTTAATAACACTCTGTAGTTAATTTGTAGATTACTTTTTGACTTTTCACAATTATACTTGGGTATTATGTTCCTACAAAGGAGAACATTTTTGTTGTTGTTTAGTATTGATCCACTCCGGTACTCTTGCCTGGAAAATCCCACGGACAGAGGAGCCTGGTAGGCTGCAGTCCATGGGGTCGCTAAGGGTCAGACACGACTGAGCGACTTTATTTTCACTTTTCACTTTCATGCATTGGAGAAGGAAATGGCAACCCACTCCAGTATTCTTGCCTGGAGAATCCCAGGGACGGGGGAGCCTGGTGGGCTGCCGTCTATGGGGTCGCACAGAGTCGGACACGACTGAAGCGACTTAGCAGCAGCAGCAGCAATATTGATCAGTTTCTCTTAATGTGTTCAAAACTATTCTGTCTAGAGATAAATGTAAGTAGTTGTTTGGTTAAATGACCCAAACCTTCCAGATATTTGTTTATTTCATAAATATTTTGAGTACCCACAATGTTTGGGGCAATGCTGTAGGTGCTGGGGAGATGCTGCTGCAAGAGAACCGATCATTGCTTCTTTTATATTATTTTGAACTCTTGTACAACTCTTAAAGTTTAAATTGTTGGAGGAAGGATGAAAATCAAAGAACAAAAGATAATGAGAGAATTTTTTAAACCAGCTTGTTTTGTCCTGGAGTGAATACAGATATGCTCAATTTTATACATTCAGTATACTTAAAGTCTTCTCATGGTTGTTAATCCAACTCATGACCTTCAGATATTACAGTAATCTTAGTAATAAAAGATTAACCTTTGTCTGGTGTATTCCATTGTCATAATGTATTTAAGGATTTCAGTGAGTATTTTGAGGAAAGAGAGCAACTCTTTTGAGGAGGGTTTCTTTCTGAAGTAAGCATAATGATTAAATTTAACGGAAATCTTACAAGATGGTGTGTGTCAGTGCCTTTCTCTAGAGGCTTTCCTAGCAAATGCCTCCTTAAAAATATTTGCAGGGAACTCTCATCTCTGCCACATTTGCCATATCTTGGGGCTCTAAATCAACAATACTGATTTTGTAGATGATCAAATTGGATAAGAAACAGCTCAAGACTTTCCTGTCCAGTAGGTGTAGTCTCATGGAAAATCACTTCTGAATCCAGCAAACAGAATGATTTGTAGTTGTAGCCCCTGGAGAATCCTAGAGGAAGTTCCTGACTCGCCAGTCTCCTTTTCTCCCTTGCACTCTTTTGGACTTGGCAAAGCAATCAAAATGGCTTTCCTCTCAAGGAAGACACAGTCAGTGATTCAGTTACTGACAGCTGTTTGTAGAAGACATGTCCCGGCCACAGTCCAGGGCCTGTGAGGTCTGCTGGGCTGATAAATTGCCCCTCTGGATCCTTCTAGGCTCGCAGTTGTCTCAAATGAAAAGCTCAGGCTTAAGAGCTGCCAGAAAGTATTTGGCAAAGAGCCCACCTGTTTTTCTCAGGTACAAGTATTCAATTGAATTGATTCCTCAGAGAGAGAGGTGAGGGTGAAAGTAAGTTCATTGTTGACCTTTCATAGTTCTGAATGTCTACACTGGTAATGAATGTGAAAGTGATTTTTAAAGTCACATTGCAAATACAAGACACTTCTACCTGTTATTTCATTACCTAAAAAAAAAAAAAAAAGTAAAAATAAAGATGGCCACAAATTTTACCAAGGTCCCAAATGAGTGTACTCTGGTTCACTGTAATTCCAGCCTTCTATAAAATGTGGGCTCATCTAGGCTGTCATTTATGAATCATGTAGGGAGTTGCTTTTCTTTGTTCTCCCATAATGCACTTGTGGAACTCGCAACACATGCATGTGAGAAATCTATGCAACTTTTCAAACAATGTAAAACAAATACTATCCAAGAGTTAGCCTGGCATTTAAAGAAAGCATCATAGAATATATGCCTGAACAACAGCTATACTAATGTAATACTTATATGTGCCAGCCTCATTCTAATATTTTCTGTATGTTAAGGACTTCATTCCTCACAATCAACCTATGAGGTATGTATTATTATTATCCCCATTTGACGGATGTGAAAAGTAAAGAATACAGGGACAAAGTGATCTGTTTCAAATCACACACGTAGTAAATATAGAGTCAGAACTCAGATCCTACTCATATGTCTCTAGAGTCTATACAATTAGCCATGACAGCATATTATTTTGGGAGCTTCCCTGGTGGCTCAGATGGTAAAATCGTCTGCTTGCAATGCTGAAGACCCAGGTTCAATCCCTGGGTTGGGAAGAGCC
The DNA here is from genome assembly GCF_002263795.3 of Bos taurus. Classification (NCBI taxonomy): domain Eukaryota; kingdom Metazoa; phylum Chordata; class Mammalia; order Artiodactyla; family Bovidae; genus Bos; species Bos taurus. The sequence continues at coordinate 19,972,520 of NC_037347.1, forward strand.
CCCTGGAGAAGGAAATGGCAACCCACTCCAGTACTCTTGCCTAGAAAATTCCATGGTGGAGGAACCTCATAGTCTACAGTCCATGGGGTCGCAAAGAGTCGACTGAGTGTGTCCGACTGAGCATATTATTTTAAATATTAGTGTTATGAATGTTGTGCTGTTTCTAAGAAGAGACATAACAGTTTGTTATATATATTTCTTGTCTTCTCCTTTGGATCTAGGATCACATGTAATATGACCAGATTTTAACTCATAGGAGACTTCTGTGATGATTAAGTATGAGATAGTCTACATTTATAGAACATTTATGCATTGTTAAATGTTTTACCTTACCATTATCTCATTTGATCCCCTTACTAACCCTTGTGTACATAGGGATTTATCCTTATTTTTCAGATGAAGAAACAGATCAGAAAGATTCAACAGTTAGTTCAATTTCACATCAATAGGATACAGCATGGAGAAGGCAATGGCAACCCACTCCAGTGCTCTTGCCTGGAAAATCCCATGGACGGAGAGCCTGGTAGGCTGCAGTCCATGGGGTCGCACAGAGTCAGACATGACTGAAGCGACTCAGCATTCATGCATGCATTGGAGAAGGCAATGGCAACCCACTCCAGTACCTGGAGAATCCCAGGGATGGAGGAGCCTGGTGGGCTGCCATCTATGGGGTCTCACAGAGTCGGACACAACTGAAGCGACTTAGCAGCAGCAGCAGGATACAGCAGTTCTCGGAAATCAAATATACTAGCTGTTGATCTCCAGCACTTTTCCCGGTATATCAGACTGTTTGCTCATTCATTTGGGGGGAAAAAAAAAACCTGAAAAGATGTTTAAGAATCCCAGTAAAATTGAAGAAGCTTTTTAGAAACGCTTAGAGTAATCTGAGAATATTCCTCACTAAAGCAGAGGTGAAAATGCGTTCCGTGAACAGTGAACTCGGTTAAGCAAGTGCACACAGCTAGGTTCCGGCTGAGTAATTTTCAGTGTCACGTTTCTCAGCCTGCAATATGTGAACATTTGGATGGGATGAGTCTAAGTGCTCTTTTGCTTTATGCCACTGCTTTTTTAAGGCAGCTCATTTGTACTTGTTCATCATCCTCCTTTTTCACTCAATCCCAGAAGCTGTGTTGCTAATTATTGACCCAGGCAAGCTTCAAAGAGGACAAAAGCAGCTAAAACTGGAGTGCTCTTGATATGGAATCACAATGCAATTTCCATTTTTCAGAAAAAGCAAGGCATTTTTAGCTGTAGGGTTCAGAGACCATTCAGTTATACGGGCACTTGAGTTTTTGCTAAAGAATCACAATTCAGTTTTAAAAAAAAACAAAAAAAAACCTTTTTTTGGTATTTCATTCACAGCCAGGTTCTTGGTGTGTGTGTGTGTGTGTGTGTGTGTGTGTGCGTGTGTGTATGAGAGAGAGGGAGCGAAACAAAGACAGAACCAGAGATAAAGACGGGGGAAAATTTTTTTGTTTCCTTCTCAATCAACATGTAAGCAGGGAAGAATAATATTCATCAATTCCGTAACTATTTCTTGAAAACTTCCCAAGAGTAAAGAGTAGTACTAAATAAAGAGGGAGATGTTTAGATGTCCAGGACCTGACACATGATAGATGCTCTAGAAATATTTGTTAAAGAGAAATGAGCTATACCATGAACTTAGAATCTATTCAAGAAATCACAAAATCATTAAATATTTGAGAATTGGAAGGACATTTAGGAATCATCTTATGCAGCTCTTTTATTTGAGAGGTGAAGCAATCAAGACTCAGACAGGTTCTAAGAATTTTTCAAGAACACATGTGTTTAGAAGGAGCATCCTTTTCCATCATAACATCATAATATGTTTCAGAGATTATACATATGTCAGTGTCTACAATGCAGGGCATCATGTGAGAAGATCTGATGATTATTCTAAGACAGTGCTACCTAATGGAAATATCATGCATACCATATATGTAATTTAAAATTTTAATAGCCATATTAAAATTTTTTAACTAAATTATAAGAATATATTTTAATTCAATATATCGAAAATATTTTAAGCTCAATATGTAATCAATATAAACATTGTTAATGAATTATCTTATATTCTTTTTTCAGACTAAATATTCAAACTCCAGAGTGTCTATTACACTTTTGACACATTTCAATTTGGGCTAGCTATATTTTAAGTGCTTAATAGCTACATGTGGCTTTGGGCTACTCTATTAGATAGTATAGCTCTAGAATCATCAAGGAAAATAGTTATGCATTTTTAAAGCTGTAGTACCTTTAATATTGCTTATTTTTACAGTTTGATTTTGATGTAAAGCCACAAAAATAAAACATAACTCAAACTGACTCAATGGGATATAGACAAAGTAGAAAAAATTTATAACCATTAGAGAATTGAGTCAACAGGTACAATTTTAATGCCTCCCAAAATAAGGAAATAAATAAGCCATCAAAAATATTGACTCAGATAAGTTCATATTTCTACCAAAATTTCGAAGGAGATGTAAATTCTGCATTCTGCAACTTATCTCGTTTTACAGGTAGCTGTTCACAAATATTTGCAGTGCTAATAGAAACTAAAATTAATGAGTTTTTTAGAAATGTGTTCAGACAGTAATCGTCTTCCAATAATATGGAGCAATATACAAATTTATTTCCTTATAAAAATGGAGAGTTGGTTATATTTTGATAAGTGGCAGGGAGCTGCTATTTAATAACCAGCTGCCTCTGTCCTCCCTTCCACCTACTTAATATTAAATACATAAAAATGAAGGTAGGAAAAAGCTTCGTATCATAGGACTCTAAGCTCACCAATTATTTTTCGAGGTTTATAGACCAAAAAATAGAGGATTTTTCTTTCTTGCTATTCTCCACATTCCTGTTTATAACAAGAAATTCTGCAGAAGCAGAAAGATCCCTGGCATTGTTCAGTGTTCAAATCCACAGAAGTTTGATGTGACTGTGGGTTTGAATATCACCTTGACCTTTTCTTGGATCTTTGTTCAGAGCCTAATATGTTGGTGGGATTTTCCTCTTTTAAGTTCTTTAGCTCTTAAAGTAAAACCAGGGCTGTCATGAGAAAGAAAGAGGGAAAGGTGAGGGGCTGAACAGAAAAGAAATTAAATTAGGTCACACTTCTGGAGGCTTCTGAATTTCATGCAGTACAATCCCTGTGATCACTTTGTACCCAGCTTTTTAAAGGACTATTACAGGTTCATTTTTATTCACTGGCCCAGAGACTAAATCAGTAGACTTCCACAGCCTTTTCCTCTAAAGCTTATTCTGATTCTCTATATAGTATCACATTAATGATAGTTTTTTCTTATCAATTATCTTATAGCAATTACAGCCTTCTAAGATTTATTTTTAATTTCTTAGTCCTTTTATTGATCCTACTTACAGGCATGAACTCTTGGTAGTATCAGTACAGTGAGGAAAACAGACAAGTGTGCAAGTTAGAATGCTTGTAGCTGGAAGAGAAAACGTGAACTCAACTGGCTTCCAGTCCCCGTTGGGGAGGCAAGTAGCAGCTCAAACCACTCAGTGACTCTGACGTCATCAAAGGCCCGAGAATATTTTCCATCTTTATTTTTTGCCTTCCTCAAGTGTTGGTGGTTTTTCTGACTTCTTCTTCCATGATCTTATAATGTCTGTCACAAGTCTAGCTATCAAAGGCAGATATCCATGACTAGTTTAAAAAAAAAAAAGATTCCTTTCTTTTATATCTTTTTTTTTTTAATTTTATTTTTAAACTTTACATAATTGTATTAGTTTTGCCAAATATCAAAATGAATCCGCCACAGGCATACATGTGTTCCCCATCCTGAACCCTCCTCCCTCCTCCCTCCCCACACCATCCCTCTGGGTTGTCCCAGTGCACCAGCCCCAAGCATCCAGTATCGCGTATATCTTTTTGTAAGAGAGAAAAATTCTTCCCAAACAGACTCTCCTAACTTCTCTTCAATGTCTCATTGGTCAGAATTGCATTCCATGCCAGTGTCCTAATCACCACTGCCGAAGTGTTACCTTTATAATTAGCGGAAACAATCAGGTTTCCTTCATGGGAGCTGAGGCTGAGGCCCAGCTTCTCATAGGAACATGGCTACAAACATGTAGATATTTGAATTACATTAAGGGTCTAGATGGGCTTCCTGTGTAGCTCACACAGTAAAGAATCTACCTGCTAGGCGCAAGGCTTGGGTTCGATCCCTGGGTTGGGAAGATCCCCTGGAGGAGGGCATGGCAACCCACTCCAGTATTCTTGACTGGAGAATCCCCATGGACAGAGGAGCCTGGAGGGCTTACAGTCCATGGGGTCCCAAAGAGTCGGACATGACTGAGCAACTAAGCACAGCAAAGCATACAAGGGTCTAGCTGGAAGATGGGATGGCTCTTGGGTCTTGATTAGAGTCAGCTGCAAATTAATCAGAAATTGCAGTATAGGATAATAAGTGCTGTCAGGAAGCATATAAGTCCAAGATGCTGTAGAAACACTTTCCAGGCCTCTCAGGGCTAGAGAGAAAGGCAAGAGTCAGAGCAGTCTTCTAAAGAAAGTGTTATCTGACCTAAGATATAATGGACAAGAGGAGATAACTAAGGGGAGGGTCATGGGAGGAGAATGAAGGTGTCAGATGGACAGAACACCATGTTCAAATGACTGGGATTAAGAGAGAACAAAATGGGTTTGGGGAGATGCAGAAAATCATTCTATATTTTAAGATAGAGAACACAAGGTGGGCATTAATCAGAAATAGGCTAGAGAAGTCTGCTGAGCTAAATAATAAAAGACCTAATAAGTCAAATAGAAATTTACACTTCATCCTGCTGCAGTCAGGAACCAATGAAACATTTTTAACATCAGATGACATATACGAACTTAAAAAAAATTCTCTTTGGCTGTTGGGGGAAATTGGTTTGTAAATGGTTAAGGCTGGAGATAGGTGGAACAGGTGAGAATCAGTTGCAGTCATCCCATGGGGAAATGTGATGGGGCTGCAGAGAGGTGGATAGATTGATTTGACTGATGTCCAAAAATCCTAAGTTTTAATGAAAAAGGACTTAGTTCATAGAAGGTGAAGGGTGTAGAGATCAATAATCACTCAGATTTCTGGCTTGGGCAACTAGGAAAATGGAGAGACATTTATTGAGTTAGAGTCTATAAAGGAGAAGCAGACTTGGAGGGGAAGTGGGTTGATTTAAATTGTACCTGATTAGTTTGAGGGACCTATATTCCTTTTGAAATTCAAGATAAATATTCCTGTTCTTAAAATTCTGTTAGATGCTAAAGGATATATTAACCAGTAAGTGATGCAGGAGAATACTGGAGGTACTAAAATGTGTTGCAGAAGGTGATATGCAAAGGAGAGGGTTACCGTTTACAGAAGGAAGTGCTTCCTCCTGAGGAAAAAAAAGAGTGGGGGCATCTGAAATTCCTTAAAAAAGATGAAAAATGTAGTTTAATCTTGCCTGTAAAAATTAGACAAATGGGAATTGTAAAGGGCTAGGAGGCACTGTATGCTACGTAAGGCAGATTTGAGGAATGGTATTGACTGGATTTCTAGGGCAAGTTGAACGGGTATAATAAAATATAAAGTTTTTGGACTGATTGAATTGGTCAGAACTCTTGGAATCCCAAGAGAAAATAATTATTCATATTAACTAATGTGATCTTTCAGTGTAAGGTATGTTACCTGGCTGTTTATACAGGAATGCTACATAACAACCAACCACACAATACCAATAGCGTAACAATAGGTATTTGTGTCTTGCTCATAGGTCTGCTAGTGGGTTGGGGTGGTGCTGTTTCAGGTGACAGATCACCTTCTTGTTTGTTCTCATGATTTTTCTTCTTCTTGGACCAGTTTTTTGGACCTGTTCTTGTCATGGCATAGTAAACAACTCCCAGTGTGGCAAGAGGAATCACTTGCAACTTGTAAGGCCTCAGCTTGGAAAAGGCGAGTATCATTTGAGCCCACATTCTGTTGGTCAACCTATATAATATGGCCAAGCTCAATATCATTTAAAGGGTAGAAGAGTGAGGAAGGCAGTAAATATTTCATGAATAACCACCTAATTCATGATACACGGGTAAATAGAACCCTGAGATATCATGGAATTGAGCTCGAGTTTATAAAGGACCCTAACTCGATCAGCCAAAGAACTGCTGAAAACACCAGGTTTCTCAACCTGGTATATCCCATTGGAATACCCAATGGGCTTCTTAAACTCGGGAGAACAATCCATGCTCCTTTTTTGCCCTATGCTGCTTCTTTCCAGAGAAATCTCATGGGTTCATAAACTTCTCATTAAACTAATTATTGGTCAGAATCAGGAACAGCCGTGTGATAACCATCCTTGGTCATGATGCGTTCTTTTTGGTCTCATTCAACAGTATCAGGCCCTTTTTCTAGGACTGGTTAAAGGTTGATATTACCTCTCTGACCAGCACTAATGAAGTGATAAGAACTAAAGCAATCAAAAATGATTGTATTATTTTCCTTAACATGTATTTTTTGGACTTCTTCCAGTAATCCAGCACATTTATAAAAGGCAAGCTACAGCATTATACTGGTTATTATACCAATATAATGCCTTAATTATAGCTGAGAAAAAATACATGGCCCATGGGAGTGATGTAATTTTCCCACCACTGCAGAGCTACGTTGTCTACCCAAGGCTTGCAGACATCCTTAAACTATGTTATCTCCAAATCTCTACTTAACTGCTGCATAAGGAAGAGATTTTAACCATTTTTTGAGTTCCTAATTGACGATAACTGTAGTTGCATTAATTGATCTATAAATTCTCAAGCCCAAATAGTCTCATGGTCCTCCAGTAGAACCTGTAGTGCTGTGTGTGCGTGTGTGTGTGTGTTGTTTTCAGAAAACGCGTGGTATTGTCATATAATGCGTCAAGGGAGCTCACTTCCTGCTTCTCTATACTTCCCAAATTCCGCTCAGCCCTTTTCTCATTTCATTCTGTGGCTTCTGTGTTGCTAGTAATGACCAGTGACTCAAGAAGGCTGCAAACAGTGAACAAAGATTTCCTTTCCAGGCACAGTTCTGCCTTGAGGTTCCTTTTCCCACCACCAAGATGGAAGTGTGTTGCTCCTCTTCTCTCCGTCCTGCAGACATTTCAGAGCAAAGCTCTGATTTCTATTTCGTTATTACTTTTCCACTACAGACGACTGTCGTTAGTGTTGAAGGAGGCCTTTGAGAGAGAGGAAAAAAGAGCAGGGGGAACATAAGAAGGAAGAAAGGCATAGTCTAGGTACCTTGGCAGGTGTACTGTGAGAACCCATGAGGTTACCAGGTTAGAGAAATAATAGTAGAAACAAAGCCAGAGAGGGGGTTTAAAAGCTCAGTAGACATAATACACTGAGACTGAACAGGTGCAGATAAAGTCAGGTCAAATTTAATATGAATATTGTAAGACCCTGTATTCTATACCTGGGTCAAGTACTCTCCTGCTGGGGTGAGTCCTTAGAACAATAGACTTTGGAAATTGAATAACTTTAACTTATCTATTTGTTATAAATACATATATCAATTGAAAAAGATAGTGTACTACTTGGGGCTTCCCAGGTGGCACTAGCAGTAAAAGATCCTGCCTGCCAATGCTGGAGACATAGAGATGTGGATTTGATCCCTGAGCGGGGAAGATCCCTGGAGGAGGGCATTGCTACCCATTCCATTATTCTTGCCTGGAGAATCCCATAGACAGAGGAGACTTGTGGGTCACAGTCCGTAGCATCACTAAGAGTCAGACACGACTAAAGCGACTTAGCACCACACAGCAGTACACTACTTAATTGGTTTGTCTTAATGAAAAAACAACAAAAGCCTTCAACAAATGATTGTTGTTTGGTTGATGGGTTGAATGAATGGACAGAGTAAGGGAGAGATGGAGGAAAGAATGCGTGGAAGAAAGGAGAGAAAGGAGGAAAAAAGGAGAAAAGAGACAAAGAGGAGTGGGAGGAAATAAAGGAGGGAGATAAAAAGGGAAATATGTCTTCTAATTTCACTGTTGTTAAAAGTCAAATTTATTATTGATAAATTATGTACCCTCTTGACCAAATCTTACACTACTTTTTAGTCCAATCTTCACAACACAAGTTTGTCATGTCCTAGCGTGCTATGTTCATAAAATGATATTTAGATTTTAAAGAGATGATTAACATAATTAGCAGCTCAGAGGTTTTTTGCTGGAGACAAAATATGGATAAGAAATTATATCAAATAAGTATAATTAAAAATCAGTACTTCTAAGTTAAAATTCAGTAAGTTATCATGGTTAAAAATATTTTACTCTATTTTTTCCCTGTTTAAGGGTTTCTTAAAAATAATAGCTTATACTTATTGAGTGCCCATAAAATATGGAAACATAGATAATGTTTTATATTTTAATAGGCCAAATATATCTTTTGACATGATTTATTATCACCCATGTTTCCAGTCTAAATTCCAAATATTATTCTAAGTGCTTTACATGTATCGTTTTATTTAGGCTGTTGGTTAGTATTAATATTTCTCTCACTTTATCACCACCTCACCCCTAACAAGTGAGTTTACCTACACACACGCATGCACGCACGCACACACACACACACACACACGCAGACACTTCCCGTTTCTGCAGTTGGAATTCTTTCTGTCATGGTATTCTAGAATAGGAGAGCACAAAGTTGGCCACAGAAACTCAGAAAGGTGTGGCTGGGGAGGTGACCAGGACTACCCTAGCATTTACGGGTGTGGCCCAGGTGGCCCTGCTGCTGACCCTTGGCTGTGGTTTTGCGTCATTGCTTTGGAAGTGGTGTGGAGAGTTTTGTTTTACTTTTTGGTGTTTCTCTTGGTTCTTGTAGAACTGACTCAGGGTTTAGAAGGTACCTCCCACCTGCATTTGGAAAACTGCATTTTGAAAACTATTCATGATACGGAAAGTTTAAAGTCATCGAAAAACTTTTAGAGTAACATATGTTGAAACAGTTTCACAGCAGAATACTTTATTGCCTTTCCCAGCAGAATTTTAGCTGTATATAATGCATGATGTGTATAGTCAATGAATTTAAGAGACAAAACTACATCAGATATTATGACTATAGGTTACTTCAAAAATATTGGTTTTATGCAGACTTTGTTGATATTTTACCCATGCATGTGAAAGAAAAAAAATGCAGAATCGTGGCTGGAGTTTATATAGGACCAGTCTAAAGCCAGCCATAGTCATGTAATTTCCGTGATTTTCTCCCCATCAATGGAAAATTACTGTCAGCTGAAGTGGTGTCTACAGACTGTGAGCAAATTTCTGTTTCCTTTGCACAACTGAGTGTTTGAAACTTTTTTCAATCTGTAAAATTACCATTAAAGGTCAGAGATTAGTTTTTCATGCATGATGAATTCCGTTTGCTTTAAAAGTATTATACCAGGAAAGTAGACTTTTTTCCCCTGACTTTAGAACCAAATTAGAATTCAAATATTCAGTTTTGAATCAACCCCAAACCATTTCCTTTCATTTAGTTTCCCTTGGCAAAAATGGTATTTTTTTTAATGGGAAAGACTTATGAAAAATATGTATGTATATTTATTCTCCTTTATTTGAAATTAGCATGCAGTCTGAAGATACTGAGTGCCAATTCCATGGCTGAGTTTAACTTGTCTTTCATTAGACTCTAACCACTTTGAAAGCAGGGACTTTGATTTTTTAAATAAATATCCTTCGTAATTGATAACCTGGTATTTTGTTTTCCCTTGTCTTAACTAATGGCTGAACAAAATGAACATAAAGGCTGTGGTCTTTCTTCTTAAGGGAAAAATTTCCCAACTCCTTGATTGGAGGTAAAATATCTTAAAGATTAATCTGAATGTAGATTGAGCTAAACTACTATAATATCAGCAGCCATCTTGTGCAGAAAAAGGTTGGGCTTCCATAATTTATCTTTAATGCATTGCTGTTAATTACAAAAACAGTACATCCAGAAGTTGTAGAATGAGCAGTAAAAAAACAAAATTTCACCTGATATTCTACCACAATAACACAATTATAATTTAACATTTTTTCATGCTACTTTACATATTTTCTCTTTCCATAAATTGTAGTCAATCTGTAAATGTGCTTTTATGCTCTGCTTCACTGACTACAGGAGAATGTTTTCCCCTCTTCCAGAACCTTTTTTGCGTTTTAATGATTTCTTTGGTGTGTTTGAAGCAATTTCAACTTAACTTATTGCATATACAGATCTTTCTTGACTTAGGATGGGGTTATGGCCAAATAAACTCATCGTAAGTTGAAAACACTGGAAATCAAAAATGCATTGAGTACAACTAACCTGTGGAACATCAGAGCTTAGCCCAGCCTATGTTACATAAAGAAAGCTGAGAGCTGAAGAATTTATGGTTTTGAACTGTGGTGTTCGAGATGACTCTTGAGAGTCCCTTGGACTGCAAGAAGATACAATCAGTCCATCCTAAAGGAAGTCAGTCCTGACTGTTAGTTGGAAGGACTGATGCTCAACCTGAAACTCCAATACTTTGGTCACTTTATGTGAAGAACTGACTCATTGGAAAGACCCTGATGCTGGGAAATATTGAAGGCAAGAGGAGAAAGGAAAACAGAGGATGAGATGGTTGGATGACATCATCAACTTGATGGACATGGATTTGAGCAAGCTCTAGGATTTGAACAGGGAGGCCTGGCGTGCTGCAGTCCATGGGTTTGCAAAGAATTGGACACAACTGAGCAACTGAACTGAACTGATGTTACATGTGGTTAGAATATTTATATTAGCCTTCCTTGTGGCTCAGATGGTAAAGAATCTACCCACAGTGCAGGAGACCTGAGTTCAATCCCTGGATCGAGAAGATCCCCTGGAGAAGGGAATGGCTACCCACTCCAGTATTCATGCCTGGAGAATTCCATGGACAGAGGAGCCTGGCAGGCTGCAGTCTATGGGGCTGCATAGAGTCAGACATGATGGAGCGACTAACACTTTCACAGTTTGGCTAAATCATCTAACACAAAGACTATTTTAAAGTGTTGAATGTCTCATGTAATTTACTGAATACTGTATTAGATTGAAAACCAGAATGGTTGTGTGGGTAGAGAATGCTTCTAAGTGTATTGGTTGTTTTTGCCCATGATCAGATGGCTCACTGGGAGCCATGGCCCAGCATCATGAGAGAGTGTCATACCACATGTTGCTAGCCCAAGAAAAAGATCAAAATTCAAAATTTCAGGTACAGTTGTTACTGAATGTGTATTTCTTTAGCACCACTGTAAAGCTGAAAAATTGTAAGTCATATCTTATAAGACCTTGTAGCAGCTGCCCCTCAGGGAAAGCACAGATTTTTCTTTCAAATATCAAGGAAAATGCAGAGAATTTTATGATTTTAATCGATCACTGCTTGTTAAAGTGTCAAAAATTGATCACTGCTTTTAATTGCACTTTCTTACCCATGAAGAGGTACGTGTCCCTAGCTGTGTGGCCTAACTCACTAAGCCAAGTTATTCAACTGTACTGTAGCTCAGTTTTCACATCTGTAAATGAGGATAACATACAGAGTAGGACTAAATGCTATACTTGTTATTCTTAGTCTGAAACTTCCTCTAATCTGACAGGAAAGATCAAAACAGTTCACTAGGTTTGTAATAAACTATGTGGCAGTTATTTAAATGCTTTCAGGATGTCCCACACCAGAAGAACTGGGAGTTAGGTGTTGATTAGGTATTCTTTCTCAAAATACCTGCCATTAATTAATTGAGAAATGCATTCCATTCTCTGTCATTTGTCAAAGCTCTATTACTCCTGGCTTATTTTACAAAAAAAAAAAAAGGAGAACTGTCTGTCAAGGAGGAAGTAAGATCAGTGGCAGCCAAAATTCCACATGTGCTTTCATCTTGCTGCCTTCCAAGAGGGTGAGATCAGACACCGCACCCGGGCATCTGCTTTGGTTTGAGGACTAACTGGGTCCTGAGACCACCATCATCGCAGAGGGCCTGGAAATATCAGAAGGTAGAAGGAATAGCTTATGGTGAGCCTGTCTGCTCTCAGCTCTGAGAATATCCAGCTGCATAACCTCAAGGGAGCGACATGGAAAAAAAAATGAAGGAAATTCTTTGGACGTGAGAGCTTTGCGTTTCCTATGAGCAACGCATCTTCCGCCCTTCTCTCGCCCGCATCCCCATTGTCCTCACGTCATGTCTTCCTGCTCATTCAGTGCCTAGGCCCAGTGAGCCAGAGCCTTAAGATGTTTATGAATATTAAAAAAAAAAAGAGATTAGGTCAGACTGAAATTGACTGTGTGTCTGCAGAGTCACGTTATGCTGCAGAGACTGAAAGTGGGATGGACTTAAAATATGTCTCCTTAATGAAAAGGCTGTTGGGAAAGCCTGCTGATCCTCTGCCTAGGTGCTGCTATCTAAGTGTGGCAATGTGCTAATTGATTTCCACGAAGAGCTGTAAAAAAAAAAAGCATTAACTGGCTTCCCTCCCACTGACTGATGGAGGCAGATGACACATGCGCGCTGGCCTTGTTTGCCTCCTCTCATCAGTGGTGTGAAGGCAGCTGCTTCTAGAGGTCCAGAATGGGGTCTTCCCAGAACCTTCCTTGGATTGGGTTCCCAATCATACCAATTGCTCCCCACCAAGCCAGTGGGTGCTCTCAAGGTCTACGGAAGCACCAAGAAATGTTTTCGTTGGCTGAGATGTGCACTCTCCTGCTAGAAGCAGCTGGTATGTGAAGAGGGAATGTCACCAACTGCTTGGTCTCAAATTATCAGCCTGCTCTGACAGCTGAGTGAACGATGGCACATGCCTGTGGTCTAGCACCAAGGCCATGACCAGTGTTTCTTGAGTGACCACGGTTTCAATCCCCAAAGTAGACTTGGAAATACTCCACTGAGTATTTCCAAGTCTACTTTGGGGATTGAGACCTGAAGGCAGCACTTGAGCCTGGCATCCGATTTTGGAGTTAAGTAACTAAAAATGGGCTTTCTTGTTCCTTTACCTCTGCTTTTGAACTGTGGTGTTGGAGAAGACTCTTCAGAGTCCCTTGGACTGCAAGGAGATCCAATCAGTCCATTCTGAAGGAGATCAGTCCTGAGTGTTCATTGGAAGGACTGAGGCTAAAGCTGAAACTCCAATGCTTTGGCCACCTCATGCGAAGAGTTGACTCATTGGAAAAGACTCTGATACTGGGAGGGATTGGGGGCAGGAGGAGAAGGGGACGACAGAGGATGAGATGACTGGATGGCATCACTGACTCGATGGACATGAGTCTGAGTGAACTCCGGGAGTTGGTGATGGACAGGGAGGCCTGGTGTGCTGCGATTTATGGGGTCGCAAAGAGTCAGACACGACTGAGCTTAGACCAGCCTCCATGACAAGTTCACAGCCATTATCAGTTAAGTTTGGTGAAGATTGCTTCCTCCATCCACAGCTGAACTGACACTAACCACATTCTAGAATTCATTATGCAGAGCTGTCCTGTGGATAAGTTCATTGATGTTGTTGCTTAGTCACTAAGTCATGTTGGACTCTGCGACTGCATGGACCCTGCCAGGCTCCTCTGTCCATAGGCTTTCCCAGGAAAGAATACTGGAGTGGGTTGCCATTTCCTTCTCCAGAGGATCTACCTGACCCAGGGATAAAACCCATGTCTCCTGCTTTGGCATGTGGATTCTTTACCACTGAGTCATCAGGGAAGCCCAGATAAGTAGGGCTTAAAAGTAGGACATAGGTGGTTTTTAAAAGTTAACTGGAGATAACCTTTCCTCTTCCACATAAGTCAGGATTATTTCCGCACTTCTCCTTCTGCCTGTAGACATATATACATTCTGAAATGAGTGCCACAGTCAAATTAATGAACGCTTCCATCACCTCATAGTTACCTCTGTTTTTTTGATGTATGTAGTAAGATCACTTAAAATCTATTTTCTTAGCGAGTGTTTATATACAATACAGCACTTTCACTGTGCACCGTGCTCTGCATTAGATCTCCAGAACTCATTTATCCTGTAACTGAAAGCGTGTACCCTTCGATCAACAGCTACCCATGTTCTCCACTCCCCAGCCCCTGGTTACTACTATTTCTACTTTGTATGAGTTTTTTTTTTTAATTCCACGTATGAACGAGATTACACACTATTTGTCTTTTTCCATCTAGCTTATTTCACTTACCATAGTGCCCTCCTTAGAGAAGGAAATAGCAACCCACTCCAGTGTTCTTGCCTGGAGAATCCCATGGACAGAGAAGCCTGGTAGGCTGCACTCCATGGGGTCGCACAGAGTCAGACATGACTGAAGCAACTTGGCAGCAGCAGCAGTGCTCTCCAAGTTCATCAGTTCAGTTCAGTTCAGTCGCTCAGTCGTGTCTGACTCTTTGTGACCCCATGAATCGTAGCACGCTAGGCCTCCCTGTCCAACACTGTCTCAAATGGCAGGGTTTCCTTATTTCATACAGCTGAATCATATTCCATTGTGTTTATGTGCCCCACTTTCTTGATCCATTCATCAGTAGATGGACACTTAGCTTGTTTCCGTATCTTGGCTCTGGTAAGTAATGCTTCAATAAACGTGGGAGTGCAGATCTATCTTCATGATAGTAATTTCATTTCCTTTGGATATATACCAAGTAGTAGGATTGTTGAATCATGTGATGGTTCTGTTTTTTGAGGAACCTCTATACTGTTTTCCATAATGGCTGCACAAATTTACATCCCCACACAAGGGTATTGTTTTCTCCACACTGTTGCCAACACTTTTTTTTTTTTTTTTTTCCTTTTTGGTAAAACTTATCCTGATAGGTATATCTCACTGTGGCTTTGATATACACTTCCCTGATAATTAGTGATGTTGAGTGCCTCTTTATATACCTATTGGCCTTTTGTATGTCTTTGTTTGGAGGTTCTATGCCCTATCTTTAATCAGATGATTTGGAGTGCTTTTTGTTGTTATTGTTTTTGCTATTAAATTGCCTGAGTTCCTTATATATTTGATATTAATCCCTTATCAGATCTGTGGTTTGCAAATATTTTCTCCCACTCCGTAGGCTGTCTTTTCATTTTGTTGATGGTTTCCTTTCCTTTGCAGAAGCTTTTCAGTTTGATGTAGTCTCATTTACCTGTTTTTGCTTTTGCAGCCTGTACTTTGAGTGCCATATCAAAAAAATCATTGCCATGACCAATGTCAGGAAGATTTTTTCCCCTATCATCTGCTACTTAAGCTATCTCTATAACAAAAAAATACAGTTAATGTTCAGAGAAAGAACCCAGGTAATATCTTTTAAAAGGATTAGTTTTAGTGATCAGAAATATGTAAAGAAAAAGTTACTTTCCAAAATTTCATAAACTTTGTGGTTATACTGGTTCTAAATCTCTAATATCTTTATGATTACAAAGCCCTATAGCTCTGAAACTACAAGCCTTCATAATGTGGAAGTTTGGGCCATTATTTTTATTTATTTTGCGATCCAATATTTAAGTGATTGTGAAAAGTCTGGAAACTTTTTACTCTTCTTTGTTCTCTCATTTCTTTTTCATTCTTTCTTTCCCTCTTTCTCTTTTTAACATTCAGAGCACCTCAGAATTCCCTCTTATTCCTACTCAGCAAAATGGAGATCAAAATCACCAAAATGTCTATCCCCCCCACCCCATTCATCAGTTCACAGTGGGGTTTTTCTTTTCTAAGCATTCAGAAAGAGAAGGAGTCAAAAAGGCCCTTTACTGGTCTCAGACGTCTGAAGACAATCTGTCCTTTTTATCTCCCCATGTTAAAATACTTGCTATAAATAACTGGAGATTTAGGGACCATTCTGACATGTCTGGCTTTTCAACACTGTTGACTAACAACCGACCTAATATGACTCTGTGGTGGCTCCAGGCTTGTTATTTGGTGGGGGTGGGGGTGGGGGGGTATTTGTTTTTTTTCTTAAGACAGTTAAACCTTGTTAGAAAAGAGACATGACTCAGTCATTAACTCTGAATTTAAGATTCATTGTTGATTGATTTTCAGTATCTTTAGTATGTACTATTTATTGGGTTGGCCAGAAACAGTGAGAGACTTTTTTGGGGGGGGCGGCTAAAAGCTCAACATTCAGAAAATGAAGACCATGGCATCTGGTCCCATCACTTCATGGGAAATAGATGGGGAAACAGTGGAAACAGTATCAGATTTTATTTTGGGGGGCTCCAAAATCACTGCAGATGGTGATTGCAGCCATGAAATTAAAAGACGCTTACTCCTTGGAAGAAAAGTTATGACCAACCTAAATAGCATATTCAAAAGCAGAGACATCACTTTGCCAACAAAGGTCCATCTAGTCAAGGCTATGGTTTTTCAAGTGGTCATGTATGGATGTGAGAGTTGGACTGTGAAGAAAGCTGAGTGCCAAAGAATTGATGCTTTTGAACTGTGGTGTTGGAGAAGACTCTTGAGAGTCCCTTGGACTGCAAGGAGATCCAACCAGTCCATTCTGAAGGAGATCAGCCCTGGGATTTCTTTGGAGGGAATGATCCTAAAGCTGAAACTCCAGTACTTTGGCCACCTCATGCGAAGAGTTGACTCATTGGAAAAGACTCTGATGCTGGGAGGGATTGGGGGCAGGAGGAGAAGGGGACGACAGAGGATGAGATGGCTGGATGGCATCACTGACTCGATGGACGTGAGTCTGAGTGAACTCCGGGAGTTGGTGATGGACAGAGAGGCCTGGCGTGCTGCAATTCATGGGGTCACAAAGAGTCAGACACGACTGAGTGACTGAACTGAACTGAACTGAAAATCACTGCAGATGGTGACTGCAGCCATGAAATTAAAAGATGTTTGCTTCTTGGAAGAAAATCTATGACCAACCTAGAGAGCATATTAAAAATCAGAGATGTTATTTTGCCAACAAAGGTTCATCTCGTCAAAGCTATGATTTTTCCAGCAGTCATGTA
This sequence comes from Bos taurus, assembly GCF_002263795.3. Taxonomy (NCBI): domain Eukaryota; kingdom Metazoa; phylum Chordata; class Mammalia; order Artiodactyla; family Bovidae; genus Bos; species Bos taurus. Next base: position 19,989,449 of record NC_037347.1, read on the forward strand.
TGGATGTGAGAGTTGGAGTACGAAGAAAGCTAAGCATGGAAGAATTGATGCTTTTGAACTGTGGTGTTGGGAGAAGACTCTTGAGAGTCCCTTGGACTGCAAGGAGAGCAACTAGTCAATCCTAAAGGAAATCAGTCCTGAATATTCATTGGAAGGACTGAAGCGGAAGCTCCAATACTTTGGCCACCTGATGCGAAGAACTGACTCACTGGAAAAAACCCTGATGTTGGGAATTATTGAAGGCAGGAGATGGGACGACAGAGGATGAGATGGTTGGATGACATCACCAATTTGATGGACATGGGTTTGCGCAAGCTCTGGGAGTTGGTGATAGACAGGGAAGCCTGGTGTGCGGCAGTCCATGGAGTGGCAAAGAATCGGACATGACTGAGCGACTGAACTGAACTGAAAAAGTTCATTTGGATGTTGCCTAATATTGTGCAGAAAAACCCAAACAAACTTTTGGGCCAACTCAATATTAAGTATATGTCAAGTGCACACACACACATATATATATATGTGTGTGTGTGTGTTTATGTATTTTATATGTTGGTTCACACCATCAGAAAATATACTGATTTCAGAATAACACTAATTTAGATCCAGGCAAATAAATTTACATTTCCATTTCTTCTAGAAATAACATTTGCCTGCCAACATATCATGTATTCATAATGACTCTCTTCATACACACACACACATCCCCCACACAAAGTGTAAAGTGTTTTTTTGGTTCATATAACAAATACTCTGAGACTGTAAACTTTAAAAAAAAAATTCAGTGTTTCTCCTTGACATACCCCTATGGCATCCTATTTCACATGTGTGCCAGAGACTGAAAAAGCCAAATGGGAAAGAAAAACAAGGATGTAAAGAAAAAGGGAAGAACTTGAGAAACTCTACAGAGTATTAAACTAAAATAGAAGCATTTCAGTGTTTAACGAAGAACACACATAACCATCTCACTTTATGTTATTATTCCGTTGTTAAGTCATGTCCAACTCTTTGCAACCCCATGGACTGCAACACACCGGGCCTCCCTGTCCCTCACCGTCTCCTGGAGCTTGCCCAAGTTCACATCCATTGAACAGGTGATGCTATCCAACCGTCTCATCTTCTCCTGCCCTCTTCTCCTTTTGCCTTCAGTCTTTCCCAGCATCAGGGTCTTCTCTACTTTTCTCACTTTAATCCCTGTTTATTTAGTTTCCAAGTCCCAATAAACTCTTCTTTGGTGTCACAAAATAACGGAAGAGGCAGGGCTGGTCTAGGATACTCCGGAAGTAAAACCTGGGACAAAAAGTATGAGTAGTTTATTTAGGAAGTCCACAAAACCTAAGCAAAGAAGTCAGGAAGTGAGACAGAGAGTGGAAGGACACAAAAACATCATCGAGACAGTTATCCCAGTGGGAACATGGGTCTGAGTCCTGCTTGGGGCAACAGAGGACAGTGTGGAACACTCCTTAGAGTGGCCCCATCAATAGGATGAGGAAGCTGGAACCCTTACCTACCAACTCCCTCTCATCCATCACCTATTTCTAGGGATCATGAACAACCCAGCACTCTGGTTTGCTTATCCATAGGTCAATCATGTAACTGTGGCCAGGAAAACAACCCTTAGACAAAGACTTACAGGTATTAAAAAAAAAAAAAGCCTTCAGTCAGGGAGCTGGAGATTTTTGGAGAATTCAGCTTTGAGAGGTAGGTATTCAGAGGACATAGGCACCAATACCTACCTCTATGAAGGTCATAGACACTGAGGTAATTCATCTGCCTGTGTATAAAAGTATTTGCAATCAAGGCTTCTCTTTATTCTGTGTGTTGGAAAAAATTTAAACAAAGCTATTATTGTTTTTGTGTTAGTATCTTAGCATTTGAATATATGACACCAGAGATGATCTTAATAAATATAAAGCAAATCCATTTACTTTCTCACACCATCAGATGTACAGTCATGTTTATTTGAAGTCCTCTGTAGACTAGCATGTGAAATAAGAGCTTCCATAGGTTGAGATTTAAAGCCATCTTTCTCCAAGCTGTTTAATTAGAATGGGCCTTAAAAATACTTTATCACATCATAAACCTTCAAAACAAAATGATTCATTGTCTTCTGAAATCTGTAGAAAATGTGTCTTTAATGTCATTCTCAATTACCTCTTCTAGAGTGAAGGTAAAACAGTTGTTTCCCCACTAGCTGAAATGTGGTTTTGCCAAATAAAAGATGAAAGAACTTTGATTGTTAGTTGTTTTCTTTTGGTTTAGGAAGAAAAAGGCAGCTTTTTATTTATGATTAATTCAAGGAATTTAAGAAATTCTCTTAAATCATTTTGAGCAAAAAGGTAAAAACAGAGGCCTGAAATCCCAGGATTTGAGGAGACCTTTAAAAATTCTATCCTCAGGGCCTGACCGCCCAGTCTCATATTTTCTCTGTGTTTTTTCTTCTACCCAAAACTCCCATACCTCTCCTCACAGAAACTGACTCTTCTAACGAACCCAAGGAAGCCCATTCTATTTTTGTTAAAAGGTTCTTCTTTATGTAATCCCAAATCTCTTCATCAAGATCTCCTGGTGGAATAGCACTTCACATTGCTTCATGCAGCTCTAGGGCCTGGCCCATCTGTTTTGTCTGTGCCATACCCCACAAAGGAATGGTCTTCTCATTTCCACCAGCTTTCGAGCTCCTATCCAGGATCCTCTTTCCTTGACATCTTGTGTGGGACTATTCATCCCACAAGGAGTTTTCCTTCTCTTCTTTCTTATTAGAACATTCCTGATCTAGGTAATTCACTGGTTGATTTGCCCGATGTTGGTTGAGTGCTTCCTATGGACCAGGCACTGGAGATGTAGGAGGATGTAAGACAGGCAATCCCTGTGCTCATGGAAGTTCTGTTCCAGTGGGTGAAATCCACAGTGAAGAACACTACAAATTCAAATATGATAAGACCTATAAAGTCAAAAAAGCAAAATAATGTGATGCTTTTCGTGGGAGTCATTGAAAAGCTTTTCTTACCAGCTTTTGGTAAAAAGCTTTTCTTACCAGCTTTTGGTAAAAAGCTTTTCTTACCAGCTTTTGGTAAAAAGCTTTTCTTTGGTAAAAGCTTTTGGTAAAAAGCTTTTCTTACCAGCTTTTGTGGGATGCTTTTCTTACCAGCCATCCCCACTTTCTATTGCAAACTCTCTGAAGCAAGTGCTCCTTTTTCCCCAAGTACTCTATATTTATTTGCATTTATTATAGTGACCTCAAAATAGTTACTCATCCATCTTCATAAGTATATTATATTATTCTGGATAAACAATATTTAATCATTTGGGATTTATGTGACATTGGATTAAGTTGGTAATGTCTTACTTAGAGTTGATATTGCTTGGAAAGACATATTTGACATAAAGACATCTTAACAGATGTCAGAATGTTGTTGGTGGTTGGTTAGTAGCTCAGTCTTGTCCATCTCTTTGTGACCCCATGGATTGTAGCCCACCAAGCTCCACTGTCCCATGGGATTTCCCAGGCAAGACCACTGAAGTAGGTTACCATTTCCTCCTCCAGGAGATCATCCAAACCCAGGGGTCAAACCCATGTCTCTTAACATTTCTTGCTTGGAAAGCAGATTCTTTACCACTGCGCCACCTGGGAAGTCTTAGATTTCCTTATATATCGTTAAATCTAAGGCTGTCCTGCTAATGTATGAACTAGTTTCACTTCTGACTCTCTACCCCTTTTTGTTGTTGTTCAGTTTCTCATTTGTGTCCGAGTCTTTGCAGCCCTGTGGACTGCAGCACTCCAGGCTTCCCTGTCCATCACCATCTCCAGGAGCTTGCTCAAACTCATGTTTTGTGTCGGTGATGCCATCCGACCATCTCGGCCTCGGTCATCCCCTTCTCCTGCCTTCAATCTTTCCCAGCATCAGGGCCTTTTTTCTAATGAGTGGGCTCTTCGCATCAGGTGGCCAAAATATTGGAGCTTCAGCTTCCATCAATCCTTTTAATGAATATTCAGGTCTGATTCCTTTAGGATTGACTGGTTTGATCTCCTTGCCAAGGGACTCTCAAGAGTCTTCTCCAATGCCACAATTCAAAAGCATCAGTTCTTCGGTGCTCAGTCTTCTTTATGATCCAACTCTCACATCCATACTTGACTATTAGAAGAACCATAGCATTGACTAGATAGACATTTGTGGGCAAAGTAATGTCTCTGCTTTTTAATATGCTATATAGATTGGTCATAGATTTTCATCCAAGGAGCAAGCTTCTTTTAATTTCATGGCTGCGGTCACCATCCACAGTGATTTTGGAGCCCAAGAAAAGAAAGTCTGTCACTGTTTCCATTGTTCTCCATCTATTTGCCATGAAGTGATGGGGCCCCTTTCCATGATCTTAGTTTTCTGAATGTTGAGTTTTAAGCCAGCTCTTTCATTCTCCTCTTTCACCTTCATCAAGAGGCTTTTTAGCTCCTCTTCATTTTCTGCTGTAAGGGTGGTAGTCATCTGCATATCTGACGTTATTTATATTTCTCCCGGAAATCTTGATTCCAGCTTGTGCTTCATCCAGCCCGGCAGTTCACATGATGTGCTCTTCATATAAGTTAAATAAGCAAGGTAAAAATATACAGCCTTGACATACTCCTTTCCCAATTCAGAACCGAGCCACTGTTCTATGTGCGGTTCTAACTGTTGTTTCTTTACCTGCATACAGGTTTTTCAGGAGGCAGGTAAGGCAGTCTGATATTCCCATCTCTTTCAGAATTTTTCACAGTTTGTTGTGATCCACACAGTCAAAGGCTTTGGTGTAGTCAATGAAGCAGATGTAGATGTTTTTCTGGAATTCTCCTGCTTTGTCTATGACCCAACAGATGTTGGCAATTTGATTTCTGGTTCCTCTGCCTTTTCTAAATCCAGCTTGAACATCTGGAAGTTCTTGGTTCATGTACTGTTGAAGCCTAGCTTGGAGAATTTTGAGCATTACTTTGCTAGCATGTGAAATAAGTGCAATTATGCAGTAGTTTAAACATTCTTTGACATTGCCCTTCTTTGGGATTCGAAAAATGACCTTTTCCAGTCCTGTGACCACTGCTGAGTTTTCCAAATTTGCTGGCATACTGAGTGCAGCACTTTAACAACATCATCTTTTAGGATTTGAAATAGCTCAGCTGGAATTCGTTCACCTCCACTAGCTTTGTTCGTAGTGATGCTTCCTGAGTCCCACTTGACTTCGCACTCTAAAATATCTGGCTCTATGTGAGTGATCAGACCACTGTGGTTACCTGGGTCATTGAGATCATTTTTGTATAGTTCTTCTGTATATTCTTGCCACCTCTACCCTTTACTTCCTATGAAATCAACACAAGTTTTGCTCTCCCTCAATTTTCCCCTAATCTCTGTAGACCCTTCCCACTCCAATCCAGCAGACTTCCATTTCTTCTTTAGAAAAATCTGAAAGATAAATAACCTACTTACATTTAATTACACACTCCAACCTGTGTTTGTGATGAATTAAGAAAATATGAGATCCCAGTTAATATATATACTGTATACAGTGCCTAACAATGAAACATGATGATTCAGAATAAGGTGAAAATGGTTCTGTTCATCAGCACAGAATCTTCCCTTTGAATTATCATATGGCAGCTAGCTCTAACCTCATGAATTTACCCTTGTTTTTAAATGTTGGTGTGTGTGTGTGTGTGTGTGTGTGTGTGTTGCTGATTGCCAACAGTACCAGATCCTGAATATTTACTTGACAGCATCAACATTGGTAGCATGAGAGAAGTGCATGGTCCAAAGGAAATAGGCATGACCTTTCCAAACATCAAATTGCTTATAAAATAAGGAATAATTACGACTTATAAGGGGTTGTTTTGAATATTTGAAGAAAAAAACAATTAAAGAACCGAACCAAGTGGATAGTAGATGCTAATCAAATGCTAGTTTCCTTCTGTTTTTCGGGGGTACCAAATTATTTATTCAAGTAGTCACTCAGACTTTGGTTAATGATTAGCTAAAGAGTAAAAATGAAGATTTTAATTTTTTTAAATTGAGTCTACTAGGATTGGGTTCATGTATGGATGGAATAGCGCTTAACATTTTATCACAATTAATTCTCCAAAAATTTTTACTATACCTGCTGCTAAATAGTAAATAAAATAATTTATCCAGTGGAATTAATTTCTAATGGTAAATATTTCAGGCCTTTGACACACACAAAATTTTTTTTTTTTTGAGAATTATTATACCCTGGTGGCTCAGATGATAGAGTCTGCTTGCAAAGTGGGAGACCTGAGTTCATTCCTTGGGTTGGAAAGACCCCCCGGAAAAGGGAATGGCAACCCACTCCAGTATACATGCCTGGAGAGGTCCAAGGACAGAAGAGCCTGGTGAGCTACAATCCTTGGGGTTGCAAAGAGTCAGACGTGACTGAGCTACTATAATACACACACACACTACACCTGGTGTTAAGGTGGGGCTTCCTGGTGGCTCAGTTGGTAAAGAATCTGCCTGAAATGCAGGATATCCAGGTTCAATCCCCAGGTCAGGAAGATCCTCTGGAGAAGGAATTGGGAACCCACTCCAGTACTCTTGCCTGGGATGGACAGAGGAGCCTCGCAGGCTCCATACGGTTGCAAGAATCTGACATGACTTAGCAACTAAACCACCACCACCACTATTAAAATATAAATAGCTGATATTAGCCCACTGTTGCATTAGCCAGTCTGCATAAAGGATTTTTTTTTTTTGAGATTAGTAAAACAGTAAGTCAGTACATCTTAAATGGCAGTTAAAAAGAAATCTAGTAACACAAGGAGCACCCCCACATCAAACTTATTTTGTTTGATTTCATAGTATTGGCCAGATGGTATTTTATAAAATTTGAGATACCAGCAACATTTTAAAAGTGAAGATCTCTCATATAATATAATTCCAGGTTTCTCTTTGCAAGTAAAAAAAAGTTGATCACATTGGGGTCTCAGACATTCCTGGGTAATGAGCCACTCTTTGACGAGTGGAAAGAGTATTTTTTTGTGGACTGATTACCCCAATAAAAAATCTTCAAATGGTTCGGTGTACCTTTGGTCATTGTCTTTTCATTTTTCCAAAAGCATCCTGTTAAACTGTTCCTAGTTCTCAGCTTTAAAGACACACAGAAAATGTTTCTTCCAGAGCCATAAATACTCTTGAGGCCGAATTGTAATAATATGGTATGATTTTCATTCCAGAATCCTAACAATTGGAAAAAAAAAAAGAGAGACATTATCTTCTTTAACAGTAAGAGTTAACATTTAGTGAATCTTTCACTATGTGCTGAGCACTATTCTAAGCATTTAACCAGCATCATTTAATATAATTCTCCCAACCACCTTGATTACACCCATTTTACAGCAGAACAGACTGGGGCATAGAAAGGTATATCCATATGACTTGGATAAGGAGCCAAGTTGGGATTTATACCTTGTCACTCTGACTCACAGTCTTCCCCACCACTGTCTGATACCCCTTTCTCTGTATTGTTCCTTGTGTTAGCCTTGGTGCTTCAGCCTTTGGGATCTATCTAAAGATGAAAAATACAGTTGTATTGTCTCATCATTTGAGAAACAGAAAGATAGGCCCACCATGTTGCAGGACTCCAAAGACACAATTCACATCATGGGTTGTGTAAAAGGTGCCCCCTGGAGTTGTGCAGTATACCATTTGCACAGATACATGCAGTGGCCCTGCTAACAGATACTCTCTCACACGGTTCTTTTATGATTTTTAGTGGCACTGTGCTGTGCTTAGTTGCTCAGTCGTGTCTGGCTCTTTGCAATCCCATGGACTATAGCCCACCGTGCTCTTCTGTCCATGAGGATTCTCCAGGCAAGAATACTGGAGTGGATAGCCATTCCCTTCTCCAGGGGATCTTCCCAACCCAGGGATGGAACCCGGGTGTCCCACGCTGCAGACAGATTCTTTACTGACTGAGCCACTAGGTAAGCCCAAGGTGGTTCTTTAGGGTGACCTGAAATTCTCTGTAGCCATTTCTTCTGCTTCCAGTCATGTCAAGCAGTACTTGAAGACACACGTTCTCAGAAATAATCTCTAAGGAGTTGAAGGCGGGTTACTCACAGATTATTTCCCCAGGATAGGAGACCGGCAGTGGTGGCTTTTCTATGTGGACACAGAGCTTGTTCTGAAATGGTGATTCACCCTCCTCCAACAGAGCAGCCAGATTGTGCCCCATGGTACATGACTTCCCTTGAGTCAGGAGAGTCAGGTCACTCAGGCATTAAAGTTTAACCTCCTGGCCTACCTGCCAGTTACAAAAGAGCCAGAATTCCACAGCGTTCCTAAAGCCCATATCATTTTCACTGTGGGCTTTAGGAATGTTACTATTTAAGTAACAGTGACAACAATGAAGAAAAAGCATTTGGTTATAGAGGCCTCTGTGCTACATTTTGTGCTATTTTGAAAGAATACGTCCATTCGTCCTTAAAAAACAAAGTTTATTTCAAAGGAAAAATATCAGTCATACTCACTGAGCAATGGAGCAGAATAAGAGTCAGTGTTAATCCAGATATACCTGTTTTATTGTGGGTTGAAATCTTGTCTTCCTGTTTCCAGTTTCTCTTATTGGAGTAGAAACCTAACCCCAGTTCAAAACAATATCCCCTGGGCCTGAATAGAAATAAAGTTGGCCTCTTAAAGACTCTCATCCAACTTCCTCCATTATGGTAAAATTTTGTGTCCCCAGCCATGGACAGAAGAGCCTGGTGGGCTGCAGTCCATGGGGTCGCAAAGAGTCAGACACAACTGAGCGACTTCACTTTCACTTTTCACTTTAATGCATTGGAGAAGGAAATGGCAACTCACTCCAGTGTTCTTGCCTGGAGAATCCCAGGGACGGGGGAGCCTGGTGGGCTGCCATCTATGGGGTCACACAAAGTCGGACACGACTGAAGCGACTTAGCAGCAGTAGCAGCAATATCACAGTGTCTAAATCACTAGGTTAAATTGTTTTAAAGGACAATTTAACCAATCATTTTGGTACAGCAGGCAACAATATTATTGTTTTAGTTTGGTCATTCAAGTACCCAAACTCTGAATTCATTATCTCATGATCTCATATGTTCAGTTATTATAGAGAAATTCTAACCATAAGGAAAGGAGTATTTTTCTTCCCAACTAAACTATTTGGTCCTCCCGGAAACAACCACATATTGTGCTTTTTATTGTTCATGGGATCTAGACTGAGCTGGATCATGAGTAAGTCGTGAAGACTGCTTGCCTTACTTCACCTCGTTAGCAAAGTGAAATATAACTCATAATCATCAATGTACTGCAGGAAATAGCACATTATCTGGAAATATTAAATATGTCTCCTTGCGTGAATCACTTCTTACTGGAATTCTCTTTCCTTCCAAAAGCCAGCACCAGGGCTCTGTTGTCCACGGCACATCCTTTGGTCCTCAGTCTCTAGAGCTTATGAGCTTTTTATGGACCTATGAAAATATTTGAGAACTAAAAAGTAAAGTTATTGACTCCAAAATACAAAAAGAAAACTGCAGAATCCCAATTAAAATTTAATCAGGTATTTAAAAATGTAACATTATGTGAACTTCAATAATTGTCAAGTAATTATTTATAAAAATTTTATTACATTTGGGAAAAAAAAAACTTGTGAGCTTTTTTTTTTTAATTTATTTCACAAGAATTATCAAGAATGTCAGATGATTGCAGAGAAATCAGGGTTAGTCATTAGCTAAATGAGTTTAGTAGCCAAATAATTTCAAAGAAAAATTATAAAGATCTTTTCTAGATTTTCATAACAAAATCATTATATAATGTGGGAAGTGGATCCATTTTAATATCCAGGATATGATGTGTAGTGGAATTTACAAAGGAATTACAACAACCTTACTTAAACTACTATCCATTTGCAAGAGTTTTTTTTAAATAACTTTTTTTTTTTAAATAAAACTAAGCTGTCGTTGTAATTTAGAGTTTCTATTAGGTAACTCTTAAGAAAAAGATTATCTTCAGAGAGGTCTGTGTGTTAACCGGAACTGACTTAGTCCTGGGGGAAATTAACTTACTGAAAGACTGTCAGCTGAATGAAGGCTTAAATTTCATGAACTTGGAGGAGAGAGCTTTTTCACATTCTCTTCCCGTATGGAGTAACAATCTGTTCTGAAAGTGGAGAGTGTTTTGGCATTATCTCTTCTAGCTCATTTGCTTTCAACTTTCCATAAATCAAGTTCTGCCAATTACCATCTTTAAGACTCAACTTTTTGCAAAATTGTTAGACAAAGCACTCTCTTTGAGAAGACAGAGAATACACTATAGAGTAATTCCTCTGAAAATCACAGTTCTGTATTGTATAGTTATTTTTTTAGAGTTCATCGCCTGCCTAGAATGAAGGCTGACGTTTTTCCAAGAAGAGCATAGACTGATCCACAAAGTCAGGTTAAACAGTACCTGAATTTGCTTGCCTATCGCTTATACAGGAATTATCTGTTATAAAAGCAAAATATAACTGTAAGTATGGCACCCCACTCCAGTACTCTTGCTTGGAAAATCCCATGGAC